>NC_134486.1:142272887-143542887 GCF_040206685.1 Ascaphus truei
GGGAGCTCACGGGGGGGAGCTCACGGTGGGAGGGGGAATAGGCACATCATTCAGGAGCAGTGTAGTGGTGTGCGAGCGTGTGTATGTGTGTCAGTCAGTAAGTGTGTGTGTCAGTGTTTCAGTGTGTGTGTGTGTATGTGTCAGTCAGTGTGTGTGTGTGTGTGTCAGTCAGTGTATGTGTGTCAGTGTGTGTATGTGTGTGTGTGTATGTATGTGTGTCAGTGCGTGTGTGTGTGTGTGTGTGTGTGTATGTGTGTGTGTCAGTCAGTGTGTGTGTGTGTATCTGTATCTGTGTGTATATGTATCTGTGTGTATCTGTGTCAGTCAGTGTGTGTGTGTGTGTATGTATGTGTGTGTGTGTGGGTCAGTCAGTGTGTGTGTGTGTGTGTGTGTGTGTGTGTGTGTGTGTGTGTGTGTCAGTCAGTCAGTGTGTCCTGCCCCCCTCTCTCCTGACTCCCCCCAGCACACTTGTCCTCCCCCCAGCACCCTTATCCTTTCCCTGCAGCACCCTTTTCCTGCCCCCAGCCCCTTTCAGCAGTCCCCCCCCATTCCTACCAGATCGCGGCACAGAGGCGATGGAGGCAGTGTCGGCGGGGGGAGGTGGGCAGCGCGTCATCGTCAGCTGGAGCCGACTCGGAGGGGAGCGCTGCAGCGATCCCCTTCTGATGGTGCTGGGGGGGACGTGGGGAACACAGCGCACTCATCACCCCCCCGTTACCGGAGCAGGAGCCGTTCCATTCCTCGGCCGGGGGTGGCCTGCAGGGACACGGGCATGCACCGGGAGGAGAGGAAGCAGGAGATAAGGGCCTGCATAGGGCCACGGGGAGCAGTGTGGGCTGCAGTGTCCTTGTGAGGAGAGCCATGGCATCTTGAGCGTCGCCATGACTACCGTGCATGCGCGGCATATCAATGGGTGGGGAACGGCGGCAGTTAGGAGTGGCTGTATCTCCTCGGGCTGCTGTCCGGCACCGGGTCTCCGAGCCGTGGCGTCCAGTGTGGGGGAGCGTTAGGAGTGGCGGCGGCGATTACATTTTGAGGGGGAGCGGTGCTGGCGGCGAGCCGTATGTCAGCGGGTGGGGGGAGTGGCGCTCGTTAGAAGCTGCGGCGGCGAGTAAATGTTGAGCGGGTGGGGGGAGCGTGTAAGCGGCCGTGTGGGGGGGGGAACAAAGACGGTTAGGAGCGGCGCCGGCGGCTATCGCCGCCGCATGTGATTTGCCAGAACACAGCCAGGCCTCAACTGCCAGCACTGTGACGTCAGTACTGTGACGTCAGCAATGTGACATCAGCACTGTGACGTCACATCCGTTTCATTTTCTGTCCCCACAATCCATTTTTGTCCCATCACGAATGAGGTGCCACTAAAGAAGTTTCACTTCAACAATCAATTATTGTCCCTGTATGTCTTTACATATCGATAGATAAACATAACATACAGAGCATAAAAAACAATGCATTTACATCCAAAAATCACAAAGAATATAACCATTCTGTGTCCCATTCAATTAGAATTCTTTTGGCAATGGTTTGGCTTTAGGAATTGAATAGGGAATTGTATAATTGATTTGTATTGTATTGTAATTGGTTTAGGAAATGGATTAATTGATTGATGGTAATTGTATTGATGTTGCTTAGTTTCTATTTGATTTTCATGATGGCATTGGTGGTTAGGGGACATTGTTCATAGTGTATTTTATTTTTACATATATTTTGCATAGTGTTACATGATGCACAGATTAATTGCATCATGTACACACTCAATGCAATTGTGTGACATTTCATCTACATTTGTGTAGCTGCTGGTTTGTTGTTTTATATTTACAATTGCTGCTGGATTTATTTTAACATGCAATGTGGTGATTTTAAGATTAAGAATTCCTGTTTTGATTTATGCATGTTTCATGTGTTTCATAATGGGCAAATAATCTATTATCCATATCTGGATAATAGTTATTTTGCACATTATTTTACTGTATGTGTTGGGGGTTGGATGGGGATTGATGTATTGAATGTATTGGTCCGGTTTATTTTTTTTACATACAGGGTTGTTTCCTTTTGGTTCGCGGGGGACCTCTGGAGAACACCTGCGGTATCCTCTGGCTTCTCACGGGTACCAGGCTGCCGGGTCCACGGGGGACACCTGCGAGAAAGAACTGGTGGCCCCACATCTGTGGGGGCACCACGGACCCATAGGGACCACCCGTGGGTTGCCAGACCCCGTGGGAACCATCCGAAGCACCTCAGACACCTGTGGGTCTGACCCAGGGCCCCCCAGACATCTGCGGGCCTACTGTGGAGACCCCATTGTGGCCCGTGGTGACCCGGGGAGACCACCTGGTGGACCATGGTGCCTGGTGGGACCCACCAACAGGCCTCCAGACCCTGTGTGAAACATGATGCTGGGCACCTGTAGGTCTGTGAGGTGACCTGTCAGGCCCACCGGGGACTCCTGTGTGCCTGGGGTATTAACCCTGTATGTAAAATAATAAGTAATGTATTTATGGGGGGGCACACCTGAGGTCTCCTCGGGCTTCTCACGGGTACCAGGCTGCTGGGTCCACGGGGAACACGTGCGGGGAAGAACCGGTGGCCCCACATCTGTGGGGGCACCGCAGACCCATGGGGACCACCCGTGGGTCGCCAGACTCCCGTGGGAACCACCGAGGCCCCTCAGACACCTGTGGGTCTGACCCTGGGCCGCCCAGACATCCGCGGGCCTGTAAAAGGTAAGTGTTATATGTTTTTACTGTATTTATTGAAAGTTATATGTATTTAAAATGGGCAAATGCATTATTATTCATATGGAGATAATAGTAATTTTTGCCCATTACTGTATTGTATGTGTTAGGGGGGTGTATTTAGTTATAAATATTGTCTATAATTTTAGAGGCGCAACACCCACGCGACCCTGGTCTCCCTCGGGGACCCCCGCCAGTCTGTTTTCTGGGTTTTGCACATGCAAAAATGTAAAGGAATAATTTTTTCTAAGTCCAGCTTTTTTTGCGGCTACCTTGAGCAGCCGTGTTCTGATCAACGCAACTTTCGTGTACACTAAGTTTGCGTTGCTTAGTGCATCCCGCTTATGGGCAGAATTTAACACAAACAGGGTAACGAACGAGCAAAGTTGGACTTAGAAAAAATTCCTGAAAAAAGTCAGTTTTAGAGCGCAAAGTGCCTGTTTGCATTGCTTAGTGCATTGTGTTCAGCGCAACATCACGTTCTAAGAGCACTTTGCGCTCTAAAAGTGACTTAACGGAGCTTAGTGCATGACCCCCTCTGTCTCTGTCGCACTCTCACACTCTGTCTCACTCTCTCACACTCTGTCTCACTCTCTCACACTCTGCCTCACTCTCTCACACTCTGTCTCACTCTCTCACACTCTGTTTCACTCTCTCTCACACTCTGTCTCACTCTCTCTAACACTCTGTCTCACTCTCTCTCACACTCTCTCTGTCTCACTCTCTGGATATCTTATTTACCCTATATATCTTAACTGTCCGATACCTACACCGAAATAACCTATACTGCTTGCTTTCAGATCTGACTCAATCTTCACATGGGAGACATTGGAATCCCCCCTAACTCAGAAGATAGGTAGGGAACACCTCCCCTCCAACTTATAACATTGCGGGAATGAGGGTACCTGGACATTGAGGGACTGCGGACCAGGTAAGATCCCAGGTGGGATTGCTGCTTTAGTTATTGTTAAGCGGGGGCATTCAGACACTGGTTAAAGGGTGCAGGAAACTAGTCATTCACATCTGGCTTTTTTTCTAAATCCGACATTTACACACACATACACACATACACACACACATACTCACACACACGTAACAAGAACTAATCGTAGTATAATGTAATACAATAAATAAACTAATGTCAAAAACGAATGTTGTTCCTACTAGGAATTTATTCATTTTTTAAAGGGGCGGGACTGGGGGTGGGACTGCGGGCGGGCCTGGGGGCGGTTATAGGTGGCGAGTAGATTTTTTGTTCGGCGAGTAGATTTTTGGGTGTTTTGTCGACCACTGTAGATAGATATATATATATATATATACTTTTTTATATATATATATATATATATATATATATATATAAGACACACAAAAGATGCCGCAGTCAAATCACCCCTGTCTGACTAAATACTCAGTTAACCAAAGGTCAGGGTAAAGAGTGACCCTCTGGTGGTGCTACCGACCCAAAGGGAATATATAACACAGAAAAGGGAAAAGTAGGGTCAAAAAGGTGCACTCATACACTGTATAATGAAAAATAGAAAAAAATGGACTTTATTAGCAAAGAGCATAAAAAACACATAAAACAGACCCACACAGATCATATAACAAATCGCTGTGTTACACAACGTTGAAACACCAAAGAGGTACAATAGGTCTGGTAAGAACCAAAACAAAGTAAAAATATGTTATTGCAAATATACCATAACAGAACCAGGGGAAAAAATAATTTCCCCCCCAGTAGTGTGACTAGGATCGGCCGATCCAATGAAAAAGATAATAATCAATATGAATGGTAAGTAAGTCCAGACCACAGAAAAAATATATAATAAATATACATAAACCTCTTAGTAATGGTGAAAGATGGTAAGACACACAGCTGAAAATGAATAAAAATTAGACCCTATAATGTGCTGCAAGTCAAATCTGTAAACTGATGCCAGAACTAGGCTGCACATATGGAATAAGCAGCAGGAGAGAAAAGTCCAAATAGTGCACTAATAGCACTCATGTTAAATCCCCAGAGATGCAGAGCTCAAAGGTAATGAGCAAAGATTCTATGAAAGTAGCCCAGGGACATGGAGAACTTGAGATAGGTAGTGTACAGGGCACTGAGGAAGTCCTGTGATAAAGACCAGCGTCTCACGTTAAGGCAGCAAGGAAGTCCTATGATACAGACCAAAGTGTCACGTTATGGCATCAGCGATTTCACAGAGGAGGATCTCAAGCAGTCTGGTGTTGCACACGGGTCACAGGGTGGTGGGGGTGCTGTCACAGCTCTGCTCCGACGGCCGTTTCGCCAAAAAGGCTTCTTCCGGGAGCGTACAATGTCAGCATAAACAGACACTCTTTAAAGGGCTCCGTTTTCGCGCCAAAAGTTCACTCGCGGCAAACAGCCAATAGGAATTTCTGAAAAATAGAACCGCGTCAGCTGTTGCTATGTGAAAACCAGCAGAACTTAGGAGGCAGTAAACCTTAAAGAGACAGACATAAAAGGACATAGGAAATTACATAATGTGATTAAAATAAGACATGCTTGCTAAGCAGAGTGTTGAAAAGCAAGGAGGCATGGATAAAAATTAAATAAAACTAACGGGAAAATGATTATATTAACAATATATTGAGGGATGTATAATGAAATAATATTTTACTAAGTAAGATACAAAATACTAATAATATTACACATAAGCATACTGTAAAGTATGGAAGATAAAAGGAGAGATGAACCATAAGGTGTGATTAAGACTTAATGATAGATTACTAGGGAAGGCAAGGTAAGTTGCATAAAACCAGACAGAGTCTCTAAGTGAATAAAAAAACTAAAGAAACATTGCAAAACTGAGATAGTCATTTAATCCGGTTGGAATCATGGTCCCTAATTGAACTATCCATCTACATTCTTTTTGCAGTAGGAGCTGCTCCACATTACCGCCGCGAATACCTATGTTGATTTTATCAATGGCAAAGGCCACCAGGGATGAAGGGTCTGAGTTGTGCACATCACGGAAATGGCGTGCCACACTGGTGATTTTTTTGAAACATGCCAGGTCTTTGGTTGCATTTTTAATGTTACGTGTGTGCTCCAGAACCCTTACACGAAATTCCCTGGTGGTCATGCCAATGTAAATCAGGCCGCAGGGACAGTTCAGATGGTAGATGACATTCTAGGATTTACAGTTTAGAAAATAAAAGATTCTGAAGTCTCTGGTGCCTTTAGAGTTATGAAAGACATCAGTCTGCTTCATATGTCTACACGTGGAACAATGTCCACATTTGTAGAAACCTTTTAAATTTACTTGATTAAGAAAGGTAACTTTTGGAGGGGTAGTGTAATGACTCCTGACCAACAGATTGTTTAGGTTAGGTGCTCTCCTACTAGTGAGGTTAACTCTGTCACCCAAGATAGCCCGGAGATCCTGGTCTGCCAAGAGTATGTCCCAATGTTTTTGGAGGATGTTTTTGAGACTGTTCCATTTTTTATTGTAAGTTCCAATGAACCTTATTGTTTTAGTTGGTGTGGGTTTGGGTTTTGGTTGTAATAGGGTTTGTCTGTCAAGTTTATGACTATTTTTAAGACCCCGTTTTATGGCCGATTGACTATAACCCCTTGCCTTAAATCTATTGCTCATTTCTATGGATTGGGTGTTAAAAGTATCCATAGTCGAGCAATTACGGCGAAGTCTGATAAACTCACCATTGGGTATTCCCCTTATCTGGTGCGCAGGGTGGAAACTGCTTGCGTGCAGTATAGTATTGCAGGATGTCGTTTTCCAAAAAATATCGGTCACTATACGGCCATCAGAAGCAACACTGATACTGAGGTCAAGGTATTTTACGTTAGTTGCGCTTGAAGTGTAGGTGAGCCTGATATTAATGCTGTTGTGATTGAGAACATCGATGAACTGTTTCAACAGTGATGCAGTGCCCTGCCAAAGAATGAAAATATAATCGATGTATCTCAACCACAACAGCACATGGGACGTGTACTCACTATTGGCTTCCGAAAGACCTCTTCGCGTTCCCACCACCCCAGGAAAAGATTCGCATAGGAGGGCGCACATGTTGCACCCATAGCCGTTCCTCTGATCTGTAAATTATAAGTATTTTTAAATAAAAAATAATTATGTTTCAATACGAAATCCAGGAGTTGTATTAATGTGTTTGTAAGGTTTGTACTCAGGTTCTGCATGGATATAAAGAATCTTGTGGCAAAAATGCCATCTTCATGGCGGATACAGGTATAAAGTGTTTCAACGTCACAGGTGACTAATATAGTGTCGTTGTCAACAAACACATTATCCAGCCTTGAGAGTATATCCATGCTGTCCCTGAGATACGAGGGTAAAGTTTCCACAGATAAACATAAAATGCATCAATGAAACGGCTTATGGGCTCACATAGCCCTCCTATACCTGATACAATAGGTCTTCCCGGGGGGTGAGAGAGGCTCTTATGGATTTTGGGCAAGAGATATAATGTTGGTGTAATTGGTGCTTAGTGATTAAGCCGTCATGATGACGTCTATTGATAACACCATCTGTCAGTGCTTCATGAACCAAAGCATCAAGCTCTTCCTTGAACTTTGTGGTAGGGTCACCCTGCAGTTCCCTATAACAATGTTTATCACGAAGTTGTTTAACTGCTTCTCTTCATATAGCTTTCTAGGCCAGAGGACAATATTACCCCCCTTATCGGAGGGCTTGATTATTATGTCTGGCAGAGATTTTAGTTCTTTAATGGCTGTCCATTCTGACCTAGAGATGTTACTTGAGCCTGCAAAATCAGATAAATCTTTAAATAACGGATTACCATGTTGGAAAATACCTCCACCTGCGATACTGCCTGAATAGGGGGGCAGAAGACGGATTTTGCCTTGAAGTTAATCACAGGTCCAAGTTCATTGGTATCAGGGATCACCACATCTTGGTCTTGCAGGGGAGACAGAAGGCTTGGCTTCTTGCTCCCCCGTCTCGTCCTCCTCCTCCTGTGCCCGTTGGTCCCTGATATAAAAAAGGGACTGACCCTGTTGCCTTTGAGGCTGAGTTCACTGTATCACAGTCAGAGGAGTCCATTTCTGAAGTAGTAGATCCTGCTGATACAGAGGTTCCTGCTTTGGGATTCCTCTTTTTCTTGCGGTAACCGGGTTTTGTGTGGCTCCATTTAAAGACTTTACCTAACTTATAATCGGATAAATCCCGATCAAATTTACCCTTTTTCATCAATTCAATGTCACCTTCATATTTGTCAAGTTCAGCTTCAATTGTATCAAAAACACTTTTATCCATATAGTCCATATCCTTACGTAGAGAATCAATTGCAGATGTGGTTTCTGTTAAAGTTGCCTCATCATTAACAATAAGTGTATTGATAAGTTCAACAAAACAGGTGCTAAGACCACATTCCCAGCTTTCTTTGAGACCAGGATCATTAAAGGCAAAGGATGGAAAGGTCTGTATTCTGAGCCCTCTTGGGATCATTTTATAATCCAGATAGTTACATAGGGCTATTTTGTTCCACCAGACTCCTAATCTTTTCCTCATTAGTAACGTAAATTCCTTAATTTGATCCTGGTCTGAAATCACACCGTGATGCTGTGTCAAATCCACAACATCATCAGTAATAGAGAAAATCCTTGCAGCGTTAGCAAGACGCTTAGACTCGTTGCCAGCAAAGTCCATTATAAAAAATAATGTCAAACAGGGATGATTGAGCAGGCACCTGGAATTGACTTAAAGACCAGTCTTGAATAATATATAAGACACACAAAAGATGCCGCAGTCAAATCACCCCTGTCTGACTAAATACTCAGTTAACCAAAGGTCAGGGTAAAGAGTGACCCTCTGATGGTGCTACCGACCCAAAGGGAATATATAACACAGAAAAGGGAAAAGTAGGGTCAAAAAGGTGCACTCAAACGCTGTATAATGAAAAATAGAAAAAAATGGACTTTATTAGCAAAGAGCATAAAAAACACATAAAACAGACCCACACAGATCATATAACAAATCGCTGTGTGACACAACGTTGAAACACCAAAGAGGTACAATAGGTCTGGTAAGAACCAAAACAAAGTAAAAATATGTTATTGCAAATATACCATAACAGAACCAGGGGAAAAAATAATTTTTCCCTCATTAGTGTGACTAAGATCGGCCGATCCAATGAAAAAGATAATAATCAATATGAATGGTAAGTAAGTCCAGACCACAGAAAAAATATATAATAAATATACATAAACCTCTTAGTAATGGTGAAAGATGGTAAGACACACAGCTGAAAATGAATAAAAATTAGACCCTATAATGTGCTGCAAGTCAAATCTGTAAACTGATGCCAGAACTAGGCTGCACATATGGAATAAGCAGCAGGAGAGAAAAGTCCAAATAGTGCACTAATAGCACTCATGTTAAATCCCCAGAGATGCAGAGCTCAAAGGTAATGAGCAAAGATTCTATGAAAGTACAAATACACCCAAATTGCTGCCACTCCGGTGACGTGTGCCAAAATGTTGCACCAAATATCAATAGTGATTATGATGTTTGCATGAACCAACTAGTGCCTAATTTGCTAATTGATAATTGATATATATAAAAAAACAACATACATCAAACAAAAAATGATAGAAAAAATGTGCAAAAATATATGAAAAATAAAAATAATCTGTTGAACATAAAAAATAGCATAAAAATACAAAAATAGAACTATAAAAATTGATACTTAAGTCCAAATGAAGTCCATGAGTAAATAAAACAAAGGTCCAGGCTGCTTCTTCTTGGGTTCACCAAGTTCCCATAGTACCTATTAGAAAAAAGAAAAGAGAAAATAATTATTTTTGACACAAAACACATTCCTTTATTATTCATAATAAGTCACTATGTAATAATCACGGTTAGAATATAAGTTCAATCATTAATATATATATCACATTTACATGACACATTATAAAACACTTAAATTATATTTATTCAAATACTTGTTAGTTCATTTCACTCGGATTGCTGCCTTTTGGCTTGCTAGTAATTCTTCTTTTTTTCCCTTAAGCAATATAGAGCTTCGCTTAATTCCTCTATTACTCAATACAATAGTCAAATACAGACGTTTATAGATATATATTCATTCCTTATATAGGTACTGTACTTAGTATTAGTATCAATATTGGTTGTCACACGGATATATTTATATAACATGTTTTGGGTGGTCATAATCCAGGTCCCCCATTTCCCTTATGCTATAATCATTCTTGCCCCCAATATATCCAAAGGGATCCTTTTATCCATTATTTTATTATTTTTTCTCTATAAGGATATAGACAAAATTAATCAGGAACATTTGCAGTTTGATCAATCAGGACTTCAAAGACCCAAAATTTGGGTTACATTTGATATACAAAACTACAGCCATATAGATACTTTTGGCTAGACTCTTGCTATCATTAATCACTGTTTCATCTCTTCTTTCCAGTTCACATATAGAGAGATACATAAAATGATTCTCTCTTTTTCAAGCTTAAGTATGAATTTATTCATTTTTCAATAATTACTATATAATGCACAATTTATAGTTTTCTAGATGTTAGTATGGTATTTAGATTTATTTTACATATATGTAAAGATATTATATTTGTATCATCAGTTACATGTAGGGTATGTATATAATATGTATTAATGAAATTGTTTATGTCTAAAGGAAGTTTGGCATAGGTAATAAGTGGTATATTTTGAATATTATTTTCATTATCATTCATTTAATATTTAATCTGATTATACTTTGTATATATTCTTTATATTTTTTTAATTTAAGTACAAGTTCTAATTCATGTTCATATCCTGTTCATGTTACTATGTAATTTGCATTTAACTTAGCTAATTATTCCATCAGCAGCAGTATCCTCGTTTGCTGTTATAACATATATTAACGTTTTAAATTCTGTTGAGTTTAAAGGTATTAGAGCTCTCAATTATATTGCACCGGATATCAATTTGATTTAATGACACCTATAGTACTAAACACACCTGTGAGTCATATTACGCTCATTTACGTGAGGGACTATTTAACACCAGATAGCCCCTTTGGTGTCCATCCCCTGATGAAATCCGCAAAGGCGGAAGAAACGCGTAGGGACGGTTTGCATTGAAACTACGGTGGCTGACCTGCCTTCGGCACCAGAGAGAGACCAAGGAAATACAAGGAACACCCTTCCGGTATCCAGCACCGCATGTGTGGGAGTAATGGCGGACGCACGCTGCTGAGAAGCTCCTGACGGATGTCTGTTATAGAAACACCTTGGAGAAAACGGCGTTCTCAACTGCTGGGTCTCGAACTGATCGTGAGATTACAGAGCGGAGGTGACGGTGAAGTCTTCGTTTGGTGCATGGGCAGGTCCCATAAAACGCTTATTTTAATCAGACTAATTGTAAGTGTGCAATTGTCTTGTCCATGGTTTATTAAAATGTCAATCTGATTTTACACAAGGATCGGGCGCTTTTTCTCTTTTCTTTTTTCTAATATATATATATATATATATATATATATATATATATATATATATATATATATATATATATATATATATATAGCAAATGGAAATATAACTGTACACTGGCGACACACTTTATTGAAGTGTGGCCAGTTCCACAAGCCGGGAGATTTCCCGGCTTGCAAGTGGCATCCCCTCGGCGTGCCGCGCGTCACCGATGCACGGTCATGCGTCATTGGGTGCCTGCGCCCCCTGCACGCGCGTCCAGGGCTCCCCGAGGGAGCCCTGGTGTCCCGTGATGTGGGGGACGGCGGCAGGGGGTTCCGGGGGACCCGGCGGACCCGGAGAGGAGAGGGGGAAGCCGCGATCGGCGGGCCTCTTCTCCGCTGCTTCGGCGCGCGCCCGGCACCCTCCGGCGCGCGCCAGGTAACTGCTGCGGCCGAGAACGGGCAAATGCTCGAATAAACTCGGCCGCAGCAGTATGCTCATTTGCATGTCTTAGGCAGGTCGGCAACCCTGCCTTTCACCATTATCACCCAGCACTTCCACTGCAGCAAGGGATTCTGGGAAATGACATGCAAATGAGCACACAGTGCCACTTTTTGCTTCAAAACCATTTTAAACATGGTTCCCTGTAGGCTTAAGCTTGCTGGATGGTCACAGCTTTAAGTACAGCCACGGTTAAGATGCAAAGCCATTAAACCCACCCACAGACAGCTGTTTTGACCTTAATGGGTATCATCAGTGTGGGGTTGGATAGTATAGATTTAAAAACCAGCTTTTTTAGGCTTGAAAGGCTGGCCAAAGAAGAAATGAAACACTGGTTGGATTTATTGTCTTTACAAAATTATTTAGACAACAAGATGGTCCCTAGAGGACTTAGACTAATAAAAAAACCTACGTTCGAAACAAATGTAGAATTTACTACTAAATGGAATGGTGCATTGGAAACATGTTCATTTACTTTAATTAATTTACTCATTTCATATAGGGAGGGTAAATTGTTGGATATAGCCAAAGAAATAGAACAGATACAGGAAACACTAGTACCATTTGTAGAGAGCGAAGAGTTCTTAGAACTTGACAAATTGGTTGACTCAAGAGTACTCCAATATGAAAGAAATTACTGAACGCAAAGATAATAAGTATGCGAGGGACCAAATGGACTATGCCACAGACAAAGTAAGAGACTGGAGACATCATGAAAGAAGAGACAAATCTAGACATTACACCCCACATAGACATGACAAATATGCCAAATCTGTCAAATATAGAGACAACAGTAGGGACCAAAAACATGTACAGACATCCAAGATTACTGATAAAGCTAAATCCAAAAAGGATGAAAATACTTCAAAAAATCCCAATATGCATGTCATGTGGAAAATAAATTTGAGGCATTACAGGATGAGAAAATATCACAAGATCAAGATATAATAGTGGAAGATAAAAAAGAACAGGCTAAAAATAAGGGAGCCATACCAAAAGTTCAAACAAGGGATAACTCTAAATCCAATTCTGAATCTATAACAACTAAAAAATCACATACTGCTTCTTTTTTAGAATTGGTAACACAACAAGAGACCAGGGAGAAAGGGAAAACTTATCCACTGTGGGATCGCCAACCATCATATCAAGCGTTCACACCACAGCGAAGAAAAAGAGACAGCGAGGAGTCCGAGGAGGGAAGCGCCAACAAAGAAAGGAAGAGAAGAGGTTAATGATCAGCAATCCAGAGAGCCATGGTATTTTTAATTTATCATCTTTCATATTATCAACTAATCAAATATCACTCCTGGCCAAGGGCCTCTCGTTTGCACCCAGCAGTCTTCCAAATAAATTTGATCTATTTGTTGATCTAAACAAATATATCAGGAAGATCACTCTCATGAGACATTTTATGTTACAAAACAGAGATAAGCAGGAGATTTTCTCTACACAAGAAGTTGCTGGTATCGATGCAATGACTTCTATTCATCACCATCAAAAACGACTCAAATGCAGGGATTAAGTTAATTATCAACGTATGAATTTGATCTTACATTAATTTCCCAATTGGAAGTTCCAACTGTGTTAAATCAAGAAATCTTACAATCCAATGTTACCTGTGATGACATTTCACAAAGTTCCATTAATTCTGAGGCACTAAATTTTAAAGCCATAATTCATTCTCCATTTACTTATCATTCAAAGGGATCTTTTATAGAGACCTTTTATGCTATGGCGTTGAAGGATTTCGAATCCATGTGTCAAAATACTGTTACTCTTCAAAGAAAAATTTAACCAAAGAAGGAAATATGGCATTAAAGGAATTGGGTCAAATGACCAATTTGATCATCAGACAAGCCGACAAAGGAGGGGGGATTGTGATCCAAAATAGATCAGATTATCTGTTGGAGGCTTACCGCCTTTTGGGTGATAAGTCCTCTTATGGTGTTCTAAGTGAAGATCCTATGGAGGGCTTCCAGGCATAGTTTAGGGACTTTTTATCTAAAGCTCTAAATTTGGATATGATAAATAAAGTTGAATTTAATTCTCTGTACATTCGAGCGCCGAGAACACCCATATTCTATCACATTCCCAAACTACACAAACATTTGACAGTCCCTCCCGGCAGACCTATTGTTTCGGGGATAGAGTCGATGACGTCCAGCGTGTCCCAATATGTGGATTATTTCCTACAGCCTATAGTGACTAAATTGAGATCATACTTAAGGGACACGCTGCACGTCATCGACTCTATCTCAAAGATCCCATGGAAACCCACATACATTTGGGCAACATGCGACATAACATCTCTTTATACCTGCATCAGACATAGCAAAGGTATAACAGCAGTCAAATATTTCCTGGATCAGGAGGATAAAATTGGTATCATTCAAACTAGATTTATTTTACAGGCCATACAATTCATTTTAACTCACAACTATTTTTTATTTGAAGAATCTTTTTATTTACAGACTTGTGGGACGGCCATGGGAACCAGGTTTGCCCCCAGTTATGCTAACCTCTACATGGGTTGGTGGGAGGATCTCCATGTGTGGGGCAATGCAGGACTGGGGTCAAATCTGGTGTTCTATGGCCATTACATAGATGATCTCATTATCATCTGGGATGGACATCAGGAAGAACTTGAAACACAATTAAACTCTTTCAACACCAACACTATGGATTTAAAATTCACCTTTGAAATAAGTAAGAAAAAAATTGTCTTTTTAGATCTGAAACTTAGTGTTAATGAAGAACTGAAAGTCATTACAAAAACACATTTTAAAAAGGTTGCAGCCAACGGTTATCTTCACAGCAAAAGTAACCATTACAAAAAATGGTTAGACAATATCCCCAGGGGCCAGTTTCTTAGAGTCAGGAGAAATTATTCTCTTGACTCTGACTACCTGGCCCAGGAGGATTTGCTAGTCAAAAGATTTCTGTCAAAAGGTTATGATGCACATATCATACATGAGACTTTCAGACAGGTCGGTGCACTCAATCGCACCTCCCTGCTTGAAAAAACAATAAGATATTAATCAAAAAGCAAAATAGTAGGTGAATCTAAATCATCGAATAATTCTCCTCTTTTCATCACTACGTACAATAATGCCGCACAGGGTATAGTATCCATTCTTAATCGACATTGGAGCATAATTCTGAGAGATCCAATTATAGGCAAAAACCTACCATCAAAAATACATGTGGTCTTTCAAAAAGCAAGAAGCCTTAAAACAATATTAGCCCCAAGCCGTTTAAAACAAAATGTAAATTACCCTAATAGTACAATACAAAAAAATGGAAACTTTCCCTGTGGTCGTACGAGATGTTTGACGTGGACATTTAAACAAAACAGATCAAATTACATCACATTTCAATCAATCAGTTCATACTGTGAAGGGTCATATTAATTGTTTATCCACTTTCTTAGTATATGCCATCTCATGCCCTTGTGGCTACCAATATGTTGGCAGGACAGCGCGTACCTTGAGTACGTGTTTCCTGGAACATAGGCAAAACATTATTCATGGCATGGCCACTCATAGTTTATCAAGACATTAACTTGAAAAACATAACAAAGACCCTTCTTCACTCTCGTTATCAGGATTGTAGCTCATTCCATCTAAACTGTTAAGTGGTGACAGATACAAGAGATTAAATACTCGAGAGACCTATTGGATTTATGTACTCGACACACTGAGTCCAAAGGGCCTCAATGATTGCATCGATACAAGCACCATAGTGTAGAGAGATCTCCTTGCTCATATCTCCAACAAAGGGACAGATGTCTGGTTTGAACATGTTTAGCATGTTCCCTCTGTTTTTTGTCTGGGAGTGACTATGGGAGTCGTTTGGCTAGATTTACAATTTAATACATCACTTCACAAATTTATTAATATCGTCATTTTATTATTGAATATATAACTAGCACACATAAGTTTATTAAATATGTAAAATTAGATTTTTTTATATATTATTTTTGTTCCATTATCACTTTATAATTAAACAAATTTAATTCATGATATTCACAATATATTTATATTTCACAAATTATCACAATTCACATGATTACATTTTTTATTTACACAAAAAACATATACACATGATTTATAATTTAAAAACACATATTTGTATCTTTAAATAAAGATCACTACATTTTGGTATGGAATAATGTCTGGATTGACTGGTGATGTGGCTTGTCCTCTTTCTTTCTTTGGCGATCCCTCTAAAAATGTCAAAATGATAAATATGATTAGTATGGAATATTTTACATTATACTATCCATCAATTAGAATTTTTATGTCTCTATTTGGTATACATTGTAGATTTAATACAACAGGGTAATCATTGGAGAACTATGTTATCCTAAAACATCTAATTATGGCTAACTTGCGATATATACAAAATAATATTAGTCTCACTCATTGACACAGTCTGGGACGGGTCTTGTGGCATAGTCCATTTTATGTTTGTATTTATATATTTTTATTATTATAGATAGGAATTAGTTATTTACATTCATTTTTTATCTTTTATTATTAATATCTAATTAGGTTTTTTACTAATATACTTTGATTCTAATTAATGATTATCAATCTTTTAGATTTTGTTTCAATCCTTATTGTCTGAATCAATAATATTGTATTTGCTCGATTTATCCCACCAGTGTTTCTTAGGTTACACATGTATGTTTGTTAACAAATAATATTATTTTTCATTATTTATATTTTTAATTGTATTTGTTGTTTCATTGAAGCTAAATAGATTAATTACAATTATATATATATATATATATATATATAATTGTATATATATATATGTTATATATATATGTTATTCATTTACTTTTCAATTGAACATACTGGCAATTTATGTTTAATTTTTTGTTTCTTCTTTTTCATTTTTATATTTATTTTATTTTTAATTTTCATTTTTATTTTTATTGGCAATTGTATATTTATAACTGTAAAATATTATTGGAATATCCATTAAGAAATTAGTAATTTAAAACAAAATACAGTTTTTGTTTATAATCATCTATTACTAATAACATTTGAATGTTTAATTGTCACATCTATACTATCCCATAAAGCCTATCTTATAATGATATAATAAATGATACTTTAGTAATTAATCAATATACTAACTATATAAATATATCTATTTAGAATTAAGAAAACATCTATCGATCATTAATATTTGATTGGTAATTTATTCATGTCTCTGTAATCGCATAAAATTAAGATAACACAACTTAAATATTTTGCTATACAAATATATATATATATATATATATATATATATATATATATATACAACTGTAAATGGCTATTAATTTATAATTATAACAAAGCTGCCAATTGAATATTAACCTAGTCATTAAAAAACAATGGGGCATAATCTATTGAACTACAGTTGTACATATATTAATGTTCCTAACATGTATTTTGTATGGTTTTGTATTAATATTAACATATTCTGTTCTAATTTCATCTTTCTTTTTGTATTATTGAATAATGTACAGTTTCAAATCTATTATTGAGTATTTAGTCAGCATTGCACTGACTATTGTTGACACAGATGACCTTTTATATGATAATTGGGCGCAATTTCATTCTAAAATGGCCATTGGTCAGAGACATTCTTAAATAGCAGCCCAATGAGAGTACACGTTATCCCCTGATGAAATCCGTTATCGGAAGAAACGCGTAGGGCACGTGGTTTTGTGAAACTACGGTGGCGGACTAAGCTCATACACCTTCTGCCAGTAAGAGGAAGACTTTTCCTGAGCCACACAGACTAACCTACACTGCGTGATAGGAACTGTCATAGACTGTCGGTCTGAATTGCCGAGGGACGATTCTTCGTGATACACCGGTAGCAGTGAAGACTGACGTCACGAAGCAAGCGGGCGGCGAGCAGATACATGTTGGCACATTGGTTTACCCATACAATGCTTTTATTGCATTGACAAATTGTGAGTGTGCATTTGTTTTGTCATCCTTTATTAAAACTTTGTATTTGGATTTTACACATGGATCGGGCGCTTTTTCTCTTTTTTCTCTACTAGATTCGTTGGGAGGTTGCAGACCCCAAAGAAGAAGTAGCCCGGCTGTTTTGAAATTCCTTACAAAGATATTCATCTATAACGTGAAGGAACACAATCATTTTTTATTATTTTTTAAATTGTTTTTTTCATTTAATTATTTTTTCACAGATCATACATTTTTTTCAACATTGTGTTTTTTAGATTTTTATATATTTTTTATCTAGTTTTCTGTTTTTTCATTTTATATGTTTTTTATTTAATACAATTTTTATTTTTTATTTTTTATGTTTAACATCTATTTTTCACACTCACTTATTAATATAACCCCGATCTGAGTTTCGAGCATATAATTTGTTCATTACAATATATATAACATTATATTTTTTCATACAGGTCATCTGTGTTAGCAATTTAGACGATCTGTTTGCCACTAGGAGTTTTGCTGTGAGGCTGGTACACGTGCAGGCGCTGTAAAAACTATACATTTAATATATATATATATATATATATATATATATATATATATATTTATATATATATATATAAATATATATATATATGTGTGTGTATATGTATATACATACAGCTTCATTCACACACTATAAATGTCATTTTGTCATAAAAACATTAAGTTTGTGATGTGGCATAATCATTTAAAAAAAATATAAGATCCTCAAGGTGTCGCAATTAAGACTGTAACAGACGTGCTCGCCACAAACCGGGACCAGACCGTGGGGCTGAGGTGGGGATGTGAATACACCGAACTTAGACCACGAAGCCGGTTCTGGA
The DNA here is from genome assembly GCF_040206685.1 of Ascaphus truei. Classification (NCBI taxonomy): domain Eukaryota; kingdom Metazoa; phylum Chordata; class Amphibia; order Anura; family Ascaphidae; genus Ascaphus; species Ascaphus truei. Next base: position 142,291,423 of record NC_134486.1, read on the forward strand.
TTGCTCAGTTCATAGTCATTCGTAGCAGGGTCAGGGTTGGAGAGGCCAGGGTAGTCCTTTGACATGCCAGGGTCAAGATTGGAGATGGTAGAGAAATTGATGTCCAGGCTGGAGTTCGGGAACAGGAAGTCAGGAGCACACCGCTTCAGCATAGCAGTTGAAGTGCGGGAATGGCCTCTGCACGAGGAGCGGCCCATGATAAGGTCTTTGCAAGGGGAGAATGCAGGTCTCAGGAACAAGACAAGGCTGGCACTGGAGGACCAGCGCTTCAGCACAGGAACCAGATAATAGACCTCTGCCTGGGGTGAATGCAGGAGGTCTCTGGAACAAGGTAAAGCTGGTACTGGGGACCCAGCGCTTCAGCACAGGAACCAGGAAGCAGACCTCTGCCTAGGGTGAATGCAGCAGGTCTCCGTAACAAGGCAAGACTAGCACTGGAGATCCAGTGCTTCAGTACAGGAACCAAAATGCAGACTTCTGCCTGGGGTGAATGCAGGAGGTCTTATGAACAAAGCAAGGCTAAGGCAAAGTTGCTGGTGGAAAACACAGTTATATCCTAGTCAATCTAGGGTTATGCTCAACCATGAGTGAGAGGGAAAGGCCAGTATAAGAGGGACAGATAGCCAATCCCAAGACAGGGGTGTGTGGGAATTCCTCCAATGCCAGAGCAGAGAGACAGTGCTGCAGTGATTGCAAGCACAGGTGAGTGCTTTCAAATCAGTGGGAAGGTCTGTTCTGAGAGCTCACCAACTCTGCAAGAGTGAGCTCCAGCCAAAACGAGGAACGGATTCCTTACAGTACCCCCCCCCCCTTTAGGTGAGAACTCCGGGCAAGCAGGATCACTCATATATCTGTGGGACATAGAATTGATCCTGAACTGTCTTAGGCAGGAAGTAGACACGTAATCCAGCAGTTCATTGGCGAGTACCATCTGTGAGAACTCCAGGCGAACAGGGCCACTCATAGATCTGGAGGGCAAAGAATTGTTTGTGAACTGTCTTAGGCGGGATCTAGAACCATAATCCAGCAGTTCATTGGCGAGTATCTTCTTTAGACATGAGAGTGGTGGTACTGCGATTCTTGACGCACAGAAAGCATCACAAAATGATTTGGAAATCCAGAGCTTTGCAAGAACAGGAGAGTCCAGAACAGGGACGTCCAAGAGGTACAAGTCAGATGCCTGGTAGTCTGCGCTAGTCCCAGAGTACAAGACAAGACAGAGTGATTGTTGGTCGGTTGTGGTAGAGGAACATCCTTGAAGAGCAATGGCATTGCTGAAATGAGTACGTAGAAGTTTGTGAGAAGCTATTACTCCCAAGGAAATCTGGACAGTGGTCAGCGAAGGTGGAGGGTGGGTGGGTTCACTGAAAGATACTGATATAGTTCTTTTGATACAGTCCAGGCCCGTTATCCCACACAAGTCGAGTGTGACAGTAGTAGAGGTTATGTAGTTTTCTGCCGTGGCGCTGGCAAACGTTAGGAGGCCAGCATTCCTGGGCATCTGAGGTTTAGGGAGCATCAGTTCCGAAGTCTGGACATCCGGGAAGGGTGCCTTAGGCACCAAAAAACAAGCAGAGAAAAGCATGCCCGTGTCCACCGTGGGAGCACAAGAAACAGGAACGGACACCACAGGCAAGGCAAAGAAGTCCAACAGGGGTGTTTCAATCTTTGACGAGGGCAACATGAAATCCAGAGGAAACACTTCAGGCATCACATGGGGCCCTGCGGGCATAGGATCTCCTAGCACAGTGAGAAAGCTTGGATCCATACGGACTTTATCCGGTACAGTAGGAAGCAAGGTGAGCGGTAAACCTGACTTAGACCCAGAAGTCTTGGGTTTAGAACTGGGTACTTCACGCACAGAGGAAGGATCAGGACAACATGAACTTGACTGAGGAGTGGAAGTCCCAGAGTCAGAGGCTTCACGCAATACTGTAGGAGAGACAGTACTTAATACCTCTGTTTCGAACACAGGGTCCTTTGAAGCAGTAGATACATTAGGTACTAGCGGAACCTCACTGGAAGGTAAGCCTGAGTTTGCGGCAGAAGAAGAGCAATCTGTAGTAGGTACCCCAAATATTGTGGAAGAATCAGAGAAGTCTAACTCAGTTTTGAACACTGGGTCCTTTGAATCTGTAGGAGAAACAGGTACTACAGAAGGTTCCAAGAGAGATAGCCCTGAGTTCGTACTAGCAGAAATGCAGTCTGTAGCGGATACCTCAAATACTGTGGGAGAGTCAGTGACAGACAGTATTGTCTGAGGAGTGGGAATCCTGGATTCAGAGGTTGCATGAGGTACTATGGGAAAAATAGGGAGGGAGGGGTGAAGCTTTGCTGTGGGAATCTTAGGATCGTCCATGGTTATAACAGGACCTGCAGAACAGTCAGTGAGGGATATGTTTGTTCCAGAAATGAATGCCTGAGAGACAGCAGCGGTTAACCTAGGCACAGCACAGGGGACCGAAAAAGGTATACAGGTCACTGAAGTGAGTATTTGAGAAACAGCAGGGACCAAACTAGGCACTTCAATAGAATCAGAGAAAGTTGCGCTTATCTCTGAAGTGGAGAGTTAAGAAACAGCAGGAACTGGACTAGGTACTTCGATTGAATCAGATGACGTTGTGCTTGTCTCTGAAGTAGGTATCTGAGAAACTGCAAGAGCCAGACTAGGTATTTGAGTCTGTGGGCATTGTGCTGGCCTCTGAAGTGGGTATCTGTGATACAGCAAGGGCCAGACTAGATGCTTCAATTGAATCAGAGAAACTTGCGCTTGTCTCTGAAGGAAATATTTGTGGAACAGCAGGCACAGGACAAGGTACTTCAATAGAATCAGAGGACATTGCGGTTGTCTCTGAAGTGGGTAGTTGTGAAACAGCAAGGAACAGACTAGGTAATGCTATGGAATCAGGGGAGATTGCGCTTGTTTCTGAAGTGGGTATTTGTGAAACAACAAGGGCTAGATTAGGTACTTCAATAGAATCAGAGAGAGTTATGCTTGCCTCTGAAGTGGGTGTCTGAGAATACATAGTGGGGGAATCAGGCTCTATGGGAGACTCTGTAGCAAGCGTCTTGGAATCAATTAATGAAATTGCAGGTATTACAGACATAACAGGGAAGACACCTTGTAAAACAGGAATTTTAGCAAAGGTGATCTCACAGACTACAGGGGAGTCAGAGGGCAGGAAGCCTGGCTTTACATCAGGAGTTAGAGTAGTGGCACAGGTTAACACAGGAAGTTCTGGAGAATCCTTAGAAGCAGTAAGGGGATACTCAGAGCGTACTAAGGGATCAGAGGCAGATTAGCAGATCTCTGAAGTGATATCCCGAGGAGCAGTAAAAGGGGAACTAATCAATGTAAAAGGTTCCAAGGAGACAGACTTAGAGTCAATGACAGGAATTGCAAAAGTCTGAGACACAGGAGGAATAACATTGGGTGTAGCAAAAGTATCAGAGACAGGGGAATCTGCGTGCTGGCTCTTGGCTAAAGCAGACTCATGAGCATCACTTTCAACTGGGATCAATATTTCAGAAGAAGTCTCAGAGAACTCAGTAGCAGGAACTTTATCTGGGACAGGAGAAAAAGAAAGCATTGAACCTCAACAGGGACAACAACTTGAACCTCAGGAGAGGCAAAATGTGCGAGGTCTGCCTTTAAACCTAGGGGTTGAGAACTAGCAAGGGTTAAAGCAGGCAGTGCATGAGATTCAGAGAAAAGGGGAACTGACTTGGAAACTGGGGGCATAGAAGGTTCATCTTCAGGCTCTAGAAAGGTGACATTGGCTTGAGGATTACCAGAATGCACAAAGGGTGCCTCTAAGGGTTTACAAGCAGGGGTTAAAGCAGGCAAAACATCAGAGTCAGAGAAGTGAGCGGTAGTTTGGTAATTTTCAGGAGAAGGGGGCACCTCCAGAGGTTTAGCAACAGGGCTAGTAGCACAAGGAAACCGTCCAGTAACAGCGTAGCTGGCGAGAAGAGGGTCACGCTCTTTTATGCACTGATCCAAAGCTAGGGACAGTTCATGGAGCATACTTTGAGCCTGCGCCAGTTGCACAGGATTCACTTTTTCCCAAGTCACAGGGGAACCAGGCAAAGGGACACAGTAGTGCAGGGTCTGTTTTAACTCTCTAAGGTGCTGGGCCTTAATAAGGAGTTCCTTATGGAGCAGTCTTTCAGATGGTGTTAGACCCTTAAACAGGGACTACATTTCAGGTGGGGGCATTATTTCCTTACAAGAACCGGTCTTCAGACAGCATTTCAGACAGGAACATTCCCACCCTCACCACAGGGCGGTCCTCAGTTTGTGTGGCCGAGCATACTGTATATGTACTCGCCCCAAACCGGGACCTGACCATGGGGCTGAGGTGGGGTGTGAATACACCGACCTTAGACCACAAAGCCGGTTCTGGATTGCGCAGTTCATAGTCATTCGTAGCAGGGTCAAGGTTGGAGAGGCCAGGGTAGTCCTTTGACACGCCAGGGTCAGGGTTGGAGACTGTAGAGAAATCGATGTCCAGGCTGGAGTTCGGTTACAGGAAGTCAGGAGCACAGCGCTTCAGCGTAGCATCTGAAGTGCGGTAATGGCCTCTGCGTGGGGAGCGGCCCATGATAAGGTCTCTGCAAGGGGAGAATGCAGGTCTCGGGAACAAGGCAAGGCTGGCACTGGAGGACCAGCGCTGCAGCACAGGAACCAGACCTCTGCCTGGGGTGAATGCAGGAGGTCTCTGGAACAAGTTAAAGCTGGTATTGGGGACCCAGTGCTTCAGCACAGTAACCAGGAAGCAGACCTCTGCCTGGGGTGAATGCAGCAGGTCTCCGTAACAAGGCAAGACGAGCACTGGAGATCCAGTGCTTCAGTACAGGAACCAAAATGCAGACCTCTGCCTGGGGTGAATGCAGGAGGTCTCATAAACAAAGCAAGGCTAAGGCAAATTAGTTTGAGGCAAACACAGTTAATCCTAGTCAATCTAGGGTTATGCTCAGCAATGAGTCAGAGGGAGAGGCCAGTATAAGAAGGACAAATAGCCAATCCCAACACAGGGGTGTGTAGGAATTCCTCCAATGCCATAGCAGAGAGACAGAGCTGCAGTGAGCTCACCAGGTGAGTGCTTTCAAATCCAAGGGAAGGTCTGTTCTGAGAGCTCACCAACTCTGCAAGAGTGAGCTCCAGCCAAAACCAGGAACGGATTCCTTACAAAGACATTTTTATATGGTCAACAATGTTCTCATCCACTTATTTCAAACACCTGGTTGTGGGAGAATAAAATCCGTACACATTCTCTTTTGTGATTTGACCTCCAGAATTACGTCACATAGATTAAAAGTAACAATTTTGTGGCTAATGCAACATGCTTTCAGAAATTCATTTTAACCAAAGAACTCCAGGGAATTAGACATGGAAGGTGCATCTTCAATGCTGAGACGTCCATTTGAATCATATAGATATATGATATTTCAAGCTATAGAATTTCAGGACAATAAGAGAGCTACAGTTCATGAAATTGATGAGTACAGCAAGGCCCGCGTCTCGGCACCCGGCTTTTCAGCGATCCGCTGATACGGCGGCACCGAGTAGGGGGCCGCCATGTCTCCTCAGAGGCTGTTGCCGCCAGCGCGCATGTGCAGAAAGTAGCTTGCGTGCGCAGAACGTAGGTCGTACGCGCAACGGGGAAATTACCGGGTTGCGCATGCACACAAAGGGGAAATTGCCTGGTTGTGCATGCGCACAATGGGGAAATTGCCGTGTTGCGCATGCGCACCGCTGAAAATCGCCTGTTCCGCTTTCCAGTGATTTTCACTATTAGCACGGAACCCGCCGAATGCCCGGGGCCCTGCTGTATATCATACAGAAATACCCATACTACAAAAAAGCAACTCATCCATAGAATTGGAAAAATTGCATCCGCCACAACTTATCCGTTCATGAATTCTTTATTAGAGTAATACCACTGCCAGGACCGAGGTACTGTTGCTGGAAAGTACTCTAATCGTGTAAGCTTATGTTCGATCATGGCACATATCTGCTGAGATATAGCTTATTCTTCAATTATCCCCGTAATAATCGACTGTGACGGTGAAGGGGTCCCCAGGCTCACTAATAAAGTTTCAGACCACTTGGTACACCTGATCTGTGTGTTGAGATCCTAGTGTCAGCTCTTGGACCCAGATGTCAGAAATGCATTACTGTGATTGTGTGCAAATTATGCAACATTAAAGATTTTTCTGTGTTTTGCCTTTCCTGGGGTGCTGGGACCAGGAGATTTCTAGGCTGTAAGTTTCAGGGTGAGTTTGCCAGAGAAAGTCTTCACAGAATGTGTATATGTATCGGGGTTCCCGGAGTTATGGGATATCCCAAAAGTTGGATCCGGGAATCAAGTGAGATTCTCAGATACAGCCAAGCACATTGCTCCGTGCAAACATTAACCCTGAAAAAGTTAATGTATACCTGCAATCATACAGGGGATCCCTAGTATAAAGGGGGGGTACCCAGATACATGACCAGGTACCCTGAACCTGGTATAGGGGTTCAGCGGACGATCCGGCTAAATGATAAAGCGGAGAGTGATTTCTTGTGTGTAAAAGTTTAAAAGTTATTTCTATAGAGTGGCAAGGAGGTGGATAGTGAGTGTAAGCAGTATAGCCCCTTACTCCATCCCTGACACCATAACAGGGACGTACACATGTTTATTACACAAGAAACAGGACACAGTATATTTTATTAAAGAGTTATGTTTAATAGGGATATGTACTGATAACCTGTGAATGAACTGTGGGATTTCCAAGTCATGGATTCCGAGGGACCAGTTGGCTACCAAGATTGGTGCCTATGGGTCTGTGAGGAGTCCGGACTTGAAAGTCTCAGGGATGCCAAGGTGTTAGACCAGGAGGGGAACTGTAGTCATGCTTGAAAACCTGCATCCTTGGGTAACACAGGGATTCTGAAGAGCCTGGAGCCAGGGGGCACATTAAGCAAAGAGGCAGAGGTTGGCGCATGCCCCTTTGCAGAATGAAAAAAGGTGCACTCTTGGCTTTGCAATACCGGCAATTCTGTGATTGGCTAGCAGGAGAATTCTAATGCTCTGATAGGCTGTAGAGTTTGTGAATGGAACACTGAAACCCATAAGAAACCTTGCAGCCAATCAAGAGAAAAACAAATGGGGTGCTGCACCCAGTGAAACTCCATTCAATAGAATAATGAGTAAATAAGAACTCCAATGTTGGATATAAGGAGTGGGTATATGTATGAAATGACCAATCAAGAGGGCAGATTCAAAGCGCCAAACCAACAGCGGCAAATTCAGAGATGCTACAGTATGTGCTAAATAGTTGCAAGCCGGCTTCAAAGATTTTGAGTGAGAACATTTTGTACAGGTATGTCCCATTTTTGAGAACGTAGCTGTCGTGGCTGGCATTGCATGCCAAAATCAGTTCCAGGATTTTGTGCGTACCTCCCGGTCATTGGAAAGGGCTCCTACAGAGGTCATTTTTGTGAATTTCGTTTAAAGTTCAAGTTTATTCGTTAGTCCCGGTCCCAGTAAGTGTGTTAACTGTGCAAATTGTGTTACATTGTGTGTATGTCTTTTCCTGAAATAAATATCAATTTATTTTACCTCCTTGCTTTGCTCAATCATATGATCCTAGTATAAAAAGGTGTTACATAGTTACATAGTAGATGAGGTTGAAAAAAGACGTACGTCCATCAAGTTCAACCTATGCTAAATTTAGACAACAGATACTTTATTCTATATCTATACTTACTTATTGATCCAGAGGAAGGCAAACAAAAAACCCCATTAAGGGGAAAAATTAATTCCTTCCTGACTCCAAGAATTGGCAATCGGATTAATCCCTGGATCAACATCCTTCCCATGTATACTTATTTGTTATATCTCTGTATACCTTTCCCATCTAAAAAGATGTCCAACCTTTTTTTGAACAAATCTATTTTATCTGCCATCACAGTCTCCATGGGTAATGAATTCCACATTTTAACTGCCCTTACTGTAAAGAACCCTTTCCTTTGTTGCTGGTGACATTTCTTTTCCTCCAACCTTAAGGGATGGCCCCGAGTCCTTTGTACTGCCCGTGGGATGAATAGTTCTTTTGAAAGCTCCTTGTATTGTCCCTGAATATATTTGTATATAGTTATCATATACCCTCTTAGACGCCTCTTTTCTAATGTAAATAAATCTAATTTAGCTAGCCTCTCCTCATAAGTTAGAATGTCCATCCCCTTTATTAATTTGGTGGCTCTTCTCTGCACTCTCTCTAGTTCCATAATGTCTTTTCTTAGGATTGGTGCCCAAAATTGTACTCCATATTCAAGGTGTGGTCTTACTAATGCTTTGTAAAGGGGTATAATTATGTTTACTTCCATCCATTGCCCGTTTGATGCAAGATAAGATCTTGTTTGCCTTTGCAGCTACTGCATGACATTGGGCACTATTGCTAAGCCTGTTGTCTACAAGCACTCCTAAATCCTTCTCCATCAAGGATTCCCCCAATATATCTCCATTTAATTTGTAAGTCGCCTTTTTATTCTTGTGTCCCAAATGCATAACCTTAAATCTATCTGTATTACACCTCATTTGCCATTTACCTGCCCATGTTTCTAGTCTCTCCAAGTCCTTCTGAAGAGAAATTACATCCTGCTCTGATTCTATTATCTTACACAATTTAGTATCATCAGCAAAGATGGAGACTTTGCTCTCGATCCCAACCTCAAGGTCATTAATAAACAAGTTAAAAAGCAGGGGTCCCAGTACCGATCCTTGAGGTACTCCACTCACGACTTTAGCCCAACCTGAAAAAGTTCCATTTATGACAACCCTCTGTTGTCTGACCTTTAACCAGTTTTCAATCCAGGTGCATATATTATTACTGAGTCCAATTTTCTTTATTTTGTACACCAACCTCTTGTGTGAAACCATATCAAAAGCCTTTGCAAAATCTAAGTAGACCACATCAACTGCATTACCCTGGTCTAAATTCCTACTTACCTCCTCAAAGAAACAAATAAGGTTAGTTTGGCAAGATCTATCCTTCATAAATCCATGCTGACTATTATTAATAATTTTGTTTTCCATTAGGTATTCCTGAATATTATTCCGTATTAACCCTTCAAGTAGTTTCCCTACTATTGAAGTCAGGCTTACAGGTCTGTAATTCCCCTGGTGTGATCTAGCTCCCTTTTTAAATATAGGCACCACATCTGCTTTACGCCAATCTTGTGGTACTGAGCCTGTGGAAATGGAGTCCTTGAATATTAAATATAATGGTTTTGCTATCACTGAGCTTAACTCCTTGAAAACTCTTGGATGAATGCCATCTGGGCCAGGTGCCTTATTTACTTTAATTTTTTCAAGTCGCTTATGAACTTCTTCCTCAGTTAACCAATTGGTCATTAATATGGAGGTTGTGGCTTCCTCCTGTGGCGCTATTATTGAACTTGATTCTTCCCTGGTAAACACAGAGGCAAAGAATTTGTTTAATACCTCTGCTTTTTCCTTATCTCCAATTATCTGCCTACCCATCTCACACTGAAAGGGTCCTATATTTTCTTTTCTCATTTTTTTGTTATTAAGGTACTTAAAGAACTTTTTAGGGTTGACCTTACTTTCTATTGCAATCCTTTTTTCATTATCCATTTTTGCTAATTTAATTGCCCCTTTGCAATTTTTGTTACATTCCTTATAATTCTGATACGATGTCTCTGTCCCTTCTGACTTAAAGAATCTAAACGCCTTCCTCTTCTTGTCCATTTCCGCCGCTACCTGTTTATTTAGCCACATTGGTTTTGACTTATTTCTTTTATACTTATTACCCAAGGGTATACACTGATAAGTGTGCTTTTCTAACAATGTTTTAAAGACTGCCCATTTATCTTCTACATTTTTCCCTGCAAAAACATCATCCCATTGTATTACTACTAGATTAGACCTCAGTTTATTAAAATCTGCCTTTCTAAAGTTTAAAGTCTTTGTTGAACCCAAGTAATCTGTTTTTTTGATAATTTAGTTCAAATGAGACCATGTTATGATTACTGTTACCCAAATGTTCCAGGACTTGAATATTTGTTATTACTTCTACATTGTTTGATATGACCAAATCCAGAACTGCCCCTCTCCTGGTTGGTTCCTCAATAATTTGGGTCATATAACTGTCTTTAAGCACCCCCAAAAACCTGTTTCCTTTTGTTGTAACGCTAATCTCATTGCCCCAGTCTATGTCTGGATAATTAAAATCCCCCATTATGCAAACATGACCCAGTTTTGATGCCTTCTCCATTTGCAAAAGTATTTTAGCTTCCTCAATCTCACAGATATTTGGTGGTTTATAGTATATTCCCACAAACATTTTCTTTATACTATTACCTCCACTGCTAATTTCTATCCACAAGGTCTCTACATTTTCATCATTCCCTTCATAGACATCATCCCTTATAATAGGTTTTAGATCTGGTTTAACATATAGACATACTCCACCTCCCCTTCTATTTATTCGATCCTTCCGAAAAAGAGAATACCCCTTTAAATTAACTGTCCAGTCATGAGTTTCATCCCACCATGTTTCAGTAATGCCTATGATATCATACTGCTCCCTTGCAGTTTTTAATTCAAGCTCCCCCATTTTATCTGTCAGGCTTCTTGCATTAGCAAGCATGCATTTAAGTTTTTTTTTCAGTCTGTACTATTATCTTATCTGCTCCTTCCTTTCTGCTCCCACTTGGTTTAGTCTTTAGAAGTTTTCTAGTATTATCTCTATTTACTATGGGTATCTCACTGCTTGTCAAACTTGCACTTGCCCCCATTCTACCTCCATACCACTTTGTATCCTCATCTATTCCATTTAGTTCATTATCTGTTTCATTCCCCCCCCCTCCATCCTAGTTTAAAATCTCCTCCAACCTTTTTAGCATTCTCCCCCCTAGCACAGAAGATCTCTCTTCATTGAGGTGCAATCCGTCCCTAGAATATAGATGGCACCTCTCAGAAAAGGAGTCCCAGTGCTCTAAAAACCCACACCCCTCCTTCCTACACCACTTTCTTAGCCATGCATTAACCTCCCTGATCTCTTACTGTCTCCCTGCGGCAGTGCATGGCACTGGTAGTATTTCAGAAAATACTACCTTGGAGGTCCTTGCCTTATGCTTTTTGCCTAGATCCCTGTAATCATTTTTTAGGACCCTCCATCTTTCTCTAACTTTGTCATTGGTGCCAACCTGTACCAAGACCGCCGGGTCAATCCCAGCCCCCCCCCCCAACAATCTGTCTACCCGATCCGCAATGTGCCGAAATGAAATTATTTCATATAAATTGTAATTAAGGTTTTGGACTTAACCTTCATATTTCTGGCAAATCATTTTTCTATGCCATGAAACTATGGTGGGGATTCATGAAATGTTTTTAAATCAATTATAATATTTTTCATTAGTGGAAAATATTAGCAAGCATTATTTTGTGAAAATTGTTACATGCATGATAGTCATGCATTACTGACAGAATTTGCATATGGTTCGGTTCATGCGGTCCCGGCAACAGATTGCCCTATCTACCTTCCTAATAATGGAGTCCCCTACCACCACAATCTTTCTTTGCATCTGAGCATCCTGAGTCCCCACTGCGCTGGAGGAACCATTCCCCTGGCGGCTAGAGGAATTAGTCTCCCCCAGCCTTGCCATTTCTGCCCCAACATTCCCAATATCTTCACTCAACATAGCAAATCTATTGGGATGTGTCAGCTCGGAAACGACCTGCCTCTCCCTATTGCCCCTGCTTCCCCTTCTAACTGTCACCCAGCTACCTACCTGCTCCTCACTAACAGCAACTAAGCTACCTACCTGCTCTTCACTAACAGTGCCACCATCTGCACCACTAGTCGAAGAAAGGGCCTGCTCAGTGAGCTCTAATTCCCTTTCAAGATTGTCAATGTCCCTCAATATTTCAAGTTGCCTCTTCAGATCAGCAATCTCGGATTCTAAAGAGACCACCCGCTCACACTTTTCACAGCGGTATGCTCCTTGGAACAGCTGAGCATTGAGTGGCATTTTCAATCCTGCTCATTCTAGCAACTATGAAGTTTCTAAGTACTAACAGTAAACTGTACTTCAATAAACTATACCTTGTTTAACCGCTTCCTTGTTCAAACTGCTTCTTGTTCTAACTGCATACACTTAAACCAACCACACCCACTCTGCCTCAGGCAGGAGAAAGGGAAAAAAAAGTTACAGGCTTCAAATTACAGCACACTTTACAAATAGATTAACCCACTGCACACTCCCCAAAAACAGCCACCCCTGCTAGTATACCCAGTACTTCCCTTTCCTTCTGGTTCTAACTGTACACACTTTAACCAAGCAGCACTTCAATCAACCACACAGATCAATCAGTACACGTTGATAAACCTGGTCTCCCGTGACAGGGACGTTCACAGAGTGGTGTCTCATATCACACGCCAGCACAGTACCTCACATAATATGATTGGCAATCTGGAGCTAACTATTATGGGAATGTGCAAAACTTCCCTGCCCAATACCAGTGTTCATGGGAAAACATTAGCCAAGATGCGTACCTGACGCAGCCCATGTCCTGGCCACAAAACGATGCGTGCCAACATAACAACACTGGCAACGATATGTATATGCATCAGGATTCCATGATTGACTTAACCATGGCCGATGCGATCTGGGTGGCTGCAACAATGGATACAAGCAAGGTCCTTGTTGACTTCTACAATTAAGGTAAATATAATGTAATATGCCTTAACTTACAGAATTGAGAATTAATTTATTACATATGAGAGCATCATCTGCATCATATCCTTAAAGCATGCGATAAAGTACACACACATCATCTAGCGTAGCATAGCAACAATTAGAACATATATATATATATATGTATAAAGCTGCATTGTAATAATCCGTGTGAATTTTTTAAAATATAAATTACATCATATACTGCTGCGGCACAGTTTATTCGAGCATTTGCCCGTTCTGTGCCGCAGCAGTAGCCTGGCGCGCGCCCGAGTGTGACGGGCGCGCGCCGAAGCAGCGGAAGAGCGCCCTCCGATCGGGGCGCTCTCCCTACCGCTGCCGGGTCCGCCGGGTCCCCCGGAACCCCCTGCCGCTGTCCCGCGATCGCGGGACACCAGGGCTCCCTCGGGGAGCCCTGGACGCGCGTGCAGGGGGCGCAGGCTCCCGAAGACGCGTGACCGCGCGTCTATGACGCGCGGCACGCCGAGGGGCGGCCACTAGCAAGCCGGGAAATCTCCCGGCTTGCGGATCTGGCCGCACTGCGATAAAGTGTGTCGCCAGTGTACAGTATGTGCATCAATACTATGAGAATACTGACTAGAGATTATCTACATTATAGATAGATCAGTTCACCTACAATCGATTGCTTGCAATTCAGCACGTAATAATATCGATGCCGCATCATCATGTGATGTGGCTACGTGGTCATGTTACGATGCTGACTCCCCACAATGAGAAGCTACATTAATATGCCAAGCTCACGTCCGCGCGCAACAGAGCTTGCGCACGGACAGAATGATGGCTGCCGTGAAATACGCTCAGAGCTAGATAAAGCCGAGCAGCATCAATGATCTTTAAGCATATGTCTACCTTATGCGTTAACCTCTAAAGTAATAGATGCATAATATTACAGTGCATGCCTGCTTAAAGCAGCATATTGGTATTTCTACAACATTCTCTGCATATGTAATTTATTTTTCAGATATCTACTTTAGAGATCCACTGTCCCAAGATATGAATTGACATGTCAAAAAGAACAAATACAAATCCTAGTTTTAGAATGCTTTCGAACACTGTAGTGATTATTTATATAGTGATGCATATTTCAACTAGTGGTAAATATGTTACGAATAACACATAATCTAAGTAATTATTCCAAACAAAATATTTACTCATACTGATAGTTAAATATATATTCATACATATCAATGCTAATATGTATTTGAGTGTGATATATTTAGAAAAATTACACAAAAAGATGTTAGAAATGCACTGAGTATGTATATCCACGATAATGTTGACACATTTTTCATTATCTATATTAACCCTTTCCGGTCGAATGTCGGAATATATCCGACAAAATATTTTTCTGCTTCCGGTCCAATGTAGGATTGGAGGAGGGAGGAGACGAGAAGAGCTGGAGTAGAGCTGGAGTGTGGCGCTGGTAACCGCACTCTTCTCCCACCAGCCGCACACTTCTCCCAGCAGCCGCATTGACCCCCCCCAGCCCGCCCCCAGCTCCGCACCTCAGCCTGGCACTGATCCCCTAAGCCCAGCACCAGTCATCCCGCCGCCCCCCCCCCCAGCTCCGCACCAATCCCCGCACCCAGCCCGGCACCGATTTCCCCCCCCCCCCCCCCAACCCTGGCACCGATTCCCGACAGCAGCCGTGCACCACAGCTCAACACCGATCCCCTCCCAGCCCTGCACCGATCCCCCCCCCTCAGCCCGGCACTGATTCCCCCCCCCCAGCACAGAACAAAATTCCCCCCCAGCTCCGCACCTCAGCCCGGCATGGCACCGATTCCCAGCATCAGCAGCCGTGCACCGCAGCCCGGCACACCGATCCCCCCCAGCCCGGCACTGATTTTTCTCCCCCCCCCACCCCGATCCCCGCAGGCAGCCCAACGATGCCCCAGCAGCTGACAGCGGTAGGTGTAGGGGGGGTGTGTATGGTGTGTGGTGTGGTGTGTGGTGTGGTGTGTGGTGTGGTGTGTGGTGTGGTGTGGTGTGTGGTGTGGTGTGTGGTGTGGTGTGTGGTGTGTGTGGTGTATGGGCGCGTGCAGTGTGCGGTGCGAGTTTGTGCGATGCGAGTGCGTGCGGTGCGACTGTGCGTGCGCAGGGTGCGGTGTGACTGTGCACGCGCAGGGTGCGGTGCGACTGTACGCGCAGTGTGTGCGCGGATCGCGCTATAACGTGGTTGAGCTATATGTGGGTTTTTTCCCCGAAAATTTAATTAGACCTGCTGGCGCACTTAGTAAAAATTAACTGGACCGCAAAGGGTTAAAAATAATTGAAAATGATCCAATAATCCAATGAGTAATAAAATGATTAATAATCCAAATGAAATATATAGAATTAAATTGTAACTAGATATAATGTTTTGTCTAAAAAGAGTACTATGTGTTGAGACAAATGGTGGTTTAATATCGTACTACTGTCACGGCCCCCTTAAATCTCCAACATCACCGTATTAATACGGGATTGTTTGCTTTTCCAGCCGAACTTGGCCGTGCGCCAGCCGCATCTCCTGGCCGCGCGCCAGCCGCATTTCCTGGCCGCGCGCCAGTCGCATCTCCTGTTCAGCGCTAATGGCGCTGAACATTGGAAGCGCCCGTAGCGCTGAAACTAAAGAAAAAAAGCTCACGTCTGCCCGCACTTTTAAAAATCCCGCGGTGGCGGCCGCAGGAGACTAAAGGCGGCCGCCACTGTATATACATACCATTAAGGATTTTATATTTTTGAGGTAAGGATGATAACTACTGAAAAATTCTTTGAATTTTCAAACATCTGTCATACTGTATGTACATTTTTTTAAATGAAAAAACATTATATAAAGTTATTAATGCACATCTCATGTCAACAACATAGAATTTAAATCATTAAGGATGCTCCTAAATATAACCAGCGTTACATTGGCAGACACAGTGTGTGTGTGTGTGTGTGTGTGTGTGTGTGTGTGTGTGTGTGTGTGTGTGTGTGTGTGTGTGTGTGTGTGTGTGTGTGTGTGTGTGTGTGTGTGTGTGTGTGTGTGTGTGTGTGTGTGTTAATGTTTACAATGTACTGAGATGCACCATTACATTCTTACAATACATTTCATCTAATTAATATGACGATGTAAAATTAAAAGCAATAATACTAGTCCTATATTTGTTAGGGTATTATTAGTAATTAGACACGGACAGCAAAATATAATAGATTTGTATCGAATAATTCAGTAGTGACATTTCATACTCACTGTTTTAACACTGCAACCTCTTGGTTACAAAGAAGATATTGTTTAACATGATGTCAAACACCGTGAAAGAGAATAATTTTCACAATTTATATATTTAAGCTTCATTAATAATAAGCAAATAAAGGCACTGGACATATTGTGCTATGCAAGTGACAGTGTGAAAAAATTGTGCTGTGTGCTGTATGCTGTGCTATGCGCGTTCAGAGTGTTCCTTTTGCATGTGCATGAGTTTACTGTGAAAACTGCTCATGCAGACGCGTCATCCAATGTCGGAAATAACCATTTGAGACAGTTCCCCCCCACCCCAAGATCATGGACACACGAGACTACCAGACTGTGGCAATGGCACTATAATTTAATTAAGACATTTTATTACATTATACTCATCAAAGAATACCTGTAACGGTCTACGCCCATATTCAACATCATATCACAAATAGGGAGTTGCATGTTCTTTTTTGCCAACAAGAATACTGCCATTCCTGATTGAGAAGGAACATACATCTGATTGATTCTCAGTTCTTTATACTGTATATAATTTAGACGTACATATGAAAATATTGTTTTTATATTGAAAGAGTTAGAAAAATATACTACAGCATATTATCAAAACTAGATACAGAGCTATACTTTTGTAAGATGACTTCACATATGAATTGTGAAATATTAATCATCTGAGATAAAGATCACATTAGTTTCACACATACACAACCCAAAAAGCTTAATAACATTTGTACATGCACAACATTGGCCCCTCATGTACACTTGATACACATTTTAGTGCTTGTTTTTATCAACGGTGTTTGAGATTAACATACCATAGCCAGATGTGCTTTTAGACACAGCAGAGCTTGTACATAGAAGATGTGGACAGCCATCACTATCCTATGATGATAAGATTTTGTAATTGTAATAAACACGAAGGACTGTATATATTCAAATTAACATATATATTGTTGCTTACCAGAGAAATAGGTGGTGATCACATTCAGACCTGTCTCCACCCCACTTGCTGTCCTCTCATTATCCCCTCCAAACCCTCCCGTATGTTGCCTTGAAATTGTGACGCAGTACAATATTGTGCAGAATGCAGCAACAAATCACTATGTCACACACTTTTTCAGGCTTGTACTGTAGGGCACCGTCTGATCTATCCAAACATCTAAAATGACTTTTCAACAGTCCAAATGTCCACACTATAACTGACCTAGTGTAACGATGCACGGAACACGCCCCCTGTGGCGTGTTCCTTCCTTACCTGTTTTCTTCTGATCGCCGCCCTCTAGCTGCGAGTCAAGATCCTGTGTCTTTAAGGATTTTGAAGCAAACTACGCCATCTTGCTTCCTGGCAAATCCTGCCCTCCTCCTCCGAACAGGAAGTAAGCCTCTCTCTGACTTTCTCATTGCTGCTCCTTCCTTTAAATAGCACTCAGTGGCTACCTATCTGGGTTCCTGCAAGTACTACCATCGCATGCTGTTCCTGCCTGGACCTCCTTGGGATCTTTACTCATCTCCTTTGGATTCCGGAAGACTGGTACACTCACTCGTTTACTACTGAGGTTAGTTTACCGTCGGGTAGTGTAGGTACCCTCTTAGTAGGGTTCACCTTGACGTGGTAGCAGGCTTATAATTCCTTAGCCAATGGATTAACTAAGAATCCTTATGTTATATTTGGTTTTGCTGCACCTTGCTGTTTCTGGCACTCTGCCTTTAAGGAGGCTGGACGTCCTCCAAGAAGCAATCCTTCCTGGATGTTCACTGTGTTTGCCACAGCCACCTGTTCTTGGCCACCCTGTTGCTGTTTTCATGTTCAAGTTCCATGTTCCATGTCCATGTTTCTAGTTCCTGGTTTCCGTTTCCAGACTCCTGTGCTGTAGCGTTGGTTTCCCGCAACCCCCGCGTTGGTGCCTGAGAGCGCGCGCACTCCCTCTCTGCTGTCAGAGCCTGCACGTGCATGCAGCTGGATCACTTGTATCTCTGAGTTGGCACCGCACCTCCGGACGCGTTGCGCATTCTCATGCGCGCGGCGCGGTCACATGACTACGTGCGCTGATCCCCAGCTGCATGGCAACTCATTCCCTTCGTATCCCCTGCGGCCTCCCCACCTCACTATTGGATCCCTTCCCTTTCCCTGCGCTTGTGAGGATAGCACAAGCGTGACATTATGCTCGGCCAAACAAATAGACCCACAGAGTTGGCCCCGCCTTCTTTCCTGTTCCATGTTCCTAGTTTCTGGTTCCTGTACCTCTGTAACGTTGGGAGAACCTATAGTACCCCCTAGTCTAGTCTGAAGGGGGGATACTGTAAGGAATCGGGGAACACGCCCCCTGTGGGGTGCTCCCTCCTTACCTGCCGCATCTCAGTTCCCGCTCTCCTTATAGAGCATGTACGCACCCGCGGTTCCCTACTCGTACATCGGAGCCCGGCCACCCCCGGTTGCATCACGCATTCTCTCACACGTGGCACAAACACGTGACGGCGTGCACCGCTCTCCAGCTGCGAGTCAACTTCAAGCCCCCTTGTGGCGTATTCTCTACCCATGCCTAGTTTCTCTGATGTCTCTCTGTATGGCATGCGCCATCCTCTAGCTGCGAGTCAAGATTCCCTGTTGATTCTCTGTGTGGCGGGCGCTGCCCTCTTGCCTAGTTTTCCTGATGTCTTCCCTGTATGGCGTGCGCCGCCCTCTAGCTGCGAGTCAAGATTTCCTGTTGATTCTCTGTGTGGCGGGTGCTGCCTCAAGCTGCGAGTCTTTCTTCCTATGCATCGCTGCCCCTTAGTCTGTTGGATCGCTCGGGGTTCAATCCTTAAGTGGGGGGTACTGTAACAATGCACGGAACACGCCCCCTGCGGCGTGTTCCTTCCGTACCTGTTTTCTTCTGATCGCCGCCCTCTAGCTGCGAGTCAAGATCCTGTGTCTTTAAGGTTTCTGAAGCAAACTACACCATCTTGCTTCATGGCAAATCCTGCCCTCCTCCTCCTGACAGGAAGTAAGCCTCTCTCTGACTTTCTCATTGCTTACAGCTGCTGCTTCCTTTAAACATCGCGGCATATCATCAGGCACCCGGTAAGGCGGCGGGAGATTCTGCTTGCAGATCTCTACTACCAACAGCCAGTCCTGTTATACCGGGGAGCCAGAACCGCTTGTCAGAGTGAGGAGGGTCACATTTCTATCTGCACGGGGGACTGGTGCCATTGACCTGATCGGAGGATATCCAGAGGTCCTACAGGTGAGGTGGGAGTCACATAGACCCACACATAACATCGGACATTTGTTTGGGACACTCTCTGCATTTATATATTTTTATACCGGTTTTCACAGCACTTGCCATATTTGTAGCTTCCACGTGGGGATTTTCCCTGTTTTTTCACTTGTGCTTCCTTTAAATAGCACTCATTGGCTACCTATCTAGGTTCCTGTAAGTACTTCAACGCATGCTGTTCCTGCCTGGACCTCCTTGGGGTCTTTACTCATCTCCTTTGTATTCCGGAAGACTGGGACACTCACTCGTTTACTACTGAGGTTAGTTTACCGTCGGGTAGTGTAGGTACCTGCTTAGTAGGGTTCACCTTGACGTGGTAGCAGGCTTATAATTACTTGGCCAATGGATTAGACTAAGAATCCTTATGTTATATTTAGTTTCGCTGCACCTTGCTGTTTCTGGCACTATGCCTTTAAGGAGGCTGGACGTCCTCCAAGAAGCAATCCTTCCTTGATGTTCACTGTGTTTGCCACAGCCACCTGTTATTGGCCACCCTGTTGCTGTTTTCATGTTCAAGTTCCATTTTCCATGTCCATGTTTCTAGTTCCTGGTTTCCGTTCCCAGACTCCTGTGCTGAAGCGTTGGCTTCCCGCAACCCCCGCGTTGGTGCCTGAGAGCGTGCGCACTCCCACTCTGCTGTCAGAGTGTGCACGCGCATGCAGCTGGATCACTCGTGTCTCTTAGTAGGCACCGCACAACCAGGCGCGTTGCGCATTCTCATGCGTGAGGCATGGTCACATGACTACGTGCGCTGATCCCCAGCTGCACGGCAACTCACTCCATTTGCATCACCCTGCGGCCTCCCCACCTCGCTATTGGGTCCCTTCCCTTTCCCTGCGCTTGTGAGGAGAGCACAAGCGTGACACCTAGTGGATATGTGTGCCGCATTATATCTCTAATCTGTAGGGGTTTGAGGGTTAGCCAGTGCGGTTAAGAGCCACAGTCTCCCTTTACCTGAATCTCCTATAATACAGCATAACAAATTATTTTTAAACATTGTACAATGTACTAATGTACTCAAATATATACAGATGCACCAGCCATTATTTGATCATTTCTCTGAGCCGTTTTCATAAAGTCTGCTGTATTCCACGCAGCATTCATTCATTAATCTTCCTTGAAGGCTGTCAATAACACGTATGTTTACCGTTGTTGATTTTCCATGATTTATGTGATTGTGATTTGTTTGGGTGCAGTTCTTCGCGTTTCTGCCAGATGGCAAAAGTGAATCCCTTTGCTAGATAAAAACTAGATAAAAAGGATGGCCACAACAGTCATCCATTTAAATTGACCTTGCTCGCTGAAGACGTTATCAAATTTAGGAGTTTCATAATTAAAATCTCCGCAGTACACAATGCTTGTCCCTTTTTTCTACATTGTTATTCCTGCAATTGCTGAATGGACATCATGTCAAGTCAAGTCATGTCATGTCCTTATACCAAACCACAATGAAGTTACGCATTTCTCCTATGTTATGCAATTAATGCTGGAACAGATAAGATGGCGACTTTAGCAGAGATTTACTACTACAGTATATAATTGAAAAATATGAATTCTTAAAATTTTCATCGAACCAACGTGGCTAGAAGCATTCGATAAGGCAAACATTAACTAATGATTGCTTTTTTCACACAGCCCCATCTCTGGGAGATACCTGTACAAGAGGATATTGGTCTGTGCTCCTAGCATTTGCCTGTATGTTTGCTCATGGCGACTGCAAAAGCAGAATGGTCAGGTTTCATCCATTTAAGATTTTTATAGTACCTGTACGTACTTCCTGATCCTGCAGTGTACAGGTACTCAAACCGGCTTCCCAATACTATTGCAATAATGGGCCAACCGTGACTGAAAACCTGCTGAGCACCAATCCTCACTATCTGGCCCTGCCTGATAACTGGCTTAAGCAGGCACCTGTCAACTATAATGCTGATTACATGAGTGATCCCGGCTGTTACGCACAATGCTGTACACCCCTGACATTGGGTCATCTACACCCGGTTGGCAATGTACATAATGAAGATAAAGATAATCCAGACTACATGAGTGATCCCAGCATGTACACGCAATACACCTCTGACATTCGCTCATTTCATCCGTTTGGCAAAGTTTATAATGAAGGTAAATATAATGTACTATACAGTATTAACTTTAATTCCCTTAGGGGGGTGCTAGATTTTCTGGGGGGGCGGCAGTTATAGAGGTCCCACGCTCTTCCCCCAGGCATTTAAATTAAGTGCCGGGGGATCGCACGAAGCCTCTATAATACACTTAAAGTAACTTCCCTTCCAGCAACATGTCGTCATGGTAACGTGGCGTCAAATTACCATGACAATGGTGACGTTACAATGTCACGTAGTGCTCACCACAAACATGGCGGGACTGCGGGGCCAATGTGGGGATTAGATAAACACCAACCCACAGCCGCGTGGGCACGTCGGGAGTGTAGATTGGTCGAGGTAGCCGGGTCGGGATTAGAGAGGTACGGATAGTCGAGATACTTGCTGGGGTAATTGTTGAAGAGGTACGGATCGTTGCAGGTACTATTAGCTAAGATCAGGATTGGAAAGGTCAGAGTAGTTGTGTTATGTACAGCATCGACACACTTTATTTGAGCAAATGCCCAGTTTGTTTGTGGCAGATACCTGGAATGCGCCGCTCCTCACCTCTGACAAGCCCCGTTGCGTTTGCCTTCCCAGCCACGGTTCATGCCTGGCTGACGGGGGCCTGATCTGTTAAAAGATAATGATCAGGATTTAATAGGCTGCAATGCTTCGCGTGTCCACCAGATGGCATAAATTCATGAATTGTAATGCACTATATATATATATATACAGTACTGTATAACAACAACCCCTATAAGCCCTAACATACAGTACTGTACACATACAGTACTGTATATGCACATACATAAATGATACTACTGTATGGGCGGCGGGGGCGAGATGTGTTTGCAGCAGAGAGAGATCCGCTGCTCTCTCTCTGCGCAAACATCGGCACATTAAAAATGATTTTAAATACATTTTTATTGATAGTGTACATATGCAGGGGGTCTCCGGAGCTGAACCGCATTGGTTTCAGGACTGGGGACCCCCTGCTCCCCGAGATACAGCCCCCTTTATGAGGTGCCGGAATCCCTCTGCTTGGTTTAAAGGTCCCGATCACGTGATCGCGGGTGCACTTAACCCCTTCACGACCGTAGCAGTTAATACCGCTACGGTCATGAAGGGGTTGAGCCCTCCCGCTACCCCCCCGCAAGCCCTAAACAAGCACCGTTGGGGTTAATACCCCATTCACCCACCCCCGCTACCCACAATAAAAAAAATACACACACAGCAGCCGCCAAAAAATAAATAAATAAATCTAAATAAATAAATAAATAAATGACAATAAATACATTTGAAATACATTTTTATTGATAGTGAAGATGTGCAGGGGGTCTCCGGAGCTGAACCGCGTTGGTTTCAGGTCTGGGGACCCCCTGCTCCCCGAGATACAGTCCCCTTTAGGGGGTGCCGGTATCCCTCTGCTTGGTTTAAAGGGCCCGACCACGTGATCGCGGCCTGTAAACCAAGCAGAGCAGAGGGATACCGGCACCCCTAAAGGGGCCTGTATCTCGGGGAGCAGGGGGTCCCCAGACCTGAAACCAGTGCGGTTCTGCTCTGGAGACCCTCTGCACATGTACAGTATCAATAAAACACATACAGTATACAGTATAAATAAACACTCGTTCTTTACCTTAGCGGCTATGCGCTATGGTAAAGAAGCAGCATTTCTGTATTTTAATAATATTGTACAGTGAGCAGGGGGTTCCCTGAGCCAGAAATTAATGCTCAGGGACCCCCCCTGCTCCTGCTCAATATTATTAAAAATACAGAAATGCTGCTTCATTACCATAGTGGATAGCCGCTAAGGCAATGAAGGGGTTAACCCACCGTGCCCGCTTTATTGTGCGTAGTGGGGATGGGTGAGGGGGGTATTTGGCCCTTGGTGTGAGTTTAGGACTTGCGGGGGGGGTTGCGGGTGTACTTAACCCCTTCACGACCGTAGCAGTTAATACCGCTACGGTCATGAAGGGGTTAAGCCCTCCCGCTACCCCCCCGCAAGCCCTAAACAAGCACCGTTGGGGCTAATACCCCATTCACACACCCCCGCTACCCACAATAAAAAAAATACACACACAGCAGCCGCCAAAAAATAAATAAATAAATCTAAATAAATAAATAAATAAATGACAATAAATACATTTGAAATACATTTTTATTGATATGGTAGATGTGCAGGGGGTCTCCGGAGCTGAACCGCGTTGGTTTCAGGTCTGGGGACCCCCTGCTCCCCGAGATACAGCCCCCTTTAGGGGGTGCCGGTATCCCTCTGCTTGGTTTAAAGGGCCCGACCACGTGATCGCGGCCTGTAAACCAAGCAGAGCAGAGGGATACCGGCACCCCCTAAAGGGGCCTGTATCTCGGGGAGCAGGGGTCCCCAGACCTGAAACCAGTGCGGTTCTGCTCTGGAGACCCTCTGCACATGTACAGTATCAATAAAACACATACAGTATTCAGTATAAATAAACACTCATTCTTTACCTTAGCGGATAACCGCTATGGTAAAGAAGCAGCATTTCTGTATTTTAATAATATTGTACAGTGAGCAGGGGGTTCCCTGAGCCAGAAATTAATGCTCAGGGACCCCCCCTGCTCCTGCTCAATATTATTAAAAATACAGAAATGCTGCTTCATTACCATAGTGGATAGCCGCTAAGGCAATGAAGGGGTTAACCCACCGTGCCCGCTTTATTGTGCGTAGTGGGGATGGGTGAGGGGGGTATTTGGCCCTTGGTGTGAGTTTAGGACTTGCGGGGGGGGGTTGCGGGTGCAATTAACCGCCTTCACGACCGTAGCAGTTAATACCGCTACGGTCATGAAGGGGTTAAGCCCTCCCGCTACCCCCCCGCAAGCCCTAAACAAGCACCGTTGGGGCTAATACCCAATTCACCCACCCCCGCTACCCACAATAAAAAAAATACACATACACAGCAGCCGCCAAAAAATAAATAAATAAATCTAAATAAATAAATGACAATAAATACATTTGAAATACATTTTTATTGATAGTGTAGATGTGCAGGGGGTCTCCGGAGCTGAACCGCGTTGGTTTCAGGTCTGGGGACCCCCTGCTCCCCGAGATACAGCCCCCTTTAGGGGGTGCCGGTATCCCTCTGCTTGGTTTAAAGGGCCCGACCACGTGATCGCGGCCTGTAAACCAAGCAGAGCAGAGGGATACCGGCACCCACTAAAGGGGCCTATATCTCGGGGAGCAGGGGGTCCCCAGACCTGAAACCAGTGCGGTTCTGCTCTGGAGACCCTCTGCACATGTACAGTATCAATAAAATTTTAAAACCAGAGACAGAACATAAAACACAGACAAAGCTCAGTTTTTAGCACATCCAGTGAGACTCATACATGGTACAGTGCCTAAATATATATGTATAAATATCTAATAAGTAAAATGGTCTTTTAGTTTAGGTGTCCAGTATGTTTTACAGTATCAATAAAACACATACAGTATACAGTATAAATAAACACTCGTTCTTTACCTTAGCGGCTATGCGCTATGGTAAAGAAGCAGCATTTCTGTATTTTAATAATATTGTACAGTGAGCAGGGGGTTCCCTGAGCCAGAAATTAATGCTCAGGGACCCCCCCTGCTCCTGCTCAATATTATTAAAAATACAGAAATGCTGCTACATTACCATAGCGGGTAGCCGCTAAGGCAATGAAGGGGTTAACCCACCGTGCCCGCTTTATTGTGCGTAGTGGGGATGGGTGAGGGGGGTATTTGGCCCTTGGTGTGAGTTTAGGACTTGCGGGGGGGGGGGTTTGCGGGTGCACTTAACCCCTTCACGACCGTAGCAGTTAATACCGCTACGGTCATGAAGGGGTTAAGCCCCCCGCTACCCCCCGCAAACCCTAAACAAGCACCGTTGGGGCTAATACCCCATTCACCCACCCCCGCTACCCACAATAAAAAAAATACACACACACAGCAGCCGCCAAAAATTAAATAAATAAATCTAAATAAATAAATGACAATATATACATTTGAAATACATTTTTATTGATAGTGTAGATGTGCAGGGGGTCTCCGGAGCTGAACCGCGTTGGTTTCAGGTCTGGGGACCCCCTGCTCCCCGAGATACAGGCCCCTTTAGGGGGTGCCGGTATCCCTCTGCTCTGCTTGGTTTACAGGCCGCGATCACGTGATCGGGCCCTTTAAACCAAGCAGAGGGATACCGGAACCTCATAAAGGGGGCTGTATCTCGGGGAGCAGGGGGTCCCCAGACCTGAAACCAACGCGGTTCTGCTCCGGAGATCACCTGCACATCTACACCATCAATAAAAATGTATTTAAAATAATTTTTAATGTGCCGATGTTTGCGCAGAGAGAGAGCAGCGGATCTCTCTCTGCTGCAAACACATCTCGCCCCCGCCGCCCATACAGTAGTATCATTTATGTATGTGCCTATACAGTACTGTATATGTACAGTACTGTATGTTAGGGGTTATAGGGTAGTTGTTATACAGTATATATATATATATATATATATATATATATATATATATATATACACAGTATATATACTGCATTACAATTCATTATAGGGGACGGCTTCAAAGAGAACAGCTCGCAAGCGCCACCATGTGTTTTTACACGGCATTGCAGTATTTCAGCCAGCCAGAATAAAATGCTTAAATCTCTGCCGGGAAAATAACGCAATGCACTCTGGCAGAAAATGATCAGAAACCTGAACACACCCGGGTATACCCGAATTCGCGGGACTAGCCGAGCGAGAATAAAGTGTGTCGCCACTATATGCCGAGGTCTGGGTTGGAGAGGTGCGAATCTTCGATGGTATCCGGGGTCATGAGTACAGAAGAGCGGAGTCCAAGGGATAGCCGGGTCAGGAACAGAGATCAATGAACAAGGGCGCTAGGCAAGGCAGCAGGAACAAGGAGAGCAGTGAACACTTTGAATGACAAAGGTTTATGCTCAGCCGATGAGCTAGTGGGCCGGCTGAGCATGTAACAGGGAGAAGAGCCAATGAGTGAAGAGCAGAGCAGAGGTGCGCCATCAGTGTGGATTGTGGTTGGTTGCAGTGATGCAGGTTGATGACGCGGAGCAGTTGATTGATTTTATTCCACTTCATGGTTAATGGAAACCATTAAGTTATGCTTTTTTTTACATATTTAATCAATGTTAAGGTTTAGAAAATAACTACAATTGCAAATAGTTCAAACAGTTTTTTTCTAATCCTTCACGGTCAACCATGCAGTACTGTAAGACAGACCAATTGATTTGTATCTCACCTCCTCCCCATCCCCACAAAGCAAAGACATGGGACTACAGTACTATACTGTAGCTATCTAAAAGTCTAAGATGGTTTCAAGAATTTTCTGATGGTATAGAAATGTAAAGATAAAGAAAACCGGCGCCTTACAAGTTCAGTAGGATATAGGAAGTCCAAAATGATATCATTAATGTCCCCACAAAGTCCTCTGTAGCAAAAACGATGAAAGAATTGCTGTGCAGCTCCCACTGTGCATGAAGAGTTATGTGGAGAAAAAACAAACAGAATTATGGTGCAGTTTGTCAAACTAATATAACTGACAAGATGACCTAAAACACTAATGACAAAACAAGACAGGCAAACTAAACAGACAATAGCAAGGCTAATAATGATAAAAAAAAAGCTAATTTATTAAACAACATAAATGAAGGGTACCAGAAGACTGGAAAATCGCCAGGTCCAGATATTGTAAAATTGGGACCCTACTCACAAGATGTCAAATTGTAACAGGCAATGGAGATAAAAACCGTGCTGCTCGTCCACTGCAGTGGTAACCGAAGCGCCTTCCTGTGATTCCCCTGCCTCTGATGGATGCCGCGTCACTATGGGGCGGGACCTCCAGGCGGATGTCACGTAACTGGAAGGCGGGACTTCCTGGAACGGCGTTTTTTTCAACTGCAAGCCTGGATCAACTACACGTCTTCCTTCACCAGACTGCTCTAAAAGAACTTCCCTACGCGTTTCATGCGCCTGCGCGCACTTCCTCTTTGTGGTATAGAAATGTACATTTCCTTGTTCCTCACGCATGAGCATTGTGAACTAGTGTACAATAACAAGCCGTCACTGCCAATCGAACTTATAGTACTGTAGAAATCCAATGAAAAACATTAAAGTAACATTTTTTTTAGAGAAGGAGGAAATAATTGTGAGCTGTAAACAAAACCTTATGCGATGCATTTTTTTAATACTTAATCAAGTTTAACATTTATAAAATCACTACGTTTTTATTTCTCTATGACTCTTCAAGGGACTGAAACATTTTGCTTATATTTTACAACATTTCAAATTGTTTCTTTCAACTGTAATCCTGCACACTGTACACCAAGATGAAACATTTTAGTTGCACCTTCCCTCCCAAGGAAATGACATTCGACTCGTTATCAACACCTCTCCCGGCCGACCCAGAACATTCACACAGAAAGGCACATTAATTACAGTATGTTCGGGTCTTGCATGGCTGATATGAAGAACTGCACTGTAATTTGGTTAGAATGACTTCACAAGTCATAGCCTTTTTTTTTCTTTTTTTCTCTTGAAGGGATTCATAAATCAGTGATTTGAAGAAACACTTTATGTAATGCTTTTTTAAATATTTCATCTATTTCAACATTGTTCAAATCACATTATTATTTTAGCAATGAAGTTGCTTCTAACTGTATAATTGGGCTTTGCAGGTGTAATTTATTCGGGCATGAATATTTGATCAATTTTTACATGGACAACCCAGAATTACACAAAGATGAAAAAAATTACGGAGTTGCCCCCTCCCCCATACCTTCCTCAGCAAACCGAGCAAAAGACATTTGGCTCCTTATCAACCCCTGCCCCGGGCCATGGGACCTTAAACAACAAAGTAACATTATGTTTGATCCTTTTGTTCTTGGCCAAGAATTAACATTGCCTGGTTTCACGAGCATGCGCATGCGTTAGATGTCCCGCATACTAAATGGTCTACAATGACTTCACTGCCAAAGTGAAATTCAAGTCCCAAAAAATAAAATAAAGTCATATTTTTTTGCTTTTCTCGAGCAGACCTTAAAAAAAAGGGATTTTAGGAAAACCTTTGTCATGCACTTTTTCTCATATTTTATCAATTTTTACATTTATAAAATCACTACATTTTTATTTCTCTATGATGTTGCATTTTGCATTATAATTAGACCTTGCATGTGTAATTAAGTAAGGTTAAGAACCCTCCCCCCCAAATACTAATATTTTTTTTGAGGGGGGGGATTCTATTCAATACCTTCAACTTTGGGTAGGCTTGGTCTGCTTACAGTATCATACTGTTTATGGAAATATCACACACACATGGTAAAGCGTACAGATTTAACCCAAAAGATAGGGTCAGAAAGAGACCCCACAAAAATCCACTCAATACCAATATACTCAATGTTCTGGCAAAAATAGCCTATTAATAGATACCTTCTAGAGGTCAATAATATAACCTGTGAGGGGTAGGTGAAATAAAATCCAAAATAACATATTTCTATTTATGTCAAATAAATCATAATAATGTAGTTAAAATTCCCTGTAGTGGAGTAGTAATTGAGGACTAGATTTATATAGATAAATTATCCTATTGTGTTGTTTTATTGTTCTGTAATACTGCAATCCAGTTAAATAGGCATATAAATAATATTGACCATATGTATATCATATAATAACACAGCAGTTGCTAAATCCCAAAATGAGACAGTATAAATGAATTGTCATATCACACATGGTACAGTCATAACTTTTATTGTATTTTACAACAGTTCAAATTATTTTTTTCAACTTTAATCCTGCAGGCTCAACACAGCATTATTTACACAAAGATTAAACATTTGGCTAGTTTTGGCTAATTTGGTTTTTAATTCCATGGGGTTTGGCTGAGTCAGGGGTTTAGCTGAGTCACCTAAACCGTGTAAATGACCATTTGTCATTGAGAGAGGGAGGATTAGGACAAACTATTGACTGTTATTATGCACACAGTACAATAAGATTGGACATTCCACCCCCACCGCCCCCTCACTTCCGGAAGTGTTGCATCTGTGAAAGGAAAAAAAATGGCTGCAGGATTAGTGAATTGAAGGCCTTGACTGGTTAACACTACTGAAAGCAACACAAAACGAATAAACTACAGTATAAAACTTGCCATACATGTAAACTATAATGAATTGTTAAATAAAATTGGTAATACAAACAAGTCTAATACAAATACTATAAGTACAGTTCGGTATATATAAAGTGGAGAGTAAGTGCAGACATAAAATGGTTAACGTTCAATTACCTTTACTAGAAATCAAACATTTAATCAGGTTATTGTCAGTATCATACTTACTTGTACTATACTTACTGTACATGTACTTACCTTACTACAGTACAGCACAGTACTATACCTTACTACAGGCCGGAGGCATTCCCATTACGCTCTAAAAGAACAGGCAAAACGCTGCAAATATTGTTTATGTAGTTGCATCTTTGTACAGTCAGTATGTCGTTCCAGAAACTCATTATTCCTTGTATTAATTCCTCCTTTTTGGATGGTTTAACAACCTTTCTTATATGATCCTTCAGCTTATGCCATACCAGTTCGATGAGGTTCAAATCTGGTGATCTGGAATGGGAGAGGGAAAAAAATGGCGAATTAGTTGAACTGATACAAACAGTTTAAAACAATGAGAAAAGTTCATGTACACTGAAGCACTTACTCCGGTGGCGTCTTAACCCAATTGATACTGCTCGCAAGAATATAGGTAGTAGAGGTGGTATGTTTAGGGTCATTGTCTTGGAAGAACAGGTGTACACCAGATGGGAAATGATGCCTAAAGTATTCAACAATACGGGTGACTATTTGCGCTTGGAAAAATAAGTTGTCCATGATTCCTGGAACAAGAGAAGAAAACATTATGTTAAAACTGAACATGAGGGCACAGAATAAACTAAAGTTGTACTGTAATAATAATAAAAATAATAGCATGTTCTTGTATAGCGCTGCTAGTTTTATGTAGTGCTTTAAAGAGACATTTTGCAGGTGCAGGTCCCTGCCCCGTGGAGCTTACAATCTATGTTTTTGGTGCCTGAGACACAGGGAGATAAAGTGACTTGCCCAAGGTCACAAGGAGCCAACACCAGGAACTGAACAGTGTATATGGCTACAGCATGTGACTTTGTACATTATTTTACCCTCAAATATTATGATGCATCCTGGTTCACATCTAGAGATCGCACCCCACACATGCATCTTCACTGGGTGCTTGGGAGGCTACTTCAGAGATTGACGTCCTTTTTTGTGGAATGCAAAAGTGGCCAATCTCTCTAGGGCTACAGTTGTCTGATCAGAAAAGGTGACATCCTTTAAAGTCTTGCCCCTTTCAATCCAAGCCTGTGCTAGGTCTATTATTTTTACCTTGTTGGCATCCCTTTTCATTGGATACGCTCTATTAAGACAAGGAATAATTTTACAGGTACAGTAAAACCACACTTTTTGCCTACAGTACAGTAGTGTACAGTACAA
This sequence comes from Ascaphus truei, assembly GCF_040206685.1. Taxonomy (NCBI): domain Eukaryota; kingdom Metazoa; phylum Chordata; class Amphibia; order Anura; family Ascaphidae; genus Ascaphus; species Ascaphus truei. Next base: position 142,322,296 of record NC_134486.1, read on the forward strand.
TACTTTACCTGTACTGTTCTAACTAAGGCACAGTAATTAAAGTATCAACTATGTTCTGTCACTCTGTTCTGTCACTTTGCATACTACAGTATTGCCTTATACTATAATTTATTACAGTAATACACTTACTTGACACGTCCATATTTCCATTCCATTTGGCATCTCATCACCCTGATGCTGATCTCAGATGCTGTGATATTGTGACTGTTCTCTAGAACAGTCTTGACTCTTGCTGTACAGCGCTCATCATTAGCCTCGCTGATTTTGTCCACGAGACGCTTAGCCGTCCTACAATTTAAAGGAAACAGAAGAATTTGAATAATAAAAGCAGAAAGAGAATTTTTTTTTTATATTTTCTTCTCACAGTAACTGCTTGGGCCTAAAAGAATTGAAAAGAAAACAAGTAAACAAAAACATGCTTTTTGATATGCAAGAAGCTTTTAGAGTAATAAAAGCAGAAAGATAAAAAATATTTTTTTTTCTTCTCAAAGTACGGTAGTACAGTAATTGTTTGGGTCAGAAAAATTGCAAAGAAAACATGTAAACAAAAACATGCTTTTTGATATGCAAGATGCTTTTTGAGTAATACAGTAATTGCAGAGAGAAAACAAAAGTAGTTTCTCTGTTGTGACTGGGGGACTCCTCCTTACACTTTTTGCCTGACCATGGGCATGATAGCTGACAGTGCTTTGTGCTAAATCGAGGCCCGAATTCAGTGACCAGCGTTTGATCTGCAAAATTCTATGTCCTTTCTTGTGCCTGTCCTGCATTCTCATGCTGAGAGCCTTTGAAATAACTTGCGTTGGCATCGCTGTTTTTAAAATAAATCAATCACAAAGAATGTATATTCAATGTGTATTCGATGTATATTCAATGTGCATTGAATCAACAGAAGAGATGGTGTATTTATAATGTAATGGACCTCGCTCGACAGGTTAAGTACTGTATATGCCCACTTTTAACACCTGCAGCTCATGTCCATGTCCGCCAAAAAATTCAAATAGGGGCACAGTGCATACAAAGTGACACAAATTGCATAGCCTCCCACATGCTGATCTCTATCTGAATGAGCTCTTGAACAGATACGGTATTGGGCATTCTTCCATCTGCTTCCATGGATCAACCTCAGTTCTACTGATGCAGGAACCGGCTTTCTTCTGCTGTGCCGAAACTTCCGCCCGCTCTGACCCTTTGTCCACTGATGCTCGCCTAGAAACCCCCAGCTCACCTGCTCTAGTACCCATCCACGCCGATGCTCGTCCAGAAGTCCCCAGCTTACCTGGGGCTCTGGCACCCAGCCACACCGATGTAAGTCCCGAAGCCCCCAGCTCACCTCCTCCCACACCCAGCCATGCAGATGTTCATCTGGGTGACACCAGCACTTCTTGCACCAGATCCCGCTCAGCTGCCCACATGCTGGATGTTTTCATTGGTATCAAAATCACTGACAACTCAACAGAGCAATACAGGGACCAAATGGAGGCCAAGATCGATCGTCTTTTGGAGACCATGGTGAATACGGATAGGTGCATGGGTGTTCGTGTGGATAAGATTGAGAGAAACTTCGCGGGGCTCTATTCTTTGCTTGAAGTACCTGCCACTGTATGTCTGCACAGGAGGGTGTCCTGGAGGCGCCTTATTCTCCCATGGAGGAACCGCATATCCCCCCCCATGCACCCTCAATCCCTGGATTTGACCATCATGTTGCCAACACCAAGCACACCACAAGCCCCCCAACGCTCACCCCCTCCGTCTCCAGAATACATATACAGCAGAGACTGTGACTATTCTAACACAAACCAGTGGCAATCGCCAAAAAGACCCAGGTACACCCAGGTACATTCTGAATACATGCCTTAAACTTGCCTTAAACTAGCCCCAGCATTTCTGTATTGATTAATGGCCCATCAGATTAACAGCGGGGGTCCCTGGCAATACCATCCATTGAGAAGAAGAAAAAGACTGTCAATTTGGAAGGAGAGGCGACTTTGTATTTTTGTATTATGCATTATTCCTTTGTTATCCAGAAAAATTTAAATTTTAATTCTTTACACATAATTGTTTGGTATGTTCATGTTTTACTGTTTACACACTTACAGTAATATAGGTACAGTACTACACCGTACTGTACATAAAGTTGTAAAGGCATTTAAATATATATAAATATCTGACATACAGTACAGTTCCGTATGCAGTATATCAATCTTGAAATTAAGTTGCTTTTAGTGCTTAAATAGTACTATAACAAAAATTAACTACTGATGTACAGTAGTTTAAATATAGTATATCTAAATACTATTAATCTTTGACATAAAGTACACTATAAAAATCTTAAAAATCCAGTACATACTGTAATGTAAAGTTCTAAATGCATTTAAATATATAAAAATGTCTCATTGAGATTCTGTACAGTATTCTACAGTATATAACTTCAGTATACTGTAGCACATAAACAGTGTTTTTACTATACTGTATACAGTACAGTACTGTATTGTAGATACACAAAGAGCAGTACTACTGTACAACAGATACAACTGACAATTTGTCATACACACATGCGCAGAAATGTGATGACATACATATGCGTTTCAACAAGGTTCCATTTTCACATACACGAATGCGCAGAAATGTGATGACACGCATATGCGTTTAAACAACGTTCAAATTTAACATAAACGCATGTGCTGATCATATATTTTACATTCGGAAGGAGAGCGAAGTTGTATTTTTGTATTATTCGTTTTAACTTTATTATCCTGTACAAATAAAACATTTAATGCGTTAAAAATACTTTTTGCTGTGTGTGCTCATATTTTAAATCTTCTACAGTTCGAGAATTTTTGTATGGCTAAAAGCTAAGGAGCCTTAGAAAGAACTTCTTTTCCATGTACTGTACTGTATACAGTATGAACTTATATTTTTAATCTTCAAATTACAATTACACACACACTTGAAGTACTGTATGGGAATAAAAGACAGGTTGAATTGCAATTATATATATTTTTTTGTTTCAAAATTTTTATAGGGTTTATTTACCAAAGGAGTACATCACAATATCAGGGGCATTCATGGGGAAAAGGAACATATTTATTTATAAAATATTTTACCAGGAAGTAATACATTGAGAGTTACCTCTTGTTTTCAAGTATGTTCTGGGCACAGAGTAAAACAAATAATACATGGTTACAAGTACAGTTACATAAATAAACAGGGTATACATTATATACAAGACATTGCGTGCACAGTTAAAGAAAATATATATTATGAGCGTATGAAACAGTTACAGACCAGGTTAAAATGTGAGAAAATGAGTCACAGTAAAGGTTTAACAGTACAGTAGCGACATCTTTTATTGAACTAAATGCCGGCGGCATGCCGGGATCTACCCCAGCTGCCGCCAGTAATAAACGCGCGCCGCCGCGTTTCCCCCACGCACCCCCCCTCCTCTTCGCGCGCAATTTACCCCCCCCTTCCGGACCCCGAACCCGGCTTCTGCTCTGCCCCTCTGCTTCCCCGCACCCCCGCTTACCTTAATTTGATCTCCAGGGGTGTCGGGGAAGCCTGGGGTAGCCGGGGAAGACAGGGAAGCCGGGCGCGCATGTGACTGTGATGTCACAGTGCGCCGCCACGCGCCGCGGCTACCCGCTTCCCAGACGCATGCAGCCGGCGGCTTTTACTCGAATAAAAGCTGCCGCTGCTGTAAATCACAAGAATGAATACCTTACGGCTTATGGAAGCGAATCGTGACTGGCGTTCGCCCGGCGAAACCTCACATGGGCTTGCCGTCAGGCTAGAGCTTGGCCCCTGCTCCTGTTAGAGGCTGTATTAATGTACTAACATTCCGTCGTACTTCTCTGGGAAGAAACAAAGGATAGAGAGAGAAAGAAGGGAAGGAGGAAAGAGAGAGAAGGGGGGAGAGGAGAGGAATTGTGGGGAGTTGGGGGGAGGCTGGGGTAGGACAGAGGGACGGGGAAGGAGAGAGAGGGTGGCCCCCTCCCACCCCATCGGAGACCCCCAGAGGTCGGGACAAGGCGGCACATAACCCGGACCGGACCCGGGAGCCCGGAGGCAAGGCCCCCGGTCATCCGCGAGCGGTTCAGCCATAAGGCCAGAGGTCCCAGGCTCTGTTAAACTGTTCGGTCTTTTGGTTCAAGAGACACGTTAAGTACTCCATGAGTTTCACCTCATTCACGCGTCTAAGATCTATTTGTTTTGTTGGGGGGTTAATTTTCTTCCAGCAAGCTGTAAGTGCTCAGCGCGCTGCTGTGAGTACATGTGCAATAATTTTTTTATGAGGGGCCGAGGCTACCTCCGCAGGTTTTGCCAGGAGGAACATCAGCGGATCAGGCGGATCTTCTCCTCGGAAATCTCCTCTATCAGGCCTCGGACCATGCTCCAAAATCTGGAGCCCGGGGCACGTCCACAGAATATGGACCAGGTCGCAATTAGATTTTTTAAGACAACAACTCGCAATCGCCCACTTGAGTTTCTTGACTGTATTACAGACAACGCTAAAATGCAATTTTCGGCACTCGATCAAACCACTAGTAAACTTATGTCTTAACACGGGAAAATTTCAAGAAATCTCAAACCAACACAGGGTGTGCAAATGAATACAACCCGTGAAATGATCAGATAACGGCCGCTGTATCTGTATTCTTATTTGCAACAATTATGAAATAGATGTAAAACAAACTCTATATATCACATGTGAGGGGCTTAACCATATATGAGATGCTCATCAAACATGCAGATATCATTATTTTAAACATTAGGACATAATTATATTCTATTAAATTACACATCCATAGTATAGTCAATCATAAATGGCATGATTTGATGTTAGCTATGTTGTATATAAATATGGGTAATCATATGTTTCACATAACAGCTGCATTGTATGTAAAATGTGTTGTGTGTGTGTGTGTATGTATGTATGTGATACAATCAATACACATGGATATTTGTGTTAGCAACAATCTATTGAACATTACACCAATTAACTTCACGTATTTATAAATATAGATGCGAGTACTATATATGAAACACGATATATGTCATAATAATAAGAATTTTCGATCTCAAATAAATGCACATAGAAAAACATGATTTTATCACTTAAGTGTATAATATGTACTCACCCACCAGCCATTCATGCCCAACATGACCCTTTCAAATGCATGGAAGACTGATAAGTTTCTCAGGATAGAGGAATCGTGGCTGGAACCCGAGAATCTAGCTACCACATTAAGAATCTTCCTATTGCCATTGCATACCACTTGCACATTGATGGAGTAAAAGTGTTTGCGGTAAGCATGTTCATTCAGACTAGGCTGGATCAAGGCAACATGGGTGCAATCGATTGCACCCATCACACATGGTAGCCCATCTATGCTATAAAAGCCATTTCTCAGATCCAGCCACTCTGTCTGCTCTCTAGGAAATTGAATATAATTCCTAGCACGTCTAGTCAAAGCACATAGAAACTGGCTAAACTCCCGCGAGAATGCCGACTGCGAGACCCCGCCTTCTATGCCCACAGTTATCTGAAAAGATGCAGAAGCAAGAAAATGTAATGAGCACAGCATTTTAACAAGCCATGGGACTGCATGACCTGTGGCTGTTACGAAATCTAAATCTTCTCTTAACTCTTAATAAAGGACTGAGATTGCTGCTGAACTCAAGCGATATAGGCTAATAATTTCTTCCTCAGTAAGCCCCTCAAAAAGTGTGCATTCATGATATAAATGTGGACGGGGCACCACCTCTCTCCTCTCTCCTCTCCCTCTCCTATACTTTCCCTCCCTCTCCTCTCTCCTCTGTCTCTCCTCTAGAAGCCAGTCTTCTCCATCTCATCATGATATATCTCAACACCATCTCCATCTCTCCATCCGCCATCTCTACATCGTAGTAAGTGTTCAATTGGCTTCCTTTAAGTAGCTATGTCATTATGGCACGTGACTTCAATAATGAAAAGTGTTAAAAAATTAAAATAATAAACTCCATGTGTCTACAAAAAATGAATGTGTTAATTAGCAATTCGAAATCATTATAACCTGATATTTTTATAACATGTGATGTAAATATTTATATACCTTGTAGTAATAAATGTTCCGGCACTCACTGACTAATAGAACAAATCTACTGTATAAGCGGAAAAATGCCAAATCCGCTTATAGATTTGTTCTATTAGTGAGTGCTGGAACATTTATTACTACTTTGTAATTAATTAGGAGGATATTGGGTCCTTCTCTTGTTCCTTATTTGCACCCTATATCTAGCAAACATTATCAGTTATTCTGAGTGCTGTCTATCATTATCTTTTCTGTATTCATATACCTTGGTTAGCCAAAGTAAAACAGATCTTTATAATGCCACTTATTGTCACGTATGCAACAGTCAGCAATAGGAGTTGCATTTTGCAATTAAGGATAATTGGAACTAAATCATTGAAGCATGTCTTTGATTAAGTTCCTTTGCGTGGACGAACGCGTCAGAGGGTTCTCTTTGTGTGTTTTTAAATTTTTGTCTGTCATGCCGTAATAAAGTAATTGCAATGCACTTGCCTCCAGCCTGTTCTATTTTTGCTGTGCCCACTCCTACAGTGGCGACAAACTTTATTCGAAGTTGGCTAGCACCGCGAATTTCGGAATATCCCGGTGATGTGCGGTTTAGTAACGTTTTCTCCCGGGGTGTATTACGTTATATCGCGCCCGAGATTTAAGCATTTTATTCCCGCTGGCTGCAATACTGCAATGCCGTGTAAAAACGCATGGGGGCGTATGCGAGCTGTTGTCTTTGAAGCCGAGAAATTCATGAATTGTAATGCAGTATATACTGTATATATACAGTATATACTGTATAACAACAACCCCTATAACACCTAACATACACATACAGTACTGTATATGCACATAAATGATACTATAGGCCGGCGGGAGCGAGATGTGTTTGCAGCAGAGAGAGATCCACTGCTCTCTCTGTGCAAACATCGGCACATTAAAAATTATTTAAAATACATTTTTATTCATAGTGTAGATGTGCAGGGGGTCTCGGGAGCTGAACCTCATTGGTTTCAGGTCCGGGGACCCCCTGCTCCCCGAGATACAGCCCCTTTATGAGGTGCCGATATCCCTCTGAGTTTAAAGGTCCCGATCACGTGACCGCGACCTGTAAACAGAGCAGAGGGATACCGGCACCCCCAAAAGGGGCCTGTATCTCGGGGAGCAGGGGGTCCCCCGACCTGAAACCAAAACGTTTCTGCTCCGGAGACCCTCTGCACATCTACACTGTGAATAAAAAACATATATAAATAAAGAATCGTTCCTTACCTTAGCGGCTATGTGCTACGGTAACGAAGCAGCATGAATGTATTTTTAATAATATTGTACAGTGAGCAGGGGGTCCCTGAGCCAGAAATTAATGCTCAAGGGACCCCCTGCTCCTGCACAATATTATTAAAAATACAGAAATGCAGCTTCATTACCATAGAGTATAGCCGCTAAGGCAATGAAGGGGTTAACCCACCGTGCCCGCTTTATTGTGGGTAGCGGGGGTGGGTGAGGGTTGTATTTGGCCCTTGGTGTGAGTTTAGGACTTGCGGGGGGGTTGCGGGTGCACTTAACCCCTTCACGACCGTAGCAGTTAATACCGCTACGGTCATGAAGGGGTTAACCCCTCCCGCTACCCCCCGCAAGCCCTAAACAGCCACCGTTGGGGCTAATACCCCCTTCACCCACCCCCGCTACCCACAATAAAAAAAACTCACACACAGCAGCCGCCCAGAAAATAAATAAATAAATCTAAATAAATAAATGAATAATATAAATACAATTAAAATACATTTTTATTCATAGTGTAGATGTGCAGGGGGTCTCGGGAGCTGAACCTCGTTGGTTTCAGGTCCGGGGACCCCCTGCTCCCCGAGATACAGCCCCCTTTATGAGGTGCCGGTATCCCTCTGCGTTTAAAGGCCCCGATCACGTGACTGCGGCCTGTAAACCAAGCAGAGGGATACCGGCACCCCCTAAAGGGACCTGTATCTCGGGGAGCAGGGGTCCCCGGACCTGAAACCAAAACGTTTCTGCTCAGGAGACCCTCTGCACATGTACAGTATAAATAAAACACACACATCAATAAAGAATCGTTCTTTACCTTAGCGGCTATGTGCTATGGTAATGAAGCAGCATTTCTGTATTTTTAATAATATTGTACAGTGAGCAGGGGGTTCCCTGAGCCAGAAATTAATGCTCAGGGGACCCCCTGCTCCTGCACAGTATTATTAAAAATACAGAAATGCTGCTTCATTACCATAGCGTATAGCCGCTAAGGCAATGAAGGGTTAAGGCAGAATAAACAAAAAATACATTACATACATATTTTTAATGTGTGTGTTAAACCTCCCTGCCTTCACTGTAATCTATGTAAAAAACCCTCCCCCTATTGTGTGTTTTAAACCTCCCTGCCTTCACTGTAATCTATGTAAAAAACCTTCCCCCTATTGTGTGTGTTAAGCTTCCCTGCCTTCACTGTAATCTATGTAAAACACCCTCCCCCTATTGTGTCTGCTAAACTTCCCTGCTTTGACTAATCTATGTAAGCCCTCCTCCCCCTATTGTGTCAGTTAAATCTTTCTGGCCTGTGTTTCTGTGAGTGCAGTGTACTGTATGTAAATGTGGGGAGGGGGATCCCGTGTAAATAACCACACCCACTACCCACTACCCACCTGCACATGGCCCCTCTGCTGCTGCAAAAAAGAGACAAAAATTAAAACATACAAAGTAATGTCCCCTAACCCCTTAATCACCAAAGCGGTTATTAACCGCTACAGTCTTTAAGGGGTTAACCCACCCTCACCCACCACTCGGGATGCCTACATACCCTCCCACACAAACCCCCCCCCGTGAGGCCTAACCACCCAGTACCCACAAGGGAGGCCTACCCACATACCGTTGGGGAAACACCCCCCCCCACCCCCAGTACCCACAATAAAAACAATACAGTGCCCCACAATAAACATCATTCTATTTATTAAATACATTAGCCACCCCCTGTGCCCCCCCCATAAATACAAGATTTATTCTTTTACATACAGGGTTCATAACGCAGCCCCACGCGAGTCCCCGGTGGGCTGGCGGGGCACTTGGACAGACCTACAGTTTACCAGCAGCCTTTTTTCACAGGTTCTGGAGGCCTGCTGGTGGGTCCCGCCAGCAACATGGCCCCCAGGTGGTCTCCTTGGGTCACCGTGGGCCACAATTGGGTCCCCACGGTAGGCCCGCGGGTGTCTGGGAGCCCCGGGTCAGACGCACAGGTGTCTGCGGGGCCTCGGGTGGTTCCTTCGGGGGTCTGGGGAACTCACGAGTGCTCACTACGGGTCTGCGGTGCCCCCACAGAAGTGGGACCACACATCATCATCCCCGCACCTACGGGTCGGTGGTGCCCCCACAGAAGTGGGACCACACATCGTCATCCCCACAAACTACGGGTCGGCGGTGCCCCCACAGATGTGAGACCACTGCTTCATCCCTGCATGTGTCACCCGTGGAACCACCAGCCTGATACCCTTGGGATACCCGCGGATACCTGCAGGTGGTCTCCAGAGGTCCCACGCAGAACCACGGAACCAACCCTGAATGTAAAAAAAATTAACCTGGCCTATACATTCAATACATACACCCTCCCCCCCAACACCTACAGTACAATAATTTGCAAAATAACTATTATCCAGATATGGATAATAGATTAATTGCCCATTATTAAAAACATTAACTAGCATATACAAATAAATAAAGTACTACTGACCTCATCAATACGAAGTGTCCATCGCCAGCAAAATCCTTGTCTTGCCCACAACATACATAGCAAATACAAAGCCAATACATTGCAATTACATTCAGATATCAATTAACCCCTTAAACACCTTATCAGTTAATAACCGCAAAGGTGATTAAGGGGTTAAGCCACAGTGGCCCGATACCCACCCTTCACCCATGAATTTGTACAGTGGCTTCATCATGCAACTATATATATATACTGTATATATATATATACAGAGAGAGAGAGAGAGAGAGAGAGAGATATACAGTATATATATATATATATATATACAGTATATACACACACATGATGAACCAATATACAAATACATGTAGAAGGGTTATCAAAACCATACTGTCCTACAAATAACACTGTTCCATAGAACTTCTCCATAGACACACTACATTAAAATCAATTTCCTTTAATAATCCCAACTGATTTTACAATCTAAATCATCACAATCCAATGAAAAGCCAATGAAACACCTCACATTCCAATATAAATGATGCATTAAATCTATGCACCATATACATTCTGCAAATGAATCAACCAAGTAAACAAAAATCAATTAGCAATCATTATTTACATCCCTAAACAATTCACACTCCATCCCGAACAATGAAACTCTTAACTAATTCACGCCTGGAGCAGAACAATTTAGCCTGTGAAAAAATACAATACCGACCAGAATACAACCTTTAAAACCAAGGCAACACACAATACAATACCAACGATTCCATCTATCTAATTTTAAAATACTTTAAACTCACAATAAAGCATAGCAGCATAGACAAATTAATTTAAAACACATCAAATCAAGCTTTTTAAACAACATCACTTCTTACTCTGTATGTATATATCTCTCTAGACATATATACATACATACATACAGTGGCAAGAAATGATATACCAAAAAAAAAATACACATGTTAAAAAACCTTTTGAAAAAATTAACAAGTTAAATAAAATACATTTCTTTAGTTCACTTACCATTACTTGCCCCCATCGATTCCCGTTGCGCACCTTACTCACGAACCAATCCACCAGGCACAGGAAACCATAAAATAATAAACCATAAAAAAATAAATTTAAACTAAAAATCCAAATTTGTAATCCATCTTCATCTGTATTCTTCTTTCTTCTATCTTCTTCCGGGCGGGGCGGGGCGGGGTCTTCTTTCTGTCCTCGGCCACGCCCTGGCCTTTTTTCTTCCCCTTGTGACGTCAATGAAAGCTTGTCACATGGTACTAGAGCCAATCAGAGCGTGGGAACTCCATCCCTACTCTGATTGGCTGTAGTACGTCACATCCTTTTCCCCCCCAAACCTCTGTCACATGGTATACTAGAGCCAATCAGAGTAGGGATGGAGTTCCCACACTCTGATTGGCTACCATACCATGTGAGGGCGGCCATGTGCCTTTTCATGACGTCATCTTAAAGGCAATTGAAGCAAAGCCATTCTGATTGGCTGTGCTTTCATTCCCTTTAAGTGACGTCATCATTTTTTAAAAGCCTATGTCGTCTCATTTTGAAGCCAGACGCCGCGGAGGAAGGACCTCCGGGGAAGAAAAAAGGCCAGGGCGTGGCCGAGGACGGAAAGAAGACCCCGCCCCGCCCGGAAGAAGATAGAAGAAAGAAGAATACAGATGAAGATGGTTACAAATAGAAACCCGTGGATTGATTTGGATTTTTAGTTTAAAGTTTATTTTTTTATGGTTTATTATTTTATGGGTTCCCTTGCCTGGTGGATTGGTTCGTGAGTAAGGTGCACAACGGGAATCGGTGGGAGCAAGTAATGGTAAGTGAACTAAAGAAATGTATTTTATTTAACTTGTTAATTTTTTCAAAAGGTTTTTTAACATGTGTATTTTTTTTTTTTTTTGTGGTATATCATTTCTTGCCACTTTATGTATGTATGTATATATGTCTAGAGAGATATATACATACAGGGTAAGAAGTGATGTTGTTTTAAAAGCTTGATTTGATGTGTTTTAAATTAATTTGTCTATGCTGCTATGCTTTTTTGTGAGTTTAAAGTATTTTAAAATTAGATAGATGTAATCGTTGGTATTGTATTGTGTGTTGACTTGGTTTTAAAGGTTGTATTCTGGTCGGTACTGTATTTTTTCACAGGCTAAATTGTTCTGCTCCAGGCGTGAATTAGTTAAGAGTTTCATTGTTCAGGATGGAGTGTGAATTGTTTAGGGATGTAAATAATGATTGCTAATTGATTTTTGTTTACTTGGTTGATTCATTTGAGAAGTGATGTTGTTTTAAAAGCTTGATTTGATGTGTTTTAAATTAATTTGTCTATGCTGCTATGCTTTATTGTGAGTTTAAAGTATTTTAAAATTAGATAGACGTAATCGTTGGTATTGTATTGTGTGTTGCCTTGGTTTTAAAGGTTGTATTCTGGTCGGTACTGTATTTTTTCACAGGCTAAATTGTTCTGCTCCAGGCATGAATTAGTTAATTGTTTCATTGTTCGTGATGGAGTGGGAATTGTTTAGGGATGTAAATAATGATTGCTAATTGATTTTTGTTTACTTGGTTGATTCATTTGCAGAATGTATATGGTGCATAGATTTTATGCATCATTTATATTGGAATGTGAGGTGTTGCATTGGCTTCTCATTGGATTGTGAAGATTTAGATTGTAAAATCAGTTGGGATTATTAAAGGAAATTGATTTTAATGTAGTGTCTATGGAGAAGTTCTATGGAGCAGTGTTATTTGTTGGACAGTGTGGTTTTGATAACCCTTCTACATGTATTTGTATATTGGTTCATCATGTGTGTGTACTGTATATACTGTATATATATATATATATATATATATATATATATATATATACTGTATATATCTCTCTCTCTCTCTCTCTCTCTCTCTCTCTCTTTCTCTGTATATATATATACAGTATATATATATATAGTTGCATGATGAAGCCACTTTACAAATTCATGGGTGAAGGGTGGGTATCGGGCCACTGTGGCTTAACCCCTTAATCACCTTTGCGGTTATTAACTGATAAGGTGTTTAAGGGGTTAATTGATATCTGAATGTAATTGCAATGTATTGGCTTTGTATTTGCTATGTATGTTGTGGGCAAGACAAGGATTTTGCTGGCGATGGACACTTCGTATTGATGAGGTCAGTAGTAATTTATTTATTTGTATATGCTAGTTAATGTTTTTAATAATGGGCAATTAATCTATTATCCATATCTGTATAATAGTTATTTTGCACATTATTGTACTGTAGGTGTTGGGGGGGAGGGTGTATGTATTGAATGTATAGGCCAGGTTTATTTTTTTTACATTCAGGGTTGGTTCCGTGGTTCTGCGTGGGACCTCTGGAGACCACCTGCGGGTATCCTCGGGTATCCCAAGGGTATCAGGCTGGTGGTTCCACGGGTGACACATGCGGGGATGAAGCAGTGGTCTCACATCTGTGGGGGCACCGCCGACCCGTAGTTTGTGGGGATGACGATGTGTGGTCCCACTTCTGTGGGGGCACCACCGACCCGTAGGTGCGGGGATGATGATGTGTGGTCCCACTTCTGTGGGGGCACCGCAGACCCGTAGTGAGCACTCGTGAGTTCCCCAGACCCCCGAAGGAACCACCCGAGGCCCCGCAGACACCTGTGGGTCTGACCCGGGGCTCCCAGACATCCGCGGGCCTACCGTGGGGACCCAATTGTGGCCCACGGTGACCCAAGGAGACCACCTTTGTTTCCCCAATGGTATGTGGGTAGGCCTCCCTTGTGGATACTGGGTGGTTAGGCCTCACGGGGGGGGGGGGGGGTTAGTGTGGGAGGGTATGTAGGCATCCCGAGTGGTGGGTGAGGGTGGGTTAACCCCTTAATGACTGTAGCGGTTAATAACCGCTATGGTGATTAAGGGGTTAGGGGACATTACTTTGTATGTTTTAATTTTGGCTCTTTTTTGCAGCAGCGGAGGGGCCATGTGCAGGTGGGTAGTGGGTAGTGGGTGTGGTTATTTAAACGGGATCCCCCTCCCCACATTTACATACAGTACACTGCACTCACAGAAACACAGGCCAGGCAGATTTAACTGACACAATAGGGGGAGGGGGGATTACACAGATTAGTCAAAGCAGGGAAGCATAGCAGACACAATAGGGGGAGGGTTTTTTTACATAGATTACAGTGAAGGCAGGGAAGCTTAACACACACAATAGGGGGAGGTTTTTTTACATACATTACAGTGAAGGCAGGGAGGTTTAAAACACACAATAGGGGGAGGGGTTTTTACATAGATTACAGTGAAGGCAGGGAGGTTTAACACACACATTAAAAATATGTATGTAATGTATTTATTGTTTATTCTGCCTTAACCCTTCATTGCCTTAGCGGCTATACGCTATGGTAATGAAGCAGCATTTCTGTATTTTTAATAATATTGTGCAGGAGCAGCGGGAACCCCGAGCATTAATTTCTGGCTCAGGGAACCCCCTGCTCACTGTACAATATTATTAAAAATACAGAAATGCTGCTTCATTACCATAGCACATAGCCGCTAAGGTAAAGAACGATTCTTTATTGATGTGTGTGTTTTATTTATACTGTACATGTGCAGAGGGTCTCCTGAGCAGAAACGTTTTGGTTTCAGGTCCGGGGACCCCTGCTCCCCGAGATACAGGTCCCTTTAGGGGGTGCCGGTATCCCTCTGCTTGGTTTACAGGCCGCGGTCACGTGATCGGGGCCTTTAAACGCAGAGGGATACCGGCACCTCATAAAGGGGGCTGTATCTCGGGGAGCAGGGGGTCCCCGGACCTGAAACCAACGAGGTTCAGCTCCCGAGACCCCCTGCACATCTACACTATGAATAAAAATGTATTTTAATTGTATTTATATTATTCATTTATTTATTTAGATTTATTTATTTATTTTCTGGGCGGCTGCTGTGTGTGAGTTTTTTTTATTGTGGGTAGCGGGGGTGGGTGAAGGGGGTATTAGCCCCAACGGTGGCTGTTTATGGCTTGCGGGGGGTAGCGGGAGGGGTTAACCCCTTCATGACCGTAGCGATATTAACTGCTACGGTCGTGTAGGGGTTAAGTGCACCCACAACCCCCCTGCAAGTCCTAAACTCACACCAAGGGCCAAATACCCCCCTCACCCACCCCCGCTACCCACAATAAAGCGGGCACGGTGGGTTAACCCCTTCATTGCCTTAGCGGCTATACGCTATGGTAATGAAGCAGCATTTCTGTATTTTTAATAATATTGTGCAGGAGCAGGGGGTCCCTTGAGCATTAATTTCTGGCTCAGGGACCCCCTGCTCACTGTACAATATTATTAAAAATACATTCATGCTGCTTCGTTACCGTAGCACACAGCCGCTAAGGTAAGGAACGATTCTTTATTTATATATGTTTTTTATTCACAGTGTAGATGTGCAGAGGTTCTCCGGAGCAGAAACGTTTTGATTTCAGGTCGGGGGACCCCCTGCTCCCTGAGATACAGGCCCCTTTTGGGGGTGCCGGTATCCCTCTGCTTTGTTTACAGGTTGCGGTCACGTGATCGGGACCTTGAAACGCAGAGGGATACCGGCACCTCATAAAGGGGGCTGTATCTCGGGGAGCAGGGGGTCCCCGGACCTGAAACCAATGAGGTTTAGCTCCTGAGACCCCCTGCACATCTACACTATGAATAAAAATGTATTTTAAATAATTATTAATGTGCCGATGTTTGCGCAGAGAGAGCAGTGGATCTCTCTCTGCTGCAAACACATCTCGCGCCCGCCGGCCCATAGTATCATTTATGTGCATATACAGTACTGTATGTGTACAGTACTGTATGTTAGGGGTTATAGGGGTTGTTGTTATACAGTATATATATATATATATATATACAGTATATATATACTGCATTACAATTCATGAATTTATGCCATCTGGCTGACACGCGAAGCATTGTAGCCTATTAAAATCCGAACCATTATCAATAAACACATCAACCGCGCGTCAGCCGGGCATGACCCTGGCTGGGAGTCCGGCATGCTCCGGGTGAACAGCATGGCATTCCAGGAACATGCCAGGTACAAGCCGGTGATTACTTCGAATAAAAGCTGCCGGAGCAGTACATCCCCTTATTTGCCATTACTGTCGTTTGGGATTGAAGCATGCGACGGAACGGGATCCTCCCCCAACAAGCTTCACACCGAAGAGGAAAAAAGCTCTTGTAGTGTGAGTATATGAAAAATAGACTTTCTGAATGTGACTAATTTTCTAGCCAGTGTGGTATGCTGTTTCATTACTGAGAGGATACAGAGCCACGGGAAGACTGAAGACCAACCCAGAGAGGGATCGCAGAGGAAGAGTACACAACTCACCGGTCAGGTCAGCGTTTTACAGTCATTAGCAACAAAAAGGGGTTTCGATCTGCGCTCGTGCTTCCTAACGGTTCGCAAGTGATTGTGCTTCTCCTCTGTGCATCTGCTGTGTGCGGAGGTTCTCCTCACCTCCCCAGTTATCAACTGAAGACAAGCTCCACGGATATGGTAAGTATAGAACAGAAAAACACACAGAGCGCACAAATTTGAAGAATGAAATGTAATTGAGCAATACAAATAAAAGTACAGTACGTGTAAACTTGCATATGGGTATCGGTGGTTCAGCGGATAGCTAAAAGGATATGTCCGTGCTTCCCAGTTCTTAATACAAAAGGGTAAGAGATGGAGTAAGGTTTGAAGCTGTATATCCTGCACGCAGGGATCAGCTGTTACGCGGTGAAGATCTTCCACTTCTGAGTTCTTGAATCCCGTATGTGTATAGTCAGGCACGTCTCACTTCCAAGTCTTCCCATCGTGAATTTTCAAATGGCAGCTCCACAGGACAACATAAAATACTCTCTACCACAACGAGTTTCACACATTAAAGTGCTTCGTCAGGCAGTCGGAAGGTCTTCACCGAGTAACAGTTAATCCCAGCGCGCAGAATATACAGCTTTTAACCTTACTCCGTCTCTTACCCTCTAGGATTAAGAACTGGGCAGCATGAACATATCCTTTTAGCTATCCGCTGAACCACCGATACCCCATATATAAGTTTACACTTTTTAAAATTTGTTTTGCTGGATTACATTTCATTCTTCAACTTTGGTGCGCTCTATGTGTTTTTCTGTTCAATGCTTACCCTATCAGAGGATGTCATTAGCACTCTGCTGACCCCGGTGGATCACTTGGTCTGCTCTGTGCACTTCAGTAACCAACCCCTGAATATCCTTACCAGCAAGGTGTTTCTAACCCAGCCTGAGGTGAGCTTGGAGACAGGTGAGTGACACCACATAGGAGCAACCACCAGGGGGCGCTGTGTTTATATCTACTGTATATAAGGGGGGAAAATACTGTTCTCAAGTGGTCACCCATACAAGAACTAAACACACCCGATGTTGCTTAACTGCGGTGATCGGACAAGAACCGGTGTGTTCAACATGCTATGGCTGTTGGCAACAAAAGTATTAATATTTTGTTATATTAAGCAAAGCATTAGGTAATGATTATAAGATAGTAATGTGGTTGTATAAAAAAACCGGACAAATTGGTAGATACAAAACGTATATTATATTATCATCATACTGGTCGCTACAGCAAAGCGTGGATACTATTGTGAGTGATGATACTGCTGATCAACTTGCATTCTCAGAAAGATGGTGCACACCTACTCATAAGTTGTAAAGATGATAGTAGGATTAAAACAATACTTTAATTGGTATAGTTAAAATAAAACACACTATAGTTTGTGTAATATTGGCGAAATTAAAAAGCAGGAGGTACTCTCATATTAGTCAGTATCACTATAGGTGTGATACGTGGAAAAAAAGGGGGTAGTTCTCGCTCAGCTAATATTTATTTTATACTTACTAGAGGGGTGATATAAGGGAAAGGGGTAACATAGCATACAGATACAAAGAGTCTCTACTTCAAGCATTCAACCTATACTGAATTTCCTTTATTTTATATATAGTGAGAGAAAGTGAAATCAAACGATGCACATTAAAACCTACATCTGCGTTCTGGAGAGATAAAGGGAATGGCTTTCTATGGTATATTATACTCCCAAAGATATCCTTATCCCTATAAGTCCACTGTATTTTAAATACTGATATTTGCTGCTACATACAGGTGGACGACAGAAAAGTCCAATGCTGCATCCAACATGACAAAAATACACAGTAAAATACTTATATATTCTCTTGAAAAAGGGTCATTTAGTTTAACCCTTTGGCCAAAGCATTGTAAGCTTGCGAGCCCCAACAAGGCAGACCCTGTTCGCAAGTCCTAACACTACCAGATAAAATACTAATATACCTCTATTAGGATTAAAATTCTCATTTACCTCTATTAGGAGGGAGAAAGACCACATTGGAGCTATATCCAGTATAATGAAAGGACCTACTAACTTGGGAAGTGGGAAGGGGCGGGCATAAAACCTGGGAAGGTGGAGCCACTAACCTCCAACAGCTGAGACAGCTGAGAATAGGTTAACAAAAAACTCAAAACCCCAGCAAGCTCTTTTTGGGAACCCCTGAGCCCCCACAAAATATATATGTATATAAGTGTAAAAAAGGAGAGCTATTTAGTGTGGCATATGTATACAACAGAAGACAGAGAAGCCCAATGCTACATCCAACATGACAAAAATACACAGTAAAATACTTATATATTCTCTTGAAAAAGGGTCATTTAGTTTAACCCTTTGGCAAAGCACTGTGAGCTTGCGAGCCCCGACAAGGCAGACCCTGTTTGCAAGTCCTAACACTACCAGATAAAATACTCATATACCTCTATTAGGATTAAAATTCTCATTTCCCTCTATTAGGAGGGAGAAAGACCACATTGGATCTATATCCAGTAGAATGAAAGGACCTACTAACTTGGGAAGTGGGGAGTGGTGGGCTTAAAACCTGGGAAGGAGGAGCCACTAGGTTTTAAGCCCGCCCCTCCCCACTTTCCAAGCACTTACAATGCTTTGGCCAAAGGGTTAAACTAAATGACCCCTTTTCAAGAGAATATATAAGTATTTTACTGTGTATATTTGTCATGTTGGAGGTAGCATTGGGCTTCTCTGTCATCTGTTGTATAAATATACCACGCTCAATAGCTCTCCTTTTTGACATTTATATACATATATATTTTGTGGGGGCTCAGGGGTTCCCAGAAAGACAGAGAAAAGACAAGGCGCACAACGAACATCGTGAAATACTGTTTAAAAAGTTAATTTTACTAGAAAATAATAAGTTCTGCGTTGTAAGGAATCCGCTCCGCAGTTTACTGGTTGCCTTACCTTGCAGGTTTGTGCAGTCCTGGAGCACCTCTCCTGATGTTTGCTGCAGCCTGGATTCACTCACCAAAGCTATACACACTCCCTCTGGTATATACTGCAGCTGTGCAGCCTATTACTGCAACCTAGACTTGCATTCATTCATTGGAGCAGTACCTTCACACACCCCTCCGGGGATTGGCCCGCTGGCCTTTAAGTACTGTCTTCCCATAATGCTCCCTGCCGAGCATAGTCCTAACTGGATGTCACTATCTGTTCTGCCACAAGCCCTCGCTTGTTCCTGTCTCTCATGCTGAAGCGGAGTATTCTCCTTGTTGTCTGCAGCTCCAGGTTTCCTAAGACCGGCTGCTATATTCACGCAGCGGTCTGCTCCAGTCTCCTGTGTTGTAGCTGAGTACTCTTCTTGTTCACTTCAGCTCCTTGTTTCCTGTGACCGGCTGCTATATTCACGCAGCGGTCCACTCCTGTTCTCCTGTGCTGAAGCAGAGGTTTTCGTCCCTGCGTCCCTCAGCCTCCTGGATTCCTGCACTGAAGCGGATGTTTCGTCCCTGCGTTCTTCAGTCTCCTGGATTCCTGCACTGAAGCGGAGGTTTCCCTGTGTATCTTCAGCTTCCTGGTTCCTGGGGCCTACTCTTTCCCTAATCTAGAGAGGCCGTGTCCTGGTTCCTGCGCTGAGACAGAGGATTCCCTAGCCCGCTCAGGACTCTTGCGCTGTAGCACTGGTGCACCCGTGCAGCAAAGCGGTGTGCTACTCTGGTCTGCCTACCATCTCCTGTGACCAGTACTATGGGCCATGGTCGTCGCTCGTGCAGAGGCCAACCCCGCGCTCCTAAGCTGAAGCGGGGCTCTCCTGACTACCTGTTGCCGAACTCTTGCCTGAACAATGTTTATCCTGATGTCTCCTGTCCTGACCCTGGCTTCTACAACGACGACGCTGTCTTCTCCAATCCTGATCCTGCGACATATGACTACGAACTGCGCAATCCGGATCAGCCTGCGCGGTCTCAGGTCGGTGCTTTTACAACCCCACCTCAGCCTCGCGGTCCGGTCCTGGTTTGTGGCGAGCAGAACCCTGACAGTATTCTCGGCCGCACAAACTCGGACCGCCCTGTGGTGAGGGTTGGTAAGTTTCTGTCTGAAAGCCTGTCCCAGCCTGTAAACCAGTCCCAGTGTGAATACCAATTTCTATGTGAGATAATACCCCTGATTGAAGATCTGATTGTGTTTGTAGGTTTAACCCCTTTGCAAAACAAATGCCGTAATGATCTCATGATGAAGGTTTACCGCCTCCGGGACTTAAAACAATCGCTGGCCGCTTGTATTTGCTTTCCTGGTTACCCTTTAACTTGGGAAAATGTGTACCCTTTAGAATTGGACGACGCCCAAAAGGAACTCTCTTCCCTGGCCTTGTCTTTAGACATTTATATAGCAAAAGAGGACCCTCTCCTCATGTTGGCTGATGCCCAAAAAACACTCCATATCCTTTCCATGACATTGGACATTTGCATAAAGGAACAGGATCCTCCCCTCGCCAGCTTCGCTGCCGCTTGGCTGTATCCCTGGTCTACCACGGATCCTTGCCCTGAGTGTATGGCCGGGTTCCCTGACACCAATGATATGTTTTCGTTAACCCCTGCCGATCAGTCCTGTGAGGTCCCCCTGGAGAATACATATGTTGCTCTACCCAGCACTAATATTCTTGTATCAGAGAATAAGTTCATTAGTTCTCCTATTTCTAGCTCAGAAGTCCTTTCTCTAGGTCTTGAGGGTTTTCCAGCTTTAACCCCTGCCGAGCAGTCCTGTGAGGTTCCCCTGGAGAATACATATGTTTCACTAGCCAACACTAAGGTTCTACTATCAGAGAATAAGTCCCTTTGTTCCCCTTTTTCTAACTCCGAATCTGTCACTCCAGCTCTTCAGGGTTTTCCAGCATTAAACTCTGCTAGGCAGTCCTGTGCGCTTTCCCCGTCAGAGAAAGAATCCCTAAGTTCTGTTCCCAGGGTTATTTCTGTATTAACCTCTGTGGGGCAGCTCTCTGAGTTTCCTTTGGTAAATCCCTGTTCTCTGTCAGCCATGGTCACGCCCCTAGCTTCAGAGGAGAGATTCCTGGTCTGTCCTAATACAGAGAGAAGATTACCTATGTTTTACTCTCAGGCATTGTCTGCATTAACCCCTGTAAATTCTTGCTGCCTCCAAGTTAATGCCTTCGTTTTAGACTCAGAGAATGAGTCCACAAGTCAGACAGCAGAGGTTGCATTGAGGGATTCCCATAACCGTACGGAGTCCCTAGATATTCTTTGCTATAAATCCCCTGCTTCAGCTCAAGTTTCCGCAGTTTCGTCTCCGGAGACTTCAGCTAAAGTTCTGGTTCCTGATAAATGTATTCAGGAGTCAGGTTTTTCCCTAAGCTTGCTCGCAGAGTTCCTTCTCCCGGGTGTTTCGCTGAACCAGCCTGTCGCCCACATAGCGGTGATCCCTGCTTCAGCGCATAGTTCCCACATTATGGAGTCTGCAGTAATTTCTAGTTTCCCAACCAGTACAGTTATGATTCACCCCCGTGTACTGTCTGAGTTCTCCTCCTCTTTAAGTTTAGGGTTAAAAGCATACAGTAGTCTGTATGTCCCTCCTGGGGTTCATATTATGTTCCCAGGAATGTTTGCTGACGCACGGTTTTCTCCCCAAAGTGACGCTTTTTCATATAGATTAGTAAAAAGCTTGCACACTGTATCCCTTTTCGCTGAATTGTGTCTTACTAGTTTTGAGACTCTGAGAGGTAATGATTCTCCTTCTGATTCTGAAGCTCTTCCTACAAGGAGTATCCTGATTGGGGATCCCCCTGATTTCTCTGTCCAGGCTAATTCTCCAGGGATCAGCATATCTGTGGTCACTTCCTTAGTACCGTCTGAGGTCACCATGCATATATTACAAGTCCTGGGGTTTAAATCTGAGCTATTTAGCTGTTCTGCCTTTGCTGAAACCCAGTCCCTCAGTACTGTGTCTAAATATGCCCCAGCAAACATGGGGTTACTCTGGGAAGAAATGAAAACTCCTGTCTTAAAGGGTATTTTTTCTCACATGTCCAGCAAATCTAGAACCTCAGTAATTGTTTCTAAGTCACTTATCAATACATCTGATTTTTTCTCTAATCAAACCCAGACACCCTCACTATCGGTTAGGAGTCCTGTGATCAGAGATTTTGCATTAGAAAACACACCAATTCATGTTTTTGTCAGGTTAGGTACCCCTGTGGTTAGGGCCATTGCAGTTTCGGAAAAGACTCCTTGTACTCCTAAGGTGCCTGTCATTAAGAGTTTTCATAGTTCATACTTGCGGCTTGTTGATTCTCAGGGCCCTGTCACTGAGGTACAGACTTCAGCTTCTGATGTTAGCTTCCCTCCCACCACTACCCTGGCTCTGCCTTTTTCTCAAGCTACTGATTTGAAGATCCCAAGGACTATTCCTGATTCACTGACAATATTATCTCCCAATGAAGATTTCCCAGTATTGGAGAGCTCTACTGTTGTTTGCTTCTCTGCTCCTGCTAAACCATGGTTTTGTCCCTCGGAATTTTCGGTTGCCCCTGTTATTTCCTCTCAGTTGGAAATACTCTGTACGTATCCCAAGATTTCGGTCCCTATGCCTGATTTACTGCTTGCCTTGTCACCTTCCATACCAATACCGGGAGATGCTTCCAACCAGCATATACCCTTACTAACCATTACCTGGGAGCCTTCTAGAGGAAAAATTCCTCGCAAATTCCAACATGCAGTGGTCAACAAAGACTTTTTCTGTTACAAAGTTCCTCCTGGTGTATTCGATCAACTATCAGGGCCGCTGATCCTAGAGTCCGGTTCATTTATTAAAGACTGGGCTTCCTGTAGGGGTTCTCCTGCCGTTTCTGCTCTGGAACCCTCTGGTTCTTCACAGCCATGGATTTCCAAGTCATTTTGCGAGGCGAGCCATGTACCAAAGATGTTTCTTCCATCAATCTCATATCCTAGAACTGTACTCACCAAAGAACTGCTCGTTTACGGATGCCCTTTCCACCTAAAGAATTTTAGGAACAACTCAATGTCCCCAAGACCCATGGATGGTCCTGTCTGGCCGCAGTTCTCACCGGGGGGTGGGGGTACACTAAGGACTAACCACGAGTCTCTGGACCACGACTCTAACCCCAATCCTAGACGGTTCAGCAACAATTCCCGGTCCCCCAACTCTAGGTGTGCTCATGTTCGCCCGGAGGTCTCGCGTGAAGGGGGGGGTACTGTAAGGAATCCGCTCCGCAGTTTACTGGTTGCCTTACCTTGCAGGTTTGTGCAGTCCTGGAGCACCTCTCCTGATGTTTGCTGCAGCCTGGATTCACTCACCAAAGCTATACACACTCCCTCTGGTA
The DNA here is from genome assembly GCF_040206685.1 of Ascaphus truei. NCBI lineage: Eukaryota > Metazoa > Chordata > Amphibia > Anura > Ascaphidae > Ascaphus > Ascaphus truei. The sequence goes on from NC_134486.1 coordinate 142,345,811, forward strand.
TATACTGCAGCTGTGCAGCCTATTACTGCAACCTAGACTTGCATTCATTCATTGGAGCAGTACCTTCACACACCCCTCCGGGGATTGGCCCGCTGGCCTTTAAGTACTGTCTTCCCATAATGCTCCCTGCCGAGCATAGTCCTAACTGGATGTCACTATCTGTTCTGCCACAAGCCCTCGCTTGTTCCTGTCTCTCATGCTGAAGCGGAGTATTCTCCTTGTTGTCTGCAGCTCCAGGTTTCCTAAGACCGGCTGCTATATTCACGCAGCGGTCTGCTCCAGTCTCCTGTGTTGTAGCTGAGTACTCTTCTTGTTCACTTCAGCTCCTTGTTTCCTGTGACCGGCTGCTATATTCACGCAGCGGTCCACTCCTGTTCTCCTGTGCTGAAGCAGAGGTTTTCGTCCCTGCGTCCCTCAGCCTCCTGGATTCCTGCACTGAAGCGGAGGTTTCCCTGTGTATCTTCAGCTTCCTGGTTCCTGGGGCCTACTCTTTCCCTAATCTAGAGAGGCCGTGTCCTGGTTCCTGCGCTGAGACAGAGGATTCCCTAGCCCGCTCAGGACTCTTGCGCTGTAGCACTGGTGCACCCGTGCAGCAAAGCGGTGTGCTACTCTGGTCTGCCTACCATCTCCTGTGACCAGTACCATGGGCCATGATCGTCGCTCGTGCAGAGGCCAACCCCGCGCTCCTAAGCTGAAGCGGGGCTCTCCTGACTACCTGTTGCCGAACTCTTGCCTGAACAATATTTATCCTGATGTCTCCTGTCCTGACCCTGGCTTCTACAACGACGACGCTGTCTTCTCCAATCCTGATCCTGCGACATATGACTACGAACTGCGCAATCCGGATCAGCCTGCGCGGTCTCAGGTCGGTGCTTTTACAACCCCACCTCAGCCTCGCGGTCCGGTCCTGGTTTGTGGCGAGCAGAACCCTGACATGCGTACATCAAAAAGTATAAAATCAAGCATTGGATAAGTGGGGTTACCACACAGGGGGACAGCTGAACTCGTCAGACTTCATCCGCTATCAGGAGAGGAACCGGAGACCAACAATCATCCGACCAGGTAAGGGGGGCCCTCTGGATCCGTGGAGGGCACTTTCTCCGTTCCTGGATGCTGAGGTGTTGAATCTGCAGTTTGAATATGCACACAGGTCCCAAGAACAAGTGCAGTCGTCTCTATTGGTGCCTTCCACTGCTACACGCCGACAGCACGCCGTTGCGCCTCGTGCGACGCATGCAGATGACGTCACTGGTTGCTCTTTCAATGCAGAGCCCAGGGCCGTGTCTACAGTGTCCACAGTATTAGCGCAAAGCGCCGCACGTCATCCAGGGAGGCACAGAATGAATCAGGCAGGGATTTTATACTTTATGATGTACGCAGAACTTATTATTTTCTAGTAAAATTAACTTTTTAAACAGTATTTCACGATGTGCATTGTGCGCCTTGTCTTTTCTCTGTTTCTCTAGTTCCAGGGGTGTCGAGCCACCCCCCAAGAAAGGCTGCAGACGCACCAATTGTGCTCTTATACCTATAAGGTCATCACTATTGTTTTAACATACACTGTACTAACATTTGTGTATTATACCACTATATCACGTTATTAGCTGCGCACTATCACTCTTTTTTACTTGTTCCCAGAAAGAGCTTGCTGGGGTTTTGTGTGTTTTATTAACCTATTCTCAGCTGTCTCAGGTTTAAAGGCTCCTCCTTCCCAGGTTTTAAGCCCGCCCCTCCCCACTTCCCAAGTTAGTAGGTACTTTCATTCTACTGGATATAGATCCGATGTGGTCTTTCTCCCTCCTAATAGAGGTAAATGAGAATTGTAATCCTAATAGAGGTATATTAGTATTTTATCTGGTAGTGTTAGGACTTGCGAACAGGGTCTGCCTTGTTGGGGCTCGTAAGCTAACAATGCTTTGGCCAAAGGGTTAAACTAAATGACCCTTTTTCAAGAGAATATATAAGTGTTTTACTGTGTATTTTTGTCATGTTGGATAGCATTGGGCTTCTCTGTCGTCTGTTGTATACATATGCCATGCTCAATAGCTCTCCTTTTTTACACTTATATACATATATATTTTGTGGGGGCTCAGGGGTTCCCATAAAGAGCTTGCTGGGGTTTTGTGTGTTTTGTTTACATATAGGTGGAGTAAGAAGTCTCCCTAATAAGGTTGTTAAAGCAGCCTAAAATTCACCTTATAGTTGGTCTTTTGGTGAAATTAGGCTGTCATGTCTCTGTATATATTCCACATAAATGATGGATCCTGTTCCAAAATACCTTGCTGCAGGTATATACCTAGTGCAATTATAATAATGATTGTGCTTGCAGTGAACAGCAATGGTGGTATACAAATTTAACCAACTGTTGTGTGATATGTAATAACCCTACTTAAATAAGGAAGAGGTATAGAACACGGAGGGACCAAAGAAAAGCTAAGGAACAGAGATGAGTGGCGATACAGAGGCAGAGGGAGGCGGAGGGCCAATTAACAGTAACTATGATTCCAGAAAGTGAGTTACAAGTAGTTAATCTCACCTCAACAAGACTATCAAAAGATCAGCTACAGAGAACTTCCGGTGACGTCAAGAGGAATGGCTGCCTGAGAGACTTGCTCCAGGGCCCCACCAACGTATAACCAACAATTAAGCATTTAAATAAACAAATCCCCCCCCAAACCCTACAGCCCTGAACCCCTAAGACCAGCTGGACACAAGAGGGACCTTTTCGGGCGATTTGGAGAGGGGTAGCCGGCACTCTGGGAGGCCTCCCGTGAGCCCCGACCCCCGGTGGAAGTCTCCCCCTGACTCACGCAAAGTCAGAGGAAACGCCGGAAGGAGCGGTGCGGGAGGTAGGAGAGGCGGTGGGGCTAAGCTCCGAGTGTCCCGCGGAGTCCGCTCTAACTGAGGGGCTTGGGGATCCCCCCCTGCGAGCGCTGCCCTTGAAGTGCGCCCGCGGCGGCCTCCCGCGGCCCCGAGGGGAAGCCGGAGCAGCAACAGCATCTCCCCGTTGCGGTCCCGGTCCCCGCTTGCCCCCCTCCCCCAGAATAAATAAAATAAATATACATACCCCCATCAGGCGATCCGGGCAGGGGAGAGTACCCCATGGCTGCAGGAACTGCGAGACCCACCACGTGGCAGCAGGAGAGGAAGAGGCCATCTTTAAGGAGCACTCCACTGAGACACCAGCTCTCCTTAAAGAGATATACGGCTGCTTGTCCTAACCACCAACTTCCAACTGCTGCCTGAGCCTCAGTGTGCCACAACCCCCTACCTCCCCAGCAACACAGCATTGAGCCAAATAAATAAATAAATACTCAGCAGCTCCAGAAACACCCCAGAAGTTCCACAACACTCTCATACCTCCCCCCCCCCTAAAATAAAAGGGAATAAAAATAATAAAGAGGGGACTATCAGACTTTCGGAGACGCCCCCCAAAGAAGGCGCAATGCTGCCAAAGAACAAGTGGACCCAAAATACGGTCATATTGTTCTTTGCACCTGCGCAACGCCAGATGGAGCCGGCCACCGACGCCCAAGAGGGCGTCGCGGACCCCGACCACGCCGGGACAAGTGCGGAGCAGATCCAATTTGAACTGCCCGAACATGGACTGCACAAAGACTTCTTTGAGGCCCTATTCAATAAAATCAGACGGGGGTTCCAGGAAGATTTGGCTTCAGCCATAGAAGGCCTCAGATCCGACATAGATAGCCTTACCGCACACGCTGACACACTAGAAGCAAAGGTAGAGGAGGTCTGCCAAACTCAATCGACAAGAGAGGACGAGGTGAACAGGCTTGGTAACCTCGTGAACGAGCTAAGGGACGCCCTCGACGACCAGGAAAATAGACAGAGGAGACAAAACATCCGCATCAGAAATGTGCCAGAAACAATCCTGCCGGACGCCATACAAGCTTACCTGAACAAGATTTTCCTGAAGCTGGTCCCGGATCTGCAGGAGCATGAGCTACTTATGGATCGCGCCCATCGTGCCCTGTGTCCCAAATCCCCAGACCCCAACCGCCGCAGAGACATCATAGTCAAAATGCATACCTACACCGTAAAGGAGCGATTAATGGCGGCTAGCAGAGGGGTGGGTGACATCCAAATAGGAGAAGACACACTGCAGATCTTTGCTGACCTGTCCTCTTTCACAATCAACAAGCGCAAAGACATGAGACCCTTAACTACTATACTGAGGGCTAAAGGCATCCTCTATAGATGGGTATTCCACTTCAAACTGGTGGTCCCCAGAAATGGACGCTTTCTAACCATTGTGGACCCAGAGGATATCCAGGACTTCCTTAAGGCTCTCGGAATACCCTCTCCACAAACCCAACAGCCTCCCCCAAGAGTGGCCAACAAACCCGCCTCCTCTGAGACCCCCCGTGCTTCGGAATGGCTGGCGAGCCAGAAGCAACACTAGAGCCAACGAACCTCATCTCCCGCTATGGACCGGGAGCGCCAGCTCCCCACCGAAACCTGCCTAAAGCCCATACTGCTGCGACAGACCCGCCGAGGACTTGAGGAAGACAACCAGAGGGAACACCCCCCCCCCCCCCCGATGAGAAGCCAAGTCCACCCATCTACCTGATGTTCCTGCTACCTCCAATCTTGGCAACTGGCGCCGTAGCACAGCAGTCCCAGTGGAGAAATGCCGAGACAATCAGCGACAGACCCCCCATCACACTGCCGCCTAGAACTCAGCCAAGACCCCCCTCCACTAACCCTCATTCCCCCCCACCACAACCCTTTCCTCCCCTCATTACCTCCCCGCCCCACCCCTTCCCCCACCCCCCCCCCAACTCTTCCCCCCCCCCCAACCCCTCCCGACCTACACCCACCCCCCTCCTGAATCACCCCCCCTCCCCCTCCTCCCCTACCTGCCCCCCCTGTCTTTCCTACCGCCACCTACCAGAGCCGGGAGAGCTGGAGTCTGGAGTCAGAGGGTGGCGACCCCAACCTGGGGCCTCCGACCCCAGCGATCGTGGTACAGCCCCCCAGAGAGAGAAAACCCTGGCTACTGAAGAGGACTATGCAGACTATATCCCTAACCCAAGAGGGTTCAGCAACAATCAGGTTGGATCCACCTTTTTCCCCCTGACCCCGATATGCCACCAGTCTACTCCTACCCCCCTGCCCCTCCGCCACCACCACTGTCTCCCACCCCCTCTCCGATCCCCTATGCCCCCCCCCACCCCTCCGCCCCACCCACCCCTCCCCCCCCCCAGAGAGGCCCAGACCTGGGTCCCCATCACCACGCCAGCTCCCAAACAATCCAAAAGAAGAACTATTTAACCCTGAAACTGCGAGCAAACCATTAGCCCCCCCACACAACACCCCCCCCACCCCCCAGCCCCCCCCCCCCCCACCTACTATCCATCGCCCCGCCAAAGGGAGGAAAAGCCCAGGACAAATACCACGTGACAGGACGCACAGAGAACTTACCAACGTCATGTATGAAAATGCTTACTTCCATGTTAAAATGTTGTGGCATAGATCCCCCCTCCCTCCACCCCCCCTCCTCCCCCCTCCCACCCTTCCCTCCCCCCCTCCCCTCCTCCCCCCCTCCCTTCCCCCCTCCCCTCCTCCCCCTCCTCCCACCCTCCCCTCCCCCCTCCCCCCCTCCCTCTCCCCCCCTCCCCTTCTCCCTTCCCTCCCCCCTCCCTCCCCTCCCCCCTCCCCACCCAGGACCTAAAGAAATCAAAGGGAGACATTGTCCTCATCCAAGAGACTCACTTCAATTCCCCAACCCCACCAACGCATTCAAAAGTGTATTCCCCCAAGCATATTATGCATCCCCGCCAAGCAAAAAAAGAGGAGTAGCCATCCTTATACGGAATGGCGTCCCTTTTGTTCTATCCAAGTCACTCCCAGACCCCGATGGTCCGTTCCTGATACTACAGGGCACCCTGTCTGGCACCCCAATCACACTTGTAAACATCTACACCCCCAATGACAACCAACTCCCTTTCCTAAGAACACTCCTCCAAACCCTAGAACAGCAATCTTTCTCATCTCTGATTATCGGAGGTGATTTTAACATGGTCGCCTCTCACGCACTAGACAAATCGAACCCCGCACCCACCCTCCTCCCATCCTCTTCCACTCCATACACCATCCAATCCCAAAAGAAAGCTAAGAAATTTAGTGACATCATGGAGGAATACTCACTAGTGGATATATGGAGGGCTCAGCACCAGGATCAGAGGGACTATACCTTCTTCTCCACCCCTCATCAGTCCTACTCGAGGATCGACTATTTTCTAGGTACTAGCAACATCTTCCAGGCATCCTCCCAGTCAAACATAGGCCCAATCACCTGGTCCGACCATTCACCAATTGAACTTACCCTATCCATATCCTTTGTGAAAAACACCCAATACAGATGGAAATTAAATGATTCCATGTTAAACTGCCCTGACACAGAAATGGTACTCCGCCAAAAGCTATCATTGTTCTTTCAAATTAATGCAGGTTCAGTCTCTGCCCCAGCCATGCTCTGGGAGGCCCATAAAGCCTCCATCAGAGGAGACCTGATTTCAATCGCATCACACAAAAAGAAAATTAAGCTTAAGCTCCAAAAAGAGATCTTAGACAAGATCACCAAGCTAGAACAGCAGCATAAAACTACGGCATCTAAAAAAATGCTTAAACAACTAAATCTAGCTAGATCAGACCTCAAACAGACTCAACTCGAGGAAGTAGAGAAGGCATTAAGGTGGTCGAAGCAATTTTTTTTCGATAAAGGCAATAAAGCTGACAGGCTTCTAGCCTCAAAACTCAGGGGCACGAGAGTCAAATCTCAGATAGCCCGCATACAGACACAAAACAGACAGACCACATACATAGAAAAAGAGAAAGCACAGGAATTTGCAGACTTTTACTCTGACCTTTACAACCTTCACCCTCCAACCCAGGACCCGGTTAGCCTTAATACTATCTCACAATATCTAGAGCAATGCAACCTGCCCACCCTATCCCAGGAAGAGAAGTAAAATAAAAATGTCTCCCAAGAGGAACTATCTGAAGCCATTAAATCACTCAAATTAGCCAAAACCCCGGGCCCAGACGGTTTCTCGAACTCTTATTATAAAATGTTTATGCCAATCCTCTCTCCATACCTATTAGATATGTACAACTCCTTCCTCCAAGGGGAACCAATCTCCGCTACGATTACAGCGGCAAATCTGGCTATAATCCACAAGGAGGGTAGAGACCCGCTCCTCTGCGGTAACTACAGGCCCATCTCCCTGTTAAATACCGATCTCAAAATCAACAGTAAGATCTTGGCAAACAGGCTAAATCCAATTCTCCCTAGACTCATACACATAGATCAAGTAGGTTTTGTGTCAGGAAGACAGGCCTCTGACAACACCCGCAAAATTGTGGATATAATAGATCACGTGCATCTCACCGGATCCAAAGCAATGATTCTGAGCCTAGATGCTGAAAAAGCGTTCGACAGAATCAAATGGTCTTTTTTAGACCAAACAATGCTGAGGTTCGGCTTCAGTGGCCCTTTCCTAGATCGAGTGAGAGCCCTCTATCAAAACCCGACAGCGTATGTCAAACTATCAGGCGGATTCTCGGATCCAATAAATATCAGGAACGGGACCAGACAGGGCTGCCCGCTTTCCCCCTTGTTATTTGCCCTAACCATTGAATCTCTAGCGGCCAAAATTAGAGCCGAAAAAAGTATCAAGGGGATCCAAATTGCGGGCCGAGAGTACAAAATTTCCCTATTCGCGGACGACGTGATTCTGATCCTCGATGAACCCCTTTCCTCCCTTCCTAGCCTTCAAAGGCATCTGACTCAATTTGGGCAGGTCTCTGACTATAAGGTCAACATAGACAAATCGGAAGCCCTAAATATCTCCCTCCCTCCCCAGACGTGGAAACTTATCCAAGCCCACTACAAATACAAGTGGAGCTCCACCTATGTAAAATATCTGGGGGTCAAAATTTAAAACTCGTATAACTCCCTTTATTAACACAATTACCCCCCCTTATTTGACCAGATTAAAAAGGACTTGGAAACGTGGAAAAAACACCAAATTTCCTGGTTTGGAAGGATAGTGTCCATAAAAATGAATGTCCTCCCACGGTTACTATATTTCTTCCAAACCCTCCCCATCGTAGTGCCACGCCCGGCTCTAAAGAACATCCAGTCATTAATCCTCCAATTCATTTGGAACGATAAGAGACCTAGGGTTCCAAGGTCAGTGATGCTCTCCTCAAGAGCAAGAGGAGGCATGGGGGTCCCCGACTTAGTCAGATATTACCTCGCAGCACAATTGAAGCAGGCTGTAGTTTGGAATTGCGACCCAGCCTCGGCCTGTTGGCTCACAATAGAGTCACATTACGCACAGCCTCACTCCATCCAAGTGGCACTCTGGACCGCAGGAGGGAGAGGGAGTGGGCCACAGAGGTTTGGCCTCGGAGCAATGAGATGCACGTGGGACGCATGGCTCAAAAGCAAAGGGAAGTATGGTCTGCTAGCTTCTCCCTCCCAGCTCACCCCACTCTTTGGGAACCCCAACTTCCTACCAGGGTTTTCCACAAGACAATTTGACCAATTCTAGGGTCACAATATTAGGATGGTTGCCGATCTACTGCAGAAGGGAGAGATCCTAACTTTTCAGGCATTAAAAAACAAATTCCAGATCCAAGACCTTCATCTATTTAAATATTTACAACTTAGGCACTTCCTACACTCAATGTCTCCAACCTCCAAATTCCCCCCGCTGACCCGATTTGAAACCCTATGTCTCAAAGACATATACCAGAGAGGCTTGATATCACAGATATACAAAAGCACGGACCCTCCGAAACACCGCTATATGCAAAAATGGTCGGACGAACAAGGTCTCCCAATAGACCTGGAAGACTGGGAGGACATTTAGGAGCAAGCCCCTAAAACCTCAATTTGTACGATGATACAAGAAAACATCTATAAAATTATATTCCAGTGGTACCTGACCCTGGCTAGGCTGAGCCAGGTCTACCCTGGCACACCGGACCTGTGCTGGAGGGGATGTGGTCAAAAGGGAGACATGGCCCACATTTGGTGGTCATGTCCGGAGATCCAGAAGTTCTGGACCAAGATCCAGACACTTATCTACGAGATCACTGGAATCCCTCTCCCCCTGGACCCCCTTACCATGGTGCTGAGCAAACACATAGATGACCTCCCCCCACCAATGTCCCGGCTGATCAGGGCCATGCTGACAGCGGCCAGATGCTCTATAGCGGCAGCCTGGAAACAGATTAAGGCCCCCTCGAGAACCACAGTAGTGAGAAGGGTTAACGAGGTCATGACTATGGAGAAGCTTACAGCCATGCTCCAAAAGAAAATGCCCCAGTTCTGGAACACATGGGACCCCTGGATCGAGAGATAAACCCCCAAAAAGTCAAAGCACATCGGTCTAGCAGCCACCCCCAAACAATTGGAGAGCTACACCGGGACACCTCTGGGCAAGCCCACATACCCCCTCCTCCTCTTCCCCCCCCCTCCCATGTTTGTCTCCTTCTCCCCCCCTCCTCTTCCCCGTACTGTTTTTCCTATTGAAAAAGGAAAACTGTTATTGGTCCTTCTCTGGAAATAATGAGCACAAATGTTGTGGGCCCACGACACTACTGTATGTAAATTTATCTGTGACTGTGACCAATAAAAAAAATTGTTACAAAAAAAAAGATCAGCTACCGGTTTTAAAGAAAGGCCTTTCATTTACACCGTCTCAAAAAATCAACAAATTCGAATGGATTAAAGATATTAATCTATTCGGGCGCAAATCTTAATATATAAAATTGAAAGGTTGGTACTAGCTGCGGTCCTCAGCCTCTGGCCAATCAGATTTGTGGCTCTATGATGTCACCCGGCTCTATGACGTCACCCAACTCTCTCTCTCTCCCTCCCCCCCACCGGCTCCCGGACGGAGGGGAAGCGCGGCGCGGCCCTCCTGCCCCAGCCACCAATGCTCACTTCCCTCCCCGGCGGGTGTCAGACAGTGGGCAGGCAGCCTCCAGAAGGACCCCCTTCCTCCTGCAGCTGCCCCCGGTAAGATGGCGGCGCACAGCAGACAGGCGGGGGGTGGTATTCAGTCAGGAGAGAGGGGGGGGAGTTAGTCAGGAGAGAGGAGGGGGAGTTAGGAGAGAGGGGGGGGAGAGAGGGAGTCAGGAGAGGGGGGGAGAGAGGGAGTCAGGAGGGGGGGGGGAGAGGGAGAAAGGAGAGAGGGGTGAGAGAGAGAGTCAGGAGAGAGAGGGGGGGGAGGAAGTCAGGAGAGAAGGGGGGGAAGCCTGAACAGCTGTGAAGAGGGTGGAAGGGAGTTGAGAGGGAGGATGGGGAGGCAGAACATTACATCACGGGCAACGCCGGGTATACCAGCTAGTTACTGCACCGACACACTTTATTCGAGCAAATACCCAGTATGTACCTGGCAGATACCTGGAATGCGCCGCTCCTCACCTCTGACAAGCCCCGTTGCATTTGCCTTTCCAGCCTGGGTTCATGCCTGGCTGACGGGCGGCTGATCTGTTAAATGATAATGATTAGGATTTAATAGGCTGCAATGCTTCGCGTGTCTACCAGATGGCATAAATTCATGAATTGTAATGCAGTATATATATATATATACTGTGCAGTATTGCAGCCAGCGGGAATAAAATGCTTAAATCCCTGCCTGGAAAATACCTCAATGCACTCGGGCAGAAAACAGTCACAAACCTCAATACACCCGGGTATACCCGAATTCGTGGGACTAGCCGAGCTCGAATAAAGTGTGTCGCCAGTGTAGCTCTACATAAAATGTATAAACGAAAAGAGCTTTTAACACTACCTGCAGGCAAGTCCACTGTCTTGGATCAAAAAGATCTTCAATATATAAAATATTTAACCTCACTATTGGAAAATAATGAAAAAGAACCTGGCCATGGACAATTCACTTCTCTCAAACCAAAGAGCAAATTCACTCCCTATATTAACTCTAATGCGAATATAGAAATATTTCTCAGACTAGTAACTAAAGACCTAGAATCACTGCAAAAAAGAGGAGGTCAAGAAAATATGACACCTGAGGAAAGAAAAGCATTAAAAGAAAAATCTGAATTAAAAGAAGTAATAATAAAACCTTCAGATAAGGGAGGAAACATTGTTCTTTTAGAGGAGAGAAAATATTTAGAAGAGAATCTAAAACTCCTAGGGGATAAAAAGTGCTATGAAATCTTACCAAATGATCCAACGAGTACATTTAAAAAAAACGTACAATCTATATTACAACAAGGTCTTCATAATAAAGTGATTACAGCAAAAGAGTACAATTGTATGCTTGTAAAACATCCTAAGGTGGCCACGTTTTATAGTGTGCCAAAGTTGCATAAACACCCCACAAAACCACCGGGCAGACCAATCGTTTCTGATATCGGGTCGCTAACAGAACAGGCAAGCACATACCTGGATGTGGTTTTAAGACCATTTGTAACAAATCTACCTAGTTACACAAAAGACACAACCGATATTCTGAGACAACTAGATGGAGTGGAAGTGACCACTAATGTCCTGCTGGCGTCTCTGGGCATCGAATCACTCTACACCAGTATACAACATGAAATAGGTGTAGCAGCTGTGAAACATTTTCTAAATACAAGAAGTAGATTCTTAGGTAATCACAATGAATTCATCATAGACCTTTTAAAATTTGTACTCTCACACAACTATTTTTTATTTAATGGCAAATATTACCACCAGTTGCAAGGGACTGTCATGGAGACGACATGCACCCCCACATATGCAAATATCTATCTGGCATGGTGGGAGCTGGCTAAAGTCTTTATCCAGGACATGTACTGTATGAACATACTTGACACATAGATTTATGGTCTAGATATATAGACGACATCTTAATCCTATGGCGTGGCACCGAACCAGGTTTCACAAATTTGTAGAACAATTAAATAACAACAAACATAATTTGAAACTAACAAGTGAATTTCATTCAGAGAAAATAACTTTTCTAGACTTAGAAATGAACAAAAGCCCAGAAGGGACTCTGATAAAAAAATGTGCACACTAAAAAGACTGCTACAAACAATTTGCTACTAGCATCTAGTCACCATCCCAAGTCCCTCATTCAAGGAATTCCATTTGGACAATTCCTGAGGGCCAAACGGAATTGTTCAACAAAAAAGGCCTTTGAAGAAATAGTAACCATCATGAAGATGAAATTCTCAGATAGAGGGAACAGTAAGAGCTGCATTAATAGGAGCTATTAAAGGGCTAAAGACACTGACAGGACCACATTATTGTATGGAAATAAAAATGAAAATCAATCACAGCAACCTATTAGAATTATAGGAACATACAATAAACAGTGGAGAAATATCCAAGAAGTGCTCAATAAACACTGGCACATTCTTTTGGAAGATGAGGACCTCAAAATGATCCTCAATCCTAGAGCTTCTATTACATATCGCAGACCCAAAAACCTAAAGGATCCTTTTGTTCATAGTCACTACAAAAATCACACACAAGAGACATGGCTAAAATCAAAGACAGTGGGCAAATATTCCTGCGGTAGCTGCAGAGCCTGCCAATATATCAAACCTTCAACAAAGTTTTCCAACCATAATAACACCAAAGAATATACCATCAGACAATTTATAAATTGTAAAACCTCAGGGGTAATATATATGGCTACGTGCGACTGTGGTGCCAAATACGTGGGCAAAACATCTCGCCAACTAAAAACACTTATTTTGGAACACATAGGCACCATCAGAAATAATATATACACCCCAGTAGCAAGATATGTCAACCAGGTTCACAATGGGGAACTGAAGCATTTTTCCTTTCAAGGAATAGATCATTTTTCATTGGGAATACGTAAAGGAGATCTAGATAACATCTTGCTCAGAATGGAGGCCAAATGGATATATACCCTGGGAACACAAACTCCCAGATGATTAAATGAAGATTTTGCCTATACAGCATTCTTATAATAACAAAGGCTGGGGTATAAATACATATCTTCAATAGAGATGTCCATATCAAGGACTGAAATACAAATAAGGGGGATAATGTGGAATAGAAATACTAGAGGAAGTTATAACGACTCAGTATAAATAATACATGTATATTTGAATATCAATACTTAATATAGCATATCCTGTAACACACAAAGAGATGTGGAACAGAAATCTTTAAAATGTATTCACAACAACTATAAAAAATAAAGCTATATAGAATAAGAACAATAGTTCAACAAAAATATTAAAAAGCAACAAAGCAAGACACATCTATATGGCTATTATATAAAAGTACAGCAATATATCACACAACATGTATAAAGAAGTCCTAAAGATCCCCAACAGAGTATGTAAATTATAGCGTAACTAAAATACTTACCTTAAAACACTGGAAAATTGGATATAAACATCTGAAATGAAATATAACAAACTCCATTAATATAATCTAATGTGCAATTATTTCATTTGGATAAGCACAAATATGTGAACATGATTCCATTCAATCCCACTGGATAACAATGACCTTATTCCTGTTTTCATTCACAATCATTTTGTAGCGATGGTACAGTTTTAACAATACATTTTAATGAGGCAAATCCCTGTTTTGGCTTTGTTTACATCCCGTGTAAAGCATGACCGGCCTGCGAGAATCAGTTGCCATGGTTACATGACACTATAAAAAGCCTGTGGAAGCAGGGACCCGCCCTCTACCTCTGCCCACGCCCACCCCCGCCCACCCCCGCCCACACCCGCCCACGAAGAAGTTCCGTAAGGAACTAAACACGTCGGGTATCATGTGACGCACGACCAGTGACGTCAATAGCGCGACGGAGAGATAGAGACACTAGGTCTTATATGGCTGCATTCACAGCTTCACCCACGATATCTGACAGCTTTAGTTACATACTAGCAAGCTGCAAATAAATTGTGGGTCCCAGGAGGCAGCCACTAGCTAGAGAGAATACTGGAATCTGCATACTCTGCATACCAGGTATATCATATATTTTAATCACAGAGAGGCACTCTCATATTATTAACACACTGGCACGATCTATCACTAAGGGGGAAGGTTGTATTATTTTTAGTAGGGTTATTACATATCACACAACAGTGGGTTATATTTCTATATGCTATTGGTGGAAAGTATACCAACATTACTGTTCACTGCAAGCACAATCATTATTATAATTGCACTAGGTATATACCTGCAGCAAGGTATTTTGGAACAGGATCCATCATTTATATGGATTACATACAGAGACATGACAGCCTAATATCACCAAAAGACCAACTATAAGGTAAATGTTAGGCTGCTTTAACAACCTTTTTAGGGAGATTTCTTACTCCACCTATATGTAGCAGCAAATATCAGTACACTGGCGACACACTTTATTCGAGCACGGCTAGTCCCGCGAATTCGGGTATACTCGGGTGTATTCAGGTTTCTGATAGTTTTCTGCCAGAGTGCATTGCGTTATTTTCCGGCAGGAATTTAAGCTTTTTATTCCGGCTGGTTACAATACTGCAATGCCGTCAAAATACACATGGTGGCGCTTGCGAGCTGTTCTCTGTGAAGCCGTCCCCTATAATGAATTGTAATGCAGTATACTGTATACTGTATACTGTACAGTATATATATATATATATATATATATATATATATATATATATATACTGTATAACAACAACCCCTGTAAGCCCTAACATACAGTACTGTACAGTACTGTACTGTACTGTATATGCACATACATAAATGATACTACTGTATGGGCGGCGGGGGCGAGATGTGTTTGCAGCAGAGAGAGATCCGCTGCTCTCTCTCTGCGCAAACATCCGCACATTAAAAATTATTTGAAATACATTTTTATTGATAGTGTAGATGTGCAGGGGGTCTCCGGAGCTGAACCGCGTTGGTTTTAGGTCTGGGGACCCCGTGCCCCCCGAGATACAGGCCCCTTTAGGGGGTGCCGGTATCCCTCTGCGTTTAAAGGGCCCGATCACGTGACCGCGGCCTGTAAACCAAGCAGAGCAGAGGGATACCGGCACCCCCTAAAGGGGCCTGTATCTCGGGGGGCACGGGGTCCCCAGACCTGAAACCTGTGCGCTTCTGCTCTGGAGACCCTCTGCACATGTACAATATCAAAAAAACACATACAATATACAGTATAAATAAACACTCGTTCTTTACCTTAGCGCGTCTATGCGCTATGGTAAAGAAGCATTATTTTAATAATATTGTACAGTGAGCAGGGGGTTCCCTGAGCCAGAAATTAATGCTCAGGGAACCCCCCCCCCCCCTGCTCCTGATCAATATTATTAAAAATACGGAAAATGCTGCATCATTACCATAGCGGATAGCCGCTAAGGCAATGAAGGGGTTAACCTACCTTGCCCGCTTTATTGTGTGTAGTGGGGATGAGTGAGGGGGGTATTTGGCCCTTGGTGTGAGTTTAGGACTTGCGGGAGGGGGGGGGGGTTGCAGGTGCACTTAACCCCTTCACGACCGTAGCAGTTAATACCGCTACGGTCATGAAGGGGTTAAGCCCTCCCGCTAACCCCCCCCCCCCCCGCAAGCCCTCCCCAACCATCGTTGGGGCGAATACCCCATTCACCCACCCTCCCGCAACCCACAACAATAAAATACACACAGCAGCCGCCAAAAAATAAATAAATAAATGACAATAAATACATTTGAAATACATTTTTATTGATAGTGTAGATGTGCAGGGGGTCTCCGGAGCTGAACCGCGTTGGTTTTAGGTCTGGGGACCCCATGCCCCCCGAGATACAGGCCCCTTTAGGGGGTGCCGGTATCCCTCTGCGTTTAAAGGGCCCGATCACGTGACCGCGGCCTGTAAACCAAGCAGAGCAGAGGGATACCGGCACCCCCTAAAGGGGCCTGTATCTCGGGGGGCACGGGGTCCCCAGACCTGAAACCTGTGCGCTTCTGCTCTGGAGACCCTCTGCACATGTACAGTATCAATAAAACACATACAATATACAGTATAAATAAACACTCGTTCTTTACCTTAGCGTCTATGCGCTATGGTAAAGAAGCATTATTTTAATAATATTGTAAAGTGAGCAGGGGGTTCCCTGAGCCAGAAATTAATGCTGAGGGAACCCCCCCCCCCCCTGCTCCTGATCAATATTATTAAAAATACGGAAAGTGCTGCGTCATTACCATAGCGGATAGCCGCTAAGGCAATGAAGGGGTTAAGGCATAATAAACAATTAATACATTCAATACATATTTTTCACGTCTGTGTTAAAACTCCCTGCCTTCTCTCTAATCTATGTTAAACCCCCTCCCCCTATTCTCGCTTTTAAAACGCCCTGCCTTCTCTATAATCTAAGTAAAAACCCCTCCCCCTATCCCCCTATTGTGTGTGTGCGTTAAGCTTCCCTGCAAGCTATGTAAAAAAACCTCCCCCTATTGTGTGTGTGTGTTAAATCTGCCTGGCCTGTGTTTCTGAGTGCTGAGTGCTCTGCGTTAAAGGCCCCGATCACGTGATCGCGGCCTGTAAACCAAGCAGAGCAGAGGGATACCGGCACCCCCTAAAGGGGCCTGTATCTCGGGGGGCACGGGGGCCCCAGACCTGAAACCTGTGCGCTTCAGCTCCGGAGACCCCCTGCACATCTACACTATCAATTAAAATGTATTTCAAATGTATTTATTGTCATTTATTTATTTATTTATTTAGATTTATTTATTAATTGTGCTGCTGCTGCAAGTCGTAAACTCACACCAAGGGCCAAACACCCCCCTCAACCCCAATAAAAAAAATTCACGCACAGCAGCCCCACAATTAATAAATAAATCTAAATAAATAAATAAATAAATACATGAAGAGAAATAAATATATACTGTACAGTATATACTTTGTATATATATAGACTGTATATATATATATATATATATATATATATATATATATATATAAATACAGTATACATATATACACTGTGTATATATATATATATATATATATATATATATATATATATATATATATATATATATATATATATATATACAGTATATATATATATATATATATATATACATATATACATATATACAGTATATATATATATATATATATATATATATATATATATATATATATATATATATATATATTTACATACAGAATATATATATATATACACACATGATGAACCAATAGTACAAATACATGTACTGTAGAATGGTTATCAAAATCATACTGTCCTACAGATAACGCTTCTCTATACAGACAATAATAATAATCCATTTAATAATCCTAACTTATTTTACAATATAAAACATAACATTACAATCCACACAGTACATTGCATTTACATTGTATACTGTAAATGATGCATAGCATTAAATCTATGCACCATATACAGTACTGTACATTCTGCAAATGAATGTTAACAATATAATTGCAAGCTACTCTACCAGTAAACACAAACACTTCCAAACAAGTCAACTACAGTATTTTAACCAATCAAGTAAACCAAAATCAATATATACTGTAAGTACCAACCAGAAAAGACAATTTAAAACCAAACTAACCCTTACAAAACCAAGGATTACATCTATCTAATTGTAAAAAACCTTATACATTATACATTGCATTGTTTAAAGCCCCCTCCCCCCTAATGTTTCTGTTAAACAGATTACACTGAAGGGAGAGAGATATAAAGGCCTAAAGCCCCTTCCCCCCGAATGTTTGTGTTAAACAGATTACAATGAAGGGAGAGAGATATAAAGGCCTAAAGCCCCTTCCCCCCTAATGTTTCTGTTAAATAGATTACAGTACCTGTACATTGAAGGGAGAGAGATTTTACAGAAACACACATTACGGGGGAGGGGGCTTTAAACAGATTACATTGAAGGGAGAGAGATGTTTCTGTTACCAGTAAATCTCCCTCCCTGCATTGCTAACCACCCTCACCCCCTACCCACATACCGTTAACCCCGCCCCCCCCATCCTGGCCATGGCCCCTCCGCTTCTGCAAAACAGACACAAAAATTAAAACATACAAAGTAATGTCCCCTAACCCCTTAATCACCATAGCGGTTATTAACCACTACAGTCATGAAGGGGTTAACCCACCCTCACCCACCCACCACTCGGGATGCCTACATACCCTCCCACACTAACCCCCCCCACCCGTGAGGCCTAACCACCCAGTCAGTACCCACAAGGGAGGCCTACCCACATACCGTTGGGGAAACACCCCACCCCCCACCCCCAGTCTCCGCAATCAAAACAATGCACAGCCCCACAATAAACAGCATTCTATTTATTAAATACAGTACATTACCCACCCCCTGTTCCCCCCCCCCCATAAATACAAGATTTATTCTTTTACATTCAGGGTCCATAACGCAGCCCCACGCTAGTCCCCGGTGGGCTGGCAGGGCACCTGGACAGACCTACAGTTTACCAGCAGCATTCCACAGGTTCTGGAGGCCTGCTGGTGGATCCTGCCAGCACCATGGCGCCCAGGTGGTCTCCTTGGGTCACCGTGAGCCACAATTGTGTCCCCACGGTAGGCCCAAGGATGTCTGGGAGCCCCGGGTCAAACCCACAGGTGTCTGCGGGGCCTCGGGTGGTTCGCATGGGGGTCTGGGGAACTCACGGGTGCTCACTACGGGTCCGCGGTGCCCCCACAGAAGTGGGACCACACATCATCATCCCCGCACCTACGGGTCGGAGGTGCCCCCACAGAAGTGGGACCACACATCGTCATGCCCGCAGACTACGGGTCCGCGGTGCCCCCACAGAAGTGGGACCACACATCATCATCCCCGCATGTGTCACCCGTGGAACCACCAGCCTGATACCCTTTAGGATACCCGAGGATTCCCACAGGTGGTCTCCATAGGCCCCACGCAAAACCACGGAATCAAACCCTGAATGTAAAAAAAATAAACCTGGCCTATACATTCAATACATACACCCTCCCCCCCAACACCTACAGTACAATAATATGCAAAATAACTATTATCCAGATATGGATAATAGATTAATTGCCCATTATTAAAAACATTAACTAGCATATACAAATAAATAAAGTACTACTGACCTCATCAATACGAAGTGTCCGATGCCAGCGCCTTCCTTCTCTTGCTCACACAAAACATAGCCAAAACCAAGCCAATACATTGCAAGTACAGTACATTCAGATATCAATTAACCCCTTAAACACCTTATCGGATAATAACCGCAAAGGTAATTAAGGGGTTAAGCCACACAGGCACGATACCCACCCTTCACCCATGAATTTGTACTGTGGCTTCATCATGCAACTATATATATATACTGTATACTGTATACAGTATATACATACAGAGAGACAGAGAGAAAGAGAGAGAGAGAGAGATACAGTATACAGTACAGTATATATATATACACACACGTTATATACACACCCATGATAAACCAATATACAGTACAAATAAATGTAGAAGGGTTATCAAAAGCACTGTCCTACAACCAAACTCTTCTCCATACATACACACTAAATTAAAATCAATTTCCTTTAATATTCATAACTGATCTCTCAATCTACTGTAAATCATCACTAAACCTCTGAAAAGCCATTTAAACAACTTACATTCCAATATAAATGATGCCTAAATATCTACTGTATGCACCATATACATTCTGCAAATTAATCAACCAAGTAAACAAAACTCAATTAGCAATCATTATTTACATCCATAAACAATTCACACTAGATCCCAAACAATAAAATCATTAACAAATTCACGCCTAGAGCAGAACAATTAAGCCTTTGAAAAAATATATGTACCGACAAAAATACAACCTTTACAAACCAAGCCTATCCCTGACCTTCCTCAAACACACAATACAATACCAAGGAATACTGTACAGTACATCTATCTAATTTTAAAATACTTTAAACTCACAATAAAGCATACTGTAGCAGCATACATAAAATAATTTAAAACACATCCAATCCAGCTTTTAAAACAACATCATTTCTTACCCTGTACTGTACTGTATGTATATATCTCTCTAGACATACTGTATATACATACTGTACAGTACATACATACATACAGTGGCAAGAAATGATATACCACAAAAAAAAAAAATACACATGTTAAAAAACCTTTTGAAATAATTAACAAGTTAAATAAAATACATTTCTTTACTGTCGTTCACTTACCATTACTTGCCCCCACTGACTCCCGTTGCCCAGCTTACTCACGAACCAATCCACGATCAGGAACCCATAAAATAATAAACCATTCAAAATAATAAACATTAAACTAAAAATCCAAATCAATCCACGGGTCTTCTACTTGTAATAGTGTACATCTTCATCTGTATTCTTCTTTCTTCTATCTCCTTCCGGGCGGGGCAGGGCGTGGTCTTCTTTCCATCATCGGCCACGCCCTTGTCTTTTTTCTTTTCCGGAGGTCCTTCATCCGCGGCGTCTGGCTGCAAAATGAGACGACATAGGCTTTTAAAGGCCTATGACGTCACATTTTGCGTCATGGTTCCCACGGTCCTGATTGGACCGTGAAAACCATGTGTTTTGGCCGATAAAAAAAAAATTATGACGTCACTTAAAGGGAATGAAAGCACAGCCAATCAGAATGGCTTTGCTTCAATTGCCTTTAAGATGACGTCATGAAAAGGCACATGGCCGTGCACACATGGTACTAGAGCCAATCAGAGCGTGGGAACTTTATCCCTACTCTGATTGGCTCTGGTATACCATGTGTCAGGGGCTTGGGGGAGAAAGGATGTGACGTCAATGAAAACCTGTCACGTGGTACGGTAGCCAATCAGAGCGTGGGAACTTTATCCTTATTGACGTCACATCCTTTCTCCCCCAAGCCCCTGACTCATGGTATACCAGAGCCAATCAGAGTAGGGATAAAGTTCCCACGCTCTGATTGGCTACCATACCATGTGTGCGCGGCCATGTGCCTTTTCATGACGTCATCTTAAAGGCAATTGAAGCAAAGCCATTCTGATTGGCTGTGCTTTCATTCCCTTTAAGTGACGTCATAATTTTTTTTTTATCGGCCAAAACACATGGTTTTCACGGTCCAATCAGGACCGTGGGAACCATGACGCAAAATGTGACGTCATAGGCCTTTAAAAGCCTATGTCGTCTCATTTTGCAGCCAGACGCCGCGGAGGAAGGACCTCCGGAGAAGAAAAAAGACAAGGGCGTGGCCGATGATGGAAAGAAGACCACGCCCTGCCCCGCCCGGAAGGAGATAGAAGAAAGAAGAATACAGATGAAGATGTACACTATTACAAGTAGAAGACCCGTGGATTGATTTGAATTTTTAGTTTAATGTTTATTATTTTGAATGGTTTATTATTTTATGGGTTCCTGATCGTGGATTGGTTCGTGAGTAAGCTGGGCAACGGGAGTCGGTGGGGGCAAGTAATGGTAAGTGAACTACAGTAAAGAATTGTATTTTATTTAACTTGTTAATTATTTCAAAAGGTTTTTTAACATGTGTATTTTTTTTTTTTTGTGGTATATCATTTCTTGCCACTGTATGTATGCATGTACAGTACAATATATATGTCTAGAGAGATATACTGTACAGTATACATTCAGGGTAAGAAATGATGATGTTTTAAAAGCTGGATTAGATGTGTTTTTAATTATTTTGTGAGTTTAAAGTATTTTAAAATTAGATAGATGTATTATTCCTTGGTATTGTATTGTGTGTTTGAGGAAGGTCAGGGATAGATAGCCTTGGTTGTACTGTAAAGGTTTTATTTTTTTCGGTACTTATATTTTTTCAAAGGCTTAATTGTTCTGCTCTAGGCGTGAATCTGTTAATGGTTTCATTGTTCATGATTGAGTGTGAAATGTTTAGGGATCTAAATAATGATTGCTAATTGATTTTTGTTTACGTTGATTAATTTGCAGAATGTATACAGTATGGTGCATAGATTTTATGCATTTTGGAATGTGACTTTTTTCATTGGTTTGTGATCATATACAGTACAGTAGATTGTGAGATCAGTTAGGATTTTTAAAGGAAATTGATTTTAATGTAGTGTCTGTATGGAGACGTGTTTGGTTGTAGGGCAGTATGCTTTTGATAACCCTTCTACATTTATTTGTACTGTATATTGGTTTATCATGGGTGTGTATATAACGTGTGTGTATATATATATATATATATATATATATATATATATATATATATATATATATATACTGTATATATATCTCTCTCTCTCTCTTTCTCTCTGTCTCTCTGTATATATATATATACAGTATATATATATACTATATAGTTGCATGATGAAGCCACAGTACAAATTCATGGGTGAAGGGTGGGTATCGTGCCTGTGTGGCTTAACCCCTTAATTACCTTTGCGGTTATAATCCGATAAGGTGTTTAAGGGGTTAATTGATATCTGAATGTACTGTACTTGCAATGTATTGGCTTGGTTTTGGCTATGTTTTGTGTGGGCAAGAGAAGGAAGGCGCTGGCGTCGGACACTTCGTATTGATGAGGTCAGTAGTACTTTATTTATTTGTATATGCTAGTTAATGTTTTTAATAATGGGCAATTAATCTATTATCCATATCTGGATAATAGTTATTTTGCACATTATTGTACTGTAGGTGTTGGGGGGGAGGGTGTATGTATTGAATGTATAGGCCAGGTTTATTTTTTTTACATTCAGGGTTACTTCCGTGGTTTTGCGTGGGACCTCTGGAGACCACCCGCGGGAATCCTCGGGTATCCTAAAGGGTATCAGGCTGGTGGTTCCACGGGTGACACATGCGGGGATGATGATGTGTGGTCCCACTTCTGTGGGGGCACCGCGGACCCGTAGTCTGCGGGCATGACGATGTGTGGTCCCACTTCTGTGGGGGCACCTCCGACCCGTAGGTGCGGGGATGATGATGTGTGGTCCCACTACTGTGGGGGCACCGCGGACCCGTAGTGAGCACCCGTGAGTTCCCCAGACCCCCATGGGAACTACCCGAGGCCCCGCAGACACCTGTGGGTTTGACCCGGGGCTCCCAGACATCCTTGGGCCTACCGTGGGGACACAATTGTGGCTCACGGTGACCCAAGGAGACCACCTGGGCGCCATGGTGCTGGCAGGATCCACCAGCAGGCCTCCAGAACCTGTGGAATGCTGCTGGTAAACTGTAGGTCTGTCCAGGTGCCCTGCCAGCCCACCGGGGACTAGCGTGGGGCTGCGTTATGGACCCTGAATGTAAAAGAATAAATCTTGTATTTATGGGGGGGGGCACATGGGGGTGGGTAATGTATTTAATAAATAGAATGCTGTTTATTGTGGAGCTGTGCATTGTTTTGATTGCGGGGACTGGGGGTGGGGGTGGGGGGTGGGGGGTGGAATGTTCCCCAACGGTATGTGGGTAGGCCTCCCTTGTGGGTAGTTAATGGGTGAGGGTTGAGGGTGGTTAGGCCTCACGGGGTGGGGGGTTAGAGTGGGAGGGTATGTACAGTAGGCGTCCCGAGTGGTGGGTGAGGGTGGGTTAACCCCTTCATGACTGTAGCGGTTAATAACCGCTATGGTGATTAAGGGGTTAGGGGACATTACTTTAAAAGTGTTAATTTTTTTCTCTGTTTTACTGTACAGCAGCGGAGGTTGCCAATGGTAGTGGGTAGTGTATTGAATGTATTTATTGGTTATTATGCCTTAACCCCTTCATTACCTTAGCGGCTATACGCTATGCTAATGAAGCCTCATTTCTGAACTTTTAATAATATTGTGCAGGAGCAGGGGGTCCCCTGAGATTAGATTTCTGTCTCAGGGAACCCCCTGCTCACTGTACAATATTATTAAAAAGACAGAAATGCTGCTTCTTTACCATAGCGCATAGCCGCTAAGCTAAAGAATGATTCTTTAATGATGTGTGTGTTTTATTCACAGTGTAGATGTGCAGGGGGTCTCCGGAGCTGAAGCGCACAGGTTTCAGGTCTGGGGACCCCGTGCCCCCCGAGATACAGGCCCCTTTAGGGGGTGCCGGTATCCCTCTGCTCTGCTTGGTTTACAGGCCGCGATCACGTGATCGGGGCTTTTAACGCAGAGGGATACCGGCACCCCCTAAAGGGGCCTGTATCTCGGGGGGCACGGGGTCCCCCGACCTGAAACCAGTGCGGTTCAGCTCCAGAGACCCCCTGCACATCTACACTATCAATAAAAATGTATTTCAAATGTATTTATTTGTATTTATTTATTTATTTATTGCGGGGATGCTGTGTGTGATTATTTTTTATTGTGTTTAGCGGGGGTGGGTGACGGGGTTTATAAATGTGAGTTTATAAATAAAATAAAGAATATTATTTCTAGGGGCCTTAGAACAGAATTTCCCACGCCAATTGCGCGCTCATTGCTCTTTTGTTACAATGTTGCTGGTCTTGCGGGTTTGCAGTCTGGCAGCAAAAAGCAGTTTGTACAGTAGTACTGAGTGTGAGATAAATTAACCAGTTCTTTTATTGCTGAAGTCGCCACCAAAAACTTTTATTTACAAATACAGTACAAAAACCGTGCAACACACAACAACATTCAGTATCCTTTGTTTAAGTACAGCAGGTACTATAGGGTAAAACATGTACTGTACAGTACAGCACAATATTACAGTATGGTCTCACTGAAAGTCCTCCCCATTTTCCAGCCATGGCCGATGCCTTGCATGGCGCAAAACGCCATTAATGCAGTCTCTAACGCCTCTCATTACAGGATCTGTAACAGGGTAATAGCGCTGCATTTCTTCCACAATCTTTTTCCTTAAATTGGCAGGAAGGGCCTTTTTTTGGCGATTCCCATCATAGTTCACTTTGAACACCCACTCGCAGTACAATGTGTAGGGAACATGGTGTTTAAATATGATCAAGGCATACTTGTGTGGTATACCAGCACTCCTCACCCTATACTTCTCCCTCAGCGCCGGTGGCAGATCGCACAGGGAGATGTCGGGCTCTGTTTGTATGCGAGCGGGTGTAGGAGGTCTTTTGGGAGCGGGTGTACTTGAGGCGATGGGCAATGGTAGGGTGTCTGGGAGGAAGCTTTCCTCCGGTAGTGGTCGCCGGGTTGTCTCCTGGCGTGGTCTTGACGGGGTTGTCATGTCCTCCTCAATAGCATAGTACACTGTATCTTCTGGTGGAGGGGGTGTGCTTGGTGATGGAAGGGGGTCGAAGGTACCATGCATCACATCCATGTCACCCCCCTGCTCCAGCGTCGAGGAAACAGGGGCATTAACACCGAGCAAATAATGTATGCCCGCTATGTCTGCCTCTATCTTGTCCATCCGTTGATCCATACGTTGCTCCATATGTAGCATCCGTTGATCCAGCCGCTGCTCCATTTGTAGCATCCGTTGCTCCATATGTAGCACCGACTCCAGAAGCAGATCTAGCTTTGCCAGCACACTAGAATTCCCGGGGAGATCCACACTTAGCCCATTCAGGATCCGGTCTAACGAGCTGCTTGTGCATGGCATCTGGAGATCTGGGGGGATGGGTGCAACGGAGGATGAGATGGGGGTTCCCTGGAGAGAAGCGGCATCGATGGAGAGTGGAAGAGGTGACCTGGGGATGCCCGGTACAGGAGAAGCTGCAGCGTGGTGGAAGAGGGATGGAGAAGGTGACCGCTGGATTTCCGGGAGAGAAGCAGAGTCGTCCAAGAGCAAAGGAGACAGTGACCCGTTGATTTCAGAGGCAGCAGCATCTTCAGATGGAACCGGAGAAGATGGGGGTGGAGAAGCCGGGCTGAAGATTTCCGGGACAGCTACAGCAGAGTCATCGAAGCTTATGGGAGCCAGTGGTCTGCGGATTCAGTGAGTTGGCTGCCATTCGTCTTGCGTACCGAGCACAGTACCGTATTTCTTCTTCACATAATAAGGCTGACGTGTTTTAAAAGCCTTAGCCTTTGGGGTCAGCAGAAGGTTTTCTTTGTTGGCCTTAGCCTGTCGCCTTGCCTTTGGCTTGGAAATTGTAACTGCCTTTCTCTTTTTCAGTGTGGCAGGCACAGCAGAGGTGAGATGGTTCTTTCGTCCATAGAACCGGGGCTGCTCCATGTAAGCGGGAGGCACAATGCAGTATCTGGACAATGGCTCAGATAAAGATCAGCAAGTGGTGGGCTATGCAACGTGTACAACCTTTTATGCATGGTGGCCAGGTACAGGTGTTGAAAGTGGGTGGTCTGTTATGTGAGTCATTAACATATAAATACACCATCCATTTTGTGGATTCACTGCACATTGAATACACATCGACTAAACATCGAATACACATTCTTGTGTTTGTATTTCTTTCTACAGTACTCGCAGCAATGCCTGTTAAGAAGATTTCAAAGGATCTCAGCATGAGAATGAAGGAGATGTACACGAGCGGAAAACGAATTGCAGATATCCAGCGCTGGTTAACTGCTTCTGGCCTCGTTGTGCCATCAAGCACCATGTGCTATCATGCACAAGGAAAAAACAGAGACCGCAAAAAGGCACCAAAGATAACAAATGCGTAAGTATACTGTATTTATAAAACTTAACCAAAAAAAATATAGAAAACTGTAGTGTACATCTATACCGTATTTATATAGTATATTTATTATATTACAACAGTATATACTGTAGTGTACTGTACTGTATGTGTGGTCAATTTATATTTTTTGTGCAGCAGTATACACTTTTGGTATATTGCAATTCATCTTACAACGGAATATACAGTATATGATGTGTATTTATTATGATATAACAACAGTATACCGTATTTATATAGTATATTTATTATATTACAACAGTATATACTGTAGTGTACTGTATATGTGGTCAATTTATATTTTTTGTGCAGCAGTATACACTTTTGATATATTGCAATTCATCTTACAACGGAATATACAGTATATGATGTGTATTTATTATGATATAACAACAGTATACCGTATTTATATAGTATATTTATTATATTACAACAGTATATACTGTAGTGTACTGTATGTGTGGTCAATTTATATTTTTGGTGCAGCAGTATACACTTTTGGTATATTGCAATTCATCTGACAACGGAATATACAGTATATGATGTGTATTTATTATGATATAACAACAGTATATTTATATAGTATATTTATATTACAACAGTACTGTATACTGTATATTTTGTCTATTTATATTTATAGTACAGCAGTATACATTTTTTGTATATTTATATTTACTGTATATTACAACATTACATGTACAGTATACAGTATACATTTTATATTGCTGCATATTAATAACACAATATAATTTCTTTGCATTGTAGGGAGACTACTCTTCTGGTGGACAGAATAAGTGAGGAGAATGATGAGAGGAGCGCATTAAGGGTTAAAAACACTCTTCAGGAAAACCACAATCTGACTGTATCCGAGAGCAGCATAAAGAAGATGAGACGCAGAATTGGATGGAAATATGGACGTGTGAGGTTAGTAGTGGACAGTACAGGAGGTACTGTACTGTAAAGTAAAAGTGTTGTTTTGCAAACTGTACTGCGCTGTGACGCTAACATTTTTTATTCATTGTCATTACAGAGCGTACCCCATGATACGGGACGCAAACAAAATCAAAAGAGTGCTCCAGGCCCAGGCATGGATCGACAGCGGTGAGACTTTCCAGGATTGCATCTTCACTGATGAGTCTACTGTGTCGCTGGAGAGATTTGCAAGATTTGCGTTCCACAAAAAAGGCCGCATAAATTTTAAGCCACGGCCAAAACACCCTGTGAAGCTGCATGTGTGGGGTGCCATCTCTAGGCGTGGACCGGGATGCATTGTCGTCTTTGAAGGTACAATTTCTCAAATATAATGCCGCCTAATGCACTGTACTTGACTAGTGTTGCCTTACCGTATGCACTGTACTGTACTATTGAGCACTTTTCTTTTCTTGCTTTAGGAATCATGAATAAAGATTTCTTCCAAGACAACATTGTGCCCGTGATAGTGCGATACATCACACAAGACTTTTCCAATGGTCATCTCTTTTACCAGGACAATGATCCCAAGCACACCGCGTCGATGGCGCATATCCTTGAGCGCGGCATCAACTGGGTGAAAACGCCAGCGGAGTAAGTGCAGTAGACCGTGTCCCATTTATATGTTCCCCACTGTTTTTACTGTGTACTGTATCTCTTAAACTAATTGTCCTTTCTTTCCAATCACAGATCGCCAGACTTCAATCCGATCGAAATGGTCTGGCATCAGCTGAAGGACCACATCCGTAAAGTGGCGAAACCCTCCAAGAAGGACGAGTTGTATACAGCCATAATGAGTTTTTGGAACGATGTACTCACCGTGGAACGCTGCAATAAATATATAGACCATATTGCCACTGTGTTGCCCATTGTCATCGCGCGCAATGGGCAAGCATCAGGAAAGTAGTACAGTGCTGTAGTATTGTACAGTAAGTACAGTATGATACAGGTAAGTATGGCACAGTTTTTTTCTTTCCCAATAGTCAGAGTATACAGTAGTTCCAGTATACAGTACAGTAGACTAGTTTGACAGTACTACAGTAACTGCCTACTAACTGCTCCATTTTTTTCTTTCCAGAGAAAGCTGCACCAGCCACCTACTGTACAGTAGTTCTACCATAATACAGTACGCACATACAGTACAGTACAGTAACTGAACAAAGTTTTGTTTTCTTGTCGTTCCAGGAAAAAGGGTGCCCAAGGGGGAGGGGGGGCCTTGTGTGAGTCAAATCTGCTTGTGCAGTCAAATGTACAGTATATAAACAGCAGAAATGATGTACACAAAACCTCTCCTCTCTCAATGAACTACTGTACTATTATTTCACATTACTGTATATTGTACGATTATTTCACATTACTGTATATTTATCCTGTATATTTTCAGTAATTTAGAAGCAGTGGCTGTTCTGAACAGAACAGTTACTGTAAGCAAACGGATGCACATCAGATTTACATTTCAAATTCGAGAGGGGATTTTTCCAAAGCAGGCAGGCCTCCTTCTAAGGAAGGTGGATGGTGGGATGATACAGTACTCTGGCTGGCCTCCTGCTGAATCTTGTTACCGTAGCCAGCCCAGGGCCAGATTAACAAAACAATGGCTTGGATTGGATTAGCCAGACGATTGATGCTTGGCCAGGGAGGGATTAAAAACTCTAAGGGAGGGGGTGGGTGGTATAGCTGTAGGATTGTACTGGAGGGGGTGGGTGGTGTAGCTGTAGGATTGTACTGTGTCAGTATTTCCAACGGCAGGTCACCCTAATAATTGCATGAATAAACCCCCAAAGACAAGGCCAAAATATAGTACAGTATACTGTATACTGCATACTGTATACAGTACAGAGCTGTATACTGTATTATAAATAAATAATCTTACAGTACTGTACAGTATGTATTATTGTGTGTTGATGTTTTGAATTGCTGTTAACTTGAAATGTTTCACCATTGTATTGTACTGTATTTGTAAATAAAAGTTTTTTGTGGCGTTTTCAGCAATAAAAGAACTGCTTAATTTATCTCACATAAAGTACGTGAATACGACCGCAATCACCATTGTACAGTAAATGGGTGCATAGGATGGAACGACAGGTGCTAAAGGGGTATAAATATGATATTTATCAGTGTTGATCAAAGAGTGTTGATCAGAAGGATTCCCCTTATAAAGTATACAGCACTCTATTGTCATTCATACAGTATACTGTAGTAAAGGGTAGACAACACATGGTCTTGCAGTATACTGTATTACTAAAAATTTGTCAGGTTGACCAGAATCACTGCGGATATCGGAAAATAGAATTAATAAAATTGTATTATTTTCTGATATCCGCAGTGATTCTGGTCAACCTGACAGATTTTTAGTAATACAGTATACTGCAAGACCATGTGTTGTCTACCCTTTACTACAGTATACAGTACTGTATGAATGACAATAGAGTGCTGTATACTTTATAAGGGGAATCCTTCTGATCAACTCTCTTTGATCAACACTGATAAATACAGTAATTTATCTCACACTCAGTACTACAGACTGCTTTTTGCTTGCAATAAACAAACAAACAGGGAAGCGCTACTGTATACTGTATGAGTTAGGATCAGGCCCAGCAGCCACTTTATGTTGAAAACCACATATGAAATGAGCATAAAATTGCATGAATAATTACACAAAAATATATAAAATAAATAGCACAAGTCTCTGACAGAGAGAAATTGTCCAGGTGGTGTGGATACAGGTTAATGCCCCTGTCTGATAGGACAGACTCGGGCAAGAATGGCCTGTGAGAGGTGAATATCCAGAATGGTAGCTGGGATGGAAAGCGCTACCAACTGTGCAGGTATTGAAGTGTGTAGAAATGGGAAGGTGCCGTAGGCATCAAATGTGGAAAGCGCTCACCCAGACTTCATACACTTTGCGCTTTTTGCTTGCAGACTGCAAAGCCGCAAGACCAGCAACATTGTAAAAAAAGAGCAAAAAAAGAGCAATGAGCGCGCAATTGGCGTGGGAACTTCTGTTCTAGGGCCCCTAGAAATAATATTCTTTATTTTATTTATAAACTCACATTTATATATAAAGTATATATTTATTTCTCTTCATGTATTTATTTAGATTTATTTAATAATTGTGGAGCTGCTGTGTGTGAGGGGCCATGGCCAGGATGGGGGGGGGGGGTAAGGGGGTATGTGGGTAGGGGGTGAGGGTGGTTAGACCTCACAGTACATTATGCACATTGGGCCCCCCCCCTCCCCACATTTACATACACTGCACGACATCAATGCAGGGAGGGTTTACCAATGCAGGGAGGGTTTACCAATGCAGGTAAGGCTTTAGGCCTTTATATCTCTCTCCCTTCATTGTAATCTGTTTAACAGAAACATTAGGGGGGAAGGGGCTTTAGGCCTTTATCTCTCTCTCCCTTCATTGTAATCTGTTTAACAGAAACATTAGGGGGGAAGGAGCTTTAGGCCTTTATCTCTCTCTCCCTTCATTGTAATCTGTTTAACAGAAACATTAGGGGGGAAGGGGCTTTAGGCCTTTATATCTCTCTCCCTTCATTGTAATCTGTTTAACACAAACATTCGGGGGGAAGGGGCTTTAGGCCTTTATATCTCTCTCCCTTCAGTGTAATCTGCTTAACAGAAACATTAGGGGGGAGGGGGCTTTAAACAATGCTGTGTATAATGTATAAGGTTTTTTACAATTAGATAGATGTAATCCTTGGTTTTGTAAGGGTTAGTTTGGTTTTAAACTGTCTTTTCTGGTTGGTACTTACAGTATATATTGATTTTGGTTTACTTGATTGGTTAAAATACTGTAGTTGACTTGTTTGGAAGTGTTTGTATTTACTGGTAGAGTAGCTTGCAATTATATTGTTAACATTCATTTTCAGAATGTACAGTACTGTATATGGTGCATAGATTTAATGCTATGCATCATTTACAGTATACAATGTAAATGCAATGTACTGTGTGGATTGTAATGTTATGTTTTATATTGTAAAATAAGTTAGGATTATTAAATGGATTATTATTATTGTCTGTATAGAGAAGCGTTATCTGTAGGACAGTATGATTTTGATAACCATTCTACATGTATTTGTACTATTGGTTCATCATGTGTGTATATATACTGTATGTATATATATATATATATACTGCTGCGGCCAAGTTTATTCGAGCATTTGCCCATTCTTGGCCGCAGCAGTATCCTGGCGCGCGCCGCAGGGTGATGGGCGCGCGCCGAAGCAGCGGAAGAGCGCCCTCCGATCGGGGCGCTCTCCCTACCGCTGCCGGGTCCGCCGGGTCCCCCTGGAACCACCTGCCGCCGTCCTGCGATCGCGGGACACCAGGCCTCCCTCGGGGAGTCCTGGACGCGCGTGCAGGGGGCGCTGGCACCCGATGATGCGTGACCGCGCATCAGTGATGCGCGGCACGCTGAGGGAGTGCGGCTCGCAAGCCGGGACATTTCCCGGCTTGCGGAATGAGCCGCACTCGGATAAACTGTGTCGGCAGTGTATACAGGCATACCCCGCTTTAACATACGCAATGGGACCAGAGCATGTATGTAAAGCGAAAATGTACTTAAAGTGAAGCACTACCTTTTTTCCACTTATCAATGCATGTACTGTACTGCAAACATCATATACGTGCATAACTGATGTAAATAACACATGTGTAACAGGCTCTATAGTCTCCCCGCTTGCGCACAGCTTCGGTGCAGGTAGGGAGCTGGTATTGCTGTTCAGGACGTGCTGACAGGCGCATGCGTTAGCTGGCGTTTGCTTATTGGGCGACATGTACTTACTCGCGAGTGTACTTAAAGTGAGTGTCCTTAAAGCGGGTATGCCTGTATATATATATATATATACATACTGTATATATGTATACAGTATGTATATACATGTATATAACTATGCTACCCAGCACTTATGCAAACTATTTTTCTGGACTGTGACCTTTCATTTATTTTTTCACTAGGGACACTGATAACAAACACTACTGTAGGTTATTCAATAGGCGTTCATTAGGTATTTTCCTATATACTGTATGCTATTCATTAACTTCTTTGCTCTACACATCTAGGGATTTCATTCCACCTTACCACCTTTCCTACACATGATTTGTGCTGTAGGCATTGGTTATATTACTGTATGCTAATGCAGATGTGTGATGCTTTGAGACTGTCATTTATACTTTGACAAGTCTACCTTTTGGTGTGTAGTGTGCATTATCCTTAGCGTTGTATAGGTGCCTTTGAACCCAGTAACCTATTGTGATTCACTTTGATTCTCCCTAGTGTTTTTTGAGTCACTATCCTTTTCATGTTTAGGGTTGACAGTGTGTGTCGTTCCCTAGTGCTGTTCATTAGTGTTTAAGGGTAACACCCGTGACAGGGGTCCATGCCTCTTTTTTAAATGTTTTAAAATCATGTACTGTTTATTCATCCCTTTTTGCACTGTGTCAAATAAATAAACAAATATATCAATTGCATACCTGAGTGCTCCCATACGGGTTACTTTTTTCTCTTTTCACTCACATACAGTATGTATGTATATACTGTATATATATATATATATATATAAATATATATATATATATATATATATATATATATATATATATATATATATATATACACAGTGTATTTATGTATACTGTATATATATAGAGTATATATATATACAGTGTATATATATACAAAGTATATACTGTACAGTATATATTTATTTCTCTTCATGTATTTATTTATTTATTTATTTAGATTTATTTATTAATTGTGGGGCTGCTGTGCGTGAATTTTTTTTATTGGGGGTGAGGGGGGTGTTTGGCCCTTGGTGTGAGTTTACGACTTGCAGCAGCAGCACAATTAATAAATAAATCTAAATAAATAAATAAATGACAATAAATACATTTGAAATACATTTTAATTGATAGTGTAAATGTGCAGGGGGTCTCCGGAGCTGAAGCGCACAGGTTTCAGGTCTGGGGCCCCCGTGCCCCCCGAGATACAGGCCCCTTTAGGGGGTGCCGGTATCCCTCTGCTCTGCTTGGTTTACAGGCCGCGATCACGTGATCGGGGCCTTTAACGCAGAGCACTCAGCACTCAGAAACACAGGCCAGGCAGATTTAACACACACACACAATAGGGGGAGGTTTTTTTACATAGCTTGCAGGGAAGCTTAACGCACACACACAATAGGGGGATAGGGGGAGGGGGTTTTACATAGATTAGAGAGAAGGCAGGGCGTTTTAAAAGCGAGAATAGGGGGAGGGGGTTTTACATAGATTAGAGAGAAGGCAGGGAGTTTTAACACAGACGTGAAAAATATGTATTGAATGTATTAATTGTTTATTATGCCTTAACCCCTTCATTGCCTTAGCGGCTATCCGCTATGGTAATGGCGCAGCACTTTCCGTATTTTTAATAATATTGATCAGGAGCAGGGGGGGGGTTCCCTCAGCATTAATTTCTGGCTCAGGGAACCCCCTGCTCACTTTACAATATTATTAAAATAATGCTTCTTTACCATAGCGCATAGACGCTAAGGTAAAGAACGAGTGTTTATTTATACTGTATATTGTATGTGTTTTATTGATACTGTACATGTGCAGAGGGTCTCTAGAGCAGAAGCGCACAGGTTTCAGGTCTGGGGACCCCGTGCCCCCGAGATACAGGCCCCTTTAGGGGGTGCCGGTATCCCTCTGCTCTGCTTGGTTTACAGGCCGCGGTCACGTGATCGGGCCCTTTAAACGCAGAGGGATACCGGCACCCCCTAAAGGGGCCTGTATCTCGGGGGGCACGGGGTCCCCAGACCTAAAACCAACGCGGTTCAGCTCCGGAGACCCCCTGCACATCTACACTATCAATAAAAATGTATTTCAAATGTATTTATTGTCATTTATTTATTTATTTTTTGGCGGCTGCTGTGTGTATTTTATTGTTGTGGGTTGCGGGAGGGTGGGTGAATGGGGTATTCACCCCAACGATGGTTGGGGAGGGCTTTCGGGGGGGGGGGGTAGCGGGAGGGCTTAACCCCTTCATGACCGTAGCGGTATTAACTGCTACGGTCGTGAAGGGGTTAAGTGCACCCGCAAACCCCCCCCCCCTCCCACAAGTCCTAAACTCACACCAAGGGCCAAATACCCCCCTCACCCATCCCCACTACACACAATAAAGCGGGCACGGTGGGTTAACCCCTTCATTGCCTTAGCGGCTATCCGCTATGGTAATGACGCAGCATTTTCCGTATTTTTAATAATATTGATCAGGAGCAGGGGGGGGGGGTTCCCTGACCATTAATTTCTGGCTCAGGGAACCCCCTGCTCACTGTACAATATTATTAAATCTCTCTCTGCTGCAAACACATCTCGCCCCCAGTATGTGCAGTAATTTACTGAACATGTACTGTAGAATAAATGCATAGTTTTATTTATTCGGGTTTATTACACAGTATACTGTATGGCCGGAAAACATCAGCATACAGTACAATATAATCCATCAAAATCCCCCCATTAGCCGTTTTCTTTTCTGAGGAAAAACAAAATGAAAAGTTTTAATGTACAGTAATGGTCAGCCCCCTAAAGAAGTACCCAGCGAGCCCCACCAAAATAATACGGCAAAAATACAGTACTCACCATACTGTACAGTATTACTAAATTTCCCATTCAGCTTGCGCCGGCGCCGGCCCACTTCCAGTCCAGCTTTCATCATCACCCACGTCGATAGTTTGCAGAGGGACTAGCCCACCTGTAGTCAGCGGGAAATCGCTTAGGTACATGCAAGCTTCATCAAAACTGGCTGCGAAATCCATCTCAGAGTTGTCACCGACGGCGGGGGCATCATGATAAGCTGGTGCTGCTGCTGGTTCTGGTTCTGGTTCTGGTTCTGGTTCTGGCGCATTGCTTGGCAGGGACTGTTGCTTCTTATTTCGTTTTAACACGACCCTTCGCCTTTTGCCGCCTCCATTATCATAGATACGGGAAAAACCCTGTGACACACACCAATACCCTCCAACAAATTGGGGCTCAATACGGTGAAAACAGGGGTCACTACATAACCTTTTCCTTATTGCCCGTTTCCACAAATGAGGAGTTGGCAAAAATCTGTAAAAGTCATAGTTTTCGATAAAATACTGATAAATTTGAACAACTGTTGCCATCTTATCCTCTGTTGCATTAATAGCGGCCCATATCAAATAAGCATAACTTCTGTCAGGTTTTTGGAAAGCGGGCTCCACTTGAACACTCATGTCTCTGTAGAATAGTGTAAGCGAAAATGATCTTTGTCTTTATTTAATACAGTACTGTATGTAAAGCCTAAATTGATACATTTTTTGCAACTCTTCCTTCAGTCTCAAGGACAAGTTACAATATTGTAGCATACTGTACTGGGATAAAGTAACTTTTTTTGTAAACGAAACAACTTGCAAAGCCCACACATTACTTAAGTCATGAGTTTATGCCATCTGGTGGACAAACGAAACATTGCAGCCTTGTAAATTCTTCTCGTTATCATTTAACAGATCAGCCGCCCGTCAGCCAGGCATGAACCGTGGCTGGGAAGGCAAACGCAACGCAGCATGCAAGAGGTGAGCAGCAGCGGATTCCAGGTATCTGCCAGGTACAAACCGGGCATTTGCTCGAATAAAGTGTGTCGGTGCAGTATATGAAATACAGTGGTCTTATAGGGATAAGGATATATTTGGGAGTATAATATACCCATTGAAAGCCCTTCCCTTTATCTCTCCAGAATGCAGATGTAGGTTTTAATATGCTTCGTTTGTTTTCACTTTCTCTCACTATATATAAAATAAAGAAAATTCAGTAGAGGTTGAGTGCTTGAAGTAGAGACTCTTTGTATCTGTATGCTATGTTACCCCTTTCCCTTATAGCACACCTCTAGTAAATATAAAATAAATATTAGCTGAGCGAGGACAACCCCTTTTTTCCATGTATCACATCTGTTATGAACCTCGGTTCTTTCAAGTACCTCGGCTCTCACTGCCGCAAATATAGCAGGATTTCTATCAAGCAGAGTAGACTCTAAACTTAGGGAAGAGGAGGCAGACCTGCTATTCACACTTGATTTACCAGAAGGAATAAATCAGCCAACAGCTGACATAAAATCCTTCTTTGTAAATCTAGAAAAAAGAGGCTTAGTGCTTGGAGTAGGGATTCTTTGTATCTGTATGCTATGTCACTATAGGTGTGATCTGTTAATATCCTTTGAGAGATATAGAGAGAGATAGGTAAGCATAAATAAATGTCCCCCAATTCAGCTGACAATTCAGATGTCCCCTTTTTCATTACGGGATATAGTAACCAGGCCCCAGCCATTAAATCCATCATTAACAAACATTGGGGCACCTTGACTTTAGATCCCCTCATGCGTAAGATTGTGAGTACAGGTCCACGAGTTGTGTTTCATAAGGCCCCCACATTGGGCAACAAACTCTCCAAGTATGCTCAAACCCATCAATTCTGTTAGGTCGTTCTTTCCCAAATTAATGGGTTCATATAGATGTGGAAAATCTGTCCCAATATGTTGAAAGCTACACACTTCTCCAATTCAGATGGGACACGTAGATTTAAGATCCAATCCTATATCTCATGTCAATCCGATTTTGTGATATATCTATTGACTTGCCGATGTACTAAACAGTACGTCGGTTTAACAAGTCAGAAGCTCAAGATCAGGATTTTAGAGCACCTTAGATTGATTCGTAATAAAGATATGTTACATCCTGTGTCTAAACATATTAATTTATGTCCCTTGGGCTCTGCAGCGTCACTCCAATGTGTTGCAATAGAACAAATTGCTCTACCTGTGCGTGGTGGAGATAGAGTTAAAACCCTCCACCAAAGAGAAGCACACTGTATTTTTACTTTAAATACGCTGCAACCCAATGGACTGAATATTGATTGGGATCTAAAATGTTTCTTATGACTGCATGTACCCAGCGATGATATATACTCTGCATGATGTACTGTAGGTCAATAGTCCCATGTTATTATTATACATCTTGGGACAATAATTTCTGTACCTACATATAATTGTATGGGGTCATGATCATTGGTTTCTCCTGTTTTCATTCCTTTCCTTCCCCTCCCCTTCTTTTTCCCCTCCACCTTCCCATCCCTCCTTGCCCCCCCTTCCCCCTCCCCTCCCCCCAACCCCTTCCCCTCCCCCTCCCCCCAACCCCTTCCCCTCCCCCTCCCCCCCCCCCCCCAACCCCTTCCCCTCCCCTCCCCCCCAACCCCTTACCCTCCCCTCTTTCTTCTATTTTTCTCAATTTCTTGCTTCAAGGTTTCATGATCCATTATAAGTCTTGTGCAATATGTTACCATTCATTTATTTGAGTACATTCAGTCAAAGACTAAGTTTCATGCTCCCATTTGCCCCTAAAGTGTTACATCATTTTATTCCATTATACATTGCTTTCAGCAGATTTTACCATCTAGAGACTTTTTGCTTTATATGTATTTTCCTAATTTATTATGTGCAATATTAGACAGACTATGCCTTGGATTATATACATATATAGACATGGGTGGTCAGCGCAGGTTAACTATATGATTGCCGGCGTATACATGTTTCTATTTGAGGTTTACAGCTGAAGCAGTTTTAATTGAGCCCCTGCTCACGGGCTTTGTGTTTTTTTTTTTTTATAACTTGTATTTTATTGGTGTGTAAATACATGATATACAGTAGCGACATACTTTATTAAAGTAAATGCCGGCGGCATGCCGGGATCTACCCCAGCTGCCGCCAGTCAGAAACGCGCGCCGCCGCGTTTCCCCCACGCACCCCCCCTCCACATCGCGCGCAATTACCCCCCCAAAGACACCGCGAACCCGGCTTCTACTCTGCCCCTCTGCTTCCCCGCACCCCCGCTTACCTAGATTTGAACTCCAGGGGTGTCGGGGAAGCCTGGGGAAGCCGGGGAAGACGGGGAAGCCGGGCGCGCTTGTGACCGTGACGTCACAGTGCGCCGCCACGCGCCGCGGCTACCCGCTTCCCAGCCTCATTCAGCCAGCGGCATTTGCTCGAATAAGAGCTGCCGCTGCTGTACATGAAAAACATATCCAATACATGGTGAACAGGGTAACATATATTACATAATGATGTAGGTATAACATATCTATTGAGCCCATGCGGTTTTTCGAGCCCTACTCCGCCACGTAGGTAAAGATCTTATTTTAGGTTATGTGTATCCATGGTAAAATAATATTTGTTACAAACAAGGGAAAATAAAATAAATAAATAATAAATAATAAAAAATAAAAAAAAGGGGGGAGGGGGTAGGGTAGCGGGGGGTGGAAGGAGGAAAGGGAACGTATAGGTTGAGGATGTAGAGGTTTCAGGAGTCTACTAAGACGGCTCATGAACTATGGTACCTTGTAGAAGATCATGTGGCAGCATAAGTAGTTAATAATGTGTGGGAATGGTGATCCAGCCGTAAACTTATTTTCCACTCCACCCAAAGAGAACGCATCTATTACTATTATAGCCAAATTTTGTCACGCTCTACCCCTGGGATGTCTGTCTGAGCAAGCCATGGGGCCCAAACTTTTAAGTAGTTGTCACCAGTATCATTAACTAGGCTTGTTAGCTTTTCCATCTGGCAGATATACCAAATACGGTTCCGAATCTTTGGGCTAATTGGAATTTCGGGGCGTTTCCATAATGCTGCGATCTCGCACCGCGTGGCGATTGCAAAGTGTGCAATTAATTTGTTGTTGGATTTTGATAGGCCCTTTAGAGGTCTGTTTAGGAGAAACAGCACGGGTCTGGGGGAATTGTGAGATCAAATATTCTCTGGATCCAATTTCTGATCTTTTCCCATATCGGGGATATCCGCGGGCAGCACCACAGCATATGTAACAGGTCAGCTGTTCCTCCACATTGTTTAAGGCACAATGGAGAGGACCCTGGTATGAACTTAGATAATTTGAGTGGGATTAGGTACCATCTCATGAGGACTTTATATGCGTTCTCCTTCAGTGTGGTGCACATCGAGCTTTTTGCGGCTCCTAAAAATATAGTATTCCATTCCTCGTCCTCTAAGGTCTCCCCAAGGTCTCTCTCCCATTGGGTACGAAATGAGGGCATTTGTTGTTTTGAAGTTGCAGGCTCGACTACCTCTCCGTATATTGTAGATATGAGTCCCTTTGTGTTGGTTTCTGCCCGACAGAGCTTTTCGAAATTCGTCAATGGGGGGTATGGGGCGAATTTATTATTAAATGCTCTGATCTGAAGGAATTTGTAGAATTCAGCATGGGGAATATCATTTTCTGATCTGAGTTGGTCAAATGATTTAATTTTTAGATCGAAGCCCTCCAGATCTTTGAGTTTATCATATCCTTTGTGTCTCCAGATTGAGTGATTATGACCAATAACACCCGGCGCAAAATTAGGATTGTTCCAAATAGGTGACATCAGCGAGTTTGCTGATGTGAGTGAGTTTTTCAGTCTTGTTACTTCCCAGACAGATAAAGAGTTAGTCATTGAGGTGAGTGGGAACAAAGTGTCTTTCCTTGACGATTTAGGTAGCCAAATCAGATTATTAAGCTCTAATGGGGAGCAAGCAGCAGTTTCTAGCTCCACCCATCTTTTTAATTTAGGGTCAGAATGCCATTGAATGATCTGGCTTAATTGAGCTGCTTTAAAATATGACAACAGGCAGGGTACCGCTAAGCCCCCTGCTAAAGTAGGTCTCTTCATGTTTAATTTATTCACTCTCGGTTTTTTACCTCCCCAGATAAAGTTGGATATTTCAGACTGAAGTGAGAGTATATCCTTCAGTTTGAGTGGCACAGGCAATGTCTGGAAGAGGTATAGGATACGGGGAAGTAAATTAATCTTCATGCTGTGTATCCTTCCTATCCAAGAAATCTTCTTAGAGGACCATCTGATTAGGTCTTGTTTTAGAGTCCGAATTAGTTTGGGATAATTTGCCTTATACTGTAGATGTTTTTTGCATCTTTGGTGATATGGATCCCCAAATATTTGAGTGAATTCTTTTGCCAGTTAAAATTAAATTTAAATTTCAGTAGTTTCTCTATATGTCCGGGGAGATTGATATTCAGAGCCTCAGACTTGGATTGGTTTATCTTAAACCCAGAGACCTTAGAGAATTTATCTAAAAGGTCAAATAGATTAGGTAATGATGTGAGGGGTTTTGAGATGATTAATAGGATATCATCTGCATACAGGGCCGCTTTGTGTGATTGGGAGTATGCGTTTAACCCTGATATATCCGGATTTTCTCGAATACGTGCCGCCAGGGGTTCAATACATAGGGCAAACAGGAGGGGAGATAATAGGCACCCCTGTCTCGTGCCACTTTGGATAAGAAAAGGATCTGAGGGTAAGCCCTGATGTATGACTCTGGCAGATGGGCCTGAGTACAGCGACATAATCGCTCCACTCACCCTATTTCCGAAGCCAAATGCCGTTAGCATGAGTAGAGTAGAGCGTGAGTAGATATGGCCAGTCTATCCTATCAAAAGCTTTTTCTGCATCCAGACTTAATAACATGCTTTTTGTGTTATTTTTGTTTGCCAATTCTAACAGATCAATGAATCGTCGGGTGTTATCCGCTGCCTGCCTCCCCTTAACAAACCCAACTTGATCTGGATTTATTAGTCTGGGTAGGATTAGACTCAATCTATTGGCCAGAAGTTTGGCATATATTTTTATATCGGTATTGATTAGAGAAATTGGTCTATAGCTTTTACAATTGAGCGGATCCTTGCCAGGTTTATGTATTAGTGATATAGACGCCCGTAGCATATCCTCGGGAATAGGGGCTCCTGCTAAAATAGTGTTAAACATATGGAGCAACTGTGGGGCGGGTGATTCAGAGAACTTCTTGTAGTACAGCCCCGAAAAGTCATCAGGACCTGGTGCTTTTGATGATTTCAGTTCCTTGATGGCTTGCGACACTTCTTCCAATGTGAAGTCAGCGCCCTTAGCTTCTCTGTCACGCTCTGTCAATCTCTCCAGTTTTGAGCTGGCCAAGAAATCTCTCAGTGCACTGCTCGTGTTTTTATTGTGTGCCACTTTCTTTCCGTCGTATAGGGAACCATAGAATGAACCAACTTCTTCTACTATTTTTTTAGGGTTGGCCGTGGGAATACCTGATTTTAAGCGTATAGCTTGGATGTTAAACTTAGATTGCCTATCTTTTAGTGCTCGAGCTAGCATCGTATCCGGCCTGTTAGCTTTTTCATAAAACTTTCTCTTAGACCAACATAAGGAGTTATCTGCTCGGGAAGTCAATAGCATATTTAATTCGATTTTTGTGTCTTTCAGTTCCTTTGCTGTAATTGGATCTGAATTGGTTTTATGATTTGATAGCAGGGAATGTAATTTGGATTGGAGCGTCCGAATTTTGGAATCTCTGACTCGTTTTCTTTTGGCGGTAATACTGATTATTATGCCCCTTAAAGTTGCTTTATGAGCCTCCCATAAGACCGTATGGGATTCCACAGAGCCTGTGTTAACCTCAAAAAATTGAGTTGTTTCCTGAGCTTATTGTAGTACAAATTTCGGGAATTTTAAGGATAGATTCGTTAAGTTTCCAATTTGCACCTGGTCGACTGGTCACAATATTGTTGCACCTAAGCTCGATTGGTGCATGGTCAGACCATGAAAGATCATGGATCATTGCATTAGTGACCTTCGGAACCATGTGACACGAAACGAAGAGATAATCGATTCTACTGTACGAGGTATGTGGGTGAGAGTAGAAGGTGTAGTCCCTAGATGTTGGATGCAACTCCCTCCATATATCTACTAATTGGATGTCTTTCAATGCACTGCGTAGGGTGTCTTGAGCTCTTTTATTATCAGAGTCGCCTCCTCCTGACCTGTCCAGGGAAGATTGCATCGTAATGTTGAAATCTCCTCCAATTATGATATATCCTTTAGCTACTGAACTCAACAGGCGAAAGAATCTGTCAAAGAAAGATGCCTCTTGTTTACAAGGAGCATATATGGAGGCCAATGTGATGGGCTGTTCATGGATTGTTCCAGTGAGAATGAGATAGCGACCTTCTGCATCTTTCTTAATTGTCTGGAGTACACAGTGTATGGTATTATGGAATAAAATGGCCACTCCTCTTTTCTTGACAGATGCTGAAGCCATGTAAAATTGAGTGAAGCCTTTGTCTAAAAACCCAGGTGAGTTATTCTTGCTGAAGTGCGTCTCCTGCAAGAATAACACCTCCGTCTTTTTTCTCTTATAATCTGTGAAAGCCAGCTTTCTTTTGATCGGGCTATTAAAGCCCTTTACATTATGTGAAATACATGTAAGCGCCATTTTTCATGTGTAAGAGAAAATATGTAAAGTGAGCATTGTACTTACTCTTGATGTTTTCCTGGGGTTTCTTACAGTAATATTCATACCTGCTATGTCAGCTTGATGTGGTGGCTGGATATCATACATCCTATGGAGGGAGGGGTGAGGGAAAGGGTGGGGATAGGTAGACAATACATGGGAAACAACGATGGGATTGCGGCAGGAAAGGGTGGGGAGGGAAAATAAAAGGTGGGAAAAAAATAAATAATAAAAAAGAAAAACACAGGATACAAGAGCGTATCTCGGGAGCCCCCAAGAGTAGCTCCTGCGCCCAGAGGGTGGGGTGTCTGGCTCCAATTTCATGATGGGCCAGTCTCCTAAAGTGGAGATCAACCACCCTGGGTCTTGGTAACGGTCCTTCCAAACTGAGGACCGAGAAAGGGGGTACATGCACGAAGGAGAGTAGCTCCCCCGGCATCATATTTATATTGTACAACTTGTAAAACTTGTAAACTGATATCACATATATATAACACATATAAAACGTATCTGTCATAATTAACTTAACAAACTAACTAATCAACCTTGTCAAACCCGTCAGAATTCCGCACTCATCCAACCTGTCATTTTTATTATTTGTCTAAATCGTCCGCTTTCAGATTTGTCTAGACCGTCCATTGTCATGTAGTATGTAATTTATATAATTTGAACTAACTGTTCCTATATAACTAAAATATACCTATGCTTAACTATATACACTATATATTCGCTACTGTGGGCATATAACCTATATGGGCACATATAAATACATACACATCCATATATATATATATATCTATATATCCATATACATATCCAAATAAACTTTCCCTTGTACATATATATATATATATATATAATATATATATATTATATATATATATATACATGCCCATATATACGTACATACACATACATATACATACATATCTGTGCATAAACACCTATACATACATATACACATAACCATATTCCTAAAAATACATATAACCATCTTTGTGAAATAAATGTTAACATATACAGCTTATTTATCAATAATATGCCCTTACTTGTGTATACGTCATTATATATCTACAACTTTTACAGTACATAGCTAATATATATCAAATCTATATTATGGCGTCTGTGCTTAATATTCTGGAACTCCACTATGAATGTAGAAAGTATATAAAGTATATAATATATATCAGAATTAATTAATTATATTATAAACCATTAATTAATTAATTAACTATATAAAATATATCCTA
Source organism: Ascaphus truei (assembly GCF_040206685.1). Classification (NCBI taxonomy): domain Eukaryota; kingdom Metazoa; phylum Chordata; class Amphibia; order Anura; family Ascaphidae; genus Ascaphus; species Ascaphus truei. Next base: position 142,389,916 of record NC_134486.1, read on the forward strand.
ATCATTTATATTATGAACCATGTTAATTGATGATTTATATACATTTATATACATTATATATATATTTTATTACTTATATTATAACCATATCTTTAACCATATCTATAATAATAACCATATCTACTTATATTTATATTTATGGTATAACCTTAATTTACTGAATATAACAATATTTAAAGGGGTGTGTAGGGGGGACTCTTTATTTGTTGTGTTGTTTTGGGTGAACTGTATGTGTGAGTGACCCCCGTGAGGCACTTTGGGCCGGACTTCAAACTGTCTGGGGCGGTCGGAGGGGAGTGCTACTATTTCAGCACTTCTCCTACCACCTCACGACACTCCCGGACAATCCCCGGCCTCCATCTTGGATTTCGCGAGATCAGTGCCTATGTCATCCGGTGGCATCCATGATCTCGCGAGAAGAGGGCGCCTGGTGATGACGTCAGCTCCTGAAGCGCGCGAAAGCCACTCTGCTTCCCGCGCGAGACCAGGAAGGAGCCTGGTAAGATGGCTACCGTGCTAAAGTTGGGTGCATGTCGGCTCCAGGTGATAAACGATGTCTTACATCCAGGGGACATCTAGGTAAGGCTGGTCCATATCAGAGAGTCGGGGAGTCAGTAGTTTAGTATTCCGGCGGCACTCCGGTTCCTCTAGTGCAGGGTGGGGGGATATGAGTGCGGGATCCTGCATGGCATAGCACGTATAGTTTTTAATCTTTAGGAGGTCCTGTTGCTGACTCGGTTGCGCCATTTTTGGTGGGTTTTCTGGTGCTCGAGGTGCCAGAGCGGCTCCAGGTGGGTGTTGGGATGCTGGAACGGGTCGGAGAGATGTGGGGTGAAATATGGTTAGCTCCGGTGAGACCAAGTTTGGTTAAGAATCCCTCACCATCATCAGGGCTCCACAGCGTGTGTGCTACTCCATTTTTAATGGATAGGAAGGCGCAGGGAAACAACCACCTATACCTCACGTTGTTATCCCTGAGAACCTTAGTGATGTGTGCTAAGGCTTTTCGTTTGATTAAGGTGGCCAGTGCTAGGTCTTGAAATATTTGTATTTTAACTCCTTCAAAGGCTAGGGAGTTATCCTCTCTGGCAAGTCTGCAGACCTCCTCTTTAGTGCGAAAATGGTGGAAGCGGGCCACAATGTCTCTTGGGGGTTCACCTTTCTGAGGTTTGCCACGGAGAGCTCTATGGCACCTGTCCAGTTTGATTTCAGACTCTGGTTTATCAGGGAAAATATGTTCCAGCCAGCTATTTGTGAAATCCTCAGGGTCGAGGACACTTTCTGGGACAACCCTCAGCCTTATATTGCACCTTCTGTCTCTATTCTCAGCATCTTCCACTTTATCTTCCAGAAATTTGATTCTGTCATTCATTGAGGAGACTTGATCCTGTGTCTATGCAATGGTGGCTGTAGTTTCATCAGCATTTCTCTCCAGGGTGTCAGTTCGCTCCCCAAGTGCGTCCACCTCCTTCCTAAGAGCCCAAAATTCAATCTTAATTTTTTTTTGCATCTTGGCACAAAATTCTTTCAAGTCCTTTCGTCTAACCATCTCCTCGTCCCTTTCATCCTCCTGAGAGGGATCACTGTCAGGGTCCATGATATCAAGCTGAGCGGGAAGCTTTGATTTCTCCGCTGGTGTCTCTGCTTTCTTTTTAAAATATGTAGTGACCGGCTGACCTTTAGCTCGGGCCACCCTGCCTGCTGGCATCCTTGGATGTTTATAAGTTTTACTTTATGGTTTATATAGTTAGATCATGGGATCTGTTGCTGTTATTAGCTTTATTAATGCCGGTGGGAGAGGAGATCAGAAATCAAGGCTCCATCTTCCTCACCGTCGCTGCCCCCTTTTTCCGCCGGCTTTGTGTTTTAAAGGTCGGGTCCGCAGTCACTCTCCTCACTCCCAGACGAAGCGCTAGTACAGCGTGAAACGCGTAGAGGAGGAGGCTGTGCTGCAGCCTGCTGTTTTTTAAGTGTGTTTTTTTTAAGCGTGTGTCTTCTTCAATAAAGCTTTTTTTGTACTATCACCGGAACTGGAGTCAGATTTTCTGTTTGCTGTGGCACCGGACATCCTCTCCCCTTCTAAGCATAAATAGCTCTGTTCTCTCTTAGTTAGACAGCCGTAATGGCATATTACCTTAGGAGGAATGCCTTTTAAATCTTGTGATACAGTTGCAATTCATTATATACTGCATTGTATATCAGGTAGCCGAATAGTAACTAGTTTGCTGAACCATATGGGTGACAACTATGTTGCCAGGAGGGAGGGTTAAGCTACCCATTATAATGTTGGCAACAATGTTTAATATATATCCAAAATTGTCTAAACACTAGACAGTGCCACAGGCAGGTTTAGTTGTTATATAACTCTAACCACAAATTTAGAGTATAGTGTTATTTGCCACTTTATTAATTTGATTGGTTTATGTAGGTACTGTCAGAATAATACTGTGCTTATTAAATCTGTAAAGATTACAATTAATTAGTTCCCATTTTTCTTTAGTGAGACTGTGTGCAGTTTTGGAAGAACTTGTCGAGTACGGTGAAACATAAGTCGGGTCAGTACCGGCTGTACTGAAAACTTACGGGGGTTCTCCTACAGACCTGTCACGCTGCGCTCACCACAAACAGGACTAGACCGCGGGGCTGAGGTGGGGATGTATATAATCGCCGCCCTACAACCACGGAACCAGGTCCGGAACGCGTTGTCGGAGTCGTGGAGCTGGGTCGGGGCAGCAGAGTTCGGGGAAGCCGTGGTACTTGCCGTGATCTGGGGTTGGAGAGAGAAGAATCGTCGTATCCGAAGCCGTGATCAAGGAGAGGAGAGAGAAGAATCGTCATTATCCGAAGCCGTGATCAAGGAGAGGAGAGAGCGGGGGTCCAATAACAAGCCGAAGTCCAGGGGTAGAGAAGAGACAGGTCCAGGCACAAGCAGGGGTCACAACACGAGTCAGGCAAGGCACAGGAACCGACAAGATCCAAGAAGCAGCAAGCATAGCACAACAGTGTTTATGTCCAGCAAAGTGAAAGTGAAACAGGAAGGCATTAAAAGGGGAAAGCACCAATCAGGAACTAGCAGATGATGACCTCACACATAAGCCACGAGCCGATAGGGTAGTGCAGGATTGTCTACTGGTGTAACACAGCTGATGCTGCTAGTGTTCGTTGGCGTGCAGCGTGCGTGCGTATGAGTCGTGCGACGCAGAGTGGGTGCTATGGTGATACAGCGGGAGCACGCCTCCGCGGATGAAGCATTGCGCAGCTGCGTGCGCACCTATAGCGGTCTGTGAATGTCAGAGGTACAGCCGCGTGACGCGTGCTGGGGGCGGAGCCTGGCGGCGATCCTGACAGTACCCCCCCCCCTTCAGGTGAGACCTCCGACGACCCAGGGCAGGCTTCAAAGGGTATCTGTGATGAAAAGCCCTGACCAATCTGGAAGCGTGTACCTGTTCCTGAGTGATCCATTCACGTTCCTCTGGACCAAAACCCCTCCAATGCACGAGGTATTGCAGTTTCCCCCTTGATACTCTGGAGTCGAGGATTATCTGCACCTCAAACTCCTGTTGACCCTCCACAAGAACAGGCTGAGGTGGCAAGTCTCGAATGGATGATTGGGGATCCTGGATAAAGGGTTTCAAAAGAGAAATGTGAAAAGCGGAAGGAATCTTCATGGTTGCCGGCAATTTAAGCCGGTATGTGACAGGATTGACCCTCTCCGTAATGACGAATGGGCCAGTGTATCTGGGTGCCAATTTGGGTGAAGAGACCTTGAGACGAATATTCTTCGTTGAAAGCCAGACCTTTTGTCCAGGAGTAAAAGATGGAACCTCCCGACGGTGACGATCGGCTTGTTTCTTCTGCATACTGATGGCTTGTTTCAAGTTCCCCTGAATCTTCTCCCAAGAGTCCTGGAGGCACTGGATTCTGTCCTCGACGGCGGGAACTCCCGAACTGGAGACTGTGGAAGGAAAGGCCGAGGGATGAAATCCATAATCCGTGAAAAAGGGGGACTGTTGAGTGGACTCATTTCTAAGGTTATTATGTGAAAATTCTGCCCATGGGAGAAGATCAGACCAATTGTCCTGTGAATCCGAGACAAAACAGCGAATGAACTGTTCTAAGGACTGATTAGTCCTTTCCGTTTGTCCATTCGTTTGTGGGTGGTACCCAGAGGAGAAATGAAGTGAAATGACCAGACGTTGGCAGAAGGCTCTCCAGAATCTGGAGATAAATTGCGAGCCTCGATCCGAGACTATGACTTGTGGAGTACCGTGGAGTCTGCAAATCTCCTTGACGAAGACTTCTGAGACTTTAGGCGCGCTGGGCAAACCTTTAAGTGGCATGAAATGCGCCTGTTTAGAAAAGCGATCCACAACCACCAGTTCATCCCTTTAGAGCTGGGTAACTCCACGATAAAATCCATGCAGAGATGTGTCCATGGACGATCTGGAATTGGTAGTGGTTGAAGAAGGCCTGCCGGCCTATTGCGAGGTGTCTTATTCTGAGCGCATATGGGACATGAAGCCACAAATCTTTCAATGTCTTTGCGCATGCCTTGCCACCAGAAGGTGCGCTCCAACAAGTCGATTGTTCTCCTGTGCCAGGATGACCAGCGTTCCTGGAAGCATGACCCCATTCCATCACTTTCTTATGTAAGTTCGTGGGAGTGAACAGACGTCCTTCTGGAACCTTGAGGCCTACAGGGATGTTACATTGAGCCCTGGTAATGTGTGGTAAGGCGTCAAAGGTGTTGGCAGACAAAATACATGCGGGAGGAAGTATAGTCTGTTGATGATCCTCTGCTCTGTCCTCGACCAGCAATTGTCTGGATAGTGCACCGGCTTTTACGTTTTTGGAACCAGGAATATACTATATAAGAAAGTTAAAACGGGTGAAAAACAGGGACCAGCCAATAGGTGCCCATTGTTCCTGCAGTATAGGCATAGACCTGCGCGTCGTCTGCGCTGCCTCTCACCAAATGAAAGCCTGGTCCCTCCTAGTTGCCTAAGTTCATCTAGCGTTGGTGCTTTAAGAGGAACAAAGTCAGCTTGGTAATTACCAGGAGAAGGAGGTAAGTCCAGGGATTTAGCAACAGGACTGGTAGCACAGGGAAGCAGTCCCAAAACAGTGTCGCAGGCAAGGATAGGATCCTGCTCTCTTATGTACTGGTCCAAAGACAGGGATAATTCATGAAAGGTATCTTGATTCTGCGCCAGTTTCACAGGATTTACGTTTTCCCAGGTCACAGGGAGCCAGGGGCAGGAACATAGGAAATCATAGTCTGTTTTAACTCTCTAAGGCACTGGGCCTTAATCAAGAGTTCTTTACGGAGCTCTTTCCCAGACGGGGTTAGGCCAAAAAATAGGGACTGGGTTTCAGGCGGAGGTAGTCTCTCAAATATATACTGATCTTCAGACAGGGGCTGATTTACAGACTGGGACCGGTTTTCACAGAAGACCAAGTTTTCAGAACCGGCCTAACCCCACCTCTGCGGGGTCTGAGTTTGTGGTGCTGGACATAGTGTCATGCTGCGCTCACCACAAACAGGACTAGACCGCGGGGCTGAGGTGGGGATGTATATAACCGCCACCCTACAACCACGGAGCCAGGTCAGGAATGCGTTGTTGGAGTCGTGGAGCTGGGTCAGGGCAGGAGAGTTTGGGGAAGCCGTGGTACTTGCCGTGATCAGGGGTTGGAGAGAGAAGAATGGTCGTATCCGAAGCCGTGATCGAGGAGAGGAGAGAGAAGAATCGTCGTTATCCGAAGCCGTGATCAAGGAGAGGCGAGAGCCGGGGTCCAATAACAAGCCAAAGTCCAGGGGTAGAGAAGAGACAGGTCCAGGTACAAGCAGGGGTCACAACACAAGTCAAGCAAGGCACAGGAACCGACAAGATCCAAGAAGCAGCAAGCACAGCACAACAGTGTTTATGTCCAGCAAAGTGAAAGCACCAATCGGGAACTAGCAGATGATGACCTCACACATAAGCCACGAGCCGATAGGGTAGTGCAGGATTGTCTACTGGTGTAAAACAGCTGATGCTGCTAGTGTTCGTTGGCGTGCGGCGTGCGCGCGTACGAGGAGTGTGACGCAGAGTGGGTGCTGTGGTGATACTGCGGGAGCGCGCCTCCGCAGATGAAGCATTGCACAGCTGCGTGCGCACCGATATCGGTCTGTGAATGTCAGAGTTACAACCGCGTGATGCGTGCTGGGGGCGGAGCCTGGCGGCGATCCTGACAAGACCTTAGCTGTGCATTTCATATCCCCACACTAACATTGCATTTTTCCAAGTTTAATTATCATTGACTTGAAGGATTGCAACAATAGGAGCTGTGGCTACACAAGAAAACTAAAAGCTAAACTTCCTTCCACGGGACAGCAGGAAGCCTATAGCTGATGCAAAAGCTGTCATTCAAGACTAAATCAGGCTACCTACAACTGCCAAACTTGAAAAGATTAAATGGGATATTGTCGACCTTAGTGAAGTAAGAAAAAAAGGTGAAGGCATCATTGGGCTTATAACTGAACACCTATTAATTTACAGAGGTACAGAAAATGGAACATTCAAGTGGAGTAGGCTTTATTGTTAATAAGAGATGGAGAAAGAACATAGTGAGTATCAAAGCTCAGAAAGTCAGAATCACCATTCATTTGACAAAGAATATGCTTCAAATAATCCAAGTGTATGCCTCAAAATCAAGTCACATAGAATGTGTTACTTCTGGATTGGGAAGATACTCAGGATGCAAGGTATGGTTTGGGGAGCAAGTGATCCGCAGGATTGGTAGAGGGTAGGCAGCGCGGTTCCGTCCTTATATTCATTTGTAATGTTCGGCGAAAGTGTTGGTTGGTGGTTTGTTTGTTAAGTTTGTGTTGCCGCAGGGGCCGCTCTGGTGGAAATGTGGTGCCACGTGTCAGTTGTAGGTATATGCACTTTTGGATACAGTATGGCATAGAATGGGCTTTGGAGTGGTGGGGTCAGTGAGGCCAGTTTCAGGTGTGAAATGGCCTCTTCCATTGTGGTCTACTAGATAGTTGAATTGTGGGTCAAGGTTACATAGTTACATAGCTACATAGTAGATGAGGTTGAAGAAAGACTTCCGTCCATCAAGTTCAACCTATGCTAAATTTAGACAACAGATACTTTATCCTATATCTATACTATTGATCTAGAGGAAGGCAAACAAAAAACCCCATTAAGGGAAAAAATTAATTCCTTCCTGACTCCACGATTTGGCAATCGGATTAATCCCTGGATCAACATCCTTCCCATGTATACTTATTTGGTATATCCCATCTAAAAAGATGTCCAACCTTTTTTTGAACAAATCTATTTTATCTGCCATCACAGTCTCCATGGGTAATGAATTCCACATTTTAACTGCCCTTACTGTAAAGAACCCTTTCCTTTGTTGCTGGTGACATTTCTTTTCCTCCAACCTTAAGGGATGGCCCCGAGTCCTTTGTACTGCCCGTGGGATGAATAGTTCTTTTGAAAGCTCCTTGTATTGTCCCTGAATATATTTGTATATAGTTATCATATACCCTCTTAGACGCCTCTTTTCTAATGTAAATAAATCTAATTTAGCTAGCCTCTCCTCATAAGTTAGAATGTCCATCCCCTTTATTAATTTGGTGGCTCTTCTCTGCACTCTCTCTAGTTCCATAATGTCTTTTCTTAGGATTGGTGCCCAAAATTGTACTCCATATTCAAGGTGTGGTCTTACTAATGCTTTGTAAAGGGGTATAATTATGTTTACTTCCATCCATTGCCCGTTTGATGCAAGATAAGATCTTGTTTGCCTTTGCAGCTACTGCATGACATTGGGCACTATTGCTAAGCCTGTTGTCTACAAGCACTCCTAAATCCTTCTCCATCAAGGATTCCCCCAATATATCTCCATTTAATTTGTAAGTCGCCTTTTTATTCTTGTGTCCCAAATGCATAACCTTAAATCTATCTGTATTACACCTCATCTGCCATTTACCTGCCCACGTTTCCAGTCTCTCCAAGTCGTTCTGAAGAGAAATTACATCTTGCTTTGATTCTATTACCTTACACAATTTAGTATCATCAACAAAGATGGAGACTTTGCTCTCGATCCCAACTTCAAGGTCATTAATAAACAAGTTAAAAAGCAGGGGTCCCAGTACCGATCCCTGAGGTACTCCACTCACGACTTTAGCCCAACCTGAAAATTCAATTTTTGACAACCCTCTGTTGTCTGTCCTTTAACCAGTTTTCAATCCAGGTGCATATATTATTACTGAGTCCAAATTTCTTTATTTTGTACACCAACCTCTTGTGTGAAACCGTATCAAAAGCCTATGCAAATACTAAGAAGACCCCATCAACAGCATTACCCTGCTCTAGATTCCTACTTACCTCCTCAAAGAAACAAATAAGGTTAGTTTGGCAAGATCTATCCTTCATAAATCCATGCTGTCTATTACTAATAATTTTATTTTCCATTAGGTATTCCTGAATATTATCCCGTCTTAAACCTTCAAGTAGTTTCCCTACTATTGATGTCAGGCTTACAGGTCTGTAATTTCCCGGGTGTGATCTAGCTCCCTTTTTAAATACAGTCACCACATCTGCTTTACGCCAATCTTGCGGTACTGAGCCTGTGGAAATGGAGTCCTTGAATATTAAATATAATGGTTTTGCTATTACTAAGCTTAACTCCTTGAGAACTCTTGGATGTATGCCATTGGGGCCAGGTGCCTTATTAACTTTAATTTTTTCATGTCGCTTATGAACTACTTCCTCAGTTAACCAATTGTTCATTAATATGGAGGTTGTGGCTTCCTCCTGTGGCGCTATTATTGAACTTGATTCTTCCCTGGTAAACACAGAGGCAAAGAATTTGTTTAATACCTCAGCTTTTTCCTTATCTCCAATAATCTGCCTACCCATCTCACACTGAAAGGGTCCTATATTTTCTTTTCTCATTTTTTTGTTATTAAGTTACTTAAAGAACTTTTTAGGGTTGACCTTACTTTCTATTGCAATCCTTTTTTCATTATCCATTTTTGCTAATTTGATTGCCCCTTTGCAATTTTTGTTACATTCCTTATAATTCTGATACGATGTCTCTGTCCCTTCTGACTTATAGAATCTAAACGCCTTCCTCTTCTTGTCCATTTCCTCCCTTACCTGTTCATTTAGCCACATTGGTTTTGACTTATTTTTTTTATACTTATTACCCAAGGGTATACACTGATAAGTGTGCTTTTCTAACAATGTTTTAAAGACTGCCCATTTATCTTCTACATTTTTCCCTGCAAAAACATCATCCCATTATATTACTACTAGATTAGACCTCAGTTTATTAAAATCTGTCTTTCCAAAGTTGAAGGTCTTTGTTGAACCCAAGTAATCTGTTTTTTGATAATTTATTTCAAATGAGACCATGTTATGATCACTGTTATCCAAATGTTCCAGGACTTGAATATTTGTTATTACATCTACATTGTTTGATATGACCAAATCCAGAACTGCCCCTCTCCTGGTTGGTTCCTCAATAATTTGGGTCATATAATTGTCTTTAAGCACCCCCAAAAACCTGTTCCCTTTAGTTGTAACGCTAAACTCATTGCCCCAGTCTATGTCTGGATAATTAAAATCCCCCATTATGCAAACATGACCCAGTTTTGATGCCTTCTCCATTTGCAAAAGTATTTTAGCTTCCTCAATCTCACAGATAGTTGGTGGTTTATAGCATATTCCCACAAACATTTTCTTTATACTTTTACCTCCACTGCTAATTTCTATCCACAAAGTCTCTACATTTTCATCATTCCCTTCATAGACATCATCCTTATAATAGGTTTTAGATCCGGTTTAACATATAAACATACCCCACCTCCCCTTCTATTTGTTCGATCCTTCCGAAAAAGAGAATAACCCTCTAAATTAACTGTCCAGTCATGAGTTTCATCCCACCATGTTTCAGTAATGCCTATGATATCATACTGCTCCCTTGCAGCTATTAATTCAAGCTCCCCCATTTTATCTGTCAGGCTTCTTGCATTAGCAAACATGCATTTCAGTTTTTTTTCAGCCTGTACTTTTATCTTATCTGCTCCTTCCTTTCTGCGCCCACTTTGTTTAGTCTTTAGAAGTTTTCTAGTATTATCTCTATTTACTATGGGTGTCTCACTGCTTGTCAAACTTGCACTTGCCCCATTCTACCTCCATACCACCTTGTATCCTCATCTATTCCATTTAGTTCTTTATCTGTTTCATTCCCCTCCCCCCTCCATCCTAGTTTAAAATCTCCTCCAACCTTTTAGCATTCTCCCCCCTAGCACAGAAGATCCCTCTTCATTGAGGTGCAATCCGTCCCTAGAATATAGATGGCACCTCTCAGAAAAGGAGTCCCAGTGCTCTAAAAACCCAAACCCCTCCTTCCTGCACCACTTTCTTAGCCATGCATTAACCTCCCTGATTTCTGACTGTCTCCCTGCGGTAGCGCATGGCACTGGTAGTATTTCAGAAAATACTACCTTGGAGGTCCATGCCTTAAGCTTTTGGCCATAATCCCTGTAATCATTTTTTTTAGGACCCTCCATCTTTCTCTAACTTTGTCATTGGTGCCAACATGTACCAAAACCGCCGGGTCAATCTCCCCCCCCCCCACCCGGGAGACAACAAACTGTTCGGTTCATGCGGTCCCGGCAACAGATTGCCCTATCTACCTTCCTAATAATGGTGTCCCCTACCACCACAATCTTTCTTTGCATCTGAGCATCCTGAGTCCCCACTGTGCTGGAGGAACTATTCCCCTGGCTGCTAGAGGAATTAGTCTCCCCCAGCCTTGCCATTTCTGCCCCAACATTCCCAATATCTTCACTCAACATAGCAAATCTATTGGGATGTGTCAGCTCGGAAACGACCTGCCTCTCCCTATTGCTCCTGCTTCCCCTTCTAACTGTCACCCAGCTACCTACCTGCTCCTCACTAACAGCAACTAAGCTACCTACCTGCTCCTCACTAACAGCGCCACCATCTGCACCACTAGTCAAAGCAAGGGCCTGCTCAGTGAGCTCTAATTCCCTTTCAAGATTGCCAATGTCCCTCAATATTGCAAGTTGCCTCTTAAGATCAGCTATCTCTGACTCTAAAGAGACCACCCGCTCACACTTTTCACATCGGTATGCTCCTTGGAACAGCTGAGCATTGAGTGGCATTTTCAATCCTGCTCATTCTAGCAACTATGAAGTTTCTAAGTACTAACAGTAAACTGTACTTCAATAAACTATACCTTGTTTAACCGCTTCCTTGTTCAAACTGCTTCTGGTTCTAACTGCACACACTTTAAACAACCAGCGCTTGAAATCATCCACACATATCAGTCACTACACGCAAGCTCAGGATTCGTTAGAAGCCTCTGTTTAAATAGGGACACCCACCAGGTGTGTTAGGTTATCAATTAACTAACCCCACCCACTGCAGGTGTGTTATGGCAGCCAATTAACCAACCACACCCACTCTGCCTCAGGCAGGAGAAAAGGGAAAAAAGTTACAGGCTTCAAATTACAGCACACTTTAAAAATAGATTAACCCACTGCACACTCCCAAAAATCAGCCACCCCTGCTAGAATACCAAGTACTTCCCTTTCCTTCTGGTTCTAACTGCACACACTTTAAACAACCAGCACTTGAAATCAACCACACATATCAGTCAGTAAACGCAAGTTCCAGGTTAACCTCTGAGGGATCTCAGTCTCAAGGTTAGAGATTGGAATTGGGAAAGGGCTACAGGTTTGGCTGGATTGACAGGCCTCCAGGATTCCTCCCCCTCTGTTTGGTTATCCGATTCTGGGTGATGACCTTGCCTCTGGCTAGGTCAGCAGGTGGTGATCAGGGGAGAGCCACAGTATCCATGGGCTTGGGTTAATTTTGGTCTAGCCTGCAAGCCACTCTCACCCCCTTTAATATAGTTTTATGTTAAAGTAGTTTAATAAAAGCTGCAGCCTTTTACCCCCCAAAATATAGGTCTTGTTTCATTCTTTGGAATGGGGGAACAGGTCACGTTCTACATGTAAGGTCCTTCACATAGAGTCAAGAATCCCCTGAAACCTTAGGGAAATGGGATATGACTATGGCCAGAAGGATATAGCCCTTGGCCAGTAAGGATATTAAAAGGGCCTGGGGAGGGGGAGAGCGGTGATCTATGTTGAGGGGAAGAGGGAGAGCTTGGAAGGCTAGGGGATAAGAAGTGGTGTAGGGCAGAATCTCACCCCTTTTTCTTCTCACCCAGTGGGGATTCCCTATCTGGTTGGGGTTGGTTTGTGGGTATTGTCTCTTGTTTTGCTGTTGTAATGCTTTGTTTATATGTTTTTTTTTTATTATATATATTTTTTCATTATATATTTATATATGTCTTTATTTAGATAGCACCATTAATGTACGTAGCGCTTCACAGCAGTAATACACGTGACAATCATATAAATGTCAGGACTCGCGGATCCTCGCGCGTTACCATGTGGACCCCGCACTTACCTTCGTTCCATCCCGACACCTGCTGGCAACCCTCCGCGCTGTCCTCCTTCCTCACGCGGCTCTCCCATCACACGCGTAGAGTGCTCCCCATGGGAGCGTCAGTCCCCGCTGACGCATTGCGCAGGCGCAGACGCAGACCCCGCATCGCGGGATTGGAGGGCAGAGGCGAGACGCGTCACCGGTGTGACACACGTGCGCGCAACGCCCCCGAGTGACGAGTCAAGAGGAACTCATTCATTCCAGTACTGCCAGCAATCTCTTCCCTTCTGGCCTATCCCTGGCCTCCGCAAGGGTTACGCCTCCGCTCCACCCCCTGGGGGGATTGGTCTTTTCCTGCTACTGATGCTCAGCTGTGCCACCGGCACTTCGGCTGAGCATAGACTCACGTTACCTTGTGTTTGCCTCTGCCTCTTTAGTTTTGTTGCCTTGCTCTAGTTCTGCTTACCCGTGTACCGACTCTGCCTGCCTTTGGAACCCTCGCTCTCTGGAACCCCGACCTTGGCTTGAACTTTCACCATCCGTATCTCTCCTGACCTGACCCCTGGCTCTGGACTCCGATCATCTGCTCTTCTCCAGTTCTGACCTTGGCAATAGTACCTCACATGCTCTGGACCTCCCCCGCATCGGACCCGGCAAGTATACGTTTACTCTGATTTTTCCTGTCCCAGACTCAGCCAGCAAGACTACTCTACATTCCGGACGGGGTCCCCGTGTTTGTGGCTGGTGGTTATCTATCCCCATCTCAACACAGGGGTCTCGTCTAGTTTGTGGTGAGCACAGCGTAACAATAAATAACAAATACTATATATAACACATAAAGTAATATTTAGGAAAAGGAGTCCCTGATCTGAAGAGCTTACAATCTGATTGGTTGGTAGGAAGAACGTACAGAAACAGTAGGATGGCATTCTGGTGTGTCTGCAAGGGGCCAAGGTTTATGAATGAGGTGTTAATTATCAGACATGGAGCTACTCATATGCTTCCTTAAGCGGGTGGGTTTTGAGGTGGGTCTTAATGTTGGATAGAGAGGGTGCTAGTCTGATATTGAGGGAAAGGGTATTCCAGAGGTGTGGGGCAGTCTGTGAGAAAGGCTTAAGGCGGGAGAGGGCTTTAGATACAAAAGGGGTAGAGAGAAGACATTCTTGAGCAGAACGCAAGAATCGGGATGGTGTATAGTGAAAAATTTGGACTGAGATGTAAGGAGGAGCAGAAGACTGTAAAGCTTTAAAAGTGAGGGGGATAATTGAGTGTGTGATATGGGATTGGATAGGAAGCTAGGAGAGGGAGACACAGAAAGAGATTTCACAAATATTAGAGTGATTCTAGCAGCAGCTTTTAGGATAGATTGTAGGAGAGACAAGTGAGAGGCAGGAAGGCCAGAAAGTAGGCGGTTACAGTAGTCGAGACAGGAGAGAATGAGGGTCTGTGTCAGAGTTTTGCAGTTGAGCAACATTGGAAAGGGCGTATCTTGGTAATATTGCGAAGGAAACAACGACAGGTTTTAGCTATCTTTTGAATGTGAGAAGAGAATGTGAGAGAGGAGTCGAGTGTGACCCCTAGGCAGCGTGCTTGGGCTACTGGGTAAATGATTGTACTTCCAACAGTAATGTGGAAGGAGGTAGTAGGGCCAAGTTTGAGAGGAAGTACAGTATGAGGAGCTCTGTTTTTGCCATGTTACGTTTAAGTCGGCGCAGGGCCATCCAGGATGATACTGTATACTGTAGCATAGAGACATTCAGAAACTTTAGTCTGTACAGCAGGTGTAAGGTCAGGCGTAGAAAAGTAAATTTGTGTGTCATCAGCATAGAGGTGATATTTGAACCCAGGAGATGTGATTAGGGCACCAAGAGAGAGTGTGTAAAGAGAAAAGAGAAGAGGATCCAGGACAGAGCCGTGGGGTAACCCCACAGAGAGATTGATAGAGGAAGAGGACGTGTTAGCAAAAGAGACACTGAAAGTACGATGAGAGAGGTAAGAGGAGATCTAGGATAGAGCTTTGTTACGAATGCCAAGAGTATGGAGAATTTGATGGAGAAAAGGGTGATCCACAGTATCAAATGCTGCAGTCTTTGGCAGCATGAATGTAATTAGTCATTTTAGTGAGGGCTTTTTTAGTGAAGTGAGCAGTGCGGAAGCAATATTGTAGAGGGTCTAGGAGAGAATAGGTGTTGAGAAAATGAAGCAAGTTTTTTGTTTATATATATAAATAAAAAACACAAACAGTACCGCTAAATAGTTACAAAATATACGTGAAATAGTATATGTGAATGTAATGTACTGTATAGCTAGAAATTGTGAAGTGGAATAAAATGAGTGATTAAATGAATAGTAAATGTAGTGAATAACTGTGATTTGGGAAACAATAAACAATCTTAAATAATTGTGTCCCATATTATTCCAAACCAATGACAAAAAGTGAAGGTTGAAACAAGAAATCCAGTTTCAAATAAACAGATCCTTGGGTGCACACTGCAGATTATTTAGTTGTACAGTATAGCCAATCACAACAATACCTACAGAAAAAAGGCAAAAGGAAACGCAAGCTCCATAGCATACCTCTGTGTAAAAAAAATTGAATTTAATATTAAAAAGGAGAGAACCACGCTCTTTAGGACCTTCACTCACAAGAGAGTAAAAATAACTTGCGTGTAAGAGAAAATCTCTGAGCGGATGATGTCACCAGATAGGAGTGGAAGTCTAGAGCTATACAGCTCGGCACTTGGGGACAAGATTGTGTAGTCCGTTGGTTCATCTCTCAGATCGGTACTTTTGCCGAAGCAAAGTAGTGACTGTGTAGATGGCTCCCTTGGTCCTGCAGCAGCCGGTTGTGTAGAACAGCTGAGCATCCACAATTAGCTGCTGGCATTCAGGGAAAGGACAGACCTCCTCCCGTATCTCCACAGTGGTATGATGTCACCTCGTCAACTTACGTAACGACGTGTTTCATCACATGAGTGACTTCCTCTGGGGATGGTTATCTGATGCGAGCAGGCAGTTTAAATAGTCTCAAGTCCAGGCAATAATCAGTGTAGATTGATAATCAGCCGTAGCCATTTAAAAGTTGTAATGTTAAGCACACAGATAATGATGTTTGGGGAATGTAGAGGATGTATACTCCCCCTGATAACAAAAACTTCACATAAGGATCTAAATACAATTTAAAAAGATTATCAGAAACAGTTATGACACTTACATAGTAAGTTATTCATTGCCATTGATCAAAGAGACTGTTGGGACATCTCTACATAGGATATGACTAGAAAGTATCTTTACATCAAAGAAATATCAAGTGAAACATTTAGAAATAAAAATCAAATGAGTAACCTTGTTATTTCTACTCTCTTGTGAGTGCAGGTCCTAAAGAATGTGGTTCTCTCCTTTTTATTATTAAATTCCAATTTTTACAGGCAGGCTTTTAAGGCCTATGTTAACCTCTGAGAGATCACAGTCTAAAGGTTAGAGATCAGAACTGGGGAAGGGCTCAGTTTAGCTGGATATGCTGGCCTGAAAGGTTTCTCCCTCTCTCAGTATGGCTAACCCAATTCTGGGTGATGACATTGCCTCTGGCATGGTCGGCGGGTGATGATCAGGTGGGAGCACGGTATCTGTGCCCTCGGGTTCATTTTGGCATAGCCTGGCAATCCCACCTCTACCTTTAATATTGTTTGATGCTAAAGGGATTTAATAAAGTGTGTGGTCTTACATAGCCCCCTAGTACAGTAGGTCCAGAGTCATATAGCCTACGAATTACGGATAATTAAAAATGAGGAAAATTAAGGGGGCACTTTGTCACAATAGCTGCAAGACAATATGCCTCATAACCAGTGGTGCAGGCTGGTTGTTTTCTGCACCTCTGACTAAAATTAGTTTCAGCTGAACTTATTTAAGTAAACAGGAAAATTAACTAACAATGAAGAATGAAAGGGATCTGTCCAAAAATATGTACAAAACATACTGTAGATAAAACAATTTGTTACTTTCTAAGGAACAACACATTGCATTGCAGCTAAAGTATTACCTTTATTTCAAATAAAGTATGCAATTTTATGGTTACTTTTAAACTATTGTACATTGAGACTTACTGTATTTATTAAACACAACTCAATGCAGCAGACTGATGTAAAACTGGGTTGTAAATATACAATCATAACTTTGCTAAAACCCTGATTTATAGTTCTGTCCACACGGCCGCTGACAGATTTCCTCAGCCCAGGACTGGGCTCCCTCCCTCTCTTACACCCTGTAAGGCCTCGGGCATGATGCCTCGGGCCGCGCTGATCAGCGCTCCTGCTCTGCCTCGCCCACTCAAACTGGAGCTTTTTTGCGTCCTGGCAGGCGAGGCAGTGAGCGCGCTTTGGGGGCGGTGCGTAGGCAGGGCGTAGGCATGTCAGGAGGCGGATCGGAGGCGGGGTGGGAGGCGGGGCTAGTCCCTCGCTCCCATTGGATGTGAGCGGTCACGTGACCGCTCCTCCACTTCCCTGAGCGGCAAATTTTAAATTTGCCTGTCTCTCCAAAATACCTGAGCCTCTGCACGCATGCGGAAGCGTGCGGAAGCGGCTGCTAAGGCCGCGCTGATGACAGATGCAGGGAATAAGTGCATCTGCTCAGCACGGCTCAGCAAGGCTCACCGTACTATGTCTCAGGCCTAAGAGATGTGTGAAGAGGTATGTAAATGAAGACCGTTTTAGTGTGAAATTAAATCTTGGCTTTATTGCAAACAAAAGAACTGTCCTGCGCTCTGGTATACAGTCTCAGCACCCGTGGGTGTCAGTGTAGGCCACTTAGGAACAGGGTTAAGGGTGCAGATACAGTATGAACCTTTAGTTGGATCAGGGCTGGGAGGGAATTCCCTTACCTCTAGATGCTCTCTGATCTGAGTCCTGCTCTCCTATGACCTCCGTTATCCGGCGTGCAACCGTCAGAAATAATTGGCTTTATTGCGCCTGTTCCTTTAACAAGGTAAAACATACAAAAAGAAACAAAATAAAGGCCTACTCCACTTTGGAAAATATCTAAACCTTTACTCCAGTCCTCTCTAACTGGGTGGGTAACAAGGCTGATTACCACCCCAAACAAATAGCAGCATGCATTGGCTTAAGGGTTTTCCATGTAATGTGGACATGAGACAAAAGGTGGCACTGTGTGCTCATTTGCATGTCATTTCCCAGAATCCCTTGCTGCAGTGGAAGCACTGTATGCTAGGTGATAATGGCGAAAAGCAAGGTTGCAGACCTGTCTAAGACATCTGAATGTGCTCACAAGTAATGTACTGTATATATATATATATATATATATATATATATATATATATATATATATATATATATATATATACATACACATATATATATAGACAAAATACAAAAGGCGCAAATCAGAGACAACAGGTGTTTAAATGTCTTACACCTGTGGGATAAATACGTAGAATATCCTTATAAGAATCCAGGACGAGATATGATCTATAAAAGAGAAAAATGCTTATATAGTGAAGTACTTTTTATCATATAAATAAAGCACAATAAAAGTGGCTACTTACAATGCAGCTGAAATAAACAGGCACCTGTGATTGCAGCAGAGAGGCTGGTGATGTCAGGAACTCCTCTCAGGTTACACACTGTGTTCACCAGCACTGACGTTCCCTTGGTTGAAAGTGAACTGCACAGTGCTAATAGCCTTGAATAAGGTTTTGCAGCACAGGCAGGAGAATAAAATGTCATTACTTCCGACAGTCAGGGAGATCTATTCAGAGACCCTCACCCTACCGGTTTCGGTTGTGAAAGAGTTCATCTGGGGCATGTCATGTGATCTACCTGGAAGTCCTAAGTAGGCAATGCTAAACTATAATTGGCTATGCAAATTGTATTCATGCCTTTACTCAGGTGTTCCAGGTTTTTGACAGACAATCTAATTAAAACTTTAAATGTAATAAGAACCTGATATAACATGTAAAAATATGAAGATACATATAATTAATAGGAAAATACAATATATTCCAATTATATAATAAAAATCTTATAAGGCAGTCACAGTTGAAAACATGGAGTTATGTCAATTTTGCTGCAGGTACTGTATACTGAACTTTTGTATTTTTATATTATAACAAAAGCTCTTGGAACAGTAAAAAAGGGAGAATTAAACAGTTTTTTTAGATTAGGAAGGCACCCAAGTCAACATCTACATTTAGACCCAGAGTTGTCAATGTTTTTAATGTATGTATCCACCTGGTCTCAAGTTTTGAAATGCTATTGATGGTGTCCCCTCCTCCCCAGTTATATAACAACGTGTCTATTCCAATACATATTATACAGCAGGATTTTATCATGATGTTCAGCAAAATGTTTGGACAAATTGTGTTGCAGAAAACCTTTTTGAATGTTTGTAATATGCTCGTCAAAACGTAATTTTAATTTTCTTGTGGTTCGTCCCACATACTATTTTTTGCACAGGCATTGAATTAAATAGATAATATTAATGGAATCGCAACTAATGAGGTGTTCAATTGCACAGTTGAAAACATGGAGTTATGTCAATATTGCTGCACGTATACTGAACTTTTGTATTTTTATATTACAGTATAACTCAAAAGCTCTTGGAACAGTAAAAAAGGGAGAATTAAACAGCTTTTTTTAGATTAGGAAGGCACCCAAGTCAACATCTAGATTTAGACCCAGAGTTGTCCATGTTTTTAATGTATGTATCCATCTGGTCTCAAGTTTTGAAATGCTATTGATGGTGTCCCCTCCTCTCCAGTTATATAACAACTTGTCTATTCCAATACATATTATACCAGCAGGATTTGTATCATGATGTTCAGCAAAATGTTTGGACAAATTGTGTTGCAGAAAACCTTTTTGAATGTTTGTAATATGCTCGTCAAAACGTAATTTTAATTTTCTTGTGGTCCATCCCACATACTATTTTTTGCACGGGCATTGAATTAAATAGACAATATTAATGGAATCACAACTAATGAGGTGTTAAATTGTATAGGTACTTCTCGTATGCATAGACAGAAAACATTTTTGTTTGTTTGGATCCATGTGGTTCCAACTTACACATCTTGCATTTTAGACACTTATAAAAACCTTTGGTGTCCAAAAAGGTATTATTATATATTTCTTTTTTGCAAGATGGTTTTAAACAACTGGGAGCTAACTTCTGTTTAAGTGTAGAAGGTGGGATAGAGATAGAACCCAAATACAGCACTCAGGTTCACGCTCTGTGTGTAAAGTGAATGATTTAAAACATAACTTTATTAACTTTACCAAATATATAAAATAATGGATTCCCTGACAGCAGCTCATGGGGACTCGAAAGTTAACAACATCACTCAGACTGTTTATATATGCAATTTGACTTTGCTGATCCCTGGTTGAAGGAGGTATCAGTCACTGTACAAGAGTATACCTGTCCTCAGGGTCACAATATTCACAGTCTATCACTAAATTAAGCAGCTGAAAGCTTGCTATTGCCGAATATCGCCTTTGATTTTTATTGTGTACCAGCTCATGTACTTCGATACACTTACTGTTTCTCTGGTTGCTACCCACAGCTATAGGAGCTAGTGTGCTCTTTCCTGCATTAGCCTGCACACAGTGTTATCAACCTATGTACACCACCACTGAGGTTATTAGAGGTCATACCCTCACTACTACTCTACACTATAGCAGGGCACTACCGGTCAACCTGACCAAGCACCGCACCTACCTTATAAGGATACTATAATTACTGACTGGAGTCATAACTCCTTATTTACCCTATAAGTACTGTGAGTGACTAGTAGAAACTTACCTGATATTCCCTGAGCACACAATAATGATCTAACCCTACCTGGTTTGCTATAGGCGTTTGCGGCCATTAGTACTCACCTCAGAGCCAGTGAGTATAGATTGGTTTGATCCTCATAAGGATTTATGTTTAGTGTGCTACCTGTATTTCACAGAACACACTTACACTCTAGACCCTAAACCTATATGGTTCTAGTATTGAAGGTCACTATTCCTTCAGGTCTTCAGTTTTTAACATCCATTATTTTATATATTTGGTAAAGTTAATAAAGTTATGTTTTAAATCATTCACTTTACACACAGAGCGTGAACCTGAGTGCTGTATTTGGGTTCTATCTCTATCCCACCTTCTACACTTAAACAGAAGTTAGCTCCCAGTTGTTTAAAACCATCTTGCAAAAAAGAAATATATAATAATACCTTTTTGGACACCAAAGGTTTTTATAAGTGTCTAAAATGCAAGATGTGTAAGTTGGAACCACATGGATCCAAACAAACAAAAATGTTTTCTGTCTATGCATACGAGAAGTACCTATACAATTTAACACCTCATTAGTTGTGATTCCATTAATATTGTCTATTTAATTCAATGCCCGTGCAAAAAATAGTATGTGGGATGGACCACAAGAAAATTAAAATTACGTTTTGACGAGCATATTACAAACATTCAAAAAGGTTTTCTGCAACACAATTTGTCCAAACATTTTGCTGAACATCATGATACAAATCCTGCTGGTATAATATGTATTGGAATAGACAAGTTGTTATATAACTGGAGAGGAGGGGACACCATCAATAGCATTTCAAAACTTGAGACCAGATGGATACATACATTAAAAACATGGACAACTCTGGGTCTAAATCTAGATGTTGACTTGGGTGCCTTCCTAATCTAAAAAAAGCTGTTTAATTCTCCCTTTTTTACTGTTCCAAGAGCTTTTGAGTTATACTGTAATATAAAAATACAAAAGTTCAGTATACGTGCAGCAATATTGACATAACTCCATGTTTTCAACTGTGCAATTGAACACCTCATTAGTTGCGATTCCATTAATATTATCTATTTAATTCAATGCCTGTGCAAAAAATAGTATGTGGGACGAACCACAAGAAAATTAAAATTACGTTTTGACGAGCATATTACAAACATTCAAAAAGGTTTTCTGCAACACAATTTGTCCAAACATTTTGCTGAACATCATGATACAAATCCTGCTGTATAATATGTATTGGAATAGACACGTTGTTATATAACTGGGGAGGAGGGGACACCATCAATAGCATTTCAAAACTTGAGACCAGGTGGATACATACATTAAAAACATTGACAACTCTGGGTCTAAATGTAGATGTTGACTTGGGTGCCTTCCTAATCTAAAAAAACTGTTTAATTCTCCCTTTTTTACTGTTCCAAGAGCTTTTGTTATAATATAAAAATACAAAAGTTCAGTATACAGTACCTGCAGCAAAATTGACATAACTCCATGTTTTCAACTGTGACTGCCTTATAAGATTTTTATTATATAATTGGAATATATTGTATTTTCCTATTAATTATATGTATCTTCATATTTTTACATGTTATATCAGGTTCTTATTACATTTAAAGTTTTAATTAGATTGTCTGTCAAAAACCTGGAACACCTGAGTAAAGGCATGAATACAATTTGCATAGCCAATTATAGTTTAGCATTGCCTACTTAGGACTTCCAGGTAGATCACATGACATGCCCCAGATGAACTCTTTCACAACCGAAACCGGTAGGGTGAGGGTCTCTGAATAGATCTCCCTGACTGTCGGAAGTAATGACATTTTATTCTCCTGCCTGTGCTGCAAAACCTTATTCAAGGCTATTAGCACTGTGCAGTTCACTTTCAACCAAGGGAACGTCAGTGCTGGTGAACACAGTGTGTAACCTGAGAGGAGTTCCTGACATCACCAGCCTCTCTGCTGCAATCACAGGTGCCTGTTTATTTCAGCTGCATTGTAAGTAGCCACTTTTATTGTGCTTTATTTATATGATAAAAAGTACTTCACTATATAAGCATTTTTCTCTTTTATAGATCATATCTCGTCCTGGATTCTTATAAGGATATTCTACGTATTTATCCCACAGGTGTAAGACATTTAAACACCTGTTGTCTCTGATTTGCGCCTTTTGTATTTTGTCTATATATATATGTGTATGTATATATATATATATATATATATATATATATATATATATATATATATATATATATATATATACAGTACATTACTTGTGAGCACATTCAGATGTCTTAGACAGGTCTGCAACCTTGCTTTTCGCCATTATCACCTAGCATACAGTGCTTCCACTGCAGCAAGGGATTCTGGGAAATGACATGCAAATGAGCACACAGTGCCACCTTTTGTCTCATGTCCACATTACATGGAAAACCCTTAAGCCAATGCATGCTGCTATTTGTTTGGGGTGGTAATCAGCCTTGTTACCCACCCAGTTAGAGAGGACTGGAGTAAAGGTTTAGATATTTTCCAAAGTGGAGTAGGCCTTTATTTTGTTTCTTTTTGTATGTTTTACCTTGTTAAAGGAACAGGCGCAATAAAGCCAATTATTTCTGACGGTTGCACGCCGGATAACGGAGGTCATAGGAGAGCAGGACTCAGATCAGAGAGCATCTAGAGGTAAGGGAATTCCCTCCCAGCCCTGATCCAAACAGACCCCTGCGCGTGCACGTTGGAAAACATTGGCGGCTCTGTTTTCCAACGTGCACGCGCAGAGGTCTGATCTTCACCGCATTCACAGTCTCAGACTGCGAGGTGATGCGGTTCCCTGCTCGTGTGGTTATACAGGCTCTCAAAATGCCCCGATGGACACTCTGAGCCTCTAAAATCCGCTCTAATACTGGCATCTGGTGCTCTATTTATGGTAGAGGTACTATGTACTAATTAGGTCCCTAGCTTTACAGCTAGCTGCATTGGACACTATTGCCATTCAGGGATTCCCTGACAGCAGCTCATGGGGACTCGAAAGTTAACAACATCACTCAGACTGTTTATATATGCAATTTGACTTTACTAATCCCTGGTTGAAGGAGGTATCAGTCACTGTACAGGAGTATACCGGTCCTCAGGGTCACAATATTCACAGTCTATCACTAAATTAAGCAGCTGAAAGCTTGCTATTGCCGAATATCGCCTTTGATTTTTATTGTGTACCAGCTCATGTACTTCGATACACTTACTGTTTCTCTGGTTGCTACCCACAGCTATAGGAGCTAGTGTGCTCTTTCCTGCATTAGCCTGCACACAGTGTTATCAACCTATGTACACCACCACTGAGGTTATTAGAGGTCATACCCTCACTACTACTCTACACTATAGCAGGGCACTACAGGTCAACCTGACCAAGCACCGCATCTACCTTATAAGGATACTATAATTACTGACTGCAGTCATAACTCCTTATTTACCCTATAAGTACTGTGAGTGACTAGTAGAAACTTAACTGATATTCCCTGAGCACACAATAATGATCTAACCCTACCTGGTTTGCTATAGGCGTTTGCGGCCATTAGTACTCACCTCAGAGCCAGTGAGTATAGATTGGTTTGATCCTCATAAGGATTTATGTTTAGTGTGCTACCTGTATTTCACAGAACACACTTACACTCTAGACCCTAAACCTATATGGTTCTAGTATTGAAGGTCACTATTCCTTCAGGTCGTCAGTTTTTAACACCCATTATTTTATATATTTGGTACAGTTAATAAAGTTATGTTTTAAATCATTCACTTTACACACAGAGCGTGAACCTGAGTGCTGTATTTGGGTTCTATCTCTACCCCACCTTCTATTGTGCATATACCCAAAGCACCGTTCATTAACTACTTGTCTGAGGCAGTAGCAGGGGCTCCCCTATTATTTTGCACTTTCTGTTTAAGTGTATCTGATTTGTAAATACCACACATGGTATTCTCGGAAGATAGGGTTGTAATATGGGGTCCTCTTAGACTAGATGCCAATGCTTGCATATACTTTTTTTTATTTCGGAAGCTAAAGGGTTATAAGTTGTGATGAATAGGGTATTAACAGTGTCATCTGTATGATTGATATCTTTATTTTTTGTAGGAATTATATTTAAGCAGATCATTTCTATCTATTTATTTATATTAGAGTAGGCTTCACTAAGGACAGAGTCTTTATATGTTTTAGATTTAAATTTAGTTAACATAACCTGCGTTTGTTGTTCATAGATGTTATTGTCTATGCAGTTACGTTTGACTCTCCTTAATTCCCCTTGGGGGAAAATTTGCAAGCCAATGTTTGTAATGATTGCTGTCAGCTTCAATATAATTAAGACAGCTGACAGGTTTATGGTGGGTTTTGGTATAAATATGGCCTTCTTCTATATAGATAAACAAGTCAAGAAACTCCAGACTTACCTTACTAAAATTATAAGTGAATGTAAGATTATATATATTTTTTTATTTAAATAATCAAAAAATGATAATAAACTCTTGTGATCAAAGTGCCAAATAAAAAGTATATCATCTACAAATCTGAACCAGAGCACCAGGTTTGCACCAAATCCATGCTGGGACCAGATTTTTGGTCCTCCCACATTCCCATCAACAAATTAGCATAGCTAGGTGCAAACCTCGTACCCATCGCCGTGCCTTTAATCTGTAAAAATAATTTTTCATTAAACCAAAAAAAATTGTGTTAAAGTAAATTTAATCAAAGTGATAATAAATTCTATCTGTGTATCCGTGTAAGTGTCTTCCAAATTTAAAAAATATTGTGCTGCTAAACAACCGTGCTCATGATCTATGACTGTGTACAGTGAAGTTACATCACATGTGACTAAATAATACTGCTCCTGCCAAATTATATTTTTAAAAAAATTTAAAACATGTGTCGTGTCTTTAATGTAAGACCGGAGTTTCTTGACCGTTTTTAGTAGGAAATTATCAATATAAGTTGAGATTGGAAGTGAATGTGTTAACGTCTAAATATTAGGTCTTCCGGGGGGGGTTAATGGGATCTTTGTGTAGTTTCGGTAAATAATAAAAAATTGGTAGTATAGGTTTTTTTAATGATTATGAATTCAAATTCTTCCTTACTAATAAGGGCTGTTCTATACAGCATACGGCCGTGTGGTCGCACGTTCCTATGCGAATGCGCGTGCACGTGCCGCATGCTTTTCATGTATATAGAGCCGGGAGCTGCAGGTTAGTGTATATGTGTGTGTATGTGTGTGTATGTGTGTGTATGTGTGTATATGTGTGTATATGTGTGTATATGTGTGTGTATGTGGGAGTATATGTGTGTGCATGGGTTGTGTGAGTGAAAGTAAGTCCTAGATAGATTTTTTAAAGGAAAAAAAAAAGTTTAATAAATATTTTTTTTTGTTTTACTATCCTTGACCCACACACACACACAAATCCATACAAACACACATCCACGCATACATACATGCATACATACACACATACACATACATTTGAGCGCAGGTAGTGGCACGAAAAGATGAATTTCTTCATCTTCGCCGCTGTCTGTTGGCTCCCTTCTCCCTGCCATGCACGCGCGCGCGGCCCTTCTATAGAAAGGCTGACTAACGTCAGCCAACTGAAATTCCTCGCGCGCGCACGGCATAGCGTGCGCACTGCACTATAGAAGTGCCTTAGAAGTCTTTTCAGTCCCAGTGTCAGAATATTTTCTAATTCATACTGGAAAGTATCTGTAGGATTGTAAGATAGTCTCGAGTAAGTTGTTACATCATTCAGCAGTCTAAGGGATTCAGTAATGTATCAATCCTTATCCAGGATTACCACCCCTCCTCACTTATCTGCTGACTTAATTACAATCGAGCTATCTTTTTTTAACTCATTAATTGCTTCATATTATCTTTTATTTAAGTTAGGTTTTATATATTTATTCTATTTCACTAATTTGTCCAAATCATCCTGTACTCATTTTTCATACAGGTCTAAGCACCCTCCTTTTGGATAGCTTGGATAAAACAAAGATTTGTTTTTTAATGAAGTGTGATGTATCTTGCTAGTCACAGTAATTGGAGTAGTATTTTGACTAACAGTAGTATGTAATTTCTGCTTAATAAAATACTTTTTCAGAGAGATTGCGTACAAATTTGCTCACATCAATATAAGTGTCAAATGCACTCATTTTATTTGATGGTGCAAATGAGAAACCTTTATTTAAAACTTGTATTTGTTCTTGAGTTAATAGTTTCTTACTTAAATTAAAGATATATATATATATTGTGACAAACAGCTTACTCCGGGGCTCCGCCGTTTGTCCGGGACTGTTAGAACACGGTCTTTTAGGGTAGGTTAAATGATGAGGTTTCACGTACTGTTCCTTTAAACAGGCTATGCCTGGTTTATTCAGTCCCAGGCAGTGAGACTGCCACAGTGCATACAACAGAAACACATCAAAACAAAAAGCTACTCACCTGAGCGATAACTTAACTTAGATTTTCCCTAACTCAGGGTGGAAGTGGCTTTTCCACTTCCAACAACAAAACAAGGTACTTTTCAGTTTTAGACAAAAAGGAACAGAAACATTTAACCTGTTTGGGGAGAGGCTTTTCCCCTCTCTGCTTCCAGCTGCCTTCCTGTCTCCAGGCTCTTAGGGAGAGGGGAGAGGAAACAGGAAATCAGTCTTACATACCTGATTTATAATTAGCATGACAGGTGACAGAAATCAGGCAGCAGACAAACTCTGGTCTGGATCTCTCATCCCTCAGTTCCAGCGCTTGCCAAACTGTGGGATGGAGTGCATGTATTATAAGGCTGCACTCCCAGGCCAAACAGGATAGAAACTGTTCAGTATCCTGGGAGCCCTATATATGGAATTTATTACCATCCCCTGGTTTCTGTCACAATATATATATATACACACATATATACATACACACATATATAGACATATACAGCCACGGCTAAGCTTAATCTAACGCTTACCCGCTTTTTTTTCACCTTTTTTTTTCTGGCCAGAATTGGCCGCGCGCCAGCCGCATCTCATGGCCGCGCGCGGCCGGTTCTCCAATCAGCGCCTAATGGCGCTGAACAATAGAAGCGCCTGCGGCGCTGGAGAGAAAAAAAAAAGTCCGCGTCTTAACGCATTTGAAAATTAACCGCGGAGGCAGCCGCCACTGTACACACACACACACACACACAAGTATTAGAACTCTTGCCTGGAAAATTCTGGGGCAGTCTCACAGTAAATGCATCAACATTCCTGCAACATTTCTGCAACATTGCCTCAACATTTCTGTGAGATTCTTAATAGCCCATCTGATTAACACAGCAGGGGTCCCTGCAGTCCCTTTCAGTTTGATATATATATATATATATCAAAGACAACACAAAAATTAAGTAGCGCTAAAGAGGATTTGAAATAACCCTAATAAATGATAAATTATAATAACATATTTCAAATATTAAAATAAATTAAAATTACCACAATTTAACCTAATAATATCTACAAACCATAACGTGATAGTGAAAAAAAAAAGGAAAATCCAAATTGAATGTTCCACTCAAACAAAAAATCCACAGAGAAATATAGTCCCAATAGAAGATCAGGGAGCATCTTTGCAGCTTTAAGGGGAGTGGTATAGCCAACCACTTTTGGAATCTATGAACAAAAAACAAACAAAAGCGCAAGCTCCATAGCACGTAACTGAATAAAAAATAAGTACGTCCTTTGCTCCCTCATATAATGGTTGCTAAAACTTGAAATTACCGCCAGCCTGAGCGCAGGGAAGCCAGGGACTCCAAATACACCAACACAAACGCGATGACGTCACAGCTCTACGCGTATCGTCACACTGCGACGACTTCGTCAGGATCTCCTGACGTCATCGCATTTGTGTTGGTGTATTTGGAGTCCCTGGCTTCCCTGCGCTCCGGCTGGCAGTAATTTCAAGTGTTAGCAACCATTGTATGAGGGAGTAAAGGACGTGCAGGCATTGGATGCCTTTATATCTTGCTGCCAATTTGGGATAGGAGTTCATGGTGAACCTGGGCTGTTTACATCCACTCTGCAAACCTTGGACTCACCCTACCACCGCAGATGACCACAATAGAGATTTCTCTCCCACGAATGGGTCTGTTTAAAATCCTGTAAGTGCACATTCTTATGGGTTGCTGATTTTTTAAATAAATGTACCTTATTTTTTACTCAGTTACGTGCTATGGAGCTTGCGCTTTTGTTTGTTTTTTGTTCATATATATATATATATATATATATACACACACAGCTCAACCACATTATAGGGCGATGCACTACAACGCGGATCCGCTATAACGCGGTCTGAGCGTGGCTCCCGATTTAAACATCTCCAAGGTTTTTTTTGTTCTTTTTAGCAAAATGGACACTGTGTGAGGACTTTACCCGGCATCAGCAGCTCTTTCCTCTCTCCCTGCTTCATCAGGCTGCGTCCACGTGTGTGGCACACATCTCCAAGGTATTTTTTGGTTTTTTTTATAACATTCAATGCTTTATTGCTAACGGACACACACACCTCCCCCTACACTAAGAATTTTACATACCATGCAGGGATCAAACCCCTGACCCATCATACACTAGTAGCGATTCTCTGGGTTGCGGGAGAAGTGTGCGGGGGAGAGCGGGTGGTGGTGGTGCGTGGTTGTGGCTGGTGGTGCGTTGCTGTGCACATGTGGGATACTGGTGGCTCCCATTCCCATGCTTGCCCACTCATGCGGGCATAGTGTGAGGGAAACGCTGGTGAGGGATTGGTGCGCATGGGTTTGGGAGGCTGGAGGGCCCAGTTGTGGCGCTTTGTAGCTGCACGAGTACTCTTCCCCACCCCCGGTAGGCAGGCTTGCCCACCCAGGGTGGGCAGTGGGTGCAGGGGGAGGTGAGGAGGTGGCCTGTGAGGCTCAGCTGCCTGCTCGTATCGCTGGCCTTTCCTCTGTTCCTCCCAACCTCACAGCCGTCACTGCTTCTCGTACTCCACTTTGTGTGTGTGGGAGAGAGTTGCTGATATGTGTGTTTAACTGCCAGCTTTAGGCCTTCCACTTCCCGGCTTTGCTGCAAGTTCAACTCATCAGTGAGAGATACCAGTTTCTTGAGTGCATCCTGCAATTATCCTTTCAGGGCCTACATCTCTTCACTGTGCTTGCTCTGAGCTTGCTTCCATTCATTCCTCATATTTTGGAGCTCTGCAGATTTCATCGCCAGGGTGGCCACTGCTTGCAATTTCACGCCTCTTTCTCCTTGGCGTACTGACTTTTGAGGATGGAGTTGCCGCTCTGCTTCTCCATCTCTTGCTCTAGTTTCGGGACCTTATCTTGCTCCCTCTCATACAGAGTCATCTGGCCTCTAAGCTTTGCCTCCAGCGATGCTCTGGTGATGATCATGGTAGGCTTCAGTTCCTCATGCTGTTCTGCAAGGACACACTTGTTTCTTAGACATTCCTGCAGTACTAGTACTTCTTTAGCAGTCTGCAGATTTTCTTTCTGCAGAGATCACTGCTTCTTTTTGGCAATCTGTAGGTACGTATGCAGACCTTGCAGTTGGTTCTGCAGTAGGTGCTCTGCTTCTGTGCGTTGCTCCAATGCTTCTAAATTTTCATCTTTCAGTCTTGTATTTTCTCTTCTTACAGTCTCTATAATATTCAGGGCTTCCTTGTAGTCCTCCTTCCATTTACGCACTTCTGAGTTGAGACTCCCCATCTCCTGGTGCGAGACTTGTATCTCTAGGTTGAGGGGTGAAAACTCCTTCTGAGAAAATTTAAGATCCATACTTAGACTGTAAACAGCTTTTTGAGAAATGTCCAGCTCCTTAGGGAGACTGTGCAGTTCCTTCTTAGAGACTTCCAGTTCTGTGCGGAAACTCTTGGTGTGAGGCATCCAGTTCTATACGGAGTGTAGGAACCTCATTCTGGGATATGTCCACCTCTGTCTGGATACTGTTGACCTCCTGGTTTGAGGCATTCAGTTCTATGCGGAGAGTATGAACCTCATTCTGAGAGACTTCCAACTCCCTATGGAAATTGCAAACCTCTTGCTGAGAGACTGTAATCTCTTTCAGTGCTTTCTCCGCAGGATCTGCGGACATGTCTGTTCCTTCCACGGTAAGTGAAGAACTGCTTTTCTTTTTCCACCTTTTTGTTTTGGATGTCTCTGTCCCATCAGGGATACTAGGGTCTCCGTCTGTATTTGAAACTTCAGCAGCTTCACTATATCCGCCAGGCTTTTTTTGCAGTTGCGTTAGCTGGCAGGAATATTCGGGGTCATAGAGACCTGTTTGTTCAGTGCGTACCGAGTTTAGGCGCTGCCACCATTCTTGGGGTATTTTGTGGGTTTGACCTGATCAGTTCTCCATAAGAGATATCTTCATCCTTATCCGTATCCTCATAGGACTGGAAGGGCCATGCTTCCGTGGGGTTACAGGAACGCCATATCTTGTTCTCCATTTTAGTGCTATCAGGTGTATTTTTCTTTCTGACCTAGGAAGGCGCTATTGCAGCTATTTTTACAGTATTCGCTAGAACCCCAGCTTCTAGTCCTGCATGTGGGCAGACTTTTCTTGCAGAGTTTGTAGCTCTCACAGGCGTCTCTGTTGACTTTTTCTTCTTTGCTTTGGTAGGTTCTGAAACATCAGCAGTACTGTGAACACATTCTGAAGCTCACTCGTCAGAACAAATTAATGGCTTGCCTGGTCTGGACTGTACATGGTACTCAGGAGGATGAATGAGTGCACTTATGTTGTACAGTTAGATGGAGAGGCAGGTAGTAATAGGATTTATCAGATTAATATTCTTAAGATATATTTTCAACAGTGTGGCATCAGTGCTGGCTATCTGTAGCCCACCAATGGGGGACATGGCGAGCAATGCTCTGCCTTACCTCCTAGGGGATCTAGGCAGGGGGGCACAGTGGATCCGGTAGAGATAGGGACCCAGCTCAGTGCACAGCAAAGAGTGCAGGCAAAGGCTATGTTAGAGCAGCATAGGGACCTGTTCACGGACAAGCCGGGCAGAACACGTATCACTGACCATCCAGTGGAGACTGGTGGTCAGAGACCCCTGCATAAGCATGCCTAACGTGTATCGGCAGAGGTAAAGGGCAGTATAGAGAGGGATGTAGAGGAGATGCTGGCTCTAGGGGTAATTGTACTGTCTCAGAGCCCTTGGATTTGTCCGGTAGTCCTGGTACCTAAGAAGGATGGAACCACTTGGTTCTATGTGGACTACCGGCAGCTCAATGGTCAGACGGTGTCAGATGCTTATCCCATGCCCTAAATGGATGAGCTCTTAGATGAGCTTGCGGGTGCAAAGTATCTGACAATGATGAATTTGTCTAAAGGGTACTGTCAAATCCCCATGACCCAGGTGGTTAGGGAGAAGTCAGTATTCATTACACCAAGTGGCCTCTATGAGTTTTTAATGATGCCCTTTGGGATGAAGAATTCCCCGGCTACTGATGCAGCGGCTGTTATTCGAACACTTCATGCGTCATGTACATCGGAATCCCGATTTGAAACCGCGGGATGAATTCCAGCTTTGCCGCACTAAGATGCGAGTGCAGAAAAACGAATTTTAGTTTTCTGGCTTTTAAAAACATGAAATTGACACAGTACTGTAGCACAGTAGCACAGTACTGTACACATTACAATTCATCCATTTTATTGCAAACGAAGAAACAGAATCCATTAAATTCAAACAAAACATCCGCGATAAGCGCGGGTGCCTGGGGCGATTGGCCGCGTTCATGCTGGGTGGGGAACAGCAGAGAACTCAAAATTAGCACTGTGATGTGTTCGAATAACGGCTGCTGCATCAGTACCTTCCAACGCCTGGTCAATAGATTGCTCAAGGGATGCAGGATTACGCAAGGGCATACCTGGATGATATTGCTGTGATTAGTAATTCATGGGAAAGTCATTTAGTGTATGTAGCAGTGGTGCTGAATAGAATCAGGGAAGCAGGGCTGACAATAAAACCTGAAACGTGTCTGTTGGGTATGGCAGAAGTGTTGAACTTAGGGCACAGATTGGGTGGCTGGTACCTTAAGCCAGAACCAGCTAAGGTGGAAGCTATAGTGCAGTGGCCAGTCCCTAGGACCAAAAAGCAGGTCATGGCATTTTTAGGCACAGCTGGCTACTACAGAAAGTTTGTTCCCCAGTATAATGCCATTGCTAAACCCCTGACTGACAACTCAGAAATGATAGAAACCCGGTTCTGGTAGCCTGATCTCCTGCCTGTGAAAAGGCTTTCCAGGCATTGAATACAGCACTGGCTAGTGCTCCTATTCTAGCTGCATCAGACTACACCAAGAAGTTTCTTGTATAGACCAATGCCTCCGACTATGGTATCAGTGCTGTACTCAGCGAGGTGGGCGAGGAGGGGGGTGAGCATCCTGTGGTATTCTTGAGCAGGAAAATGCTACAAAGAGAAGTGGCTTATGCCACAATTGAAAAAGAATGCCTGGCCATTGTTTGTGCTCTGAAAAAACTGCAGCCCTTTTTGTATGGCAGGACATTCACAGTGATCACGGACCACAACCCACTAAGTTGGCGACAAAGGGTGTCGGGCAGAATGGCAAACTGCTTCGCTGGAGTCTTGCATTGCAAGAATTTGACTTCACAATTCAGCACCAGAAAGGCAGAGAGTACAGTAATGCTGATGGACTCTCCCGACAGGATATTCCTTGCGAGCCAAAGTCCTCAAGAAGTGCCAGGCTGGTGGAACCACCGGATGGGGTGACTGCCACTGAGCCTTCATCTTGAGGGGGGAGGTGTGATGGTGAGGGGGTAACCAGGCTCATAATAAAGGTTAAGCCCACTTGATTACTCCTGATCCATGTATTGGGGTTCGGGAATGTCAGCTCTTGAGCCCAGTGTTAGTCAATGCATTGTATAAAATTTTGCGACAATAATTTTTGTTCTGTGTTTTACCTTTCCAGGTGTGCCAGCAAAGCAGAGATTGCTAGGCTATGAGTTTCAGGGTGGGTTTTGCGGTGAAATTATCAGATGGTGTCTAGGTAGCAGGGGTCCAGTGTTGCTGGATATCCCAAAAATGTACCCAGGAATCAGGTTGAAATCCCGGATACATATAGGCACAATGCTCCAGTCAAAATCCTGCCTTGAAAACACTTGCGTAACTCACCACTAGGATTCCATGCTTCATCATAGACTAGAAAGGTAAATGGGGCATAGGGACGTGTGGTATCTCTGGAACAGTAAAGGGGTCCCTAGTATAATTGGGATGCCCAGTTAATGCCCAGATCACCCAGAACCTGGTATTGGGGTTCTGGGGGTACTCCAACCATACATAAGGTTGAGAGGTATTTTAAAAGCAATGACAGGTTTGCAGTGTGTGAGGGATATGGCTAGTGGGAATAAAAGTGCAGATTCTCATTTTATCCCTCATAACTAAAAGACTTAGTAAGTATAACAGTATATAGCATATTTTATTTAACAGGTATGTTTAAAGTATATAAATTATTGTGCATGGTATATGAGCTGGGGACTTTCAGGTCCACAGTTTCGAGAGACAATGTGGCTACCAAGCTTGGTGCTATCAAGTCTGCTCGGGTCCTGAAAGCCTTAGAGGTTGCCAGGTGTGAAAGCCATTTGGGCAGCACAGTTTGCCTCAAGTACTCACGTCCTAGGATGAATGGAAGTCATTGGACCCCCATTTGACCCAGCCCAGACTTTGAGGAGCCTAATTCCGTGGGTGGCTTCTGCCTGATAAGTGGGAAAGGTGCCAGGTTGGCACATGCCCTTGTCAGACTCTGAATCCACGATTGCCCAGCTTAGATAAACTGGCAGCGCTCTGATAGGCTGGTAGGATTCTTCCCACGCTCGGATTGGCTGTAGTATTTCATGAATGAACTCTGAAATACTATAAGAAACCCTCAGCCAATCCAGAGGAGAGATTCTAAGTGCCAGAACAGCAGCGGTAAATTTGAAACGACCAAAAGATGCTCTTAGAGAAATAGCAGCGAGCCGTCTTCAGAAATTTCAAGTCGAAAGGCCCACTTTTCGGGGCCAAGTTCTGAATAGTACGTAGCAGTCGTGGCTGGGATTGCAAACCGAAAACAGTTCCAGGACATTTGGTAGTAACTCCCGGTCAAGGGATTTCAGCATCTCCGGAAGAAAGAGAGCGGTGGCGTCAGGAACGTCATGCCGATTTGAGTTCCATGACATTTCGGGACAAGTCCCGGTCAACCTAAAGATTTTGTTTTCTGTTTTATTTTACCTAGGAAAGTCTAGTTTTGTATCTCCGACCCACAGTAATTGTGTTTTCTTCTGTATTTTGTGTATTTTGCGTTTTCTTACTGCTATGTGTTTCATCAGCCCCACCCACTGGAATGTTAATGACCCAGGAGAACAAAGGACTCTGAAACCACAGCTGCATCCAATCTGAACCCCTTGGGCTACATCTGCGTTGCCCCAAAGGCGTAAAGCCTTTAGCGCAGCTGAAGGGCAGCCAAAGGCTATGAGCCGTTTGCTGCTGCCATTTGCTGATATTTGGTAGTGTTAACGTTGCTCTATTTCAATCTGAAACTCGCCAGCCCTTTCATCTCCTGTACTCAATGTTTCAATTTACCTGACCTTATAGATTGTAAGCTCCTTGAGGCAGGGCCTCTTCTAACACATTGCAAGCCTATTCTACCTCTCCTAACACAATTTTTACCATGTCTGTAAATGTTACATACAGTATGCCACTAATCATATCGCTAACTGTCCATGAAATGTCTGTGAATTGAATGTATAACCTCTGTTCATTTAATGTAACATGTACAGTATTGTTATCATAACTTTGTGCCCATGAGATACTTGAAATGAGAGGCAACTCTCAATGTACTGTATTACTTCCTCGTAAAACCTTTTTAAAATAAACAAATAATAGACTGTTCACGTTCCCAAGGTTAAACAAAGAATCCGACCGCACCTCTTCTCTTACTGTGCACCTCTAAACTGGAACAACCTACCAAAGACTCTCAAAATCACCCTCAGTTTATGTTCTTTCAAGACTTCAGCTGTCTCCCATTTTAATCTCGTCTGAACTGTTACATACGCCCATAATATATATTATCTGTAACTGTCCATGAAATGCTAGTAAATATAATGTACTGTACTCTGTTTATTTAATGCAACCCTGTATTGTTATCAAAACTCTGTGCCCAGGACATATTTGAGAACGAGATGTAACTACCAATGTATTATTTCCTGGTAAAATCTTTTATAAATAAATAAAAGGACAAAAACGGAAAAATCTGAATAATACATTTTACCCTTGTGTTAACATTTGCTTTGTGCTACTAGTAAAGTTGAATTTTATGGTATTTACTTTGAAACCCTTGCCATCCTAACATTTGAACATTGCTAAATTACAGAGCATAGAACCTGAAACATAAAGATGAAAATGATATCCAAATTTTTTTTAAAGTCTCAAAAAATGCTTCAAACGAAAAAATGCTGAAGAATTTTCACTTACCAACAGTGATATTGTTGTACTTGAAAAACTATATTCTACCCAAGGACCATATGGTGTAACAGAAATGATAAGGAAACATGTATATGAAGAAAAGGTTAAATAAGAGGGCAGGAAAGTAAGGAAGCATAATGTACTGTAGAACTGAAGTCAAAAGATGCGAGAGAGATACAGTAGGAGATCTGGATACACTAAAATGTCCCATGTTAAATTCAACTTTTATAATATTGTAGGTTTGTGAATCTTGTTTTGTTCACTAGCTTTAACTAAGTATTTAAGTGTATAAATGTAGGCATAATTCAGATCAAACTTTGGTTTTCATTAACTTTTTGCCCCACACATCCCTGCAAACACCAGTTTACTGTAGCTGGATAATAAATAGTTGTAGGTTTATAGACAATCAACAGTGTTACTGTTTATCCCTTTGTCAAGATAATATTATATTTTCACATTTCTGACATTGACACTTTCTGTGGTGGATTATGGCTGAATAAAACAATCCTTTGTTTAAAGATGATGTAAGAATTTAAATACAAACTTCTACTGCAGAGCTGAAATAATGTTTATCCTGAAAACCACTGTGTGCAAGTGAGGGCATTGTGGGCAATAACGTATTTGCATTTCTGTCCATAAAAAATCTCACAATCCCACATTTGTGTCAACATGCATTTTGTAAAATCTGCCAAATTCAATGCAATGGTATATGGTATTCGTGAAGTAAGCACAGCTAGTTGTTCAGTTTTGGGTGTTGAAACAAGATGCTTAAATTTTGAGTTTTCCTTCTTTGCCCCTTCCTGACATCACAGCAGAGTGAGTTTACCTCAGGTGACCTTCATCCATCTTAAAGCAGCAATACTACTGTAATAGTGTTTCCCCTACCCTCTACAGGGTTTGTAATGCTGATTATCTGCTGGTTTACAGGATGCTGAGCTTTCCGCTGGTGGTATGGGGAAGACAGGACAGGCTTTAGGGGTGATGTTTAGTTCTTCTGTTGGTGGTTCAGCGCCTCCATCTCCCGCAGGCTCCAGGGATGATGGAGACAATCCCAGCAGGAGAACTCTCTGATACTCCCCCTGATAGATTGTACTCAGAGGCAGAAGTATATTTTATAAGCTAGAACAACTTTATTCTTCAACTCACAACATACAGGCAGCATATACTGCATACACTTGGCCTCCAGCCTTCAGATGTTCCCTGGGTTCAAACCACTGGGCATGGGCCCCGAGGGTGAGTCTTAACGCTTCCCCTACTCCCTGATAGTGTAGGAGGTATAGTCCTCACTCCCACTTCCCTAAGGGAGGGGATGGAATGTGGCCAGAGCCCTGCACACACTCTTCCGTGGGACAGTCTCTCTCAGGGGAGTCAGACAACTGACTAAATTTACATGTGCAGCCCCTTAAGTACCCTGGGGGAGGGTCCAATGTCTGAGCCCAGGATTGGGCAGAACACAGGCCTTATCCACCCGCCCCCCTGTCACTCAAGGAGCTGCTCACTGCTGCGGAAATCCCGGATTGGGCAGATTAGTAGCCAAAAACAGACATGGCTACACTACATTCTCCCCACCCCCATTTTTTTCTTCTTTCTATATGTTAATCATGTGACAATGTATAATTCTATATTCTTACTTACACTTGCAAATGTTTGGTGCTTCTGTTATAAATCTGTAGAAATCCTGATTGTGTGCCTAAAATAATGGCTGATTCACTCAGTGTAAATCAGCAGCTACAATGTACTGTATCCTTATTTTGCTAAGGTAACACTATCTATTGTTACAGTTTACAGCTCAAACTGCTGGAATGTTGGTATCAAACTATCGCAAACAAGGAAGTGTTGCAAAGATCTTGCACTGCTTGGGGCTTGGGAGGTGGGCTAAAACCTATTATAGAAATCAAAGGATGCTTTGAGACTCATTAAAAATGGCTTTAAGCGTTGTTTTTTTTTTTTAAATACACCAGTATTATCTAATACAGCGTTTCCCAAACAACCCCCCAGCCACCAGCACCGCAGCCCTCACAACCCCAGCGCCGCCAGCA
This sequence comes from Ascaphus truei, assembly GCF_040206685.1. Taxonomy (NCBI): domain Eukaryota; kingdom Metazoa; phylum Chordata; class Amphibia; order Anura; family Ascaphidae; genus Ascaphus; species Ascaphus truei. The sequence continues at coordinate 142,427,725 of NC_134486.1, forward strand.
CCACTGCCTTCACAACCCCCCCAGCCGCCAGCACCGCTGCCCTCACAATCCCTCCGCCGCCAGCACCGCTGCCCTCACCCACCTCCGCCGCCAGCACTGCTGCCCTCACAACACCCCCAGCTGCCAGCACCGCTGCCCTCACAACCCCTCCACCGCCAGCACTGCTGTCCTCACAACCCCCCGCCGCCAGCACCTCTGCCCTTACAACCCCTCCACCGCCAGCACTGCTGCCCTCACAAACCCAGCACCGCCAGCACCGCTGCCTTCACAACCCCCCGGCCGCCAGCACTGCTGCACTCACAACCCCCCCAGCCACCAGCACCGCTGCCCTCACCCACCTCCGCCACCAGCACCGCTGCCCTCACCCGCCAGCACCACCGCCGCTTCCGCCGCCTGCACCACCGCTGCTTCCTCCGCTGGCACCACCGCCAGCACCACCAGGGCAGGATACCAGCCTCTCCTAGGTTGAGGGGTGCTGGGGGAGATATATGCATTGAGGCTTGGGGGTTCTTTTAACAATGTATTGGGGCACGGGGTCTTTTTAAAATGTATTTGGGCATGGGGTCTTTAAAAAATGTATTGGGGCACGGGGAGTCTTTTAAAAATGTATTGGGGCAATTGGGTCTTTTAAAATGTATTGGGGCATGGTGGGTCTTTTAAAAAAGGTATTGGGGCACTGGGGGTCTTTTAAAAATGTATTGGGGCACGGGGAGTCTTTTAAAAATGTATTGGGGAACGGGGGGTCTTTTAAAAATGTATCGGGGCATGGGGGGGTCTTTTAAAAATGTATTGGGGCACGAGGGTCTTTTAAAAATGTATTGGGGACGTTTTTTGTATTTTTTTTATACTAATAAAAATAAAGAATCTGATACTATAATTATCATTTAATTAAGAGTAAAACCTTCATTTTTTTCCCCTGATGGGCACGTATATGGGGTGGTTGCATTTATTTATGGGACGTGAATGAGGACAAAACGTGTAATTGCCTTCCCCCTGGAAAAATTTAACTTTCATTAAAGGTATTTGATCTGTAACCAAGAATTGTTTTCGCCTGCTGCGCATTTCTTTTATTTTTTTTTATGTGCTACGCTAAAAATATTTTAAGGGTTCCATTCTGTTGTACAAAATATAAAAGGGTTCCACGACTAAATTTAATTGGGAAACACTGATCTAATACTACAGAGCTGCTTTATTTAGAAGAAAAAAAAAAATATATATATATATATATATATATATATATATAAGATTTCACATGTTTTACTGCTTTAATATAATTTTCTTGACATTCTGTGACATTTGAACCACTGCACAAGTGAAAAAGTGCATTTTCTCTTATTACAAAATTGGGATTAAGACAGATTCATGTTATACATCTCAACTCTAGAAACTCTTTTCTAATATGTTCAAGTGCTGTCAGATATACAGTAGTATGTTGGCCTTAAAAATAACTGACGCCATTTAAATGATATTGATAATACTTTGTTGTAATCTCACTTTTCTTATACCAATTTCTATTCCCAGTCTTTCCTCCAATCATGGCTCTTCTTTGTTGACTGGAAGCAACAGCAGAACAATACCAATTTAGGGTTTGCAGGAAGCAGCATGGAGTTTCTGGACAGGAGAGGAAGCTGCAGGGGACTGACTTTATGTGTGCGAATCAAAGTAATTCACACTTTATGCTTTAACTTGAAATTAGCTTTATGGATTTTATACCTATCGGCACTGTGAAAATGACAAGACAGATGGAACATAAGGAAGGATTTTATTATGTAAGTTGATTTTTGACCTCGACCAAGAGAGCACACACCTGGAGTAGAATAAACGTTCACAGCTAGAGGTGTTTCCAATTAATTCCTCTGCTATATGCTGCTGGTCACTCCAGCAGCAAGAGGAGATTTAGTCACTTCAGCTTGTAAGCTTGAAATGAGTGAAACATAGGAGATGCTGTAAGCAGAATCACAAACCATTTGCATACAATTATCGCATGACCCAAAATTGTTAATTTTGTTCATATCACACTAAATTGTATTTTTGCTCATAAATTTGTTTGCAGAGGTTTTCCATTTTATATGCTTTACACAAAATATTTTGATACAGTCACAAAGAACCACCAAAGTTGTGTCTTTGGTAGGACAGCAGTTTATTCTATTAGTAGCAGTGTAAGATAAAATCACTTCTGTATTTACCAGTGTAACCTTCCTTAATCGGCTCCAAAGGAGTTTACATCAGATTAACTATATACAGTACATGGCATTGCTCAGTTTCTCATACCTGTTCAGGGTGCTGGTTAGGTGAGGGCTGGGCTTGAATAAGCAGATAGAAAAAGGATCGGTGCCAGGAACTTTCATAAAACATAAATGGTGCTTTATTTGACATCCATCTATTAGGTTCCACAGGGATTGACAGAACATTTCACTTGACAGAAACTCGTGGCAAAACATAATACTCTGAACTTCATCCCCTTTGTAGTTCTCACTTCTACACAAGGGATGTACTTGACTTGCTACCCATAGTAAGAGTTAGTAATGCCCCAGCTCGGATGGGCCTTTCATTGAATACACTGTGACTTCGGGTTTGGTAACCTGCAAACTATGTACTGCATACGTCTTCCATACCTATGTGATCATGATTGACTAGGGACCTTCCACACTCCAGAGTTACTAACACTGAGAACTCCTAACTAAAATCATGCTTCCTCCTTCTCAATAATGAGAACAATCTTGGGCCATTAGTACTGGCGCTTACTAAAAGGGCATGTTCCTTAACTGACAACAACAAACGGGGACAAGACACATCTTAATACATTTATCGATACACTTAAACCTATATACAGGACTCACTGTGAGGATTCCAGTAGAACTCTGATTAGAAAACAGAGAAAAATAGGGGAGCACAGGGTTAACAGATTTGCAGGATACAGATATGTATAAATATAGGTGAATACCCAGAGGCAGGCTGTTTAGATTGTAGCCAGCCCCCTTGCACCACACTGCAGTGCACAGGGGTTACTTGACCACGGTCAATGCACTTGCTGTGTGGTTCAAAGGTAGGGCATGGGGGAGAGGGGGGAGGGGGTTGTGAGTCAAAACAGAATACTGCAAACACTTACATGACCATGTGTAAGTGATACACATGTAAAATGGTTTCCTCTCATTCTGCTCCTACCTCCTCACCCCGCTCGTCTAAGTGTGCTTCTCCTCAGGTCCTATTGGTCCTTATGCCCCTTCGTCTTGGGGTACACCCCCACTGATAGTGTTGAGGCCAGAAATTGAGTATTAGATTATAGTCAAACAATTTAATAGCATAAAAAATCTAAACTCACATTCACAAATAGTCCCAATAGCGACCGCTTCATGTCTGTGCCGTCCGTGACACCTCAATGTCCCTGCTTCTGCGTCCGGTTCAATAGCTCTGGAACGCAGCTGAAACGCAAGCAGCACAGACTCCTACGGTGGCCTCTCTGGTCCAGTTCACGGAGCTACGCGTTTCGCCATGACAACGGCTTCGTCAGGCCAGTACTCCAGTAACTCTTATTAACCTGTTTCTAGAACAGTGGGTGGAGCTATATATACCTTTCTATCTCTAAAGAGACATCAGGGGTAACAAGATATACAAAGTAGTGGCATCCCTTCTGCATAGTCATCCAACATCACATGATGGCGGCTACATGATATTAATAATTAAGCCCCCTCGTGCCATGATTTTAGCAATAGTTTCAAATGTTTCTTTGTTTATTTTTCAGGTTATATAAACTCTGAAACACAACGTGAAAGGAATGGTAGAGTATTCCTCAGCCGTGTATTCTTGTATATCCAGAATTGTACAGTAGATGTTAGGATCAAGAAAACATTTGTTTCTACACAGATGTTCCAAACAGCCAGAAATGTAACTTCTTGCAAAAGGGACCAGACCAACAAATCTCCATTAACTCAGTGTTCATAATGTCATCTTATCAAAATCAGTAATGGACAGGGGAGAGAGGGTACACCTGGGCTCCAAAAGGAGCACACCTGAGTTACCTGGGATATTTGAGTAATTTAAATATATCTTGTATATCCTATTAGCATATATACAGATGTGCTCCTTTTTTTAAATTTAGCACAAGTGTCTCAATGTGTTTGAAGGCATGTTAGAAGGGATATTTAAAGCACCTAGGACTCTAGTCAAATAGAACTCTCTCGCCCTCTTCTGCAAAATCCATTTTTGAAGCTCTGGAGGGAGCTAACACCACCTTTAGATCATACCAAATTAATACATTGTTAAATCCATGCATTAATTATTTCAAGCTCTGAGGATACTGTATGCGTTGTTAGAGGGAACACCTCTTTTGCATATTATTAGCACTAACTTCGATTATAGCAACGCATGGGGCCTTTTATGACTTAAAGTAGCACTTACCATTCATTAGTGAGCTTTGAAGATATCCGCTAGCACTAAATGATGTGTTAAGTTAACAACTCGTTAAGTCAATAACAGAGCTTTGTAGATCTGAGCCACAGATATTAAAAGATCCATACAACTAGACCTTTTTTTTAGCACACTGAGAAAAAAAAACAAAAAAAAAATCAACAAAAATGTAATTATATGTAAAAGAAGATATGTTCGTTTATTATAGTTTAATATATAGTTTTATATAATAATGTCTTCTGCTGTTTTTCTGCAATGGAGAGTGCCACGTACGGCACCCTGCGAGCACGCGACCTGCGTATGGGACAGGGGTTAATAGTGATGGTCGCAAGTGCTCCCACTTTTTACCTCTGCAGAGGTCCATCAAATGGACAATATCTGCTCTACAGGACCAGGGTTAATACTCATGCTTGGAAGCGCCCCACTCTTCACCTTCACAAAGGACCCTCGGATGAGTTAACATTAACTCCTACTCAATTGCAAATCATATCAATCCAATGACACCACCTGGGGGTAAGCAAATAATATAAGATGCAAAATGTATATTTACCAGGGCCCCAGGTCCCTGTTTATTATAGAAAAAACTATGTACTTTAACACACAAAAATCAGTTGTAGCAAATGTGTCCGAACATGTAAATACTCTCTCCAGAGCGTGCAACAGTTTATTGAGAGCCCAAAGCATTACTTATTGAATTTTATATATATATATATATATATATATATATATATATATATATATATATATATATATATATATATATATATATAACAAAAAGGGACAGTGCGGGCTCCATAGTTTAAATAGTTAAGGTTTAATTATCACAAACTAAAATCAGTACACTCACAACAATGAGGTAGGACATGCGCATTGAACAAAAAAACCCGTCATCTGTGGTTTCTCTGTTGTTCAGGAGCTTTGATCTTGTAGCGGCATGCATGTGAATCTCTTCCGACAGCCGGGTACCTCCGTGATGTGTGTCCACTCAGTGGCCCCTCGACTGAATAGCTCACGCTTCTTTGGTTCCGCAGCACAACAGTACCCTTCCAATTCAGTAAAAGCTCAGTGAGCTAGATACTTGGTTTAGTCAGTAGAAGAATCTTGGAAGGTGGTTGTTTCCTGTGGATAGCTGCTCGGGTGTTCCAGTGTTGTTTTTTTTATTATTTTTCAAGGTTTAATTTAATTTGATTGGTTTTTGGCTTTTCCTTCCTTGTGTTTTTTCCTTGTGTTTCCCTATATCTTGTCCAGTCCCTTCTTCCTTGTCATATATGTTGTTTGTCTGTGTGTTGGATCTGTTTTGCAACTGCTATGCAATAGGACACCAGCCTCTCTATTCCTACTCATTCATATAGTTTATAATGTGGAAAACAGACAGAATAGGGGGAGCGAGGGATTAACAACTACGCAGTTCAAAGACGAATACACTGTAAACAGCTGAAACAGAGTTGTAAAAACTCTTAGTGGAGTAAAGGGGCAAGAACTGATAATAATGATATACTTACACGGCCTTGTGTTAGCACAGAAAAATAAAGGTATCTTTTAGGATAAGTCCTAGCCCGTCCAAAAGGAGGTGTGAGGGGATCAATGAAATATAAAGATAATATAATACTCACACGGCCCAGTGTGAATAAAGGTGTGGGGTTGGTATCTGTGGGGTTAATTTAACCCATCCAGGGTGGTTGCAGTCAGGACACGGAAAATTGCTCATAAGCAAGTCTTTAACAGGAAATCTCTCCTGTTTTGCTTGTAGTCAAGCAATTTCCCTCCCCGGTTCAGCAGTAAAGGGGGATAAGTGAGGCACGGTTTCAATGTAAATTTAAAGCGACATTTATTAAATAAAATCCAAACATTTTTCGTGAACTCACATACAGTAAAGAACTCCCTGGCTTTCCAACGTAGCCCAGTATCAAACTCCTGCCGCAAGTTGCTCCGTCTCCGCGTCCGGAGTGCAGAGAGATGGCACTGATCTGCTCGGCTGCAGTTGCGATTGGAGAAACTGGCTACGGAAGCCTCCGTGGGACACAAACAGGTGGAAGATAGAGCAACGCGTTTCGCCGTGCAAACGGCTTCCTCAGGCTCATATAGTTTATAATACCTTTATCCATTACTTATCTACTGGCACTGTGATCATATGTGTTTTGTTTACATTTACAATAAAATGAAGAACAGCTGCTTAAAATAAAAGGGTTAAACATAAAAGAAAACCTACTGTATACATTACCAAATGCCATAGACTTTCCCCAGAGAGGCTACTGGTTTAGAATATGAGAAATCACGACTTTAGTCCTAAATTCACCTCTGTTGAGATCTGATTATTATAACCCTTGCTCCTACTTAAATATTCTTTCTTCTCATGTAAACCACATAAACTCAGCCCCTTTCGTAAATCAACTGTGTGAAATGACTTTTAAACTCATTTTAAATATCTAAATGTACTTATAACGTTCCTTAACTAATACACACACACACACACACACACACACACACACACACACATACACACACACACACACACACACACACACACACACACACACACACGTCACCTCAATACATTCAGGCACTCAAGGTGGACGTAATGAGACTAAATATGAACATTGTAATCCTAAAATGAAGAGACAAATCAGTATCTGTCTCTTAGTACCTGCTGACCTGACGTGTCTGTAATCATTATGTGCGACTCAGTGCTGCGGATACACACATGTAACTTTTAGCATATTCAGAAGAGGACGTCACATGATTATTCTCATTTTTAATAAAGTACTCTTGGTTTAATAACTTGCAGAACCATCTAGAGGATGCCTTTGAAGCTTGCTGTAAAACGACCATGTTTATAAAATTACATAGTTACATAGTAAATGAGGTTGAAAAAGACATGCGTCCATCAAGTTCAAACTATGCTAAATTTAGACAACAGATACTTTATCCTATATCTATACATACTTATTGATCCAGAGGAAGGCAAACAACAAACCCCTTCCTGATTCCAAGAATTGGCAATCGGATTACTCCCATGATCAACACCCTTCCCATGTTTTCTTATTTGGTATATCCCGGTATACCTTTCCTTTCTAAAAAGATGTTCAACTTTTTTTTAACAAATCTATTGTTTCTGCCATCATAGTCTCCATGGGTAATGAATTCCACATTTTAACTGCCCTTACTGTAAATAACTATTTCCTTTGCTGCTGGTGAAATCTCCTTTCCTCCAAACTTAAGGGATGACCCAGAGTCCTTTTTACTGTCCTTGGGATAAATAGGTCATTTGAAAGCTCCTTGTACTGTCCCCGAATATATTTGTATATAGTTATAATTTCCCCTCTTAGATGCCACTTTTCAAATGTAATTACATCTAATTTAGCTAGCCTCTCCTCATACGTTAGATTGTCCATCCCCTTTATTAATTTGGTGGCTCTTCTCTGCACTCTCTCTAGTTCTATAATGCATTTTCTAAGGAGTGGTGCCAAAAATTGTACTCCATATTCAAGGTGTGGTCTTACTAATGCTTTGTAATGGGGCATAATTATGTTTACTTCCCTAGCATCCATTGCCCATTTAATAATGCAAGATAAGATCTTGTTTGCCTTTGCAGCTACTGCATGACTTTGGTCAATATTGCTACTGTAAGCCTGCTGTCTACAAGCACTCCTAAATCCTTCTCCATCAAGGATTCCCCCAATTTATCCCCATTTCATTTGTAATTTGCCTCTTTATTCTTTCTTCCCAAATGCATAATCTTACATTTATCTGTATTAAACCTCATCTGCCGGACACGCCCCCCCCGATGGTGAATGGCAGCTTAGAGTGAGAGCTCCATTCCCCCCGGTGCATAATAGCATAAAATAACAGTTAAAACGCTATCGTCTCCTTAATAAAAGCTAAGCGCAACATACATCAACCTACAGAGATGGCTTCTGCCAAAACGGTGCGTAGAAAAACACAGCCAGTATCTACATTTTTTAAAAGTAAAGGTACAGCTAAGGCCGGGACTCATGATTCCCCTGAGCAGCATCCAGCAGCAGACCCTGATATGGACAGCCCTGCAGAGGAGCAGGATGATATGGCAGTGGTGCGGAGGAAAGACATGAAGGAGTTTTGCTCCAACATGAAAAAGTTCTTCAAGACAGAGCTCTGGGCACTAAGGAAAGATGTGGATGCCCTGGGGGAGCGTACTGATACCCTGGAATCTATGTCAGAAGAGAACACCAGCGCCATATCCCAGACACAAACACAAGTGTCCACCCTTAAAGATCAAATCAGATCCCTGGAGGAAAAGATCGAAGACGGGGAGAATCGCGACCGTCGCTGCAATATCCGCCTGCGCGGGGTGCCAGAATCGGTCACGGATCCGGAAGACTTCGCCGCTAAGTGGTTGGAGCATCTGTTCCCAGACCTGACAGAAAGGGACTTAATGCTAGACAGATGCCATAGGGCACTCAGAGGAAGATCCCAGCAGGGGGACCCCCCCAGAGACATCATTATGCGGTTCCACTGCTATCGGATAAAAGAACAAACATGCAGAATTGCCAGAGAGATGAAAACAGTGGAGTTTGAACATATCAAATTTCAAGTATATCAAGATTTGTCCCCAGCTACCCTGGCAAAAAGAAAGGCAATGACCCCCATAACTAGAGCGCTCCGGGACAAAGAAGTGCGCTACAGATGGCTGTTCCCATGTGCAGTCCTGGTTGTGAAAAACGGTGTTGCACACACACTGAAACATGTGGAGGATGGAGAGGGATTCCTCCGTAAGCTCCTTGGCCCCCCGCAAAGCCCCCCTCACCTGGTAGCTGCTGAAGATGGCGCCCCCTCAACCTCATGGCGCGCAGCTGGGAGCCTACGATCCGCACCTAGAGTTGTGGAAGAACCGCCGAGCTCCACATAAACTCTGCGATTCAACCCCAATAAACATCTAAATTCTCCCCCAAACTCCCCAGCAGGATCCTCTGGAAGGCCCTAGCCAAGGGGTGCTTGTCCGGGAACCCCCATCGACCCCCCCAAGGAGATAAAGAAAACTTTCAGCCCCCGCAGGTCTACTCACTTTTTTTGAGGGGCAGCCATCTTCTCCTGCTCCTTCCCCGAAGCGAGCGGGAGCAGCCCTGCTCTTCGCGGGATGCCTCGATGACGTCACTGGCTCCCGCGAGATTTGAAGCGGGACGCATGCGCAGAGGGATACAGCGGCGACGGCACCGGGCGATGACGTAGCCGAAGCCCTAGACGGCACCAACGGAGTCTCACCGGCACCCGGACTCCCCCCCCCCCGAGACCCAGATATGTCCCTGAACCGGCGAGACCTAGCAGCCGGACACACCAGGCGGCGCACCCGGCGATGGGAGCAGAATGAGATGGGACCCGCAGCGGGAGAACCCTTCCGGGCCGGTCCCGATCCCCTTCGACTGCGCAGCTGAATGCACGCGGTGACGCGTCGGCCACTGGGGGACGCAGGAGAATTGTGTTCCCTGGCTCCGGCACGTCGCGCGATGTGGCTGAGGGCCATAGGGGAGGGGGGGAAACGGGGAGGAGTGTGTGGTGGGTGGGGGGGGGTGGGGGGGGGGTCTGAGTAGCAGAGATGCCTATCTGTATATGTGTCTGGATGTCTAGATGCCTGTGTGTGTGTGCCTGAGTGCGTGAATGCCTGCCTCTGTTTGTGTGTGTGCGTGTGTATGTGTATAAGTGCCTGCCTACATATGTGTGTGTGGGTATGTGTGTGTATGAGAGTACCTGTATATATGTAAGAGTGCCTGTGGGTATATGAGGGAGCCTGTGTGTGTATGTGTGAGAGTGTCTGTGTCTGTGTATGTATGAGAGTGCCTGTGGGAATGTGAGAGAGCCTGTGTGTGTGTGTGTGTGTGTGTGTGTGTGTGTGTGTGTGTGTGTGTGTGTGTGTGTGTGTGTGTGTGTGTGTGTGTGTGTGTGTGTGTGTGTGTGTGTGTGTGTGTGTGTGTGTGAGAGCTTATGTGTGTTTATGAGAGAACCTGTGTGTATGTATGTGAAAGTGCCTGTGGGTGTGTGAGAGAACCTGTGTGTGTGTGTGAGAATGCCTGCGTGTGTGACTGAATATGTGTGTTGCTTATGATCAGCAACCCCAGCCCAAGCCCGTGAAAGGTGGGGGAGGGGGAGAGTAGCGGGTCCCTCCGCTCAGGCCACGCCCCCTGCCGTTCAGGCCTCCCGATCCCGACCACCCCCCGCTCCGTCTCCCGTTCCCTGCAGACCGCATATCGCGGTCGGTATATGTCGGCGCCTCACCTGTCAGCAATGCAGGAGCGCTGAGGGAGGGAACGGGGCCCTGATCTTAGAGGGCTGACGGAGTGGGCTGGTGGGCGGGGGAAGGGGGATGCAAATGCATGCCGGGGTCATCCGAGGGTTGGGGAATCGGTGGCTGCCTCCTGCTTGACCCCACATGGGAATATGGAACACCATAGGGAGATAGGTCTGCATGTAGTCGACTAACATCAGCGTCATGTGCGCCAGTGGCCCCTCCGCCTTCTTGGATGCCGCTATATGGTTACAATACATGCAGACCACCGGCACATTAAACGTTCACCACCCACACATTAAAACACAGAGGCACTTAAAGGAGGGGAGTCCGGCACCCTACCATATAGAGAGTAGACACTCACATATAAGAGGATAATGAAAATTAGGTAGCTGGTCCTCTGAACTCCTCACCAACAAGAGTGGTCGGGATTGGCGCTACGAAGACCGCACAATAGGAACCCTTTGGGGGGGCACGGAGCTCCTTACAACCTATAGTCACATAGAGGGCAAAAACAGGAGGAGTAGGGAGAAGTGGAGTTTTGGGGGAAACTCTTTAGGTGGATGTTATGTAAATGAGAGTTTTTTATTGCTAAAGTTATAAGTTATGCTGTTATTTAACTGTTGTCTGTTTAAAGGAGATGCGCCGGCAGGACAGTTCCCTGATCGGCGTGTATGTGTCCTCCGCTACGATCCCTACAGAATAGGGGTCGCAAACAAGTCCCAGGGAAGCCAGGACCCAGCAGGCAGGGAAGATCCCGTCGTCAGTCTGGGCCAAAGGATCCATCCCTTGGGCGCAAGGGCCACTCCCGGGGGCTCCCGGAGTGGGCTCTTGTCTTCATGTTCCTATTTGTTTTTTGTACATTACAGTATCTGTTGTTATGTGTCGTGAACCCAATCCCCTTGTTGTTGACCCTCATGTGCTACTCCCAGTCCCCCCCTCCCCTCCCCCTCCCTCCCCGTTGCCTCCCACTCCCTCCTTACCCTTCCCTCAAATACCTATCTACGAGTAAGCGCCCTGAAGGCAGTGATCGTCCGGCCCTACACATGGAAGCCACGGGTAAGTCAAGCAACATAATGATGCACGTAGTCACACACAGCAATAAATGGCGTTGACTTTTATATCTCACAATATGCAGGGCTTTAACAACCCCACTAAACGCAAACTAGCCTTCACAGATTATAAAAGAAAACATGCAGATGTGTTGCTCCTACAGGAGACACATTTCAGCAAAACCAATACCCCCAAATATCTTGATAAAGACTTCTCCCAGGTTTTTTCGGCCTCTGCTGAAGTCAAAAAGCGTGGAGTTGCCATCCTATTCCGTAATAGCATCCCTTACGAAGGTCTGATAACCAAACGGGATAACGATGGCAGATTTATTATAATAGTAGGAACTATTAGGGGACAGAAGATCACAATCGCCTGTATATATGCCCCCTGCGAAAAGAGTGCAATTTTCTTCGAGAAATTCTTTAGAATCCTAAACTCGGTTGCACAGGGAAGCGTGGTCTTAGCAGGAGATTTTAATATGGTCCTGCAACCTCACATGGACAGATCAGGTGGAGCTACCCTACACAATAAAGGAGCAGGTATATCCCTACGAAGAGGTCTCAAATGTAACCAACTAATAGACATTTGGAGAGAGCTACATCCAGCAGATAGGAATTACACATTCTTCTCGCACCCACATTGCTCATACAGTAGGATTGATTACTTCGCAGTGTCCTGTCACCTGGTCCCCAAGGTCACCCAAGCGGAGATCCATGATATTTCATGGTCTGACCACGCACCCATAGAGCTCCGGTGCAACAATATTCGAACGGGTAGACCAGGAACGAACTGGAAGCTAAATGAATCCATTCTAAAAATTCCAGAGATCTGTGATACTGTGGGTAATGAGATAGACCAATTTTTCAAAGTAAATGCCGGCTCTGTCTCCTCACATCTGGTCCTCTGGGAGGCGCATAAAGCGACTCTCCGAGGTACCCTCATAAATATCACGGCTAGACGAAAAAAAGAGAGAGAGGCAAAAATTGTCACACTCCAAACTAAATTACGAACTCTCTCCGCCAAACATAAAAAGAAACTAGACCCGCAAACCCTACAAGAGGTAAAAGACACTAAAATTGTATTAAACATGATACTGACCTCCAGGGCTGATAATTCATTGAGTTGGTCAAAGAGGAAATTTTACGAAAAAGCAAACAGGCCGGATACGATGCTGGCCCGCATGCTGAAAGACAGGCAAATTAAATACAACATCCAAGCTTTACGCTTAAAATCTGGTACCCCTACTTCAAACCCACAGAAAATAGTAGATGAATTCGGCTCCTTCTATGAGACACTCTATAATGGTGAGAAAGTGGCACATAATCCTAGCACGAGCAGTAAGCTAAGAGATTTCCTGGCTAGCTCCAACCTGGTGAGATTGACAGAATCAGACAGAGCCTCCCTAAATGCCGACTTCACACACGAGGAGTTGACACAGGCCATTAAGGAACTCAAACCTTCAAAGGCACCGGGGCCGGACGGCTTCTCAGGGTTATACTACAAGAAATTTATCAAATTACTTGCCCCAAGGTTGCTCCAAGTATTCAACGCTATTTTAGCGGGAGCCCCCATCCCCAAGGAGATGTTACAGGCGTCTATATCAATCATCCCGAAACCAGGGAAAGACCCACTAGACTGCAAAAGTTACAGGCCCATATCACTAATCAATACAGATATCAAGCTATATGCAAAGTTATTGGCCAATAGAATATGTCTTATCCTACCCAGACTCATACATCCAGATCAGGTCGGATTTATCAAGGGCCGACAAGCCGCAGATAATACCCGTCGATTTATAGATCTGATAGATTTGGCCACTATTGACACTGCTCAAAGTATGTTGTTAAGTCTGGACGCCGAAAAGGCTTTCGATAGGATAGACTGGCCCTACCTAAAGGAGACGCTTGCGGCATTTGGCTTTGGAGATCGGGTGAGTGATGCGATTCTATCGCTGTACTCTAACCCCACCGCCAGGGTTGTACACCAAGGCTACACCTCTCGGCCCTTCCAAATTAGGAGTGGTACGAGACAGGGTTGCCCATTATCGCCCCTCCTATTCGCCCTCTGTATCGAACCCCTGGCGGCGCAAATCAGAGGAAACCCTGACATCTCAGGGTTAAACGCATACTCCCAAACCCATAAAGCGGCCCTGTACGCAGATGACATCCTCTTGATGATCACGAAACCCCTCACCTCACTACCGAACTTATTTGACCTGCTAAACAGGTTTTCTAAAATTTCCGGCTTCAAAATCAATCAATCCAAATCTGAAGCTCTCAATGTCAATCTCCCCAGCCATATAGAAAAACTATTAAAACTAAACTTTAAATTTCACTGGCAACACAAATCTATAAAATATCTGGGTGTCCACATCACCAGAAACGTCAAAGAAATATACGACGCAAATTACCCCAACCTAATCCGGACACTAAAATCAGACCTACAAAAGTGGACATCTAAAAGGATCTCCTGGATAGGAAGAATCCATAGTGTTAAAATGAACTTACTCCCCCGTATTTTATATCTCTTCCAAACTCTCTCAGTGCCACTCAGATTGAAGGACCTGCACTCGCTTCAATCCGACATCTCCAAGTTTATATGGGGAGGTAAAAAACCAAGAGTCAGCAAAATTAATATGAAAAGGCCGGTCTTGGCTGGGGGTCTAGCGGTACCCTGCCTGTTATCATATTACAAAGCGGCACAGTTGAGCCAAATTGTGCAATGGCAGTCTGACCCGAGATCTAAGAGATGGGTCGAATTAGAGAGCGCAGCCTGTGAACCTATAGAATTACGTAATCTAATCTGGCTCCCCAAAATGGTGCGAAAAGGCGCCAATATGCCGCTATCCTCAATGACCAACTCATTGTCAATCTGGGAGGCCACAAAATTTAAACATTCCCTCACAACGACACGCTCTATGATGTCACCCCTGTGGAACAATTCCGAGTTCGTGCCGGGCCTATCGGTCGGTAATATCTCAATTTGGAAAAAGAAAGGTTATAATCGGATTAAAGATCTGGAAGGCCATGACAGAAAAGTTAAGACGTTTGATCACATCAGATTAGAAAAAGAGATCCCCCACTCAGAATTCTTTAGATACCTCCAGATCAGGGCGTTCTATAACAAATTTGCCCCGTACCCACAATTGACATCCTTCGAAAAGCTCTGTCTGGCAGAGACCGACACAAAGGGACTTACCTCGCAGCTATACAGCGAAGTGATCAGTTCTAGCAAACAAACCCATGAGATACCCTCATTTAGATTGCGCTGGGAAACAGACATCGGAGAATGTCTGGAAGACGAGGACTGGAGTGCTATTTTTCTAGCCACAGCAAAGTGCTCCATATGTTCCACCCTCAAGGAAAACGCATATAAGGTCCTGATGCGATGGTACCTTACCCCACTAAAATTATCAAGGTTCGTGCCGGGATCCTCCCCGCTGTGCCCGCGCCAATGTGGAGGATCAGCAGACCTGCTACATATGCTGTGGTCTTGCCCGCGGATCTCCTCATTCTGGGAGACAATTAGACTTTGGATACAGAGACTGTTTGATCTAACTATTCCCCCAGATCCGTGGCTGTTTCTCTTGAACAGACCACTAGCGGGTCTCTCTAAAGCTCATAATAAACTTATTGCTCACTTTGCACTCGCAACGCGGTGTGAGATCGCAGCACTATGGAAAAGCTCAGACATACCAACCATCCCAAAAATTCGGAATCGTATTTGGTTTATCTGCCAGATGGAAAAGTTAACGAGTCTGGTTAACGACACTGGCGACAATTATCTAAAAGTCTGGACGCCTTGGTTGGCACAGACAGACATCCCGGGGTTAGAAAGGGCATCAATCTGGCTATGATAGTTTCCAAGTCCGTTCTCCTTGGGAGAGGTGTGCTACACCCATGCTCGGCATAAGATGATTACATCTCAAACAGGTAACATACCTAGAGAGGCAGCGTAACAACTCTGAGACACACTCACGAACACTAGCATCCATCCCAACCCCCTCTTCCCCCCCTCCCCCCCTCTTCCTCTTGGATCAATGTTTGTCTACCGGTTTGTCCGTCCGTATGGTTGATTGTTTGTCGGTCTTCACGTTTGTTTGTCTACCCATGTAGTTGTCTACCTGTCTATGTATACGTCGTCTGGATGAGTCGTGTGTCAGCCGACTAATCGGCAGGGCGGTTAATGATTCGGTGACTGAGCTTTTACACCTGGTCCCCCCCGATTAGAAGGGGGGTTTGACACCATAATATGGACCCCGGAAAGCGAGCCGTGTCTCGATACCCCTTTAGGCCCACCAGTCTGACCACAGATTAAAGTTCTATTCCATTGATATTAGTAACATTATACTTCCAGATACACTGAGAATCACCATGATATAATGTATTTTGTAATGTATTGTATTGTATAATATTATAAACTAATAAAATTTAAGTTACAAAAAAAAAAAACCTCATCTGCCATTTACCTACCCGAGTTTCCAGTCTCTCCAAGTCCTTCTGTAGTGAAATTACATCATGCTCTGATTCTACTACCTTACACAATTTAGTATCATCAGATGCTCTCGATGCCAACCTCAAGGTCATTAATAAACAAGTTAAAAAGCAGGGGTCCCAGTACCGATCCCTGAGGTACTCCACCCACATCCCTAGCCCAACCTGAAAAACTTCCATTTATGACAACCCTTTGTTGTCTATCCTTAACCAGTTTTCAATCCAGGTGCATATATTTTTTCTGACTCCAATGTGCTTTATTTTGTACACCAACTTCTTGTGTGGAACCGTATCAAAAGCCTTTGCAAAATCTAAGTAGACCACATCAACTACATTGCCCTGGTCTAAATTCCAACTTATCTCCTCAAAGAAACAAATAAGGCTAGTTTGGTATGATCTATCCTTCATAAATCCATGCTGACTATTACTAATAATTTTGTTTTCCATGAGGTATTCTTGAATATTATCCTGTATTAAACCTTCAAGTAGTTTCCCTACTATTGAGGTCAGGCTTACAGATCTTTAATTCCCCATTTGTGATCTAGCTCCCTTTTTAAATATAGGCATCACATCTGTTTTACGCCAATCTTGTGGTACTGAGGCTGTGGAAAGTGAGCCTGTGAATATTAAATGTACTGGTTTGGCTATTACTGAACTTAATTCCTTGAGAACTATTGGATATATACCATTGGGGCCAGGTGCCTTATTTACTTTAATTTTTTCAAGCCGCCAATGAACTTCTTACTCAGTTAACCAATTGTTCATTAATATGGAGATTGTTGCTTTCTTCTGTGGAACTACTATTGAAATTGATGTTTCTCTGGTAAACACAGGGGCAAATAATTTGTTTAATACCTCTGCGTTTTCCTTATCTCCAGTAATCTACCTGCCCATCTCAAACTGAAAGGGTCCTATATTTTCTTTACTGATTTTTTTGTTATTAAGGTACTTAAAAAATGTTTTTAGGGTTGATCGTACTTTCTATTGCAATCCTTTTTTCATTATCCATTTTTGCTAATTTGATTTCCCTTTTACAATTATTGTTACATTACGTAGAATTCTGATATAATGCTTCCATCCCTTCTGGCTGCAAGAATCTAATTGCATTACTTGTAGATTGCTCCTCAGTTTATTAAATTCTGCCTTCTAAAGTTTCTGGTCATTGTTGAACCCAAATAATCAGTTTTTTTTATCATTTATTTCAAATGAGACCATGTTATTATGATCACTCTTACTCAAATGTTCCAGGACTTGATTATTTGCTAATACTTCTACATTGTTTGTTGGATATTAACAAATCCAGTATTGCCCCTCTCCTGGTTGGTTCCTCAATAATTTGGGTCATATAATTGTCTTTATGCACCCCCAAAAACCTGTTTCCTCTTGTTGTAATCCTAATCTCATTGCCCCAGTCTATGGGCTAATGCAGTAAAAGACGAAGATGTGAAATCGGCAAGCTTACCGATTAGCCATGTTGTTGGCGATTTTCCCTCTCCGTATGCAGTAAGTGCCGAATCCCTTCAGAATCAAGCCGAAAACCAATCCGCCCACTCTCACGATGATTTGCCGATCACACACAGGTGTATCGGCGTGCATGGCGGGGTGCTGTTAGGTTCACCAATCAAAATTTTTGCTGAATCAGGCGAAGCAAGCATGTATTGGATAGCGCGCCATATTTAAAGGCAACATGTACAGTACTGTTAATCATTCTCTGTGTTGTTGGGAGTGAGAGAGAGAGAGACGCACAGAGCTGGGCGATTTAATATTTTCATATTGACTGAGAGAGTTTATGTGTATTGTGAGAGCTTTGTCCTTTGTTGTTTTGTTTACATCTTTGTCTTGTTTTGTATGTGGAAGTGTTTTGTGTGATTGGCTGTACATTTGCTTTCTGTTTTTTGTGAGTGCTAGAGGTATGGCCACAAAGCGTGGGAAGAGTGATGCTGGTGTGAGTGGTAGTGCTACTCGTGCGAGTACGCGTCGGAGTGAACGTACTGTTCAGGGGAGTGATGTTGCTAGGAGTGCGAGTGCTGTTGCTGGGAGTGCGAGTGCTGTTGCTGGGAGTGTGAGTGCTGTTGCTGGGAGTGCGAGTGCTTTTGCTGGGAGTGCGAGTGCTGTTGCTGGGAGTGTGAGTGCTGCTGGTGGCTCAGTTGCTGATGGGGTGTACCTTTCCATTCATTCTTTAAATACATGTGATCCTAGGTCATGTGAGTTTTGTTAATATGCAAATATGGGTCCATAATATCTATCAATGTTAATTATTGTGGAAACACATCTTTTTATCATGCGTTACAACGACAAGAAAACTCATGCGTTCAATTAACGCTAACTGCATACAATATTAATGCAAGCTTAATTACATGTCTAGGTTTAGAAGTGAATGCTCATGTGCTTCACATATTACACCTAAACCAGCATGTTTGCTATCTCTTGGAACAGCTAGCAGTGTAGGAAACTGGTGGTTGTATTATTATGAATTAAAGTCATATATTTTGTATGTATTTCTAGTGCGGACAAGTTCATCAAGCAAAAAAGAAATGTGGGACAAAATAATAATTGGTGTGAATGCGTGTGGGAATCGGGTCAGGGACAAGATGAATTGTCGCAAGAGATTTGACGATATTAGGGCTAAATTAAAAAAGAAAATACAAGACCAACGCGTGCATGCTTCTGCCACTGGTGGTGGGCCGCCAGCACAACGTCTCATCTTTGTATCAATTTTTTTATTGGGTACACATAGTTAGTACAGTACACATATGGATGTCATGATCCCATGACCATACAGCTTTTGAGATAGTGAGAGTGTCCGCATATCTTTTTCTTTTTTCTGGGTAAGGGGGGATAACTGGGGGTAGATTGGTGGGGGGATGGAGGACATACAGGGGTATAGGGAAGGAGAGGAGAGGGAAGGGGGGGATTTGTCTTCCAGCAGACTCGGTTTAACCTTCTACTGTTCTTGTTTGCTAGGAGGGGGGGAAAAGTGGGGGGAGGGAGGGTGGTGTTTTCCTGTCTCCGCGACTCTTTTTGGTTGAGGTTATTTTGTTATCCAGGGACCCCATGTGTTCATAAATTGGGGTACTTTTTTTGGATGAGGGCAGTTAATTTCTCCATCAACATTACTTCGTTGATCCTTCTTGTGACGGTAGCTCTAGATGGGGCTTTGATCTGTTTCCAGGCGGCTGAAATGGCACATCTGGCTGCAGTCAAAATTGACATTATTAGTTTTGATATTGGTGGCGGTAGGTCTGGAATTGGTTTGTTTAGCACCAGGGTCAGAGGGTCTAGTGGTAGGGTTAGTCCTGTGACTTGTTTTATAAGACTCTGGATCTGTATCCAGAATCTTTGTATCTCCGGACATGACCACCAAATATGGGCCATGTCACCCTTTTGACCACATCCACGCCAGCACAGGTCAATTGCGCCGGGGTAGATCTGGCTCAGTCTAACCGGAGTCAGGTACCATTGAAATAAAATTTTGTATATGTTTTCTTTTATGATTGTGCAAATTGAAGTTTTGGGTGCTTGCTCCCAGATCTCCTCCCAATCTTCTGGGTCGATTGAGAGGCCTAGTTGTGCAGACCAACGTTGCATGTATCGGTGGTCGGGTGGGGTAGAGGGGGACTCTAGTCCTTTGTATATCTGTGAGATCAATCCTTTTTGATAAGTCCTTTTAGTGCATAGGGATTCGAACTTGGTTAGTTTGGGGAATTTGGCGGTAGGTGAGAGAGATAATAGGAAATGTCTGACCTGCAGATATTTGAAGAGGTGTAAGTCTTGGATATCAAATTTGTTTCTGATCATCTGAAACGTAGCGAGCTCATCTTTCTGCAGCAGATCGGCCACCATCCTAATATTGCGACTCTGAAATTGGTCGAATTGCTTAGGGGAACACCCTGGGGGGAATTTGGGGTTCCCGAAGATGGGGGTGAGCTGTGAGGGGGATGCTAACAGACCATACTTCCCCTTGCTTTTAAGCCATGCTTCCCACGTGCATCTCATTGCTCCCAGGGCAAACCTTTGTGGTTTGGCTCCGCTGCCCCCAGACGGCCACATAGCCATCTGGAGGGAGAGGGGACAGGCGTAGTGAGTCTCTATTTCTAACCATGAAGCTAGGGCCGGGTCGCAATTCCAAACAACAGCCTGCTTCAACTGTGCAGCGAGATAGTATTTCGCTAAGTCGGGGACCCCCAGACCTCCTCTGTCTCTACTCGCGAGCATCACTGATCGGGGAACTCTGGGCTTTTTATCGTTCCAGATAAATTGGAGGATTTGTGACTGCATGTTTTTAAGAGTTGTTTGTGGGATCGGAATTGGAAGGGTTTGGAAGTTATATAACAGTCTTGGAAGAACGTTCATTTTTACTGCCGTCATTCTTCCAAACCATGAGATTTGGTATTTTTTCCAGATTTCAAGGTCTTTTTTAATCTGGTTAAATAAGGGAGGATAGTTGTATTGGTATAGGGTATTGTAAGAATTAGAGATTTTAACACCTAAGTATTTAATATAGGAGGAACTCCAGCGGTATTTAAAATTAGCTTTAATGAGGTTCCAGTCCTGTTGGGGGAGGGTTAAATTGAGGGCTTCGGATTTATCCATATTTATTTTATAGTCAGATATTTGGCCAAATTGTGTCAGGTGCTGCTGGAGATTTGGGAGGGAGGTATGGGGGGACGTTAGCGTCAATATTACATCATCTGCGAACAGTGAAATTTTGGGTTCTCTGTCCCCGATTTTAATTCCTTTTATGTTGGGTTCTTCCCTTATTGATGCTGCTAGGGGTTCTATTGATAGGGCGAATAGTAGGGGCGAGAGTGGGCAACCTTGTCTGGTTCCATTTTTAATCTTTATGGGATCTGAAAATCCGCCTGCTAATTTGACAAATGCTGTTGGATTATGATATAGAGCTCTCACTCCTTCCAGGAAAGGACCTGAGAATCCAAACCTCAGCATGGTTTGGTCAAGTAAGGACCACTTGATCCTGTCGAACGCCTTTTCAGCGTCCAGACTAAGGATCATTGCCCTGGACCCAGAGAGATGCACGTGGTCAATTATATCCACTATTTTGCGTGTGTTGTCCGAGGCCTGTCTACCGGACACGAATCCTACTTGATCTATATGCATTAGCCTAGGGAGAATTGGGTTTAGCCTGTTTGCCAAGATCTTGCTGTAGATTTTGAGATCGGTATTTAACAGAGATATAGGTCGATAACTCCCACACAGCAGTGGGTCTCTACCCTCCTTATGGATGATCGCTAAATTTGCTGCTGTTATGGTGGAGGGTATCGATTCCCCCTGTAGGAATGAGTTATACATTTGGATGAGATGGGGGGACAATATCGGTTGGAACATTTTATAATAAATGTTAGAAAAGCCATCAGGGCCTGGTGTTTTTGCTAGTTTTAGTGATTTTATAGCTTGGGAGAGTTCTTCTTGCGTTATAGATTTGTTTAGAGATTCTAACTCTTGGGGGGAGAGTGTGGGGAGGTTACAGTGGTCTAAGTATTGAGTTATTTTGTTTATGTCTATTGGGTCTTGGTCTTGGGGGTGGAGATTATACAAACTAGAGTAAAATTTCGCGAATTCTTGGGTTACTTCTTTCTCTAGATATGTAATTTGACCTTTGTCTGTCTGGATTTTTGCGATCTGAGCTTTTGCTTTGATACCTCGTAACTTCGAGGCGAGGAGTTTGTCGGCTTTGTTGCCTTTGTCGAAGTATTTTTGCTTTGACCATCTAAGGGCTTTTTCGACTTCCTCTAACTGTGTGTGTTTTAGGGCTGCTCTAGCTAGAGTTAGTGACTTTAGGGTCTTTTTAGATAACAAGGTTTTGTGCTGGGCTTCGAGCTGAGAGATCTTCTCTGTAAGCTCCTGTTGAAGTTTAAGTTTTTGCTTTTGTTTGTAGGAGGCAGTAGAGATTAAGTCTCCTCTGATAGAGGCTTTGTGGGCCTCCCATAACATTGCCGGGGTCGAGACAGAGCCTTTATTAATTTTAAAGAATTCAGTTAGTTTAAGGCGTAATGATTTCTCTGTGTCAGGACAGTTAAGGAGAGAATCATTCAGTTTCCATTTATATTGGCTGTGTTTAACGAAAGGGATTGTTAGGGAAAGATCAATGGGGGCGTGGTCGGACCAAGTGATAGGTCCAATATTGGACTGGGAGGAGGCCTGGAGGACGTTGCTAGTACCCAGAAAATAATCGATTCTCGAGTAGGACTGATGAGGGGAGGAGAAAAAAGTGTAGTCCCTCTGACCCTGGTGCTGGGCCCTCCAAATATCAATTAGTGAGTAGGTCTGCATGATCTCCTGGAATTTTTGGGATTTTTTGTGGGTTTGAGCGCTACTTGGGGAGGGGGAAGAATTTGGGCTTTTATGTTCTGGACCCGATCTGTCATTTATATGGGATGCGACCATGTTAAAGTCGCCTCCTACGATCAAGGAGGATAGGGATTGTTGGTCTAGGGCTTCTAGTATATTGGATAGGAAGAGTAGTTGGTTGTCGTTAGGGGCATATATATTCACAATCGTGATCGGGGATCCAGCTAGGGTGCCTTGGATTGTTAGTGACCGTCCCTCTGGGTCCGAATATGATTTTGTGAGAACGAATGGGACCCCAGTTCTGATGAGAATAGCTACTCCTCTTTTTTTGCTAGTGGAAGAGGCATAGTATGCCTGGGGAAATACACTTTTAAATGTGTTTGGGGGCGTCTGTGTGTTGAAATGGGTTTCCTGGATTAGGACTATATCTCCTTTGGAACGTTTAAGATCTGAAAGGACTAATTTACTTTTTTTTGCAGAATTAAGGCCTTTGGCGTTAATTGATATTAATTTAATGGGAGCCATTGTTAAGCTGAGGGTGTTTTCAGGGCTTTTGACCCTGAGGCTCCTGTTCTTTTTCCCATGTGAGGAGCGTGTGTGCGAGAGGTGGCACTCAAATCTGAGGCCCCCTTTAGAGGAGTTGCGGAGAGAGGGGGTGCGAAGGGGGCAGGGGTGGGGGGGGGAAACACATTAGGGAGGGGGGAACTGGGAGGGCCTTGGAAGGGCCTAAGAATGGTAGCCTCTGGCACTTGTGTGTCAAAGGTAGTGGGGCAATGTGCCCCCAAGGGGACCTCCGGGCACATGGGCCCAACAGGGAGCATGATGGAGGGTCCTATGTCCTCCTTGTTTAGTATTGGGGAAACCTCGTATGTGTAGAGGTGGGGCGGGGGTATTTTCTGTATTTTCAGAAAAGGAGAGGGGCTTATGCTTACCGGGGTCTGTTGTTTAGCCCTTATGGTGAGATAGGTAAGGTGGAAATTTTCTGAACGCATGGTTCAGTATATTTCTGAGTATGGGGGGTACGGGGAGGGGGGAGGGGGGCGTGGGAGGGGTTGGGGTATAGGGGGAAGGGGTTGGGGAAGGGTTTGGAGAGAGGAGAGGAAGCGTGTGTTGGGAGTAGAGCATACATGAAACATTTTCAGCCATACATTGCAGAATTATACAGTCTTTAGGGTAAAGATCTTGCGGTTTTTTTCCCGTTCGCCCTGGGGGGGCTACGGAGGAATTAACTTGGGAGATGCACCTGTATGCTTATGCATATGGGGGGGATGGGGAGGTGGAGGTATGGGGGGGGGAGAAAGGAGTGGGGGGGTTGGAGGGTGAGTTGGGAGGGGGGAGGGGTAAGGGGAGTTAGGTAATGAGAAACATTAGGCTTGGGGGGTGCACACCTTGCTTGGTGGGTTAGAGCGGTTGTGCTCTTGCCTTGTAGGGGTTGGGAGAAGGAGGGAAGGGCGATACTTGGGTCTTGGGTGAGGGAGGGGGGGATAGAGATGGGGGGGTAGGGGGTAGGAGGGATAGAGCGGAGTGGGGGGGGTGAGAAGGGAGGGGAAGGTGAGGGAGAGGGGAGGGGTTGTGATGAGGGGGGGGTTGGGGGTGGGAGGGGTGAGGGTGTGAGAAGGGGGTAAATATATGGGGGGGAGGGAGCATTTATTATGGGGGCTTTTGAGTCCTCTTCTAGTTGAATAGTTCTTTTTATATTTGTGAGCAAAGTCTGTTGTTTGGAGGGAGAGCGCCCTCTTGTGTCCAAGACTGGTAAGTGTAGCACATTTTGTGTTTACAGTACCCGGCTGGATTGGAGTCAGTCAGTGGATGCGGCTCGATCTCCTCTCATTCTTTTGGTGGTATGTGGTCTCCTCTCAGTCTTTTGGAGCTGCTCTCCTGCCTGCGTCCGTCGGGTAAGTCTCGACACTCTTAATCCTCCAGGGTCTACATTTTCTCGGAGGATGAGATGGGGGGGTTAGAGGAGTAGAGGGGTGGTTGGGGAGGGAAGGGGGGCTTGTGAGGGGAAGGGGAGGGGGGGTTTAAGGAGGTGAGGGGGGATAGTTATGGCGTGCTGTGTTGTCTAGGTGAGCGGTGTTGGATGGGGGGGGAGGAGATAGGGAGAGGGTAGTGGGGGGGTGAAGGTGACTGTTGCTGCTTTATTTTGTCTTTGTGGCATCAGGTGTCTGGCCGTGGGGGAGAGGGGGGGACTGAGGGGACTGGGGGGGGGGGGGAGAGTGTGTTGACAGTGGGGAGAGGGTGGGGAGGGGGAGGCTGGGTGGTCGTGGGATTGGAAGGGGGTAGATGGGGAAGGTCAAATTCAGGGGTAAGGGGATGGGGCGGTGACGGAGGGGGGGTAATAGTTGGTCCGCTTGGGGATTGGTACTGTGGTGAGCCTCGGCGGCTTATGAGCTGCCTCTCTTTGTTTATATAGGCTCAAGTGTTGGTGTTGGAGCTAGTGAGAAACTTATGCTTTATTAGGGGGGGCTTACTTTACCAGGTTTCTGTTGGGTCCCGAGATGTGCACCGTCCTGCCCCTCTGCTTGGCTCGCTCCTCGAATCTCCTTCTCAGGTAAGTCAAAGCGGAGGGGGAGGAGGGGGTGGGGGGTTTCTCTCCTTCTTCTCGGTTCGCTAGGGGGGGAGAGGAAGATGGTGAGCGGGGTCGGGAGGGTTTTAAGAGGCCTCCGGGGTAGGTATTTATTTGGAGATGGGGGGGGAATGGTCGGGGGGGGTACGTCTAAGGTATGGGGGGGACCTAGGGCGTGGGGTTGGGAGGGGGCGGTGGGGGGGGGGGGGTGGGGGCGATAGCGGGAGAGGAGGTGGTAGGGGAGAGGAAGGGGCAGCGACTGTAGCGTAGGGTTGCTGGTTTGTTGAGGGGGAGGGAAGAGGGCAAGTGGATGGGGGCCTTTGCTTGGTGTATCGGGGGGATGAAGGGAGGGGGGGCCTAGGAGGCAGGTAAAGTGAGCGTTCGTCTGGGTTGGCGATTTCCTCTCAGGTGGGCTGGGCGAAGGCACGGCTTTTCTTGGGCTGTTGGTTCTTTGTCTTTAAGGCCCTGACGGCGTCTTAGATGATTTCTGCAGGGCCAGGCGTTCGGAGGATCTGGAGCCGCGCTGGTGACGAGGTAGGTTGGCGTCTTCTTCATCATCGTCTGGTCTTCGTCTCTGGATAGGTGGCAGGTCCAGGATTCTCAGCAAGCCGGGGGCATCGTCAATGTGGGTTATAGAGTGGAGCTTACCCCTCACAAGAACACTTAGTTTAAAGGGGAAGCCCCATCTATAACGCACATTGTGGCTCTGCAGGTGCTGTGTTAGGGGCTTCAACTCCTGTCGGCGGAAGATCGTTATTCTTGAAAGGTCATTGTAGATTTGAATCTGCTCGCCTTGGAAGGGGATTTGGTTCATCCCTCTGCTCTTTGTTATGATTTTCTCCTTCGTCGTGTAGGAGTGGAAGCGGGCGATAACGTCTCTCCTTCTCTTCGGGTCCTCGCGTCTTGGGCCGAGGGCTCTGTGGGCACGATCTAGCTCCATGTCTTCCTTTTTTAATTCAGGGACAAGTTGTAGAAAAAGTTCTTGTAGGTAGGCCGTGAGGGCCTCGGGGGGGACCGACTCTGGGATATTCCGGAACCTCAAGTTCTGACGTCGGTCCCGGTTTTCCTGGTCCTCTAAACTGTCTTTCAGGCGGTTCATTTCTTGGTTGAGACGGTTGATCTCGTCCTCAGCCGAGGACTGTACTGCTTCCACCTCCTCAACCTTGGCTTCCAGGGTCTCTGTTCTGTGGGAGATTTCAGTAATTTCCTGATTTATTTTGTTGATTGCTTTATTAACATCTTGGCTCACATCTTTTCTTAGCTTTGAAAACATTTGGGACATGTAGTCCTCCAGGAAGTCTTTAGTAATAAGATGACTAGCCGTTATGTTCTCCGGGAGGGGTTGCTCGCGGGCGGGAGTGCATGGCACGCTGGGGTCGGCGCCATCTTGGCTGAGCTCCTCCAGATCTCCCGGGCGCTTCGTTGGAGTGAAGTATGCCGAGACGCTCTGTATCGGTCCTTTTTTTTGCTGCTTAGCCATGCTGGTGGTTGGTGTGCGATACCCACTTGTTTTTTTTTGGCTTTTCAATGGGTTTTTAGGCTCTTTCTAGCACTTTATAGCGGAGGGAAATAGGGAGCTCCGAGTTAGGTGTGCATATGTGGTGACGTCACCACCGGAAGTCATCCCACAACGTCTCATCTTAACTCCATTGGAGGAGCTGCTTCGGGAAAAATTACTTCCCGTCGTCGTGGAGGGTTTGCCCGGTGACAGAGACATCGGAATTTATTCCTCACAATTTCCACCAGGTGAGAAATGTTACTGTACTAGGCGTGTCGTTGCTTACAGTTATTTTACACATTTCTGCTGCTATTTATACTTTCTTCCCAATATAAGCATACCTACATCTATATATGTATATATGTCTGTCTCTCTCTCTCTCTCTCTCTCTCTCTCTCTCTCTCTATATATATATATATATATATATATATATATATATATATATATATATATATATATATATATATCAAAATATACATATATGTTGTAATCCTACTAAAAGCAGTAAATAATATACCACGTGGCATTGCGTGCTCATTTGCATGTCAATTCCCACAATCATTTGCTGCAGTGGAAGCAATTTATGGTGGACGAATATGGGGAACAACAGGGTAGCACACATGTGTAAGACATGCTAATGAGAAAATATTACTAGGTACTGGTGCAGAACATACATATATAATATTAATGTGTATTTTATTTATTAAACTCCTACAAACACGACATTACTGCCTCTTCAAATCATGCATCGAATATATTGCATGCAACGGCCAACAAACATCACTTGCACTAACAAATGTGTTTTGGTTTATTAAAAGGTCCTTTCTTGCTTCATGTCATATACAGACAGCATAATGAGTCACACGTAGCATATGTTATGTCATTGTGTTCATAGCTTGCACACTTCAGACTACTATTTTGCTCATCTACCATTGTGTTAAAGCAGCTGCAATTAATATGTCATCACAGCATACACGTCAACAGAGGGGGTGGGGTTCAGCACACAGCCAAATAACAGGGTCATGTTATGGTCAACTTTGTTGACACCATTTTCACCTGCTTGAAGTAATTGAAAGGTCTGGGTGATTACTGTTTTTGGGGGAGGGACTACCGTTCTTACAACCTGACTAGCAAAACAGAAGGTAATCACAGTCATTTGAAAGGTTAACTCTAGGTACTAAATCACCCAACAAGCCATTAGGTATGAAACCGTATGTCACACATTCGTTCACTCATATCTATAGTTGAACTGATATCAACACCACATTATCACACACTGCATGTGTTGTGTTGTTGAGTGGCAGCCACATTCAGCCGTGCAACAGCTTCTATTAATGTACCACACATATCCTCTAACAAAAACTATTACTTTTCCAATATGACCTTATTAATGATAAGCATTGTGAAAGTTCATCTCATGATAGTTATGTACATTATTATTGTGATATGAGTACACAACATATGCAGTGTATGTCCAATATTAATTATATTATCCTAACGCATTACTGCATAAACATAATGTAGTATGTTGTATGTTACAGAACTAAAAAGTCCTAAGTACACTGGCATGTACATTGTAATTACAATTATTTATGTTCACTTTGCCACACACATTTTCAGTTCAGGAACTGATGCTGTTAGTTAGCCATAAAAACTCAACATACAGTAACTCTATCTTCAATATTTACACATGTCAATTAACAACTGATGTTATTGTTCTATATAGTTGCTCCTGGAGGACATGTGTCACCTGAGACGGAAAAAGTATCTTCACCTGGGTCATGCAGCTCATCACACCTGGAAGGGGAGTGTATGAGGTGCAGGGAATATAATATGTTCACTTCTATATGTTATGTTGTCATGTTCATTATTTGTTTTGCACATGTTATTTAAATAGGATTACTTACTGTCAGTGAAAATTAAGTTTTTTAAGACAACATGTATTGTGTTTGTGATGTTAAGTATCATATATTTAGGAGTTGTGAGTGTTGAACAACTTTTCATTCATTCTTATTTCACACTGAGTCCAAACAGAATTCGTAAGTCAAGGTACATTTTAATGTGACGTTATAAAACGTATGAAAACATGTTAGGTGTTAGTTATCACAGTGTATAATTACATAGTAAAACAGCTGAGATTAACATGCCATTTCATTATGTGTACATTTATTTTTAGCACATGATGATAATGATGATGATGATGATGCCGCCAAAGACACAGAAATGCATTCAAGTAACCATGAAGAGATTCCCATTAAAAGGGTTACACAGGCTATTCCTACAGCAAGTAACACATACGCTGCAATAGTAGCTTCTGAAGAAATAATTGTTGAAGCAGAAAATCGTCGCCATTCAGATCTGATGTCAGTGCACGAAAGGATGATATCACTGCAGGAAGAAACGATATCACAATTGTCACGTCTCCACAGAGTCTTCATTGAAGTGCCTAAACAAATGCAAAAATTAAACACGACATTAGAAGCAGTAGTTGTTCAGCTAACCCAAGCTAATCACTTGAGAATGACTACAGCAGCACATCAATTCAGCTTTACACCATCAGAGGATGGATGTTTACATGCTGCTACTTTTTCACCCCATTCATCTGATCTTCATTCCCCAGGTCGGGATGTTACTGGTAAAGTAGCTGAAAGTTCTGTGCATGTTCCTGACAACATCCTACCGCTGCCATCTGTAGAAAATCTGGAGCTGACACCTACAAAGGAGGTGCCAAAAAGAAAAATGCACAAGCAGTTACTACTGACCAGTTTTTGGACACAAACCAAAAAACCCAAACATGAAACGGAGCAAGCATCAGTTGTGCACTGTGTACCAACTTGTTCACAAGTGTCACTGGCCACAAGCCCTGCCCGTGAACAGTCACTGGCCACAAGCCCTGCCCGTGAACAGTCACTGGCCACAAGCCCTGCCCGTGAACAGTCACTGGCCACAAGTCCTGCCCGTGAACAGTCACTGGCCACAAGCCCTGCCCCTGAAGTGCCACAGGCCACAAGCCGTGCCCCTGAAGTGCCACAGGCCAGTCAAAGTGGCTCTGTTGTGCTTAAAGTTGTAGCCAAACGGAAAAGAAAAATCCAAGAGACAACAAGCAGGCCTGTGACTCGGTCTCAAAAGGAAAAAAAAGAATAAATGTTATAATTAACTAAATCTGTATTTGGCCTTGTTTTGTTCACTTGAGATTATCTAATGAATATTGTATGTATGATGAAGACCTGTTTTTTCCAAACATTCAAGTATGTCCTTGTACTGCACCGACACACTTTATTCGAGCAAATACCCAGTATGTACCTGGCAGATACCTGGAATGCGCCGCTCCTCACCTCTGACAAGCCCCGTTGTGTTTGCCTTCCCAGCCTGGGTTCATGCCTGGCTGACGGGCGGCTAATCTGTTAAATGATAATGATTAGGATTTAATAGGCTGCAATGCTTCGCGTGTCTACCAGATGGCATAAATTCATGAATTGTAATGCAGTATATATATATATATATACTGTGCAGTATTGCAGCCAGCGGGAATAAAATGCTTCAATCCCTGCCTGGAAAATACCTCAATGCACTCGGGCAGAAAACAGTCACAAACCTCAATACACCCGGGTATACCCGAATTCGTGGGACTAGCCGAGCTCGAATAAAGTGTGTCGCCAGTGTACACGTGAAGGTTTGGAAATGTTAACAGTCCTAATGAATGAATAATTTTATTAATATTTATGTATTAATCATCTGTTCAGTAATGGTCCAACATTACCCAGTTGCTATGTTTAGAGAAGCTGCAATTCACTTAGCTGCAAAACATTGTATTTGGGTGTGTTTGATAGGTATTTTAGGTAGTCATTGCATGTTAATATTATTCACATGCAACTTAAATCAAACATCTATTTAACTGCTAACATCTTTATTGTCCGTGTATAGCAGGATTAAGTGTTAAATATTACTTACCTTCACCTTGCTTGAACCTTCTTAATATTGTCCTTTCATCATGTATGAGTACTGGTTTCAATCCCATATCTGTGAATGTTTAGTAATATATATGTAGTATGTATGGATATATGTACACACACACACAGTGTAATATATATATATATATATATATATATATATATATTTTTTTTTTTTTTTTTTTAACTATCTAAAATGGTATATATATTTTTTCTCACAACATTCACTTGATTCTTCCTTGTGAAAACACAGTATTATAATAAAGGCCTAATGTTAGTGAAATATACATAATCTGAGCCTATAACACTATGGGCCTAAAATTATTATTAATCACATAATTCACTCATCTTGATCACCATTTAAATAGGTTTCATACAAGGCCTACTTACTGCCATCAATATGTTCAGTGTACAACTGGATTCAATAGATATATTATAGGTTCTAACACTACAGGCCTTCTAAACTCACAAAAGGCCTTGTTTGATGGTAAATTTAAATTGGACACAGCTGAATGTAATAGGCCCTCAAACATACTAACCCTGTAATATTTAAACATTTCAAGAAGTCTGAGCAATATAAAAATCCCTGTTTACATATAAGCCCTTAAATACAGTAATATAAACACACATATTTAAATATTGGTTTTAGAGACATACACTGGCGACACACTTTATTTGAGCTTGGCTAGTCCCACGAATTCGGGTATACCCGGGTGTATTGAGGTTTGTGACTGTTTTCTGCCCGAGTGCATTGAGTTATTTTCCAAGCAGGGATTGAAGCATTTTATTCCCGCTGGCTGCAATACTGCACAGTATATATATATATACTGCATTACAATTCATGAATTTATGCCATCTGGTAGACACGAGAAGCATTGCAGCCTATTAAATCCTAATCATTATCATTTAACAGATCAGCCGCCCATCAGCCAGGCATGAACCCAGGCTGGGAAGGCAAATGCAACGGGGCTTGTCAGAGGTGAGGAGTGGCGCATTCCAGGTATCTGCCAGGTACATACCGGGTATTTGCTCGAATAAAGTGTGTCGGTGCAGTATATATATATTGTACAAAATACATATATATATATATATATATATATATATATATATATATATATATATATATATATATATATATATATATATATATATATATACACACACATAGTTAAACTCTGTGACACAGACAGGGAGTTAACCAGACAGAAAGATACACAGTGAAATGTTGCTAAAAAGAGAGACAAAAAAACATTAGCAGGTGTGTGTGTATATCTCATTATATGTCTGTGTAAGCACTATTTTCATAATGCCAACACTGTTTATTTCCTCACCCACATTGTTATTTAATGAAAATCCGACACTTGTTTTGAGAATGTAGATAAAAAAACCTTAATTTGACTTTCACAGTGAAATGGCAATCAGAACCCACAAATGTCTGCCAATTATTTCTACACAATCGAATTGGTGGTTGCAAAAAGGAGTGAAACATGTAACTTTTCTGCTGACCTTGACTACAAACCCACAAAACAGATAACATTTACATACTTTCACATTCTCAAGAGAGAACCTACAACTCCACTCACATTATTTGAGACGCTGCAATGGCTGAGGATATAATTCTCAACAGCCATCCACACAAAGCGTATAAAGTAATGATTGCGGAGGCATTCATATCAACTCAAGAAAACAAAGCCAACGTGGGCCAGATCTATGATTTGATCAGAAGAAAATATCCTTATTACCAAGACCCGGGCCGCGCTGGAAATTTTAAATCCTCTGTAAGATTCACTTTATCAACAAATGAATGTTTTGAACGTGTGCAGGATAACCTACATGAAAGGTATGGATTTTGGCAGATTGCACCGCAATTTAAAATCACCATGGAACATGGTACATATCTTCTGATAAATAGCATATTTATTCCTAATAACAATAGCAATGGATCCGCTACTACTGTTCCATGTGAATCGATACCTGCTGCAATATCTGCACCCTCCATTCCTGAAACACACATGCTACAAGAACATAACTGCTATGATGTTTTACAAAGCCTTTCTGCTGCAAACGCATTCGAATGGCTACACGAAGAAATGAACTTACCTCTGGACCAATTGTTTGAAGAAGGCAGTGCCGATTCCAATGAGCGCCTCATAGAGATGTGTGTCATACAGGATTCAGCGGTTGGCTCAACCATGGATGCAAATGCATTGTCTTTCTGGAGCGAGCAGTTGCAGCCAGACGAAGTGTTACTTCTACAAGAATGGTAAATATAACAATCGTTATGCGTTGACTCACCGTTAAAAGTTTAAACTTTTTTCTATCCACCATTTTTACTTTAAATGCGTGGATACAGCGTTACATTGCAGACTGCATAACATGTAGTGTTCACAAACACATTGTTTCCTATTACAATATACTAGAACCAGAAAGATTAGTACACATTGGTCACGGAATACATATTCCTACTTTCCTATCTCTTAAAACATATAATAGCAACATGTTACCATAACTGTAACAAACACCTGTTTCTTTATCATGCAACATCTAAAAAAAACCGGGTCGGCCACATATGACGTGGGACCCTTGTCATGTGCCAAGGCGTCCTTAAAAAGGATTCCGGATGTAAGGCCCGCCCCCAACCGACGTGCGCGCGTCAAAGCCTATTGGCTGTGTCAGTTTGTTATAGTTACGGTCACTGCACTGTGTCATGCGTGCGCGTCTGTGTTTGTGGGCGTTAGCCCAATGTTAATTATGTGGGAGGAGTGTTTGCGTGCACTTCACGCTGCCTTAACATGATGTCACACGTATTGGATTCGCTCATTGTGTGATCGGCCGTTCTTTCCGTCCACACACGTCTGTTTAAAAAAATTATAGAAGTACGCGTTTAGAACGAATGTAGTTTCGCCTTCATTGGATTTGAAATAAATATGATATGGTTAATGGTAGTTACAACATGTATTGAACACACAACGTACGCATTGTTTTGCGCATGCGCTAACACTTTGTCGACCCAATCGTGAAGTGCGTGCGCACAGTAAATGTGCGTGCACATTTTTATGTATACAGCCACCGGAAAGTTCATATACATAGTTATGCGTGCAACACAATGAACAAAATGATAAATAATGATGTTTACTTGTAACCTTGTAGTTCTAACATATAAGTGAATAACGCGTGGATATACACAATCATATCGAGATGTGTAACGCGTTGTCACGGCTACACATATATAAAGGTGCCATCTTTGACCATCATGTGTTTGCTGTTTTTCAGAGATGTCGGGGAAGATTCAATGGGATCAATGTATGATTTCAGAAGAGTCTAACGTTATATGAGATGATTGTGAGGAGGAGCGACCGACTAATATACTACATATGGAACTATTTTGATATTACTTGCAGCGCATATTAAATAACAATACAAAATGTGATCCAATTATGCCTATATTGCATAAGCACTTAATTAACATAATGATGTTGCTAAACAGTGCAGTTAGAAAATTTAATGTGTGTTCTTTATTTAGTACTAACATTATATGCCATGGTCTGTTTTATATATAATAACCATTCCCACTCTGAACAAACATTTGTGTAGTATATTGTCTAATGGAACGTTTGAATGTAGAAACTATGTAAAGGAGACTTACAACCAACTAGCCATTTCATGTAAAAATTCACTTGTAACATGGGAATGTTGTTAAAATGGTTTGGGACTGCTGCAAATAATGTTATTGCCAAGATGTAGTGGTCAACTACAATGCATGCTGTTATGAATATTAGGTCAACATCATGTAAACAATTACGTTTATGTGTATATTTCATGTACCAAACTAACTGTAGTTTTCTGTGTTTATTAAACGTTCAACACATACATAGTAAAGTGAATATGATGATATAAGCTACCATAATAAACCTGATGTTATCATTTGACGGTGTTATACATGCATCATACACAAATTGATACAGACACAAACAGTTGTGTTGAAAAGTGTGCCTATGCAAATGTGTACGTGATTGACGTTCATATGTTGAGAATACTTGTAAATGATCAT
Source organism: Ascaphus truei (assembly GCF_040206685.1). Taxonomy (NCBI): domain Eukaryota; kingdom Metazoa; phylum Chordata; class Amphibia; order Anura; family Ascaphidae; genus Ascaphus; species Ascaphus truei. The sequence goes on from NC_134486.1 coordinate 142,462,308, forward strand.
CATAATAATGATGAAGTGACATGAATTACATGACAACTATATTAACAACATTGTCATTGTGTGAAATTAATTATGCAAAATTACACTTAAATTTGAGACACTATTGGGTTTGTGTTAACAGTTTGACACTTGTTACATGTAGGTCACATCAACACAGATGTGTGACTTATACATACACATGTGACAATGTTAAAGTCATCTTTACTAATAATTTACAGCATTACTAATCACATACATTGCAACATATAAGATGTACAAAGCATTGGTGTGATTACAGGCATTCATGCATGGAGTGTTATGATCACTCAATTGCATCCGTGATTAATCATCTCCCGTAAGGAAAAAACTATTAGCATTTATCCCGTTCTCTCCACCCACCTCTATATTAGATTAATGGAATTTTTAAGGGAACATACATTAAATGTGATGTAATGGCACTAATCATTTTCTAATACAATGCTCATGAAACCTCAATAGTAGCTAAACGCATGTACATGATTCAGAAACTACATGTATGTAAAATTTCACGTTTACCAATATGTTGGGTTTTTACATCGTATAATTAAACGTATATTGAGGTAGGCACATCTTATGACAAATGTCAGTTAATATACATACCATGATCAGTCATAGAGGAGATATACCTATAATACAATGGAACAATATATAAATTGCAAACATTGACATGACATCTTCACTAACGTAAGCAACACAGCAAAGTGTGTATTTGGTGTTAAATGTGAAACACCATGTATATTTTATCACATAAAAAATGAAAAGCAGCCTGGTGTACACATCATATGGATGCGCATGTTACACTGTAACAATAACATTGTATGTAAGCATACTGCAAGAATGAATGACTATGGCCATACTATGTGTATTGTGTTAGCATCATCAACAACACAATGCTAAACAATTACTCATTTGTTACACCAGTTGTATTCACATACACACAACTAATTTACAATCGAAGAAGGGATTATATAACCTGTGCAACAATAACATACCGGTGCCACATGCCTTTGTGCACACAGCAGAGAAGAGAAAGGTGTGCAACCCATATTCATCTGTGTCCTAACAGAAGGTTATGTAAAAAAAAAATAGTGTTAATATAACATAATTAATATATAAAAGTAGTACTATGAAAATATATGTTTTTACTTACAAGAAAAAAACGAATTTATGAGATTCTGGCGTGTCTGCCACCACTGGCTGTTTGTTCATTTTCAGCAGCTACATGGGTGGGATGCTCCTCTACCAAAGCCTCAGCTAGGTCTGATTGTACATTATGTGTGAGTGCCCCATTGTGCAAAATGCAACAGGCAATGATAATATCAGACACTTTTTGTGGCTTGTATAGAAGAGCCCCACCAGTTCTGTCGAGACACCTAAATCTGGTCTTGAGTAGGCCAAATGTCCTCTCTATAACAGATCACGTAGATATATGGGCTGCATTGTACCTCTCCTCTGCTTCAGTTTGAGGGTTTAGCACCGGAGTCAAGAGCCACGACCTAATTCCGTATCCTGAGTCACCTATAATCAATGGAGCACACATAAGCTTACATTAGTGATAAGATTCTACAATGAAATCATTCCTAAACAAAAATGTGTTTGGTGTTACAACATCCAAATATGTACTCACCCAGCAGCCAACCATGTCCAAAATGTCCTTCTTCGAAAGCATGGAAGACTGAAGAGTTCCTCAGGATAGAGGAATCGTGACTGGAACCAGGGAATTTGGGTACCACATGCATTATCCTCATCGGGGCATCACATACCACCTGGACATTCAGTGAATGGTAGTGCTTAAACATCCTCACTCTGACTAGGTGGAATCAAAGCAACATGGGTGCAATCGATTGCACCCAGCACACATGGTATCCCTGCTATGTTATAAAAGCCATTCCTGACTTCCAGCCACTCTGTCGCCTCTGTAGGAAAATGAACATAATTTCTAGCGCGTCTATTGAGTGCATAGAGAAACTGGGTAAAGGCCCGCGAGAATGGAGATTGCGAGACCCCGCCCACTATGCCCACTGTTGTCTGGAATGACGCGGAAGCAAGATAATGTAATGAGCACAGCATTTTAACAAGCCCAGGGACTGCACGACCTCTGGCTGTCAAAAAATCTAAATCTCCCCTTATCTCTTCATAAAGAGATAAGATTGCTGCTGAACTCAAATGATAGCGACTTAATATCTCCTCCTCACTCATCCCATCTAACAGGGTTCTCTCCCTGTACACACGCGGACGAGGCACAACTTGTCTCCTCTGTCTTCTCCTCTGATCTCCTTTCCCTCTACCTGTCCCTCGCCCTGTCCCTCTCCCTGTCCCTGTCGTATCCGCGTGCCTGTCCCTGTCACTGTCCCTGGCTCTGTCCCTCCCTTGCCCTATGTCATTCTCTTCATCTGCAAGCCACTCATGCAAAAGAATGTTCCGACGTCTCCTAAACAATCGCAACATTTTGAAATGAGTAGCTGTGAATGAGCAGGTAATGGGCGCCCTTTAAATAGGTATGTGATGATGTCAGGTGACATAGTAAAATGCAAGGTGTTACATTAACATATTAAAGTACTTGGCTCCCAAGCTGTCTCCATTTGATCTAAGAAGTATTTGTTCTGTGTATTCAGCAGGGAATCATGATATTTGACAATGATGTAACGTGAAGCTTTGTACAAGCATTCATTGAAAATTATTAGTGTAATGTGTAATGCATGTAACACTTCTGAACGCAACACTCAGTCATGTAATTAGACAAAAAGCCTGAGATTGACGTAGAAAAAGTTTTCTGTAACATGTCTAATTAGCCATGTTAGTGTCACATGTTCACAACAATAAATTCTCGTGTGCATATGCATACATTTATGTAATGAGGATAGTTGATATTGAATCAGTTTGAAAGGTGTAACAATGATTAACTAGTGTAGATGTGTGTATAAGTTAGCTTGAAGTGCTTGTAATGCAACGTTTACAATGTAAACATGCAATGTGATTGACTGTCCAATAACAGACGTCATGAAAAAAGGGAGGACCCAAAGTACATGTAAACATGAGAAGAAAGATGTACATGAACATTTAAAGATGCGTTACACATTACAAGCATTGTGTAATGTAAAGCAACATGAACATACGGTGTATGTGTTACATGTGTGACATGGATAACATCATATCATAAATTGTCGCACAGTTCATTTACATGTTTGATATGATGTGATGTTCTCCTTTAAGAGTTGAGTATAGGTTTTTCCCTTGACACATCGTCACATGATGAGTAATGTGACACGCAAATGATGAAAACATATATAAGTTCTATGTTATACAAATAATCAGTCAGATGTGACACAATGCAGTGATGCTAAACACATTTGTATTGTGAGTAATAAACGTAAACAGTAGTATACTGTTATACGTCCCCGCTCCATTGACTCCAATAATGTACAAATGAGGTTTTTTTCTAAGTGCCGTTCCGGCAGCCTTAGCGATCGTTCTCCCCTCCAACTTGCCAACTTTAGTTGGCGGGAGAAATTGGCCATAAAATCTCAATTTCTTAGTGCCGATCAGCCCCGATAAGCTGATTTTGCTACTTGAATACAGCCGAAATAAAAAAGTGTCGATAAGTGCCGAAAAGTGGCTTATCGGCAGCCGACTGGCCATAACACAATTATCGGATACGAAACCTGCCGAAATCAAGCACTTATCGGCGCTTACTGAATCTCAAACCCAATTTTGGCAGTAAAATGGCGAAAAAACCCTTATCAACGCTTACTGCATAGAGCCCTATGTCTGGATAATTAAAATCACTGATTATGCAAACATTATCTAGTTTTGATGCCTTCTCCATTTGCCAAAGTATTTTAGCTTTCTCAATCTCACAGATATTTGGTGGTTTATAGCATATTCCTACATACATTTTCTTTGTACTTTTACCTCCACTGCAAATTTCTATCCACAAGGTCTCTACATTTTCATCATTCCCTTCATAAACATCATCCCTTATAATAGGTTTTAGATCCGGTTTAACATATAAACATACTCCACCTCCCCTTCTATTTGTTTGATCCTTCCGAAAAAGGGAATAACCCTCTAAATTAACTGTCCAGTCATGAGTTTCATCCCACCATGTTTCAGTAATGCCTATGATATCATACTGCTCCCTTGCAGCTATTAATTCAAGCTCCCCCATCTTATCTGTCAGGCTTCTTGCATTAGCAAGCATGCATATAAGTTTTTTTTCAGCCTGTACTATTATCTTATCTGCTCCTTCCTTTCTGCGCCCACTTGGTTTAGTCTTTAGAAGATTTCTAGTATTATATGTGTAACAGTGTCTCCCCCACCCCATGGGAGATTTGGCCATTACTACGTATGTGGTGCATGATACCTTCTGGTAACAGGAGGGGTGAGTCATCCGCCGATGGTAATGGGGACACAGGACTAGACTTCTGGGGTTCATACCCTACATATCTCTTTAGCAGTGCAGCGCCTCCATCTGCCGTAGGCTCCAGGGAACTGAAGGTGATCTCTCACGATAGAACGATTACCTTTCACCCTAGTAAGATCACACATCAGGCCGGAGGTACAACAACAGGAACGGTTTATTATCTTCACTGTACAGCACAGTAACAAGGCAGGGTTCTGCCCGATGCTGTCTCTCTCAGCTACCACTAAAGGATGGTCCTTGGACCTTCACTAAAGCCAAGGGCTCCCGCGGCAGTTCCAGCTCTTCCCTGCCTCCCTAGCAGAGGCAGAGGTATGGTCCACACTCACTCTCCCCCGGAGGGAAGAGGACTGAAGAAGGCCCAATAATCAGCCTCTCTAATGTGTGACCTGTCTTCCTCCAATGGGGGAAGGCACTACTGAATTTGAGGCCGCACTGCCCTTAAGTACAGGGAGGAGGAGGGCACCAGACCTGTCTCATGATTGGTCATGCCCAGGTCTGATGCCACCACCTCCCACTGTCACTCAAGTGAAGCTCCAAGGAGGAGGAAAACCCCATATCAACTACTGTCAGCCTGATTTTACTAGGGCTTACTGCCAGGAGGGAAGCAGACTAGTAGCCACAGATGGCATGGCTACATCTGCATTTACTATGGGTGTCTCGCGGCTTGTCAAACTCTCACTTGCCCCCATTGGCATAAATATGACTATTTATATTTGTTGGTACCATTGACCTTGCTTCGCGACCACCATTGGTCCAGTATCCTTCATCATTCATCATTATCTATTATATCCATTCCCCTCATTCCTAATTATGCATTTATCATTCCGCTGTTTTTTTTCCCCCTTCCTCTCTCTCCCCCCCCCTTCCTCCCCCCCCCCACCACATTTCCATTTTGCTATTCACTTTATCCCCCCCCTCCCCTTTCCCCCCCCTCCCCTTTCCCCCCCCTCCCCCCCCCCCTTTCCCTTTCCTCTTCCTTTTCCCCTACCCTGCTCCCCCCCGCCTCCCCCCCTCTCCCTTTATTCCTTCCCCTTACATTGTTTTTTTGCACCTTGATCCCTCTGAATCTCTTTAACATCAACTTTGTCTCCTTATACATCTAGTGGATATCCAGCTCTCTCATTATACTTAGGGTATTGTCACCCTTTATTAGCATCTGTTTTATATATTATTCTATACTATGCAAGTTAACTGCCAATGACATCCTACTAAATTCTTGTGCTTTATTTATAAGCATGTATACTGTTTTATTATCTGAATATATTATTCTTTATTTGTTGCATCTGTTAAAGCACTTGTTACTACATGTATTGTAATGTTTGGTCATTGTGATTGCAACTGTTAGCTTTAATCAATGTGTATTTCGGCATACATGGGGGTTAATCTCACCCTCACATTGATCACATGCATCCTATTAGTAATCCTCTGTCTTCTATGCTCTGATTGGTCTAATGTACTATATTACTGCGCCCAATACCTATGCTACCACTCCTGATGAAGTCTCGTTCGAGACGAAACGCGTAGAGAGTGCTGTGGAGCTTATTGTCCAGTTTGTATATTTTATACTGTCACTCATGTGCTACAGCTTATTTCTGCTGCGCTGTTAGCATTTTTACCAGCCGTCCAGCCGCTCAGCCCGCTTTCCTTTGTGAATTCTCTCCGGCTAACGTCTCACTGACGTCATCGAGCTCACGCGAGATTTGGGTCAGTGCACTCATTGTATAACGCCAGAGCAAGGAGAAGGCGGCGTCCCTCGTGGTTTTCGGTCCCTGCAAGGACACAGAGGGGCTACTGCAGCAGGATTTACCACGGACACTACATAAAAGTCCTTCTCACTGGGTTCCTGCGTCTGAATGGGCTGAGTTTTACTCAAAAATGTGTGAATGTGTACTTTTAAACCCTTCATTCCATAAACTTATTGTCATACAATTTTACGCTATGAGTGCGCCTGTTTTTTCTGTGTTTTTGTAGATATATATATATATATATATATATATATATATATATATATATATATATATTCATACAGTAGTGAGTGCTGTTAATTTTTTTAAAAAATGTTTTGGACAAAGATTCTTGTCAAAGTTGTTTGTTCAAAATGTTAATTTCATTTTTTACTCAAATTGTGTCCAAATGAAAAGTGCTTAATGACACCAGACATTTGGTATTATTTATCAAGGTCTTGCGGCTGCAAAATTGAAGCAAAACTGGTGCAAAAACACTCTACCAGATTTAGCAAAGAGAAAAATATTATTTGTTTCAGTGAGGATTTTTTTTCATGTTACATTTGGCGCAATGCTTTTGCCCCAGTTTGGCAGGTGGCAGACTTTAAAAAGTATCTTCTATGTGTCCAACAGTTATTTATTTATAAAATGTTTTACCAGGAAGTAATACATTGAGAGTTACGGCTCGTTTTCAAGAATGTCCTGCGCAGAGAGTCAAGATGACAAATAATACATGGTTACAAATACATAGTTACATATGTGAACAGGGCATACATTATATACAAGACATTGCATGCAGTTAGAGATAATATATATTATAGGTGTATGTAATAGTTAAAGACCAGATTTAAATGTGAGACAGCTTTAGCTTTGAAAGAACTTCGACTGGTGGTGGCTGTGAGAGTCTCCGGTAGATTGTTCCAGTTTTGGGGTTGTCACGGTTGTGCTCGCCACAAACCTGGGTCGGACCGCGTGCCTGAGGTGGGGTTGTATAAGCACTGACCTTAGACCGTGCAGGCTGATCCGGATTGCGCAGTTCGTAGTCGTACGTAGCAGGGTCGGGACTGGAGAAGGTAGCAACATCAGTGGACAAGCCATGGTCAGGACTGGAGAGATCAGGGTAAACATTATCCAAGCGGAGTTTCGGCAACAGGTAGTCAGGAGTTCCCCGCTTCAGCTTAGGAGCGTGGGTGCGGGAGCGGGTTCTGCGCGTGCGGCGACCATGGCCCATGGTACCGGTCTCAGGAAGGGATTGGCAGACCGGAGTGGGCACACCGCCTGGCAGCACCGATAAATCAGTGCTTCAGCGCAAGTCCAGAGCGGGCCTGTGCAAGGAGAGAGAGCTACAGACCTCAGGACTCATAGACTGGCCTCTGCTAAGGGTAGGGCAGCAGACCACAGGAAACAGGGAGCAGAAGTATACACTGGAGGTGCTCCGCTTCAGCACAGGAACCTGGACACGGCCTCTGCAATGGAGAGAGAGCAGCAGGCCCCAGGAACCGGTAGACAGGCCTCTGCTATGGAAGGACAGCAGGCCTCAGGAAACAGGGAGCTGAAGTACACACTGGAGTCCTCCGCTTCAGCACAGGAGTCAGGAGCAGGCCTCTGCGTGAGACTAGCAGCAGGCCTCAGGAACAGTAGATAGGCCTCTGCTATGGAAGCACAGCAGGCCTCAGGAAACAGGGAGCTGAAGTCAACATGGAGAGTACTCCACTTCAGCATAGGAGTCAGGAACAAGCCTCTGCGTGAAACTAGCAGCAGGCCTCAGGAACCAGTAGATAGGCCTCTACTATAGAAGCACAGCAGGCCTCAGGAAACAGGGAGCTGAAGTCAACATGGAGAGTACTCCGCTTCAGCACAGGAGACAGGAACAGACCTCTGCGTGAACTAGTGAATAGAACTAGAGAGATTAGTACACAACAGAGCCAAGCCTAGGGCTTGTGGCAGAACACTTGTTACATCCAGGAAGGATTATACTCGGCAGGGAAGCATTGTGGGAAAGGTGTCTTTAAAGGTCAGTGAACCAATAGCAGAAGGGGCGTGAAAGACAGCATTGCTTTAATGAGTGAACCCAGGGTGGAGCTGCAGTAAATATCAGGAGCAGTGTTCCAGGGCTGCACAGGTCTGTAAGGCACGGCAAACAGTAAACTAAGGTGTGGATCCGTTACAGGGGTGCATGGTAAGAGAAGGAGTAGCGACCGGATACTTTGCTGGACCTTGGGACCATAAAATGTCTTTTGGAGGAAACAGGGAGCTGAAGTCAACATGGAGAGTACTCCGCTTCAGCACAGGAGTCAGGAACAGGCCTCTGCATGAAACTAAAAAGGAAAAAAAAAAGGAAAAGGAAAGGACAGTGGCGCTCCCTCAAGTGGATCTTTATTAAAGCCCCCTAAGGTGGCGTGGGTTATAGAAGAATATAGGGCTCGGGGTAACGGAAGGTACTGCTGGCCCTGATTATACTGCAGCTCAATCAAAAAAGGATCAACCCCTGATCCTAGGTATGGTAAGCGAAAAGAGTGGAGATGAGCGCATGTAAAAGAGCATAAAAATGAATAAACAATGGATGAGGGATGATGATACTATAAATACTCACACGGGCATATGTGAGCAGAATCCCTCAGCGTTGTCTTTGGTGTTCTTGATCTGGTCACGAGGTGAAGTCCTCCGCCGAAGTGCTTATCGTCTTTTGTTGATTGCTAGTTGATGGTCTCTAATTGCCGTATGTTCTGGCTCAAATGCGCCGTAGTGAACACACAGGAGACACACAGAGAGGGGATCAAAAGGTGAGTGCACACATGTGGTTCCAACACTGGGGTGTCAGAGAGAATAGACTGGATGAATGGATAAATAAGTAAATAAATACACTCACACGGGCTTGTGAGAGTGAAGACAGTTAGGGCAACTGTTTAAAGTGGATGGTCCATTGTGGATGGTGCCTTTTATCTGTGGTCTTGGTATCTTGCGGTGAACCACAGGGAACGGTGGACTACATTATGTATGTAAGTCTTTGAGTTTTTAACCTTGTGTTTAATAAAATTATTTTCTTTTATCCTCCTGAGTGCCTGATTACCACAGTGACTGCAGACACAGCCATCACAGCAGATCTCATGCTGTTAAACCCCTGCCCTCATCACTCCACCTCACACAAGCCCGTGTGAGTCTATTTCATTCTATTTTATATTCCATCTACACTCCAAGTGTAGTTATAGCCTCCATCCCTCCATTCATTTTGGATTTCTGTATATGTGTATGTCCGTTCCCTGTGGTTCACCGCAAGATACCAAGACTACAGATAAAAGGCACCATCCACAGTAGACCATGCGCTGCAAACAGTTGCCCTAACTGCCTTCACTCTCACAAGCCCGTGTGAGTGTATTTATTTATTTATCCATTCATCCAGTCTATCCTCTCTGACACCCCAGTGTGTTGGAACCACATGTGTGCACTCACCTTTTGATCCCCTCTGTGTGTGTCTCCTGTGTGGTCACTACGGCGCATTTGAGCCAGGCAATTAGAGACCATAAACTAGCAATCAACAAAAGATGATAAGAACTTCAGTGGAGGACTTCACCTCGTGACCAGATCAAGAACACCAAAGACAACGCTGAGGTATTCTGCTCATATATGCCCGTGTGAGTATTTATAGTATCATCATCCCTCACCCATTGTTTATCCATTTTTATGCTCTTTTACATGCGCTCCTCTCTACTCTTCTGCGTGAAACTAGCAGCAGGCCTCATGAACCAATAGATAGGCCTCTACTATGGAAGCACAGCAAGCCTCAGGAAATAGTAAGCTGAAGTCAACATGGAGAGTACTCCGCTTCAGCACAGGAGACAGGAACAGACCTCTGCGTGAACTAGGGAATAGAACTAGAGAGATTAGTACACAACAGAGCCAAGCCTAGGGCTTGTGGCAGAACATTTATGACATCCAGGAAGGATTATGCTCGGCAGGGAAGCATTGTGGGAAAGGTGCCTTTAAAGGTCAGTGAACCAATAGCAGAAGGGGCGTGTGACAGCATTGCTTTAATGAGTGAACCCAGGGTGGAGCTGCAGTAAATATCAGGAGCAGTGTTCAAGGGCTGCACATGTCTGTAAGGCAAGGCAAACAGTAAACTAAGGTGTGGATCCGTTACAGTACCCCCCCCCCCCCCCCTTCACGTGAGACCTCCAGGCGAATAAGACCACACATAGAGTTGGGGGACCTGGAATTGTTCCTAAACTGTCTAGGATTGGGAGAAGAGTCATGGTCCAGAGACTCGTGGGCACTCCTTTGCATACCCCCACCACCCAGTGAGAAATGCGGCCAGACAGGGCCATCCATGGGTCTCGGGGACATTGAGTTGTTCCTAAAGTTTTTTAGGCGGAAAGGGGATCCGTAAACGAGCAGTTTCATGGTGAGTACTGTTCTAGGATATGAGAGTGGTGGAAGAGACAACATTGGTACATGGCTTGCCACACGAAATGCCTTGGGAATCTAGGGCTGTGAAGAACCAAGGGTTTCCAGAGCAGAAACGGCAGAAGAACCCCCTCTTGGAGCCCAGTCTTTAGTAATGGGACCAGAGTTCAGGATAAGCGGCATCGATAGTTGAACAAATATATCAGGGCGACCTTCGGGACAGACAAAGTCTTGGCTGACCTCTGCATGTAGGAATTTGAGAGGGTTTTCTCCTCCAGAGGTCTCCCAGGTAGTGGTCAGCGAGGGTATAGGGTGGGTGGGAGCATTTCCAGGTATTGGTATGGAAGGTGACAAAGCAAGCAGTAAACCAGGCATAGAGACCGAAATCTTGGGATACGTACAGAGTATTTCCAACACAGAGGAAATAACGGGCAACAGAAGGTTCCGAGGGGGAAAACCATGGTTTCGCAGAGGCAGAGAAGCCATCAGCAGTGGAGCTCCCAAATACTGTAGAACCCTCAGTGGGAGATAGTATTGTCTGGGGAGTAGGAATAGGCTTTGGGGCTTTAATATCAGGAACTTGAGAATCAGGCAGAGCAAGGGTAGCGGAGGGAGGGGAGCTACTGTCACACCCCCGTTTATTCTCCAACATCTCCGCATTTTTCCGGGATTTTTTTCCAAATGTTACGCACTTCACCGGGTTCTCACCGGGTTCATGCCGCATTCATGCCGCATTCTCAGCCGCGGTTCATGCGCGGTTGACGCGCAGTTGATGCGTTTATTGTGAATGGTTCGGATTTAATAGGTTGAAATTCTTCGCGTGTCCGCCAGATGGCAGATATTCATGAATTGTAATGCATATGCGCTTCAGTAATGTGTCGATTTGCAGGTGCTTCGTTTAAAAAAGATACCACAGTGGTCTATTGTAAATTGGCCTTGGGACTGAAGGAAGAGGTTACAATAATGTATCAATTTAGGCTTTTCATATTAAATAAAGACAAACACCAGTTTCTGTTATTCTCCAGAGTCCCACGGCATGAGTGTTCAAGTGCAGCCCGTGTTCCAAAAACCCGACAGAACGTACGCGTATTTAATATTGGCCGTGATTAATGCAACAGATGATAAGATGGCAACAGTTGCTCAAATTTATCAGTATTTTATCGAAAACCATGACTTTTACAAATTTTCGCCAGCTCCTCATGTGTGGAAGCGTGCAATAAGGAAAAAGTTATGTAGCGATCCATGATCCACCACTGGTCACTCTAATGGCAAACACCACAAATCTACAACTTGCAAACAACTAACCAAATTTCTACTCATACTATTACTCTCTTTAGCAGGTGATATTGAACCTAACCCAGGTCCTCCAATTTCAGCTCTGTCCCATGCCCCTGAGAATTCCACCTTTAAATTCCAAAAAGGGCTATCTGTCGCCCATATAAAAATCCGGAGCCTGCTGCCCAAACTGGATGAACTAAGGGCATGGTGCCATATGCATAAACCCAAAGCCATCATTCTTACAGAAACATGGCTATCCCCTAAAACCCCTGATGCAAATATCGCCATTCAGGGATACTCCATTTTTAGGAGAGATAGGTCAAAGAGAGGAGGAGGGGTGTTATTTTATATTGCAGACACCTTACAATTTACACTGTTAAATTGCCCACCAAGCCCACCCTCTTTTGAAACTCTAGTTGGCAAAATCTGCCTCCCCTTTTCTAAGCCCATCTTGCTCGCTGGCATCTACCGCCCCCCTAAAGCCCCTCTACAATCCCTGACTGATATCACCCAATTTCTTGGCTCCATTTCCTCTCTGAATGAGAAGAGTGAGCTGCTAGTTCTTGGGGATTTCAACTTCAATTGGCTTGACCCTAAAAACCACAAAATCCTGATACAACTCAAGTCACTTAACCTATCACAACTCATTTCCCAACCCACACGGATAAACCTGAAATCGCATAACCATTCCTTGCTAGACTGGATTCTCTCCTCAAACCCCAGCAGAATCCAATCCTCTGGCATCATTCCTGACATTTTCAGTGACCATGCAATAGTGTACTGTGTAAGGAAAATTAAACCGCCCCAATCAAGCTCTAAAGTTCTCCTCACTAGAACATTTAAAAACTTTAACCCACAACAGTTTCTGGATGACCTTACCAACTGCCCATGGCACAGATTCGATTTAATTCCCGACCCTGACTCTGCGCTCGACTATTTCCAATCCGAGTTCTTAAAACTCTGCGATACCCATGCTCCACTACGCAAAATAAGGGTACGGGGGGCCCACCTTCAATGGGTTACAACTGACCTTATAGCACTCTACCAGTTCAGGGATGCCTTGTGGAAAAGCTACAAAGTAACTGGCACTACCAAGGATCTCAATCACTACAGATGCATGCGGAACATGTGCACAAGGCAAACATGGCATGCAAAAGCACAATATTACTCTGACAATCTCCACCAAAATACATCAAACCCAGCTAACTTCTGGAAGGTTATCAACAATATATTCCAGCCTCCTAACCATCAACAACCAAGTAATATCACTAAGGGGGATATTACTCTGACAAACCCCACTGACATTGCAAATGCATTCAATGATTACTTTGTGGGGTGTGCCACTAACTTATTAGCGAAACGCAGCACAATCCCCAAACATGAATCTCATCCTGGGAGTATCCCTACAGACCCACCCCCTCCCAAAACTGCCCACAATTTTCAATTTAGCCCAGTATCTGAAGAGGAGATTACACAAGCGCTCCTCAAACTAAAACTAAGCAGCCAATGTGGACCCGACTTACTACAATCTAGGTTCCTACGACTTGGTGCCCCAGCCATTGCCAAACCAATTGCGTCCATAGTCAACTCTATCCTGTCTGCAGGCCATATCCCTAAGACCTGGAAAACTGCCAGAGTTGTCCCAATCTTCAAAAGTGGGGACGAAAACACTGTCTCAAACTACAGGCCAATCTCACTTCTCCCAATTCTATCCAAAGTTATGGAAAAATGTGTCCACTCTCAATTAAGCAATTTCTACACCAAGACAAACTTCCCTAGCCAATTCCAGTCTGGGTTTCGTCCCAAACACTCCACCGTAACTACCCTGCTAAACGTTTGCAATGAAATCCAGCGTGGAATGGAACGGGGACAACTCACTGGTGCAGTATTCCTAGATTTTGCAAAGGCTTTTGACACAGTTGATCATGTTATCCTGCTTAACAAACTCCAGAGCTCTGGAATAGGGAAACATGCTTTAAACTGGTTTCAGTCCTACCTATCAGGAAGATCCCAACATGTGTCCATCTCAGGCTCTAACTCCAACCCCCTGGATATCACCTGTGGTGTCCGGCAAGGCTCTGTTCTGGGGCCCCTACTCTTCTCAGTGTTCATTAATGATCTTCCCACAGCTTGTAAGGAAGCCTCAATACACATGTATGCAGATGACACAATCCTATATGCACACAGCCATACTGTAGCCTCTCTGACCTTCAACACATACTTAATTAAAAAAGTGTCGATAAGTGCAGAGGAAGTGGCTTATCGGCAGCCGACTGCCATAACACAATTATCGGATACGAAACCTGCCAAAATCAAGCACTTATCGGCGCTTACTGAATCTCAAACCCAATTTTGGCAGTAAAATGGCGAAAAAACCCTTATCAACGCTTACTGCATAGAGCCCTATGTCTGGATAATTAAAATCACTGATTATGCAAACATTATCTAGTTTTGATGCCTTCTCCATTTGCCAAAGTATTTTAGCTTTCTCAATCTCACAGATATTTGGTGGTTTATAGCATATTCCTACATACATTTTCTTTGTACTTTTACCTCCACTGCAAATTTCTATCCACAAGGTCTCTACATTTTCATCATTCCCTTCATAAACATCATCCCTTATAATAGGTTTTAGATCCGGTTTAACATATAAACATACTCCACCTCCCCTTCTATTTGTTTGATCCTTCCGAAAAAGGGAATAACCCTCTAAATTAACTGTCCAGTCATGAGTTTCATCCCACCATGTTTCAGTAATGCCTATGATATCATACTGCTCCCTTGCAGCTATTAATTCAAGCTCCCCCATCTTATCTGTCAGGCTTCTTGCATTAGCAAGCATGCATATAAGTTTTTTTTCAGCCTGTACTATTATCTTATCTGCTCCTTCCTTTCTGCGCCCACTTGGTTTAGTCTTTAGAAGATTTCTAGTATTATATGTGTAACAGTGTCTCCCCCACCCCATGGGAGATTTGGCCATTACTACGTATGTGGTGCATGATACCTTCTGGTAACAGGAGGGGTGAGTCATCCGCCGATGGTAATGGGGACACAGGACTAGACTTCTGGGGTTCATACCCTACATATCTCTTTAGCAGTGCAGCGCCTCCATCTGCCGTAGGCTCCAGGGAACTGAAGGTGATCTCTCACGATAGAACGATTACCTTTCACCCTAGTAAGATCACACATCAGGCCGGAGGTACAACAACAGGAACGGTTTATTATCTTCACTGTACAGCACAGTAACAAGGCAGGGTTCTGCCCGATGCTGTCTCTCTCAGCTACCACTAAAGGATGGTCCTTGGACCTTCACTAAAGCCAAGGGCTCCCGCGGCAGTTCCAGCTCTTCCCTGCCTCCCTAGCAGAGGCATAGGTATGGTCCACACTCACCCTCCCCCGGAGGGAAGAGGACTGAAGAAGGCCCAATAATCAGCCTCTCTAATGTGTGACCTGTCTTCCTCAAGTGGGGGAAGGCACTACTGAATTTGAGGCGGCACTGCCCTTAAGTACAGCGAGGAGGAGGGCACCAGGCCTGTCTCATGAATGGTCATGCCCAAGTCTGATGCCACCACCTCCCACTGTCACTCAAGAGTAGCTTCAAGGAGGAGGAAAATCCCATATCAACTACTGTCAGCCTGATTTTACTAGGGCTTACTGCCAGGAGGGAAGCAGACTAGTAGCCACAGATGGCATGGCTACATCTGCATTTACTATGGGTGTCTCGCGGCTTGTCAAACTCTCACTTGCCCCCATTGGCATAAATATAACTATTTATATTTGTTGGTACCATTGACCTTGCTTCGCGACCACCATTGGTCCAGTATCCTTCATTATTCATCATTATCTATTATATCCATTCCCCTCATTCCTAATTATGCATTTATCATTCCGCTGTTTTTTTTCCCCCTTCCTCTCTCTGCCCCCCCCTTCCTCCCCCCCCCACCACATTTCCATTTTGCTATTCACTTTATCCCCCCCTCCCCTTTCACCCCCCTCCCCCCCTTTCCCTTTCCTCTTCCTTTTCCCCTACCCTGCTCCCCCCCGCCTCCCCCCTCTCCCTTTATTCCTCCCCCTTACATTGTTTTTTTGCACTTTGATCCCTCTGAATCTCTTTAACATCAACTTTGTCTCCTTATACATCTAGTGGATATCCAGCTCTCTCATTATACTTAGGGTATTGTCACCCTTTATTAGCATCTGTTTTATATATTATTCTATACTGTGCAAGTTATCTGCCTATGACATCCTACTAAATTCTTGTGCTTTATTTATAAGCATGTATACTGTTTTATTATCTGAATATATTATTCTTTATTTGTTGCATCTGTTAAAGCACTTGTTACTACATGTATTGTAATGTTTGGTCATTGTGATTGCAACTGTTAGCTTTAATCAATGTGTATTTCGGCATACATGGGGGTTAATCTCACCCTCACATTGATCACATGCATCCTATTAGTAATCCTCTGTCTTCTATGCTCTGATTGGTCTAATGTACTATATTACTGCGCCCAATACCTATGCTACCACTCCTGATGAAGTCTCGTTCGAGACGAAACGCGTAGAGAGTGCTGTGGAGCTTATTGTCCAGTTTGTATATTTTATACTGTCCCTCATATGCTACAGGTTATTTCTGCTGCGCTGTTAGCATTTTTACCAGCCGTCCAGCCGCTCAGCCCGCTTTCCTTTGTGAATTCTCTCCGGCTAACGTCTCACTGACGTCATCGAGCTCACGCGAGATTTGGGTCAGTGCACTCATTGTATAACGCCAGAGCAAGGAGAAGGCGGCGTCCCTCGTGGTTTTCGGTCCCTGCAAGGACACAGAGGGGCTACTGCAGCAGGATTTACCACGGACACTACATAAAAGTCCTTCTCACTGGGTTCCTGCGTCTGAATGGGCTGAGTTTTACTCAAAAATGCTTTATATCCAGCTATGTTTGTGAATGTGTACTTTTAAACCCTTCATTCCATAAACTTATTGTCATACAATTTTACGCTATGAGTGCGCCTGTTTTTTCTGTGTTTTTGTAGATATATATATATATATATATATATATATATATATATATATTCATACAGTAGTGAGTGCTGTTAATTATTTTTAAAAATGTTATGGACAAAGTTTCTTGTCAAAGTTGTTTGTTCAAAATGTTAATTTCATTTTTTACTCAAATTGTGTCCAAATGAAAAGTGCTTAATGACACCAGACATTTGGTATTATTTATCAAGGTCTTGCGGCTGCAAAATTGAAGCAAAACTGGTGCAAAAACACTCTACCAGATTTAGCAAAGAGAAAAATATTATTTGTTTCAGTGAAGATTTTTTTTCATGTTACATTTGGCGCAATGCTTTTGCCCCAGTTTGGCAGGTGGCAGACTTTAAAAAGTATCTTCTATGTGTCCAACAGATATTTATTTATAAAATGTTTTACCAGGAAGTAATACATTGAGAGTTACCGCTCGTTTTCAAGAATGTCCTGCGCATAGAGTCAAGATGACAAATAATACATGGTTACAAATACATAGTTACATATGTGAACAGGGCATACATTATATACAAGACATTGCATGCAGTTAGAGATAATATATATTATAGGTGTATGTAATAGTTAAAGACCAGATTTAAATGTGAGACAGCTTTAGCTTTGAAAGAACTTCGACTGGTGGTGGCTGTGAGAGTCTCCGGTAGATTGTTCCAGTTTTGGGGTTGTCACGGTTGTGCTCGCCACAAACCTGGGTCGGACCGCGTGCCTGAGGTGGGGTTGTATAAGCACCGACCTTAGACCGTGCAGGCTGATCCGGATTGCGCAGTTCGTAGTCGTACGTAGCAGGGTCGGGACTGGAGAAGGTAGCAACATCAGTGGACAAGCCATGGTCAGGACTGGAGCGATCAGGGTAAACATTATCCAAGCAGAGTTTCGGCAACAGGTAGTCAGGAGTTCCCCGCTTCAGCTTAGGAGCGTGGGTGCGGGAGCGGGTTCTGCGCGTGCGGCGACCATGGCCCATGGTACCGGTCTCAGGAAGGGATTGGCAGACCGGAGTGGGCACACCGCCTGGCAGCACCGGTAAACCAGTGCTTCAGCGCAAGTCCAGAGAGGGCCTGTGCAAGGAGAGAGAGCTACAGACCTCAGGACTCATAGACTGGCCTCTGCTAAGGGTAGGGCAGCAGACCACAGGAAACAGGGAGCTGAAGTATACACTGGAGGTGCTCCGCTTCAGCACAGGAACCTGGACACGGCCTCTGCAATGGAGAGAGAGCAGCAGGCCCCAGGAACCGGTAGACAGGCCTCTGCTATGGAAGGACAGCAGGCCTCAGGAAACAGGGAGCTGAAGTACACACTGGAGTCCTCCGCTTCAGCACAGGAGTCAGGACCAGGCCTCTGCGTGAAACTAGCAGGAGGCCTCAGGAACCAGTAGATAGGCCTCTACTATGGAAGCACAGCAGGCCGCAGGAAACAGGGAGCTGAAGTCAACATGGAGAGTACTCCGCTTCAGCACAGGAGACAGGAACAGACCTCTGCGTGAACAAGTGAATAGAATTAGAGAGATTAGTACACAACAGAGCCAAGCCTAGGGCTTGTGGCAGAACACTTGTTACATCCAGGAAGGATTATACTCGGCAGGGAAGCATTGTGGGAAAGGTGTCTTTAAAGGTCAGTGAACCAATAGCAGAAGGGGCGTGAAAGACAGAATTGCTTTAATGAGTGAACCCAGGGTGGAGCTGCAGTTAATATCAGGAGCAGTGTTCCAGGGCTGCACAGGTCTGTAAGGCACGGCAAACAGTAAACTAAGGTGCGGATCCGTTACAGGGGTGCATGGTAAGAGAAGGAGGAGCGACCGGATACTTTGCTGGACCTTGGGACCATAAAAAGTCTTTTGGAGGAAACAGGGAGCTGAAGTCAACATGGAGAGTACTCCGCTTCAGCACAGGAGTCAGGAACAGGCCTCTGCATGAAACTAAAAAGGAAAAAAAAAAGGAAAAGGAAAGGACAGTGGCGCTCCCTCAAGTGGATCTTTATTAAAGCCCCCTAAGGTGGCGTCGGTTATAGAAGAATATAGGGCTCGGGGTAACGGAAGGTACTGCTGGCCCTGATTATACTGCAGCTCAATCAAAAAAGGATCAACCCCTGATCCTAGGTATGGTAAGCGAAAAGAGTGGAGATGAGCGCATGTAAAAGAGCATAAAAATGAATAAACAATGGATGAGGGATGATGATACTATAAATACTCACACGGGCATATGTGAGCAGAATCCCTCAGCGTTGTCTTTGGTGTTCTTGATCTGGTCACGAGGTGAAGTCCTCCGCCGAAGTGCTTATCGTCTTTTGTTGATTGCTAGTTGATGGTCTCTAATTGCCGTATGTTCTGGCTCAAATGCGCCGTAGTGAACACACAGGAGACACACAGAGAGGGGATCAAAAGGTGAGTGCACACATGTGGTTCCAACACTGGGGTGTCAGAGAGGATAGACTGGATGAATGGATAAATAAGTAAATAAATACACTCACACAGGCTTGTGAGAGTGAAGACAGTTAGGGCAACAGTTTAAAGTGGATGGTCCACTGTGGATGGTGCCTTTTATCTGTAGTCTTGGTATCTTGCGGTGAACCACAGGGAACGGTGGACTACATTATGTATGTAAGTCTTTGAGTTTTTAACCTTGTGTTTAATAAAATTATTTTCTTTTATCCTCCTGAGTGCCTGATTACCACAGTGACTGCAGACACAGCCATCACAGCAGATCTCATGCTGTTAAACCCCTGCCCTCATCACTCCACCTCACACAAGCCCGTGTGAGTCTATTTCATTCTATTTTATATTCCATCTACACTCCAAGTGTAGTTATAGCCTCCATCCCTCCATTCATTTTGGATTTCTGTATATGTGTATGTCCGTTCCCTGTGGTTCACCGCAAGATACCAAGACTACAGATAAAAGGCACCATCCACAGTAGACCATGCGCTGCAAACAGTTGCCCTAACTGCCTTCACTCTCACAAGCCCGTGTGAGTGTATTTATTTATTTATCCATTCATCCAGTCTATCCTCTCTGACACCCCAGTGTGTTGGAACCACATGTGTGCACTCACCTTTTGATCCCCTCTGTGTGTGTCTCCTGTGTGGTCACTACGGCACATTTGAGCCAGAACATATGGCAATTAGAGACCATCAACTAGCAATCAACAAAAGACGATAAGCACGTCAGTGGAGGACTTCACCTCGTGACCAGATCAAGAACACCAAAGACAACGCTGAGGTATTCTGCTCATATATGCCCGTGTGAGTATTTATAGTATCATCATCCCTCACCCATTGTTTATCCATTTTTATGCTCTTTTACATGCGCTCATCTCTACTCTTCTGCGTGAAACTAGCAGCAGGCCTCATGAACCAATAGATAGGCCTCTACTATGGAAGCACAGCAGGCCTCAGGAAACAGTAAGCTGAAGTCAACATGGAGAGTACTCCGCTTCAGCACAGGAGACAGGAACAGACCTCTGCATGAACTAGGGAATAGAACTAGAGAGATTAGTACACAACAGAGCCAAGCCTAGGGCTTGTGGCAGAACATTTATGACATCCAGGAAGGATTATGCTCGGCAGGGAAGCATTGTGGGAAAGGTGTCTTTAAAGGTCAGTGAACCAATAGCAGAAGGGGCGTGTGACAGCATTGCTTTAATGAGTGAACCCAGGGTGGAACTGCAGTAAATATCAGGAGCAGTGTTCAAGGGCTGCACATGTCTGTAAGGCAAGGCAAACAGTAAACTAAGGTGTGGATCCGTTACAGTACCCCCCCCCCCTTCACGTTAGACCTCCAGGCGAATAAGACCACACATAGAGTTGGGGGACCTGGAATTGTTCCTGAACTGTCTAGGATTGGGAGAAGAGTCATGGTCCAGAGACTCGTGGGCACTCCTTTGCATACCCCCACCCCCCCAGTGAGAACTGCGGCCAGACAGGGCCATCCATGGGTCTCGGGGACATTGAGTTGTTCCTAAAGTTTTTTAGGCAGAAAGGGGATCCGTAAACGAGCAGTTTCATGGTGAGTACTGTTCTAGGATATGAGAGTGGTGGAAGAGACAACATTGGTACATGGCTCGCCACACGAAATGCCTTGGGAATCTAGGGCTGTGAAGAACCAAGGGTTTCCAGAGCAGAAACGGCAGAAGAACCCCCTCTGGGAGCCCAGTCTTTAGTAATGTGACCAGAGTTCAGGATAAGCGGCATCGATAGTTGAACAAATATATCAGGGCGACCTTCGGGACAGACATAGTCTTGGCTGACCTCTGCATGTAGGAATTTGAGAGGGTTTTCTCCTCCAGAGGTCTCCCAGGTAGTGGTCAGCGAGGGTATAGGGTGGGTGGGAGCATTTCCAGGTATTGGTATGGAAGGTGACAAAGCAAGCAGTAAACCAGGCATAGAGACCGAAATCTTGGGATACGTACAGAGTATTTCCAACACAGAGGAAATAACGGGCAACAGAAGGTTCCGATGGGGAAAACCATGGTTTCGCAGAGGCAGAGAAGCCATCAGCAGTGGAGCTCCCAAATACTGTAGAACCCTCAGTGGGAGATAGTATTGTCTGGGGAGTAGGAATAGGCTTTGGGGCTTTAATATCAGGAACTTGAGAATCAGGCAGAGCAAGGGTAGCGGAGGGAGGGGAGCTACTGTCACACCCCCGTTTATTCTCCAACATCTCCGCATTTTTCCGGGATTTTTTTCCAAATGTTACGCACTTCACCGGGTTCTCACCGGGTTCATGCCGCATTCATGCCGCATTCTCAGCCGCGGTTCATGCGCGGTTGACGCGCAGTTGATGCGTTTATTGAGAATGGTTCGGATTTAATAGGTTGAAATTCTTCGCGTGTCCGCCAGATGGTAGATATTCATGAATTGTAATGCATATGCGCTTCAGTAATGTGTCGACTTGCAGGTGTTTCGTTTTAAAAAGATACCACAGTGGTCTATTGTAAATTGGCCTTGGGACTGAAGGAAGAGGTTACAATAATGTATCAATTTAGGCTTTTCATATTAAATAAAGACAAACACCAGTTTCTGTTATTCTCCAGAGTCCCACGGCATGAGTGTTCAAGTGCAGCCCGTGTTCCAAAAACCCGACAGAACGTACGCGTATTTAATATTGGCCATGATTAATGCAACAGATGATAAGATGGCAACAGTTGCTCAAATTTATCAGTATTTTATCGAAAACCATGACTTTTACAAATTTTCGCCAGCTCCTCATGTGTGGAAGCGTGCAATAAGGAAAAAGTTATGTAGCGATCCATGATCCACCACTGCTCACTCTAATGGCAAACACCACAAATCTACAACTTGCAAACAACTAACCAAATTTCTACTCATACTATTACTCTCTTTAGCAGGTGATATTGAACCTAACCCAGGTCCTCCAATTTCAGCTCTGTCCCATGCCCCTGAGAATTCCACCTTTAAATTCCAAAAAGGGCTATCTGTCGCCCATATAAAAATCCGGAGCCTGCTGCCCAAACTGGATGAACTAAGGGCATGGTGCCATATGCATAAACCCAAAGCCATCATTCTTACAGAAACATGGCTATCCCCTAAAACCCCTGATGCAAATATCGCCATTCAGGGATACTCCATTTTTAGGAGAGATAGGTCAAAGAGAGGAGGAGGGGTGTTATTTTATATTGCAGACACCTTACAATTTACACTGTTAAATTGCCCACCAAGCCCACCCTCTTTTGAAACTCTAGTTGGCAAAATCTGCCTCCCCTTTTCTAAGCCCATCTTGCTCGCTGGCATCTACCGCCCCCCTAAAGCCCCTCTACAATCCCTGACTGATATCACCCAATTTCTTGGCTCCATTTCCTCTCTGAATGAGAAGAGTGAGCTGCTAGTTCTTGGGGATTTCAACTTCAATTGGCTTGACCCTAAAAACCACAAAATCCTGATACAACTCAAGTCACTTAACCTATCACAACTCATTTCCCAACCCACACGGATAAACCTGAAATCGCATAACCATTCCTTGCTAGACTGGATTCTCTCCTCAAACCCCAGCAGAATCCAATCCCCTGGCATCATTCCTGACATTTTCAGTGACCATGCAATAGTGTACTGTGTAAGGAAAATTAAACCGCCCCAATCAAGCCCTAAAGTTCTCCTCACTAGAACATTTAAAAACTTTAACCCACAACAGTTTCTGGATGACCTTACCAACTGCCCATGGCACAGATTCGATTTAATTCCCGACCCCGATTCTGCGCTCGACTATTTCCAATCCGAGTTCTTAAAACTCTGCGATACCCATGCTCCACTACGCAAAATAAGGGTACGGGGGGCCCACCTTCCATGGGTTACAACTGACCTTATAGCACTCTACCAGTTCAGGGATGCCTTGTGGAAAAGCTACAAAGTAACTGGCACTACCAAGGATCTCAATCACTACAGATGCATGCGGAACATGTGCACAAGGCAAACATGGCATGCAAAAGCACAATATTACTCTGACAATCTCCACCAAAATACATCAAACCCAGCTAACTTCTGGAAGGTTATCAACAATATATTCCAGCCTCCTAACCATCAACAACCAAGTAATATCACTAAGGGGGATATCACTCTGACAAACCCCACTGACATTGCAAATGCATTCAATGATTACTTTGTGGGGTGTGCCACTAACTTATTAGCGAAACGCAGCACAATCCCCAAACACGAATCTCATCCTGGGAGTATCCCTACAGACCCACCCCCTCCCAAAACTGCCCACAATTTTCAATTTAGCCCAGTATCTGAAGAGGAGATTACACAAGCGCTCCTCAAACTAAAACTAAGCAGCCAATGTGGACCCGACTTACTACAATCTAGGTTCCTACGACTTGGTGCCCCAGCCATTGCCAAACCAATTGCGTCCATAGTCAACTCTATCCTGTCTGCAGGCCATATCCCTAAGACCTGGAAAACTGCCAGAGTTGTCCCAATCTTCAAAAGTGGGGACGAAAACACTGTCTCAAACTACAGGCCAATCTCACTTCTCCCAATTCTATCCAAAGTTATGGAAAAATGTGTCCACTCTCAATTAAGCGATTTCTACACCAAGACAAACTTCCCTAGCCAATTCCAGTCTGGGTTTCGTCCCAAACACTCCACCGTAACTACCCTGCTAAAAGTTTGCAATGAAATCCAGCGTGGAATGGAACGGGGACAACTCACTGGTGCAGTATTCCTAGATTTTGCAAAGGCTTTTGACACAGTTGATCATGTTATCCTGCTTAACAAACTCCAGAGCTCTGGAATAGGGAAACATGCTTTAAACTGGTTTCAGTCCTACCTATCAGGAAGATCCCAACATGTGTCCATCTCAGGCTCTAACTCCAACCCCCTGGATATCACCTGTGGTGTCCGGCAAGGCTCTGTTCTGGGGCCCCTACTCTTCTCAGTGTTCATTAATGATCTTCCCACAGCTTGTAAGGAAGCCTCAATACACATGTACTGTATGCAGATGACACAATCCTATATGCACACAGCCATAGCCTCTCTGACCTTCAACACATACTTCAGTCTGACTTTTTGAGACTCGAAAACTGGATTTCCCAAAACAAACTGTTTTTAAACACTGACAAGACTGTAACAATGGTATTTGGGACCAAGACTAAATTTGTAAAGCTTCCAGTGACTGAGCTCCTGATTAGAACCAACGCTAACACCACCCTAACACCTGTCACTAGTTTTAAATACCTGGGCTTATGGTTTGACTCCCACTTAACATTCGGGATGCACATTGATACCCTGACAACCAAGACCTATGCCAAACTAGGGGTACTTTACAGGAACAAATCCTCCCTAAGTCTCCTGGTCAGAAAGCGTATTGCACAGCAGATGCTAATGCCAATTATTGACTATGGAGACATAGTATATGGCTCGGCTCCTCAAACCCACCTTAGCAAACTTGACACCCTCTACAATTCAATTTGTCGTTTTGTTCTCCAATGCAACTACAACACACATCACTGCGATATGCTCAAAGAACTAGATTGGTCATCACTAGAGTCTAGGCGCAAAGTTCACCTTTCCTGTCTCACCCTCAAATACTTTCTGGGCAAGCTACCCAGCTACCTGAACAAGCTCCTCACCCCTACCACATGCAGCACCTATCACCTGAGATCAGACACCAAAAGACTATTCATGGTGCCAAGGCTCAACAAAGTATCCGGACGTTCCTCCTTCTCCTTCCGTGCACCCCAAAACTGGAACAACCTACCAGAGACTCTTATATCCACCACCAGTTTAAGTACTTTCAAATCTAAGGCTGTCTCACACTTTAATCTGGTCTGTAACTGTTTCATACGCTCATAATATATATTTTCTTTAACTGTGCACGCAATGTCTTGTATATAATGTATACCTTGTTCATTTATGTAACTGTACTTGTAACCATGTATTATTTGTTTTACTCTGTGCCCAGGACATTCTTGAAAACGAGAGGTAACTCTCAATGTATTACTTCCTGGTAAAATATTTTATAAATAAATAAATAAATAAATGTTTTTATCGTATTGAACCGAATTTATTGGAGGGTATTGGTGTGTATACCCGGGTTTTTCCTGTATCTATGATCATGCAGATGGCAAAAGGCGAAAGGTAGTGTTAAAACCAACTAAGAAACGACAGTCGCTGGCAAGCAATGCACCAGCACCAGCACCGGCTTCCAATAACGGTCCGGCCGTCAGTGACAACCCTTGCTGTCTGTCCATGCACGGATACCTGCAGCCTGAGCCGTATAGTTTCGAGCAAGCTTGCATGTACCTAAGCGATTTCCAGCCTCATCAGCTGACTACAGGTGTAGTAGTCCCTGTCAATGACGTGTATGATCAAGAATACTGGACTTGCAGTGGCCCGGTGCCAGCTGATTGGGAAATTCTATGGTGAGTAATGTTGCCGTATTTTATTCTGTTTTTTTATTTTGAAAATATCAATATCAGTGCGATTCAAAAGTCAAGCGATTCTCCTATAAGCTATATCATTGGCTGAGTGGCTTCTACAGTAGATACTGCACAATTGGTGAAAAGCTAGGCGCATGCGCATTGGAAACTTCTTGAAACACATATGCGTGTCATCACATCGAAGGTAGGCGCATGCGCATGTGAACAGGAGACGCCCCCCAAGAAAATTATTGGTGGGACTGACTGGGAACTTCTTTGGGGGACTGACCATCACAGTAAAACTTTTATTTATTTTTTCCTCAGAAAAGAAAACTTTGTCATCTGATGGATATGGATGGATAATATCGCTTCGTGTAACAATGCCTGCACATTGCAGAATCGGATTTAAAAAACCACGTACCGGAGTCTACAGTTATTGGCCGTTGTTGTTGATTAGGATAGAATACCAGAAACAGTATGCTGATGTTTTCAGACCGTACTGTATACAATGCTCTTTTATATACTGTATACTGTATAATAAATCCGAGAAAATAAAAAGTACGCATTTATTCTACATGTATTACAGTACATATGTGTCTTCTATACCTGTACATACAGTATGTGTCTTGTATTTCTTTTAATACTCTTGTGATGTACAGTACTGAGCATGCCTACAGTATACAGTACAGTATGCCTGGACAGTAGTGTACATTCTAGAAACACTGTATTTTGTTACAGTATCAACATTTTCTTTTATTGGTGGAGTAATTACAAAAACATATATTTACAAATACTGTACAATGTAAAAACATTTTAATTGCACAGCAATTCAAAACATCAACAGGTGTATGGTTTACTGCTAGTGAAATCATTTATGTACAGAAAGTCAAAACATTTACAGTCAGTCAGTATGGTTTACAGTCACATGTTGTTATTAAAAAAAATTCTTTATTCATAAAATATACAAAACGCAACATCTCCTTTATTAAAGTACAGCAAGTCAAAACATTTACGGTAGGATGGTGTGCAGAGCGGTCAGTCAGGCCTGCACATCTCCTGTCCTCAAGGGCCGCAAACAGGCCCAGTTTTCATGGTAACCTTTGAAAACCGGGCCTGTTTGTTGCCCTCGTGAACTGGAATTGTTCAGGTCTTGTGTATAGTAAACACAAACATTTATTTATTAATAGAAGTTAAAACACACAACATCTCCTTTATTTAAGTACAGCAGGTCAAAACATGTACAGTACAGCACAACAGTATGGTCTTACCTGTTTAAAAAAAAAATCTTTATTCATACAGTAAAATATACAAAACGCAACATCTCCTTAATTTAAGTACAGCAGGTCAAAACGTGTACAGTACAGCACAACAGTATGGTCTTACCTGTTTTAAAAAAAAATCTTTATTCATACAGTAAAATATACAAAACGCAACGTCTCCTTTATTTAAGTACAGCAGGTCAAAACGTGTACAGTACAGCACAACAGTATGGTCTTAACTGTTTTAAAAAAAATTCTTTATTCAGAAAGTAAAATATACAAAACGCAACATCTCCTTTATTAAAGTACAGCAAGTCAAAACATTTACGGTAGGATGGTGTGCAGAGCGGTCAGTCAGGCCTGCACAACTCCTGTATTCGAGGGCCACAAACAGGCCCGGTTTTCAGGGTAACCTTTGAAAACCGTGCCTGTTTGTTGCCCTCGGGAACTGTAACAAAACATTTACAAAAAATAAACAACAGTTGAACACTCACGCAAATTCGTACCCCAACAGATTGTCCTTCCATGGCCGATGCCTTGCATGGCGCAAAATGCCATTAATGCAGTCTCGAACGCCTTTCATTAAAGGATCTGTAATTGAAAAAAAGCACCGCAATTCCTCCAGAATGGTCTTTCTTAAATTGTCAGGAAGCACCTTTTTTTCGCGATTTCCTTCATAGTTCACTTTGAAGGCCCACTCGCAGTACATCAAGTAGGACACGTGGTGCTTAAAAAGTAACAAGGCATACTTGTGGGGTACACCAGCACTCATCACCCTATACTTCTCCCTGAGTGCCGGTGGCAGATTGCACAGGATGATGTCGGGCACCATATCGATGCAATCGAATGTAGGTTGGGTTCTTGAAGCGGGTGTTCTTCTGTGAGCGGGTGTGCTTGTGGCGGCGGGCGAGGATAGGTTGTCTGGGAGGAAGCTTTCCTCCTGTCTTGGTCACCGTGATGTCTCCTGGCGAGGTCTTGATGGGGTTGTCATGTTATACTCTTCCTCAACAGAATACATGTACACAAAATCTTCTGGTGGAGGGGGTGCGCTTGGTGATGGAAGGTGGTTGAAGGTCCCATTCATCACATCCATGCCACCCTCCTGCTCCGGCGTCGGGGATACAGGGACATGAACACAGAGCAAATTATGTATCCCCGCTATGTTAGTCTCTATCTTCTCCATCCGTCGATCCATCTTCTCCATCCGTTTATCCATCTTCTGCATCCGTTGATCCATATTTAGCATGGTCTCCAGAAGCAGATCTATCTTTGCCAGCACAATAGAGTTCCCGGGGATATCTACACTTATCCCATTCAGCATCCGGTCTAACGAGCTGCTTCTTGTGCATGGCATGCTGTCGACATCTGGGTGGATGGGTGCTACGGAGGATGAGAGGGGGGTTCCATGGAGAGAAGCGGCAGTGTCGCCGAAGAAGGGTGGAGGAGGTGACCTGTGGATTTCTGAGAGAGGAGAAGTGGCAGCGTCGTCGAAGAGGGATGGAGAAAGTGACCTCTGGATTTCTGGGCGAGAAGCGGCAGAGTCGTCTAAGCGCAATGGAGAAAGTGACCCGTGGATTTCCGGGGCACCAGTGGCAGCGTCGTCGAAGAGCAGTGGCGAAGATGGCCTGTGGGTTTCCGGGAGAGTGGTGGCAGCGTCGAGGACGAGTAGTGGAGAAGATATCCAGGAGAGTGGCGGCAGAATCGTCGAAGCGTATTGGAGGAAGTGGTCTGCGAGTTCGATGGGTTGGCTGCCATTTGTTTTGCGTTGAGTGTACATCACTGTATTGCTTCTTGACATAATAAGGCTTACGTCTATTAAAACCGTTAGTCTTTGGGGTCAGCAGAAGGTTTTCTTTATTGGCCTTAGCCTGTTGCTTTGGCCTTGGCGTGGAAACGGCTGCCGCCTTTCGCTTTTTCTGTGTGATAGGCACGGCAGAGGCGAGTGGCTTCCTGCGTCCGTAGAATCAGGGTTGATCCATGGAAGCAGATGGCACAATGCAGTATCTGGACAAGGGCAAGTTCAGATAAAGATAATCGAGTGGTGGGCTATGCAAAGTGTGTAACCTTTTATGCATGGCGACGAGGTACAGGTGTTGAAAGTGGGCGTACGCAAATGTGAGTCATTAACGTATAAATACACCATCCATTTTGTGGATTCACTGCACATTGAATACACATCGACTAAAAATCGAATATACATTCTTGTGTTTGTATTTCTTTCTACTCGCAGCAATGCCTGTTAAAAAGATTTCAAAGGATCTCAGCATGAGAATTAAGGAGATGTACACGAGCGGACACCGAATTGCAGATATCCAACGCTGGTTAGCTGCTTCTGGCTTCGTTGTGCCATCAACCATCATGTGCTATCATGCACACGGAAAAAACAGACGACGCACGAGGACACCAACGGTAACTACCGCGTAAGTATATTTAAATAACTATATAATACAGTATATCTATCATTGTTTATATTGCTGCATATTAATAGAATAATATATTGTGTAGATCTACTGTATCTAATTTTATACAGTAGTTATTTCGGTACATTTATATAACAACAGTATATATATTTTTTATATTGCTGCATATTAATAGAACAGTATATTGTGTAATGTAGATCTACTGTATCTAATATTTTAGTTATTTCGATATATTTATATAACAACAGTATATATATATTTTATATTGCTGCATATTAATAGAACAATATATTGTGTACTGTAGATCTACTGTATCTAATTTTATACAGTAGTTATTTCGGTATATTTATATAACACCAGTATATATATTTTTTATATTGCTGCATATTAATAGAGAACTAGAAGACAAGAACACCCTTTTGACAGCACTCGTTGTAGTTGAAATGTAATGATGAATTAATTAATACATAATACTTTATTATTATAATATAAAATAAAAGTGAAATGTTAAAGTGATAAACAACTAACATTGGTGACACAACATATAAAACAGACTAATGTGCTCTATACAAAAACTGAAACATAGGGGTGAAAGATGACAACTAACTGCTTATTAGCAGAAGAGTGACTCACCAATAGTGAGAAAACAGCCCCTTAGTACAGCAATGAAAACTGGTTAAAAAGCCTGTATAATCAAAACAGGTAACAAAGGACTGACCATGGAATAAATTACTAATTGTAAGG
This sequence comes from Ascaphus truei, assembly GCF_040206685.1. Taxonomy (NCBI): domain Eukaryota; kingdom Metazoa; phylum Chordata; class Amphibia; order Anura; family Ascaphidae; genus Ascaphus; species Ascaphus truei. The sequence goes on from NC_134486.1 coordinate 142,492,483, forward strand.
AATCCACTCCTGGCTTTGATTATAGCTTTTGCAGACTTCTGCAGTTGCAAAAGCTTCCTATGGCAATCTGCGTGGACTAAGGTCGGTGATTATATAACCCCACCTCAGCCCCGTGGTCTGGTCCCAGTTTGTAGCGAGCACAATCGTAACACTAATGTATGGCATATGAAAGTTAACCCACTAATACACAGATGGTACAGACAAAATCATGTCAAATGGTATAATCAGTGTTGCCAAAGTAACAGGGCCCGTGTAGGGGCAAACAACCTGCCAAAGATAAACTAACAACAAGGTGAATAAATCTCCTGTTAGATGCAAATGCAGGGATACTCCATAGGTAAGTGAATAACATGCATAAGAGCCCACAAAATGTGTTAAATGGCTCTGAGGCAGGGATCGAGTTCGTATCAAGTTATAGCCCCCTATTAATATGCAATGTTAACACACAAAGGATAGTTAATGGCAATAAAGATACTGTGGTGAGAACACAAACATACAGTATGCGCACAGAGGGTGGGTTCGCAAGTGTATCAAACACACTGATTGCAGCAGCTGCTACTAAAATACAATGTAGCACAAAAGAGGGAGTGATTATAAACACTCTATAGCAATCTCTTATTACAGAGGTGGTTGCTATGCTTCAAAGACCATTGTCATGGCTAAAGAGGCAATAATTACTAAGGCTGGCTCAGTACAAGTTATATAGTATTAATTACAACCGTTAGTGCAGTGTGTAGCAGTCAGATTAACATGATATTAGCTCGCGAACAGACCGGCACTCAACAGTGCCTCTCACCCTCTGCCCTGCATGTGAACGTCATAACGTCATGATGTCAGTCCAGTAGCCGCCTCCCACCTGATGCATGTTTCGCTGAGGCGCTTTTTCAAAGGTATGCGTAATAATAGAACAATATATTGTGTACTGTAGATCTACTGTATCTAATATTTTAGATATTTCGGTATATTTATATAACAACAGTATATATTTTTTATATTGCTGCATATTAATAGAACAATATATTGTGTACTGTAGATCTACTGTATCTAATATTTTAGTTATTTCGGTATATTTATATAACAACAGTATATATATTTTTTATTGCTGCATAATAATAGAACAATATCTCATTGTATACTATTTTTAAACCAAAGGATGTGCTGTGCTTGTGGCCTACTGCACTGTAACTTACCGGATTGTTTTTCTGTACTTTGTTGGGAGACAACTCTTCTGGTTGACAAAATAAGTGAGGAGAATGATGAGAAGAGTACATTAAGGTTCAAATACACTCTGCAGGAAAATCACAATCTGACTGTATCTGAGACCAACATAAACAGACAGACAAGTTCCTCCTTGAATGCACTCAGAAAGGTAAGTCAGAGCGATATGGTTGATAACATTAAAAACCTTTTAATCACCAAATAGTAAGAACATAATGTATAGAGGGAAATGGTATAGGTAGTCCACGGCCAGTCCCTTAAAACAAACCAAGAAAAGATCTTCCCAAATAGGTGTATGGAAGATAGTGGGGACAATACACCACCTAGGTGTGGGCTACAGAAAACTGCAAAGTCTCGCCACAAAATAACTTCAGACTTGAGAACCTGTCCTGTTGGCAGGAATTCTATTATCAAAAACCAGCACACCTATAGAAAAAAGTATGCTGATACTAGATCTGAAGAAGGTGTGGGCTACAGAAAACTGCAAAGTCTCACCACAAAGTAACTTCAGACTTGAAAACCTGTCCTGTTGGCAGGAATTCTATTATCAAAAAACCGGCACACCTATAGAAAAAAGTATGCTGATACTAGATCTGAAGAGGTGGTTCATATACAGTTCGTGAGTCATAAAGCCCTTACATCCGTATACATAGACCACAAGGAATGGGGGTGTATGTCAACTCCAGAACACAAATGAAGTCAACGAATGATGTGAAGAGTAATACATATAACATAAATTAAACCACATACATAGCTATTAACTACGTGGCTAGTGAGTAGTAACCTCTGCGTAGGGCAAGCACAAAGCGTGCTCTGCTAGTGCCCAGAGGCATGGTTCAGTGACCGTATCCAGTTATGGCCTCAGAATAATATAACACAGTTAATGCAGAGGTCACTGCCCAAATAGGTGTATGGACGATAGTGGGGACAATACACCACCTAGGTGTGGGCTACAGAAAACTGCAAAGTCTCGCCACAAAGTAACTTCAGACTTGAGAACCTGTCCTGTTGGCAGGAATTCTATTATCAAAAACCAGCACACCTATAGAAAAAAGTATGCTGATACTAGATCTGAAGAAGGTGTGGGCTACAGAAAACTGCAAAGTCTCGCCACAAAGTAACTTCAGACTTGAAAACCTGTCCTGTTGGCAGGAATTCTAATATAAAAAAACCGGCACACCTATAGAAAAAAGTATGCTGATACTAGATCTGAAGAGGCGGTTCATATACAGTTCGTGAGTCATAAAGCCCTTACATCCGTATACATAGACCACAAAGAATGGGGGTGTATGTCAACTCCAAAACACAAATGAAGTCAACAGATGATGTGGAGAGTAATACATATAACATAAATTAAACCACATACAAAGCTATTAACTACGTGGCTAGTAAGTAGTAACCTCTGCGTAGGGCAAGCACAAAGCGTGCTCTGCTAGTGCCCCGAGGCACGGTTCAGTGAACGTATCCAGTTATGGCCTCAGAATAATATAACACAGTTAATGCAGAGGTCACTGAATAGGGTCTCTGCTAGATGGAAATACAGAGGTTCACTGAGTGGAGTCTCCCAGATAGCAGGCAACAGAGGCACTGTACTTAATCAGAGTGCTCCTGGCAGTATAAATCAGTGCATAAGATGTTGTCCATAATGAGTGTTGCACAGAGTGATGTTGCCCTAAGTGTGTGTGGGTTACCCCTAATAATGCTAACAATATGGACCCCTTTTCTTGGTTTGTTTTAAGGGACTGGCCGTGGACTACTTATACCATTTCCCTCTATACAATATGTTCTTACTATTTGGTGATTAAAAGGTTTTTAATGTTATCAACCATATCGCTCTGACTTACCTTTCTGAGTGCATTCAAGGAGGAACTTGTCTGTCTGTTTATGTTGTTATTATAGTTTATCCTCTATTGCACCAGTTTGTGTGTTATTTGATTTCATATACTATCCTCATTTTGCTGACGCGGGAGCTTCCCCTTCCTCTGTCCCCTTCCCTTCCCCCACCCCCAGATTAGTGTATCTGAGACCAGCATAAAGAAGATGAGATGCAGAATTGGATGGAAATATGGACGTGTGAGGTTAGTACTGGACAGTAAAGGAGGTAAAAGTGTTGTTTAAGAAACTGTACTGTACCTATAAAATTATTTCTTCCTTGTAATTACAGAGCGTACCCTATGATAAGGGACGTTAACAAAATCAAGAGAGTGGTCCAGGCCCAGGCATGGAACGACAGTGGAGAAACATTCCAGGATTGCATCTTCACTGACGAGTCTACTGTATCGCTGGAGAGATTTGCCACCTTTGCATTCCACAAAAAAGGTTGCATATGTATGAAGCCGCGTCCAAAACACCCAGTGAAGATGCATGTGTGGGGTGCCATCTCTAGGCGTGGACCAGGATGCATTGTCATCTTTGAAGGTAAAATATATAAAATATAATTTTGCCTTACGCACTGTACTGTACTTGTGTGCAATTTTTGGATCACTTTTCTTTTCTTGTTATAGGAATCATGAATAAAGCTTTCTTCCAAGACAAAATTGTGCCTGAGATTGTGGAATACAATTTTGGAACGATGTACTCACCGTGGAACGATGCAATAAATATATTGACCATATGGCGACTGTGTCGCCCATTGTGATTGCGCGTAATGGGCAAGCATCAGGAAGGTAGTATAGTATACTGAAGTACTGTGCTGTAGTATTGTAAGTACAGTATGATACAGGTAAGTATGGAACAGATTTTTTCTTTCCAAGTAGTCAGAGTATACAGTACAGTAGTTCCAGTATAGACTAGTTTGATAGTACTGCGGTAACTGCATACTGTACTCCAATATGGAGTACTGTAGCTACAGTATACAGTACACAATGCCATGATACAGTATGCACCTACAGTAACCGCTCAATTTTTTCTTTCCAGAGAGAGCAGCACTAGCCATCTGGTTACAAAGTATTTAACAGTAGTCACAGTATACAGTAGTTCCAGTATAGACTAGCTTAACAGTACTACACAGCACACAATGCCTTAATACAGTATGCACATAACTGCACTAATTTTTTGTTTTCTTGTCTTTTCAGGAACAAAGGATGGACTGGGAGAGAGGGGGGGTGCCGTGTACAGTCTGTGAACTGTTTGTACAGTTAAGTGTACAGTATCTAAACAGCAGTAATGATGTACACAAAACCTCTCCTCTCTCAATGAACTACTGTACTGTACACAGAATGAGGAAGAAGATAAAGACGGAAAAAATTATATTACTATATAAATAGATATATATATATATATATATATTATATATTATTAATATTATTATCAATGTGCATTATTCATGTTTATCCACCGGCCCTCAATTTCCATCTGACAGAAGAACTTAATAAAGACTGCATTATGTATTATTCATGATTATTTTTATATTTGTTTTTTTCGGTTCCTGATAAAATAAATATTTATTTACATTCTTGATAATCAGAATCATTGACAACACCCCCCCACACACACACACACCTACAGTACACCAAAGGAAAAGAATAAATGACAAAACAACATGAATCAGTTAATGGTTTTTTAACTCTCAATTCTCATAGTGCTTTGCAAATCAGATTTACATATCAAATTCGAGAAGGGATTTTCCATAGCGTTACCGTAAACAAAGCCTCAAAGGGTTGGAAGGGGGGGGGATTGGGTGAGTCATGCGCAGTAATCAGCTAGCTCCCATCTCAAAGAGGATTACACGCAGGCGCAGTGAGGTGACGCTCGGCTAGGGACGGATTAAAAACACAATGACAAGCTTCAGAAAATGAATGACTCTGTAGAGGTGTCTGTCGATAAGAGTTTCAAATCCTTGAGCGAGCCTTGTGTGTGCGTGGGGGAGGGGGGTACAGGATACAGCTGCATGAAGTTCAAAGATAATGACATACAGTACTGTAATTTGAAAAGGCAGTTCATCATAATAATATGATCCCTACAACCCCAAATACAGTACTGTACATTAAAAGCACACAAATCAACCATGTGCAGTCAAACGCACAGGGTCGCCGTCAAAAGCTACTGTACAGCACAGATTGAATATCGTAATATCAAGATGGTTTTTGCAGGCTTGTGGAGAAAATAAAAATAAAAAATGAGGAGAAAAAAAAGTTTTGTTTTTTTTTCGTCACTCACTCAAGCAAGCAGTGGTGAATTTACAGGCGCATGCGCAGTAATCAACTAGCTTCTATCACATAGAGAGGTGCTGCTCTGTTAGGAACGGATTAAAAACACAATGGCAAGCGTTTTATATTTATTTTTTTTGTTCCTGATAAAATAAAATAAATATTTATTTACATTCTTGATAATCAGAATCATTGACAACAACCCCCCCCCCACACACACACAGTACATCAAAGAAAAAGAATAAATGACAAAACAACATGAATCAGTTATTGGTTTTTTAACTCTCAATTCTCACAATGCTGTGCAAATCAGATTTACATATCAAATTCGAGAAGGGATTTTCCCAAAGCGTTACCGTAAACAAAGCCTCAAAGGGTTGGAGGGGGGGGGGTTGGGTGAGTCATGTGCAGTAATCAGCTAGCTCCCATCTCAAAGACGATAACACGCAGGCACAGTGAGGTGACGCTCAGCTATGGACGGATTAAGAACACAATGGCAAGCTTCAGAAAATGAATGACTCTGTGGAGGTGTCTGTCGATAAGAGTTTCAACTCCTTGAGCGAGCCTTGTTTGTGTGCGTGGGGGAGGGGGGTACAGGGTACAGCTGCATGAAGTTCAAAGATAATGACATACTGTAATTTGAAAAGGCAGTTCATCATAATAATATGATCCCTACATCCCCAAATACAGTACATAAAAAGCACACAAATCAACCATGTGCAGTCAAACGCACAGGGTCGCAGTCAAAAGCTACAGCACAGATTGAATATCGTAATATCAAGATGGTTTTTGCAGGCTTGTGGAGAAAATAAAAATAAAAAATGAGGAGAAAAAAAAGGTTGTTTTTTTTGTGTGTCACTCACTCAAGCAAGCAGTGGTGAATTTACAGGCACATGCGCAGTAATCAACTACCTCCCATCTCAAAGAGGATTACACGCAGGCGCAGTGAGGTGACGCTCAGCTAGGGACGGATTAAAAACACAATGACAAGCTTCAGAAAATGAATGACTCTGTAGAGGTGTCTGTCGATAAGTGTTTCAAATCCTTGAGTGAGCCTTGTGTGTGTGCGTGGGGTAGGGGGGTACAGGGTACAGCTGCATGAAGTTCAAAGATAATGACATACAGTACTGTAATTTGAAATGGCAGTTTATCATAATAATATGATCCCTACACCCCCAAATACAGTACTGTACATAAAAAGCACACAAATAAACCATATGCAGTAAAACGCACAGGGTCGCAGTCAAAAGTTACAGCACAGATTGAATATCGTAATATCAAGATGGTTTTTGCAGGCTTGTCAAGAAAATAAAAATAAAAAATGAGGAGAAAATGGGTTTTTTTTGGTCACTCACTCAATCAAGCAGTGGTGGGTGAAGTTACAGGCGCATGCGCAGTAATCATCTGCTGTCAAGCAGGAATGTGATTGAAACCAGAAAGACACACGTTCAAAGGAATGGTGTGGGAGAGATGTACTGACTTGTAGAGAAGATAAGAAGTTGAAATACCCTGCAGTGCAGTAAATTATCCCGTGCATGTGCGGGGTCGAGCGAGGGGAGAGCGCTGTACTGTATATGCCGAAATTTGTCACTGTTACAGAACACGCCACACGCCTATGCGTTTCAACAATTTTCAAATGAGACATACAGTACAGCACTGCACATGCATGTATAAATATGCAAATTTACAATTACTGCACACGCACATGCAGACTGTGTACTGACGCACAGTAGGTTGAACTGCTAAAGTATTAGACTTCGACGACAACAGCTCACGAACACCCCCCTGAGTTTTTAGACGGTATTGCAGTATTGCAGACAGCGATAATAAAATGCTAATATCACGAGCGCTAAAATAACGCAATTCACTCCGGACCAAAAAAAAACAAAAAACGCATCTGACCGAGATTATCAGAGCGCCGGGGATCCAGCCGCATTAGGATAAAGGTGGCTGCCACTGTAGCATCAGAAGCTGAAGTCTGTACTTCAATGACAAGGACCTGAGAGACTACAAAAGCAGCAGTGAGTAGAGGAATCGACTCCGGAGCTGGAGGCTCGGAATCCATAACAGAAACATCTAGCAATGCTGGGGTACTGATAGGAGAACTAGCGTCAAGAGCTGGTGCCTGAGAGTCAGTGACGGATAATGGGGGGGTAATGATGGGAGTTAAAGAGACAACAAGCGGCAAGTTGGAACCATGGAAACTCTTAAAAGCAGAAACCTTAGAACTAAAAGGAGTCTTATCCAAAACTGCAAGGGCCCTAACAACAGGGGTGCTTGTCATGACAAAAACATAAATAGGCGTGTTTACTAGTGCAAAAATTCTGATAACGGGACTCCTAGCCAGTGGTGAGGGTGTCTGGGTTTGACAAGTGAGAAAATCAGATATAGTGATAAGTGACTTAGAATCAATCACTGAGGTTCTAGGTTTGCTGGACATGTGTGAGAAAGTACCCTTTAAGACAGGAGTTTTAATTTTTACCCCGAGTAACCCAACGGTTGCTGGGGCATATTTAGACGCAGTGCTGAGGGACTGAGGTTTAGCAAGGGCAGGAAAACTAAATAGCTCAGATTTAAACACCAGGACTAGTAATATAGGCAGGGTGGTCTCAGACTGTACTAAGGGAGTAACAACAAATATGCTGATCCCTGGAGGGGTTGCATGGGCAAAGAAATCAGGGGAACCAAAAGCAATGACGGCCTCTATAGGAAGAGATTCTGAATCTGAAGGAAGGTTTTTAGCTCTCAGAGTAGCGGGACGGACAAGTCAAATTTCAGAGAGAGGGGAGACTGTGTACAGGCTTCTAGCAAGCACATATGAAAAAGCGTCACTTTTGAGTGAAAGCAGTGTGTCAGCAAACATTCCTGGGAACACAACATGAACCCCAGGAGGGGCAAAATTACCACTGTACATTTTTAACCGTAATCTTTGAGAAATGGAGAACACAGACAGTACAAGGGGGTAATCACAACTGTACTGGTCTATGAAGTGGGTATTTGGTAAGGAGTGTATGGGAAACCAGAAATGACTGCAGATTCCATAAGGTGGGGACTATGCGCTGAAGCAGGGATCACCGTTCTCTGGGTGACAGATTGGTTCAGCGAAATACCCATGAGGGGGAACTCTGTGACCAAGCTTAGGGAAAAAACTGGTACCAGAATACATTTAACTGGAAACAGAACTTTAGCCGAAGTTTCAGGGGGCACAGCAGCTGAAACTTGAGCTGAAGCAGGGGGTTTATAGCAAAGACTATCTAAGGACTCCGCAACGTTAGGGGAGTCATTCAATGCAACCTCTGCTGTCGGACTTGGGGACTCATTCTCTGAGGCTAAAACGGAGGCATTAGCTTGGAGGCAGCAAGAATTTACAGGGGTTAATGCAGATAGTACCTGAGAGTAAAAAATAGAGAGTTTTTCCTCTGTAATTGGGGACTCAAGGGATTCCTCCTCTGGAACTAGGGACGTGACCTTGGCTGGCGAAGAACAGGGACTTACCAGAGGAGACTCATAGAGCTGCCCCACAGGGGTTAATACAGGAATGACCCTGGGAACAGAACTTAGAAATTCAAGCTTAGAATGTGGAAGTAGAAGGGATTCTTTCTGACGGGGAGAGCATGCAGGACTGCCTAGCAGGGGTTAAAGCAGGAAAAACCTCAAGGGCTGGAATGGGAGATTCAGAGTTAGAAAGAGAGAGTAAAGAGAGCTTACACTGTGAGAGAGACACACAGACCTGAGAAATACAGGGATTTACAGTGGGAAACTCATAGGCCTGACTAGCAGGGGTTAAGACAGGACTAAGCTCAAGTATAGAAGTTAGGGATTCTGAGCTAGAAATAGAGGGGAAAAGGGATTCGTTCTCGGATACTAGAGCCTTAGTGTTGGCTAGAGAAATATACGTATACTCCAGGGGAACCTCACAGGGCTGATCGGCAGGGGTTAACGTAGACATATCATTGGGGCTAGGGACCGTGGCAGCTTCTACATTAGGGGGCAGTGAAAGTGGGACAGTTTGGTAATTTCCTGGACAGGGAGATACGTCCCCAGGTTTAGCGACAGGACTGGCAGAACAGGGGGACTGCCAAGTGGCAGCGTAGCTGGCGAGGAGAGGGTCCTGTTCCTTTATGCAAATGTCCAAAGTCAGGGAAAGTACACAGAGTGTGTTTTGTGCGTGAGCCAACATGAAGAGAGGGTCCTCTCGTACTATGTCCAGTGATAAGGCCAGGGCATAGAGTGCATCTTTGGCATCGGCCAGTTCCATAGGATTCACATTATCCCAGGTTAAAGGGGAACGAACACAAGCGGCCAGAGACTGTTTTAAGTCTTTGAGGCAAATATCCTTACAAATGAGATCATAACGGCATCTCTTTTGCAAAGGGGTTAAACCTTCATACATATATAGACCTTCAATCCGAGGTAGTATTTCGCACAGATACTGGTTTTCCAACTGGGACTGGTCGGCGGACCGGGACAGGAGTTCAGAGAGAAACAAACCAACCCTCACCACAGGGCGGTCCGAGTTTGTGGGGCCGAGCATACTGTCACGGCTGTGCTCGCCAGAAACCTGGGACGGACCGCGTGGCTGAGGTGGGGTTGTATAAGCACCGACCTTAGACCGCGCAGGCTGATCCGGATTGCGCAGTTCGTAGTCGTACGTAGCAGTGTCGGGACTGGAGAAGATAGCAACATCAGTGGACAAGCCATGGTCAGGACTGGAGAGATCAGGGTAAACGTTATCCAAGCGGAGTTTCGGCAACAGGTAGTCAGGAGTTCCCCGCTTTAGCTTAGGAGCGTGGGCGCGGGAGCGGGTTCTGTGCATGCGGTGACCATGGCCCATGGTACCGGTCTCAGGAAGGGATTGGCAGACCGGAGTGGGCACACCGCCTGGCAGCACTGGTAAACCAGTGCTTCAGCGCAAGAGTCCAAAGCGGGCCTGTTCAAGGAGAGAGAGAGCTACAGACCTCAGGACTCGTAGACTGGCCTCTGCTAAGGGTAGGGCAGCAGACCACAGGAAACAGGGAGCTGAAGTATACACTGGAGGTGCTCCACTTCAGCACAGGAACCTGGACACGGCCTCTGCAATGGAGAGAGAGCAGCAGGCCCCAGGACCCGGTAGACAGGCCTCTGCTATGGAAGGACAACAGGCCTCAGGAAACAGGGAGCTGAAGTACACACTGGAGTCCTCCGCTTCAGCACAGGAGTCAGGACAAGGCCTCTGTGTGAGACTAGCAGCAGGCTTTAGGAACAGTAGATAGGCCTCTGCTATGGAAGCACAGCAGGCCTCAGGAAACAGGGTGCTGAAGTCAACATGGAGAGTACTCCGATTCAGCACAGGAGACAGGAACAGACCTCTGCGTGAACTAGGGAATAGAACTAGAGAGATTAGTACACAACAGAGCCAAGCCAAGGGCTTGTGGCAGAACACTTGTGACATCCAGGAAGGATTATGCTCGGCAGGGAAGCATTGTGGGAAAGGTGTCTTTAAAGGTCAGTGAACCAATAGCAGAAGGGGCGTGTGACAGCATTGCTTTAATGAGTGAATCCAGGGTGGAGCTGCAGTAAATATCAGGAGCAGTGTTCCAGGGCTGCACAGGTCTGTAAGGCAAGGCAAACAGTAAACTAAGGTGCGGATCCTTTACAGGGGTGCATGGTAAGAGAAGGAGGAGCGACCGGATACTTTGCTGAACCTTGGGACCATAAACAGTCTTTTGGAGTCAGATCTCAGATGATAAGTGCTGCAAGTGGTAGGGGTGAGGAGCTTGTTCAGATAGATGGGTAGGTTGCCCAGAAAGTATTTGAAGGCAAGACAAGAGAGGTGAACTTTGCACCAAGACTCAAGTGATGACCTATCTAGTTTTTTGAGCATTTTGCAGTGATGTGTGTTGTAGTTGCATTGGAGAACAAAACGGCATATAGAATTGTAGAGGGTGTCAAGTTTGCCAAGATGGGTTTTGGGTGCCAAGCCATATACTTTGTCCCCATAGTCGATAATTGTCATTAGCATCTGCTGTGCGATATGCTTTCTGACCAGCAGGAGGATTTGTTCCTGTAAAGTACACCTAGTTTGGCATAGGTTTTGGATGTCAAGGTATCAATGTGCATCCCAAATGTTAAATGCCAGTCAAACCATACAGTATGCCCAGGTATTTAAAACTAGTAACAGGAGGTAGCTTTACAAATTTAGACTTGGTCCCAAATACCATTGTTACTGTCTTGTCAGTGTTTAAAAACATTTTGTTTATGAAATCCAATTTTCAATTTCAAAAAGTCAGATTGAAGGATGTGTTCAAGGTCGGAGAGGCTAGGCCTGTGTGCATATAAGATTGTTTCATCAGCATACATGTGTATTGAAGCTCCCTTACAAGCTGCAGGAAGATCATTGATGAACACTGAGAAGAGTAGGGGCCCTAGAACAGAGCCTTGCAGAACAACACAGGTTATATCCAAGGGGTTGGAGTTAGAGCCTGAGATAGCCACATGTTGAGATCTAACCGATAGGTAGGAATGAAACCAGTTTAGAGCATGCTTCCCTATTCCACAGCACTGGAGTTAGTTAAGCAAGATAACATGATCAACAGTATCAAAAGCCTTTGCAAAATCTAAGAAAATTGCACCACTGAGTTGTCCCAGTTCCACTCCACACGAGATTTCATTGCAAACTTTTAGCAGGGTAGTTACCATGAAGTGTTTGGGGCGAACCCCAGATTGGAATTGGCTAGGGAAATTTGTCTTCGTACTGTTGCGGCACACTTTATTCTAACAAATCACCGGTTTGTCCCTGGCTTGTTCCTGGAATGCGACGCTTTTCACCTGGAGCATGCCGCGTTCCCAGCCAGGGGTCATGCCCGGCTGGCACGCGGTGGATGTGTTAATTGATAATGGTTCAGGATTTAATAGGCTGCAATGCTTCGCGTGTCCGCCAGATGGCATAAATTCATGAATTGTAATGCAGTATATATATATACTGTATAACAACAACTCCTATAACCCCTAACATACAGTACTGTACACATACAGTACTGTATATGCACATCAATGATACTATAGGCCGGCGGGGGCGAGATGTGTTTGCAGCAGAGAGAGATCTGCTGCTCTCTCTGCGCAAACATCGGCACATTAAAAATGATTTAAAATACATTTTTATTCATAGTGTAGATGTGCAGGGGGTCTCCGGAGCTGAACCGCGTTGGTTTCAGGTCCGGGGACCCCCTGCTTCCCGACATACAGACCCCTTTATGAGGTGCCGGTATCCCTCTGCATTTAAAGGTCCCGATCACGTGACCGCGGCATGTAAACCAAGCAGAGGGATACCGGCACCCCATAAAGGGGCCTGTATCTCGGGAAGAAGGGGGTCCCCGGACCTAAAACCACCGCGATTCAGCTCCGGAGACCCTCTGCACATCTACAGTATGAATAAAACACATATATAAATAAACACTCATTCCTTACCTTTGCGGCTATGTGCTACGGTAACGAAGCAGCATGACTGTATTTTTAATAATATTGTACAGTGAGCAGGGGGTTCCCTGAGCCACAAATCAAAGCTCCTGCACAATATTATTAAAATACAGAAATGCTGCGTCATTACCATAGCTGATAGCCGCTAAGGCAATGAAGGGTTTAACCCACCGTGCCCGCTTTATTGTGGGTAGTGGGGGTGGGTGAAGGGGGTATTTGGCCCTTGGTATGAGTTTAGGACTTGCGAGGGGGTTGCGGGTGCACTTATCCCCTTCACGGCCGTAGCAGTTAATACCCCTACGGTCATGAAGGGGTTAACCTCTCCCGCTACCCCCCCGCAAGCCCTAAACAACCATCGTTGGGGCTAATACCCCCTTCACCCACCCCCGCTACCCACAATAAAAAAAATTCACACACAGCAGCCGCCCAAAAAAAAAAAAAAAAAAATCTAAATAAATAAATAAATACATGAATATAAATAAATACATTTAAAATACATTTTTATTCATAGTGTAGATGTGCAGGGGGTCTCCGGAGCTGAACCACTGTGGTTTTAGGTCCGGGGACCCCCTGCTCCTTAAGATACAGGCCCCTTTATATATATACAGTATATACACACACATGATGAACCAATATACAAATAAATGTAGAAGGGTTATTAAAATCATACTGTACTACAAATAACACTTCTCCATACAGGCACATTACATTAAAATGAATTTCCTTTAATAATCCTAACTGATCTTAAATTTTAAATCATCCAATGCCAATGAAAAACCTCACATTCCAATCAATACATTGCATTTACATTGTATTTATGATGCATAAAATCTATGCACCATACACTGGCGACACACTTAATCGCAGTGCGGCCAGATCCGCAAGCCTGGAGATTTCCCGGCTTGCTAGTGGCCGCCCCTCGGCGTGCCGCGCGTCACCGACGCGCGGTCACGCGTCTTCGGGAGCCTGCGCCCCCTGCACGTGCGTCCAGGGCTCCCCGAGGGAGCCCTGGTGTGCCGCGATGTGGGGGACGGCGGCAGGGGGTTCCGGGGGACCCGGCGGACCCGGCAGCGGTAGGGAGAGCGCCCCGACCGGAGGGCGCTCTTCCGCTGCTTCGGCGCGTGCCCGTCACCCTCCGGCGCGCGCCAGGCTACTGCTGCGGCCAAGAACGGGCAAATGCTCGAATAAACTTGGCCGCAGCAGTATACATTCTGCAAATGAATGTGAACAATATCATTGCAAGCAAAATACAAATACTGTACCTCCAAACAAGTAAACTATTTTAACCAATCAAGTAAACAAAAATCAATATATAAGTACCAACCAGAAAACAAAATTTAAAACCAAGGCTAACCCTTACAATACCAAGGATTACATCTATCTAATTGTAAAAAACATTATACTGTACACACATTGAAGCATTGCAATAAACAACATACAGTACAGTACATCCCCTGTATCTCCCTGCCTTGAGAGTAATCTGTGTAAGGCCCCCTCCCCCTAATGTTTCTGTTAAATCTCCCTGCCTTGAGTGTAATCTGTGTAAAGCCCCCTCCCCCTAATGTTTCTGTTAAATCTCCCTGCCTTGAGTGTAATCTGTATAAAGCCCCCTCCCCCTAAGATGTCTGTTAAATCTCCCTGCCTGTGTTGCTGTGAGTGCAGTTTATGTAAATGTGGGGAGGGGGTGTGGGTTATAACCCCACCTCCTTGAATGTGATCTGTGTAAAGCCCCCTCCCCCTAATGTGTCTGTTAAATCTCCCTGCCTGTGTTGCTGTGAGTGCAGTTTATGTAAATGTGGGGAGGGGGGGGGGACCCAATGTGCATACTGTGAGGTCTAACCACCCTCACCCACTACCCACATACCGTTACCCCCCCCCCCATCCTGGCCATGGCCCCTCCGCTTCTGCAAAACAGACACAAAAATTAAAACATCCAAAGTAATGTCCCCTAACCCCTTAATCACCATAGCGGTTATTAACCGCTACAGTCATTAAGGGGTTAACCCACCCTCACCCACCACTCGGGACGCCTACATACCCTCCCATACTAACCCCTAACCCCGTGAGGCCTAACCACCCTCACCCACTACCCACAAGGGAGGCCTATCCACATACCGGTGGGGAACCACCCCCAGTACCCACAATAAAAACAATTCAGTGACCCACAATAAACATCATTATATTTATTAAATACATTACCCACCCCCTGTGCCCCCCCATATATACAAGATTTATCCTTTTACAAACAGGGTTCATAACGCAGTCCCACGCGAGTCCCCGTTGGGCTGGCGGGGCACCTGACAGACCTACAGGGTACCAGCAGCCCTTTTCAAACAGGTTCTGGTGGCCTGCTGGTGGGTCCCGCCAGCACCATGGCCCCCAGGCGGTCTCCTTGGGTCACCGTGGGCCACAATTGGGTCCCCACGGTAGGCCCAAGGATGTCTGGGAGCCCCGGGTCAGACCCACAGGTGTCTGCGGGGCCTCGGGTGGTTCCCACGGGGTCTGGGGAACTCATGGTTGCTCACTACGGGTCCGCGGTGCCCCCACAGAAGTGGGACCACACATCTTCATCCCCGCACCTACGGGTCGGTGGTGCCCCCACAGAAGTGGGACCACTCAGCTTCATCCCCGCAGACTACGGGTCCGCGGTGCCCCCACAGATGTGAGGCCACCGCTTCATCCCCGCATGTGTCACCCGTGGAACCACCAGCCTGATATACGTGAGATACCCGAGAAAACCACAGGTGGTCTCCAGAGGTCTCACGCGGAACCACGGAACAAACCCTGAATGTAAAAAAAATTAACCTGGCCTATACATTCAATACATACACCCCCCCCCCCCCCCAACACCTACAGTACAATAATGTGCAAAATAACTATTATACAGATATGGATAATAGATTAATTGCCCATTATTAAAAACATTAACTAGCATATTCAAATAAATAATAAAGTGCTACTGACCTCATCAAGAAGAAGTCTCCGTCGCCAGCAACATTCTTGTCTTGCCCACAAAATACATTGCCAAAACAAAGCTAATACATTGCAATTACATTCAGATATCAATTAACCCCTCAAACACCTTATCGGATAATAACCGCCAAGGTAATTAA
This sequence comes from Ascaphus truei, assembly GCF_040206685.1. Taxonomy (NCBI): domain Eukaryota; kingdom Metazoa; phylum Chordata; class Amphibia; order Anura; family Ascaphidae; genus Ascaphus; species Ascaphus truei. The sequence goes on from NC_134486.1 coordinate 142,508,417, forward strand.
GGGGTTAAGCCACACTGGCCCGATACCCACCCTTCACCCATGAATTCGTACAGTGGCTTCATCATGCAACTATATATTTATATATATACACAGATATATATATATATATACACACAGAGAGAGAGAGAGAGATATATACAGTACAGGCATACCTCGGTTTAAGTACACTCACTTTAAGTACACTCGCGAGTAAGTACATCTCGCTCAATAGGCAAACGGCAGCTCACGCATGCGCCATTCAGCATGTCCTGAACAGCAATACCGGCTCCCTACCTGTACCGAAGCTGTGCGCAAGCGGGGAGACTATAGAGCCTGTTACAAATGCGTTATTTACATCAGTTATGCACGTATATGACAATTGCAGTACAGTACATGCATCGATAAGTGGGAAAAAGGTAGTGCTTCACTTTAAGTACATTTTCGCTTTACATACATGCTCCGGTCCCATTGCGTATGTTAATGTGGGGTATGCCTGTATATACACACACATGATGAACCAATATACAAATAAATGTAGAAGGGTTATCAAAACCATACTGTACTAAAAATAACACTTCTCCATACAGACACACTACATTACAATGAATTTCCTTTAATAATCCTAACTGATCTTACAATCTAAATCATCAAATGCCAATGAAAAACCTCACATTCCAATCAATACATTGCATTTACATTGTATAAATGATGCATAAAATCTATGCACCATATACATTCTGCAAATGAATGTGAACAATATCATTGCAAGCAAAATACAAATACAGTACCTCCAAACAAGTAAACTATTTTAACCAATCAAGTAAACAAAAATCAATTAGTAATCATTATTTACATCCCTAAACAATTGACAGTCCATCCCGAACAATGAAACAATTAACTAATTCACGCTTGGAGCAGAACAATTTAGCATGTGAAAAAATATAAGTACCAACCAGAATACAAACTTTAAAACCAAGGCTAACCCTGAACACAAGCACACAATACAGTATCAACAATTACATCTATCTAATTTTAAAATACTTTAAACACACAATAAAGCATAGCAGCATAGACAAATTATTTTAAAACACATGAAAGAAAGCTTTTAAAACAACATCATTTCTTACCCTGTATGTATATATCTCTCTAGACATATATACATACATACATACAGTTGCAAGAAATGATATACCACAAAAAAAATATACACATGTTAAAAAAGCTTTTAAAAAAATTAACAAGTTAAATAAAATACATTTCTTTAGTTCACTTACCATTACTTGGCCCCACCGACTCTCGTTGCGCAGCTTATTCACGAACCAATCCACCAGGCACAGGAACCCATAAAATAATAAACCATACAAATAAATAAACATTAAACTAAAAATCCAAATCAATCCACGGGTCTTCTAATTGTAATCCATCTTCATCTTCATCTGTATTCTTCTTTCTTCTATCTTCTTCCGGGCGGGGCGGGGTCTTCTTTCCATCTTCGCCACGCCCTGGTCTTCTATCTTCTCCGGAGGTCCTTCCTCCTCGGCGTCTGGCTTCAAAATGAGACGACATAGGCTTTTAAAGGCCTATGACGTCACATTTTCGTCATATGGTTCCCACGGCCCTGATTGGGCCGAGAAAACCATGTGTTTTATAGCTCTATTAACCTACCAGCTCTTGATTCCACTTTACGCTCCTCCCTCTCCTCTCTCAGTTCTGCTTCAGACCCTGACAACCTGGTCAGGAACTACAACTCTGCCTTATCTTCCTCTCTTGATTTTCATGCCCCGCTTTCTCTCTGCCGTCCTCGCCCTTCTAACCCCAGACCCTGGCTAAACTCCCACACACGCATGCTGCGTTCCTCCACTCGTTCCTCTGAACGCCTCTGGAGGAAATCTCATACTCTCGCAGACTTCCTTCACTACAAATTTATGCTATCCTGTTTCAACTCTGCCCTCTCTCAGGCTAAACAAACCTACTTTTCATCACTAATCAACACACACAAGTCTAACCCACGCCGTCTCTTTTCTGTCTTTGACTCTCTACTCAGACCACCCTCAGCTGCCTCCTCTTCTTCCTCCATCTCACCTCAGGACTTTTCTGACTTTTTTAAGGAAAAGGTGGAGTCCATACTGCAGAACATCCCATCTGTTGACTCCTCCCATCCCACAATGCTTCCCAACTCTCCTCCTGCCTTTCTTGACTCTTTTTCCGCTATCTCGGAGGAGGATGTGTAACTGCTGATCTCCTCTTCTCCCTCTACCACTTGCCTTCTTGATCCCATTCCCTCCCATCTCCTAAAACCTCTTGCTCCTTATATAATCCCTGTGCTCACACAGATCTTTAACTCTTCCCTCTACTCTGGTACCTTTCCATCATCCTTCAAGCATACAACAGTCATACCATTACTCAAAAACAGCAAGCTTGACCCTACCTGTCTTTCTAACTATCGACCTGTCTCCGCTTCTGCCTTTTGCCTCCAAACTCCTTGAACGTCTTGTATTCTCTCGATTGCTACACTTTCTCAACACCTATTCTCTCCTAGACACTCTACAATCTGGCTTCCGCACTGCTCACTCTACTGAAACAGCCCTCACTAAAATAACTGACGACCTCCATGCTGCCAAAGACAGAGGTCATTACACTCTGCTCATATTACTCGACCTCTCTGCAGCATTCGACACCGTGGACCACCCTCTTCTCCTTCACATTCTCCATACTCTTGGTATTCGGAACAAAGCTTTATCCTGGATCTCCTCTTACCTCTCCCATCATACCTTCAGTGTCTCTTTTGCTAACACCTCCTCCTCCTCTATTGAACTCTCTGTGGGGGTAACCCAGGGCTCTGTCCTGGGACCCCTTCTCTTTTCTCTCTACACACTCTCTCTAGGTGACCTAATCACATCTTTTGGGTTTAAATATCACCTCTATGCTGACGACACACACATTTACCTTTCAACCCCTGACCTTACACCTGCTATAAAGACCAAAGTTTCTGAATGCCTCTCTGGAATATCATCCTGGATGGCCATCCGCCGACTGAAACTTAACATGGCAAAAACAGAGCTCCTTATACTTCCTCCCAAACCTGGCCCTACTACCTCCTTCCACATTGCTATTGGAAATACGATCATTCACCCAGTAGCCCACGCACGCTGCCTAGGGGTTACACTTGATTCCTCACTCTCATTCTCCTCTCATATTCAAAACGTTTCTAAAACTTTTCGCTTTTACCTCCGCAATATCACAAAGATACGCTATTTCCTCTGTTACTCAACTGCTAAAACTCTGACTCAGGCCCTCATTCTCTCACGTCTCGATTACTGCAACCTCCTGCTGTCCGGCCTTCCTACCTCTCACCTGTCTCCCCTACAATCTATCCTAAACGCTGCTGCCAGAATCACTCTACTCTTTCCTAAACCTGTCTCCGCATCTCCCCTCCTGAAATCCCTCTCCTGGCTTCCGATTAAATCGCGCATCTCACACTCAATTCTCCTGCTCACTTTTAAAGCTTTACATTCTTCTGCCCCTCCTTACATCTCAGCCCTAATTTCTCGCTATGCACCATCCCGACTCTTGCGTTCTTCTCAAGGATGTCTTTGTTCTACCCCCTTTGAATCTAAAGCTCTCTCCCACCTTAAACCTTTCTCACTTTCTGCCCCTCACCTCTGGAATGCTTTCCCCTCAATACCCGACTAGCCCCCTCGCTATCCACCTTTAAGACTCACCTTAAGACACATCTGCTTAAAGAAGCATTTGAGTAGCACTGAATAATCATGGACACATGACACATAAAGCTTGGCCCCCTGCAGACGCACTTACTAGTATTCCCTCGTCCTGTCTCTGTACGTTCTCCCTACCTACCAATTAGATTGTAAGCTCCTCGGAGCAGGGACTCCTTCCTTAATGTTACTTTTACAGTATGTCTAAAACACTTATTCCCTTGATCTGTTATTTATATTATTTGTTATTTATATGATATGTATTACTACTGTGAAGCGCTATGTACATTTATGGTGCTATATAAATAAAGACATACAATACAATACAATGTGTTTTGGCCGATAAAAAAAAAATGATGACGTCACTTAAAGGCAATGAAAGCACAGCCAATCAGAATGACTTTGCTTTAATTGCCTTTAAGATGACGTCATTAAAAGAAACATGGCCGCCCTCACATGGTATGGTAGCCAATCAGAGAGTGGGAACTCCATCCCTACTGTGATTGGCTCTAGTATACCATGAGACAGAGGCTTGGGGGGAGAAAGGATGTGACGTCATTGAAAGCTTGTCAAATGGTACTAGAGCCAATCAGAGCATGGGAACTCCATCCCTTCTCTGATTGGCTGTAGTACCCTGGCTTTCTTTACATGTCACGGTCACGTGATCGGGACCTTTAAATGCAGAGGGATACCGGCACCTCATAAAGGGGGCTGTATCTCGGGAAGCAGGGGGTCCCCGGACCTGAAACCACAGCGGTTCAGCTCCGGAGACCCCCTACACATCTACACTATGAATAAAAATGTATTTTAAATAATTTTTAATGTGCCGATGTTTGCGCAGAGAGAGCAGCGGATCTCTCTCTGCTGCAAACACATCTCGCCAGGGGACTTTGGATAGTATTTGGCGCAGAGAGATTGGCCTGTAGTTTGAGACAGTGTTTTTGTCCGTACTTTTGAAGATTGGGACAACTCTGGCAGTTTTCCAGGTCTTAGGGATATGGCCTGCAGACAGAATAGAATTGACTATGGAAGCAATTGGTTTGGCAATGGCTGGGTCACCAAGTCTTAGGAACTTAGATTGCAGTAAGTCAGGTCCACATTGGCTCCTTAGTTTTAATTTGAGGAGCGCTTGTGAAATCTCCTCTCACTGGGACAAATTGAAAATGGTCAGCGGTGTTGGAAGAGGGTGGGCTATAGTGGCTTTCAGAATGAGGTTCATATTTGTGGTTTGGTTGTGTTTCGCTAATAAGTTAGTAGCACACCCCACAAAGTAATCATTGGATGCATTTGTAATGTCAGTGGTATTTGTCAGAGTAATAGCCTCCTTAGTGATATTACTTGGTTGTTGATGGCTAGAAGGCTGGAATATATTGTTGATAACCATCCAGAAGTTACCTGGGTTTGATGTATTCTGGTGAAGATTGTCAGAGTAATATTGTGCTTTTGCATGTCTTGTTTGCCTTGTGCACATATTTAGTTACTAGCTGAGAGACCCGACGTTGCCCGTGAGTTAAATTTCCCGCTCCCTTCTCTCCCCCTATTTCTATGCTCCCCCTCTTTCTCCATTCTCCTCCCCCCCCCCAGAGGGGAGGGACGGACAGTGGACAGGAGGGGGAGACAGTGGACAGGAGGGGGGGAGACAGTGGACAGGAGGGGGGGACAGTGGACAGGAGGGGGGGACAGTGGAAAGGAGGGGGTGGTGCAGTGGACTGGAGGGGGGCAGTGGACAGGAGGGGGGCAGTGGACAGGAGGGGGGGCAGTGGACAGGAGGGGGGGAAGTGGACAGGAGGGGGGGGGGCAGTGGACAGGAGGGGGGGCAGTGGACAGGAGGGGGGCAGTGGACAGGAGGGGGGGGCGACAGTGGACAGGAGGGGGGGAACAGTGGACAGGTGGGGGGGGACAGTGGACAGGAGGGGGGGACAGTGGACAGGAGGGGGGGGACAGTGGACAGGAGGGGGGCACACAGTGTCACACACACACACTGTCACACACACACACACACTGTCCCACACACACACTGTCACACACACTGTCACACACACTGTCACACACACACACACACACTGTCCCACACACACACTGTCACACACACTGTCACATACACTGTCACACACACGTCTCAGTCCCGTGCGGCGCTCAGCGGTGTCCTTCTTGGGCACAGGCCCCGCCCCCCTACAGTCCCATGCGGCGCCTTTCTAGGGCGCAGGCCCCAACCCCCCACAGTTCCATGCAGCGCCTTTCTCGGGCGCAGGCCCCGCCCCCCCACAGTCCCGTGCGGTGCCTTTCTCGGGCACAGGCCCCGCCCGCCCCGCAGTTCCATGCGGCGCCTTTCTTGGATGCAGGCCCCGCCCCACAGTTCCGTGTGGCGCACCCTACGAGTGAGGGGGTGGTGTGGTACGGGTGAGTGGTACGGGTGAGGGGGGGTTGGCTGCCCCCTCCCGCCTGTCCGTTCTGCAGCTTGGTCCCGGCCGGTTGCGATGGGAGGCACCGGGGTGAGGGGGGGAGGCGGGAGGTGGTGTGTGTGGTGCTGTGTGGAGGGGAAGCTGGAGGCGCAGGGGTGTGAAGCGGCGGTTTGGGCGGGAGGTGGTGTGTGTGTGGTGGTATGGGCGTGTGGCAGTTGGGTAAGGCGGCAGTTGGGTGACATCATAGAGCCACCAATCTGATTGGCCAGAGGCTGAGGACCAATCAGATTCACTGCATCTAGTACCAGACTCACAACATTCACTTTTATTATATATAGATTAAGATCCTTGGTAGTGCCAGTTACTTTGTAGCTTTTTCACAAGGCTTCCCTGAAATGGTAGAGTGCTATAAGGTCAGTTGTAACCCATGGAAGGTGGGCCCCCCATACTCTTATTCTGCGTAGTGGATCATGGGTATCACAGAGTTTTAAGAATTCGGATTGGAAATAGTCAAGTACAGAATCAGGGTCGGGAATTAAGTCGATTCTGTACCAAGGGCAGTTGGTAAAGTCAGCAGGAAACTGTTGTGTGTTAAAGTTTCTAAATGTTCTAGTGAGGAGAAATTTAGGGCTTGATTGGGGTGGTTTAATTTTCCTGACACAGTACACTATTGCATGGTCACTGAAAATGTCAGGAAGGATGCCAGAGGATTGGATTCTGCTGGGATGTGAGAAGAGAATCAAGTCAAGCAAAGAATGGTTGTGAGATTTCAGGTTTGTCTGTGTCAGTTGGGAAATGAGTTGCGTTAAGTTAAGTATCTTGTGTTGTATCTGGATTTTGTATTTTTTAGGGTCGAGCCAATTGTAGTTGAAATCCCCAAAAACTAGGAGCTCACTCTTCACATTCAGAGAGGAAATGGAGCCAATAAACTGGGTGATATCAGTCAGGGATTGTAGAGGGGCTTTATTGGGGAGGTAGATGCCAGCAACCAAGACGGGCTTAGAAAATGGGAGCCAGATTTTGCCAACTAGGATTTCAAAAGAGGGTGGGTTTGGGGGCAATTTAACAGTGTAAATTGTGAGGTGTCTGCATTATAAAATAACACCCCTATGGCAGGGAAGGGGTTAACCAGGCTTATAATAAAGGTCAAGCCCACATGGTTAAACCTGACCCATGTATTAGGGTCTTAGAGTGTCAGCTCTTGGACCCAGATGTCAAAAATGTATTACTGCAACTGTATACTGATTTTGCGACATTAAAGGATTATGTGATTATGTGATTTTTTGCCTTTACTGGGATGCTGGGATCGGGAGATTTCTAGGCTGTAAGTTTCAGTGTGTGTTTGGCAGAGAAAGTCTTTGCAGAATGTGGTTATGTAGCAGGGTTCCAGAGTTAGGGGATACCCCAAAAGTTGTATTCTGAAATTGAGTGATATCTTCGGATACAGCTACACTGGCGACACACTTTATTCGAGCTCGGCTAGTCCCACGAATTCGGGTATACCCGGGTGTATTGAGGTTTGTGACTGTTTTCTGCCCGAGTGCATTGAGGTATTTTCCAGGCAGGGATTGAAGCATATTATTCCCGCTGGCTGCAATACTGCACAGTATATATATATATATACTGCATTACAATTCATGAATTTATGCCATCTGGTAGACACGCGAAGCATTGCAGCCTATTAAATCCTAATCATTATCATTTAACAGATCAGCCGCCCGTCAGCCAGGCATGAACCCAGGCTGGGAAGGCAAACGCAACGGGGCTTGTCAGAGGTGAGGCGCGGCGCATTCCAGGTATCTGCCAGGTACATACCGGGTATTTGCTCGAATAAAGTGTGTCGGTGCAGTAAATGCATTACTCCGCCAACCTCAGACCCTGGAAACGTTTTTACGACTCACCACCACCTGCTGCAGCATCTTCCAGACAAGGTAAATGGGTATGAAGGGGTTAAAAGATATCTGCACAAGGTAAATGGGTATGAAGAGGTTAAAATTTATCTGCAGGTATACACAGAGTCCTTAGTATAGCAGGGGCTCCCCAGTATAGCAGAGGTACTGATATACATGCCCAGGTATACTGAACCTAGTTTAGGGGTTCAGGGAATAACGCCAGCTAGGAGATAAAGTGGAGAGTTTATTGAGGGGTAAGGAAAATGTTTATTTCATGTTAGAATAAAACTGTGTAAGTTAGGTTTTAAAGTATAGCAACAGTTAAGGTTTTCACTGTGTCTCTCTCACCCCAACAGACTTAGTGCATGTTAATACAGAAGTGTAGAAAAGTATAGGTTATTGAAACCAGTATATTTTTTAAGCAACAGTGTTTTAAAATATGGTTAACCTTTATGCATTAAACTAGACAGGCTCTTTAGTCCTGCAAAGACCCAGCGGGGGCTTATGGCTAATAGATGAAAGAGACATTTGTCCCAGAGATGCGATCTGTTGTGTTAGCAGCAAAGGCTAAATAAGCATCCAATATTCGCAGCTTCAGAGTCAGTTCAAACGCAAGGAACTAGAGGTGTGAATAGTTTGTTAGCCCTTCCGTGCTAATTGAGACCCGTATTCTCAGATCAAAGAAGCCATGTGGCCAAGGCCAAACTTAGTGGCATTTGAGCCACGGGGAGGGTTTCGAATAGTGAGTGGGCAAAATGGTGGTTCGGGCACATGTTCTCTCACTACTCTGAAGCCAGGTGACAGGTGGGGTAGATTACATTTTTGTTGCACATGCTCAGTTGCGATACTGAGGCTGTGTGCCAGTTGTTGCTGGACTGGAAGAACCTGACGAAAGGTGGAGAAATCGGTTCCCAGACCAGAGATTGGCTGTACATTATGGAAATAGGATCTGTCAAGTTTTTAAAAGTTCGTGCAGTCAGTGAGGAAGTCAGTTCTATCAGTTCTATCATGTAAAGAGAGTCATCAGTTCCATCAGTTCTATCATGTAAAGAGTTCCATCAGCTCCATCTAAGACTCATCTAGGTTCCATCTTGTGTGATTCACATGAGATTCAGTCCCATTTGAGAAGTTCCAGCCCTGAGTAAATCATCTAAATTTCTCAGATGATAAGTGACCAGATTCCAACAGCAAGAGACTACAGGAATGAAAAGTCGCCGGGATTATTTTGCTGTGTGTTTGCAACTAAGAAAGATTAGTTTTGTTATCCCAGTTTCCAAAGTAAGTGTGTCTTTTTCCTGTAATTTGTGTAATATAGTTGGGTATGTTCTTTATGTGATTAAATGCAATTTATTGTATCTCTCTGCTTTTCTCAATCAGTGATCCCGGTAATTAAAGTGTTAATAAGCTTGGTTTACAGTGACAACCCCTCCTCCTCAATTTGACCTATATTTTCTAGAAATGGAGAATCCCTGAATGGCGATATTTGCATCAAGGATTTTAGGGGTTAGCCATGTTTCTGTGAGAACGATGGAAATTGGGTTTATGCATAAGGCGCCATGCCCTTAGTTCATCCAGTTTGGGCAGCAGGCTCCGGATATTTATATGGTCGACAGATAGACCTTTTTGGAATTTGAAGGGGTTTTCTCAGGGGTATGGGACAGAGTTGAAAAGTGAGGGCCTGGGTTACGTTCAATATCACCTGCTAAAGACAGTAATAGTATGCATAGAAATTTGAGTAGTTGTTTCCAAGTTGTAAATTTGTTATGTTTGCCATTAGAGTGAGCGGTAGTTGGTGTGCTGGTTTTCAGAGTTCTCCACCAACATTCAGTAGATAGTGCAAGGCTTTTGAGTAATTCACATGTATGGTGATGTTGGGTGTGGGCCAGTAGGGAGGATTTTGTAGTGGATATAGGGTAACATTTCCATGAGGCCACAGTAAATAACAAAATTGAGATACATAGCAGTCTGGGCCGCCAACAGAAATCATGGGGCCCAGAACAAATGAAAGGAGCAGCCCACCCCCCCCCCCCCGAACCCATAGTGCACCTACCATGAAAAAATATTTTCTTCTTTTACTTAACTGTTTTCTTATTGTAATATGGAAAAAAACATTACAATGCAACCTGTTTATTTTTATATTTTCAACAAAAGACAGGTGCCTTGGGTGACTGAGTGCCCCTTGACTGCCTGGGTGGGTGACTCGACAGTGACTGGGTGGGTGACAGTGACTGGGTGGGTGACAGTGAATGGGTGGGTGAGAGTGCGTGGGTGAGAGTGACTGGGTGATTGGGTGGGTGGGGTGACTGGGTGGGTGGGGTGACTGGGTGGGTGACTTACCTTGACTGGGTGGGTGCTGCTTCCTTGCCCACGTGACTCTTCCTCCCCCTGCCCCGATATCCCCGTGGCAGCTGCCCAGGGCAAGAGGTGGGATCGGGGAATGCGCGGGGCTTGAGGGGCACCCAGGAGGTGGGATGCTGGGGGGGCGAGACTGGCAGGCTTATTCCGTGGCTGCTGCCCGGGGCAGGTGGCACACGTGGGGGAAGCTGGGTTGGCATTCGCGAAGGGGGGAAGCAGGGTTGGCGCGCGGGGGAAGCTGGGTTGGCGCGCGATGGGGAATCTCAATTGGCACTTCCCCTCCATCCCACATGGGAGTGGGGGGGAGCGGGCCCACAGGCAGCAGGCCGGACACCAGGCTTGCCCTGCGCGTGCATGCCGGGACCTCGGCTCTACGCATGCGCACGGGGAATCACCGCCATATTTTGTTTAACTTTTTTTTAATATAACAGGCACGTTAGTATAACTCACGAGGCCCGGGACGCCAGTACCTTCTGTCCCCCCCTTTTGGCGGCCTTGATAGCAGGTTCATTATCACATAGTTAGGTAATGTTGTATGATACTGTTTTGAGCCAATTGAGTGTGTGCAGACTAAACAGCAGAGGTGTGCCTTTTCCTTGTCAACATGTTTTGCTTCCTTGCAATGCTAGGGCCTATTCAGGGTTTCCATAGGGTTGAGGGGAGGGAGGGGGGAGGTGAGGGGAGGGGAGTTGTGTACAGTGAGTGTTGGGAGAGGCTGCAGTAAAATAAGGTGTAAAGGTGGTGGGGGTTATGTGTGCAGCATTACAAGCATGGGATCATAGTGTGGTCAGAGTAGCTCACCATTTGTTGCCTTGTGTAGAAGAGTTTGCAGTAGATGCAATCCCCAGTCCACCTCTAGTCAACTATTGTCTAACTATATATTATCACTTAAAGATGATCACTTTAAGATGCATCATTTAAGATGCCAATTCTAACACTGCCAATGCTTTTCCTTAAACTGGTGTTACATTTATACATTTAAGTAGTCACATGACTTCCCCCCTCCCCCAATAAATCTGCCTGTTACAAGTTGGATGATTAGCAGCACACAGTTAACACCAAAAAAAAAACTTTTGCTATTCATACCAGAGATCAATAATAAAGGCAGGGTGGGGTATTTCTTTGCAGATCTGGGCAGAAAAAAACAGCCCCAGACTTACCAAAGTAATGTAGCCCTGTGTAATTTTGGGGTTACATGCCTCTCTCCTCCTGTGCAGTAAACCCTGTTAAGAGGGCAAGTTTGCCAGGAGTAATCATGAGGTTTGCCCTCATCCCCTGTGAGGTGTAGTGTGTAGCAAAGGAAGTGACAGCATGCTCTGTGTCCACTTACAGTGACACAGGGGTGGTGTCTACTGGAGCTATATATTACGCATCACTTCCTAAAGTTAGTGTGTCTGTTCACTGTGTCAGTTGCAGTGTGACTATCTGACCCAACACAGTGCCAGGGCTCTGGCAAGGATTGTGGCCCTCCCTAAGGGGAGAGGTGGGCAGACTATTCCCCTTACTCTATTAGAGAATAAGGGAAGAGCAAGGACAGCTTCTAGGGCCCTGACTAGAAGTGGTGTCCAGGGACTTCCTTGAGGTGGGCAACCCTGAATATGATGTACGGCTGAAGACCGGCCGCTATGATGGGCAGTCTGCCAATAGAGATGTCAATAAAGATTGCCTTGAATGAAAGAACCTTCTTGCCTTAGACTGGAGTCATTCAGGAAGAAGCTGCACCAAGGGGTTCTCTTCCAGAGACTCCTCCCTGCTGTCGTGGGGACCTGGAAGAGATGGAAGCGCTGTACCAACTGTGAGTTGATCTCAGCACTACCTCACGAGCCAGTCCTGGTGAATTTCCCAGTATCCTCACATAGGGGCCAATATGAGATTAGGTGGGGGTACAACCGTTACAGTAAAAAAAAGCAAAAACACTTTGCTTTCATTGTTTTTCGTTGACACATCTGGTTCTATTTAAACTAGAAATACAAACATGTTAGTGAGAGATATTTCAAGACTTAGAGATAAAATAGATTGATTGTATTTATTCTTTGCTTTAAATGTCTAACGGGACTACTGTACAGTATGCTGTTGTACACTGAAACATATACACCTAAAGATGATTGCAAGTTAAGTAAGAAATCTGGTTTTAAAGCAAAACATTTAGACATTACTGCTTTCAGGAGAATTTAACAGGGCAATTACACACAACAAGGAGTCTGTTAAAATAATTAAATGGACGCCTCAAGTGCTTCAGAAATCCCTTAACATGTGCTGTCCCCTGTGGTATAATGTCATTTAATATCTTAACATAGTGTCAATTACTTATCAACTATGATATGTGGAAACATCTACTGCTCCATTGCACAGCATATTGCTCACGAGAAGAAATGCTTTTGTTATGCTGTGATCAGTTCCAGACACAAATCTGCAAAGATAGGAAATGATTTATTTGGACATTTCATTCTACTGTTTCCAGGGTATGTTTTTTATCACCTATTTAATGAATGATATCTACTATATTTTGTTTCACACAGAATTCTGCTTATGTTGGAAGGAACATGGAATAATCACAAAATGGTGGGTGTGTGTGTTCCTCGGCCCATACTGACATCTCCTCAGGTTCTTATTGTGCTGTAGTGAAAAGATACTGTAGCTCAGGGCGCTTCAACCAGTTCTACAAAGGGGCCAGAGCAGAAAACATTTACGTGTAGGAGGTCATAAGATTATTATTATAATTTTATTTTAGGTACATTTCAAAACTTCAAAATTATAATATTTCAACATTTTGCACCCATGTATAACATCTGTAATATGTATATTTACCTTATAGGTGAGTTTTTGTGTGGCAAATTGCACTTTGCTCCTGCTAATTTCATACAAGTTGCTTGGTCAGCTTTGAATCCAAGGGCCACATGAAGGCCCTTCGGGGCCAAGAGTTGTGCTGTCGATCAGGTGCTTTTTGAAACCAGTTTTTGCCCAGTGAATGCATGCATGTAAAAAAAAAAAATAGGCCTAAAGTCACAGCAGATTAAAAAAAAGAACATGAGCTCTTGAAAGAGTCATTGAACAAGTAAGAGCACAAGGATAGCGTTTATTACTCATAGAGAAAGAGTACAAGAAAAAAGGATGTAAATGAAAATGAGAATAGATTGTTGTTATGGAGGTGTAACAAACTATTTCAAGGCTCAGATAGAAGGGAAAAATATATAATGGGTTCAAATGGCCACAGCTATATTATTTGAAATAGCGTATCATAACAGATGGCCATGGTCAGATAACAGAACCCCCATTATTGCTTAACACCACACCTCTCCTGGGAAGTTCATTCAAGCTCAAACTAAAGCTCCGTATAGGAAGTCACCCAAAGACTCACCGACCAAGTCAAGACATGAGATCATCACGGCATGCCATAAAATAATAAGGGAAGGTGGGTGAGATCCTCTTCGATCCTGGTTATTACATGCTAGAGGGTAAGACTTCCCATGTATAAACCTAAATACCATACTTTTCCTCTTCTTCATGTCTAGCCTCCCTCAGAATTTTAACCCGTCCTACAACCAAACCCCTAAAAAGGGGATCCTCAGGCCTCCATCATCCCACCCTTCCTTTTTAGGTCCAGGGTTTTTCTCAAGATAAAAAGGACATACAGTTGCCTAGAGTCATCAAACTCCATTAAAACTGAGATAATATTGCATCCCGGATAATTGTATGACCTAAATAATTAAGATTGCTGTAACATTTTTCCGGGTGCGATATTTTAAAACAAGTTGTGATGCGGCAATTAATAGAACCAATAATAAGCAGTTAATTATGGCATTGCGATCAAATCAGGGACGATAAAGTATAATATTTCTACCATAGGTTAACCCCTTTGATGCCTGTGGCTATCAGTGTGTAACACAGGAACTCAATGGGTTAATATTAGTTAAGCTGCACTACTTGTCCCATTGGCAACCTAAGTAAGGCATTGCCATGCGATGCTTTAGCAACTGCTAAAGCAAATAAGGGCTTACACCACCAGTGCTAACCACCCTCCCTGGGGAAAATAACCCTCTATTATCCACCCCCCACACCCCAACAATCATAATTTCCCCTGTACAGTAATGGTCAATAGTCCTATTAGCCAAATGTGACTTTTGGCAACTATAAGTAGCAAAATAGTGGTCTTTATAAAAAAACATACTTTAACATTACTAAGAAAAGATCTAAATATAAAAAAATGTATTGTAAACATAAACACATTGATTATTATTCTGTCTACTTAGGCCCTCTCATTAGGAGTATAGATAGCCACATCAGCACTCAATGGGAAGCTGTAAGAAAAGTTTATTACTTGCCCGATCCCAAATGACCACCGTCCTTATCTTTTGAGCTCTAGCCCCCTGGAACAAATCCAAAAAGAGGACAAATGCTTAACCATTCAAAATACATAAAATCAATTAAAGGCCCAATAACCACTAAAAGTAAAAAACATAAATTGATCACCCCAAAAAGTAAAACAAAAATGTAAATCCCCCCAAAACCGACCCAGGCACAATGGTTTGATGGTTTATTTGTAATCTGGCCCCATCAATGGACCTGCAACTGTGAATCCTCAACAGGATCCAGAGCCCTGGATCCTCTGTTTCCTGAAGATTGTTCTGCATTAAGTATTTATTATCTTATTTTACTTCTTATTCTTCAATGCCATCTTCTTTCTTCTTAAATCTTAAGACAACAGATGTGGCCTCCACAAGGACTTCTGGTCTTCTGCGAGGGCTTGGCTCATAGCAGAAGATGTGCTTCCCTCCATTTATGACTATGGATTGTGCCAACAAAGCTCCCTTGTACCATGTGTCTCTCCGACACATCTCCTGCAATGGCAACTATAAAAGGCTAGAGCACACGCAGAAGACTAGAAATCATTGTGAAGGTCACATTCGATGGCTGAAGAAAAAAGAAGAAGGCTTTGAAGAATAAGAAGAAAAAAAGAAAAGATAATAAGAAATACAGCTCAACCCCGTTATAGCGCGATCCACTAAAATGTGGATCCGCTTATAACGCGGAGTGAGCGTCTCACCCGGTTTTTAAAAGCTTTATTGCTAAGGGACGGATTGTCACACACACACACACACACACAATACTCCACTGCACATCACATCCCATCCCCCCTGCCCATCACATCCCCCCTTCCTGCACATCACATCCCCCTGCCTGCACATGACTCCCCCAGCCTGCACATCACCCCTCCTGCACATCACATCCCATCCCAACCCCCCTGTCCATCACCTCTCCCCTTCCTGCACATCACATCCCCCATTCCTGCACATCACTCCCCCAGCCTGCACATCACTTCCCACACATCACATCACATCCCCCCCGCCCATCACATCCCATCCCCCCTGCCCATCACATCCCCCCTTCCTGCACATTACTCCCCCAGCCTGAACATCACATCATCTTGCCTGCACATCACTCACCCCAGCCTGCACATCACCCCCCTGCACATCACATCCCACCCCCCTTCTCATCACATCCCCCCTTCTGAACATCACCCCTTCCTGCACATCACATCCCCCTGCCTGCACATCACCCTCCCTGCAAATCACATCCCATCCCCCCCTGCCCATCACATGCCCCCTTCCTGCACATCACCACACACACACCTCTCCCTCCCTCCCTGTACCTCTGCTGGGGGGGAGGAGAGAAGTGAGCTGGTTCCTGGCTCGACACACACACAATACTCCACTGCACATCACATCCCATCCCCCCTGCCCATCACATCCCCCCTTCCTGCACATCACATCCCCCTGCCTGCACATGACTCCCCCAGCCTGCACATCACCCCCCTGCACATCACATCCCACCCCCCTTCTCATCACATCCCCCCTTCTGAACATCACCCCTTCCTGCACATCACATCCCCCTGCCTGCACATCACCCTCCCTGCAAATCACATCCCATCCCCCCCTGTCCATCACATGCCCCCTTCCTGCACATCACCACACACACACCTCTCCCTCCCTCCCTGTACCTCTGCTGGGGGGGAGGAGAGAAGTGAGCTGGTTCCTGGCTCGACACACACACAATACTCCACTGCACATCACATCCCATCCCCCCTGCCCATCACATCCCCCCTTCCTGCACATCACATCCCCCTGCCTGCACATGACTCCCCCAGCCTGCACATCACCCCTCCTGCACATCACATCCCATCCCAACCCCCCTGTCCATCACCTCTCCCCTTCATGCACATCACATCCCCCATTCCTGCACATCACTCCCCCAACCTGCACATCACTTCCTACACATCACATCACATCCCCCCCGCCCATCACATCCCATCCCCCCTGCCCATCACATCCCCCCTTCCTGCACATTACTCCCCCAGCCTGAACATCACATCATCTTGCCTGCACATCACTCACCCCAGCCTGCACATCACCCCCCTGCACATCACATCCCACCCCCCTTCTCATCACATCCCCCCTTCTGAACATCACCCCTTCCTGCACATCACATCCCCCTGCCTGCACATCACCCTCCCTGCAAATCACATCCCATCCCCCCCTGCCCATCACATGCCCCCTTCCTGCACATCACCACACACACACATCTCTCTCCCTCCCTATACCTCCCATGGGGGGGAGGAGAGAAGGGAGCTTGTTCCTGGCTGGGGGACTCACAGAGACAGCTGATATCCCGGCCCAGACTCTGTGAGATCCCCCCCCCCCCTCTCGCAGACTCACAGCTTCTCTGCACAGCACATAGATCAGCTGCTGTGGGTAAATGCTGCGTGGGGGGCGGGCTGCCACTGCAATGCCAGGTTCAGGGAGAGCTGGGAGAGTAATCCCAGCTCTCCCCCTCCAGCGAACATGGAATCCCTGATCATCCCTGACCCAGCCATTTTGTTAAAAAAAATTTACACTGCGATCCCGGTTATAACGTGGTTGTATCAGTAGGACCCCGAGGACCACGTTATAACTGGGTTCAGCTGTACTGTAGAACAATCCTCAAGAAACCGCGGATTCCGGGCTTTGGGTCAGGTTGAGAATCCACCATCACAGGCCAATGGATGTAGCCAGATTACAAATACTGTAAGCCATCGCCTTTGAATTAATTTCTGTTTTTTTTGTTTGTTTTTTGGTGGCCATCGGTCCTTAGATTGATTTTATGGTTTTTATCATTTTTGTTTTTTGGTGGCTATTTGGCCCTGGATTGATTTTATGTTCTTTAAAAGGTTGGGCATTTCCCCCTTCTACAGCCCAGAAAATGAGGATGGTCTTCATCTGACATTGGGATAAGTGAGAAACATTTCTTACAGCTCCCTATTCACTGCCAATATGCCTACTGTATATAGGCTACCACTACGAGAGCCTAGGTAGCCACAGTGAAAATCAATGGGTTTAAGTACACAATGCATTTTTTTATAAAATGTCACTTTTCATAGTAATATTAATGTATGGTTGTTATAACAATTTGGGCCAAAAGCCTGATTAGCCACATTTTGCTAATAGGGCTATTGGCCATTACTCTACATGAAGGGGTTATGTTTTTTGGGGTGGTGGAAGTAGGGGGGATGGTTGTGGGTAATTGCTATGGGGAGGCTGGTTAGGACCCCTGGAGGGGTGGTGATAGAGGACATCTGTGACTAGCTGACCACTTGAGGTACTAATAGGTAATATCTAAATAAATGTGTAATACTTCATGTCTTATCACCCATTCCATGTTGGTTTAGTGTATCTAGCCTATGTATATAATGGTCATTACATACTGTGCATACTGTAGGCAAGACAAGGCTAATGCCAGCCTGGAGTAGTTGATACTGTAAATAATGTGGTATTTTTTGGCAGTAGCAAGGTTCCGATAAATATCACAATTGCCTGAAGTTCACACACAAGGAACACTTCTCTTGTGTCTTCTTCTTTTGAACAGCTGCTGTCTACTTTGTGTCAAGTATGCACCTCCTATGATATTACAGGCAGTTCTAGGGTCAAGTCCATAGGAATATGCTAGATTATGGATGATAAATCAAACATCAGTAATAAACCAGGAGGTTGGGAGAAAAAAGACCCAGTAGAGAGACACACAGCCAAGATGTTAAAATGCCAAAAAACACTTTATCCGACAATGATAAAAAATCAAGGCTTACAGGATACCAGATGGTATAAGGCGTTGGTTTTAGAGTGATCTTGATGCCGAGTCGCGACCTCGGGAAACCCCCTCACACAACCGCCTCATTCACTGGCTCTGTCCTTGCTGCTAGTCCACGCCGACACGTCACTTCCGGTTTGCACGCTGGTAGCTGGCGTCACCGGAGCTGCTGCTGCAGACTGTAGCTTGTCTCCCTCTAGGATCTCACGCTGAGGGTTACGCTCTACGCGTTTCGCCGTGCAAGTCGACGGCTTCGTCAGGAGTGCTTTAACCCTAAGAAGGCTATCTTTATATACCCTCCATTATTACATTGACCTTTTCTCCCATTGGTCTAAATGTAATTCGATCTAAATTGACTAAGTCACTAATTGCCCTTACATACAATTTAAATCGTACACAAAGTTTATACAATGAAATTAAAATACAATGTTTAATATAATCAATTAAAAAGACTTCATTATTTGCAAAACATTTGTGATAGTAAAACATATACTAAAATACATAAAACTATAGAAAAAACTATAGTATGAATACACAACCCCCACTGAACTTAGAGGATGCGGCGATTGTTGTATCTCCAAAGACAAAAGAAGGAAAATATTATCAGTACAGAGTATCAGTTTTTCACAGTCACATAATATAGCCAACTTTATACTTTTCAAGGGATCATAGATTTTAAAGGAAAGCATTTAACTCGAAATCAACATTTAAACCCAAAGGTACCAGTGATTTCAGAGTAAAGATCCAAAAACTCTCTCTTTTTTTCAAAGTAGTTATTCTATTTCCCCCTCTCCAGTGTGGTAGCACTTGCTCTAACACAGTGAATCTGAGACCTGATACAGTATATCACTGTTATGTTTTTGAATGAAATGGTTAGACAGATTATGTGTTGTCACATTCACATTTAAAAGACACCACACAAGTTTTGCATGTCCTGCGTGAGATTGATTGGAAATCCAGCTATGTATGGGTAACAGGAGATGTCACATCCCTCTATACCATTATAGACCACCATTTGGGATGTGAGGCTATAAAAGCAGCCTTTCAAGAGGATAGCACTATGTCCACAGCACTTAAGGCCTTTCTGATGGATGGGATTAAGTTTATACTTACCCACAATTATTTTTGTTTTAATTTACAGTATTATTTGCAGATATGTGGCACCGCTATGGGCACGAGGTTTGCACCAAGTTATGCGAACATCTTTATGGGGCAATGGGAGAAGGAGGTTATTTGGAATAATTGCCCATTTGGTGCCAACCTCGTGCTCTGGCGGCGCTACATTGATGACGTTATTTTTATTTGGGATGGGGATTTGGAGTTATTAGACGAATTTATTTTATACCTTAATGCGAACGAAAGAAATTTGAGATTTGTTTGCCAGTATGATAGGAACACTATAAATTTCTTAGATCTCAATATCAACATCACCGATGATCAAATACACACACAAACATATTTTAAACCCGTACAGGCCAACAATTATGTCATGGCCAACAGTCACCATAATCCGCAATGGATTAAGAACATCCCCAAAGGGCAGTTCATCCGGCTGAGGCGTAATTGCTCAAATTTGGAATCATTTGCGGTACAGGCGGATGAACTTAAAGAAAAATTTCTTGAAAGGAATTACCCTATTGAAGAACTTGAGAGCACAATATCCCTGGTCCAAGATATGGACAGGAATAAGCTCCTTCAATATAAAGAGAAAGGGTTAGATCAAGGAAGGAATAACATCTCTTTCATTACCCAGTATAACGCTATGGCCCCAAGAATAAGAAACATCTTTGCCAAGCACTGGCCAATTTTGCTACAGGACGCTACACTTTCACAGGTACTAACTCCGAGACCTTCCATTATTTTTAAAAAAGCAAATAATTTCAAAAATAAATTGGCACCCAGTTGTCCGTTACATCAAGGGAAGGATAAAATGATAACCACCAAGGGCCCTAATGGGTTCAAACCATGCAAAAAGTGCATAGCATGTAAATACAGTAGGTGTAACATTGAGTTTAGATCTAATGTTACTGATAAAATATACAAGATTATGTCGCACATCACATGCAAATCGCAATTTGTAATTTTGCCCATGCGGCTTGCAATATGTGGGACGCACTGGTAGAACCTTTCAAAGACGTATTTATGAACACGTCTATAATATAAATAAAGGTCTAACAACGCACAGTGTGTCCCACCATTTTCTGTTGCATCACGGCAGAGACCCAAAGGGCCTGGTCTGTCAACCCATTGAGTTATGCACTCCAGATTGGAGAGGTGGGGACACTATTAAACATATAAACAGACGTGAGGCCTTTTGGATCTTTGAACTGAAGACCCTGTCCCCCAATGGTCTTAACATAGATTTTGAATTGGGTTCTTTTCTAGGGAAATAGATTGGTCTAGTGATAAAAGTGAGGAGAGAGTTAACTTTTGTGTCAGTGACTAGTGCAGAACCTGTTAAATTAAAAGCAAAAGGAGTTTGTGTAGCAATTAACTATACCCAAGGGGAGAGTTTGAATATCTTCATACCTCTGTAGGTTTACTTAATATGCATATGACATTAGGGTATATACATGTTTTGACATATGCTGGTACTGTTGTTTCTATGTGTTTTTTATGTGTTTGATGTCATGTATGTCTAAGAGTCCATGTAGTGATTTGGTACTAATGACATACAGGCTGTTTTAATTATAAACGATCAATTAATTTTAATTGGCTAGGGTATATCTATGTGTCACCAAGTATCATTGTTTTCAGCCCCTGAGGAAGTAGAGTGACATCTACGAAACGCGTAGGGCTAGTGGCACAGCCACTATTTGACTGACTTTGGACGTTTAAGGACATTTGGCCTTGGAGCCCAACTTTCCCTTCAGCCTGCCAGCTGTTCCTTTAAGGCAACGGGCACTATCGCGCGCGGGCGCGCAGAGACTTCCTGTTGCTCCGTAGGAGGAAGTGAGGCGTGTGTCTACACGCGGTGCAGAGCTGTGGACCCCGCACACCAGCCCCCACGGCCGTAGCTGTTCCGGTTACCATCATAAGGACTGACTGGTGTCTGAGCCGCAGTGGAGCAGAGGCATCACCCGCCAGGGAGATCATCTCTACCTAGGACTTGTTCCTACCATGCGAGCTTAAACCTTGCTGTATGTAAGTAGGGCTCCAATTTTTGTGCTCCGGATGACCTGCGGTTCCTTGTATTTGCCATTGTCGGTCTTGGCATAGTTCTTTTTAATAAATAATTATTTTAATAATCGCTAGGATTCTTAACTGTTTGTGTGTATTAGTGCAGTACTGCTTACCCTACAGTGTTGCGCTATGATTTTTGTTTGTTTGTGTTCTTTTCTTTGCATGGTCTGTCGAGCAAGTGTGCGGATCCCTTGAGGAGTACAGGACATTCCACTGACTATTTGGCGCCAGGTTTTTCTTTATTTTTGGTTTATTCTGTTAGTACTGGCAGTATCACCGGGCAGCCATCCTTTATTATAAGTTTTTTAATATCACACTGTGTATTACACTTTAGCGCTAGTTCACATTTTTTTCTTCACCATTTCTATACTGTATGTACTTTTAAATAGATTACTTGTTGTGTGAACAAATAAAATACAGTATATACAGTACTGCACATAAAAAAGTTGCACCAGAATTGAATAAATGTGCAATATAGTATGTTTGTGCATTATTGTACTGTAAGTCTATAAATATCTTCATAAATGTGTTTATAGAGAGATAACTATACATACATAACTATATACAGTATATCGATAGATTGATAATTATATACAATCACTTTCATATACAGTATATACTGTATACATATCCAAGTAACATTCTTTATTTATCCTATCCTATGAAAACTGAAATGGATGTGCAAGTTTATTAGCAGAACTGGTGATACACACTAATCAATCTCTGAGCTGAGCAAACAGATGCAAAGGCTAAACAGATGGTGTTTCTTCACCCAACCGCAACATCATAAGGCTTTTTCCCTTCTGGATAAATACAAATCGCTTGACCTTCAATCATGAGGTTTAATATAGTCACCACCACAAACACTTCAAGGGATTACCACTTGTTTTCTCTGTGCATGACTCGGGGTGAGTTGGGCTTTCAGAGGTGTGGACAAAGGATATGTTCTTTGACTTCTCCCAAATCACAGTAGTGTAGCCTTGTCCTCTTGTTCTTTTATAATATGGATGTTGTTCTTTTTCTTCTTTTATTAACCTAGAGTCTTTTGAGATTTGACTGTCTGTTTCTACATGGGCTACTGCTTTTCTCTGGCTCTTGGCATCTCTCCTGATGCTCTGCCGCTTCAGCAGCTGATCAAAGTCTGCGCTAGCAAAATGGCTGGGGAGGTGAACTGAGTGACACAATCCAATGGCCTTGAACAGAGCCGACCAGTCTGTCACAAAAGCCACTAGAGATGCCAACATTGCATCTGTTTTTAGCTTAGTTTTTTCATGTGTTAGCTTGTTTTTTTTTAACAAGACAAAACAGATTTTTTTTCCCACAATTAACATTTTCATTTTATATTGATTTTTTAAATGATGCAACTTTCTACACTGCATTTCTTTGATTAAATTGAAGCATAAATATTTGTTGCCACATTTCTATAAGTTGTCTACAGTTATTAGGACGGTCATAAGCTAATCATAGAAACCTGCTTCCTACAGCAGACACAAACAGGCTGATTGACAGGTGCTGGAAATGTTAAACAGCTGTATCAGTATTTAAAATGAAAGAGGTCATGCTGTAAATGCTTTTTCAAATTAGTGATGGCATTTGAAATCTCCTTGATATTTATAACATTGATTTATTTTTGGGAGGTTTCCTCGAGGTTCATAAACAGACCCATTTAATCTGGCATCTTTAATGGCTGAAGTGTCTTTGCACTCGTTTAGATAGTGATAAACTAGTCGCAAGGCATCCAGCAGTGACAGTCGAATGTGGCGAACAAAATCTAGCATAGAAAAAAGGTGATGACATTCACTGAAAGTCAGTAACACCACTGGCGTGCCTGCGCATGTGATTTTCAATGATTGTCATAAGGGTATTAAACACTCACACTCAACTCTCCTCCTCACTTTTAAAGCTTTACACTCTTCTGCCCCTCCTTACATCTCAGCCCTAATTTCTCGCTATGCACCATCCCGACTCTTGCGTTCTTCTCAAGGATGTCTTCTTTCTACCCCCTTTGTATCTAAAGCTCTCTCCCACCTTAAACCTTTCTCACTTTCTGCCCCGCACCTCTGGAATGCCCTTCCCCTCAATACCTGACTAGCACCCTCTCTATCCACCTTTAAGACCCACCTTAAGACACATTTGCTTAAAGAAGCATACAGTGGTGGCCGTCTTTAGCCTCGTGTGGCCATAGCGGCGCAACTCTGATAACCGCAGACAGATGCATTTTTTTTTCCGGAGTATATTGCGGTATTTTAGCGCTCATAATATTAGCATTTTATTATCGCTGTCTGCAATACTGCAATCCGTCTAAAAATTCAGGGGGGCGTTCGCGAGGTATTGTCTTCGATGTCTAATACTTTAGCAGTTCAACCTACGTCAGTACACAGTCTGCGTGTGTGCGTGCAGTAATTGTAAATTTGCATATTTATACATGCATTTGCAGTGCTGTACTGTATGTCTCAATTGAAAATTGATGAAACGCATAGGCGTGTGCTGTAACAGTATCACATTTCGGCATATACAGCGCTCTCCCCTCGCTCGCTCGTCTTATCTTATCTACAGTGCAATACACCTCTCCCACACCATTCCTTTGAATGTGTGTCTTTCTGGTTTCAATCACATTCCTGCTTGCTTGCGAAGTTCAAGAGTGATTTTTTATTTTATTTTCTCCACAAGCCTGCCTAGACCAACTTGATCTGTGCTGTAGCTTTTGAATGCGACCCTGTGCGTTTGACTGCACATGGTTGATTTGTGTGCCTTTTATGAACTGTATTTGGGGATGTAGGAATCAAATTATTATGATGACCTGTCTTTTGAAATTATGTCATTTCTTTGAACTGCAGTACAGCTAATCCTTCATGCAGCTGTACCCTGTGCCCCCCTCCCCCACGCAAAAGGATTTGAAACTCTTATCGACAGACACCTCTACAGAGTCATTCAGTTTCTGAAGCTTGCCATTGTGTTTTTAATCCATCCCTAGCCGAGCATCACCTCACTGCACCTGCATGTAATCCTCTTTGGGATGGGAGCTAGCTGATGATTACTGCGCATGACTCATCCATCCACCCATCCAACCCTTTGAGGCTTTGTTTATGGTAACGCTTTTGAAAATCGCCTCGGGAAAATCCCTCTCTAATTTGATATGTAAATTAGATTTGCACAGCACTGTCATTCTTTCTTTTTCTTTGGTGTAGGTTTGGTGTAGATGTGGGGGGGGGAGGGTTGTCAATGATTATGATTATCATGAATGTAAATAAATATTTATTTTATTTTATCAGGAACAATAAAAACAAATATAAAAATAATCATGAATAATACAAAATGCAGTCTTTATTAAGTTATTCTGTCAGATGGCAATTGAGGGCCGGTAGATAATCATGAATAATGCACATTGATAATAATATTAATTAATAATATATAATATATAATAATATATATATATAGTAATAGAATTTTTTTTGTCTTTATCTTCTTCCTCATTCTGTGTACAGTACAGTAGTTCATTGAAAGAGGAGCGGTTTTGTGTACATCATTACTGCAGTTTAGATACTGTACGCTTAACTGTACAAACAGTTCAAAGACTTTACACGATACCCCCCCTCTCCCCAAGTCCATCCTTTTTTTCTGAAAAGACAAGAAAAAAAATGAGTGCAGTTATGTGCATACTGTATTATGGCATTGTGTGCTGTGTAGTACTGTCAAACTAGTCTATACTGGATCTACTGTATACTGTGACTACTGTTAAATACTTTGTAACCAGATGGCTGGTGCTGCTCTCTCTGGAAAGAAAAAAATAGAGCAGTTAGGTGCATACTGTAAGATTGCTGCTGCTGCTGCTCTCTCTGGAAAGAAAAAAATTGAGCAGTTAGGTGCATACTGTATTAGGGCATTGTGTACTGTATAGCTACTCCATATTGGACTACAGTATGCAGTTAGTACTGTCAAACTAGTCTATACTGGAACTACTGTCTACTCGGACTACTAGGAAATAAAAAATCTGTGCCATACTTACCTGTATCATACTGTACTTACAATACTACAGTACAGTACTATACCATACTACCTTCCTGATGCTTGCCCATTACGAACGATCACAATGAGCAACACAGTCGCAATATGGTCAATATATTTATTGCATCGTTCCACGGTGAGTACATCGTTCCAAAAACTCAGTATGCCTTGTGCCAACTCATCCTTTTTGGAGGGTTTCACGACTTTTCGGATATGGTCCTTCAGCTGATGCCAGACCATTTCGATAGGATTGAAGTCTGGCGATCTGTCATTGGAGGGGGAAAAAAAGGACAATTAGTTTAAGAGATACAGTACACTGTAAAAACAGTGGTAAAAAATGAGACACGGTTACCGCACTTACTCCGCTGGAGTCTTCACCCAGTTGATACCGCGCTCAAGGATATGCGCTGTTGACGCGGTGTGCTTCGGATCGTTGTTCTGGTAGAAACGGTGACCATCCGGGAACTCACGTGTGATGTATTCCACAATCTCAGGCACAATTTTGTCTTGGAAGAAAGCTTTATTCATGATTCCTATAACAAGAAAAGAAAAGTGCTCAAAAAACTGCACACTCGTACAGTACAGTGCGTAAGGCAAAAGCGTATGACATACATTTTACTGTACCTTCAAAGATGACGATGCATCCTGGTCCACGCCTAGAGATGGCACCCCACACATGCATCTTCACTGGGTGTTTTGGACGCGGCTTCATAGATATACAACCTTTTTTGTGGAATGCAAAGGTGGCAAATCTCTCCAGCGAAACAGTAAACTCGTCAGTGAAGATGCAATCCTGGAAAGTTTCTCCACTGTCGATTCATGCCTTGGCCTGGACCACTCTCTTGATTTTGTTAACGTCCCTTATCATAGGGTACGCGCTGTAATGACAAGGAATAAATAATTTTATAGGTACAGTACAGTTTCTTAAACAACACTTTTACCTCCTGTACTGTCCAGTACTAACCTCACACGTCCATATTTCCATCCAATTCTGCGTCTCCTCTTCTTTATGCTGGTCCCGTATACAGTGAGATTGTAATTTTGCTGCAAAGTGTATTTGACCCTTAATTAACTCTTCTCATCATTCTCTTCACTTGTTTTGTTGACCAGAAGAGTTGTCTCCCTACAATGTACAGAAAAACAACAATCCGGTAAGTTACAGTGCAGTAGGCCACAAGCACAGCACATCATTTGCAGTAAAAATAGTATACAATTTGATAGATCTACACAATATATAGTTCTACCCAATATACAGCAATATAAATAATATATATATACTGTAGTTATATAAATATACCGAAATAACTATACAATTAGATGGATCTACACAATATACAGTTCTATTAATATGCAGCAATATAAACAATATATATATTGTAATTATATAAATATACCGAAATAACTATAAAAATTAGATAGATCTAATATAAACAATAATATAGCAATATAGCAATATAAACAATAATAGATATACTGTATTATATAGTTATATAAATATACTTACGCGTTATTTACCGTTGGTGTCCTCGTGCGTTGTCTGTTTTTTCCGTGTGCATAATAGCACACGGTGGTTGATGGCACAACGAGGCCAGAAGCAGCTAACCAGCGTTGGATATCTGCAATTCGGTGTCCGCTCGTGTATATCTCTTTAATTTTCATGCTGAGATCCTTTGAAATCTTTTTAACAGGCATTGCTGCGAGTAGAAAGAAATACAAACACAAGAATGTATATTCGATGTTTAGTCGATGTGTATTCAATGTGCAGTGAATCCACAAAATGGATGGTGTATTTATACGTTAATGACTCACAGAGTACGCCCACTTTTAACACCTGTACCTCGTCGCCATGCATAAAAGGTTACACACTTTGCATAGCCTCCCACTCGATGATCTGTATCTGAACTTGCCCTTGTCCAGATACTGCATTGTGCCATCTGCTTCCATGGATCAATCCCGATTCTACGGACGCAGAAAGCCACTCGCCTCTGCCGTGCCTGTCACACAGAAAAAGCGAAAGGCGGCAGCCGTTTCCAAGCCAAGGCCAAAGCGACAGGCTAAGGCTAATAAAAAAAACCTTCTGCTGACCCCAAAAGCTAAGGGTTTTAATACACGTAAGCCTTATTATGTCAAGAAGAAATGCGGTGATGTACACTCAACGCAAAACAAATGGCAGCCAACCCATCGAACCCGCAGACCACTTCCTCCAATACACTTCGACGACTCTGCCGCCGCTCTCCCGGAAATCTACAGCCCATCTTCTCCACTACTCGTCCACGACACTGCCGCCACTCTCCCGGATACCCACAGGCCATCTTCGCCACTGCTCTTCGACGACACTGCCGCTGGTGCCCCTGAAATCCATGGGTCACTTTCTCCATTACGCTTAGACGACTCTGCCACTTCTCGCCCGGAAATCCACAGGTCACTTTCTCCATCCCTCTTCGACGACGCTGACGCTTCTCCTCTCCCGGAAATCCACAGGTCCCTTACTCCATCCTTCTTCGACGACGCTGCCGCTTCTCTCCATGGAACCCCCATCTCATCCTCTGTAGCACCCATCCACCCAGATGTCGACAGCACGCCATGCACAAGAACCAGCTCGTTAGACCGCATGCGGAATGGGTTAAGTGTGGATATCCCCGGGAACTCTACTGTGCTCGTAAAGATAGATCTGCTTCTGGAGACCATGCTAAATATGGATCAACGGATGCAGAAGATGGATCAACGGATGGAGAAGATGGATCGACGGATGGAGAAGATGGATCGACGGATGGAGAAGATAGAGACGGACATAGCGGGGATACATAATTTGCTCGGTGTTCATGTCCCTGTATCCCCGATGCCGGAGCAGGAGGGTGGCATGGATGTGATGAATGGGACCTTCGACCGCCTTTCAACACCAAGCGCACCCCCTCCACCAGAAGAATGTGTGTACATGTATGCCGTTGATGAGGGGTAAAACATGACAACCCCGTCAAGACCACGCCAGGAGACAACACGGCGACCAAGACAGGAGGAAAGCTTCCTCCCAGACAACCTACCCTCACCCTGCCGCCACAAGCACACCCGCTCACAGAAGAACACCCGCTCCCAGAACCCAACCTACATACGCTTGCATCGATACGGTGCCCGACATCATCTTGCGCGAGCTGCAACCGGCACTCAGGGAGAAGTATAGGGTGATGAGTGCTGGTTTACCCCAGAACTATGCCATGTTAATTTTTAAGCTCCACGTGTCCTACTTGGTGTACTGCGGGTGGGCCTACAGTGTGAACTACGAAGGAAATCGCAAAAAATGGGCGCTTCCTGAAAATATAAGAAGGACTATTGTGGAGGAATTGCGGCGCTATTTTTCAATTACAGATCCTTTAATGAAATGCGTTCGAGACTGCATTAATGGCATTTTGCGCCGTACAAGGCATCGGCCCTGGAAGGACAATCTGGTGGGTATCGCATTTGCGTGACTGTTCAACTGTTGTTTATTTTTTGTAAATGTTTTTGTAAATGTTTTGACTTTCTGTACTTTAATAAAGGAGATGTTGCGTTTTTTAAATTTTATGAATAAATTTTTTTTTTAATGACACCATACTGTTGTGCTGTGCTGTACTGTACATATTTTGACTCTCTGTACTTTAATAAAGGAGATGTTGCGTGTTTTAACTTGTATTAATAAAGAAATGTATTTACTTTACTGTACACAAGACCTGCACAATTCCAGTCCACGAGGGCCGCAAACAGGCACTGTTTTCAAGGCTGTCCTGAAAACCGGGCCTGTTTGCGGCCATCGAGGACTGTAGTTGTGCAGGCCTGACTGTTCTGTACACCATCCTACTGTAAATGTTTTGACTTTCTGTACTTTAATAAAGGAGATGTTGCGTTTTTTAAATTTTATGAATAAAGAATTTTTTTTAATGACACCATACTATTGTGCTGTGCTGTACTGTACTGTACATGTTTTGACTCTCTGTACTTTAATAAAGGAGATGTTGCGTGTTTTAACTTGTATTAATAAAGAAATGTATTTACTTACTGTACACAAGACCTGCACAATTCCAGTCCACGAGGGCCGCAAACAGGCACTGTTTTCAAGGTTGTCCTGAAAACCGGGCCTGTTTACGGCCATCGAGGACTGTAGTTGTGCAGGCCTGACTGACTGTTCTGTACACCACCCTACTGTAAATGTTTTGACTTTCTGTACTTTAATAAAGGAGATGTTGCGTTTTTTAAATTTTATGAATAAAGATTTTTTTTTAATAACACCATACTGTTGTGCTGTTGTGCTGACTGTAAACCATACTAACATAATACATGTAGAATAAATGCATACTTTTTATTTTTTCGGGTTTATTATACAGTATATATAAAAAAAGTATTGTATACGGTCTGAAAACATCAGCACACTGTTTCAGGTATTCTATCCTAATCAATAACAACGGCCACTAAACTGTAGACTCCGTACGTGGGTTTTTAAATTCGATTCAGCAATGTGTAGGCATTGTTACACAAAGCGATATTATCCATTGAAATCCCACCATTCGCCGTTTTCCGTATGAGATGACAAAGTTTTCTTTTCTGAGGAAAAACAAAAATACAAGTTTTACTGTAATGGTCAGTCCTCTAAAGAAGTTCCCACAGTCAGCCCCACCAATAATTTTCGCGGGGGGCGTCTTCTGTTCACATGCGCATGTGCCTACCGTTGATGTGATGACACGCATACAGTATGCGTTTCAAGAAGGTTCCAATGCGCATGCGCCTAGCTTTTCACCAATTGTGCAGTATCTACTGTAGAAGCCGCTCAGCCAATGATATTGCTTACAGGAGAATTGCTTGACTTTTGAATCGCACTGATATTGATATTTTCAAAATAAAAAAAACAGAATAAAATACGGCAACATTACTCACCATAGAATTTCCCAATCAGCTGGCACCGAGCCATTGCCAGTCCCGTATTCTTGGTTTTACACGTCGTTGACAGGTGACAGCGGGACTACTACACCTGTAGCCAGCTGATGAGGCTGGATATCGCTTAGGTACATGCAAGCTTGCTCGAAAGTGTACACGAAATCCGGCTCAGGCTGCAGGTATCCGGGCATGGACAGGCAGCAATGGTTGTCACTGACAGTCTGATCGTTATTGGAAGCCGGTGCTGGTGCTGGCGCATTGCTTGCCAGCGACTGACGTTTCTTACTTGGTTTTAACACGACCTTTCGCCTTTTGCCATCTGCATGATCATAGATACGGGAAAAACCCGGTGAAACACACCAATACCCTCCAATAAAATCGGGAACAATACGTAAAAAACATGGATCGCTACATAACATTTTCCTTATTGTACGCTTCCACACATGAGCATCTGGCAAAAATTTGTCATAGTTTTCGATAAAATACTGATACATTTGAACAACTGTTGCCATTTTATCATCTGTTGCATTAATCGCGGCCCATATTAAATAAGCAAACGTTCTGTCGGGTTTTTGGAACACGGGCTGCAGTTGTACACTCATGGTGGGACTCTGGACAATAACCAGACCAGAAACTGTGCTTGTCTTTCTTTAATATGAAAAGCCAAAATTGATACATTATTGTAACCTCTTCCTTCAGTCCCAAGGCCAATTTACAATAGACCACTGTGGTATTTTTTTAAACGAAACACCTGCAAGTCGACACATTACTGAAGCGCATGCGCATTACAATTCATGAATATCTGCCATCTGGCGGATACGCGAAGAATTGCAACCAATTAAATCCGAACCATTATCAATAAACACATCAACCGTGCATCAACCGCGCCTGTGAATGCAACATGAATGCGGCATGAATGCGGTCAGAATGCGGCATGAACGTGGTGAAGTGCGGTGAAGTGCATGGCATTCGGAAAAAAATCCCGGAAAAATGCGGTGATGTCGGAGAATAAAAGGGGCCGCGGCTGTATGAATAGCACTGGATAATCCTGGACACATGATACATAAAGCTTGGCCCCCTGCAGACGCACTTACTAGAATTCCCTCCTACTGTCTCTATATGTTCCCCTACCTACCAATTAGATTGTAAGCTCCTCGGAGCAGGGACTCCTCTTCCTTAATGTTACTGTTATGTCTGAAGCACTTATTCCCATGACCTGTTTGTAGGAGGACGTGCGCAGAGGTATGCAAGGGAAACTTGATAAGGTGAAATTAATTAAGGCTTTTATTGCGCCTGTTTCATTAACATCAGAAAATCATCCAAACAAGGGGTCAAACAACGCTTCTATTCACTTGGGAGTATTTCTAGTGAAACCTTTTCAGTCCACAACTCCCTTTAGATAAGCATATCTCCCAGCCCCAAACATATATCTTGATATGAGCAGATATACCAAAAGTCTGATAAAGGAAAGTCTTATCTGTTTCTTGTAGTTGGCGGGAAAGTCTTCTCTGTTCCTTGGTTGCTGCCTTTTTTCTCAGGTTTTGTCAGCATTCAGGTTTAGAGGTGCTTTCCCCTGTGTCTTGCAAGCAGCTCTGCTGTTTCTTCTGGCAGGCTCAAGACATCTGTCCCCATGGTCAGTCTCACAACTTGTGAGACTCAAGAACAATCTCCCTTCCTGTCTCAAAAGACAGGCTTTTCTAAGAAGCTAATCAGGCAGGTGGTGTTGGATAATTGACTACCAGCAGTTAACCACCACACTGCTGGATTAGAGGCACATTTCCTGAACAGGGATAACTCCCCTGTTACACTGTTATATATATTATTTGTTATTTATATGATTACAACATGTATTACTACTGTGAAGCGCTATGTACATTTATGGCGCTATATGAATAAAGACATACAATACAATGCAAAGGGGATAGAATCATACTTTTTGTAAGGACTCAGGAGACACGCCGCCCTTGGCGCGTCCCTGCCTTTCCTCCTGAGCCTGCCACTGCTCCCTTCATCCGTGCTTCTTGTTGCAGTCAGCAGCGCATCTATGCACCGCCCCCGCCCCCCCCCCCCGCTCCCTCGCGGCTCTCACACGCCGTCGTCACGCTCTCTGAGCGTGCACTCGTCCAGCTTACAGAGCGTGCGTCTAGTAAGATAATTTATTCACCTCACTCGGTGGCTAGCTCCGCCCACCGCCCGATCCAGGACCCAGGCGCACACCCCTCACTTCTCCAGCTGCAGCAAGACAGGCTATTATCCCCTACCCTATCACAGTAGGCTCCTCTGCTCACCTCTGCTCTGCCCCTCCTCTGATTGGTCTACCTGACTTTATTACTCCTGTGATTCCTGTGCAACCTCGCTCTGCATAGTTTTTTTTTGCCTCGTACTGTTAGGATCCTATGCCCAGCTCCCACTTACGTTTCAGATCTCGTTACCGAACCAGCTTGTCTACTTACCATCTCTGGCTCCTCAATCCCAGCTACCTCTTGACCTCTCTTACCTCTCGGACCCCACAGAGATGTCTCACGGACCTCTACGTCTCGGACCTCTACTGCCCTCGACCCTTGGCTACGGACATCACTACGCTTCTCTCTCTACGCCCAGATCTGGCAAGTACTACGGCTATTCCCTTGTACCTCTGGCCTTCGCCACGCTACCAAATCCACACTCCGGGCATGCCCTCACTACTGCGGGTGCGTGGTCTACTCACTCTCACCTCAGTACTGGGGGTTAGTCTGGTCAGCGGGCAGCACAGCGTGACACTCTTCTCCCCTGCCCAAATACTATTTTGAGCTCTATAGAAAGAACCTGCCAAACCTTAATGAGATACAGTGGGGGCTATGCACTAAGCCCAATGCTTTTGCATCCGGATGGAAAAAAAAAGCACGTCCGTTAAAAAGTGAGGCCGGAGACGCGATTCACTAAGGTCTTGAGCCCATTTCCTAACATATGTGCTCAAAACAGCCACAGCGTACGTGTTACTTTTTTCCGCCTGCTAGCGTTCTTAAACTTCACGTACGCTAGCTGATAGAAAAAATAAGCCGCCTGTAACATTTGCATGGAGATTCTGTATCTCCATGCAAGGGTGTTACAGGCAATAGTACACAAAATAAATACATTTTAATAATAGTGTACATGTGCAGAGGGTCTCCGGAGCTGAACCGCATTGGTTTCAGCCTCAGGGACCCTCTACTTCAGGAGATACAGGCCCCGTTATGGGTTGCCGGTATCCTCTGCACTTTGAAAGCTTCCGCGTCACGTTACCGGGGCATTTAAATTCTGCAGGGGATACCGGCACCCAATGATACCGGCACCCAATAACGGGGCCTGTATCTCCTGAAGTAGGGGGTCCCTGAGGCAGAAACCAACGTGGTTCAGCTCTGGAGACCCCCTACACATCTACACTACTGTCAAAACACACATATCAATAAACAAAAATTTCTTACCGTAGCGGCTATCTGCAATGTTAATGAAGCTGCATTAATGTACATTTTAATAATAGTGTGCCGGAGCAGGGGGTCCCCTGAGCTGAACCGCATTGATTTCTGCCTCAGAGACCCCCTGCTTCCCGAGTTACAGGGCAAGGTATGGGGCATCGGTGCCAGTTTTGCCGCCATCTTTATAGCGTCCAAGACGCGACGGGGACGCTGTGACACTGTGTGCTCATTTGCATGTCATTTCCCAGAATCCCTTGCTGCAGTGGAAGTGCTGTATGCTGGGTGATAATGGGGAAAGGCGGGGTTGCAGACCTGCCTAAGACATGCAGATGAGCATACAGCTATATTTGCATATTTGCTTTCCTGTGGAGGGTTTTTGTCACTTTTTTTACTCACCATAACTTAACTCAGTACTATGGTTTTATATATATATATATATATATATATATATATATATATATATATATATATATATATATATATATACATATAACACCAATATACAAATAAATGGTTCAGGATTACATAAATATGTATACATAAAAACATCAAATCTGAATCTCATAATTATCACATAATAAAATTAATACAGCAGCACTTTTAAAAATAAATGATATGTCCTCTCCCAACAAACCAGCAGCTAGACAAATATATATCAAATGTCACACAATTGCAATGTGTGTGCATGATGCAATTAATCTGTGCATCATGTAACACTATGCAAAATCAATTTCAAAATAAAATACACAATGAACAATGTCCCCTAACCACCAATGCCATCCACAAAATCAAATAGAAATTACGCAACATAAATACATTTACCATCAATCAATTAATCAATTTCCTAAACCAATTACAATACAATCCAAATCAATTATACAATTCACTATTCAATTCCTAAAGCCAAACCATTGCCAAATAAATTCTAAGTCAAAGTAACCACCATCATTCAATCTAACTACCAGAAATAAACCATTAAAAATTACATGTTACTAAATAAAAATTACATTACTGTCACAGTTGTGCTCGCCACAAACCTGGGTCGGACCGCGTGGCTGAGGTGGGGTTGTAAAAGCACCGACCTTAGACCACGCAGGCTGATCCGGATTGCACAGTTCGTAGTCGTACGTAGCAGGGTCAGGATTGGAGAAGGCAGCATCATCAGTGGACAAGCCAGGGTCAGGACTGGAGACATCAGGGTAAACGTTGTTCAAGCAGGAGTTCAGCAACAGGTAGTCAGGAGTTCCCCGCTTCAGCTTAGGAGCACGGGAGTGAAATCTGCGCGTGCGGCGACCACGGCCCATGGTACTGGTCTCAGGAAGTGATAGGTAGACCGGAGTGGGCACACCGCCTGGCAGCAGTGGTAGATCAGTGCTTCAGCTCAAGAGTCCTGAGCGCGCTGGAGAATCCTCCGCTTCAGCGCAGGAACCAGGACACGGCCTCTGCAATAGAGAATGAGCAGCAGGCCCCAGGAACCAGGGAACTGAAGACAACACTGGGGAAACCTCCACTTCAGCACAGGAGACAGGAACAGACTGCTGCGTGACACTAGCAGCCGGTCTGAGGAAACAAGGAGCTGAAGTCAACAAGGAGAGAACTCCGCTTCAGCACAGGAGACAGGAACTGACCGCTGCGTGAGACTAGCATCCGGTCTCAGGAAACAGGGAGCTAAAGTCAAACAAGGAGAGTACTCCGCTTCAGCACAGGAGACAGGAACTAGGACAAAACAGAGTAGGTAACGAGATAACAAGCCAGGGGCTTGTGGCAGAACACTCGGTGAAATCCAGGAAGGACTATGCTCGGCAGAGGAGGATTGTGGGGATGCAGTTCTTAAAGGCCAGCGGGCCAATCCCCAGAGGAGGGTGTGAACGCACTGCTCCAATGAGTAAGTACAAGGCTAGGTTGCAGTGATAGCTTGCACAGCTGCATTAGATACCAGAGGTAGTGTTCCAGGACTGCACACGTCTGTGAGGCAAGGTAAGCAGTAAACTGAGGTGTGGATTCCTTACATTAACCCCCCCCCCCCTTCACATGAGACCTCTGGGCGAACATGACCACTCAGAGTTGGGGGACCTGGAATTATTCCTGAACTGTCTAGGATTGGGGGTAGAGTCGTGGTCCAGAGACTCATGGTCACTCCTTTGTGTACCCCCACCCCCTGGTGAGAACTGCGGCTAGACAGGCCCATCCAT
This sequence comes from Ascaphus truei, assembly GCF_040206685.1. NCBI lineage: Eukaryota > Metazoa > Chordata > Amphibia > Anura > Ascaphidae > Ascaphus > Ascaphus truei. The sequence continues at coordinate 142,544,595 of NC_134486.1, forward strand.
GGGTCTCAGGGACATTGAGTTGTTCCTAAAGTTTTTGAGGCGGAAAGGGGATCCGTAAACGAGCAGTTCCTTGGTGAGTACTGTTCTAGGATATGAGAGTGGTGGTAGAGACATCATTGGTATGTGGCTCGCCCCGCGAAATTGCTTGGGAATCCAAGGCTGTGAAGAACCAGAGGGTTCTGGAGCAGAAACAGCAGAAGAACCCCCACTGGGAGCCCAGTCTTTAGTAATGGGACCAGAATTTAGGATAAGCGGCCTTGATAGTTGATTGAATATACCAGGATGACCTTCGGGACAGACAAAGTCTTGGCTGACCTCTGCATGTAGGAATTTGAGAGGGACTTCTCCTCCAGAGGTCTCCCAGGTAGGGGTCAGCGAGGGTATAGGGTGGGTGGGAGCATTTCCCGGTATTGGTATGGAAGGTGACAAGGCAAGCTGTAAACCAGACATAGAGACCGAAATCTTGGGATACGTACAGAGTATTTCCAACTCAGAGGAAATAACAGGGGCAACAGGAAGTTCCGAGGGGGAAAACCATGGTTTCACAGAGGCAGACAAGCCATCAGCAGTGGAGCTTCCAAATACTGGGGAAACCTCAGTGGGAGATAGTATTGTCTGGGGATTAGGAATAGGCTTTGGGGCTTTTATATCAGGAACTTGAGAATAAGGCAGAGCAACGTTAGTGGCGGGAGGGAAGCTAACATCAGAAGCTGAAGTCTGTACTTCAGTGACATGGACCTGAGAGACAACAAGTGGCAAGTAGGAACCATGGAACCTCTTAATGGCAGACACCTTAGGAGCACAAGGAGTCTTATCCAAAACTGCAAGGGCCCTAACAACAGAGGTACTTGACATGACAAAAACATGAATAGGCGAGTTTACTAGTGCAAAAAATCTGATAACAGGACTCCTAGCCAGTGTGAGGGTGTCTGGGTTTGACTAGTGAGAAAATCAGATATAGTGATAAGTGACTTAGAATCAATCACTGAGGTTCTAGGTTTGCTGGACATGTGTGAAAAAAACACCCTTTAAGACAGGAGCTTTCATTTTTTCCCCGAGTAACCCAACGGTTGCTGGGGCATATTTAAACGCAGTGCTGAGGGACTGAGGTTTAGCAAGGGCAGGAAAACTAAATAGCTCAGATTTAAACACCAGGACTAAAAATATAGACAGGGTGGCCTCAGACTGTACTAAGGGCGTAACAGATATGCTGATACCTGGAGGGTTTGCATAGGCAGAGAAATCAGGGGAACCAAAAACAAGGACTTCCTCTATAGGAGGAGATACTGAATCTGAAGGAAGGTTTTTACCTCTCAGAGTATCAGGACCGGCGAAGCAAATTTCAGAGAGAGGGGAAACTGTGTGCAGGCTTCTGGCTAGCACATATGAAAAAGAATCACTTTTGAGTGAAAGCAGTGTGCCAGCAAACATTCCTGGGAACACAACATGAACCCCAGGAGGGGCATAATGACCACTCTACGCTTTTAACCCTAAGCTTTGAGAAGGGGAGAACACAGACAGTACACGGGGGGTAATCATAACTGTACTGGTCTCTGGAGTGGGTATTTGGTAAGGAGTGTCTGGGAAACCAGAAATGACTGCAGATTCCACGACGTGGGGACTATGCGCTGATGCAGGGATCATCGCTCTCTTGGTGACAGACTGGTTCAGCGAAATACCCAGGAATGGGAAATCTGCGACCAAGCTTAGGGAAAAACTTGGTAACTTAATACATTTAACTGGAATCAGAACTTTAGCCGAAGTTTCAGGGGGCACGGCAGCTGAAACTTGCGCTGAAGCAGGGGTTTTATAGCAAAAACTAACTAAGGACTCAGCAACGTTGGGGAAGTCATTTAATGCAACCTCTACTGTCGGACTTGGGGACACATTCTCTGAGGCTAGAACGGAAGCATTATCTTGGAGGCAGCACGAATTTACAGGGGTTAATGCAGATAGTACCTGAGAGTAAAAAATAGGGAGCTTTTCCTCTGTAATGGGAGACACAAGGGATTTCTCTTCTGGAGCTAGGGATGTGACCTTGGCTGGCGAAGGACAGGGATTTACCAAAGGAGACTCAAAGAGCTGCCCCACAGGGGTTAATACAGGAATGACCCTGGGAACAGAACTTAGAAATTCAATCTTAGAACGCGGAAGTAAAAGGGATTCTTTCTCTGATGGGGAAAGCACGCAGGACTGCCTAGCAGGGGTTTACGCAGGAAAAACCTCAAGGGCTGGAACGGGAGATTCAGAGTTAGAAATAGCGGGAAAAAAGGATTCGTTCTCGGATACTAGAGCCTTAGTGTTGGCTAGAGAAACATACGTAGACTCCAGGGGAACCTCACAGGGCTGGTCGGCAGAGGTTAACGTAGACATATCATTGGTGTCAGAGTAACCGGGCGTACAATCAGGGCTAGGGATCGTGGCAGCTTCTGCTTTAGGGGGCAGTGATAGTGGGACAGTTTGGTCATTTCCTGGAGAGGGAGATACGTCCCCAAGTTTAGCGACAGGACTGGCAGCACAGGGGGACTGCCAAGCGGCAGCGTAGCTGGTGAGGAGAGGGTCCTGTTCCTTTATGCAAATGTCCAAAGTCAGGGAAAGTACACAGAGTGTGTTTTGTGCATGAGCCAACATGAAGAGAGGGTCCTGTTGTACTAGGTGAATGTCCAAAGACAAGGCCAGGGTATAGAGTGCATTTTGGGCGTTGGCCAGTTCCATAGGGTTCACATTATCCCAGGTTAAAGGGGAATCAGGGGAGCGAACACAAGCGGCCAGAGACTGTTTTAAGTCCTTGAGGCAGTAAGCATTAATAATAAGATCATTACGGCATCGGCGTTGCAAGGGGGTTAAACCTGCTAACATAAATGGATCTTCCATCCGAAGTAGTATTTCGCATAGATACTGGGACTGGTCTGCAGGCCGGGACAGGTTTTCAGACAGAAACTTACCAACCCTCACCACAGGGCGGTCCGAGTTTGTGGGGCCGAGCATACTTTCACGGTTGTGCTCGCCACAAACCTGGGCCGGACCGCGTGGCTGAGGTGGGGTTGTAAAAGCACCGACCTTAGACCGCGCAGGCTGATCCGGATTGCGCAGTTCGTAGTCGTATGTAGCAGGGTCAGGACTGGAGAAGGCAGCATCGTCAGTGGACAAGCCAGGGTCAGGACTGGAGACATCAGGGTAAACGTTGTTCAAGCAGGAGTTCGGCAACAGGTAGTCAGGAGTTCCCCGCTTCAACTTAGGAGCGCGGGAATGGACTCTGCGCGTGCGGCGACCACGGCCCATGGTACTGGTCTCAGGAAGTGATAGGTAGACCGGAGTGGGCACACCGCCTGGCAGCAGTGGTAGATCAGTGCTTCAGCGTAAGAGTCCTGAGCGGGCTGGAGAATCCTCTGCTTCAGTGCAGGAACCAGGACACGGCCTCTGCAATAGAGAATGAGCAGCAGGCCCCAGGAACCAGGGAGCTGAAGACAACACTGAGGAAACCTCCGGTTCAGCACAGGAGACAGGAACAGACTGCTGCGTGACACTAGCAGCCGGTCTGAGGAACAAGGAGCTGAAGTCAACAAGTAGAGTACTCCGCTTCAGCACAGGAGACAGGAACTGACCGCTGCATGAGACTACCAGCCGGTCTCAGGAAACAGGGAGCTGAAGTCAAACAAGGAGAATACTCCGCTTCAGCACAGGAGACAGGAACTAGGACAAAACAGAGTAGGTAACGAGATAACAAGCCAGGGGCTTGTGGCAGAACACTCGGTGACATCCAGGAAGGACTATGCTCGACAGAGGAGGATTGTGGGGATGCAGATCTCCTCGGCGTCTGGCTTCAAAATGAGATAACATAGGCTTTTATAGGCCTATGACATCGCATTTTGGTCAAATGTTTCCCACAGCCCTGATTGGGCAATGAAAAACATGTGATTTGGGGGGAAAAAATTAAAAATGATGACGTCATTTAAAAGCAATGACGCCAGCCAATCAGAATGCCTTTAAGATGACATCATCAAACAAAGATGGCCAGCGACACATGACACACTCTGATTGGCTGAAGCAAAGCCTCTGTCACATGGTCTACGAGAGCCAATCAGAGTTGGGATTTCGTTCCCACGCTCTGATTGGCTACCGTACCATGTTTCTCCGGTCATCTTTGTTTTGATGATGTCATCTTAAAGGCAATTGAAGCTCAGCCATTCTGATTGGCTGGCGTCATTGCCATTAAATGACGTCATCATTTTTAATTTTTTTCCCCCAAATCACATGTGGGCCGTGGGAAACATTTGACCAAAATGTGACGTCATAGGCCTATAAAAGCCTATGTCGTCTCATTTTGAAGCCAGACGCCGAGGAGGGAAGGCCTCCCCTCCTAAGAAGATAAGAAGGGCATGGCATAAGAAGATGGAAGAAGACGGAGAAGACCCCAAAGAAGAAAAGAAGACCCCAAGACTGACGGAAAGGATTACAAATAGAAGAGAGAAGACACCGTTGTGGATTGTAAGGGTTTATTATTTTATGGTTACCTGTGGATTGGTTTCAGTGCTTCCGGGTCCCCTGGATTTCGGTGAGTGGGCATCTAATGGTAAGTAAACAAAATAAAAGTTTATTATTTTAACTTTTACAGGTTTGTTTGATTTTTTATTCATGTGTTTTATTTTTTAATTTCCATTTAATGCCACTGAATTGATCTATGTCCCTATGGATATACATACATTCAGGGACACTGAATGGGTGTATTCTATGTGATTTTTGGATGTAAATGCATTGTTTTTATGCTCTATTATTGCCCATGTATGTTCTGTATATCTATATGGATATACATACAGGGATAATAATTGATAGTTTTGCTAATGTTTATGTTCTTTTCATGTATTACAAATGTATTTAGCAGCTTTATTTATACGTTGGTGTGTGTAATGTAATTTTTATTTAGTAACATGTAATTTTTAATGGTTTATTTCTGCTAGTAAGATTTGAATGATGGTGGTTACTTTGACTTAGAATTTATTTGGCAATGGTTTGGCTTTAGGAATTGAATAGTGAATTGTATAATTGATTTGGATTGGATTGTAATTGGTTTAGGAGATTGATTAATTGGTTGATGGAAAATGTATTTATGTTGCTTAGTTTCTATTTGATTTTGTGGATGGCATTGGTGGTTAGGGTAATCAAATAAAGAGTTATGTCTGCACACCAAAATATGTATAATAAAAGCAATATACTTGCGATTAGAGGTACCGGTGCTCCGTGGTTCAGGGAAAAACCTGTCTGGTGTAATTTCAAAGTATATGAACAAAGTGGAGGATCCAGGGCACTACGGATTTGTAGAAAATAATTTTTTTCTAGGCACACACTAGGTGTGTGCCTAAAATAAATTTATTTTCTACAAATCCGTAGTGCCCTGGATCCTTCACTTTGTTCATTGGTGGTTAGGGGACATTGTTCATAGTGTATTTTATTTTTAAATAGATTTTGCATAGTGTTACATGATGCACAGATTAATTGCATCATGTACACACTCTAGTTGCTGGTTTAATTGTAAGATGCAATGTGGTGATTTTCAGATTAAGATTTCATGTTTTTATTTATGCATGTTTTTTGTGTTTCATAATGGGCAAATAATCTATTATCCATATCTGGATAATAGTTATATTTCCCATTATTGTACTGTATGTGTTGGGTGGTGGGGGGTGGGGGGGATTGATGTGTTTAATGTATAGGTCAGGTTTATTTTTTTTACATACAGGGTTGGTTCCTTTTGGTCTGCAGGGGACCTCTGGAGACCACCTGAGGTCTCCTCTGGCTTTCCACGGGTACCAGGCAGGAGGTGTCCATGGGGGATACCTGCGGGGAAGAACCGGTGGGTCCACATCTGTTGGGGGCACCGCCGACCCATAGGGACCACCCATAGGCTCACAGACCCCCGTGGGAACCACCCGAGGCTCCTCAGACACCTGTGGGTCTGACCCGGGGCCCCCCAGACAGCCACGGGCCTACCCATGGTGACCCCATTGTGGCCCACGGTGACCCGCGGAGATCACCTGGTGGACCAGGGCGCCTGGCGGGGACCACCCGTAGGCCTGTTTGAAACATGGGCTACTGTGAGGTGTGTGAGGTGACCCGTCAGGCTGACTGTGAAAATACAGATGAAGACCCCCGCTATGGATTACACATAGAAAAAAGAAGACACAGACCCTTTTGGATTGTAATGGTTTATTTTTTTATGGTTACCTGGTTCCTGTTGTTGGATTATTTCTTCCACACATCCGGTTCAATGGGAGTCGGTGAGTCGTTCATCTAATGGTAAATAAACCAAAGAAATGTATATTATTTTACTTTTACAGGTTTTTTGGCATTTTTTTCATGTCATCCATTTTTTTTGGATGTCCATTTATTGTCCCTGAATTTATGTCTGTCACTGGACATACATACGTACAGCGACAGTCACTAGATGTATTGTACTGTATGTTTATTTTTAATGTTATTCAATTGTTTTTTATGCTCTTTAATTGCACCTGTATGTATGTATGTAAACTATAGATGAACATACATACAGGTATAATAAAAACTTGTTTGCATAATGTTTACTCTCCTTGCTTTCATGTTTTTTTTTTATTGGAATTTGCTGCTTTGTGTCCAAATGTGTTTTTAATGTACATGTTATTTTTTCTAAGGTTTTTTTAAAGGCTGTTTGCAATAAATTATTTATTTGGCTGATTTTTGGAAGTTAGATTTAGTCACATGGTGGTTACTTTGACAGATTATTTTTCAGAATGGTTTGTTTTTAGGATTTCAACTGTGTCATTGATTTTCATTGTAATTGACTTGAGATTGGATTAATTAATTGATGGTCATTTAATTCTGTTGACTTGCTTTGTTTGTATTTAATGATTGGTTTGTACAGTATCTTGTTTGGAATAGTTTATTTGATTTTGACCATTGCTTGGCAAAGTATACATGATGTACAGATTAATTGTATCATGTACATATTGTCAAATGGAGTGTTTTTATTAGCATTTCTTAGATATTGATTTGGCTTGGTGCTGTTTGATATTTGGACATATTTGTATTTCGGCATGTATATCCTTAACCATTTATTTGTATATTGGTTAATCATGCATATATATATATACAGTATATATATATATATATATATATATATATATATATATATATATATATATATATATATATATATATATATATATATATATATATATATTATAATATATATCATAATTTATATATATATATATATATATATATATATATATATATATACATACATGATGAACCCACTGTACACATAAATGGGTGAAGGGTGGGTTTCGGGTCAGGGTGGCTTAACCCCTTAATGACTGTAGCGGTTAATAACCGCTAAGGTGTTTAAGGGGTTAGGGGACATTAGTTTGGCTCTTTTTCTTCTTGTGTATATTTTTCAGCACCCGAGTGTATGGACGGTGAAGAAGATGAGGATGGCCTTCATCGTGGGTGCCGGACAAGGGTGAGTACAAAATGTTTTTATTGTATTTATTGTGATTAATGTATATTAAATGGGCAAATGCATTATTATCCATATGTGGATAATAGTAATTTTGCCCATTACTGTAATTTATGGGTTAGGGGGAGGGGTATTTTTTTTATAGTATTGTTTATTTTTTGGGGGCACACCATTGGTACCGCAGGCTCGCGGATGGCCATGGGGACCCCCGGACGGTCACGGGGACCCCCGGACACCCCCGCGGGGACCCCTGGACACCCGCGGACCCCTGGGGACCCCAGGACACCCGCGGACCCCCGGGGACCCCCGTAGTCCCGCGGGGATCACCCGGGGACCCCCGCGGCATCAGCCAGGGACATCCGCTGGCCTGTTGTATGGATGGTGTGCCTGCAAAAAGGTAAACAAAGAAATATTTTCTAAGTCCAGCTCCTTTTGCGCCTGCCTTTAGCTAGCGCGTTTGTTAGGCGCGTTTTTTAAGGCCGATTCACTTAGCGCTGCTTAGTGAATCTCCTGTACTGGCAAAAATCAGCTCAATAGCCTGATCGTGCACATTTTGCGTCGAGGGCTGAAAAAAGCCCTTTAAGAGCGATAAAGCGCAGTTATCACTTCATAGTGAATCTCACTGCAGCCTTATCGGTCTTAAAGGGTACTTTGCGCTCTTAAAGCCCCCTAACGGAACTTAGTGAATCGGCCCCATTGTTTCCGGTCAAGTTAAGGATCCATCAATCTTCACACAGGATGCCATCGCAGGAAGAAGGAAGAAGTCCATTGAAGAAAGAAGGATCTATTTAATAAAATTTACATTTTTGTTTAACTTTTGTACCATTGGGCAAGAATTTATTGATCCTGTTTTTTTGTGTGGTTTTTTTCTGTGCCATCGGGTATGGATCATTTTTTCTGATTGTTTGTAATTTTTTTTAGTTTTATGCTATTGGTCATGGATTATTTTTAATGTTTTTTGTGTTTTTATTAGCCACCAGGCTAGGGTTGTTTGCTGGTGTATTTTTATGGTTGGGCATCAGCCATTTATTGGATGAATGTGCATCTTCCCCCAACGATGAGTAGGATGGCTTTCATCCTGGAAGAGGCAATACATTTATTTATTTACTGTGTATATTGATTGCCAATGTGGCTATCTGGGTCCACATTGGGGATTTAGGTAGCCACAGTGACAATCAATGGATTTGATGGCTTAGTTTTTATTATGTTAGTATTTATTGTAATGTGTTTTTTATTTAGTATTCTTTTCAATGGGTAAAAGTTGAATTAGCCGTATTTATTGGTGGTAGGCGGGGTTGGTGATGTGGTAGTTGCCCCGTGGAGGATGGTTAGGCCTTCGGAGGGAGATGGTATGGAGGATTAACCCCTTCATTACCTTAGCTGTTAGTGAAAACATTGCTTAACAATGCTTTACTAGTCACTTAATTAATGAAAGGGGGTAGGTCATGTATTTTAATATTGTACATTTATGTTTTTTCTAGCTTACTATTGATTGCCAATGTGGCTATCTAGGCTTCCCATTGAGAGGACCTAGTTATATACAGTGTCAATCAATGGTTTTATGTTTAAAATGTAATTTTAATGTTCTGTTTTCTTTTTATATACAGTATGTGTATTTTATTTTGGTTAATGCCCTAAACCACTATTAGCCACATTTGGCTAATAGGGATATTAGGAGAAAAAAAAGAGACTGAAGTGTGGAGCACTACCATCACACACAAAAGAGAGATAAAGATGGGAGACCAATCAAAAATATATTTATTAGATCATATGGGATCAAATAGAGGTTAAAAAAGTGTTTATTTTCCTCTATTTGATCTCATATGATCTAATAAATATAGTTGTTATGGGAGTCCCCTCTTGATCTCTCTTTTTTTGTGTGATGGTAGTGCTCAGCACTTCGATCTCTTTTTTTCTCCTAGATTCCAAAACAGCGGAAGTTGCACACCACAGTACCTCCAAGTGGATCACAAGGATGGATATGGGAGGTGTTTATTGCACTTTCATGTGGTGGTCTATTTCAGACTCCATTAGGCGTTATGCTTCCAAAAGCAGCTAGCTTTTATATACTGGACTTGATGAGGCTTATATAAGCAGTGACAGAGTCTATTCTGAGTCTGAGCACCATAACCTCTTGGACTTTATCATAATAGGGATATTAGGCATTAGTCTAGAGGGGAATAGGGGGCGGGTAAGGGGTGTTTTGGGGTAAGAGAGTGGATGATGGGGATAATTGCCCTGGGGAGTGTGGTTAGGCCTCCCGGGGTCTGGTGGAACGGGTTAACCATACCTTAGCGGATGGCAAGGCTTTTTAAGGCATTAAGGTGGGCAACACGGTTAGGTAGTGTATTTTGTTTTTGTGTATTAACCCCCTTGGTAAGCACAGGCATCACACGGGTTAGTGTTCTTTCTAAAGTAGAAAAAATGATCAGAAGTCCTGCCGCTCCTGACCAAGATATTAGGCCCCCTTGAGAAAGACCAGTTTGGTTGAAACGCGTGGGAGGAGGTTCTTTTTTATTTGTGGATTGTATCCGTTTTATGTAAATCAATAAAGTATTTTTAACTTCTTTCACTGGTGAGTCTGGATCTTGGTCAGGAGCGACAGGACTGCTGATCATTTTTTCTACTTTTATGCCACTACGATCGGACGGACGCCGAGGAGGGATGCCCGACTCTGGGTGGAACGCCAAGCCAGGAGGTGGGGGAACCGGTACTGATTGTGAGTACAAGCACGACTCCATACCCGTTTATTACTAGGAATTGGGACATTTACAGCCACATTACTATGATTTACAGACGTGGGTGTGCACCTTTTCCATCCCCGCACTTACCTCCATACTAGGCTTATAACTCCACTACATGCCCGCTATATACCTTCATTACTTAGGCTCATATTGCCATAGTTAATCAGTTTGCCCTGGAGTCACAGACGGATTCTTCTAGTGTTCTTTCTATCATAGCTTCTGTGATAGTAGATATTACAGAAGCCTATGATACAAATATTATAGCAAAGTGGTAATTAATGCAGTGTTAATGGTCACGTTAAATCTGGCATCATGATTTTGAGCCGAATATACAGTAGCACCTGGTAAATTATTACCACAATCTTGATGAATACGAACTTAAAATTGCAGTAATGATGTTCTACATTTTCTTTTTATCGGGTGCGATATTAACATAGTTTGATGTGTCCGGCCCATAGTGATCATAGTCTATATTGTAAGGCAGCGGAGGAAAATTGTCCCAACACTTATGACTTCCATACTATCCATTAAAAACAGAAAGCTAAGTTATCATTCACATAAACATGTCCAGTTTTCAGATCTACTGAATACATACGGATTTGCCCTTTTATGTCATTTTTATTCAACTGTAATGCAACTGTGGAAGTTCAATGTACTGACAGAAGTTCAAGCAAATTAGTTTATAACTCTATTGGTCTTATTTAAACACACTACTTTGTTAAATGTGCTAATGTTTAAAGACGAGCTGACTGTGCAGGCAGTACGTCACTGCATAATTCCATTTTACAATAGATAATATCACACAGCTAAATGCAATTTAAATCCAAATTGATTTCTCTATAAAAGCAAGTGTGGCCAATTGAACTAATCCTTCACTATCCACCCAAGATAGTTTTATCCGTATCAAAATGAATTTCGAGCAGTGTGCAGCTACTTAGAAACATACAGCCCCAGTCCATGTAGTAAATAGGATGAGATGAAGCATAGTTAGGCAGAGCAGCATATTCTTTTATTAGTCAGTTGAACAATTATGATACTCTTTATTAGACACACATCAAAATTCTTCATGGATGTTGTTTTACATGATTTTACAAAACCTCGAAACTTGTTTGTCTTTGAAACGTTATATCTGCAAAATATGATTGTTTTATTTTTGCAGGACAAAGAGAAACATTACTAGAGAATGACATTGGAGAGGGTAATATTTAGTGTGACCAGCTTTCAGACAAGGCTATATTAACAGATTATATATGCAGAAAAAACAATTGGAAAATATTTACTAACAAGTTTACAGTAACCTCAAGTAATCTTACAATAGCAGATCAGCATGTTAACTACAGTATTTATGTCTACTTTTCTGTATCTACTAATTTATGTTGTAGAGTTTTTCTTTGAATTGTGAGTGAGTTCCTTTAAGGTGAAGCTCTTTTCATAACTTAGCTGTTTGCCAATGTGAGCCATTGTCTGTTTCCTGCTTGCAATGATTAATAAAATATAACACCAATAAGAATCGACTGTTAGCAATGTTATTTGTGATCTAACAGTGAAGCAGAACAAGGCAGCTGACTCATGTCTCGTAAATGCAGATTGTGAGTAGAATATATATATATATATATATATATATACACATATATACATATATTATACTTCCCAAAAGCATGGCAGAGGAAGCATTCTGATATTTCCGCTTAAAGGGGTTGGCATAGTTCCAATTGTAAGGAGATTTTAATATAATTCTAGATAGTAAAGCAGATAGATCATAACTTACTTCAATATGCCTAAGTAAAGCCCAAACATTGAGAATGTGAGACTTGAATAAAAATCTGAAAGTACATGGATCCTTTGACAAATTGAGGATCACAAATTGCTGTACTAGGGCAACTACTGGACAGTATACTTACTTTTTTTCACCTGTCTGGTTTGCTCCCGAAAAGATATGATTTTTGTGGCTTTATACCTTACACCGACCACATACCCTATGCAGACATTAGTGCCTAGTCAGATCATGAACTAGCCACAGAACTATTTGATAACCTTCCCTCCCAACATACTGTTTGAGAGGAACCTTTTCGATCCTCAAAAATGAGTTTGCAACATTTTTTATTTAAATGTAACCCCTGATTAAACCTGGAAGACAATTGTGGAAGCCCATAGATTAGTGTTGAAGAACTCCTAGGAAAAACTGTAAACGCCAAAAGAAAGTTTCCTTACTACTATCTCTACGTGGACTTGAATTGAGCCAAGAAGTAGATATTAACGCAGCTACAATCTGATAGAATATGTTACAGAGATAAAACTCACCAAGGACCTCTTCTATAGCATGTGTTTCTCCTGGGAAAACTGATAGGAGAGATGATAGTTATTCAGAGAAGCTACATGTAGCCATGTATCCTCTTGGCTACAAATCTGCCCTACCTAATACATAAGCCCGGTACTAGCGCAGGCAGTGTTAGGTTTAAATCTATGCCCTTGCTGCTGTAGCAGTAAACAACTCCCTTGAGTGACAGGGGGTGGGCTTAAGGCCTGTGTACTGCCCTATCAGGGGCTCAGACCTACTGCACCGACACACTTTATACGAGCAAATACCCAGTATGTACCTGGCAGATACCTGGAATGCGCCGCTCCTCACCTTTGACAAGCCCCGTTGCGTTTGCCTTCCCAGCCTGGGTTCATGCCTGGCTGACGGGCGGCTGATCTGTTAAATGATAATGATTAGGATTTAATAGGCTGCAATGCTTCACGTGTCTACCAGATGGCATAAATTCATGAATTGTAATGCAGTATATATATATATACTGTGCAGTATTGCAGCCAGCGGGAATAAAATGCTTCAATCCCTGCTTGGAAAATACCTCAATGCACTCGGGCAGAAAACAGGCACAAACCTCAATACACCCGGGTATACCCGAATTCGTGGGACTAGCCGAGCTCGAATAAAGTGTGTCGCCAGTGTAGGACCCTTCCCCTGGGTACAAAAGGGACTGCTGATCTAAAAAACATTGGTTGTTGGAAGTGTGAAGCCAGGGCTCTGGCCACCTTTCTTCTCCTCCCTCAGGGGAGTGGGACACAACCCCTTACTTCACTAGGGAGTAAGGAAGCAAAAGATAGACCTTTGGGGCCTCATTGTCACACTTCATGAACATATTCAACTAGTGAGGATTTTTTTTTATTTATGAAAGGTTTTACATTTACCACAGGCTCATAGTACACAAATCAAAACATTATATAGAAATCACCTGAACACAGAAGCTAAATATCGACACAGGCAGTTGAGGTCCTAAATACAGTAGGTCTTGATTCAGCAGAACCCCACAACTGAATTCAAAATCTAATGTTGGCTTGAACATTAGGTACAGATTTACATTTAACATCAAATTCAGACACTTGTTCAAATACTACATGTAATTCTAAGGGATTTATGCTATATAGTCTGATCATGTGGTATGTTTTCGGACAAAAATCCCCAATGCAGTAAATGGGAATTTTTGCGTGAAAACAGCCTGAATTCTGAATTCAGGTGTGGGGTCATGCTGAATCAAGACCTACTGTATTTAGGACCTCAACTACCTGTGTCAATATTTACCTTCTGTGTTCAGTTTCTTCTATTTAATGTTTTGATTTGTGCACTATGCGCCTGTGGTAAATGTAAAACCTCTCATCCATACAAAAAATACTCACAAGTTTAATATGTTCATGAAGTGTGACAATGAAGTTGGCAAATAAACAAATACAACTGATCTACCTACTGTAGTTAGTGATAGGCAAATATGTCAAGCTTCGGTCTGCGAACCTTCGTACAAACTGTTCTATTTGTAAACCAGCAAAGTTTATAAGAACCTTTTGTTAGTCAAAATCTTGTGATATAATGAAATGCCGCCTGGGGGGCAGATCTTTAGAGATCCGATAAATGTTTTATCGTGACATTAACACTATTTAATGTATCGATAGCCATAACACATATCCACTATGGTGATTAGCGTTACGAGGCCCTCATATTAACCAGAGAACAATGGAGCGTTAAATATTTTCCATTCATGTTAGCGCATGGAAATAACGTTACGATAATTACATCACACGAAAACCTGCTGTTACTCACTTCCAGACCAGGATTATCATAGCGTTATTTTTTTAAGAATGGACTACAAGCAAAAAGGTCTAAAATGGGGCTCAAATGATTGTATAGGACTTAACCCTTTCATTACGTGTCTCATATATATATATATACAGTTAGGTCCGGAAATAATTGGACACTGACACAATTTTCATAATTTTGGCTCTGTACGCCACCACTATGGATTTGAAATGAAACAACCGAGATGCAATAGAAGTGCAGACTTTCAGCTTTAATTCAAGGGGTTGAACAAAAATATCATATGAAACGTTTAGGAATTGCAACCATTTTCATACACCATCCCCTTATTTCTGGGCTCAAAGGTAATTGGACAAATTAACACAATCATAAATAAAATGTTTATTTTTAATACTTTGTCCAGAATCCTTTGCAGGCAATGACTGCTTGAAGTCTGGAACGCATGGACATCACCAAACGCTGGGTTTCCTCCTTTTTGATGCTTTGCCAGGCCTTTACTGCAGCTCTCTTCAGTTGTTGTTTGTTCGTGGGTCTTTCTGCCTTAAGTTTGTCTTCAGCAAGGGAAATCCATGCTCGATCGGGTTGAGATCAGGTTGTTGATTCGGCCGTTGCACAATATTCCACTTCTTTGCCTTAAAATAATCCTGGGTTGCTTTCTCAGTATGTTTTTGGTCATTGTCCATCTGTAAAGTGAAGCGCCGTCCAATCAACTTTGCTGAATTTGGCTGAATCTGAACAGACGATATATCCCTATACACTTCAGAGTTCATCTGGCTGCTTCTGTCACATCATCAATAAACAATAGTGACCCAGTGCCATTGTAAGCCATTCATGCCCATGCCATCACACTGCCTCCACCGTGTATTACAGATGATGTGGTATGCTTCGGATCATGAGCCGTTACAAGCCTTCTCCATACTATTTTCTTCCCATCATTCTGGTACAGGTTGATCTTAGTTTCATCTGTCCAAAGAATGCTGTTCAGAACTGGGCTGTCTTTTTTAGATATTGTTTGGCAAAGTCTAATCTGGCCTTTCTATTCTTGAGGCTTATGAATGGTTTGCTCTCTTGAAGTCTTCTCTTTATGGTAGACTTGGATAATGATATGCCTACCTCCTGGAGAGTGTTCTTCACTTGGCTGGATGTTTTGAAGGGGTTTTTCTTTACCATGGAAAGGATCCTATTATCATTTAGATCAGGGTAATGCAGTTGATGTTGTCTACTTAGATTTTGCAAAGGCTTTTGATACGGTTTCACACAAGAGGTTGGTGTACAAAATAAAGAAAATTGGACTAGGTAATAATATATGCACTTGGATTGAAAACTGGTTAAAGGACAGACAACAGAGGGTTGTCATAAATGGAACTTTTTCAGGTTGGGCTAAAGTCGTGAGTGGAGTACCTCAGGGATCGGTACTGGGACCCCTGCTTTTTAACTTGTTTATTAATGACCTTGAGGTTGGGCTCGAGAGCAAAGTCTCCATCTTTGCTGATGATACTAAATTGTGTAAGGTAATAGAATCAGAGCAGGATGTAATTTCTCTTCAGAAGGACTTGGAGAGACTGGAAACGTGGGCAAGTAAATGGCAGATGAGGTTTAATACAGATAAATGTAAGGTTACAGTATGCATTTGGGATGCAAGAATAAAAAGGCGACTTACAAATTAAATGGAGATATATTGGGGGAATCCTTGATGGAGAAGGATTTAGGAGTGCTTGTAGACTACAGACTTAGCAATAGTGCCCAATGTCATGCAGTAGCTGCAAAGGCAAACAAGATCTTATCTTTCATCAAACTGGCAATGGATAGAAGGGAGGTAAACATAATTATGCCCCTTTACAAAGCACTAGTAAGACCACGCCTTGAATATGGAGTACAATTTTGGGCACCAAATGTCTAAGAAAAGACATTATGGAACTAGAGAGAGAGCAGAGAAGAGCCACCAAATTAATAAAGGGGATGGACAATCTAACTTATGAGGAGAGGCTAGCTAAATTAGATTTATTTACATTAGAAAAGAGGCGTCTAAGAGGGGATATGATAACTATATACAAATATATTCGGGGACAGAACAAGGAGCTTTCAAAAGAACTGTTCATCCCATGGGCAGTACAAAGGACTCTGGGCCATCCCTTAAGTTTGGAGGAAAGGAGATTTCACCAGCAACAAAGGAAAGGGTTATTTACAGTAAGGGCAGTTAAAATGTGGAATTCATTACCCATGGAGACTGTGATGGCAGATACAATAGATTTATTCAAAAAAAAGTTGGACATCTTTTTAGATGGGAAAGATATACAGGGATATACCAAATAAGTATACATGGGAAGGATGTTGATCCAGGGATTAATCCGATTGCCAATTCTTGGAGTCAGGAAGGAATTTATTTGTCCCCTTATGAGATATCATTGGATGATATGTCACTGGGTTTTTTTGTTTGCCTTCCTCTGGATCAATGAGTAAGTAGATATAAGATAAAGTATCTGTTGTCGAAATTTAGCATAGGTTGAACTTGATGGATGTACGTCTTTTTTCAACCTCATCTACTATGTAACTATGTAACTATGAGACCCAGTGTCCAGCAAGGCTAATAGTATATGCCTTCCAGGATAACTCTTATAATGGCAGATGGGGGGGTGCATCCTCTGAGTTATCCGCTGGGACAGTTTCCACCGGCAACAGAGGTGGAGTGTCAGTCACTGGTACTGTGAGGGTCATGACCCTAGGATTGGAGACCTTGGAGTTCAGACATTCCTTGGTGAAGTGTCCAAGTTGATTACAGTTGAAGCAGGCGTCAGTGCGGTCTTCTTCGGCACTGGAGGTGTGATCTAATCTCCTGGGGGAAGGGGTGGTCTGTCTGTATGGCTTTTGGCAGTTAGCCGCCACAGACTTTCTTTGTTACTTGGTTGCTTCTCTGGAGTTGCTTCGCTCTCCCCTTTTGAGGGGTCACAGGATGGCTTGGGGGCCTGGAACCTCAGGATGGCCTCTTGGTCCTGGATTTGGTCCATTAGGTCCTCAAAGTTGGGAGGATTTGTGGTAGAGATTACACAGCAAATTCTGGCCGCCAAAGGGTGTGTGAGTGACGCTCCACGCAAGAATTGCCAGGTTTTATAGTCATCTAGGTCGGTCTTCCGAATTACCTTTTTGTATTAGGTCTGTAGCCTCATCTTCTTCATGAGTCTCACGATACAATCGTAAAAGGTTGGAGGCTGGTAGCCATAGACACTCCACGATTCTTTGCCTCTTGACCACGTCCGTGCACGTCCATTCGGGCAGAACTTGAACTGCATGGTCGCGCCATTCTTCAAAAGCTTCTGCCCCAAGCAGTGAGGGCTGCAGCCCAGAGAAGGCCTTCAATTTGCGGTAGGGTTGCACCAGGGCCAGCTTGTCTATCTTGTCAGATAGTGGCTGCAGGGCTCCTACGAGTAACCGCGGGCTATCTGTACTGCGGGCACTGGGGTGGCTTGCTTCGGACCTCCGACTGCTAACCTGGCTCTGGCTAGAGTACTCTGGGGAGGAATCAAGTGAAGACAACTGACATTCAGCCACGCTGGGAAGGACTCTAAGCGTTTCAGTTTGCGTGCAGCGATTGGGGTATATGAGTGGGCTTCCCCCTGGTGGAGCTTCAGTGAGTGATATAACAAAGAGTAAATGCTGCACACCACAATAAGATAAAGAGTGATACAATTACCGGTGCTCCCATCAATGTACGATCGGCTGCATCCAATCCACGGCATACAAAAAGGAATGAAGATGGGGCACACGGATTTCCAAAATAAAGAGATTTATTAAAGCACACACAACGTTTCGACCCTAAGGTCTTTGTCAAGTGCAAAAAGTGGCTTTTTGCACTTGACAAAGACCTTAGGGCTGAAACGTTGTGTATGCTTTAATAAATCTTTTTATTTTGGAGCTTCAGAGAGTGGCAGAATTTGGGGCACAGTGTCCGTTGGGACATCCTTTTGACAGTCAATTAACAGTGTACTCCACTGATTGGATGCATCCCATTTGATGTCTATGATATTGGCTTTAGCAAACCCCGGTTTCTGTCTCAGGGTGGTGCGCAGGTCATACAAGGGTAAGGATGCCGGAACCGGCCTGAATGCCTCAACGTGGCTGGGCGGCACTAGGCATCTTAGGGCCCACTTCTGAACACTGTGGCTTGAGGGTAAGGACATTTTCTCTCTGGGTGAGAATATCTTAAATTTAAATAGGACACTCCAGGTCTGGATCTCAGCAGTGCCTCCAAATGTTGCCCTCTTTCCCCCTGTGTCAGGACAACTATGTGTGCTGCTATACCTGTGTGGCAAACAGGAGGCCTAATCTTCCGCCACTGGGGAGCTTGGGGTTTATGTATATCTACTAAACAGCGCCTCCACCTGAGAAGGATCCTCACAGAGTAGGATAACCCCTCCCAATACAATATGCCCAGTAATACACACACAGAGTATGGGAAACAATATTCACTGGGAGGTAAGAAACAATGACATCAATAGGAACAGCATAATAATAAAAAATGCACAAATGCGCACCAGGGATTAGTGGAAGGTAATTTATTAAAAATACACAAAAACAGAGGGGAACTAACCCCACCTCAGAACAGCTGTGCAGCTGAATGGCTAAGTACTACCAAGGAGAACACCTAATGGTGACTAACCCCTAAGCTGCACAGTATACAAATACAGTAAAATTTATATAAAAAACATGACAGAAAAAAACAAACATGAAAACAACCTATCAACAGATTTGTATAGAAACCGCCATAGGGTTGGGCACTGGCAAGTGGAAACGGACACTCACACTGAGACAGTCAGCAGACTCGCGGTGGCTGCACAGGATCCGGATCTCGACACCGCGGAGATGGATAAAACCGCTGCTGTCTCCTGCAGGCTCCGCCTCAGCTTACCAGCATACACGCGCAGGATGACCTGTCGTGACCTCTACGCGTTTCGTACCAAGTACTTCGTCAGGAGGTCACGTACAGCGTCATCCGCGCGTATATATAGGCGGCAACTGATTGAAGAAACCAGCCCCCTCAGAGAAACACCCTTACTTTGCCTAATTGCTATGCTGATTGAAACACCTTGAAATAAGGTTACTAGGCAACAGGGTGTATAGCAACTCATGTGGGGATGTGTGCAAGTATAAATTAATCATTGCACTCACCCCTATGAAAAAATACAGGAATAAGACCTCTAACAACATGAGTAATATACTATGTAAACAAATCATGCTGAAACCTGTATATGAATAAAAGAAAAAAGAACAAATGATTAAATAAAAACAAATAAATATAAAAACATACATGAATGTTAATGCAAATAAATGTTAATAAATTCATTTTATTAAAAACGGAATACCTTATCTTAAAAAAGGAGTCAATTCAATTAATTCATTGAAACCATAGGGATGTCTGGTGTGCATTTCATAAATCCAAAATTGCTCCCGTTTCAAAAAATGATTATCTCTATTTCCCTGTCTACTACCTAGTGATACACTTTCAAATCCCTTAAATTTAATACAACCAGGTTCACTGTTATGCACTTCTTTAAAGTGTTTCAAAAGCGGAGTTAATGGCATACCCTTTGCTATTATTTTTGGTATGTTTTTAACATTTCTCAGGTGCTCTAACATGCGCATTTTAAACGGTCTTTTTGTCTTACCAATGTACTGTAAATTACAGCTACACTGTAAGGCATAGACCACATGCGTTGTCTGACAATTAATGAAACTTGTAATATTGTAGACTTTGTTAGTAACTCCTGATGTAACTGTTTTCCCTTGACAGATATGGTTACACGCTTTACACTTTCCGCATTTGTACGTGCCTTTAACTTCTAGGCGAGATTTAATATCTCCAGATACGATGGCCTCTCTGGAGACTTGACTTGGAGCCAGAATGTGTTTAAGGTTAGGTGCTCGTTTGAACACTATCCCTGGTTTGGACTTTAGTTGGGGACCCAAAATGGGATCAGCTTTTAATATCCCCCAATGTTTTTGCAGAATTTTTCTAACATTGTAATGGGTATCACTAAATTGAGTAATAAATGCTGGGATTTGATTTTGTCTCTTCTCACTCTTTTTATGATGATATTTCATCAAAGATTTCCTAGGAATCCTTTCTAGTTTTTTGAGCGAAGAGTTTACTAAATCGCTATCATATTCTTTGTCTAGGAATCTTTTCTTTAAAAAGAAAGATTGTTCTTCATAATCCACAGCCTTAGAATCATTTCTCTTTAACCTGAGAAATTGATTAAAGGGAATATTTTGGACCCATCTCTTATCGTGACAACTAAATGGGTCTAAATATGAATTTACATTTGTAGCCTTAAAATGCGTTTTAGTATGTACTGCACCGACACACTTTATTCGAGCAAATACCCAGTATGTACCTGGCAGATATCTGGAATGCGCCGCTCCTCACCTCTGACAAGCCCCGTTGTGTTTGCCTTCCCAGCCTGGGTTCATGCCTGGCTGACGGGCGGCTGATCTGTTAAATGATAATGATTAGGATTTAATAGGCTGCAATGCTTCGCGTGTCTACCAGATGGCATAAATTCATGAATTGTAATGCAGTATATATATATATACTGTGCAGTATTGCAGCCAGCGGGAATAAAATGCTTCAATCCCTGCCTGGAAAATACCTCAATGCACTCGGGCAGAAAACAGTCACAAACCTCAATACACCCGGGTATACCCGAATTCGTGGGACTAGCCGAGCTCGAATAAAGTGTGTCGCCAGTGTACAGTTTTGGCCTCAATGTAAATCTCTAAATCGAGATAATGAATGCTTACTGAGCTATTTTCACCACTAAATTTTAAATTAAAATCATTGTTGTTCAGATTTGTGACAAACTCAAGATAGGAATCTTCTGTCCCCTCCCACACAATAATAATATCATCGATGTATCTCCTCCACAGCTTAAGCTACAGAGGAGTACATCTAAAGATCACCAGAGACTCCCACTGTCCCATATACAAATTGGCGAATGACGGGGCAAATGTTGTGCCCATCGTCCCCAAGATTTGCAAAAAATAGAGGGAATCAAACAAAAAATAATTGTGACTGAGGATGAACTCAATTGAGGATAAAATGAATTCAACCTGTGTAATGGGAAGTGTTTGTGGGGTCAATAAAAAGTGTCTAATTGCTTCTACCCCTTTTTTGTGAGGGATACTGGTGTATAGTGATTGAACATCTAATGTGGCTAATCTATAATTATCTTCCCAAACGAAACCATCAAACAATTGTAAAACCATAGTGGTATCTTTAAGGTGAGATGGTAGTGAAGTGACCATTGGTTGTAGAAAAAAATCAATATAAGTGGATAAATTAGAGGTGAGGGAATTAATCCCGGAAATAATGGGACGTCCGGGTGGGGAAGTGAGAGATTTGTTTATCTTGGGGATGTAATAAAATATTGGAACAGTGGGAGTTTCCGTGAACAAATATTGATACTCCAACTTAGAAATAATACCAAGTTCCAGAGCTCCATACAAATGCGTTTTAATGAGACTCAAAAATTCCTTTGTGTGGTCCCTCTTTAATGTGACATATGAGATGGGGTCCTGTAAAAGGCGATGAGCTTCCTTAAAATAGTCCTCAGTATTCAAGAGGACTATTCCGCCTCCCTTATCAGCTGACCTTAATACAATGTCAGGATTGGACTTTAGTTGTTTAATACTTTTTTGTTCATCCCAAGTTAAATTACTGTTACTGTAAACTGAAGTTTAAAAGGAAGTTCAATAGAAGTGAGGAAGAAGTGAGGAAGAAGTGGACACCCCAACTGGCCCTGATTCCTGCATTTGAACTACGCTGGAAAGGAGGATATCATCAATACCAGACTGCATCATTACTGCTGTTATGCCGCCTTTACTATTAATATTTGCTGTGACTTCACTTCTTCTCAAATTATGCACTTCTTTTAACCAGCCTCAGTATGTCTCAAACTCCATTCATATATCTCCATCTCTCCTTCCTTCACCACTTCTCAGTTCACATGAACTCCTTTCTTACCTGCGTCCTCTGACACCACACAGCTATATCCCCTGCACTAAAAAACACCCCTACAAATCCTCCTCACACATCCTCTTTCTATCCATGCTTCTCCTCCTTGCTTCTGGGGATATCTCTCCCAATCCTGGTCCCTGTCTTATTTCAACTTGCTCTCGTCCTCGCCTCCCACATGCAACTTCTACTCCTTCTGGTGTCAACCCCTCCAACCTCATACCCATCCCCTGCCACCCTCCCTCCTCTCTCCCTTTCTCCTGTGCCCTTTGGAACGCACGCTCTCTCTCTAACAAGTTCCTCTCTGTACATGACTTCTTTCTCTCTCACTCCCTGCTTCTCTTTGCTATAACTGAGACCTGGCTCACTCAGTCTGACTCTGCTCTGGAAGCTGCCCTCTCCTATGGTGGCCTTTCCTTCTCCCACACTCCGCACCCTGATGGCAGGGGTGGAGGCGTGGGGCTCCTGCTCTCCTCTGTCTGCCGTTACCGAACCCTTCCTATTCCCCCCTCTCTTGCTTTTCCCTCCTTTGAGGCTCACACTGTCCAGATCTTCTCTCCTCTCCCTGTTCATGTGGCTGTCATCTATCGCCCACCTACCTCTACTCATCCCCCTTCTGCCTTTCTCTCTCACTTTGAATCCTGGCTCTCTTTCTTTCTCTCCTCAGACTCCCCTGTTCTTCTCCTTGGGGACTTCAATTGCCACATTGATGACCCCTCTCTCTCTTGGGCTTCCCGCTTTCTTTCTCTTACCTCTTCTTTTGGCCTTCAACAGTGGACTGCAGCCAGCACCCACAAGGATGGCCACTACTTAGACCTGGTTTTCACTAAAAACTTATCTCTCTCTGATTTCTCCATTTCCCCTTTTCCTCTCTCTGACCATAATCTCATCTCATTCTCTTTATCTCGCTTCTCCCCTTCTCCACCTCCATCTACCCCCCGGTTCTGCAGAAACCTGCGCTCTATTCACTTACCTGACTTTGAGTCCACTTTACACTCCTTCCTCTCCTCTCTCAGCTCTGCTACAGACCCTGACAACCTGGTCAGAAAGTACAACTCTGTCTTGTCCTCCTCTCTTGATCTACATGCCCCGCTTTCTCTCTGCCGCCCTCGCCCTTCTAACCCTAGACCCTGGCTAAATTCCCACACGCGAATGCTGCGTTCCTCCACTCGTTCCTCTGAACGCCTCTGGAGGAAGTCTCACACTCTCGCAGACTTCCTTCACTACAAATTTATGCTATCCTGTTTCAACTCTGCCCTCTCGCAAGCTAAACAAGCCTACTTTCCTGCACTAATCAACATGCACAAGTCTAACCCACGCCGACTGTTCTCTGTCTTTGATACTCTACTCAAACCACCCTCAGCTGCCTCTCCTTCCTCCATCTCCGCTCAGGACTTTGCTGACTATTTTAAGGAAAAGGTGGAATCCATACGGCAGAACATCCCCTCTATTTCTTCCCCCCATCCTACACCTCTTCCTAACTCTCCTCCTGCCTTCCTTGAGTCTTTTTCCACTGTCTCAGAGGAGGATTGTATCGCTGTTGATCTCCTCTTCTCCCTCTACCACTTGCCCTCTTGACCCATTCCCTCCCATCTCCTAAAACCTCTAGCTCCTACTATAATCCCTACGCTTACACACATCTTTAACTCCTCCCTCTGCACTGGAACCTCTCCCTCCTCCTTCAAACATGCGACAGTCATACCATTACTCAAAAACAGCAAGCTTGACCCTACCTGTCTTTCTAACTATCGACCTGTCTCCCTCCTGCCTTTTGCCTCTAAACTACTTGAACGTCTTGTATTCTCTCGCTTGCTCCATTTTCTCAACACCTATTCTCTCCTAGACCCTCTACAATCTGGCTTCCGCACTGCTCACTCCACCGAAACAGCCCTCACTAAAATAACTGACGACCTCCATGCTGCCAAAGACAGAGGTCATTATACTCTGCTCATATTACTCGACCTCTCTGCAGCATTTGACACCGTGGACCACGCTCTTCTCCTCCACATTCTCCATACTCTACGTATTCGGAACAAAGCTCTATCCTGGATCTCATCCTACCTCTCCCATCGTACTTTTAGTGTCTCTTCTGCTAACACCTCCTCCTCCTCTATTAATCTCTCTGTGGGGGTACCCCAGGGCTCTATCCTGGGACCTCTTCCCTTTTCTCTGTACACACTCTCTCTAGGTGACCTAATAACATCTTTTGGGTTTAATTATCACCTCTATGCCGACGACACACAAATATACTTTTCAACACCCGACCTTACACCTGCTGTACAAACCAAAGTTTCTGAATGTCTCTCTGCTATATCATCCTGGATGGCCCTCCGACACCTTAAACTCAACATGGCTAAAACAGAGCTCCTCATACTTCCTCCCAAACCTGGCCCTACTACCTCCTTCCACATTACTGTTGGAACTACAATCATTCACCCAGTAGCCCAAGCAAGCTGCCTAGGGGTCACATTCGACTCCTCTCTCACATTCGCCCCTCACATTCAAAACATTTCTAAAACTTGTCGCTTTTTCCTCCGCAATATAACTAAGATACGGCCTTTCCTCTGTTGTTCGACTGCTAAAACTCTGACTCAGGCCCTCATTCTCTCCCGTCTTGATTACTGTAACCTCCTGCTGTCCAGCCTTCCTGCCTCTCACCTGTCTCCCCTACAATCTATCCTAAATGCTGCTGCCAGAATCACTCTACTCTTTCCTAGATCTGTCTCAGCATCTCCCCTCATGAAATCCCTCTCCTGGCTTCCGATCAAATCCCGCATCTCACACTCCATTCTTCTCCTCACTTTTAAAGCTTTACATTCTTCTGCCCCTCCTTACATCTCATCCCTAATTTCTCGGTATGCACCATCCAGACTCTTGCGTTCTTCTCAAGGATGTCTTCTTTCTACCCCCTTTGTATCTAAAGCCCTCTCCCGCCTTAAACCTTTTTCACTGACTGCCCCACACCTCTGGAATGCCCTTCCCCTCAGTACCCGACTAGCACCCTCTCTATCCACCTTTAAGACCCACCTTAAGACACACTTGCTTAAAGAAGCATATGAATAGCACTGTGGATATTCTAAACACGATATATAATGCTTGGCCCCCTGCAGACGCACTTACCAGAACTCCCTCCTACTGTCTCTGTACGTTCTCCCTACCTACCAATTAGACTGTAAGCTCCTCGGGGCAGGGACTCCTCTTCCGAAATGTTACTTTTATGTCTAAAGCACTTATTCCCATGATCTGTTATTTATATTATCTGTTATTTATTTGATTACCACATGTATT
This sequence comes from Ascaphus truei, assembly GCF_040206685.1. Lineage (NCBI taxonomy): Eukaryota > Metazoa > Chordata > Amphibia > Anura > Ascaphidae > Ascaphus > Ascaphus truei. The sequence continues at coordinate 142,570,217 of NC_134486.1, forward strand.
ACTACTGTGAAGCGCTATGTACACTAATGGCGCTATATAAATAAAGACATACAATACAATACAATACAATATAATCCTAGTTGTTTTTTCTTACACATATCTCTGAAATCCTGTTCAACCAGTTTTCCAAATAATTCTATATTGTGTCCTCTTGAGGCATATGGGAAAAATACAGAATTTGGTTTGAAACCAGTATGTGTGTAACTTCCAAAGTTGACAAAGTCAGGGTCACTCTCTTTCAGTAGTGCTTCTAGATCTTCAATAATAGCCATCTGATCAATTGTAATATCAATTACCTCATTGTGAGAAATTTGATCTGATGTAGCCTTATTGCTACTATAATGACGCTGTAAAGTCATTTTTCTTAAATATTTTTGAAGATCAATATAGAGATCAAATTCATTTGATTCTCTAGAAGGGGCAAACGTAAAGCCCTTCTTAAGCACTTGAAAGAGATCTTTATCTATAATCAATGAAGATAAGTTAAAGATCCCATTACTGGTTAGTGTCAATGGCTCAGGGATCCCCTCTTTGTGGGCGGGCTTTCTCCCTCCTCTCTTACCTCGTCTGAGTAGCCCCTTTTTCGATTCATTTTTTGCAGGGGTTTTGAGGAGGGATTGTCTAGGTCCCAACTTGGTCTGTTGGGCTTGTTTTTGATCGATTTCTGAAAAAACAATCATTATTATCTTCATTTATATCACTTTCATTACCGTCAGCTCTATCTTTTAATTGATGAAACTTATTTGAAACTGGTAATTCAAATGCAATACTTTTGTCCCCTCTACTGGCATATTGTTTTTTTCTTTGATGTTTATATTTATGTTTTACATCCTTGGATTTACCATTTTGCCTACCATTGACCAGTTGTCACTTTGACTCCTCTCTCTATATTTATGTTGATTAGAGGGTCTATTATTAGAGTGATCTCTTTTGATATTTTCATTTACTGGTCTATGTAGATCTTTGTTTGATCTTTGAATATTCTCTACATAATGAGATTTCTTCAAATTTTTGAGGTTTTTAGGTATTGCACCCGCTGACATAGGCTTTTTATTATTTTTTTGGACCTCGTTTTTGGATTGTTCTGAACTTGCCAGTGCCCAACCCTATGGCGGTTTCTATTCAAATCTGTTGATAGGTTGTTTTCATGTTTGTTTTTTTCTTTCATGTTTTTTATATAAATTTTACTGTATTTGTATACTGTGCAGCTTAGGGTTTAGTCACCATTAGGTGTTCTCCTTGGTAGTATGTTCAGCTGCACAGCTGTTCTGAGGTGGGTTGGATCCCCTCAGTTTTTGTGTATTTTTAATAAATTACCTTCCACTAATCCCTGGTGCGCATTTGTGCATTTTTTATTATCTTGTTTTTCAGGGTGCCTTCCCCCCTTTCTAAGGGGGGTTCACCTAGATTTGAGAGTTTCTGGGGAGACGCTTTATGTACATGCTGCAAAGGGATCATCCACACCATCACACAGCACGAGCGCTGAATATCCTGTTTTTTCTACCTTCAAGATAAAGAACTGTTTCCAGATACAATTTATTGGACTTTGGACTCTGGTTCTCTCTCCCTTGGATATTCAGCTGCATAGATAAGACTGTTTATTCCATACCTAACTTTCATTGTATATGTTTATGTGTGGTTTTTTTTATTAAGGAGGCTGTTATACCATAGTAGAATCCTTATTCATTTTAATTGGTTTTTTTTTCCCTACATTCACTAATATGACTGAGCTATTAGATTTCACCACTAATTTTTTATCCAGTTTGGATAATAGAAATAACAGAGGTGCTTTATTGGGACAAATGTTTTGTGAGAATATTAATCTAGAAGATGTCACGGTAGATTTACCGTCAAAGATTTTTTCTCTGACTAAATTATTAGAGCAGGAAACTAAAGCTTTTTGGGAGCTTGTATCATTTGAGGAATACCTGAAACAAAAAAGGGTTCCTAGAGGCCTAAGATTGCTACTCAAACCCACCTATGGCAATGACAAGCCAGCCTTTCTAGCTATTTGAGAGGAGATCCTTGAGATAAGTTCAATAAACCTCATTAAACTCCTTATGGGAGAGAGGAAAAAAGAACTACAGGAACTCTCTGTTAAAATTGACAAAGTCAAATTGGACATTATCGGTTTACCAACACTAGAAGGGTTGCCCAAATTAGTTGAAGATAGGGTGGGAAAATTGAGAAAACATGAGAAAGGCATAATGATAAGGAAAAATAAAAAGTTCCTTAGAGATAAGGTTGACTATTTGGAAAATAGGCAAAAGGACTGGAAAGACAAAAAGTCAGATCAAGCTGTCAAAACAGACAGAAATGTCTGTGAGCAGATTTCACAGAAATCTGCAAGTTCAGAACAATCCAAAAAAGAGGTTCAAAAAAATAATAAAAAGCCTATGTCAGCAGATGCAATACCCAAAAACCCCAAAAATTTGAAGAAATCTCATTATGTAGAGAATATTCAAAGATCAAACAAAGATCTACATAGACCAGTAAATGAAAATATCAAAAGAGATCACTCTAATAATAGACCCTCTAATCAACATAAATATAGAGAGAGGAGTCAAAGTGACAACTGGTCAATGGTAAGCAAAAATGGTAAATCCAAGGATGTAAAACATAAATATAAACATCAAAGGAAAAACCAATATGCCAGTAGAGGGGACAAAAGTATTGCATTTGAATTACCAGTTTCAAATAAGTTTAATCAATTAAAAGATAGAGCTGACGGTAATGAAAGTGATATAAATGAAGATAATAATGATTGTTTTTTTAAGAAATCGATCAAAAACAAGCCCAACAGACCAAGTTGGGATCTAGACAATCCCCCCTCAAAACCCCTGCAAAAAATGAATCGAAAAAGGGGCTACTCAGACGAGGTAAGAGAGGAGGGAGAAAGCCCGCCCACAAAGAGGGGATCCCTGAGCCATTGACACTAACCAGTAATGGGATCTTTAACTTATCTTCATTGATTATAGATAAAGATCTCTTTCAAGTGCTTAAGAAGGGCTTTACGTTTGCCCCTTCTAGAGAATCAAATGAATTTGATCTCTATATTGATCTTCAAAAATATTTAAGAAAAATGACTTTACAGCGTCATTATAGTAGCAATAAGGCTACATCAGATCAAATTTCTCACAATGAGGTAATTGATATTACAATTGATCAGATGGCTATTATTGAAGATCTAGAAGCACTACTGAAAGAGAGTGACCCTGACTTTGTCAACTTTGGAAGTTACACACATACTGGTTTCAAACCAAATTCTGTATTTATCCCATATGCCTCAAGAGGACACAATATAGAATTATTTGGAAAACTGGTTGTTAGGACCAGTATGTCAGGCCAGAGTCTGCACTCATGTTAAGCTTCCATTTTGTATGGTCATAACTAGTTAAGATTCTGTAGTCAGCCTTTTTGCTGAAATATAATTCATAAATGCACTCAGTTTCTCTGCTAAATTGCATTTCATTCTTCCTGGCCAGGATACTACTAGATACTTTTGTAAGGTCAATTTCCTGGTGTTTTAGTAGAATATAATAGAATAGTTCTCTGCAAGAAGCAAGGTAGTGAAATATAGTTGCTAAGACTCAAGGTCTCTTTTGATAACAGACAATGAATAAGCTATGTATTTAGACAATTGCTTGTATTGAAAAAAGATACGTCTCAAAAGTCACGCCACTAATATGTCCTGCCCCTAAATCACGCCTCTAATCAAAGCTACGCCCAAGACACACCTAGTATACGCCCAGGACACGCCTATGTTACGCCTCTAACCAATATCTTTTTTTATTCTGTATAAAAACCATTACCCTATGAGTAATAAATTGAGACAAAGGATTTGAAACCTGGCGTGCGTTACGTTTCATTTTGTTCGTCTCCCAGGCCTGAAAAGTTCACCGAAGACCGGAGATAACAGTGGCAGGGCGTGAAAAACTTCTCCGGGGAAGTCTGCTGCAAAATGGTGCAGATTGTGTATCCAGTCACAAGGCTTCAGTTTTCTTGGCAGAGGAAAGGCTCCTCTCAGTTCTGAAGCATAGGCGAGGAAATTAGGTCTTCCTTCAGTTTTGGTGTCTAGAAGTGGGAAATTCACAGAGGTTGTGAGTATATATGTAAATTTTTATATATGATGCTTCACCCCCTCTGGGAATTTAAAAAGACCTAAATTATGCTGGTTAGAGTCCAGATAATTTATGAATTGTGACTGAAGATTGGGATAGGCCCTTTAAACAGAATTTTTGGTTAGAGTCCAGTAAATTTTGTGCACGACTGGACTGTTATCTCTGATCTAGCTGAACGACCATTGTATATTGTGTAAGTATAAATATTGCAATTATTTGTCATAATTAAGCTGTTTTTCTTTAAGCCACTAATGTGTGCTTGCATGAGTAAGAATGACTCTGGACGGAAGCCTAGGAATGTACAATTTTTAAATGCGAGTGTAAATCTGGTCTGATTCCTGAGGAATTTGTTGCTCAGACAGCTAGTCATTACCCGTTTGTCGAATATGCAGAAGGTTGTTCTCGGCATGAAAATAAGGCAATGTATTTACAAGGCAGAGGGCAGAATAGACGGAGATCTTATGCTGGTCTCAGAAATCAATCAGGAATAATAGCTCAGAATAATGGTGTCTGTTTTAATTGTGGTGGTTTTGGTCATTGGCAGAGTGTGTGCCACTATCAGTCAGAAGCAGGGAAGTGCTGCTTTGCCCGTGGGGCTCAGAGTGAAAGTCTCTGTAAAAAAAAAACAAAAAAAAACACCGCTACTTTATGTAGAGTTTGTTTGTAACCCTGATGAATTTTCTCCTGAATGATTTCTTGTGTGAGACACTGTATGGTCATGCTTATTAACATCTGTACAAAAATATGAATATTAGTTGCTCATGATGAAATCTAAATTTTAAAAGGTTTTAAAAAAAATAAAAAAGGTGTACACCGAATATAGAGAGAAATACCTCACAACAAAAGGGGAGTATATTCAGCTCCGTCCCTGATTATAGTTTAAAAGGGTTATTCGTCCTGGCCAGGCGGATACTTTTTAAACCGGACACATTTCTTTTTGTGTGTAGTATTTCTGTCTTAATAAAAGGAGGGGCACAGCCTCTCTCTTACAGTTTAAAGAATGCGAAGCATTCACATTAAAATTAACTAGCTCTGTGCATAAGCAGTTTAATCATGAGAACAAGGTAATGTAGAACTGTCTTCTTTTCCGTAAAGCAGTAAGATAACACATTTCAATTTTATTTCTACAGGATTAAGATGTTTCTGTTTAAAATGCTGGTAAGAGCTCATAAGCACTGTTTGAATTAATATATTGCATTATATATGTATATAACGCCATTAATGTACATAGCGCTTCAAAAGGAGGGTGTCCATAGTGTGAGCGGAGTGTGATGATATCTGCCTTTAGCAGCATGGAGGTCAGTTATTTTAGCGAGAATTGTCTCCGTTAAATAAGCAGTGTAGAAGCCATACAAGACAGGTAGGGTCAAGCTTGCTGTTTATTTAGTCATGGTATAACTGTTGCATGTTTGAAGATATTTTGTTTAGCTTAAAAGAGGGCATAGTTAAAACGGGATAGAAATTGTATTGATGGAAGTTTGCAGGAATATGAGATTTCTTTCAGAAGGCATTCAGGTGAATGAATGAAAGAATGTTGCATGCTCTTGTTGGTATAGACTTGGTGTTTATAAGTAATTTAAAATATTCCCGTTATTTAATCTTTGAAAGACCATACAAAATGCAGTTTTAGGACAGCGTGGAAAGCTTCATATTTAACATTAAACTAACGTTAGAATCCCCTGCGTGAGGATTAATCCAGCAGTTAATATGAATTAGACAGCGAAACCCGTTATCTGTACTGTGAAATTCCTGGCTGTTTTCCCAGAAGAAAAAAAAAAAAAAAAAGAGGCGCTTTGAAAATTATTTTTTTCTTTTTAAAGTCAGAGTGTCTTTTAAAGTGAATGCTGGCCGTGTGCTCAGCACTTTGCAAAGAGTTCAAAATTATTTGTCTATTTTAAAAGGAAATCTTTTGCTCAGGATTTCAGGATTTTTCTTATATTGTAAATGCCACAGTTGTTAAAAGACCTACTGCAGGCTTTTTCTTTTAACACAAGCAGTAAATATTTTTATAGTCACAACACATACAAATCTATTTACCAGTTTAATTTTGCTATATATCAAAGCAACCTGTTTTCATAATTTTTATTTTTGTGTTTTTGTATTTTTGTTCACATATATAGATAATATATGAACAAAAGAGGGGAAATACATACATAGGTTATTGAAGGTCTCTCTGAAATCCCTATAGAGGGATTTGATATGAACTTGATATGTTGTAAATGATATACAATGCACAGCAGGTTCAGAATTTATTATAGCAATGTTAACTCCAAGAGCTGACAGGCCCCTGGTAAATAATAATACCTTTGCAGATGTCACAGCAAAGCAGGTAGCAAGCCGTCCCTATGTTGAGGGATATATAATATCTGCCAAATTTATCATTTTGTAACCATTTATTTGTTTTTGGGTATGTCCTGGAAATAGAGTTAAATGACAGGGGATATATTATTGCAAGTGTAATTACATAAGTGAACAGGGTATATATTATATACAGGGCATTTCACATTTTTTTTAGCAGAATAGTTACAGTGGAGTGCTTGAGGTGAAAGCCAGGAGTGACTGTGGGTGTGGGACAATAGCCATGAGTGCAGGCTGTTGGGATGCTTGACTTGTGGGGCGAGTTTTAAGGTTAGTTAGTATTAAATGACTAAAAGGTTGACACCATTTGCATCAGAGAAAATGGCAGATGGCAGTTAGGTATGAATGAGAGTAAGTGTGTATTGGGAGAAGAGAGATTGATTTGTAGTTTGAGACAGTATTTTTGTCCCCATTTTTGAAGATTGGGATAACTCTAGCAGTTTTCCAGGTCTTAGAGATATGGCCTACAGACAGGATAGAATTGATTATGGAAGCAATTGGTTTGGCACAGGCTGAGGTACCAAGTTTTAGGAACTTGGATTGTAGCAAAGTCTAGTCCATATTGGTTGCTTAATTTAAAATTTGAGGAGCGTTAATAGGGAATATCTCTGTTTAATATTGTGGATGCTAATAATAGTAGTAACCATATTAATACAAGAATTTATTTCTAGGTATAAATTCTCTCCCTATGAGACACTTATGGGATGAGTTATGACCATCAGTAGTTCAAAGTAACGAATTAAGGACCATGTTATTGGTAATAAAACAATTAATAAGTATTGCATGCAACTAATATATATTTTTGAGTCTTTCTAGGCACAGGTTAAAGCTGAAAGTGCACCAACGCAAGACGAGTTAATGGTCAAGCATTTTCAACGCAAGCACGCTCTTCATCCCAGATGAAAAGGCCATTTAAATACTACTCATCACCAGCATTGCAGTAAAAATTTCTTATCATGGATACACATCACGCACGTCAAAATAGTGCCAGCCTAGGCACAAACAGCTAATAAAGACAAAGACACAGCGCCTGCAAATAAGTGTTTTGATGGACACAATACTCTCTGACCACTAATCATCAAGGGAAAAAGGTTATAGGCAAAAATGTCCAGGCCTCAACACACGAACTTTGAACTTTTTATTTTTACAGGTTTTTATTATTTTTCAGTTACAATGTATGCTCCATTATGTTTGTGTACGTGGCGTCCCATAAGGATGACAAAATAGTATAAGGTATTATTTGTTTAACTTTGTTTATTTTGTTTGAATTTCTAGGTTAATAGAATCTCCCTGCAGAATGATATCCCGGTGGGAGAATGCTTTATCAGTCAAACACACGGTTATGTTAATTGCTCACAGGTAGAGTAAGAAACAGAAGAAATGAACCCAATACACAAGTGCTAAAAAGTAGTCTATGGGAAGAATAAGTTTCAGGAAATTTATTCCCAAATGTAGGAGTTGGGTTACTGTATGACAGGTTTACAGGGATATCCTAAATCATACAGCCACAGACATTTACTCACTTAACCAAGAATAGGTTTAGTTTAAATTAATGACCCCGCAGAATAAAAATAGCTCTAGACTATATTTTAGCCTCAAAAGGAGGGGCATGTATGCGCCCTAGTTAAAGCGCAATGTTATGTATTTTATCCAGGATTTAGGGACCATGGGGACATGGTGGTTGGATTGATTTGCTTTGAGCGAAGCTAGCGAATGTTTTTGTATGTGTGTGTTTGTCCTACTCATTGCTCTCTATGTATTAAGTACAGCAAAACTCTGATCCAGAAGTGCGTTGCAACCCCCACCGACGCTATGCCTCTCTGCGGTGATGATGTCGCCAGTCCCCTAGAAGAAGAGACCAAAGAAGAAATCAACTGGGCTGATATAATGGCCGGAAAAGAAAGGAATGCAGTTATGCACAACTTGGACATCTTGGTCCATCAGGACTATGAAATGGTTAACTGTTTTGTTCCTTAAATAGACTGTCTCTTAAGGATATGGGGGACTGAGAAGACTGGATATGAGGAAGGTGGGAGGTCACAAAGGGAAGTGAGTCAACCACAAGGATAGGATCACGTCAGCCATTGTGACCATAGCAGCCATCTTGGTCCGTTTTGCCATTCTGAGTAAATGCAGTATGAAAGATGTGTGCAAGAAGAATGTTTGTGCAGTCGCTCTTAGCAGAAATTAGCCCCCACCAATTCTCACAAATAGCTGACCCTTAGATTATGTGACATATTCTAATCTATAGAAATATTTAATGATATATATATATATATATATCTCTATTGGTTGTGTGGCATGTGGGCCACTAAGATTGTACCCTGAAATCACACTGCCCCTTGTTATCTGGGTTTCATCCTTCCCACTTTCTATGTATCTGACACATTACCCCAAGGAAGGCTGAGAAATCGAAAAGATCTGACCAGGACCATTAGTTCAGCCTGCATTGCAGCTGGGGTTTTTATACCTAGTTTAGGTGTTCTGGATCTCTATTCTAAATTAAGTGAGCTGATGGTAAATATTGATGATGCTCTTAATCAGACAAGTGATGCTATCATCCGTTTGACTAATGAACAAGAGCAGATCCGAACAGTATTATTACAGAATAGAATGGCTCTTGATTATCTGCTAGCCTCACAAGGAGGTGTTTGTAAACTTGTAGGACAGAAGTGCTGTGTCTATATTGAAGATGAGTCTGGCGCTATTCATAAAGATATGGATAAGTTACAGGAAATTCAAGCAAGGATGCGTAAAGAATCTTCAGGCCTTAACTTAAATTGGATATCAGGACTCACTAGTTGGATTGGAGAATTGGGTATGAAAATTCTCTATGGTTTTATTGTAGTGATTAGTATAATCGCAGCAATTTTTGTTATTTTTCACTGTGCTAAGTGTGCAATGCTTTCATTTGTCTCAAGGAAACCTTCAGTTTCATCGCACGCCATGTATGCAACTAATAATTCATATGTGGCCATGAACAGAGTCTATGATACTATTGGTCCCCATAAGGCCATAGTCATAGAGAAGTGTACCTAGTAAGGGTATTTGTTCTTTTAGAGAACGAAAAGGAGGGATTGTTAGGACCAGTATGTCAGGCCAGAGTCTGCACTCATGTTAAGCTTCCATTTTGTATGGTCATAACTAGTTAAGATTCTGTAGTCAGCCTTTTTGCTGAAATATAATTCATAAATGCACTCAGTTTCTCTGCTAAATTGCATTTCATTCTTCCTGGCCAGGATACTACTAGATACTTTTGTAAGGTCAATTTCCTGGTGTTTTAGTAGAATATAATAGAATAGTTCTCTGCAAGAAGCAAGGTAGTGAAATATAGTTGCTAAGACTCAAGGTCTCTTTTGATAACAGACAATGAATAAGCTATGTATTTAGACAATTGCTTGTATTGAAAAAAGATACGTCTCAAAAGTCACGCCACTAATATGTCCTGCCCCTAAATCACGCCTCTAATCAAAGCTACGCCCAAGACACACCTAGTATACGCCCAGGACACGCCTATGTTACGCCTCTAACCAATATCTTTTTTTATTCTGTATAAAAACCATTACCCTATGAGTAATAAATTGAGACAAAGGATTTGAAACCTGGCGTGCGTTACGTTTCATTTTGTTCGTCTCCCAGGCCTGAAAAGTTCACCGAAGACCGGAGATAACAGTGGCAGGGCGTGAAAAACTTCTCCGGGGAAGTCTGCTGCAAAATGGTGCAGATTGTGTATCCAGTCACAAGGCTTCAGTTTTCTTGGCAGAGGAAAGGCTCCTCTCAGTTCTGAAGCATAGGCGAGGAAATTAGGTCTTCCTTCACTGGTTGAACAGGATTTCAGAGATATGTGTAATAAAAAACAACTAGGATTATATTCCAATTTAACTTGGGATGAACAAAAAAGTATTAAACAACTAAAGTCCAATCCTGACATTGTATTAAGGTCAGCTGATAATGGAGGCGGAATAGTATTCTTGAATACTGAGGTCTATTTTAAGGAAGCTCATCGCCTTTTGCAGCACCCCATCTCATATGTCACATTAAAGAGGGACCCCACAAAGGAATTTTTGAGTCTCATTAAAACGCATTTGTATGGAGCTCTGGAACTTGGTATTATTTCTAAGTTGGAGTATCAATATTTGTTCACGGAAACTCCCACTGTTCCAATATTTTATTACATCCCCAAGATAAACAAATCTCTCACTTCCCCACCCGGACGTCCCATTATTTCCAGGATTAATTCCCTCACCTCTAATTTATCCACTTATTTTGATTTTTTTCTACAACCAATGGTCACTTCACTACCATCTCACCTTAAAGATACCACTATGGTTTTACAATTGTTTGATGGTTTCGTTTGGGAAGATAATTATAGATTAGCCACATTAGATGTTCAATCACTATACACCAGTATCCCTCACAAAAAAGGGGTAGAAGCAATTAGACACTTTTTATTGACCACACAAACACTTCCCATTACACAGGTTGAATTCATTTTATCCTCAATTGAGTTCATCCTCAGTCACAATTATTTTTTGTTTGATTCCCTCTATTTTTTGCAAATCTTGGGGACGGCGATGGGCACAACATTTGCCCTGTCATTCGCCAATTTGTATATGGGACAGTGGGAGTCTCTGGTGATCTTTAGATGTACTCCTCCGCAGCTTAAGCTGTGGAGGAGATACATCGATGATATTATTATTGTGTGGGAGGGGACAGAAGATTCCTATCTTGAGTTTGTCACAAATCTGAACAATAATGATTTTAATTTAAAATTTAGTGGTGAAAATAGCTCAGTAAGCATTCATTATCTCGATTTAGAGATTTACATTGAGGCCAAAACTGTACATACTAAAACGCATTTTAAGGCTACAAATGTAAATTCATATTTAGACCCATTTAGTTGTCACGATAAGAGATGGGTCCAAAATATTCCCTTTAATCAATTTCTCAGGTTAAAGAGAAATGATTCTAAGGCTGTGGATTATGAAGAACAATCTTTCTTTTTAAAGAAAAGATTCCTAGACAAAGAATATGATAGCGATTTAGTAAACTCTTCGCTCAAAAAACTAGAAAGGATTCCTAGGAAATCTTTGATGAAATATCATCATAAAAAGAGTGAGAAGAGACAAAATCAAATCCCAGCATTTATTACTCAATTTAGTGATACCCATTACAATGTTAGAAAAATTCTGCAAAAACATTGGGGGATATTAAAAGCTGATCCCATTTTGGGTCCCCAACTAAAGTCCAAACCAGGGATAGTGTTCAAACGAGCACCTAACCTTAAACACATTCTGGCTCCAAGTCAAGTCTCCAGAGAGGCCATCGTATCTGGAGATATTAAATCTCACCTAGGAGTTAAAGGCACGTACAAATCGGAAAGTGTAAAGCGTGTAACCATATCTGTCAAGGGAAAACAGTTACATCAGGAGTTACTAACAAAGTCTACAATATTACAAGTTTCATTAATTGTCAGACAACGCATGTGGTCTATGCCTTACAGTGTAGCTGTAATTTACAGTACATTGGTAAGACAAAAAGACCGTTTAAAATGCGCATGTTAGAGCACCTGAGAAATGTTAAAAACATACCAAAAATAATAGCAAAGGGTATGCCATTAACTCCGCTTTTGAAACACTTTAAAGAAGTGCATAACAGTGAACCTGGTTGTATTAAATTTAAGGGACTTGAAAGTGTATCACTAGGTAGTAGACAGGGAAATAGAGATAATCATTTTTTGAAACGGGAGCAATTTTGGATTTATGAAATGCACACCAGACATCCCTATGGTTTCAATGAATTAATTGAATTGACTCCTTTTTTAAGATAAGGTATTCCGTTTTTAATAAAATGAATTTATTAACATTTATTTGCATTAACATTCATGTATGTTTTTATATTTATTTGTTTTTATTTAATCATTTGTTCTTTTTTCTTTTATTCATATACAGGTTTCAGCATGATTTGTTTACACAGTATATTACTCATGTTGTTAGAGATCTTATTCCTGTATTTTTTCATAGGGGTGAGTGCAATGATTAATTTATACTTGCACACATCCCCACATGAGTTGCTATACACCCTGTTGCCTAGTAACCTTATTTCAAGGTGTTTCAATCAGCATAGCAATTAGGCAAAGTAAGGGTGTTTCTCTGAGGGGGCTGGTTTCTTCAATCAGTTGCCGCCTATATATACGCGCGGATGACGCTGTACGTGACCTCCTGACGAAGTACTTGGTACGAAACGCGTAGAGGTCACGACAGGTCATCCTGCGCGTGTATGCTGGTAAGCTGAGGCGGAGCCTGCAGGAGACAGCAGCGGTTTTATCCATCTCCGCGGTGTCGAGATCCGGATCCTGTGCAGCCACCGCGAGTCTGCTGACTGTCTCAGTGTGAGTGTCCGTTTCCCCTTGCCAGTGCCCAACCCTATGGCGGTTTCTATACAAATCTGTTGATAGGTTGTTTTCATGTTTGTTTTTTTCTTTCATGTTTTTTATATAAATTTTACTGTATTTGTATACTGTGCAGCTTAGGGTTTAGTCACCATTAGGTGTTCTCCTTGGTAGTACTTAGCCGTTCAGCTGCACAGCTGTTCTGAGGTGGGGTGGATCCCCTCAGTTTTTGTGTATTTTTAATAAATTACCTTCCACTAATCCCTGGTGCGCATTTGTGCATTTTTTATTATCTTGTTTTTCAGGGTGCCTTCCCCCCTTTCTAAGGGGGGTTCACCTAGATTTGAGAGTTTCTGGGGAGACGCTTTATGTACATGCTGCAAAGGGATCATCCACACCATCACACAGCACGAGTGCTGAATATCCTGTTTTTTCTATCAATAGGAACAGCAGTAGACATATATGCATACCAATAAGCGGAATATCCCCACAGTACTTTGGTGCAGGGGCACCAGTGTTCCACTGTCCAGACCCTAATGGGCTTTCCCACGCGCAAGTGTGAGACAGCGCTGCCCACGTGAAAGTTGGTGCACTTATGTGGATACCTTCCCTGGCGCTCCAGCCCCCAGGTGTAGCTGAACAACAGTCAACGGGCAGTCTGCTACAATGATGCCTTCTGCCTCCGCGTGGGGTTGTCTCCAGCGGAGTGTCCCACCATAGACAGTCTCTGAACGTAGGTGGTCTGATCTCAGACCACAAGGTATGCGTCACGGCGTGGCGTAGACACTTTGTCCCTGATACTGCAAAACATAGGAAAAAGGGTCCCAAACTATGGGTTTCCCTATACAGCTGCAGGTGCCTACTGTGAGTCGGGAACAAACTGGGTGCCTACAGGGGAAAGCTGGCCTAGTCCCAGGGCTAGTAGAACATGGGACCCTACCTCCCTCTTCTGTACCCTGCTCCCAAATGACCAACTGCCCCAACTGTCCTAATTGTTATCACTGTTCTAACTGTTATAAATGCAGCAGCCCTATTGACTGCCTGGCAACATGTGGTAGGCAGTCCCTGGGGATGCTGGGACGTAGTTCCCAGCGGATCTATGGGTGTAATGGCCACCACTGGCTCACAAACTCCCTGCAGCAACCACACAGCCATCCACCTCCAGCAGCCTGGAGGTAAGAGGGGGACCTGGCTACATCAGGAATAATGGGTACCCAAGGATCATCCTGGTAACATCGCATCAGGGGCCCTGGCCCCTTTGTGCACCATTTCCCTGCTGCATCCCTTTTTAAACGCTGCTGTATTTCTGAAAAGTCCTGAAAGCCTGTCCTGATCTCAGCAGTGCCTCCAATTGTAGCACATGTACCCCAACCCTCTAGGAGATATTGTTTCAGCTACAGGTGTTTATGGTGCAGCATACCTGTGAGGGTCAGTAGAGCTGAGATGTCTGCATTGGTATGGAGACCAGGAAAGACAGTTCTTTATGGTGTTAGCGCTTCCAGTTGTAGTGTCTCCAGAGTCTTCTGGAGACAGTCTCCACTAAAACACACTCCATCCATCCTCCTTGCCAAAAGACTGATATCCAGGCAGGAGTATATAAAAGGGATGGTTTATTGCAATCACTGCAGTTCTTTCTCATACAGCAGATGCAAGCGCTCAGAGGATCCAGGCCTCTGGGTTGTGCTTGCTCATGAGTCTGGAGCATCAGATCTTACAGGCCCAGTCAGCCAAGAGGGCTGCATGGCCTTTCTCACTCCCAGCTGGGAGGAGAAGCTCCCACTCCCTCTCCTAAGGAAGGAGGAGAACAGACTCCCTAAATTTGGCACTGCCTCTCTGAGGAACCAGGAGGGGAGGACTCAATGTCAGTACCTATACAGTACCTGATAGGCTATAAACAGGCCATGAGTCACCACCCCACTTCAGTCACTCAGCATGAGGGGGGTCAAAAGCCCACATTGTGACCTGTCACAGCCTAGACTGCTAAGGACTTATGATGACAGAGGGGAAAGACAGGCAGAATTGACTAACCATGTTACATATCTATCACACATTGAGTTAAGATACAATTCAGGTTTATGTACAAAAAAGTTATAGCAGTGATGATCATCATACTAAAAAGTGTGTACAATAACATCTCAAAAACACTAGGAGAGCTCTAATATAGTGTTAAAGCAGCAGTTCAAGCAATATCCTACATGTGCTATTTTAATAAATCAGTTCTGTACTATGAAAAAATACTTGTAGCATTTAAATATATATATAAAAAAAATGTTTTAAAGATATTTTTAATGTTTCTAAAGTAGGAAGCATATCCAAAGTGACAGCCCCATTCCCATTCTGATAGGCTCTGGCTTTTGAGCCCCGCCCTCTCTCTAGCAGTGAGCCAATTGTATCTAGTAACTACCTAGGCAATCATATTCCAGGAACTACATTGCCCAAAATGCTGTGCAAGAACTGAATTAAATAGCCCAGAGCAAGCAATTAATTACAGGAGAATAGATCGATCTGCAGCTTAGCTAATCACTTGTCAGTGTGCAGATTGTATTGATGCACATATTGAATGGGAATATATATATATATATATATATATATATATATATATATATAAAACAAAACCAAGCAGCTGGCACTCTGTATGATGCAGTATAACAGTGGTGCTAGTCCCATAAAAAATAAATAAAACATATTACCATTTTTGCGTCAGGTAAAAAAAGGCAGCACTCACATACAGAAGGTGAAAGAATATATTGAGGCATGTACAAACAGACGACCAATCCCGACGTTTCGGTCCCGGAACGGAACCTTGAGAAAGGTTCCGTTCCGGGACCGGAATGTCAGGATTGGTCGTCTGTTTGAACATGCCTCAATATATTCTTTCACCTTCTGGATGTGAGTGCTGCCTCTTTTTACGTGACGCAAGAATGGTAATATGTTTATATATATATATATATATATATATATATATATATATATATATATATATATTTTTTTAAACGGCAGCTTAAACTGCAGCTTTAAGCAAACACAGAATTGAACAAGCAGGTTCATACCTACAGTAAGAAATGTTTTATGTGGTATGTGTGCTCTAGCGCCGGATCGTGTAATACGTATGATTATAATCATCAGATTTAATCCACAGCACAGGTTAAGGTGTTAGAGTAATCTTGAGACAATTGTCTAGTGGTATGGAATCCTTAAAGGGGCCAATATACCCCGAAGGAACAGAGTAAGGGGTAAAAACTACTTCTCAGGACCTCATTGGGATGATCCTTGGATCTCTATTGAACCACAAAGATAATGTAATATCCAATGAAGATTTCTACTCACATCCCTGGAGTGTCCCCATCCTATGCTTGCCATGAAGCGTGCTGCTACTGGTAGAAAGTCAAGATCAGCATCCAGAGAGATATAGCGCACAGCCAAGAGAGTGGTTCAAAATAGGTTAAAAAATCAAACTTTATTCGTCCATTATGGAACGGAGGTGTAGAAACCTCCTATGTTTCGTGTTGTTGCACTTTATCAAGGAGTTGAACCGCTACATCTTTCTGGATTCTGATCATCCATACAGTATATGGAAACTCTGTCCCAGAGACATTCATAGTACAAGGATTATTTTGCGTTTGTCATATGACTGAATTCACAAAGTAAACCTATTTTAAGAATGTCTTAAAAAAGTATATTTCTCCAACATAGCCACCTCTTACAAAATGTCACATTTAAGAATTCAATTTAGATACCTTTAAATTTGTGAAAATATAGTAATATTATGAGGTGGTAAAAAATGTAACAGCTTTTAATATCAAACCAATATCTCAGTGAAAGCAGTGCTTAGGACCTGACTGTTTCTTTTGCATTTTCATAACAGAAGCATTACTGCTTACGCTGCAAGTTAAACTCTTTTGTATACAATTAGCATATATTGTTCTAATGCAAAACAGTACATTTTTAAATCATTTTTATTTGGCAAACAGATTTCTAGCACTTTTATTTCAGGAGCATTAAGCAGATGTCTCCCGTGAGAAGAGCAAAAAGCTTAATAATAACTTATTTTATACTGCAATGTCATTGTACATTGGGCTCTACATATTACAATATTGAAGTCACAATAAAACCTGCCCTGAAGAGCTTACAATCAGAGAGATATGCTAAATTGTCCCAAATTTATTTGCAAATAATTATGTAATGTTTTATTATAGCAACAACGACATAGTTAATGAATTTGTTTTATACAAAGATTTTCCAAAGCATAAACAAATTCAGAAACAAGATGGAGAAAATCTCTACTAAAATGAAGCTTCTAAGACTAGTTATCAGCTTCCTTGATAGTCTTTGAATTTAAGAGAAGGCTTTTATATGTTTGAAAGGTACGTTCATTGAAGAGTGTGATATCTTTTAGGGGACCAACAATAGGGATTGTTAGAAATGAAATTGTAGTGTATGAAGCTTCTGAAAACATACAGACTTCTTCAAGTATACTGAAAAGAGAAAGCTCCATACACAATAAATTCATCTACTGTACAAAGTACCCTAAGGTTGGTCCCCTAACAGGTATAACAACCTACTTTACAATGAATCTACATATCTCCAAGAGCAGTACAGCTATTATATCTTTGAGCTACAGAGGTAATTTGAAGATAATTACATCATCGCTAATGTATTATATTACAACTGGGGTTTAGATGATAGTAGTAGTATTAATTTTATTCTGATGATAAGTGTCGGTGGCCTACATTAACTATAAGTCGATATTGCTTTGTAAAAAATGTATATTAAAAAAACAAAATTGGGATTGCAGCAATATGTTGTCAAGATTCTGCCATATTTACACAATTTAGGTATACTGACATGATGCGTCAATGCTTCCTGATAGAATTTATCTACAGGAATGTGGAGATGGTTCAAGGAATTACTAAGCACCAGGACCTGCTAAAACAGTTGTGATATGAGTTTGAGTCCAATAAACTGCTTTAAGTGGATTAAAGCAAAGCACAATTTTTTATTGATGGCAACCTAGCCAAGGAAGTTGCACTGGAAGAGGTGTTAATAGTGAGAAAAAGTGCAAAGTACTTTCTAATTATTGAGCTATGATAGTTCATTAAGCAGTTTAATGACTTGACCCAAAACGTCAATGGTTTTTGGAAGAAAACAGGCAGTTCTGCTGAAACTCAAAAATATGCTTTGGTAACCTTAGACATGTGGAAGCAAGGCTTCTAAAGAAGGATGAGCAGTTGGCTAAAGAGAAGCTCTACCAAACGACAGAGGGTCATTCAAACTTATGTCCCAAATGAAGGTGGTAGAGATGGAGATTGCCATTCTTCAGAAGCAAAATACAAAGGTGGAGAAAAAGATGAGGATTTATCTACAGTTCAGTCATAGGACTGAAATCCACCAGCTGGATTATCATTTCCCAAGAGGGGGAAATGGGGCATCTCAAAAATCATTGCCTCCAGTGATGGTCTCAATCCAAAGGTGCGCTGATATGTTCCCGGTCCTGGGTGAAGTCAACTACGTAGGCCAAGTTTAACTTTCCTGTATACTGTTTTGAATAAAGACGGTCATTGTTTAAAAAAAAAAAAGTATTTTGCGTGAGAATGTGACCTAGGCCCTTTTTGTACAAAATGCAATGGTACCAATCCGGTGCTATTGCATGGAAAGCC
Source organism: Ascaphus truei (assembly GCF_040206685.1). Taxonomy (NCBI): domain Eukaryota; kingdom Metazoa; phylum Chordata; class Amphibia; order Anura; family Ascaphidae; genus Ascaphus; species Ascaphus truei. The sequence continues at coordinate 142,588,744 of NC_134486.1, forward strand.
CCTATGAAATCATCGATTTCTATGCCAAATCACCAGGTCTGGGCTGTTGTACCTTATAGATCAAGGGCCCAAGTGACTAAAGTTATAAGCTGCGACCGGCAGTATGAGTGAGCCACTGTGCCTTACTCAGCTTGTTACCTATTATTCCAACTAATATTCACTTAAGAGAAAGACAAAAAGTCTAGTTACAATGGTCAAGGGTGTCAAACTCACTTCACATATGCGGCCTAATCAGATTTCATTGTACTTCATATAGGCCATATGTACAATAAATTAACAAAATACTAAAATAATGCATATTAGTACAGTTGTATACTAAATGTCGCAAATAATAAAGAGCAACAACAACATCACTAAAAAGAAGAATTCTTGCTTAAAAAATACACTGGTACAGATCTAGCCAGAACATACTGTGACCGCGCGTGGAAGGATTAACACTGCGGGAGGTCCTATTGAAAAGAATGGACCCCCCGCAGCTACATCACTGAACGCCTCATTTTTCCAGCATTTCACCCACAGCCAGGTAAATAGTAAGTCCCGCTACATCTGAACTTTATTTACTTTTACTGCTACCACTGCTTCCGGATACCACACACCTCTGAGCTTGGACCACTGCATCTAAACTTAGAGCAAGTGACTGAGCTGTGGTGATCTTGAGTTTTGTGTTCAGGTGTGTGTCAGTAAGCGGAGAGCGTAGTTCAGAGAAGAGCTGTTCACAAACGTACGTTGTCCCAAACATGGAAACAATTTTCCATGCACAAGACTTCACTCTACTGTAGGATAATTTGGTCCTAGATATCGATAAAATGTGCTAACACCAACAAGTGAAAGCTTATCCTTTAACTGTGGGTTGCACTGCAGCTCGATTATTTCCATATGCAGCCCCTCTGGGACATCATGCACATTGGTAGAAAATGGATTGGGGAAATTGCAATCACTCTTTAATGCTTTCTAAAGCCAGAGAATTGTTCTTGAAATTCCTTTCGTTGAACTGCCTATGGCTGAGATCACTTGCTTGAATAAAATTCATGGTTTTAATGATCACATCCATAACATTATTCATCCTCAGGGTTTTACTACACAGTGCAAAATGCAATGGAAATTTAAAAAAAAACTGATAGTTTGGGTTGACAGCTACCAATTTTTGTTACATTATACAACTACAGGTTTCCTACCCACCAAACTATTGAAAAGATCATTAGCTGTTTTTGTTTCTTTAATCAGAACCAATTCTACAAACTCTTCTGTTATGTGCTTATTTTCATGAACACCACAATTGAAAATTGCAAGCTGTGCCCCATCAGTTACAGTATATCTGTACTTTTGTCAATTGCAACCAAAAAAGCTTAATGTTGTCCTGGCGTTGACTATTCACATTCTCAGATAAATAACTGATTCTCTCTGCGACTGTGTGTTGCTCATATTTGCAAAAGTGTGCTTATGTGGACAGATTAATTCTGTAGTCTTAGCATGCACTTCTTCAAAAACGCCCCCTCTGAAAATGGTTTGATGACACAGCTGTTTCGTGGGCAATCATGTAGCTTGCCTTAACTGCAGCCTCAGTTACTTGATGAGCATGTTTAAAAACTGACTGCTGCTTCGACGACTTTTGTAATTCAGAAACTTTTTCTTCACGTAACTTTCCAGTATATTTATCGTATTTCTCAAGCCGGTTAGTTTCATAGTGTCAGCGAAGATTTTATTCTTGCACAACAGCTATCGGTTGCATGCCATTGAAAGAAGTTCGTTTTCCATTCCCTTCCACAAAGAAAATATGAATTTCTTCATTTTTCTTTAACCACACGACACCCTTTATCTAGTTTTCTCTTCTTCAAAATTGGCACAACTGCCCCTTGTCACTGTGTACAAAACTAACCCTGTTAGACCGTAAAAAATCACCTAACACATGTTCAAAGGCAAAACTTTCAACTTCGAATGCTTGACTGTAATGGGTCACAAACGAGTATTGGACGCGTATGGTACTTTTAAATAAAAAGCGCAGAAAGATTTTTCTTTATTGATCTGGTGCAGTTTATTTTTTGTTCCCCTTCATCTCACCTCCTCCAACGACAAAACCAAGGGACAGAGTGAGAGGGCACCACACGGAAAGTGGCCGCAATGCCAAATTTGCCTCCCCCAGCACCCAGTGAAAATGCATGTGCTGCACCCCCGTCGACTGCGGCAGGATGACAGCTTTTGCATGTTTGACACCCCTGGCTTAGATACTGTATTTTTATATAACAGGCCTTACTAGATAAAGATAAAGTAACCAACTGCTTGTCAATAGACATACTGTATACGGCATGTAATGCTGTTTAGCAGTGTCCAAGTTTGTTTACAAGTCAAAGTAAATACAATAGATCTTTCCATCCCTTTATTGACACTTTTGCCATTGCAATTTGCATTTCTTCATCCTGATGTCGATCAGCTATAGTATTACGGAACACACGTGTAGCAAACTAATACAGTATTCATCTAATGCTGTCAATTGTTGAAAATAGAACGGTAAAGTTCAAGATCAATTGATACTCCAGAGGTGAATCACCATGGTAAAACTACTAGACAAGCAAGTGTAATGAAGTTACATTCAAATGAAAATGTCATGAAACATTATTATGGGTCTCCAAAGCTTAATAACAACAAAAGCTCAAGATTTTGAATATGATTGGCTGGGAAAAAAGCATGATTGGCACACGCTTCTTAGAAATTAATTAAGATTTGCAAAAGCTGCAAAGCTGAATGCCTGCTAATTAGTATGTATTTATACTAATGTATGGAAATTCAATTTCTGCCGGTTAAGTTAATCGTTGGTGTAAAACCCTGAAGCCAAAATCTTTCTCAGGTTTGATAAACTCATTAGTGCTGGAAAATATTGAAGTCACAAAGAGTTTTAAAGGTTGTATTTTTAAGTTAAACCTGCTGGACCTTCTCTTGTGTGAAGAAATGAAAAAAACATAGTTATGAAAGTATCACTGAATATAGAAAGTACGAATAGCAATTGAAAAAATAATTGGGTTTTATATAGCTTATTTTACTCAAACAGTATTCTAATGTGCTTTTCAATTTTAGCCATCAAGACACACACACACACACACCGTACTCAGTCACTTCTGGATAATGTGAAAGCCAAAAACGTACCCAGTCCCTTTAGCTTATCTATCCTTGTTTATGTATTCATGAAATACACTTCTATAATTCACTTACGTTTTGGAAATCTCAGTAATTTGTTGATCATGCCTCGCCCTACTGAAAAATGATTTTGTGTTGGTAAATTCTACAGTTGTTGTCCTAATGGTCAGATTTGGGTGTTTATTTTGTACATGATTATGATTGATATTGTTATTATTTATCCTATTCTCATATACAGGGCTAGCCAGACTTAAGGTTTGCGCTGCTGGGGGAAGTCATAAAATCCTGACTACAGCAGTGGGAAATCTCTTTGTGGGGGGTCTAAAGCGGAAGAATGGACCCCCGCCAGTAGTTACAGCTTCTACTGTCCCCAAAGCCACAGAATTTAGTTTTTTATACAGTGGCTCCAGGGGCCATACGTCTGGCTACATCTGTTGAAAAACAAGTATGCAACTTCTTGAAATAAAGCTACCACCAATCAGAGGTACTGTAGTTTTCTAAATGATCAAACTAAGCTATGTTCTGGTATCCCAAACAGTGCAAAGGTGCACATGTTCACAGGACCGCATTTAATTATGGTCTCTTTTTCATTTGCTCATGCAATGCATACTTTTTTTTAAATGCTTACTTTTAACTCAGTAAAACCAAATACGGTGTACCTTCATATGGGTTTACAGCTTGTATAGTAAACCCTCTAATGCTGTCGCTTCAGGGAATGATGTGTGTGTGCCCCTATTAGCATTAATGAACGTCTGTAAACAATAACAAAACAAAAAGCATCAGGCCCACTGTAAAAACACTCGGAGGAATATCTGCAGAATATTACCTAAAGGAGCAGTCTCCCTGCTTGATTTAATCTCTATTCTACAGGGAAGTCAGCAACATGTTGCCTTGGGCATCAAAGGGGTTAAAAAATTCTTAATGATGGAGCCTTCTAACAAGCTTTTTCATTCCAGATCATTCTTGCCTTTCATTTGATTTACTTGGCACTCCAGTGTATGCTTGTAAACTGGGCACTTGGGGGGGGGGAGTGGAGGAGGGGATGTTGCTGTTACTCAGTAGCTCTAGAGTGCTTGTGAGGTACTGTAATAGTAAAAACTAACGCAAATAATTGAAATTAGGTCTGTGCAGCCAAATACTTGCTTTATGATTTTTAATAAAAAAATAAACTGAGTGAGAGGTGTAAAGTACTATTCTATTTAAAAAAAATGGAAGGACTGTACAGATGGCAGGGGTAGCGTAAGTGAATCATATCTAAGCGATTCCAAAGGTAGAAGCAATAAGCGAAAGCATTTGAAGGCCACCAGGAAAGAGTCTGTTCCTTTTTAAAAGTAAAATAAGTGAGAGGACACCACACCAAAGGACAAAATAATAGTTAATTGGCTGATTGCTCATGACCTAAGTATGCCCCAATGACCGTACCCCTCCATCAACATAAAAACACCAATAAACACACGACAAAAGTGCTGGAGGGATATGGCTACAGTTCTGTTTATTATTAACCATCATATTAATATACATCATATTAATATACCCCAAACCATAAACGTAACTTGAACCCATGCCCTGTTGCTGACTAGATGGCTGGAGAGCAAATAACTTGACATGATTCCATTTGGGATCCATGGGGTCCAAAGCCAAAAACACAGAATAAAAAATGGTCCCCCGAAACGACCATAACCCAAACCACAAGAACGCCACAGGACCCAGTCTGGAACCACAGAACTGACCGTGCAAGCTTCTGCCCCCCATAACAGATAACTGCCTCCTACAATGCATCCTGCAAACCCATGTTAAAGACATCTGAACCCATACCAGAAAGGTGAATGTGTCACACCAAAGCAAGCCCCCTTCCAGGCCCTCCAAGTCAGTGTGTCGGATTACCAAACCACCTAGGACTTTACAAACTGGGATATTGTCTTGTTCAGCCTGTTCTGGCACTGCTCAATTGCTCTAGAATCCCTAGCCCTCCCCCAAAAAGATGCAGAACCACTTCCAACCTAATACTAATAAAAAAAAAAAATGAAACAAGTATATGGGATAAATCTCGCTTCATGTCCGTGATTAAATCAAGAGTTAGAGACAGAAATCGAAATCCATCCATCCCACATGGAGTAGAAAAACCGCAGGACTTGCAATGTTGGCACTATCCCGTAAAAGATCTGTCAAAACCTGAATCCAATGTATGCCCCTGTTACCCAACCATAAAACGTATGCGCCGCCAGCTGCAAAACCCAGGTGAGAACCATATTGCAATGCTTTTGCTCTCTTGCATGCGCCGACAATGTACGAGTCTCAGCAGACACAAATCATCATAGCTGCTTTGGATGCCTAGATGGAACAAACCATTCAAAACAAAATAGACAATTAATTAACATGCCCACTGCAAATGAACATAGCGTGCAAATCTGCTGGATTCCCATCTATCGATCCTCTTAATCACCTCATCCCCCAAACCTACTCTATCTGCTTCAGTTGCTGCACTGATTCTGAATGAGTGGTTCCCATACAAAGAGGGATCCATGCCCAAGCATTCCCGAACAGGGCCGCTGACTGATTTCCCGGGGCCCAGTTCTACAGTTCTGACTGCCCCCTCCACTCTCCTCACCATCTGCAGTGTTCAAAGCCCCATTTCACACCTCGCGAACTCCCTCTATTTCCCTCCCTCTTCCCATGTATTTCTCTCCCCTCCTTCTCATCTCTCACTCTCCCCCTCTACCAATTACCCTACTCTTACTCAATCTCTGCCCCTCCCGCCTCACATATAATTCTCTGCATCTCACTCTTACTCCTTCTTTTCCTCACCCCACGCACTCTCTCCTCTCACTCCCCACCCCTGCGTCAATTACCCCATTCTCACTCAATCTCCCACCTCACGCTCATTCACTCCCCTACTCACACAATCCCCCCCACAAAATATATACCAAAACTTTCCACCCCCAAATACATGCAAAAAAAATCCCCACTCCCCAAATATATAAAAAAAAATTAAAACACCGCCTTAATACATTTGAAACCCCCCAATACATATGACCCCCAAAATAACCCCAATACATACAGTATAAAACCCATCCAAATACATATAAAGACTGCAGTGCATATAAAAAAAACAATACATATAAAAAATACCGCAATACATATAAAAAATAACCGAATGCAAATAAAAAAACCAGTGCATCTAAAAAACAATGCATATAAAAAATACCCCAATACATATGTAGAGCATGTTCCCCCACCCCCTGGGAGATATGATGGCTACTGTGTATGTGCTGCTTTACCTGTGGCTCACAGGAGGCCTGAGCCTCCGCTGCAGGGAACCTGGGGTGTATCTGAGTCACTAATCGGTAGCGCCTCCACCTGTACAGGATCTTACTATGTGGGATAATACTGTTACAGGAACTCCATACAATAAAACACACGCTGATGCAAAAGAACACTGAACATATATATATAGTCCCACACACACTGTCACGCACGACCGTGCCCTTCAGTAACCACCAACCCGGGGTCCACACACTGGCGATATAGTGCCACAAATTCTTGAGGGCCTCTCAGGCACCCAACCACCCTGGTGTCCACGAGTAGCACTCCTGCTCAAATGTGTGAGACAGCGCTGCCCCCACTAATGTGTTTATAGTTGGTGCACTTGTAGTACCTTCCAGGTGCTCCAACACCCGTTAACACCACCGAGAAGGATAGGATGTGTCCCGGAACTAGGGTGCTAAGTGGGCAATGTCCCTATCTCAGGGCAAGTTCATAGCACAGCCACAATCTATGAGGGAGTTGGGCCTAGCTGGGCCTAGCTGGGCCTAAGAGATCTTTGGCCTAGTGCAGGGGTCACGGACACCCTGCACATGCACACCCAAACCCTACCTCGTCCCAGCTCCGACTGGCATGGTATCTAGTGTGCGTAAAGTATCCTTCTCTCGTTCAGGGAATGCTGGTGCCCTATCGGCTGCTGCAGCCCATGTGTCTCGTCGCCCTGGTGCATCCTGGTGGCTGTAGTCCCTGTGGAGCCTGCTCTGGGTAATGGCCACCTTGCGCATGCGTTATCTCATCCAAGATAGCGATGCCCTGCTAAGGGAGTGTAAGGAATCGGGGAGCGTGTCCTCTGCGGAACACTTCAAAATTACCTGCTGCCTCGCGCAAAGTCACTGTCCATACAGTGTGCGCGCACACAAGAACTTTGTGGATGTCATGAAGTCTGGCTCCGCCCCCTGGTTATGGCACGCATCAGTGTCACGCGGCGCGAACACATAATGCATGTGCACTGCTCCCCAGCTGCGCGTCAACGCTCTCGTCACGCTCACCTGTCTCCTGCACCGCTCGACCTATCCCTGCCTCGGCTGAGGCCGCACCTTTACTCATCCCCTCCTCTCCCTTTGGTCCTATCTCCCTATATATTCTCAGCTGTGCCACTAACACTTTGGCTGAGCATATTTCCTGGTATCGTTGTTCTCCCACTTCCTGGTTATTTGTCTTGCCTTGTTCCGTGTTTCACTGCCTTCCTTTCCAGATTGATCTCCTGTGTACCGAGCCGGCTTGACCCTTGGACTCCGCACTTCTGGTTTACCGACCCAGCTTACCTCTGACTTTCCGCATCTCTCCAATCCCAATCACGGCTTATGGATTTCTACATTCCTACTGGCATTAACCCCTGACCACGGCTATCAGACTCTGACTATTCTACTGGCTCCTACATCTGACGTCGGCAAGTATCAAGACTAACCAAAACTCTCCAATCCTGACTCAGCTGCCTGACCATCCTCTCTCCAGACGTGCCCCCGTGGCTGTGGGTGATGTTTCTACCCATTCCCACCTCAGTACAGGGGTCCTGCCTTGTTTGTGGTGAGCACAGCATTACAGGGAGCCGCCAGGGAGCCTCCAGCGATCCAATTGCCTCACTGACTTATTGCATTGTTCAGCAACCTACCCTGCAGCTGCGGAGGTAAGCAGGTCCAAGGGGGGACCCTGTTTTACTCTCCAACTGGTGAAAATCCCAACGGCCCTGCTTGGGCACAGTGTAAATCATAACCATAATATAACCACACAATAATAAACAACATTTAATAAAAATGCAGTCTCATGGATACAACTTATCACATTAATCGGCTTTAAATCAAGACTGACTTAATCTTACTACAAGTCCACTGCTGGGCCTCATAGTGGGGTGCCCCAATTGTATCGTAGGTTACCCGGTTTGGAAGGTATCTAGCCCGCTGGCTTCTGGAGCCCATTTTCAACTCCCTCTGGGGAGTAATGTTCATAGTCCTGAGGCTCAGCCTCTCCCTTTATATTGTATTATATGTCTTAATTTATATAGCGCCATTAATGTACATAGCGCTTCATAGTAGTAATACACGGGGTAATCAAATAAATAACAGATAATAAAATTAACAGGTCATGGGAATAAGTGCTTCAGACATAAAAGTAACATTAAGAAGAGGAGTCCCTGCTTCAAGGAGCTTACAATCTAATTGGTAGGTAGGGAGAATGTACAGAGACAATACGAGGGCATTCTGGTAAGTGCATCTGCAGGGGGACAAGCTTTATGTATCATGTGTCTAGTATTATCCACAGTGCTATTCATATGCTTCTTTAAGCAAGTGTTTCTTAAGGTGGGTCTTAAAGGTGGATAGAGAGGGTGCTAGTCGGGTATTGAGGGGATGGGCACTCCAGAGGTGCGGGGCTGTCAGCAATTTTTTTTTTAAAAAGAACGCAAGAGTTGGGATGGTGCATAAAAAGAAAATAGGACTGAGATGTAAGGAGGGGCAGAAGAGTGTAAATCTTTAAAAGTGAGGAGGAGAATTGAGTGTGAGATGCGGGATTTGATAGGAAGCCAGGAGAGGTATTTCAGGAGGGTAGACACGGAGACAGATTTAGGAAAGAGCAGAGCGATTCTGGCAGCAGCGTTAAGGATAAATTGTAAGGCAGACAGGTGAGAGGCAGGAAGGCCGGACAGCAGGAGGTTACAGTAATCAAGACGGGAGAGAATGATGGCCTGAGTCAGAGTTTTAGCAGTCGAGCAACAGAGGAACGGGCGTATCTTTGTGATATTATGGAGGAAAAAGCGACAGGTTTTAGAAACGTTTTGAAAGTGAGAGGAGAATGTGAGGGAGAAATCAAGTGTGACCCCTAAGCAGCGTGCTTGGGCTACTGGGTGAATGATCGTACTTCCAACAGTAATGTGGAAGGTGGTAGTAGGGCCAGATTTGGGAGGAAGTATAAGGGGCTCTGTTTTTGACATGTTGAGTTTAAGGCAGTGGAGGGCCATCCAGGATGATATAGCAGAGAGACATTCAGAAACTTTGGTTTGAATAGCAGGTGTAAGGTCGGGGGTTGAAAGTAAATGTGTGTGTTCAGCATAGAGGTGATGTTTAAACCCAAGAGATGTTATGAGGTCACCTAGCGAGAGTGTGTACAGAGAAAAGAGAAGAGGTCCCAGGACAGAGCCCTGGTGTACCCCCACAGAAAGATCAATAGAGGAGGAGGTGGTGTTAGCAGAAGAGACACTAAAAGTACTATGGGAGAGGTAAGAGGAGATCCAAGATAGAGCTTTGTTCCAAATACCAAGAGTATGGAGAATGTGAAGGAGAAGAGGGTGGTCCATGGTGTCAAATGCTGCAGAGAGGTCGAGCAATATGAGCAGAGTATAATGACCTCTGTCTTTGGCAGCATGGAGGTCATCAGTTATTTTAGTGAGGGCTGTTTCCGTGGAGTGAGCAGTGCAGAAGCCAGATTGTAGAGGGTCTAGGAGAGAATAGATGTTGAGAAAATGTAGCAAGCGAGAGAATACAAGACGTTCAAGGAGTTAAGAGGCAAAAGGCAGGAGGGAGACAGGTCGATAGTTAGAAAGACAGGTAGGGTCAAGCTTGCTGTTTTTGAGTAATGGTATAACTGTTGCATGTTTGAAGGAGGATGGAAAGGTACCAGAGTAAAGGGAGGAGTTAAAAATGTGTGTGAGCGTAGGGATTATAGTAGGACCAAGAGGTTTTAGGAGATGGGAGGGAATGGGGTCAAGAGAGCAAGTGGTAGAGGGAGAGGGAGAAGAGGAGATCACAATTACACATCCTCCTCTGAGACAGTGAAAAAAAGTCAAGGAAGGCAGGAGCAGTCAGGAAGACGTGTAGGATGGGAGGAAGAAACAGAGGGGATGTTCTGACGTATGGTTTCCACCTTTTCCTAAAAATAGTCAGCAAAGTCCTGAGCTGAGATGGAGGAATAATAGGCAGCTGAGGGTGGTTTGAGTAGAGAGTAAAAGACAGAGAAGAGTCGGCGTGGGTTAGACTTGTGGGTGTTGATTAGAGAAGAAAAATAGGCTTGTTTAGCTTGCAAGAGGTCAGAGTTCAAACAGGATAGCATACATTTGAAGTGATGGAAGTCTGCAAGAGTATGAGATTTCCTCCAGAGGTGTTCAGAGAAACGAGTGGAGGAATGCTGCATGCATGTGTGGGAATTTAGCCAGGGTCTGGGGTTTGAAGGGCGAGGACGACAAAGAGAAAGTGGGGCATGTAGATCAAGATAGGAGGATAAGGCAGCGTTGTAGTTCCTGACCAGGTTGTCAGGGTCTGTACCAGAGCTGAGAGAGGAGAGAGAGGAGAGTAAAGTGGACTCAAAGTCTGGAAGGTTAATAGAGCGCCCGTTTCTGCAGAACTGAGGGGTAGATGGAGGTGGAGAAGGGGAAAAGCGAGAGAGAGAGAATGAGAGGAGGTGATGGACAGAGAGAGGAAAAGGGGAAATGAAGAAATCAGAGAGAGAAAAGTTTTTAGTGAAAAGCAGGTCTAGGTAGTGGCCATCCTTGTGGGTGCTGGCTGCAGTCCACTGTTGAAGGCCAAAAGAAGAGGTTAGAGAGAGAAAGCGGGAAGCCCAAGGGAGAGAGGGGTTATCAATGTGGCAATTAAAGTCCCCAAGGAGAAGAACAGGGGAGTCTGAGGAGAGAAAGGAAGAGAGCCAGGATTCAAAGTGAGAGAGGAAGGCAAAAGGGGAATGAGTAGAGGTAGGTGGGCGATAGATGACCGCCATGTGTTCAGGGAGAGGACAGAAGATCTTGACAGTGTGAGCCTCACAGGAGGGAAAAGCAAGAGAGGGAGGAGTAGGAAGGTCCACAGATGGTAGCACCCAATATCATAGTTGAAGTGTTTGCATTGAGTGTGTTTGTTTAACTTGTTCCTATGATAAATCTTGTCATCCAAACACGATCCAGATTAGAAGTTTCAGGAGAATGTGCCCGGAAGTCGAGAAAATGTTAGAGGATTTTGCAGCAATTGGCAAGATCACAGAGGCCAAAGCAACTTCCTTTACATATACAGAAAAGAAAGCAGAATGCATAATTTTTAAACCTCCAGACAGGAGGTTTTTGGAGATGACAGCACAGATGATATTATAAAGCACCACACTGAACTAGAGAGGAAGCATATTGATCTACAGTGGCATGGACTTACTCTATCTGAATACTTTAGAATTAAAAGAATACCTTGTGGGTTCTGCATCAAAAACTTACCAACTGTCGGAAGACAGAATCCAGATTTTGTTGAAAATGGTGCAAGATAGTTTTAAAAAAGCTCTATGGACCTAACGCTATTAGTCATTGAAGAGGTTAAAGAGGAAATTGACAAGAAAAATTGAGATATCATTCAAACAGAATTTAAGCTAAAAGACTGTATATCTGCATCACAAGTCACAACCACTAAAGAAGGGATTGAAAAAGATCTTAGAAAATACACTGCAAAATGTAAAGCCTTCAAAAATAATATATTCCAAAAGGTCTACTGTATGAAGACTACAAGGAAGGACGAGTATACAAATGGTTGAATAATGATAATGGAGGTCTTTTCCAGCAATAATACATAACCAGATTCCAGTACAGACCAGCTCAGACAGATGGAATGGATCCATTGACTGAAGACAGCTTGTAACCTCAATAGTTGGAAAAATGGGAGGTACAGAATTGTTTCCATGATACAGATTTACATTCCAATCATTGTAGTAAAAAACCCATATAGATAAGACCAGGAGTAATTATAATAATATCAGTAGTATGGCAGCAAGAAAATGCGTTGGAGTAGGCTATAATTTGAAAAGTTATTAATAGAGGAGAATTGATGACTGGTTGGGGGCATGTGATCTGGAGTGCAAGGTTGTTATCAATTAGCCAGGGTTGCCAGGATTTCTGGAATTTGGTGCAGGAATTGCGAAAAATGATAGTTAATTTCTCCATTTTGAGGGCGTACCAAACCCTATTTTTATATATGTAGGAGGAGGGGAGGTAAGGGTTAACTTAAAATGTAGACTTGAAGCATCTTGTTACTGTCATTATATGAGTGATTGGTTCATTGGAGTGTCTGTCAATATTTTGGAATGGCTTATTTAGGAGGCATGACCATACACCAGGGGGAAAGGGTAGCCCAAGACTCTCTGTGGGCATTTCTCCCCAAAGCAGCCACACTGTTTTTACTGTCTCCAGTGCTGAGGTCAAAAAAGCAAAATTTTGCAGCGCTGAAAACAGCGCTTTGCGGGGGGTCTATGCTTCCCTATCATGCCCCAACATCATTAATCCTCTGGTGCCACATGGTCATGTTACTGCAGGTGGCCACAGCACCAAAGACAGTTAGTCTTGCTACATAACATTCCAAATAAACGCTACGCGGGTGTATGTCAGTGTCTGGAGGAGACAGCCACCCAATCCTGGATATCTAGGCCTATGTAATGGTACACTATTGGAGCTCTTGAATGCAACAATGTGTAGCAGGCCTGTACTTCTCAAAATACTTTGATACCACTTTTAGCTGCAACCATTGAGGGTTCCCTCCAACGGTGCTTGCTCCTCCACGCAGCTTCCGGTTATGATCTGCTGGGCCTCCCTGCATGATGTGCTGTTCTCCCTCCAGTCAATATCTGCTCTCTCAGAAGGACATAGACTGGCCCCGGGTCACACTGGATCAAGCCTGGAGTCCTCCAAGCTCATGCAAATCTCCTCCACATGTGCCCTGCCAACCTCTCTTAAAGGCTTCTATCTCCTTAGTCCCATCTCTTTCACAGCCAATGTTATTGGCTAATCCTATGTCCATCATTTACTGTATGTATGCATGTATGTCTTTATTTATATAGCGCTATTAATGTACTTAGCGCTTCACAGCAGTAATATACGTGAAAATCATATAAATAATACATAAAGGGGAGAAGTGCTTCAGATATAAAAGTAACATTTAGGAAAAGGCGTCCCTGCTCTGAAGAGCTTCCAATCTAATTTCTTGATAGGTAGAACATACAGAGACACTAGGAGGGCATCACATGTCCATAGCCCACTGGAGAAAACCCTGACGAGGCAGTTTGAGTGTGTTGCTTAGCTCACACAGGGGGTCACCTCCTCCCCCTGCTGAAGAAGTTGATGTCCCCATCAATCTTGTTAGGAAAATCTTCATACGTAACAGAATATCTAACAAATGACTCCTCTCTATATACACAAAATCATAGGTACAGTGAAAACAACACACATATAGTTCTAACAGGCCACAGCACTAGTTCAGCACATTGTCCCACACCTTACAGGATCACCTATGTCTAGTGTCAGGGGTATCACCCACTTAGCTACATCAACCATGGGGAAATCATCAGGTATTCTTATGGGTGGCCTGATCTCTCTTCTGGGACATGGTGAGTACACCTGTGGTGCCAATATTACTCTTCCCGGTTGTTTAAGGGATGTATGGGATACCAGCAGCTCTTGATCATGCATGGTCTTGGTGGGGTACACCAAAAAGTGATAATGAGCGGTGCAGACAGCACACAAGTGATTAATAAAGGGTAAAAATGATCCAGTGAATTGTGAACAAGTGAATAATTAAATAAATAATTAAATAAATATACAGTGTATTTTTGGGTGAATATTGCGCAAAACCTCTGGTGAGGACTTGTTTCGAACAGTCCTCCTCTTCAGTCAACTCTCCACAAATTCCAGAAGGAGCAGGATCACCCAAATTAAAGAAAAAGTATATAGTATGCACTGTTGTGACACGTGGATGTATTTGTGGGATATTGGCCCCTATAGATTTTCTGCTTAGAAGAAGTAGATATGTATAGAGTCTATCTCCAACTGTGGCTTATCAGCTTCTTTTCATGAAGATCAATACAGAATATACCTCAGGATGAAGCAGATAAAGTAGACATAGTGCAGATCAATTTTTACAAAGGTGTATTAAAAGTATGTACTTCATGTACTCGCATTCTTTACATTCATATTAGGCATGGTAAGTAAGGGAGGGTGCAGGGCTGGTGTCGCTTGGCTAAACGTTTTGCTGCTTCCAAGACTCATGACGTCTCATCCAAGTGTGTCTTGGAAGCAGCAAAACATTTGGCCAATCGACACCAGCCCTGCAAAAGAAGCCGATAGTGCACACTATATACTTTTTCTTTATTTTGGGTGATCCTTCTCCTTCTGGAGTATTTGGGGACTTGGTGGGGTACAGTCAGGACCCTGTCTTCGTTTTAACCAATCACTTCTTTTCGGCTGGATATCTAGTCCTAGAGTCTTTTCCTTTTGTGCTCCGTGACAGCATTACAATCAAAAAACAAACTAATGGCCACTAACCCCTTAATCACCTTAGCCGTTAGTAACCCCTATAGTAATTAAGGGGCTAAGCCCCCTTTCCCAACAACTCACCTATGAGGCCTAGCCACCCACCCCAGGGCAACTACCCCCACCCCCTCCCCTCTACCCATTGATTGGCACAGTGGTAAACCATGCCCATATAATATCTACCAATGAAAAAACAAGTACTGAATAAAATTAATTACATTGCAATACAAAAAAATGTCAATAAAACAATTGATTGACACAGTGGTACAACATACACATATAATATGGCCATGGTCTACCACTATGGCAATGAGTGGGCAAGCTAAAAAAATAAAAGGCACAAAATAAAACACATGACATTTAAATAAAACAAGCATTTCACGACAAAGCCATTGATTGTGACTGTGGTAAACCCTGCCCACAATATATGGGCATGGATTGCCATACTGACAATGAATAGGCAACCTAAAAAAAAAACATGATCATATTATGAACATGGTTAACTACTGTGCCAATCAAGGGGTAGTGGGGTTATTTTTTCCGGGGAGGGTGGTTTGGCATCCTGGTGGGTAGTGGGGAGGGGGGTCAACCCTTTAATTACTATAGCAGTTACTAACCACTATGGTGATTAAGGGGTTAGTGGTCATTAGGTTTTTTTTCATTGTAATGTTGCTGCCCATGGAAGACAAGGACATGGAAGACACTAATGAGGACAGCCTTCATCCTGGTAGGGGTAAGTGCAACTTTACATTATGCTGGCTAGATAATGTTTTATGTTTAATGGGAAATGAGCTATTATCCAGATCTGGATAATGGTTATTTTGCCCATTACTGTACTGTATGTGTAAGGGGGAGGGGGTGGGTTGGGAGAAGAGGGGTGCCCATTCACTGCTATTGTGGTTATCTTTGCTCCCATTGAGGGCATAGGTAACTACACTGGCAATCAATGGGTGTATTGGCTAGTATTGTGTTTTAATGTTTATTGGTTGTTGCAGGAGTGGGTGAAGGTGGTATTTGGCCCGTGGAGGGTGATTATGCCTATAGGGTGGCTAGCAGGAGGGGTTAACCCCATCATTATCTTAATGATAGTAACCACTAAGGTAATGAAGGAGTTAGCTGCTCCTGCAACCCTCCTGCAAGGCCTAACCACCCACCTTGGGGCAAATACCACCTTCACCCACCCCTGCTACCCCCATTAAACTGGGCACTGGCATTTAACCCCTTCATTACCTTAGCAGTTAGCCGCTAAGGTAATGAAGCTGCCTGTAAAATTAGTTTTATTACATAGGATTGCAGTAGGGGGTCTCTGGAGTTAGTTTTAATGCATATCAGCTCTAGAGACTCCCGGCTTCAATCTGATGCAGTAAAAATATTTTTTTTCTTCTAAGTCCTACCGCAAATCCCATGCTGCCACCCCATCCCAGGGTGGCTATATGAAATGTGCAAAAATCTTGCTAGTTGATAGCCTTGATGATCTCACTAGAGGTACTAGAATAGGATGATTTTATAAAAAAAAATGTGAGTTGGTGCTGTTTTTAAACTCCCACTCAGTGAGTTTGAGCAGGAGCGAGAAGGCTCAGGAAGATGCACTTCCCGTATGAGTTTGGCAGTTCATCGGAGCTTTCACAATAGCAACCTCGCCAAATCATATGGGAAGTGCTCAAAAAGCTTGATGAGTTAGTTATCGAAGCTACTAGAATATGCCCCATTGCATGTAAGGCTGGGGCCATAGAGGGGGTTACAGGGCTGAGGCGCGCTGACGCTGAGGCTCGCCTGCTGAAATCTGCGCGATTTCATGCCCATGCAGGTGAGCCAGCGGGTGCGATCGGGAGGCGTGGCAGTGACGTCGCTGGGCCAATCGCCTGCGACGCACCGACGTCAACGTCACGGACGCCGACATCACGGCGCCATGACGTTGGCTCTGCTCCGCGCTGATTGGATGTTTTCAGCCGACAGCGCTCTGAAAAACAGTTTGGCTGTCGGCTGAAAAATCCAGCGCCTCATCACGCCTGCGGACACTCAGGTGAGCCCCCTCTAAAGACATCTTCATGGAGGATGCAGGGGCTCAGCACGGATTGTCTGCACGGCTCAGTACGGACTTGCCTTCTATGGACTCAGCCTAAGTAGTATGGGATGTGCCATCTGCTGCCACTCCGAAACACAGATCAGTTAGTTATCAGGCTTCCTATCTGAACCTCAGATACTATGGTGAGTAACCAGTACAGTAATTCCAGGAACAATTACAGATGCAGCGGCCGTTATTTGTTTCAATTTTTTTATTAGGCATTTATACATTATACATATATGCAGACATATCTTAGCCTAATACAGAGTTTTTTTGTTTTTCACATTGAAAGCCTCGCCAGGCCTCCGGTTTTTTTGTTGGACCGAAAAGGGCAGGCGAGAGAGAGAGAAGAAGAAAGGGGGAGGGGAAGGAGTGAGGAGGGGGGAGGAAGGGGGTGGTTCCCGACCTCCTATCCTGTCCACCAGGTACCTGTCCCGCATCTTTTCTCTCTGATGCCTAGGTCATCTCCCTTTTCTGTATGGGGGTTTCTATCCTATTGGTTGGGTCAACCATGGTTCCCAAACTTTGTAAAAGGACGTTGTGGTTCTTTTCAGAAAGGCTGAAAGCTTTTCCATTAGCATTACTTCATGGATCCTTTTCTTTACTGTTTGCTTAGGGGGGGTGATACCTTCTTCCATGAGACAGCCACTGCACATCTAGCCGCTGTAAGAATGAAGGAGATTCATTTTCTTATTGGGCGGTCAATATTCTCCATAGGCCTGGCCAATAAGTAGGTCAGCGGATCAATGGGTATTGTGAGGTCTGTGACCTCCTTTATTATAGTTTGTATAGTTAGCCAATATTTCTGTATCTCTGGGCATGGCCACAAAATGTGAGCCATGTCCCCCTTTTGTCCGCAGCCTCTCCAGCATAGATCGGATGCCAGAGGGTAGATTTGTCTTAATCTGACTGGGGTAAGATACCAGTGGAACAGTATTTTATAAATGTTTTCCTTAGTTGTAGTATATATGGAAGTTCCTGAGGCAGATTCCCATATACTTTCCCAATCCTCTCTATCTATAACCATATTCAATTCAGCTGCCCATTTGAGCATATAGTCATGGGTAGGGGGGGTCTGCCGACTTTTCCATTTCGGCGTATATTTGCGTTATAAGACCTTTTTTATGAGTGGTGTTCCTACACAGCCTTTCAAAACTAGTAAGAGGGGGAAATTCTAATGTTGGGGATAGGTTTTGTATAAAGTGTCGAATCTGGAGATATTTGAATGCATTCAATTCTGGAATTTCATATTTATTTTTTAATCCTTGGTAGCTCAGGAACTTTCCTAGACTCAGCAGGTCAGCGAGTGCCCTGATATTTTTTGATATAAATTGGTCGAATTGTCTAAGTTCAAAACCGGGAGGAAATTTAGAATTTTTGAAAATTGGAATGAGTTGGGAGTTAGTGGTTGTGAGCTTAGATTTAAATTTGGATTTCATCCAAATCTCCCATGTGTGCCTCATCGGTCCTAATTTAAATTTACTAGTTTGTGTATCTCCTCTGTTCAGGGACCAAAGGCATGCTGGCAGAGAAGGCGTGCCGATGTATTGTGATTCTATATCTAACCAGCAATATTGGTCCGAATCTGCATTCCATGCATACGCGTTGGACGCGCAATGTTGTCAGTCTCCTACTTGGAGCTGTTTTACTCTACTCTTACTCAATCTCTGCCCCTCCCGCCTCACATATAATTCTCTGCATCTCACTCTTACTCCTTCTTTTCCTCACCCCACGCACTCTCTCCTCTCACTCCCCACCCCTGCGTCAATTACCCCATTCTCACTCAATCTCCCACCTCACGCTCATTCACTCCCCTACTCACACAATCCCCCCCACAAAATATATACCAAAACTTTCCACCCCCAAATACATGCAAAAAAAATCCCCACTCCCCAAATATATAAAAAAAAATTAAAACACCGCCTTAATACATTTGAAACCCCCCAATACATATGACCCCCAAAATAACCCCAATACATACAGTATAAAACCCATCCAAATACATATAAAGACTGCAGTGCATATAAAAAAAACAATACATATAAAAAATACCGCAATACATATAAAAAATAACCGAATGCAAATAAAAAAACCAGTGCATCTAAAAAACAATGCATATAAAAAATACCCCAATACATATGTAGAGCATGTTCCCCCACCCCCTGGGAGATATGATGGCTACTGTGTATGTGCTGCTTTACCTGTGGCTCACAGGAGGCCTGAGCCTCCGCTGCAGGGAACCTGGGGTGTATCTGAGTCACTAATCGGTAGCGCCTCCACCTGTACAGGATCCTACTATGTGGGATAATACTGTTACAGGAACTCCATACAATAAAACACACGCTGATGCAAAAGAACACTGAACATATATATATAGTCCCACACACACTGTCACGCACGACCGTGCCCTTCAGTAACCACCAACCCGGGGTCCACACACTGGCGATATAGTGCCACAAATTCTTGAGGGCCTCTCAGGCACCCAACCACCCTGGTGTCCACGAGTAGCACTCCTGCTCAAATGTGTGAGACAGCGCTGCCCCCACTAATGTGTTTATAGTTGGTGCACTTGTAGTACCTTCCAGGTGCTCCAACACCCGTTAACACCACCGAGAAGGATAGGATGTGTCCCGGAACTAGGGTGCTAAGTGGGCAATGTCCCTATCTCAGGGCAAGTTCATAGCACAGCCACAATCTATGAGGGAGTTGGGCCTAGCTGGGCCTAGCTGGGCCTAAGAGATCTTTGGCCTAGTGCAGGGGTCACGGACACCCTGCACATGCACACCCAAACCCTACCTTGTCCCAGCTCCGACTGGCATGGTATCTAGTGTGCGTAAAGTATCCTTCTCTCGTTCAGGGAATGCTGGTGCCCTATCGGCTGCTGCAGCCCATGTGTCTCGTCGCCCTGGTGCATCCTGGTGGCTGTAGTCCCTGTGGAGCCTGCTCTGGGTAATGGCCACCTTGCGCATGCGTAATCTCATCCAAGATAGCGATGCCCTGCTAAGGGAGTGTAAGGAATCGGGGAGCGTGTCCTCTGCGGAACACTTCAAAATTACCTGCTGCCTCGCGCAAAGTCACTGTCCATACAGTGTGCGCGCACACAAGAACTTTGTGGATGTCATGAAGTCTGGCTCCGCCCCCTGGTTATGGCACGCATCAGTGTCACGCGGCGCGAACACATAATGCATGTGCACTGCTCCCCAGCTGCGCGTCAACGCTCTCGTCACGCTCACCTGTCTCCTGCACCGCTCGACCTATCCCTGCCTCGGCTGAGGCCGCACCTTTACTCATCCCCTCCTCTCCCTTTGGTCCTATCTCCCTATATATTCTCAGCTGTGCCACTAACACTTTGGCTGAGCATATTTCCTGGTATCGTTGTTCTCCCACTTCCTGGTTATTTGTCTTGCCTTGTTCCGTGTTTCACTGCCTTCCTTTCCAGATTGATCTCCTGTGTACCGAGCCGGCTTGACCCTTGGACTCCGCACTTCTGGTTTACCGACCCAGCTTACCTCTGACTTTCCGCATCTCTCCAATCCCAATCACGGCTTATGGATTTCTACATTCCTACTGGCATTAACCCCTGACCACGGCTATCAGACTCTGACTATTCTACTGGCTCCTACATCTGACGTCGGCAAGTATCAAGACTAACCAAAACTCTCCAATCCTGACTCAGCTGCCTGACCATCCTCTCTCCAGACGTGCCCCCGTGGCTGTGGGTGATGTTTCTACCCATTCCCACCTCAGTACAGGGGTCCTGCCTTGTTTGTGGTGAGCACAGCATTACAGGGAGCCGCCAGGGAGCCTCCAGCGATCCAATTGCCTCACTGACTTATTGCATTGTTCAGCAACCTACCCTGCAGCTGCGGAGGTAAGCAGGTCCAAGGGGGGACCCTGTTTTACTCTCCAACTGGTGAAAATCCCAACGGCCCTGCTTGGGCACAGTGTAAATCATAACCATAATATAACCACACAATAATAAACAACATTTAATAAAAATGCAGTCTCATGGATACAACTTATCACATTAATCGGCTTTAAATCAAGACTGACTTAATCTTACTACAAGTCCACTGCTGGGCCTCATAGTGGGGTGCCCCAATTGTATCGTAGGTTACCCGGTTTGGAAGGTATCTAGCCCGCTGGCTTCTGGAGCCCATTTTCAACTCCCTCTGGGGAGTAATGTTCATAGTCCTGAGGCTCAGCCTCTCCCTTTATATTGTATTATATGTCTTAATTTATATAGCGCCATTAATGTACATAGCGCTTCATAGTAGTAATACACGGGGTAATCAAATAAATAACAGATAATAAAATTAACAGGTCATGGGAATAAGTGCTTCAGACATAAAAGTAACATTAAGAAGAGGAGTCCCTGCTTCAAGGAGCTTACAATCTAATTGGTAGGTAGGGAGAATGTACAGAGACAATACGAGGGCATTCTGGTAAGTGCATCTGCAGGGGGACAAGCTTTATGTATCATGTGTCTAGTATTATCCACAGTGCTATTCATATGCTTCTTTAAGCAAGTGTTTCTTAAGGTGGGTCTTAAAGGTGGATAGAGAGGGTGCTAGTCGGGTATTGAGGGGATGGGCACTCCAGAGGTGCGGGGCTGTCAGCAATTTTTTTTTTAAAAAGAACGCAAGAGTTGGGATGGTGCATAAAAAGAAAATAGGACTGAGATGTAAGGAGGGGCAGAAGAGTGTAAATCTTTAAAAGTGAGGAGGAGAATTGAGTGTGAGATGCGGGATTTGATAGGAAGCCAGGAGAGGTATTTCAGGAGGGTAGACACGGAGACAGATTTAGGAAAGAGCAGAGCGATTCTGGCAGCAGCGTTAAGGATAAATTGTAAGGCAGACAGGTGAGAGGCAGGAAGGCCGGACAGCAGGAGGTTACAGTAATCAAGACGGGAGAGAATGATGGCCTGAGTCAGAGTTTTAGCAGTCGAGCAACAGAGGAACGGGCGTATCTTTGTGATATTATGGAGGAAAAAGCGACAGGTTTTAGAAACGTTTTGAAAGTGAGAGGAGAATGTGAGGGAGAAATCAAGTGTGACCCCTAAGCAGCGTGCTTGGGCTACTGGGTGAATGATCGTACTTCCAACAGTAATGTGGAAGGTGGTAGTAGGGCCAGATTTGGGAGGAAGTATAAGGGGCTCTGTTTTTGACATGTTGAGTTTAAGGCAGTGGAGGGCCATCCAGGATGATATAGCAGAGAGACATTCAGAAACTTTGGTTTGAATAGCAGGTGTAAGGTCGGGGGTTGAAAGTAAATGTGTGTGTTCAGCATAGAGGTGATGTTTAAACCCAAGAGATGTTATTAGGTCACCTAGCGAGAGTGTGTACAGAGAAAAGAGAAGAGGTCCCAGGACAGAGCCCTGGTGTACCCCCACAGAAAGATCAATAGAGGAGGAGGTGGTGTTAGCAGAAGAGACACTAAAAGTACTATGGGAGAGGTAAGAGGAGATTCAAGATAGAGCTTTGTTCCAAATACCAAGAGTATGGAGAATGTGAAGGAGAAGAGGGTGGTCCATGGTGTCAAATGCTGCAGAGAGGTCGAGCAATATGAGCAGAGTATAATGACCTCTGTCTTTGGCAGCATGGAGGTCATCAGTTATTTTAGTGAGGGCTGTTTCCGTGGAGTGAGCAGTGCAGAAGCCAGATTGTAGAGGGTCTAGGAGAGAATAGATGTTGAGAAAATGTAGCAAGCGAGAGAATACAAGACGTTCAAGGAGTTAAGAGGCAAAAGGCAGGAGGGAGACAGGTCGATAGTTAGAAAGACAGGTAGGGTCAAGCTTGCTGTTTTTGAGTAATGGTATAACTGTTGCATGTTTGAAGGAGGATGGAAAGGTACCAGAGTAAAGGGAGGAGTTAAAAATGTGTGTGAGCGTAGGGATTATAGTAGGACCAAGAGGTTTTAGGAGATGGGAGGGAATGGGGTCAAGAGAGCAAGTGGTAGAGGGAGAGGGAGAAGAGGAGATCACAATTACACATCCTCCTCTGAGACAGTGAAAAAAAGTCAAGGAAGGCAGGAGCAGTCAGGAAGACGTGTAGGATGGGAGGAAGAAACAGAGGGGATGTTCTGACGTATGGTTTCCACCTTTTCCTAAAAATAGTCAGCAAAGTCCTGAGCTGAGATGGAGGAATAATAGGCAGCTGAGGGTGGTTTGAGTAGAGAGTAAAAGACAGAGAAGAGTCGGCGTGGGTTAGACTTGTGGGTGTTGATTAGAGAAGAAAAATAGGCTTGTTTAGCTTGCAAGAGGTCAGAGTTCAAACAGGATAGCATACATTTGTAGTGATGGAAGTCTGCAAGAGTATGAGATTTCCTCCAGAGGTGTTCAGAGAAACGAGTGGAGGAATGCTGCATGCATGTGTGGGAATTTAGCCAGGGTCTGGGGTTTGAAGGGCGAGGACGACAAAGAGAAAGTGGGGCATGTAGATCAAGATAGGAGGATAAGGCAGCGTTGTAGTTCCTGACCAGGTTGTCAGGGTCTGTACCAGAGCTGAGAGAGGAGAGAGAGGAGAGTAAAGTGGACTCAAAGTCTGGAAGGTTAATAGAGCGCCCGTTTCTGCAGAACTGAGGGGTAGATGGAGGTGGAGAAGGGGAAAAGCGAGAGAGAGAGAATGAGATGAGGTGATGGACAGAGAGAGGAAAAGGGGAAATGAAGAAATCAGAGAGAGAAAAGTTTTTAGTGAAAAGCAGGTCCAGGTAGTGGCCATCCTTGTGGGTGCTGGCTGCAGTCCACTGTTGAAGGCCAAAAGAAGAGGTTAGAGAGAGAAAGCGGGAAGCCCAAGGGAGAGAGGGGTTATCAATGTGGCAATTAAAGTCCCCAAGGAGAAGAACAGGGGAGTCTGAGGAGAGAAAGGAAGAGAGCCAGGATTCAAAGTGAGAGAGGAAGGCAAAAGGGGAATGAGTAGAGGTAGGTGGGCGATAGATGACCGCCATGTGTTCAGGGAGAGGACAGAAGATCTTGACAGTGTGAGCCTCACAGGAGGGAAAAGCAAGAGAGGGAGGAGTAGGAAGGTCCACAGATGGTAGCACCCAATATCATAGTTGAAGTGTTTGCATTGAGTGTGTTTGTTTAACTTGTTCCTATGATAAATCTTGTCATCCAAACACGATCCAGATTAGAAGTTTCAGGAGAATGTGCCCGGAAGTCGAGAAAATGTTAGAGGATTTTGCAGCAATTGGCAAGATCACAGAGGCCAAAGCAACTTCCTTTACATATACAGAAAAGAAAGCAGAATGCATAATTTTTAAACCTCCAGACAGGAGGTTTTTGGAGATGACAGCACAGATGATATTATAAAGCACCACACTGAACTAGAGAGGAAGCATATTGATCTACAGTGGCATGGACTTACTCTATCTGAATACTTTAGAATTAAAAGAATACCTTGTGGGTTCTGCATCAAAAACTTACCAACTGTCGGAAGACAGAATCCAGATTTTGTTGAAAATGGTGCAAGATAGTTTTAAAAAAGCTCTATGGACCTAACGCTATTAGTCATTGAAGAGGTTAAAGAGGAAATTGACAAGAAAAATTGAGATATCATTCAAACAGAATTTAAGCTAAAAGACTGTATATCTGCATCACAAGTCACAACCACTAAAGAAGGGATTGAAAAAGATCTTAGAAAATACACTGCAAAATGTAAAGCCTTCAAAAATAATATATTCCAAAAGGTCTACTGTATGAAGACTACAAGGAAGGACGAGTATACAAATGGTTGAATAATGATAATGGAGGTCTTTTCCAGCAATAATACATAACCAGATTCCAGTACAGACCAGCTCAGACAGATGGAATGGATCCATTGACTGAAGACAGCTTGTAACCTCAATAGTTGGAAAAATGGGAGGTACAGAATTGTTTCCATGATACAGATTTACATTCCAATCATTGTAGTAAAAAACCCATATAGATAAGACCAGGAGTAATTATAATAATATCAGTAGTATGGCAGCAAGAAAATGCGTTGGAGTAGGCTATAATTTGAAAAGTTATTAATAGAGGAGAATTGATGACTGGTTGGGGGCATGTGATCTGGAGTGCAAGGTTGTTATCAATTAGCCAGGGTTGCCAGGATTTCTGGAATTTGGTGCAGGAATTGCGAAAAATGATAGTTAATTTCTCCATTTTGAGGGCGTACCAAACCCTATTTTTATATATGTAGGAGGAGGGGAGGTAAGGGTTAACTTAAAATGTAGACTTGAAGCATCTTGTTACTGTCATTATATGAGTGATTGGTTCATTGGAGTGTCTGTCAATATTTTGGAATGGCTTATTTAGGAGGCATGACCATACACCAGGGGGAAAGGGTAGCCCAAGACTCTCTGTGGGCATTTCTCCCCAAAGCAGCCACACTGTTTTTACTGTCTCCAGTGCTGAGGTCAAAAAAGCAAAATTTTGCAGCGCTGAAAACAGCGCTTTGCGGGGGGTCTATGCTTCCCTATCATGCCCCAACATCATTAATCCTCTGGTGCCACATGGTCATGTTACTGCAGGTGGCCACAGCACCAAAGACAGTTAGTCTTGCTACATAACATTCCAAATAAACGCTACGCGGGTGTATGTCAGTGTCTGGAGGAGACAGCCACCCAATCCTGGATATCTAGGCCTATGTAATGGTACACTATTGGAGCTCTTGAATGCAACAATGTGTAGCAGGCCTGTACTTCTCAAAATACTTTGATACCACTTTTAGCTGCAACCATTGAGGGTTCCCTCCAACGGTGCTTGCTCCTCCACGCAGCTTCCGGTTATGATCTGTTGGGCCTCCCTGCATGATGTGCTGTTCTCCCTCCAGTCAATATCTGCTCTCTCAGAAGGACATAGACTGGCCCCGGGTCACACTGGATCAAGCCTGGAGTCCTCCAAGCTCATGCAAATCTCCTCCACATGTGCCCTGCCAACCTCTCTTAAAGGCTTCTATCTCCTTAGTCCCATCTCTTTCACAGCCAATGTTATTGGCTAATCCTATGTCCATCATTTACTGTATGTATGCATGTATGTCTTTATTTATATAGCGCTATTAATGTACTTAGCGCTTCACAGCAGTAATATACGTGAAAATCATATAAATAATACATAAAGGGGAGAAGTGCTTCAGATATAAAAGTAACATTTAGGAAAAGGCGTCCCTGCTCTGAAGAGCTTCCAATCTAATTTCTTGATAGGTAGAACATACAGAGACACTAGGAGGGCATCACATGTCCATAGCCCACTGGAGAAAACCCTGACGAGGCAGTTTGAGTGTGTTGCTTAGCTCACACAGGGGGTCACCTCCTCCCCCTGCTGAAGAAGTTGATGTCCCCATCAATCTTGTTAGGAAAATCTTCATACGTAACATAATATCTAACAAATGACTCCTCTCTATATACACAAAATCATAGGTACAGTGAAAACAACACACATATAGTTCTAACAGGCCACAGCACTAGTTCAGCACATTGTCCCACACCTTACAGGATCACCTATGTCTAGTGTCAGGGGTATCACCCACTTAGCTACATCAACCATGGGGAAATCATCAGGTATTCTTATGGGTGGCCTGATCTCTCTTCTGGGACATGGTGAGTACACCTGTGGTGCCAATATTACTCTTCCCGGTTGTTTAAGGGATGTATGGGATACCAGCAGCTCTTGATCATGCATGGTCTTGGTGGGGTACACCAAAAAGTGATAATGAGCGGTGCAGACAGCACACAAGTGATTAATAAAGGGTAAAAATGATCCAGTGAATTGTGAACAAGTGAATAATTAAATAAATAATTAAATAAATATACAGTGTATTTTTGGGTGAATATTGCGCAAAACCTCTGGTGAGGACTTGTTTCGAACAGTCCTCCTCTTCAGTCAACTCTCCACAAATTCCAGAAGGAGCAGGATCACCCAAATTAAAGAAAAAGTATATAGTATGCACTGTTGTGACACGTGGATGTATTTGTGGGATATTGGCCCCTATAGATTTTCTGCTTAGAAGAAGTAGATATGTATAGAGTCTATCTCCAACTGTGGCTTATCAGCTTCTTTTCATGAAGATCAATACAGAATATACCTCAGGATGAAGCAGATAAAGTAGACATAGTGCAGATCAATTTTTACAAAGGTGTATTAAAAGTATGTACTTCATGTACTCGCATTCTTTACATTCATATTAGGCATGGTAAGTAAGGGAGGGTGCAGGGCTGGTGTCGCTTGGCTAAACGTTTTGCTGCTTCCAAGACTCATGACGTCTCATCCAAGTGTGTCTTGGAAGCAGCAAAACATTTGGCCAATCGACACCAGCCCTGCAAAAGAAGCCGATAGTGCACACTATATACTTTTTCTTTATTTTGGGTGATCCTTCTCCTTCTGGAGTATTTGGGGACTTGGTGGGGTACAGTCAGGACCCTGTCTTCGTTTTAACCAATCACTTCTTTTCGGCTGGATATCTAGTCCTAGAGTCTTTTCCTTTTGTGCTCCGTGACAGCATTACAATCAAAAAACAAACTAATGGCCACTAACCCCTTAATCACCTTAGCCGTTAGTAACCCCTATAGTAATTAAGGGGCTAAGCCCCCTTTCCCAACAACTCACCTATGAGGCCTAGCCACCCACCCCAGGGCAACTACCCCCACCCCCTCCCCTCTACCCATTGATTGGCACAGTGGTAAACCATGCCCATATAATATCTACCAATGAAAAAACAAGTACTGAATAAAATTAATTACATTGCAATACAAAAAAATGTCAATAAAACAATTGATTGACACAGTGGTACAACATACACATATAATATGGCCATGGTCTACCACTATGGCAATGAGTGGGCAAGCTAAAAAAATAAAAGGCACAAAATAAAACACATGACATTTAAATAAAACAAGCATTTCACGACAAAGCCATTGATTGTGACTGTGGTAAACCCTGCCCACAATATATGGGCATGGATTGCCATACTGACAATGAATAGGCAACCTAAAAAAAAAACATGATCATATTATGAACATGGTTAACTACTGTGCCAATCAAGGGGTAGTGGGGTTATTTTTTCCGGGGAGGGTGGTTTGGCATCCTGGTGGGTAGTGGGGAGGGGGGTCAACCCTTTAATTACTATAGCAGTTACTAACCACTATGGTGATTAAGGGGTTAGTGGTCATTAGGTTTTTTTTCATTGTAATGTTGCTGCCCATGGAAGACAAGGACATGGAAGACACTAATGAGGACAGCCTTCATCCTGGTAGGGGTAAGTGCAACTTTACATTATGCTGGCTAGATAATGTTTTATGTTTAATGGGAAATGAGCTATTATCCAGATCTGGATAATGGTTATTTTGCCCATTACTGTACTGTATGTGTAAGGGGGAGGGGGTGGGTTGGGAGAAGAGGGGTGCCCATTCACTGCTATTGTGGTTATCTTTGCTCCCATTGAGGGCATAGGTAACTACACTGGCAATCAATGGGTGTATTGGCTAGTATTGTGTTTTAATGTTTATTGGTTGTTGCAGGAGTGGGTGAAGGTGGTATTTGGCCCGTGGAGGGTGATTATGCCTATAGGGTGGCTAGCAGGAGGGGTTAACCCCATCATTATCTTAATGATAGTAACCACTAAGGTAATGAAGGAGTTAGCTGCTCCTGCAACCCTCCTGCAAGGCCTAACCACCCACCTTGGGGCAAATACCACCTTCACCCACCCCTGCTACCCCCATTAAACTGGGCACTGGCATTTAACCCCTTCATTACCTTAGCAGTTAGCCGCTAAGGTAATGAAGCTGCCTGTAAAATTAGTTTTATTACATAGGATTGCAGTAGGGGGTCTCTGGAGTTAGTTTTAATGCATATCAGCTCTAGAGACTCCCGGCTTCAATCTGATGCAGTAAAAATATTTTTTTTCTTCTAAGTCCTACCGCAAATCCCATGCTGCCACCCCATCCCAGGGTGGCTATATGAAATGTGCAAAAATCTTGCTAGTTGATAGCCTTGATGATCTCACTAGAGGTACTAGAATAGGATGATTTTATAAAAAAAAATGTGAGTTGGTGCTGTTTTTAAACTCCCACTCAGTGAGTTTGAGCAGGAGCGAGAAGGCTCAGGAAGATGCACTTCCCGTATGAGTTTGGCAGTTCATCGGAGCTTTCACAATAGCAACCTCGCCAAATCATATGGGAAGTGCTCAAAAAGCTCGATGAGTTAGTTATCGAAGCTACTAGAATATGCCCCATTGCATGTAAGGCTGGGGCCATAGAGGGGGTTACAGGGCTGAGGCGCGCTGACGCTGAGGCTCGCCTGCTGAAATCTGCGCGATTTCATGCCCATGCAGGTGAGCCAGCGGGTGCGATCGGGAGGCGTGGCAGTGACGTCGCTGGGCCAATCGCCTGCGACGCACCGACGTCAACGTCACGGACGCCGACATCACGGCGCCATGACGTTGGCTCTGCTCCGCGCTGATTGGATGTTTTCAGCCGACAGCGCTCTGAAAAACAGTTTGGCTGTCGGCTGAAAAATCCAGCGCCTCATCACGCCTGCGGACACTCAGGTGAGCCCCCTCTAAAGACATCTTCATGGAGGATGCAGGGGCTCAGCACGGATTGTCTGCACGGCTCAGTACGGACTTGCCTTCTATGGACTCAGCCTAAGTAGTATGGGATGTGCCATCTGCTGCCACTCCGAAACACAGATCAGTTAGTTATCAGGCTTCCTATCTGAACCTCAGATACTATGGTGAGTAACCAGTACAGTAATTCCAGGAACAATTACAGATGCAGCGGCCGTTATTTGTTTCAATTTTTTTATTAGGCATTTATACATTATACATATATGCAGACATATCTTAGCCTAATACAGAGTTTTTTTGTTTTTCACATTGAAAGCCTCGCCAGGCCTCCGGTTTTTTTGTTGGACCGAAAAGGGCAGGCGAGAGAGAGAGAAGAAGAAAGGGGGAGGGGAAGGAGTGAGGAGGGGGGAGGAAGGGGGTGGTTCCCGACCTCCTATCCTGTCCACCAGGTACCTGTCCCGCATCTTTTCTCTCTGATGCCTAGGTCATCTCCCTTTTCTGTATGGGGGTTTCTATCCTATTGGTTGGGTCAACCATGGTTCCCAAACTTTGTAAAAGGACGTTGTGGTTCTTTTCAGAAAGGCTGAAAGCTTTTCCATTAGCATTACTTCATGGATCCTTTTCTTTACTGTTTGCTTAGGGGGGGTGATACCTTCTTCCATGAGACAGCCACTGCACATCTAGCCGCTGTAAGAATGAAGGAGATTCATTTTCTTATTGGGCGGTCAATATTCTCCATAGGCCTGGCCAATAAGTAGGTCAGCGGATCAATGGGTATTGTGAGGTCTGTGACCTCCTTTATTATAGTTTGTATAGTTAGCCAATATTTCTGTATCTCTGGGCATGGCCACAAAATGTGAGCCATGTCCCCCTTTTGTCCGCAGCCTCTCCAGCATAGATCGGATGCCAGAGGGTAGATTTGTCTTAATCTGACTGGGGTAAGATACCAGTGGAACAGTATTTTATAAATGTTTTCCTTAGTTGTAGTATATATGGAAGTTCCTGAGGCAGATTCCCATATACTTTCCCAATCCTCTCTATCTATAACCATATTCAATTCAGCTGCCCATTTGAGCATATAGTCATGGGTAGGGGGGGTCTGCCGACTTTTCCATTTCGGCGTATATTTGCGTTATAAGACCTTTTTTATGAGTGGTGTTCCTACACAGCCTTTCAAAACTAGTAAGAGGGGGAAATTCTAATGTTGGGGATAGGTTTTGTATAAAGTGTCGAATCTGGAGATATTTGAATGCATTCAATTCTGGAATTTCATATTTATTTTTTAATCCTTGGTAGCTCAGGAACTTTCCTAGACTCAGCAGGTCAGCGAGTGCCCTGATATTTTTTGATATAAATTGGTCGAATTGTCTAAGTTCAAAACCGGGAGGAAATTTAGAATTTTTGAAAATTGGAATGAGTTGGGAGTTAGTGGTTGTGAGCTTAGATTTAAATTTGGATTTCATCCAAATCTCCCATGTGTGCCTCATCGGTCCTAATTTAAATTTACTAGTTTGTGTATCTCCTCTGTTCAGGGACCAAAGGCATGCTGGCAGAGAAGGCGTGCAGATGTATTGTGATTCTATATCTAACCAGCAATATTGGTCCGAATCTGCATTCCATGCATACGCGTTGGACGCGCAATGTTGTCAGTCTCCTACTTGGAGCTGTTTTAATGTAGTGTCTGCAGTCTCCTGGTTCTAACTGTGTAGACCTCAGTAGTTAGTTATTTGTTTACTTATCTAATTTCATAGTCAGTGTGCCTGCATTCCTTGCACTCCATGTGAGGCGTTCTCACAGTTCATCACTGTGAATTCACCCTAGTACTGCTGTGTCTGGCAGTTTCATGATGCAGTGTATGTATTATC
Source organism: Ascaphus truei (assembly GCF_040206685.1). Classification (NCBI taxonomy): domain Eukaryota; kingdom Metazoa; phylum Chordata; class Amphibia; order Anura; family Ascaphidae; genus Ascaphus; species Ascaphus truei. The sequence continues at coordinate 142,619,917 of NC_134486.1, forward strand.
ATTATCACCATATATGTGCCAGCTTTGTCACTCAAGCACTCTCACTTTAACACACTAAAGTCTCTACTGTAGTGCGCAGTGCTGGTAATCTAGCAAGGAAGCTGGATAATTAATCCATTGGCCACCTGCTTGTGAACATTTATATACTCCTACTGTACTATTTGGTCGCACCGTTTCTCCAGAGGGGTTAATACCCTGACTCTTAGCATCCTCTGTCCTCTATATCCCACCAACATTAAGTGGTCAACTGGGATAGTATGACTTTACAATTGACGAAACGGATGCCTGATAGCGTTGATTTAATACATTTTTAATTCACATTACACATTACTTTGGTAATATATGTTTTAAGTAAATGTATTAAAAGTTAACTTTTATACCTGTTGGTGTGCATTTAAGTGAATTCTTTTAGGGGGCACATCCAATTTGTGTTTCCCCTTCACCTTTTCTGATTCACTTTTCAGTTCACAGTTTGCACCCATCATTTGATTACCCCATTTATGTACTTAATTACTTCATTCAATTAGTATGGTCCTGTGATCACTCCCTACCCTTTTGTTGTCTCTCTAAGTTACTTTCTGGGTTACTCTAGTTAACCCCTTCTAGGGAGTTGATCCATTATCCATACGTACCATGGCTGGCTATCTGACTAGTGGCATGGATATGTCTGGCTGGCAAGATGAGGACAGAAATGTTTTTACTAAAACATTACAGGGTACTTCTGATACAGGTCACGATATCGTAAATTATTTCCGTAATATCTCTCAAATATCTCTCAATTTCCGCACTCAATCTCAAGTCTGGTGGGAGATCACTAGTCTACAAAGTTATCTTGACTCGAATATGATCCCAAGGGGATTGAGATTGAAACTATGTCCCGCGTATCACATCACTTCCCAGGATTTTATCAAAAATTGGGAAGGTACTCTGTCCAGATGCTCTAATGAGCTTATGAATCTCCTCATTGACCATGAGAAGTCAAGGTTAGAGGTGACTAATAAAGATCTTGATGTCAACCTCAAGGACCTTAGTAAATACAATCAACTACAGGAATTTGAGGAGATGGAGAAAAAGTTGGAAACTAATATGATCAAGTTTAGACAAGAGTTGAAGGATAGAAAACATACTAAATATTTACGGGATACCAATGATTACAAGCAGGGTACAGTCTATAGATACCCTATTAGGTCTAGGAGAAGGGGTACTTACTCTGACTACTCCTCATCAGAGACAGAAGCTTCTGATAGTGAACAGAAGGGCTCCAGACCGAAGGGTTCTAACAAAGGTAGAGGTAGCAAGGCCACTAAAGACACTCAGGTCGTTTTTTTTTAGCTCAGGCCCTCCAAAACGCAAAACCAGGAGAGGAAAAAAGGTCTCTAAGAACAAAGAAAAATCCAAATGCACCCACCTAATGATTAATAACTGTATAGACAATGATGCCCTGCAAGTCTTCAATTTGTCCAGTCATTCCTTCAGTGATAGTCAACTCAATCTGTTAAGGAAGGGATTATCCTTTTCACCCACTTCGGATTTCAATTTATTCGAGTGGGTGAAGGATCTGAACCTCTTTGGCAGAAGGTTATTGTTACTCAAATTCCATTCTAAGCGTACTGCCAATAACCCAAATGCACTCACGGATGGTATGAGGGTACAGGAAAGACAGGATGTTGCGGACCTCTGTCAGTTGTTTGACCAAAATACCTTACCAAATAGTGATATAACTGGTCCTTTTACTCACCTTAAGACCAAGAGTCACTTTATCCCGCCCATTACCATCTGTCCAGCTGTTGAACTATTTGTCGGCTGCGTTACTAGGGACCTTGAAGCCGAACCTAAACACTATAAGTCTGAAAATAACCTCACATCTAAGGAAAGAACTGGCCTAAGAGATCTGATGTCTAATAAAGCCTATACCATCAAACCATCTGATAAAGGTGGTAACATTGTTATATTAGACACTGAAGCCTATGTTTGCGAAAACATGAGACTTCTCAATGACAAAGATTGTTATGAGACCCTGGAAAGCAGTCCAACATCAGAATATAAATTAGAAATGTTGAACATCTTACAGGATGCCCTCGATACAGACATGATAAGCCGAAGTGAGTTTGATTTTATGTACCGTAAGTCACCTATTGTGGCGACATTCTATACTCTACCTAAGGTACATAAATGCTTACAGTCCCCCCCTGGTCGCCCAATTGTTTCGGGCAATAATTGCTTGTCCGAAGGCAGCAGCATATATTTGGACAAGGTCCTAAGGGATTTCGTCATCAGCCTCCCATCGTACGTTCAGGATACGAAAGACACACTAAAGAGACTGGATGGTATCCATGTTACATCTCAGACCATTCTTGTGAGTCTAAATGTTGAATCACTATATACTTCCATCGTTCACAAGAATGGTCTCACTGCTGTCAAATACTTTCTAGCGACTAGGGACTGTAGGTTCAATAGACACAACTCATTTGTGTTAGACCTACTGAACTATGTTCTAACACACAATTACTTTGTTTTTGACGGGCTGTATTACCACCAGACCCAGGGTACGGCTATGGGCACGGCTTGTGCACCCACGTATGCCAACCTGTACCTGGGCTGGTAGGAGCGTACCCACGTTTTCAATGAGGAACTATCTATGTACACTGACCACATTTCCATGTGGATCAGGTACATAGATGATATCCTGCTCCTATGGGAAGGATCCAGCCAACTTTTGCACGAATTTGTTGAGAAGCTGAATACAAACACGCTTAATCTGAGGCTCACGACTGTGCTGAGTACCACTTCAATAACATTTTTAGATTTGAACATCTATGTTGATCACGAACGTAACATCCAAACTAAGGTGTTCAGGAAAAGCACAGCAACCAATAGTTTGCTATTGGCACAGAGCCAGCATCCCAGAAGCCTTATATCGGGTATCCCAATAGGGCAGTACCTCCGTCTCCGGCAGAACTGCTCTACGATCGAAGAATTTACTACTCAATCCAAAGAACTTCGATCTAGGTTCCTCAACCGTGGGTATAGCATCAAAACATTGAATAAAGCTTATCATCGGGCATTACACAGCGACAGGGTCTCACTCCTGTCCAGTAATAAAGAGAAGGCGAAGGACAAAACAATCAGAGTCATTGGCACCTTTAATAAAAGATGGTGGGCTATCAAAAAGATCTTTGCTAGACATTGGCATCTTCTTCAGGCAGATGTTGACCTGGTGAAGGTTATAGGCCCTAGACCCACCATTACCAGCAGGCGGTCTCGGAAACTACGGGACTCTTTAGTGAATAGCCATTTCCAGTGGGCTAGGACCACCACTTGGTTGAGTCCCGTGAAAGGTATGTACCGCTGCCAGGGGTGTAAAGCGTGCAGACATATCAACGTTGGCAAAGCGTTCGCCAATCATGACAATACTTCACAATTCTGTGTGGACAGCTTCATCAACTGTCGTACCACCAACGTCATCTACCTTATCACATGTAATTGTGGTAAGAGATACGTTGGCAAGACAACCAGACAGTTACGCAGACGTGTTCTCGAATATATTAACTCCATTAAACACTCTGCAGAGACATCGGTTGCTAGGCATGTTACACAATGTCATAATGGCGATACTAATGTTATTAAATTCATGGGCATTTATCAGCTGAAATGTCCCATGAGAGGCGGCAATACTGACCAATCCTTGCTTCGTATCGAAGCAGAATGGATTTACAAGTTAAAAACTAGGAGCCCTAATGGTCTTAATGAGGGGTTCACCTTCACGCCCTTTATTTGATTAGGGGGTAATTTGGTCGGATTTATGTATCCTCCTTTCTATTTACACTGCGTACATACATTTTACTGGTCTCTCTGATAACCAGTTAGGTCATTCTCATCGTCCACTATGACAATTTCCAGCTTTCGGTATTGAAATATTAAATAGATTGTAGCATTATTATTATTTAGATTAGTGACTATAATACTAAAGTTCTAAACCCAGCAGTGGGTCTAGTATCTGTGTAAGGTGTGTATATGTGCTGTATATAACGAGTATAGACAATGAATTTTGTGCATATATACAGTTATACCTTTTGAATTGTTCAATTGACTTATCCACCACTGCATTGTAAGTTGACACATTGTGTAGTATAATATACTTATGGGGATTGTTAACAATTTCATTTGTACAATCACCCAATTTAAAATGTGCAATATAGGTCCTATATACCCTTATCCCTTACCTATAGTCAGTACCCTATGCATGTGCTTTATTAAAACCTTAACCATGTGCATTTGTCTCTACCTTTTAAATCCTGAGTCCCCACGCATGCGCACTATGTTTTGTTAGATACGGTAATAATTTCAAAGTCCCCGCGCATGCGCTATACTAACTGCTAGAAATCGCGGAGAATTTCTAAGTATTCACGCATGCGCAATACTTATAGACCCAAATGAAATAAATCCTAAGTCCTCACACATGCGCAGACCGCACAAGCGCACTGTGTATGTGTGCGGATGGAATTGTTTCTAAGTCCCCACGCATGCGCACCATGACTGGGTTACGATCATCTACAATTTTGAAGTCCCTGCACGTGCGCATTGTGCACGGAACAGAGTGATACTATGTCTAAGTGCCCGCGCATGCGCAATGTGCACGGACCAATATAGAAATGCTTCCCAAGTCCCCGCGCATGCGCAATGGGTACGGAACAGAGTGAAACTATTTCTAAGTTCCCGCGCATGCGCAATGGGCACTGACTAACAGCAATACTGTCTAAGTCCCCACGCATGCGCATTAGATACTCTATGCGCCGCTCATGATTTATAGCTCTAGTAACTCAACCAACAGCCGGATAACGATGGAATAAGGCTAAATAAAGGTACAATGTCAGGGTTTCTCCTGATACTGCAATTTACTAGCATTTGAGTACTTTATAGAGTCAGTTTGAGAGTGAGTTCAGTGCGCATGTGCAACAGCTGATAGCTATTGATTTTGCAATTAGGGTATTGCAAGGGTATAAAAGGGTTCAGACCTCTCTCCCCCAGTAAAATTTGTCCCTGAGAAAGCTCCTTTGCTGGAGGGAAACGCGCGTTGGACGCGCAATGTTGTCAGTCTCCTACTTGGAACTGTTTTAATGTAGTGTCTGCAGTCTCCTGGTTCAAACTGTGTAGACCTCAGTAGTTAGTTATTTGTTTACTTATCTAATTTCATAGTCAGTGTGCCTGCATTCCTTGCACTCCATGTGAGGCGTTCTCACAGTTCATCACTGTGAATTCACCCTAGTACTGCTGTGTCTGGCAGTTTCATGATGCAGTGTATGTATTATCATTATCACCATATATGTGCCAGCTTTGTCACTCAAGCACTCTCACTTTAACACACTAAAGTCTCTACTGTAGTGCGCAGTGCTGGTAATCTAGCAAGGAAGCTGGATAATTAATCCATTGGCCACCTACTTGTGAACATTTATATACTGTACTCCTACTATTTGGTCTCACCGTTTCTCCAGAGGGGTTAATACCCTGACTCTTAGCATCCTCTGTCCTCTATATCCCACCAACATTAAGTGGTCAACTGGGATAGTATGACTTTACAATTGACGACACGGATGCCTGATAGCGTTGATTTAATACATTTTTAATTCACATTACACATTACTTTGGTAATATATGTTTTAAGTAAATTTATTAAAAGTTAACTTTTATACCTGTTGGTGTGCATTTAAGTGAATTCTTTTAGGGGGCACAACCAATTTGTATTTCCCCTTCACCTTTTCTGATTTGTTTTTATTTATTCTTTAGCTGTTTGAGGACAGCCAGCCTCTCTGAAGCTCTGGGTTGGTGTTCTTCATTCTCAGGGCTCAGATGGTCCTGGGTCTCAGTGTTCCATGCGCCTGGTGGGTCTAAACCTAGCGCTCGTGCAAACTGAAACATGTCTTCGGGGAATCTTATGCTTAAGTACTTCCCATTCTTGATTGCAATCAATTTGCAGGGGAATCCCTATTTATACTTTATTTCATTTTCTCTGAGCAGCTGGGTAAGGGGTTTTAGTTCTCTACGTCAATTTATTGTTGTTTTTGATAGGTCATTGTAGACTTGGAGGTGCTCTTCTTGGAAGTGGATGGGGTCTTTATCGCGGCAGGCTCCAATTATTTTTTCCTTAACGGTGTAGTTGTGAAGCACAACCACATCTCTCCTCCTTTTGGGGTCGTCCGACCTTGGGCCCAGTGTCCGATGGGCTCTGTCCATTTCAAAGTCCATCTCTTCCCCTCCTTCGCATACTAAGGAGAAAAAGTCCATCAGGTAGGCACTGAGGTTACCAGGGAGAACCGTTTCTGCGATTCCACGGATTCTGATGTTTTGCCGTCTATCCTGGTTCTCCTGGTCCTCCATGCCGTCTTTTAGGAAATCTATCTCCGTTACCAGCCGGGAAATTTCCTTTTCTGCTGCTGCTTTCCTTTGGTGTGCCTCCTCCAACTTGTTCTCTAGCGCCGTAGTTCTCTCCCCGAGGCTTGAGATCTCCAGCTTCAGCTCGGTAACAACTGCTTTTAAATCTGCTTGTAGTGATTGCCGCAGTTTCTCGAGTGCTCCGGTGAGTATGTCCTCGAAGTATGAGCAAGTGAACATCTCCTCTGCTGCAGGGTTTTCTTTTGATCGGTCCCTATCCACGGCTATCACTTTATGGCCGCGTGCGCTAGATAGAGCGGCGCCATCTTGGCTCTTTGCTCCCGCATCGGAGCCCCGATGCGGCAGGGGGAGAAATATTTGGAAACTCCTTGTCCCGGCTGATTTTTTGCTCTGTTAGCCATGCCCCGGTATTTATCAGTTCAATGGGGGTACTTTTGGTCAAAAAGAATCGGGGGAAATGTGCTAAATTATCTGGTTATACTCGAGGGTCTGTGGAGCTCTCCTCTCACACAGCCATCTCCGTCGACGTCCTGGACACGCGCTCGCAGCGGCCGTTATTTGAACAAATCTCGAAATGGATTTCGAGATTTTTCCGTGATCCTCACCTAGTTTTGCCGAGGCAGACTATAATGGCCCATTGAATTAACAAACAGACGCGCAGTAAGAGATAGGCTGAATCAGTCACTCTAACTGCATGCCTCTCACAGGCGATAGCGGGGGGTTTAATTCATTTTAAACATTACAGTATTGTAGAAGGGGGTCTCTGGAGCTGAACCGCATTGATTTCAGGGACCCCTACTTACTGAGATACAGGCCCCGTTACGGGGTGCCGGTATCTCCTATGCATTGAAATGTCCCGATCACGTGATGCAAGACATTTATATGCATAGGAGATACCGGCACCCCATAACGGGGCCTGTATCTTGGGAAGGGGGGGGGGGCTTTGGACCTTTGGGCTCCAGAGACCCTTGCTACAATACACTAGTAATACATTTTTTATTAAAATATGTAATAACCACCAAAACACAACTCACCCCCCTGTACCCCCACATAAAACCATTTTTTATGTCTGCCCCAGCAAAACTAGTGAATATATCTCAACTTACACGCGGCAAAATTTACCCAGGTAAATGTTCGAATAACGGCCGCTGCATCTGTATATGCATGTACCAGGTGATGCACATGCTGACTCCACTGTTCTTTTCCATGGGTGTTCAATGTGCCCATCATTTTCAAGAACGTCCTGTTAAACCTTTCCGGTTGGGAATCCCCCTGCAGATAGTGAGGTACTGTTCGGGATTTCTATATACCACAGAGGCGTAGCAACTCCTTGATGAGGTGGCTTTCAAAAAGCCATCCTTGATTGGAATGGATTGGAATGGATCCTAGCTCGTAATTCATAATGGATAAAGTATTTGTCCCACAGTACCTTGGTGACTGAATGTCTCGCAGGTCCTTTCTTTGGAAGTCCTGAGCATAACTGGCAAAGTGGTAAGTTACCACTAGAATGTTTCTTCTATCTGGGTCAAATGACAATGGTACAGCGGTGGGGGATATCCCCATACTATCATCCACCCTATTCAGGTTTACAGTCATGGAACATCTGGGTGTGCATACTTGAGGCTTTCAAGCTATAGATGCTTCTTCCAATGTTATGGAGCAGCACTGTCTCCAAAGTTAAACATATCTGAGGTCAACTTACCCTTCAAACACAAGGGATTAATACTTAGCATCTGTTCATAGTCACTCCCGCCTATTGCCTCGCAACATTTTGCTTGCTGTCCAAAGATATTTGCATTGATCCCAATTATGGCTCCAGATTCTTCCTTACTTTGAACTTCTAGGCATATTAGGGTACCTGCCGTTATGGGACCTGACACATCGATGATCTTCTTTGGAATTCTAGCTTCACTACTACATACCCTAGATGTGGGTAGCTGACATTAATGAGGCTCCAAGTGACCAGCCCCTCCAGGTGTTGCAATGGTAGATGTTTTAAGTGTCTATCATACCACGGTTTGAAAATAATGGATTCCTGGCAGTGGATCCACTAGCCATGTGGACATTGCATTTCTTTCCATATATTTTTGCCTCAGCTCATGCTGATGGCCCAAGAATTGGATGTACACTGGCGACACACTTTATTCGAGCTTGGCTAGTCCCACGAATTCGGGTATACTCGGGTGTATTGAGGTTTGTGACTGTTTTCTGCCCGAGTGCATTGAGTTATTTTCCAAGCAGGGATTGAAGCATTTTATTCCCGCTGGCTGCAATACTGCACAGTACATATATATATACTGCATTACAATTCATGAATTTATGCCATCTGGTAGACACGCGAAGCATTGCAGCCTATTAAATCCTAATCATTATCATTTAACAGATCAGCCGCCCGTCAGCCAGGCATGAACCCAGGCTGGGAAGGCAAATGCAACGGGGCTTGTCAGAGGTGAGGAGCGGCGCATTCCAGGTATCTGCCAGGTACATACCGGGTATTTGCTCGAATAAAGTGTGTCGGTGCAGTATGATTCTCTCTTGCTGGTGCGGTACGAACAGTGCATTTATGCACCCGGCACCCATTATACTCCTTCACTGGGTCCCGGTGTCATTTTCCGGATTTGAGTCAGAGCAGAACATGTTTAATGACCTGGAGTAGATTCTCCCACTTTCAGCAATGGACAGCGCAGTGCCCTTCTTCTCCGCATCTATAACAGAAATCTCTGAGGTTTCTCTCCCATCTGGAGATCATCTTTCTCTGTGGTGGCAGCTGTACCTGTCCCCGGCACTCCTCCTGGTTTTTCTCACTGGGCATTCCTTCCAACCGTATGGTGGCCAACAGTTCTAACACCCCTCTAGAGAGTTCACCCGCTTTATCAGACTACTGCTGCTCCTCACTCAACTCATGCCTTGGGCTGTTCCTTTTCTCCAGATCAGGCCTCTGTGGAACTGTCTCCTGATCCCCATTAACTACAGGCTGCCACTCTCTTGGAGGACCATCCGGTGGCTGGGCAGAGCACTATCTGTTGTTCCTCATCCCTTATTTCTCTTAACAAGTCTAACAATTTTGGGGGAGACTCTTCACTCTCTGAGTCATAGGTAAAGGGTAATCACATCTCCGGAAGGTACTCACCGGATTAATTGTTCTTTTCGGGTATGATAAACTCGGTCAGGGGTAACACCCTTATTCCTCACTACCCTCCGTAGGTCCACTTTCAGTCTATGCAAGAACACAGGTAGTTTTAATCCCTCCTGCTGATACATTCTCGTGAACCGGACATATAATTCTTCCCCACTTCCGGTGGTACGAAATGTTTTTTTTTAAGGGTCTGTACTGTAGGTACTTGCTAGGTGCTGACCTCGTTTCCCTCCCTAACAGCTCTTACTATTGATAATGCAGGCACATTTAGGCTTTCCGCTATCCGGATTTTCTTTTCTATTGGTCTAATCCCCCCTTTTCCTGCACCATCTGCGTGGCCTTGTCTTATACCTGAGAAGATCCATAATCTCCTGTAGCAATTATCCCGATGTTGGGATTGCAGGTATTTCTCTACTAATATTCCATGGCAGTGATGAGTGCCTCAGTTAGAAGCAGGGGCATGACCCATATATGAAGTACATACCTCAAAGTACTTCTCATTACAGAATTCTTCCATAGTGGTCCCCTCAATAACATGAGCACGTGGGTCACCAGAGGTTAATGATGTGGGGTGTATGATCCAGAGCATGAACCCCCCATAGTGCAATGGTGGCACACTGTGTCCATCACTGCAAATTTTGCTTCTTCAACCACAGCACTGGAGACATTGAGGCTCTTAAGGATAGTGGTCCTGCTACAGGGTGGTCACTCTGGGGAGAAAGGTCCACATAGGGGCTTGGGCTACCCTTTACCCTAGATGCATGGTCATGCCTCCTAAATAGGCCACTCCAAAATATTGACAGACACTCCAATAAACCAATCACTCATATAATGACAGTAACAAGATGCCTGAGATGTGGGAACGAGATGTGGGAAACCACTTTTGGTTGTAACCATGCAACTGGCCCTAGCAATGTTGTAAATCTCACTATTGTAGACAATGTTGGAGTTCCTAGCTCCTAGTAGTTAAAAAAAACAATATCAAAGACTATTTTCCAATAGATGGAAAACACTATTCATATGGCAAAAGGAATGTAAGGACATCAAAAAAACATTTCCCTTCCTTGTTTAAGACACTAATAGGTATGCTGGGAATGCTAAGGGTCGAAGGTAGGTTTAGCTAGGAACTCCTACATTGTCTACAATAGTGAGATTTACAACATTGCTAGGGCCAGTTGCATGGTTACAACCAAAAGGGGTATCCCACATCTCGTTCACACATCTCAGGCATCTTGTTACTGTCATTATATGAGTGATTGGTTTATTGGAGTGTCTGTCAATATTTTGGAGTGGCCTATTTAGGAGGCATGACCATGCATCTAGGGTAAAGGGTAGCCCAAGCCTCTATGTGGACCTTTCTCCCCAGAGTGACCACCCTGTAGCAGGACCACTATCCTTAAGAGCCTCACTATCTCCAGTGCTGTGGTTGAAGAAGCAAAATTTGCAGTGATGGTCACAGTGTGCCACCATTGCACTATGGGGGTTCATGCTCTGGATCATACACCCCACATCATTAACCACTGGTGACCCACGTGCTCATGTTATTGTTAGTCTTGCTACATAACATTCTCCATAAATGCTGCATGGGTGTATGTCAGTGTCTTGAGGATGTGACCACCCAATCTTGGGTATCCAGGCCTTTGGGATGGTGCCGAACACTGTTGGAGCTCTTTAATGCAACAAAGTGTAGTAGGCCTGTATTAAACAACACAGACACAGACAACAAATTTGTCCCTGAGGAAGCTCCTTTGCTGGAGGGAAACGCGCGTTGGATGCGCAATGTTGTCAGTCTCCTACTTGGAGCTGTTTTAATGTAGTGTCAGCAGTCCCCTGGCTCTAACTTTGTTGATCCCATTAGTTAATTATTTATTCTTTATTTATAGTGAGTGTGCCTGCTTTCCTTGCACAGCACTGCTGTTTCTGACAGGTCTATGCTGCAGTGTATGTATCACCATTATCACTACACTTGCCAGCTTTATCACTCCAGCACTCTTACTTTAACACACTAAAGTCTCTATTATAGTGCGCAGTGCTGGTTGTTCTAGCAAGGTAGCTGGACATTTAACACACTGGCCACTCACTTGTGTACATTTATATACTTTTATTTTTGGGTCTCATCGTTGCTCCAGAGGGGTTAACACCCTGACTTCTAGCAACCTGTGTCCTCTTATCCCACCATTATCAAATGGTTCAATGGGATAGTATATACTTAAAATAGACGACACGGTTGCCTGATAATGTTGATTTAATATATTTTTAATTCACATTACACATTACTTTAGTAATATATGTTTTAAGTAAATTTATTAAAAGCTAAATTTTACACTGTTTTGGTGTGCATTTAAGTGAATTCTTTTAGGGGGCACATCCATTTTGTGTTTCCCTTCACCTTTTCGGATTCACTTTTCAGTTCACAGTTTGCACCCATTATTTGATTACCACATTGATGTATTTGACCACTTTATTCAATTAGTATGGTTCTGTGATCACTCCCTAACCCTTTGTTGTTTCTTTAATCATAAACATTACTACAATCAAAATAAGCTCAAAGTGTGAATTAACTATATAATATAAAAGTATTAAAATATTATAAATACATCTTTACACAGTATGCAAAAGAGTACGGTAGTTAGTTAGCACATTGGTCTCATACATGAATGTAAGCTCTATTGTGCCTCAGTGCTACAGTCTGGCCGGATCTAATGCCTTATTAGTAACCCCAAAGCATACTAGTGGATACATGCTAGTGTGGGAGAAATAGAATGGAGAGACCCAGCGGACATGGGGATAGAGAAATAGTCCCCTTGCCTCCTGTCATATTCTCTAGCCTGCTGTATCCATGCTTGGCCACCGGGACTGCTGCCACTCTCAATGTCTTGTTCTAGCCTGCAGTACCTATACTTGTCCACCGGGATTGCTGCTGCTAAACTAAGGAACATTCCAGACTCTGATACCTGACACCTCTGCACCTGTGCTCCACCTGTCAGCCTGCCTATATTAACCTCCCTTTCCTGTTCCTCCCTTGCCTGTTTATACTGGTTCCTTAGCTCCTGCAAGGTTCCTGTGTTTACTGCTGTGCTAGCTATTGCTATCATCCTGTTCCAGTTTCCTCATTGCCGACCTCTGCTTGTTTACTGACTTCGCTACCTGCCGCCTGCCTCGGACCCCTGCTTGTTTCCTGACTTCGCTACCTGCCGCCTGCCTCGGACCCCTGCTTGTTTCCTGACTTTGCTACCTGCTGCCTGCCTCTGATCTCTGCTTGTGACCCCTACTTCGCTCCCTGTTGTTCCTGCCACTGGGATCCACTTCAGCCGAAGTCCAATCCTTGACAGAATAAACAGGCCCTACCATGGATTCCGCTGGAACAGACCCGGCTCAGGCTCAGGCACTCCATGACTTACAGTACCGACACACTTTATTCTCGCTCGGCAAGTCCCGCGAATTCGGGTATACCCGGGTGTATTCAGGTTTCTGATCGTTTTCTACCGGAGTGCATTGCGTTATTTTCCCAGCAGGGATTTAAGCATTTTATTCCGGCTGGCTGAAATACTGCAATGCCGTGTAAATACACATGGGGGCGCTTGCGAGCTGTTCTCTTTGAAGCCGTCCCCTATAATGAATTGTAATGCAGTATATATACTGTATATATATATACTGTATAACAACAACCCCTATAAGCCCTAACATACAGTACTGTACACATACAGTACTGTATATGCACATACATAAATGATACTACTGTATGGGCGGCGGGGGCGAGATGTGTTTGCAGCAGAGAGAGATCCGCTGCTCTCTCTCTGCGCAAACATCCGCACATTAAAAATTATTTTAAATACATTTTTATTAATAGTGTAGATGTGCAGGGGGTCTCCGGATCTGAACCGCGTTGGTTTCAGGTCTGGGGACCCCCTGCTCCCCGAGATACAGCCCCCTTTAGGGGGTTCCGGTATCCCTCTGCTTGGTTTAAAGGGCCCAACCACGTGATCGCGGCCTGTAAACCAAGCAGAGCAGAGGGATACCGGCACCCCCTAAAGGGGCCTGTATCTCGGGGAGCAGGGGGTCCCCAGACCTGAAACCAGTGCGGTTCTGCTCTGGAGACCCTCTGCACATGTACAGTATCAATAAAACACATACAGTATACAGTATAAATAAACACTCGTTCTTTACCTTAGCGGCTATGCGCTATGGTAAAGAAGCAGCATTTCTGTATTTTAATAATATTGTACAGTGAGCAGGGGGTTCCCTGAGCCAGAAATTAATGCTCAGGGACCCTCCCTGCTCCTGCTCAATATTATTAAAAATACAGAAATGCTGCTTCATTACCATAGCGGATAGCCGCTAAGGCAATGAAGGGGTTAACCCACCGTGCCCGCTTTATTTTGCGTAGTGGGGATGGGTGAGGGGGGTATTTGGCCCTTGGTGTGAGTTTAGGACTTGCGGGGGGGGGTTGCGGGTGCACTTAACCCCTTCACGACCGTAGCAGTTAATACCGCTACGGTCATGAAGGGGTTTAACCCTCCCGCTACCCCCCGCAAGCCCTAAACAAGCACCGTTGGGGCTAATACCCCATTCACCCACCCCCGCTACCCACAATATAAAAAATACACACACAGCAACCGCCAAAAAATAAAAAAATAAATCTAAATAAATAAATAAATAAATGACAATAAATACATTTGAAATACATTTTTATTGATAGTGTAGATGTGCAGGGGGTCTCCGGAGCTGAACCGCGTTGGTTTCAGGTCTGGGGACCCCCTGCTCCCCGAGATACAGCCCCCTTTAGGGGGTGCCGGTATCCCTCTGCTTGGTTTAAAGGGCCCGACCACGTGATCGCGGCCTGTAAACCAAGCAGAGCAGAGGGATACCGGCACCCCCTAAAGGGGCCTGTATCTCGGGGAGCAGGGGGTCCCCAGACCTGAAACCAGTGCGGTTCTGCTCTGGAGACCCTCTGCACATGTACAGTATCAATAAAACACATACAGTATACAGTATAAATAAACACTCGTTCTTTACCTTAGCGGCTATGCGCTATGGTAAAGAAGCAGCATTTCTGTATTTTAATAATATTGTACAGTGAGCAGGGGGTTCCCTGAGCCAGAAATTAATGCTCAGGGACCCTCCCTGCTCCTGCTCAATATTATTAAAAATACAGAAATGCTGCTTCATTACCATAGCGGATAGCCGCTAAGGCAATGAAGGGGTTAACCCACCGTGCCCGCTTTATTTTGCGTAGTGGGGATGGGTGAGGGGGGTATTTGGCCCTTGGTGTGAGTTTAGGACTTGCGGGGGGGGTTGCGGGTGCACTTAACCCCTTCACGACCGTAGCAGTTAATACCGCTACGGTCATGAAGGGGTTTAACCCTCCCGCTACCCCCCGCAAGCCCTAAACAAGCACCGTTGGGGCTAATACCCCATTCACCCACCCCCGCTACCCACAATATAAAAAATACACACACAGCAACCGCCAAAAAATAAAAAAATAAATCTAAATAAATAAATAAATAAATGACAATAAATACATTTGAAATACATTTTTATTGATAGTGTAGATGTGCAGGGGGTCTCCGGAGCTGAACCGCGTTGGTTTCAGGTCTGGGGACCCCCTGCTCCCCGAGATACAGCCCCCTTTAGGGGGTGCCGGTATCCCTCTGCTTGGTTTAAAGGGCCCGACCACGTGATCGCGGCCTGTAAACCAAGCAGAGCAGAGGGATACCGGCACCCCCTAAAGGGGCCTGTATCTCGGGGAGCAGGGGGTCCCCAGACCTGAAACCAGTGCGGTTCTGCTCTGGAGACCCTCTGCACATGTACAGTATCAATAAAACACATACAGTATACAGTATAAATAAACACTCGTTCTTTACCTTAGCGGCTATGCGCTATGGTAATGAAGCAGCATTTCTGTATTTTAATAATATTGTACAGTGAGCAGGGGGTTCCCTGAGCCAGAAATTAATGCTCAGGGACCCTCCCTGCTCCTGCTCAATATTATTAAAAATACAGAAATGCTGCTTCATTACCATAGCGGATAGCCGCTAAGGCAATGAAGGGGTTAACCCACCGTGCCCGCTTTATTTTGCGTAGTGGGGATGGGTGAGGGGGGTATTTGGCCCTTGGTGTGAGTTTAGGACTTGCGGGGGGGGTTGCGGGTGCACTTAACCCCTTCACGACCGTAGCAGTTAATACCGCTACGGTCATGAAGGGGTTTAACCCTCCCGCTACCCCCCGCAAGCCCTAAACAAGCACCGTTGGGGCTAATACCCCATTCACCCACCCCCGCTACCCACAATATAAAAAATACACACACAGCAACCGCCAAAAAATAAAAAAATAAATCTAAATAAATAAATAAATAAATGACAATAAATACATTTGAAATACATTTTTATTGATAGTGTAGATGTGCAGGGGGTCTCCGGAGCTGAACCGCGTTGGTTTCAGGTCTGGGGACCCCCTGCTCCCCGAGATACAGCCCCCTTTAGGGGGTGCCGGTATCCCTCTGCTTGGTTTAAAGGGCCCGACCACGTGATCGCGGCCTGTAAACCAAGCAGAGCAGAGGGATACCGGCACCCCCTAAAGGGGCCTGTATCTCGGGGAGCAGGGGGTCCCCAGACCTGAAACCAGTGCGGTTCTGCTCTGGAGACCCTCTGCACATGTACAGTATCAATAAAACACATACAGTATACAGTATAAATAAACACTCGTTCTTTACCTTAGCGGCTATGCGCTATGGTAAAGAAGCAGCATTTCTGTATTTTAATAATATTGTACAGTGAGCAGGGGGTTCCCTGAGCCAGAAATTAATGCTCAGGGACCCTCCCTGCTCCTGCTCAATATTATTAAAAATACAGAAATGCTGCTTCATTACCATAGCGGATAGCCGCTAAGGCAATGAAGGGGTTAACCCACCGTGCCCGCTTTATTTTGCGTAGTGGGGATGGGTGAGGGGGGTATTTGGCCCTTGGTGTGAGTTTAGGACTTGCGGGGGGGGTTGCGGGTGCAATTAACCCCTTCACGACCGTAGCAGTTAATACCGCTACGGTCATGAAGGGGTTAAGCCCTCCCGCTACCCCCCCGCAAGCCCTAAACAAGCACCGTTGGGGCTAATACCCCATTCACCCACCCCCGCTACCCACAATAAAAAAAATTCACGCACAGCAGCCCCACAATTAATAAATAAATCTAAATAAATAAATACATGAAGAGAAATAAATATATACTGTATATATATGCTGGATATATATATACAGTACTGTATATATATAATAACAATCCCTATACATATACAGTATATACAGTACTGTGTATATATATACTGTGTATATATCTATATATATATATATATATATATATATATATATATATATATATATATATATATATATATATATATATATATATATATATACAGATATATATATATATATATATATATATATATATATATATATATATATATATATATATCTGTATATATAGATATATATATAGATATATATATAGATATATACAGTATACAGTATATATACACACAGATGATGAACTAATATACAAATACATGTAGAATGGTTATCAAAGTCATACTGTCCTACAAATAACGCTTCTCTATACAGACAATAATAATAATCCATTTAATAATCCTAACTGATTTTACAATATAAAACATAACATTCCAATCCACACAGTACATTGCATTTACATTGTATAAATGATGCATAAAATCTATGCACCATATACATTCTGCAAATGAATGTTAACATTATAATTGCAAGCTACTCTACCAGTAAATACAAACACTTCCAAACAAGTCAACTATTTTAACCAATCAAGTAAACAAAAATCAATATATACTGTAAGTACCAACCAGAAAACTCAATTTAAAACCAAAGCTAACCCTTACAATACCAAGGATTACATCTATCTAATTGTAAAAAACCTTATACTTTATACACAGCATTGCAATAAACAAAATACATGATGAACAATACAGTACATTCCCTGTATCTCCCTGCCTTCAGTGTAATCTGTTTAAAGCCCCCTCCCCCCTAATGTTTCTGTTAAACAGATTACACTGAAGGCAGAGAGATGTAAAGGCCTAAAGGCCTAAAGCCCCCTCCCCCTAATGTTTCTGTTAAAGAGATTACACTGAAGGGAGAGAGATGTAAAGGCCTAAAGGCCTAAAGCCCCCTCCCCCTAATGTTTCTGTTAAACAGATTTCACTGAAGGGAGAGAGATGTAAAGGCCTAAAGCCCCCTCCCCCCTAATGTTTCTGTTAAACAGATTACACTGAAGGGAGAGAGATTTTACAAAAACACAAATTAGGGGGGAGGGGGCTTTAAACAGATTACACTGAAGGCAGAGAGATGTTTCTGTTACCAGTAAATCTCCCTCCCTGCTGTCAGTGCAGTGTATGTAAATGTGGGGAGGGGGGGGACCCAATGTGCATACTGTGAGGTCTAACCACCCTCACCCCCTACCCACATACCGTTACCCCCCCCCCCCATCCTGGCCATGGCCCCTCCGCTTCTGCAAAACAGACACAAAAATTAAAACATACAAAGTAATGTCCCCCTAACCCCTTAATCACCATAGCGGTTATTAACCGCTACAGTCATGAAGGGGTTAACCCACCCTCACCCACCACTCGGGATGCCTACATACCCTCCCACACTAACCCCCCCCCGTGAGGCCTAACCACCCAGTCAGTACCCACAAGGGAGGCCTACCCACATACCGTTGGGGAAACACCCCACCCCCAGTACCCACAATAAAAACAGTACAATGACCTACAATAAACAGCATTATATTTATTAAATACATTACCCACCCCCTGTGCCCCCCCATAAATACAAGATTTATCCTTTTACATACAGGGTTCATAACGCAGTCCCACGCTAGTCCCCGGTGGGCTGGCAGGGCACCTGGACAGACCTACAGTTTACCAGCAGCCCTTTTTACACAGGTTCTGGAGGCCTGCTGGTGGATCCTGCCAGCACCATGGCACCCAGGTGGTCTCCTTGTGTCACCGTGGGCCACAATTGGGTCTCCACGGTAGGCCCAAGGATGTCTGGGAGCCCCGGGTCAAACCCACAGGTGTCTGCGGGGCCTCGGGTGGTTCCCTCGGGGGTCTGGGGAACTCACGGGTGCTCACTAGGGGTCCGCGGTGCCCCCACAGAAGTGGGACCACACATCATCATCCCCGCACCTACGGGTCGGCAGTGCCCCCACAGAAGTGGGACCACACATCGTCATCCCCGCAGACTACGGGTCCGCGGTGCCCCCACAGAAGTGGGACCACACATCATCATCCCCGCATGTGTCACCCGTGGAACCACCAGTCTGATACCCTTGGGATACCGAGGATACCCACAGGTGGTCTCCAGAGGCCCCACGCAAAACAACGGAATCAAACCCTGAATGTAAAAAAAATAAACCTGGCCTATACATTCAATACATACACCCTCCCCCCCAACACCTACAGTACAATAATGTGTAAAATAACTATTATCCAGATATGGATAATAGATTAATTGCCCATTATTAAAAACATTAACTAGCATATACAAATAAATAAAGTACTACTGACCTCATCAATACGAAGTGTCCGTTGCCAGCAAAATCCTTGTCTTGTCCACAACATACATAGCAAATACAAAGCCAATACATTGCAATTACATTCAGATATCAATTAACCCCTTAAACACCTTATCAGATAATAACCGCAAAGGTGATTAAGGGGTTAAGCCACACAGGCCCGATACCCACCCTTCACCCATGAATTTGTACTGTGGCTTCATCATGCAACTATATATATATATACTGTATATATATACAGAGAGACAGAGAGAAAGAGAGAGATATATATACAGTATATATATATATATATATATATATATATATATATATACACACACGTTATATACACACCCATGATAAACCAATATACTGTACAGTACAAATAAATGTAGAAGGGTTATCAAAAGCATACTGCCCTACAACCAAGTTAACATAAATCAAAAGCCAATACATTGCAATTACACTCAGATATCAATTAACCCCTTAAACACCTTATCAGATAATAACCGCAAAGGTGATTAAGGGGTTAAGCCACACAGGCCCGATACCCACCCTCACTCATGAATTTGTACTGTGGCTTCATCATGCAACTATATATATATACTGTATATATATAAAGAGCGACAGAGAGAAAGAGAGAGAGAGAGAGAGATATATACAGTATATATATATATATAATATATATATATATATATATATATATATATATATATATATACACACACGTTATATACACACCCATGATAAACCAATATACAGTACAAATAAATGTAGAAGGGTTATCATAAGCACTGTCCTACAACCAAACACTTCTCCATACATACACACTAAATTAAAATCAATTTCCTTTAATATTCATAACTGATCTCTCAATCTAAATCATCACTAAACCTCTGAAAAGCCATTAAACAACTTACATTCCAATATAAACGATGCCTAAATATCTATGCACCATATACATTCTGCAAGTAAACAAAACTCAATTAGCAATCATTATTTACTGTACATCCCTAAACAATTCACCTAGATCCCGACCAATAAAACCATTAACAAATTCACGCCTAGAGCAGAACAATTAAGCCTTTGAAAAAATATAAGTCCCGACAAAAATACAACCTTTACAAACCAAGCCTATCCCTGACCTTCCTCAAACACACAATACAATACCAAGGAATACATCTATCTAATTTTAAAATACTTTAAACTCACAATAAAGCATACTGTAGCAGCATACACAAAATAATTTAAAACACATCTAATCCAGCTTTTAAAACAACATCATTTCTTACCCTGTACTGTACTGTATGTATATATCTCTCTAGACATATATACATACATATATACAGTGGCAAGAAATGATATACCACAACAAAAAAAAAAATACACATGTTTGTTAAAAAACCTTTTGAAAAAATTAACAAGTTAAATAAAATACATTTCTTTACTGTAGTTCACTTACCATTACTTGCCCCCACCGACTCCCGTTGCGCAGCTTACTCACGAACCAATCCACGATCAGGAACCCATAAAATAATAAACCAGAAAATAATAAACATTAAACTAAAAATCCAAACCAATCCACGGGTCTTCTATCTGTAATCCATCTTCATCTGTGTTCTTCTTTCTTCTATCTCCTTCCAGCGGGGCGGGGCGGGGTCTTCTCCCCGTCTGCGGCCACACCCTGGTCTTCTTTCTTTCCCGGAGATCCTTCCTCCGCGGCGTCTGGCTTCAAAATGAGACGACATAGGCTTTTAAAGGCCTATGACGTCACATTTTGCGTCATGGTTCCCACGGTCCTGATTGGGCCGTAAAAACCATGTGTTTTGGCCGACAAAAAAAAAATGATGACGTCACTTAAAGGGAATGAAAGCACAGCCAATCAGAATGGCTTTGCTTCAATTGCTTTTAAGATGACGTCATGAAAAGGCACATGGCCGCCCTCACATGGTATGGTAGCCAATCAGAGTAGGGATGGAGTTCCCACGCTCTGATTGGCTACCATACCATGTGAGGGCGGCCATGTGCCTTTTTATGACGAAAAGAAAGAAGAACACAGATGAAGATGGATTACAGATAGAAGACCCGTGGATTGGTTTGGATTTTTAGTTTAATGTTTATTATTTTCTGGTTTATTATTTTATGGGTTCCTGATCGTGGATTGGTTCGTGAGTAAGCTGCGCAACGGGAGTCGGTGGGGGCAAGTAAGGGTAAGTGAACTACAGTAAAGAAATGTATTTTATTTAACTTGTTAATTTTTTCAAAAGGTTTTTTAACAAACATGTGTATTTTTTTTTTTTGTGGTATATCATTTCTTGCCACTGTATGTATGTATGTATATATGTCTAGAGAGATATATACATACAGTACAGTACAGGGTAAGAAATGATGTTGTTTTAAAAGCTGGATTAGATGTGTTTTAAATTATTTTGTGTATGCTGCTACAGTATGCTTTATTGTGAGTTTAAAGTATTTTAAAATTAGATAGATGTATTCCTTGGTATTGTATTGTGTGTTTGAGGAAGGTCAGGGATAGGCTTGGTTTGTAAAGGTTGTATTTTTGTCGGTACTTATATTTTTTCAAAGGCTTAATTGTTCTGCTCTAGGCGTGAATTTGTTAATGGTTTTATTGTTCGGGATCTAGTGTGAATTGTTTAGGGATGTAAATAATGATTGCTAATTGAGTTTTGTTTACTTGCAGAATGTATATGGTGCATAGATATTTAGGCATCATTTATATTGGAATGTAAGTTGTTTAATGTTTTTTCAGAGGTTTAGTGATGATTTAGATTGAGAGATCAGTTATGAATATTAAAGGAAATTGATTTTAATTTAGTGTGTATGTATGGAGAAGTGTTTGGTTGTAGGACAGTGCTTTTGATAACCCTTCTACATTTATTTGTACTGTATATTGGTTTATCATGGGTGTGTATATAACGTGTGTATGTATATATATATATATATATATATATATATATATATATATATATATATATATATATATATATATACTGTATATCTCTCTCTCTCTCTTTCTCTCTGTCTCTCTGTATATATATACAGTATATATATATATAATTGCATGATGAAGCCACAGTACAAATTCATGGGTGAGGGTGGGTATCGGGCCTGTGTGGCTTAACCCCTTAATCACCTTTGCGGTTATTATCTGATAAGGTGTTTAAGGGGTTAATTGATATCTGAATGTAATTGCAATGTATTGGCTTTGTATTTGCTATGTATGTTGTGGACAAGACAAGGATTTTGCTGGCAACGGACACTTCGTATTGATGAGGTCAGTAGTACTTTATTTATTTGTATATGCTAGTTAATGTTTTTAATAATGGGCAATTAATCTATTATCCATATCTGGATAATAGTTATTTTGCACATTATTGTACTGTAGGTGTTGGGGGTGGAGGGTCTATGTATTGAATGTATAGGCCAGGTTTATTTTTTTTACATTCAGGGTTTGATTCCGTGGTTTTGCGTGGGGCCTCTGGAGACCACCTGTGGGTATCCTCGGGTATCCCAAGGGTATCAGGCTGGTGGTTCCACGGGTGACACATGCGGGGATGATGATGTGTGGTCCCACTTCTGTGGGGGCACCGCGGACCCATAGTCTGCGGGATGACGATGTGTGGTCCCACTTCTGTGGGGGCACCGCCGACCCGTAGGTGCGGGGATGATGATGTGTGGTCCCACTTCTGTCTGGGCACCGCGGACCCGTAGTGAGCACCCGTGAGTTCCCCAGACCCCCGAGGGAACCACCCGAGGCCCCGCAGACACCTGTGGGTTTGACCCGGGGCTCCCAGACATCCTTGGGCCTACCGTGGAGACCCAATTGTGGCCCACGGTGACACAAGGAGACCACCTGGGTGCCATGGTGCTGGCAGGATCCACCAGCAGGCCTCCAGAACCTGTGTAAAAAGGGCTGCTGGTAAACTGTAGGTCTGTCCAGGTGCCACCGGGGACTAGCGTGGGACTGCGTTATGAACCCTGTATGTAAAAAGGATAAATCTTGTATTTATGGGGGGGCACAGGGGGTGGGTAATGTATTTAATAAATATAATGCTGTTTATTGTGGGTCATTGTACTGTTTTTATTGTGGGTACTGGGGGTGGGGTGTTTCCCCAACGGTATGTGGGTAGGCCTCCCTTGTGGGTACTGACTGGGTGGTTAGGCCTCATGGGGGGGGGGGTTAGTGTGGGAGGGTATGTAGGCATCCCGAGTGGTGGGTGAGGGTGGGTTAACCCCTTCATGACTGTAGCGGTTAATAACCGCTATGGTGATTAAGGGGTTAGGGGCATTTCTTTGTATGTTTTAATTTTTGTGTCTGTTTTGCAGAAGCGGAGGGGCCATGGCCAGGATGGGGGGGTAACGGTATGTGGGTAGGGGGTGAGGGTGGTTAGACCTCACAGTATGCACATTGGGTCCCCCCCCCCTTCCCCACATTTACATACACTGCACTGACAGCAGGGAGGGAGATTTACTGGTAACAGAAACATCTCTCTGCCTTCAGTGTAATCTGTTTAAAGCCCCCTCCCCCCTAATGTGTGTTTCTGTAAAATCTCTCTCCCTTCAGTGTAATCTGTTTAACAGAAACATTAGGGGGGAGGGGGCTTTAGGCCTTTACATCTCTCTCCCTTCGGTGTAATCTGTTTAACAGAAACATTAGGGGGGAGGGGGCTTTAGACCTTTAGGCCTTTACATCTCTCTGCCTTCAGTGTAATCTGTTTAACAGAAACATTAGGGGGGAGGGGGCTTTAAACAGATTACACTGAAGGCAGGGAGATGCAGGGAATGTACTGTATTGTTCATCATGTATTTTGTTTATTGCAATGCTGTGTATAAAGTATAAGGTTTTTTACAATTAGATAGATGTAATCCTTGGTATTGTAAGGGTTAGCTTTGGTTTTAAATTGTGTTTTCTGGTTGGTACTTACAGTATATATTGATTTTTGTTTACTTGATTGGTTAAAATAGTTGACTTGTTTGGAAGTGTTTGTATTTACTGGTAGAGTAGCTTGCAATTATATTGTTAACATTCATTTGCAGAATGTATATGGTGCATAGATTTTATGCATCATTTATACAATGTAAATGCAATGTACTGTGTGGATTGGAATGTTATGTTTTATATTGTAAAATCAGTTAGGATTATTAAATGGATTATTACTATTGTCTGTATAGAGAAGCATTATTTGAAGGACTGTATGATTTTGATAACCATTCTACATGTATTTGTATATTGGTTCATCATCTGTGTGTATATATACTGTATACTGTATATATCTATATATATATATCTATATATATATCTATATATATATATATATATGTATACAGTATATATATACACAGTATATACTGTATATGTATAGGGATTGTTATTATATATATACTGTATATATATCCAGTATATATATACAGTATATATTTATTTCTCTTCATGTATTTATTTATTTATTTAGATTTATTTATTAATTGTGGGGCTGCTGTGCGTGAATTTTTTTTATTGGGGGTGAGGGGGATGTTTGGCCCTTGGTGTGAGTTTAGGACTTGCAGCAGCAGCACAATTAATAAATAAATTTAAATAAATAAATGAATATAAATAAATACATTTAAAATACATTTTTATTGATAGTGTAGATGTGCAGAGGGTCTCCAGAGCAGAACCGCACTGGTTTCAGGTCTGGGGACCCCCTGCTCCCCGAGATACAGGCCCCTTTAGGGGGTGCCGGTATCCCTCTGCTCTGCTTGGTTTACAGGCCGCGATCACGTGGTCGGGCCCTTTAAACCAAGCAGAGGGATACCGGCACCCCCTAAAGGGGGCTGTATCTCGGGGAGCAGGGGGTCCCCAGACCTGAAACCAACGCGGTTCAGCTCCGGAGACCCCCTGCACATCTACACTATCAATAAAAATGTATTTCAAATGTATTTATTGTCATTTATTTATTTAGATTTATTTATTTTTTGGCGGCTGCTGTGTGTGTATTTTTTTTATTGTGGGTAGCGGGGGTGGGTGAATGGGGTATTAGCCCCAACAGTGCTTGTTTAGGGCTTGCGGGGGGGTAGCGGGAGGGCTTAACCCCTTCATGACCGTAGCGGTATTAACTGCTACGGTCGTGAAGGGGTTAAGTGCACCCGCAACCCCCCCCCGCAAGTCCTAAACTCACACCAAGGGCCAAATACCCCCCTCACCCATCCCCACTACGCAAAATAAAGCGGGCACGGTGGGTTAACCCCTTCATTGCCTTAGCGGCTATCCGCTATGGTAATGAAGCAGCATTTCTGTATTTTTAATAATATTGAGCAGGATCAGGGGGGGTCCCTGAGCATTAATTTCTGGCTCAGGGAACCCCCTGCTCACTGTACAATATTATTAAAATACAGAAATGCTGCTTCTTTACCATAGCGCATAGCCGCTAAGGTAAAGAACGAGTGTTTATTTATACTGTATACTGTATGTGTTTTATTGATACTGTACATGTGCAGAGGGTCTCCAGAGCAGAACCGCACTGGTTTCAGGTCTGGGGACCCCCTGCTCCCCAAGATACAGGCCCCTTTAGGGGGTGCCGGTATCCCTCTGCTCTGCTTGGTTTACAGGCCGCGATCACGTGGTCGGGCCCTTTAAACCAAGCAGAGGGATACCGGCACCCCCTAAAGGGGGCTGTATCTCGGGGAACAGGGGGTCCCCAGACCTGAAACCAACGCGGTTCAGCTCCGGAGACCCCCTGCACATCTATACTATCAATAAAAATGTATTTCAAATGTATTTATTGTCATTTATTTATTTATTTATTTAGAGTTATTTATTTATTTTTTGGCGGCTGCTGTGTGTGTGTATTTTTTTTATTGTGGGTAGCGGGGGTGGGTGAATGGGGTATTAGCCCCAACGGTGCTTGTTTAGGGCTTGCGGGGGGTAGCGGGAGGGCTTAACCCCTTCATGACCGTAGCGGTATTAACTGCTACGGTCGTGAAGGGGTTAAGTGCACCCGCAACCCCCCCCCGCAAGTCCTAAACTCACACCAAGGGCCAAATACCCCCCTCACCCATCCCCACTACCCACAATAAAGCGGGCACGGTGGGTTAACCCCTTCATTGCCTTAGCGGCTATCCGCTATGGTAATGAAGCAGCATTTCTGTATTTTTAATAATATTGTGCAGGAGCAGGGGGCCCCCTGAGTTTAGATTTCTGGCTCTGGGAAACCCCTGCTCACTGTACAATATTATTAAAATACAGAAATGCTGCTTCTTTACCATAGCGCATAGCCGCTAAGGTAAAGAACGAGTGTTTATTCATACTGTATACTGTATGTGTTTTATTGATACTGTACATGTGCAGAGGGTCTCCAGAGCAGAACCGCACTGGTTTCAGGTCTGGGGACACCCTGCTCCCCGAGATACAGGCCCCTTTATGGGGTGCCGTATCCCTCTGCTCTGCTTGGTTTACAGGCCGCGATCACGTGATCGGGACCTTGAAACCAAGCAGAGGGATACCGGCACCCCCTAAAGGGGGCTGTATCTCGGGGAGCAGGGGGTCCCCAGACCTGAAACCAACGCGGTTCAGCTCCGGAGACCCCCTGCACATCTACACTATCAATAAAAATGTATTTATAATAATTTTTAATGTGCCGATGTTTGCGCAGAGAGAGAGCAGCGGATCTCTCTCTGCTGCAAACACATTTCGCCCCTGCCGCCCATACAGTAGTATCATTTATGTATGTGCATATACAGTACTGTATGTGTACAGTACTGTATGTTAGGGCTTATAGGGGTTGTTGTTATACAGTATATATATATATATATATATATATATATATATATATATATATATATATATATACTGTGTATATACAGTACTGTATACACAGGCGGCACACTTTATCCGAGTGCGGCTCATTCCGCAAGCCGGGAAATGTCCCGGCTTGCGAGCCGCACTCCCTCAGCGTGCCGCGCATCACCGATGCGCGGTCACGCATCATCGGGTGCCTGTGCCGCCTGTACGCGTGCCCAGGGCCCCCCGAGGGAGCCCTGGTGTCGCGTGGATGTCACGACGGTGGCGGGACGTTCCGGGGAACCCGGCGGACCCGGTAAGGAGAGGGGGAAGCCTCCGAGGCTTCGGCGCGCGCCCGGCACCCTCCGGCGCGCGCCAGGTTACTGCTGCGGCCGAGAACGGGCAAATGCTCGAATAAACTCGGCCGCAGCAGTATATATATATACTGCATTACAATTCATGAATTTATGCCATCTGGTGGACACGCGAAGCATTGCAGCCTATTAAATCCTGATCATTATCATTTAACAGATCAGGCCCCCGTCAGCCAGGCATGAACCGTGGCTGGGAAGGCAAACGCAACGGGGCTTGTCAGAGGTGAGGAGCGGCGCATTCCAGGTATCTGCCAGGTACAAACTGGGCATTTGCTCGAATAAAGTGTGTCGATGCTGTACAACATATCATGGTTGGTTACCAGGAACAACAAAGACACGTGTTTAATCGTCTTGGCCACTTGGAAGAACAAGCCACCACCGCGGAAGCTGAGAATCGTGAACTACGTGCAGCTTTAATCACCTTGTCTGGTCAAAACACTGTGCCTGTGCAAACCGCACCCCGTATATCCCTTCCAGAAAAATTTTGGGGGTGGAAAAAACAATCTTTCCGGAATTTCCTTAATCAATGCAGATTTGTGTTCAAGCTTCAGCCCATCATTTGTCATACCGAAGAAGCCCAGGTTGGACTGGTCATAACCCTGCTCAAGGATGAGGCCCTTGCTTGGGTCTCCCCTATGTTAGAACAAGATAGCCCACTACTAAGGGACCTGGAAGAGTTCATCGAAGCCATTAGTCTTATTTTTGATGACCCAAATCTTAGTGCAACCGCTGAGGCAACTCTGAACAATCTTTGTCAAGGAAGACGCTCGGCAGCTGAATACGCCGCTGAATTCCGCAGATGGGTTAATGATACTGATTGGAATGAGGCCGCGCAGAAATATAATTTTCGGCAGGGCCTCTCAGAGCAAGTTAAAGACGAACTAGCCCGGGTGGAGCCCCCAGAGAGATTTCAGGACTTTGTCCGTTTATGCATCCAAATTGATCGCAGGCTTACGGAAAGACGATTGGAGAGACAGGGGTTCATGCCAAGCAACCCCGGGTTTAGAGATGTCAGTACCCCAAGACGTTCCAGGGAGACTGAGGAGGAGCCAATGCAAGTAAATACACTGCGGGGACCCATCTCAACCGGGGAAAGGAATAGAAGCTGAACAGAATATCTCTGTTTATATTGCGGAAATGATGGGCACTATCTCGCTGATTGCCCAAACAAGTCCAGGCGGTCTTCTTTCCAGAGCCCTAGGAGAAATCAGCTGCACGCTATTTCAAAGACTGTTTTCTCTGCTTCTCAAGGGAAAGATAACCCTCCTTTGCTACACCCTCACCTCCTGGTTCCTATTATAATCGAGGAAGGAACACATCGTTTTTCAACCACAGTAATGGTCGACTCAGGGGCGGCAGGGAATTTTATGGAAATAGAATTCGCCAAGAACAATTCGGTATCATTTGTAGCCAAAGAATCGCCAGAAAGGATGGAAGTCGTTGACGGTTCTCCCTTGAGCTCTGGACCTGTTACCCATGAAACCAGTAACTTAACACTAATCATGGAGCCCAATCACCAGGAGAAGATTTCTTTTGGTCTCATTCCATCACCTTTGTTTCCAGTGATTCTGGGAATTCCATGGCTCATGATCCATAACCCACTAATTGACTGGAAGACAAAGACCCTCACGTTTCCCTCGGAGCACTGTCAGCTAGCCTGTCGACCTAAAACTCCTATACCAGAGTGTGTAGGAATACATAAGATTTCCTCGTCTCAAGAAAATCTTCTGCCGGCTCCTTATTCTGAGTTTTTAGATGTGTGTGACAAGAAGAACGCAGATACGCTTCCTCCACATCGCTCTTATGACTGTCCCATTGAATTATTACCGGGTGCTGCCATTCCGTTTGGAAGAATCTATTCCCTCTCAGAACCGGAATTGAAGGTCCTCAATGACTACCTACAGGAGAACCTATCAAAGGGTTTTATCCGACCCTCTACTTCTCCAGCAGGCGCTGCGCTCTTCTTCGTTGGAAAGAAAGACGGTTCTCTACGCCCTTGCATTGACTATCGGGAACTAAATAAGATTACGGTGAAGAACAGGTACCCATTACCTCTGATTCCTGAACTATTGGAAAGAATTCGGTCAGCCAAAATCTTTACCAAATTAGATCTCAGAGGAGCGTATAATTTGGTCCGCATTCGACCCGGTGACGAATGGAAAACAGCCTTCCGAACCCGTTATGGGCACTATGAATATCTGGTGGTGCCTTTTGGACTCTGTAATGCCCCTGCTACCTTCCAGCATTTAATTAATGATGTCCTCTGAGAGTTATTGGACCAATTCGTAGTGGCATACCTGGA
The DNA here is from genome assembly GCF_040206685.1 of Ascaphus truei. Classification (NCBI taxonomy): domain Eukaryota; kingdom Metazoa; phylum Chordata; class Amphibia; order Anura; family Ascaphidae; genus Ascaphus; species Ascaphus truei. The sequence continues at coordinate 142,649,472 of NC_134486.1, forward strand.
TGACATCCTTGTCTTCTCAGATAATATCATGGATCATCAGAGACATGTCCGAATTGTCCTTGAGAGTCTCCGTAAGTACAAATTGTTCATCAAGTTAGAAAAATGCGAATTTGAAAAGACCAGCATGCAATTTCTCGGTTACATCATCTCTCCCGAGGGTTTGAGTATGGACCCAAGCAAGATTCAAGCCGTGGTGGAATGGCCAATCCCTCGAAATGAAAAGGACATTCAGAGATTTGTGGGTTTTGCCAATTTCTATACACGCTTTATTAAAAATTTCTCTGGCATTATTGCCCCAATCACCCAACTCACACGGAAAGAATTCCCCTTCAAATGGTCTCCTAAAGCGGATGCGGCATTCGAACAATTGAAGTCACTCTTCACATCTGCCCCTATCCTCATCCATCCAAATCCAGAATTACCATTCATCTTGGAAGTGGATGCATCCGACTCCGCTGTTGGTGCCATTCTGTCACAAAGAATTGGAACCAAGATGCTCCTTCATCCATGTGCATTTTATTCATACCAAATGTCAACAGCTGAATGAAATTATGACATCGGAAACAAAGAACTCTTAGCTATAAAAGCTGCATTCTTTGAGTGGAGACATCTACTGGAGGGGGCCAATCATCCAATTACGGTCTATACGGATCACAGGAACTTAGAATTCATTCGGTCCGCAAAGAGACTATCTGCGCGACAAGCCAGATGGGCTCTCTTCTTTGCAAGATTTCAGTTCCATATCTCATACTGCCCTGGCTCCAAGAATGGGAAAGCCAACGCCTTGTCACGGTCCTTTCCTAATCCTAGTTCAGACAAAGAGCAAGAAGAAACTATTCTTCCAAAAAGAAATTTTTGGGGCGTCACATTCTCTGCCGATCTCCTCACACGAATAAAGGGAGCCTACTCAAATGACACTTTTCTTAAAAACCCTCCTCCGGAAGCAGAACTATTTCTATGTGATGGTCTCTGGAACTGTAAGGATCGTCTGTTCGTCCCTAAGGAGGTAAGATTAGAGGTGCTCCAATTAATGCACGACTCCCGACCCGCTGGTCACCCAGGTGTCCTAAAGACACAGGAACTGTTGTCTCGCTCTTTTTGGTGGCCTAAATTAGCACAAGATGTTAAAGACTATGTCCTCTCCTGTGAGACTTGTGCTAGGACCAAGACCCCTCGAGCATCACCTGTGGGTTTACTGCAGCCTCTTCCGGTTCCAACTCGCCCTTGGAGGTCCATATCAATGGATTTTATTGTTGATCTGCCCCGATCAAATGGACATAATACCATCCTGGTAGTGGTGGATCGACTTACAAAGATGGCTCACTTCATTGCAGCACAGAATTTTCCTTCTGCAGAACAGACAGCCAAGTAGATTGTGAAAGAGGTGTTTCGGCTTCACGGGGCTCCTGATGAGATCATATCCGATAGAGGGGTACAATTCACTTCAAAATTTTGGAGGACCTTCTGTTCCTCTCTAGGAATTCGTTTAAATTTATCGTCTGGCTATCATCCACAATCCAATGGCCAGACAGAAAGGACCAATCAGACTTTGGAAGAATACTTACGATGTTTTGTTTGTCATCTCCAGGATGACTGGATTGATTTCCTACCATTAGCTGAGTTTTCATACAATAACTCACATCATTCATCGACTCAGAAGAGCCCCTTTTTCTCAAATTATGGATTTCATCCAACCTTTATTCCTCATTTTCTATCTTCGGGCCCCATTCCGGCTGTTACAGAGAAACTGGAGACTCTGCGAGACATCCAGGAGACCCTCAAAGAGACACTTCGTGAGACTCAAGTAAAGTACAAAAGAGCAGCAGACCAACACCGCAGACCCTCCCCAGAATTTCAAGTCGGGGATAAAGTCTGGCTTTCTACAAAAAATCTACGTCTAAAGGTTCCAACCATTAAATTGGGCCAAAAATACATCGGGCCATTTCGCATCTCAGCACTAATAAATCCAGTGTCCTTCAGATTAGAGCTTCCTGAGACCATCAAAATACACCCTGTGTTTCATTCTCCTCTGCTGAAACCTTTCCGTGAGAACCCGTTTCCTGGACGGAGACTTCCTCCCCCTGAACCCGTCCTCGTGGATAATGAAGAGGAATTCATTGTGGAAAGAATTTTGGATTCCAGGTTACACCGAGGGAAACTACAGTACCTGGTTCACTGGGGGGGCTATGGCCCAGAGGAGAGGTCTTGGGAACCCAAAGATTTTGTACATGCTCCGCGACTTGTCAAAGCTTTCCACCGACGATATCCAGACAAGCCTAGCAAGGATCGTCCGGAGAATGCTCTTGGGAGGGGGGAGTAATGTCATATTCTCTAGCCTGCTGTATCCATGCTTGGCCACCGGGACTGCTGCCACTCTCAATGTCTTGTTCTAGCCTGCAGTACCTGCAGTACTTGCAGTACCTATACTAGCAGGGATTGCTGCTGCTAAACTAAGGAACATTCCAGACTCTGATACCTGACACCTATGCACCTGTGCTCCACCTCTCAGCCTGCCTATATAAACCTCCCTTTCCTGTTCCTCCCTTGCCTGTTTATACTGGTTCCTTAGCTCCTGCAAGGTTCCTGTGTTTACTGCTGTGCTAGCTATTGCTATCATCCTGTTCCAGTTTCCTCATTGCCGACCTCTGCTTGTTTCCTGACTTTGCTACCTGCTGCCTGCCTCGGACCCCTGCTTGTTTCCTGACTTCGCTACCTGCCGCCTGCCTCGGACCCCTGCTTGTTTCCTGACTTCGCTACCTGCTGCCTGAATCTGATCTCTGCTTATGACCCCTACTTCGCTCCTTGCTGTTCCTGCCACTGGGATCCACTTCAGCCGAAGTCCAATCCTTGACACCTCCATAGTAACATATACAGTATGGGGCCCAAATAGGAGCTAGGTGGGTCCTATATAGGTGGGGTGCCTAGAGTGAGAATATGAGAGTAACCGGGCCCCATACAGGGATCTTATACATGCCCCCAATAGATGGTATACAGGACCAAACCATAGTACTATAATCACTGGAATGCAAGCAGATCCAGTTCCTCATTGAGGCCTTCTGGTGACATGGTGTTTAATCTGAAGATCCAATAGGATCTCTCTGTCTTAATTTCAGAAATCGATCTCCTCTGGCTGTCCCCATGGATATGCTCTTAATTCACAAAACCTTCAATCCATGGGGATCCTGTGAATGTTTTAAGGCAAAATGCCTGGATACACCATGTCCCATAAACCCTTTCATGATGTTACGTTTGTATTCAAGGAACATTTCTCTCAATTTCCGCTTAGTGCGCCCTACATACTGTAGCCACAGGGGCAAGAGAGAAGATATATTACGTGAGTAATATTACAATTGATAAATTGTTTTATTTTAAACTCTTCTTTTGTGACCCTGGATATGAATTTATTTTCTTTATTGCTAATAAATTAACAAGTTAGTCATCTGTTCCCTCCACATTTATAACAACCTAAGGGACGAATCGGTAGCCATGTCTCTTTTGTATTCTGCATTGTCCCTTGCTGATTCTTTTCTTTAAGCAGTATGCTTGGTGCAATAATGTTCTTTAATGATCTCGCTTTTTTGAATACAACCGAGGGTCTCTCCTCCAATTCCTTTTTAAGGATGTTGTCATTCAGTAATATCCCCCAATGTTTGTTAATAATTTTGTCAATTGTACTGGCCGATTTATTATATTTTGTGATAAATAAAGACTTCATTTCTACTTTGTTTTGCTTGTGTGTTTCTTTTTCTCTATTTATATTAATAAGTTGACTCCTATTTAGATTCCTAACTTTAATCAGGGACTGCTCTACTTCTTCTTTTCTATATCCTTTTTCCGCAAAAAAAATTCTTCAAAAGATTGGCCTGTTCCTCGAAGTCTACTTCTTTTGTGCAATTCCTTTTTATTCATAGGAATTGTCCATAGGGGATATTGGATTTCCATTTTTTTCAAATGATTGCTCTTAGATTGAAGGTAGCTATTGGCGTCAACTGTTTTGAAATGGGTTCTCGTACAAATCCTAGCATTATCGCTAAAAAGGTTAAGATCTAAAAAAGTCTATAGAATGATAATCATATTTAACTGTGAATTTAAGATTCATATCATTAGTATTAATAAAAACAATAAAATCCTTCAGGCTATCTACTCCCCCTTTCCAGATAAAAATGAGGTTATCTATAAATCTCTTATAAAATAAAATGTTATCTTAAAAAGGGTTATTGTTCCATATTCGTTGGTCCTCCCAGTAGCCCATATATAAATTAGCAAAACTGGGAGCAAATTTTGTACCCATAGCTGTTCCACAGCAGTGTTGGTAAAATGTCCCTTCAAAGTTAAAACAATTATGTGTTAAAATATATTTTATACAGTTGCAGATAAAATCCAGCTGATCTGGACACATTCAAAAATCTTTCTGTAAAAAATATCTAGCTGCTTCTATCCCTATTTCATGTTCTATACAAGTGTTTAATGCTGATACATCGCAGGTGACCCAGATCAAGTCTTCTGACCAAATGAAGTTCTGGATTAGGTCCAATAGATGCCCCATATCTCGAAGGTGTGAATTAAGATTTTTAACATGTTTCTATAGAAATGAATCTATAAATTCTGATAGATTAGACGTTATGGAATCAATACCAGCAACTATTGGTCTCCCTGGTGGATCAATAAGACTTTTATGTATCTTGGGTACATGGTAAAAAATTGGGGTTCTAGGATGGGGGATATTTAAAAATGCATGTTCTGCCTTGTTTATAATATTTCTATCTAACCCTTCTTTTAAAAGTTCAATTAATGTTTGTTGATAATTAAAAATGGGATCCGAATTTAATTCTACATAGGATACAGCATCACCTAGTAGTCTCTTAGCTTCTTTGATGTACTCAGTTCTATATTGAATCATGATCCCTCCACCCTTATCTGCTTGTCTTATCACCAGATCAAGATGATTTCGCATATCTTCCAGGACGTTTTTTTCAGTGATGTCCTGAAGAAGCTAAATCTGGCGAAACGCGTTTGATGTTGATGCCTTTTGATCATCTGGAGCCACAATAGCTCTGGGGATCACCGTCAGCCCAAACAGCAGTGAGGACCAGCGGGAAGACCGGCGCATGCGCGGCACGAAGATGCGAACAGGGAGGGACAGATCAGACTGTGCAGAAGTCTGAGAAGCCTCCAACTGCCTCCAACTGCCGTGGGACTCTACTTGCAATCAAGGGCTGGAAACGAGTGACCCCAGTAATACTCCAACAGAGAGGGACTGCTCCAAAGCACCTACAGTTGCTATACCTTACCACACCTTGTGTGTCTGGTCGTTTGTGAGTGCTATTTTATCTATCTTTTTATTTATTGTCAATAAACAGTATTATGCTATGCCTTTCTCCATTTCATCTTTCAAGGTAACAGCAGGAAGGGTATAGAGGAATACATGCAGCAAGAACAAAGCACAGGTAAGTGTCAAGTTCTTTAACTTTATCTCTATACTAACATCCCTAGCGATATCAACGCATATTATACCACTGGTTTGTGGTGTGTTTTTGTTTTCTGTTTTCTCTCTACATATTACGGAAAAAGAAGCAATAAGACCACGCGCTGGAGGACTTAGATTCACACATACTCTTAAAATCTTTAAAAACTAATTGGTAAAACAGTTCAATATTATGACCTTTGGATTGTATAGGATAAAAGGTAGATTTAGGTTTAAAATCTGTATGCCTAATATAAGTCCCAAGTTCTCTCTCTATTGTGTTGATTTCTGGGGCGTCCACTTCTCCTTCCTCATTTAATAATGCTATCATATCAACCAAATAATTTTGTTCCTTTTGGTTGAAACCTGCATCATAAATAGGTACAACTTCATCTTTCTTGATCTTTAAAAAGTGATGTTTAAGGGTCAACTTTCTGGTGAACCTATGCAGGTCAATAAAGAGATCAAAGAGGTTGGGGTTGCTAGGGGGGCAAAAGACAGATCCTTCTCTAAAATGCTAATCTGAGCTAGATTAAGGGTCTGTGAGGATAAATTAAATATGCTTTTTGCTTTATTCTCCTTTTTTAGCTTTGACTCTTTTTTTTGCTGAGCTTTTTTGCCCCCTCTGCAACCTCTTTTTCTGGTTTTCTTAATTCTTTCTGTGTCTGTGCTAATTGTTTCTTTCTTAGCTGCAGTGTTTCCTCCTGTGACACCTGCGAGTTGTCTTTTTCCCCTTGTTCTATCCGACCTTACGTGATAGATCTTGTCTCCTTCCCTAAAAAAACAACCGGGGTAGTGTGGGACGGAATATCAATGTTGGATTCTTTGGGTCTAGTCCCCCTCGGGTATTCTGTATTGGTTTTGTTTGTACCTTGAGACTTACTAGTCTCAACCCGAGTACTTTCCAACAATGGTATATTCTCCCTTCCACTTACCCTGGGTGTATGACGTACTTCTACTCTTGGTGTATGCGTCTGTTGCCTGGAATATCCATTCCTCCTATTAGGTTCTCTATCTTTGTCTATATGGTTCCTATCTTGTTTCTTATACCATGGTGCCTGCGGTTTCTGCCAAGCCCTACCCTGGTCATTGTAGTCATTTAAATGGGTAGCTCTGGATTTCCAAGATCCCCAGTTTCTCTGTTGCTCTAGATTATAATCTCGGATATCCCTCTCAAATTTCTTATTTTTCATTTCAAGTAATTAATTATCAAACTTTTCCATCTTTTTATCAATATTAATCTTTAAGTCTCTAAATTCAGGAGTTTCTTTATGCATTTTTATCTCATTTTGGAGTATGGTGATTTCTTTATCTGTACTCTCTAATTTATTTTCCCTATAGCTAATTAGCAGTCTCAACAGGGCACACGATCCTGCATCTAGTATTTGATACCAGGTTCGGGTGAATTCCTCATCATTAAATGTGGGATTTTTTTGAAGCCTCAGACCTCTGGGTATTCACCCTTCCTCATGGTATTTCTTTAGAAAAACCATATCCCACCAATGTTTAGATTCAATTCTTAAAAGGTCTTCAAGTTTATTGAAACCCAACGTCAAATCATACCTGGGTTCCTCATGTATTAATTTGGTATGATTCAAAATACCCTTGGTCAGTATTTTCCTTTTTTGAAACCTGTCATTGTCTGTGGCAAAGCTAGCCATACTACTGTAGGTGGTCCCTTCTATATGGCAGTGAACTTGAAAGTCGCACTCACGTGGTGACTCTAGTATCACTAGATGTGTAAGAATGTGTGGAGGAAACAAAGGAACAGGAGGGAGTGCGCTGAAAAGGTCACTGCCAATGATCAAGGGTGAGACACCAGAAATTATAAATATCAAAGAGCTAGACAGATGGCTATAACTGTAGCTACTGGGTATGATCTGGGGTCATATGACATGAACCATATGCCTGATGTGTACGGAGTATATATCTAAACCCAAGCTAGCTGGATTGCAATACTGTAGTATAGCTGTACAGTGTACCAAGGGGTGTAAGATAGACAAATGTACAGTAGTTATGAATGTGGTAAAAGTCCCAAATGTATAGAAGGGAATATATCACCCCCTCTCTCCGAGGTGCAAGAGTAATTACTCTTAAAAAAAAAAAAGGATAAAAAATATTGATTTTAAGTTCCAGTCCAAAAGAAAAAAACTTCTAGCTGTGTGCTGCCCCAACACCAAGGATCACCACTCCTGGATATAAACAATAGACAAAACACAAAAAACAGGGGTGCTGTAGCAGATATAGGTGTTGTATTGGACTGAACAAAAAGATACATGCAGAAATGGCAAGAAGCTGTGTGAAAAGTAAATGGATAAACCTAAAATGACCCTACTCCCTAGGGCACTGTTTTTTGCTTAAGGAACCCCAGAATTTGATGATGAAATTCTGGGGAACTCTAGCCCTCGCCCCCATGTCTCTCGCCCCGTCTCTTGTGTCTCTCCCCTCTTACACTCTCTCTCCCCCTCACACTCTCTCCCTTACGCTCACTCTGCCCTTCTCTCTCTTCTATACACACACCCCCCCCCAGACACACATACACACACACACGTACTCTCCCCCTCTCACTTACACACACGCACACACACACACTCACCCCTCTCACTTACACACACTCACCCCCTCTCACTTACACACACACTTTAAGGGAGCTAACACACACACTCACTTAAGGGAGCCAACACACACACATTCACTTTAAGGGAGCAAAAACACACACACACACACTCACTTTAAAGGAGCTACCCCTCCAACTTACACACACACAGACACACACAGACATACTCTCCTCGTCTCACTTCTTGCACACACACACACACACACACACACACACACACACACACACACACACACACACACACACACACACACACACACACACACACACACTTACAAACATACATGAACACACACTCACTTTAAGGGAGCTACCACTCTCACTTACACACATTCACTTTAAGGGATCTAACATCAGCACACTTACTTTAAGGGAGCCAACATAAACACACACACACACACACACACACTTACTTTAAGGGAACTAACACACACACACTTTAAGGGAGATAATACACACATACACACACACTTTACGGGAGCTAACACACACACACACACACACACACACACACACACACACACACACACACACACACACACACACACACACACACACTCACTTTAAGGGAGCTAACACACACTCACTTTAAGGGAGCTAACACACACACACACACAAACCCACAAACACACTTTAAGGGAGTTAATCCCCCCCCCCCCTCCTCTCTCTCACTTTAAGGGAGCTAACACACACACACTTTAAGGCAGCTGAGAGCGTTCACTTTTTCCCAATCCTTCCTCTCCCTCCTGTCAGCTGGAAGTTGACACGACTTCCGGCGCCAGCAGAAGCAGGCCAAGGGTGGATAGCAGTGACCTGGTGGCGGCTGCTGCTGCTGAGCTCTGGAGCTGCCGGGTCACTGCTCTGTGGGCTCTCCCACCTCGGCGGGACCGCAGAACCCCTGAGGGGTGCTCGCGGAACCCCGGTTGAAACTCACTGGCTTAGGGAGTCATAGCAAGCAATGATAGAGGCTATTGAATAGACATGCCATGCAGTTAAATCTTGCACCACTCGCTAAATTATTCATACTCTATGGCCTAAATACATTTTTTTTTTCCTCTCAAAAGAATAATTTTGGGAGCATAAAAGGGTTCATGTAAGTTTTAAACCATTTCAGTTAAATGATCTCTTTTTTTTATTTTGCAGAAACATTTGGCTGCTAATTTAAAGGCGCTGTCCACCGTAACAACATATATTGAACATGTAATAAAGTTAAATTATTTAGACCTCTAATACTTTCGCTTTAATTCTAATGACTTTACTATTTGGGAAATTTGTTTCAAAACAGTTAACAGTTTTTATAATTCAAGGAAATACACCTAACTGTGTAAAATAGTTAAATAATCTCAGCTACGCTACACAAACTGTCCTAATGCCAAATAAATATTGTTTTACAGTGATACAATATTCTTAAAAAATATAAAACTGCTGGCTATTTTCTAAACTAAAGAATGATTTGATTAGGATAGAAATAGAAAGCTATAGGATGTGTTAAAGAACAACAACAAGAAACTAAATCTAAACCAAGGAACTGTCTAAGCTATTTTTGGCTCAGCACAGAGAGAGTTGTAGGCGCTGTTTTGCATATGTCAGCACTGAACAGCATCTGGCTGGTACAACCTCCTTGTCCATTTGTAATCTACAAGGATCAGCAGAATGTGCAGCAGGCACACAACTGTGGCTCGGGAATACACAATAATGTTGTCATAATTTCATTAAAACATAGTATATCACCACTACCCCAGAAATCCCTAAATGGGGACATTACCCATTACTAATTATTTGACATTGACAATAGTAACCGTCCTCATGAGTGCTAAAATAAGGTAATGGAGAGCAGAATAGGTGGCATATATTTTTAGCTACGGTATACAGTATGTGTTTATTTGAAATAGTACCCTTATATTCTTGCCAGGTTTCTGTCCCTTGGGTCTTTACAGGCATTTAGACGCTATGCTTAACGCAGAGCATCCATCTGCCTTCCTGTATTCAGAACAATATTTGAATGTTCAAAGTAGCTCACTTACCCTCCAAGGTACTGTTTAAGGTAATCAGTTTGCAACATCTACACAAAAACAGAAAATACACTTGATTTCTTCTGGGAACAGAATCCTGTTATTACCTGGAGAGTAAAATGTGAACTAAAAGTCAGCAATAGTATGTACAAAGCTTTAAATATTAAACAATGGTATGGTTCAAAATAAGGCATTAAGGTCAGAGAAGGACAAATCTAAATTCGTTAGATGTCTGCTTCAAATTTGTCCTTTCAAAACTGGATGACCTGCAGTGCCCTTGGTTTTATTTTTCTGTGTGAACAATGTAGGGCAAGGGTGGCCAACTGTTGTTTCAGGCATGCCAATAGATGGGCACACATTTTGTTGGTGGGTCATTGTCCTACCCCCTCCTTCCTCTCTCACAATTCCACCCCCATCTCCTCCTCCCCATCTCCTCTCATTCAATTCCCCTGCTCTCCTCCTTTCTCACTCCATCCCTCCTCCTCTCACTAAATTACCTCAATATCCCTCACTAAATTGTGCCCCCCTTCTCCCACTCAATGTCCCCTCCTCTCACTCTCATTCAATTCCCCACCCTCCTCCTTTCTCACTCCACTGCCTTCAACTCAATCAATTACCCCCAATCTCTGCTCACTAAAGTGTGCCCCCCTCCTCCCATTCAATTCCCCTGCCTCTCACTTAATTCCCCACCCTCCTCCTCTCACTGAACTCCCCCCGCTGCCTCTGACTCAATACCCAACTTCCTCCTCTTTCACTCAATTCCATCCCTCCGTCTTTCTCACTCAATATCCCCCTCCAACTCGTCTCTTACCCAATCCCGCCCCTCACACTCAACACCCCTCCATCTCTAAAAATGTTACCTTTGGGAGAAGCCTCCGTTCCTGTGGTGGAGAGGAGCTGAGACTCCATAGTTGGATGATGAAGTTGGGCCCGAATTCCGGGTGGGCCCAACTTCTAGCACCGGTCGTGTGCACTGACAGGGCGGGGGTGGCGGATGGACATGGGACAAGAATTGTCCAACCTGATGTTGGGGCTATGGGCCTCATTCTATAAAGTGCTCTCACAGAATGACACATTGAAGTCAATGGGGTTTCTGTGTGATAGCAGCGGATCTATCGTACTTTACGTAGTAAGCACCTATCTATCAAGGAGAAAGTGGTGCAATTGGGAGGGAAAACAAACTTTGCCAGATTCATGAAAAAATCCTATTGGTTGCAATAGATTTTTTTCTATGATATTTATAGTACATTTTTTTGCCTTTTAATTGCACTACTTTTACCTTAATACATACAGTTCCTACTGTATATGTTTGAGACATTTAAGTTGCTGAAGCCTGGCAGTGTAGTAAACATTTGTTCTTTATAGAGACAAATGCAATAATATGTTCATACTCTGAAGGTAGTCCCACAATTTATGTAACATCTTCAGGATTTTAGTTATCAAAATTAATTTCAGAGGGAAAGCTGCGTTTCACTTTTAAAGTGGGATACACTATTGAGTTTAACAGGGAGTTCAACAGAAGTGAACTAAGAAGTGGACAACAGCACGCATATTGGGCCTGGATTCTGGAGTTGAACTGCGCTGGAAAGGAGGGCATATTCTATAAAAAAAACTCGAAGACCCTTCACTCTAGAACACCACCACTCATACATTAGATTTAGCACCTCTTGCACTTCATCCTCATCCTGACTCAATTTTCAGTGTCCAGAACTCACCACTGAACTTGTACTACTACCACTGCCAAACCTACTACTGTTTACATTTGCTATAACCCCACGTTTTCTCAAACTACAACTTTCTTTCGGCCATCCTCATTATGTCTCTAACTCCATTCATATATCTCCATCTGTCCTTCCTTTTCCATTTCTCAGTTCAGATGAACTCCTTTCCTATCTGCATCCTTTGACTCCACTCCTTCAATACACCCTGCACTACAACAGACCCCTACAAATCCTCCTCACACATCATCTTTCTTTCCATGCTTCTCCTCCTTGCTTCTGAATATCTCTCCCAATCCTGGTCCCTGTCTGATTTCTACATGCTCTCATCCTTGCCTCCCACATACAACTTCTGCTCCACCTAACCTCATACCATCCCCTGTTAACCTCCCTCCCCTCTCCTTTTTTGCTGTGCCCTTTGGAATGCACGCTCCCTTTCTAACAAGTTTCTCTCTGTACACAAATGTAACGTGCTCTCACCACAAACTGGACTAGACCACGGGGCTGAGGTGGAGATGTATATAACCGCCGCCCTACAACCACGGGAACAGGTCCGGAGTGCAGAGTCAGTGTTGTGTAGCCAGGTCAGGGTAGGAGAGTTCAGGTAGGTCGTGGAACTTGCCGTGGTCCTGGGTAGGAGAGAGGAGAGTGGTCGTTATCCGTAAGCCGTGTGTTGCAGGGTACATGCAACTACACACGTGGGTTTCTTGACAAGGCTGTTTTATTTTGCCTTGAAAAATATACAGCACACAAAACAAAAATAGCTCTTTTTCAGCAACAAACGAAAATGGCTTTTCCTTCAGCAAACCGAACAAAACAGTTTCTCTTTAGCAGACAGTTTATATATATGCAGCTACCCTTTTTCTATGCAGGGGACAGACAGTTCACAGTTTCACTACTTTGCTACTCAGACCTTGTTTTCAGGAATCACTTTAGCAGATTACTCCTCTCTCATCAACAGCCAACTCCATGTGTCTACAACCTGGGTTTTAACACACCTTGATTAGGCAGCTGGGATCAACTAATTGTCCTGAGGTTCCCAGCTGAAGTTTAACCTAGTCAGTGCTGCACTGCAGACTAGACATAGGTTTTCCAGGCATATAACTGGTGGCTTTTATTTACCCTGTCACATTCCTCCCCTGTTAGTGTGTGGCTGGGGCTACGCAAGGCTGAAGCCCGACCATCCACCCCTTCTCTAGAAAAGAAGTCAGCATTTGCGTTCTCTTTTCCCGGCCTATGCTGAATCTCAAATGAGAAGGGTTGGAGGGCCATATACCACCTAGTCAATCTAGCATTGGAATCCTTCATGCTATTTAACCATTTCAGTGGAGCATGATCCGTCACCAAAGTAAAATGGACTCCTGTCAGGTAATGCCTCAAAGCCTCGATTGCCCACTTTACTGCGAGGCACTCTTTCTCAATCACTGAGTAATTTTTTTCCCTTGGGAACAATTTCCTACTCAGGAAAAGGATAGGATGTTCAACTCCCACAAACTGTTTTGACAACACTGCCCCTAGCCCTATCTCTGATGCATCTGTTTGCACTATAAAAGGGCTGTTGAAGTCTGGGCTTCTAAGGATGGGACCCTCTGATAAACACCTTTTTATGTCCTCAAAGGCTCTCTGACAATCCCTTAACCACACCACTTGTGTAGGGGCACACTTTTTTGTGAGGTCCGTTAAAGGGGCTGCCACTTCCGAATAGTTGGGGATGAACCGCCGGTAGTACCCTGCTAAACCAGCAGAGAGCGTACCTGCGTTTCTGTTTGGGGGGTCGGAACTTCTTTCAGGGCAGCTACCTTGTCGGCTAGTGGCCTTACTTTTCCACCTCCCACTGCATACCCTAAATATTTAGTTTGCGCTTTACCCAAGGCACATTTCTTAGGGTTGGCTGTGAGCCCTGCCTCTCTTAGAGATTTGAGGACCGCTTTCAGCCTATTTAGATGGTCCCGCCAGTGTTTACTATAAATGACAATGTCATCTAGGTAGGCTGCGGCATAAATCCGATGGGGCCTCATTACCTTATCCATGAGTCTCTGAAATGTGGCTGCGGCTCCATGCAGTCCAAATGGCATTGTCACAAACTGGTATAAACCCATGGGAGTGGCATAGGCTGTTTTGCATTTGGACTTTTCCTCTAAGGGTATTTGCCAGTATCCTTTTGTCAAGTCCAACGTGGATATATATTCTGCGTTACCAAGGGCGTCAATTAATTCGACCACCCTTGGCATCGGATATGCGTCAAACTTGGATACCACATTGACCTTTCGGCGGTCCACACAAAATCTTACCTTCCCATCGGGTTTATGGACCATAACTAGTGGACTACACCACTCACTGCATGATTCCTCAATCACTCCTAAGTGTAACATTTCTTGTACCTCCTTCTCTACCAGAGCCCTACGACTTTCAGGCTACCTATAAGGATGGGAACGTACTTTTACCCCAGGTGCTGTCTCGATTGCATGGGAAATTAAGTTAGTTTGTCCTGGTAAGTCAGAAAAAACATCCTGGAATTGTGTAATTATTGCTAACAAGTCCCCTTTTTGTTCAGAGGATAACTGTTTACCCATTGGGATTTTCTCGTCACTCACAATGTTCTCCCGTGGAGGCTGAGGACCCAAGTCTGTTTCCTCCTCCACCGGGTGGATGAATAGAGACCGCTGCATCTTCCAGGGTTTCAGCAAGTTCACATGGTAAATTTGTTTACCCTTCCTGGACCCTGGTTGAGCGATCTCGTAATCCACATCACCCGTACGGTGGAGTACTTTGAATCAGCCCTGCCATTTGGCCAGGAGTTTACTCTCGCAACTGGGTAACAATAACATCACCTGGTCTCCTGGGTGAAACACTCTCATGCGAGCATTCTGATTGTAATGTCTCTCCTGACTGTCCTGGGCTGATCTAAGATTCTCCCTGGCAAAATGGCCGACCACATCTAGGTGCTTCCTAAGGTCTAGTACATATTGCAGGGTATTCTTAGAAGGGGATTGCTGTTCCTCCCAGGACTCCTTTAGGTGGTCTAGGATACCCCGTGGTTGGCGGCCATAGAGCAATTCAAATGGAGAGAATCCCGTGGAGGCCTGGGGAACTTCCCGCACTGCAAAAAGCAGAAAAGGGAGAAGTTCATCCCAGGCTCTCTTTTCTGAGTCTACAAATTTCCTCAGCATCCCTTTTAGAGTTCGGTTAAATCTTTCCACCAATCCGTCAGTCTGTGGATGGTAGACCGATGTCTGAACAGACTTGACCTCTAGTAACTTTAAGACATCCTGCATCAGTTTAGCCATGAAATTTGTACCTTGGTCTGTCAACTAACCTGGGGAAGTCCAACCCGTGAGAACAGTTCCAACAACTTGTTGGCTACTTGCTTCGCCATTGCTGTTCTCAGGGGGAACGCCTCAGGATACCATGTTGCATAGTCCACTATTACAAGGATAAACCTGTGTCCATTCGCAGAAGGTTCTAGAGGTCCTACCAAGTCTACCCCAATCCTCTCAAAGGGAACTGACACCAAAGGTAGAGGAACCAAAGGGGCTGTTTTTTGTCCTTTTGGACTAGTTAGCTGGCACTCCGGACATGCTGCACATAGCTTAGCAATATCACTATGCATCCCTGGCCAATAGAATCGGGATGAAATACGGTCCAATGTTTTATCCCTGCCCAGGTGACCACCCCAAGGGACAGTATGGGCTAGAGTGAACACAGATTTAACAAACGCCTTGGGAACCAATATCTGTCTGGTGACCTCCCCTGTTTGTGTCTGCCTATTCACCCTATATAGGATATCCTTTGATAGCTCAAAATGGGGGAATACTATCACCCCCTGTGCATCTAAAATCTGTTCATCAATTTTCACCACCTTGTCATACTATCTCGCAAGGAGTGGGTCTTCTTTTTTTCTTCTGGCGAAAGTCAGGGAGGTACAGGTCTGGTAAATCTCCAGGGCCCATATCCCCCTCCCTTTGGCCATCCCCAGCCATCACTTGTGACCTCTGACTACTAGAATGGTCACCTTGAGACCCAGATTTCTGCAACCAGTCCTGTTTGTCCCAGCGTCTTTGCTTCCGAGTCTTTTGAACCCGGTGTCTACTGGAAAAAAGGTCTGCCGAGAAGGGGAACAGTTTGCCAGGGTTCTCCTGAGCCCCAGAAGGAGGTTCCTCGTGAAAGACTGGGGCCATTAGTTCCGCAAAGTAAGGCCAGTCCAGACCGAGCACAACGGGGGCAGGTAGCCAAGGAGTGACTCCTATTTCAAGGTAAGCCTCCTGACCTTTTACCTGTAGCCGGATTTTTGCCGTCGGATAGCGTTTTACATCGCCGTGTATACATTCTATGCTCCATGGGGAGTCAAAAGAACACACGTTGGGCGGTAACAATTCCTGGAGGACCAGAGTTTTCCCAGAGCCCGAATCTACAAGGGCCTGGACGGTTTTTCCCCCAATCAGGGCTAAAAGTAGCCAGGGCTTGTAATTTTCCCCAGAAAAAGCCGAGGCGACGGTTCTGCTGAATGAACAATCCATCAGTGGACAGTCCACATACCGGTGGCCTTGTTCTCCGCAGGCAGAACATGGAGAGGGTTCCCTCACAGGAGGGGGCTGTGGATAGCGCTCCGCTGGACCAGTTACTGGAGACCAGGCATCTGGTGGGTCCTGTGGGCGACGTCCTCGGAAGTTCCTCTCACTTTGCGACGAGCCGACATCCGGAAGGAGATGAGGGTCTCTGCGGGGACCAGCATTTGGACTCCGTCCTTGCTGGAATGACTGCTCCTTCCTTTGGACTTGGCGGTTCCGTGACGGCCCGTAGGTTCCCCATTGATCCGACCTCCCTCTTTGGGCATTCGCAAGTGCCGGTGGAGTCGGGTCCAGGACACTCTCCTGCTGCTCAGCCCCAAGGAAGTTCTCCATGAGTCGGACCGCCAAAGCTAGGGTTTCAGCAGCGTGGCGTTTTACCCACAAGCGTGCGGGAGGGGGTATTACTTGAAGAAACTGTTCCAAAACCACCTGCTCAAGAATTGCCTCCTTAGTGCACTCCTCGGGTTGTATCCAGCGCATACACAAGTCCAATAATCGCTGAGCGAGGACGCGGGGTCTCATCTTAGCGGTGTACTTCATGTTCCGGAACTGCTGCCGGTAGGTCTCTGGGGTCAGACCTAAGCGATCCAGTATGGCGGCTTTTACTTGGCGGTAGTCCATTGCCTGATCTGTAGGGAGGCCCTGATATGAGGCCTGGGTTTCACCTATGAGGAGCGGGGCCAAAGCAGTTGCCCAGCGATCTGCAGCCCAGCCCTGAGCTTCGGCGACTCTTTCAAATGTTAGTAAAAAAGTCTCTGGATCCTCATTCGGAGCCATTTTCCTCAGGAGTATCGGGGGTCTGCTGGCCAGTTCTGCACCGGCAGACCCTTGGAATTGGGTCAGCAGCTTGGCAATCCGCTCATCCTGTGCTGTCTGTAGTCCTTCATCTCTCTTCACTTGCAGCCGGGCCTGCTCGCACAGAAACGCTTTCAACATTTCTTCCATTCTTCTGTGTGTGTGTGTGGCCCTTTAACTGCAGGAGCCATTTCAAAAAAATCAAATCTCACTTCTTGACAACCATATGTTGCAGGGTACATGCAACTACACACGTGGGTTTCTTGACAAGGCTGTTTTATTTTGCCTTGAAAAATATACAGCACACAAATCAAAAATAGCTCTTTTTCAGCAACAAACGAAAATGGCTTTTCCTTCAGCAAACCGAACAAAACAGTTACTCTTTAGCAGACAGTTTATATATATGCAGCTACCCTTTTTCTATGCAGGGGACAGGCAGTTCACAGTTTCACTACTTTGCTACTCAGACCTTGTTTTCAGGAATCACTTTAGCAGCTTACTCCTCTCTCATCAACAGCCAACACCATGTGTCTACAACCTGGGTTTTAACACACCTTGATTAGGCAGCTGGTATCAACTAATTGTCCTGAGGTTCCCAGCTGAAGTTTAACCTAGTCAGTGCTGCACTGCAGACTAGACATAGGTTTTCCAGGCATATAACTGGTGGCTTTTATTTACCCTGTCACACCGTGGTTGAGGAGAGGAGAGAGCGAGGGTCCAAAAAACAAGCCGATGTCCAGGAGTATAGAAGATACGGTTCCAGGTACGAGCAGAGGTCACAACACAGATAAGGCAACGCACAGGAACAGGCACAACCAGGGAGCAGCAAGCACACTACATAAACAACAGTTTATGCTCAGCAACTAGCACAGAAATAGACAGGGTAATAATGGAGGTAGGAAACAATCAGGGGGCAGCAGGAGAGTGATGTCATGCATAGGATACCAGCCGATAAGAGGAAGCAAGATTGGCTGCAGGTGAGAGGCAGCTGATACCTTTCTTGAGATTACCTGCCACGCGGTGTGCGCACGCAGGTGGGGCGTGGCGTGAGGCGGGCGTGTCACCAGCAGGACCAAGCGCCGTGACGCCATGACAGGAAGAAGGATCCGTGAGTGTGGTGTTTGGGTGGCACACACGCGCAAACCGATGTCTGCGTGCGCCGCAGGTATTGTTGTGTGAAGCGTCCGAGAGGCAGGACCTAGTTGCGATCCTGACAACAACTTCTTTTAATCTCACTGTCTGCTCCTCTTTGCTATAACCGCCACTTGTCTCACTCAGTCTCCGCACTGGTGCCTTTCTCCAACACTTCATGCCCTGATGGTAGGGGTGAAGGCCTGGGGCTTCTCCTCTCCTCAATATGCCATTACCAAAACCTTCCTATTCCTCCCTCTCTTTTCCTTCCTTTGAGGCTCACACTGTCCAGCTTTTTTCTATTTTCTTCTTCACATGGCGTCATCTATCACCCACCTGCCTTTACTAATCTCCTGTATTTCTGTTTTTCTCTCTGACTTTGTATCCTGGCTCTCTTTCTTTCTCTCCTCAGACTCCACTTCTCTTCACCTTGGGGATTTCCACTGCCATATTGATGCCCACTCGCTCCCTTGGGCTTCCCGCTTTCTCTCTCTCTAACCTCTTCTTTTGGCTTTCATCAATGGACTGCAGCCAGGAGCCACAAGAATGGCTAAAACATTGACAAGGTTTTCCCAAAAACTTGTCTCACTCTTATTTCTCCATTTCCCCCTTCCCTCTCTCTGACCATCATATCATCTCATTTTCTCTCTCACTTCTCCTTTCTCCACCTCCACTTGCCTTTCGTTTCTGCAGAGACCTGCACTCTATTAATCTGCTCTTGATTCCACTTTGCGCTGCTCCCTCTTTACTCTCTGCTCCACTACAGACTCTGGCAACCTGGTCATGAGCTATAACTCTGCCCTATACTCTTTCCTTGATCTACATGCCCCTCTTTTTCTATCCCATTCTCACCCTTCTATCCCAAGACCCTAGCTAAAATGCCACACACACATGCTCCTTTCCTGCAATATGAACGCCTCTGGAAGAAATCTCATACTCTCACAGACTTCCCTCACTACAAATGTATCCTATCCTGTTTAAACCCTGCCCTCTCCCAGACTAAATAAACCTACTTTTCATCACTAATCAATACTCAGAAGTCTAACCCACACCACCTCTAATCTGTCTTTGACACTCTACTCAGACCGTCATCTCTTACCTGTTTTTCTTCCTCCATTTCACCTCAGGACTTTGCTGACTATTTCAAGACAAAGAGGGATTCCATTCAAGGTATCTCCACTGTATCATCCTCATATTCTACACCTCCTCTTCCTAACTCTCCTCTTGCCTTCCTTGACTATTTCTCCTCTGTTACAGAGGAGGAGGATGTGTCACTGCTGATCCTTCCCCCTATTATGTGCTCTATTGTCCCCATTCCCTCCCATCTGCTCACACATCTTGTTCCAAATCTAATCCCTAGACTCACACATATTTTTAAGTTGCTCAACTCTCCTTTTCCACCTCCTTCAATCATGGATATCCCTACTCAAAAACAACAAGCTTGACCCTACTTATCTCTCTAATTACCGCCGTGTCTCCTTCCTACCTTTGCCTCCTTGAATGCCTTGTATTCTTTCTCTTGCTCCATTACCACCTCTCTCAAAGATACTCTCCAATCTGGCATCCACAATGCCCACTCCACGAAACAGACTTCCATTCTGCCAAAGACAAAGGTCATTACACTTTCATATTACTTGACCTTTCTGCAGCCTTTGATACCGTGGACAACCCTCTTCTTCACATTCTCCATATGCTTGGTACCCTTAACAGAGTTCTATCCAGAATTTCTTCTTACCTCTCCTATCACACTTTCAGTGTCTCGTTTGCTAACACCTCCTCCTCCTCTGTCGATATCTCTGTGAGCATACCACAGGGATCTGACCTGGGACCTCTTCTCTTTTCTCTTTACTCACTCTCTCACTCTCTAGGTGACATTATCACATCTCCTGAATTCAAATATCACCTCTATGGTAATGACACACAAATGTACCTTTCAACCCCTGACCTTATACCTGCTGTACTGACTAAAGTCTATGAATGTCTCCCCACTATATCATTCTGGATGGCCATCTGCCAACTCAAACTAAACATGTCAAAGACTGAGCTCCTCGTATTTCCCTCCCAAGCCTGGTCATACTGCCTCCCTTCTCCATTACTGTTGGCAGAACTATAATATACCCAGTATCACAAGCACGCTGCCGAGGTGTCACACTTTACTCCTCTCTCACATTTTACTCCTCTCTCACACTCTCCTCTCACATTCACATTGTATCTAAAATCTGTCATGTGTTCCTTCATAACATTGCAAAGATACGCACTTTCCTCTGTCCCTCTACTGCTAAAACTCTACCGCAGGCCCTCTTTCTCTTCCGTCTCGACTTTTGTAACTTCCTACTGTCCGGCCTTCCTGCCTCTCAATCTATCCTAAACGCTGCTACTAGCGTCCCTTTACTCTTTACGAAATCTGTCTCAGCATCTCTCCTGTTGAAATCCTTCTCGTGGCTTCCAATTAAATCTTGTATCACTTACAACATTCTTTTCCTCTCTTCTAAGGCTATATTCTCTTATGTCATTCCTTACATTTCAGCCCTAATTTCTCACGATGCACCTAAACAACTCTTGTTTTACAGTATGCTCTTGTGTTATGCATCTGTTGGATGTCATCTGTCTGCCCCTTTTGTATCTGAAGTCGTCTCCTGTCTAAAACCTTTCTCATAACTCTGGAATGTCCATCCCCTCAATATCCGACTAACACCCGCGCTTTCCACCTATAGGACCTTTCTTAAAACACACCTCTGTAACGAAGCTTATGGGTATGCACTAACCTTGGCTCCTTGTAGACACACATACCAGAACACCCTTCTTCTGTCTCGTAAGCTCTCCCCACCTACCACTTAGATTGTAAGCTCTTCGAAGCAGGAACTCCTTTTCATATGGTTTTATTTTTGAAAGGCTTATTCCCATTGTGTGTTTCACGTGTATTACTGTTGTAAAGTGATATAACCTGGATGACACTATATAAATAAATTTATACCATACTGTACATAAATACATAACCAATGTTTATTGCAGTCAGGCTTCAGTCAGATACCCGAGATTCATCAAGCTCCATTACAGGTTAATACACCCGACGGGGCATTCACTCACTTTGGCTTTAATAGAAGGTAACTCTTGTTTGAGTGTGTTAACTTGTTATGGAGCCTGATGACAAACACCCTTAGTTGTCTCCACTTTCAAGGAGCCATGAACTTCAGTAATTGTGATTACCAGTATTATTAACCAATGTATTCCAAATATACACCCATAATACAAGTGAAGGCTTACAGTTATACGTATCTTTGTTGGAATGCATTTTTCAGATGCCAATAGCAAAAATAATATTTAATGGCAGTTCATTTTGGCTTCACATATTTCCCCTAGCATCAATATGACCTTGACCCTGTTCTTATAAAACTTATTGGTTTTCTAATGGATGCAATTTTCACGTATAAAAAGCCTTTTTATTAAACAATAATAATTGGTGCCAATGCCATGTTAGAATTACAAATAGAAATGTGAGAACGTCTTAAAATTTGCTTAACAAAATCTTTCGTGGTTTAATCTTCAATTTGACGTTTCAGTCACATTTTTGCCAAAGTTTCCATTGCTTAGAATTTTGCAGATTCTACCAAATATTTGCTCATTTCACCTGCAGTATATAAAGGGTCACGTGGCACGAGGCCAATTAATAGGTTTAATGTAATTGGTTGACATTTAACATCTTTTAAATAAAATCAGACAAGTTCAGGTATTTTTAAACAACTGTCTACATTTTCAACTTTTTCCTTGCTAAACAAAAGTTTGAGGGTTTTGGTGAGTTCTTATTTTACAATGCATTCAATGTGTAATGTCTTTTTGGTGAGATCAGAGCCTCAGACCTCAGTTTATCATTCCTCAGAACTACGGGTTTTTCTTTTATTATGGTTTGTATAGTATTCATAAAGCCATCATTACTGAAACATACATAGTGACAGTACCAGAGAAAAGGGAAACATATTTAACAGAGTGTAAAGAAGATTGCTTTTCTTTACCAAGTTAATTGTCAAAGAAAAACTGCACATTTTGCCTGATCAGTGAACGTCTGCAAAAAATAGCATATTTCTAATTAGAAATTGTAGCTCACCAGCACATCAGCTAAGAATCTCTGATCATCTACAGATGCAGCATTATGGTTGGTCACGTTGCCACCCCTAAATCCTCTGCGGCCCCGTGTTTTATTAATCTGTGCTAGCGGAGTCCCAGTAAGGAGACTTAATGCCCCATTGGGATTAACACAGCGGGGGTTCCTGCATCTGAATGGGACTCGCGCTGTGAAAATCCTACCAGGCTGCACCTGTCTGTAAAAGACGCACAAAAAGAGTGATACAGAATCAGTCACTCTCTGTGTGCCTGTAACATGCAATTGCACGGATTTTATTTTAATAACACAGTATTGAAACAGGGGGGGGGGGCTCCAGAGCTCAACCACATTAATTTCAGCCCTGGGGACCCCCTGCTTCCCAACTTACAGTACCCGTTATGGGGTTCCGGTATCCCGCCATGTTTAAATTCTCCCACGTCACGGTCCACAATTCCGGGACATTTAAACAATGCAGGGAGATACTGGGACCCCATACCGGAGCCAGTAACTTTGGAAGCAGGGGATCCCCGAGGCTTAAATGAATGTGGTTCAGTTCCAGAGACCCTGTGCTTTAATACTGTGTTATCAAAATAAAATAAAAGCCGCCCATAGCGTTGCATCTCTATAGTGATTAGAGAACACTCCGCTTAATTTGGATGAGTTGTTATAATTTAGGAGCAAAATGAGAGGATCAATACCCAATAGCCTCATATCTAATCAGGTGGGGTTCCGTTGTCATCAATGGTCATTATGTACTTTATTTCAAACAATTTTAGCAAGGAAATGCAGGGATTGTTTTCTTTAGTTATACTGCTTCTCTGAGGCTACTTTTAGTGAAGTGGATATATATTATAGCTTTGCTGTGTCAAGTTTTACATAGATTATTTATTTTTTCTTCAGATCAGTAAAAATGCATTTAGTAATTTGGTGGACCATATTAAACTTGTTCAGGGCACATTACAAATTGATGCAAAACACATACATATAACAAACTCAATTCTCAGACTTATCCTTTACCACTAAAGCTATCATCTCCTTGACTACTAGGATTTGGTCTAATGGAAATGACGTAAAAACCTGAAAAACTGCCAGAAGCACTTATATTTTTAAAACTGATGACAAATGAAATTGTGTCTATAGATCAATTTTCATTATCCCAGTACTTCTTAAAGTCACCGAAAAATGTGTTTTCTCCAGATTGGGTAAGGATTTAAACAATTTTCTTTTCTATTTCCCATCTGGCTTTTACCAAAGCGTTCCACTATGACCAGGATCTTAAAAATGTAGTGACATAAAAGCCCAGATTTACAGATGTAGCAGATTTCAGTGTCCCCGCAAGCAACACTACAAAAAATGTGAAAGAATGACAAGAGAAGAAATATACAGTACAGTTTATTGATACAAAAATAGAGATTCCTGTATATTAATTATGCATCACAAACAGAAATATAATAATACAATAAAGCAACTGTAAAATAATGGTAATATGAATATAAAAGGACACAATACCATGCACAAAAATAAAATGTTATCAAAAAATGAAGTGTGAAGAATGTCCATCTATATCATGTTTATTAATTGTAATAAAAAAATGTAAAATGTGTAAAATAAATATAAATAAAATATGATTACGATGAAAAATTGCACTAAATTGAGCCATTTGCCGTACTGACAAAAGTCCATCAAAAAATATCCAACGATAAACTCCTAAAAATATATAATTATAAATATACACACATGGATAGTTTGTATGTACTGTATATATCATCATCATCATCATCATCATCATCATCATCATCATCATCATCATCATCATCATCATCATCATCCTCATCATCATCATCATCATCATCATCATCATCATCATCATCACCCTCATCACCACCATCTTCAGCCCTTGTCGATCCTCTGCTGGATGAAGGCCTCCCCAATGATCTTCCAGCAACTCCGGTTGCAAGCTTCTCTTCTCCATGTTGCTCCAATACATTTTCTGATTTCATCTTACCATTTTATTTTTGGTTGTCTCGATCTTTTAATCTCTTTTGGAACCCAGTTGAATACAATCTTTGTCCAACGATGGTCATTTCTTCTTTCAATATGTCCGACACACTACAATTTTAATTTCTTCACCCTTGTGATGATGCCATAGACTTTTGTTTGGTTTTGAACTCATTCATTCTTTTTCCTGACTCTTCGGGTAATATACAACATACATCTTTCCATACTTCTTTGAGTCTGAAGTTTCTGAATGATCTTTGCATTTAGGGTCCAAGTTTCATCTCCATATGTCAGCACGGGCAGAATACACTGGTAGTATACAAATGGGTAAATCAATTGACTAACCCTCCAGGCGCTCAGAATATAAGCATAGTCCCGCTGGTGAGCAATAATAAAATGAATCTTTCAGACCCCGGCTATAATCAACCACCTGGCAGTGTAATAGGTATATAATGTTCTTCCCCCCAACCGGCTCACCATGAGCACTATCAGGCTGGGACACGGGAAACTCACGTATAATTCTTGTGGCTGTTGATGTCAAGCCTGTCCGGTCTTGGCAATGTGATGTATGCTCCTGCTCCTCCTGGATGAAGCTGGGATCCCTCCGTCTCAAGATCTTTTTTCTTCACCGCCAACCCGCTACCCGCCGATGCGGAGGGTGGTCACCTGACCGGCGGCATGGATGGTGCTTCTAGATGACGTCACGGCAGACCCGGCAGCCAGGAACAAACCAGCAATGACTCGGCGTGCAGACGCGCAATGTAACAGCATAGAAGACCTCTCAAAAAGAGAAAAAACGCTGCACAGCCAATTGTTAAAAATTTACCTTCATTTATTGAAGATACTTCAGCGCTGTTACTTTCATTGGGGGACATTGTTTGGAAAACAGGCTATCGTTGGGTCACCATGGACGTCACATCATTGTATACCATTATCGAACACCAACACGGACTTCGCGCCATTTATCATTATCTTCAGCTTTCATCACTTTCCACTGCACAAATCACTTTTATCAATGACGCTATTCTTTTTCTATTGACTCACAATTATTTTTTATTTGACTCACAATTTTTCTTACAAACACAAGGCACAGCTATGGGGACCTCTTTTGCACCCTCATATGCGAATCTTTTTATGGGCTTATGGGAGTCTCAGCACATTTATGGTAGCACTAATAACTTTCGTTCAAATATCATTTATTATAAACGCTATATAGATGATTTAATTTTCATATGGGATGGTGATCTTGATAGTATTCACTCTTTTATTCACGATATTAATTGCAATGATCTTCATCTTCATTTCACTTTTGAAACACATACTGAAAAAATAAATTATCTTGATGTGACCATCCATGGTGATCCTACAACAGGTATACAGACAGATATTTTTACTAAGCCCCACGCTAGGAATTCATACTTGCATGCCAGCAGTAGTCACCCCCATGCATTGATCCAAGGTATACCTAAAGGACAATTTATGAGATATAAGCGTCTATGCTCGAACCGAGAAACATTTTTGGAACACTCCAAAACTTTGGGTTCAAAATTCCTCTCTAGAGGTTATAAACAAGAAGTTGTTGATAGGGCATTTCTAAATGCTGATTTGATGAAGCGAGAAGAACTGTTAATCCACAAAAAGAATAACAAAGATAAACGTACAGTTACTATGGATAGTCCTTTATTCATCACAAAATACAGCAAACAAGCGTTCCAGATAAAACAAATTATTCAAAAGCATTGGACTTAAAATGGACACAGACCTTGAACAATATACGAATTCGGGTCCCAGATTTGCCTTCAAAAAAGCCAACACACTTGCTACATCTGTATCCAAAAGTATGTTTCAATCAAGAGATTCCAAACTTGGGAATATACCAAAAGGGTTTTTTAAATGCGGCTTTTGCAATTATTGCAAATATGCTTCTCCCACTAAAAGAATCCGTACATTATTCCCCAATTGTAAATATCGGATAAATACATTCATTAATTGCCAAACCACACATGTAGTTTACGTCATTACTTGTGGTTGTAAACAAAGATATGTGGGAAGAACAATAAGATCTCTATATGTCAGGATCTCTGAACATGTTAGACTTATCCGCAAACGTGATCTTTCACACCCAGTTTCTAAACACTTTTCATTATGTCCACTTGGGGGACTAAAGAATTTTTCCTACTGTGGTGTTGAACACATCCCCATCCACCCAAGAGGTGGAGATAGACTTAACCGTTTAAATAAAAAAGAGATGTCATGGGTTTTCTCCCTAAACAGTTTGCAACCTTGTGGCCTTAATGTAGAATGGGAACTTAAACATTTTCTTTATGATTAACATTTTCTTTATGATTGATTTTTTATATACATATCTTTATTGTTATAACCCCCCCCCCTTTTGTTACACTATTCCTGCCCCCCCCCCTCCCCCCTCCCCCCCCCCTTTTTCCTCCCCTCCCCCCCCCCTCCCCCCCCCCTCCTTCCTTTTTCCTTTTCCACCTCCCCCCCCCCCCCTCACTCCCCCCCCCCTTTCCCTCCCTCTTTTTCCCCCTACCCCCACCCCACCCCCACCCCCCCCTCCCTTTTTTCTTTTTTCTTACCTTTTGTTTATTATCTATATCATTTCAGATATTTTAGATATTTTCAACCTATATTAAATAAATGATTATTTTTGAGTTATTTATATATTTCCTATCCACTTTTGGTTCAATTTGTATCTTTCATGAACTTCCACATTATTATGATAATGTGAAAGTGTTGCAAATGTACATTAATGTTTAAAATGCTGTTTAAAATGTCGATTATAACCATTGATTCTCCTATCCTATATCTCTGGGTTTGTGATTAAATTCAAATTTAGATTCACATTATTTGTGCTTTATTTAAGCTCAAGGTGCATAGAATTCATATTTTATTGACCTGTCATTAATACATTGACCTGAGACATTTAGACTTATGTTTATGTCCTTAATCATAATGATTGGTCTTCTTTATGTGTATATATATATTTTTTGTTTTAACATGTTCTTCTGACATCTATGTTCATTATGCGGGCATTAAGTCTGACACTGAGGTTGCTAATGATTATAATGTTGGACACCTGAAATGCATTACATTGAACAACATGTACAGCTGTCCTAAGTTTGCTGATGTATAAATAGATGTCTGATGATGCAAGCGAATCACTCTTTTGACAAAGGCCTGCCAGGCCGAAACGCGTCAAGAGGTTTCGCTTGCACCTTGTGCAAATAAAGCTCTTTTTTATTCCTCACATCAGCCTTCACCTTCCTTTTTGTGCTGTGCGGCGTTTTTTCTCTTTTTGAGAGGTCTTCTATGAGAATACACTGGTAGAAAACATTCTTCTTGAGGCACAGTGGAAGGTTCCCTTGAAATACTGTCTTGTTTCTTCCAAAGTGCCATGGAGCTTAGCTCCGCCCCCTCAGACGTGCCACACTTTCCTTGCGAGTGGCGCGCCACGTGACGACGTGCACCGCTCCACAGCTGTGTGGCAAGTATTAATTTAGCCCACTTGTCTCCTGCAGCCAATCCTAGCCTCTGCGGAGGCCGCGCCTCCGCTCCGCCTCCCTTGCTACTGGTTCCTGGGTGCTACATAAACCTTGCAGTTCCTCTCATACCTTGTTGAGCATAATTTGTTGTAGCCTTGAGCTCCTACGTCTGTTGTACCTTGCTCATTGTCCTGTGTTTATGTTGCAGTTTAACCCTTGGTATACCGACCCGGCTTGACCTTGGAACATCTCTGGATACTGACCCCGGCTTACCCTCGACCTGGTGGATATTTCCAACCCAGACCATGGCTATACGGACCTCCACAATTCTAACCTCTCCAACCCCAGACCACGGCTATACGGACTTCCACGATTCTGACCTCTCCAAACCCAGACCACGGCTAATGTACTTGACTATTCTTAACTCTCCATTCCAAGACCTTGGCAAGTATCCACTAACCCACACTCTCCAACCCAGACCCTGCTACGTTTGACAATCCGCCTGCCAGGCACGCTTCCGCTGCTGTGGGTGTGTGGTTTACTACTTCCCCACCTCAGTACCGGGGTCCTGTCTTGCTCGTGGGCAGCGCAAGCATTACAGAAAAAGGCTGAACAATTATGGTTTGTTTGGAAGGGTTGGCAGGAGAAAGGCTCTTCTTTCTGAAAAGAACATGGCAGCACAGCTTAGGTTTGCAAAGTTGCATCTGAACAAACCACAAGACTTATGGAACAATGGGCTCTATGCAGTAAGCGTTGATAAGGGTTTTTTCGCCATTTTATAGCCAAAATTGGGTTTGAGATTCAGTAAGCGCCGATATGTGCTTGATTTCGGCAGGTTTCGTAGCCGATAATTTTGTTATGGCCAGTCTGCTGCCGATAAGCCTGTTTTCGGCACTTTTCGCCACTTTTTTAAATCGGCTGGATTCAAGTAGCAAAATCAGCTTATCGGGGCTGATCGGCACTAAGAAATTGAGATTTTATGGCCAATTTCTCCCGCCAACTAAAGTTGGCAAGTTGGAGGGGAGAACGATCGCTAAGGCTGCCGGAACGGCACTTAGAAAAAAAAATCATCTGTACATCAATGGAGTCAATGGAGCGGGGACGTATAACATTATAGTACTGTTTACGTTCCATTGCTCACAATACAAATGTGATTAGCATTACAGTGTGGGGGGCATTCACTGCATTGTGTCACACCTGACGTGTATTATTTGATTTACATTGTACTTTTATATGTTTTCATCATTTGCGTGTCACATTACTCATCATGTGATGATGTGTCAAGGGAAAATCCTATACTCAACTCTTAAAGGAGAACCTCACATCATATCACACATTTTACTGAACTGAGCGACAATTCTTTATATGATGTTACACATGTCACACATCTAACACATCCACCGTATATTCATGTTGCTTTACATTACACAATGCTTGTAATGTGTAACGCATCTTTAAACGTTCATGTACATCTTTCTTCTCATGTTTACATGTACTTTGGGTCCTCTCTTTTTTCATGACGTCAGTTATTGGACACTCAATCACATTGCATGTTCACATTGTAACCGTTGCATTACAAGCACTTCAACCTAACTTGTACACACATGTACAGTAATTAATCATTGTGACACCTTTCAAACTGATTCTATAGCAACTATCCTCATGAAATAAATGTATGCATATGCACACGACAATTCATTGTTGTCAACATGTGCCAATAACATGGCTAATTACACATGTTACAGCAAACTTTTTCCACGTCTATCTCAGGCTTTTTGTCTAATTACATGACTGACTGTTGCGTTCAGAAGTGTTACATGCATTGCACATTACACTAATAATTTTCAAACAATGTTTGTACAAAGCTTCACGTTACATCATTGTCAAATATCATGATTGCCTGCTGAATACACAGAACAAATAAATCTTTGATCAAATGGAGACAGCTTGGGAGCCAAGTACTTTAATATGTTAATGTAACACCTTGCTTTTTACTATGTCACCTGACATAATCACATACCTATTTAAAGGACGCCCATTACCTGCTCATTCACAGCTACTCATTTCAAAATGTTGCGATTGTTTAGGAGACGTCGGAACATTCTTTTGCATGACATGCTTGCTGATGAAGAGAATGACATAGGGCAAGGGAGGGACAGAGCCAGGGACAGTGACAGGGACAGGCACGCGGATACGACAGGGACAGGGAGAGGGACAGGCCGAGGGACAGGTAGAGGGACAGGAGATCAGAGGAGAAGACAGAGGAGACAAGTTGTGCCTCGTCCGCGTGTGTACAGGGAGAGAACCCTGTTAGATGGGATGAGTGAGGAGGAGATAGTAAGTCGCTATCGTTTGAGTTCAGCAGCAATATTATCTCTTTATGAAGAGATAAGGGGAGATTTAGATTTTTTGACAGCCAGAGGTCGTGCAGTCCCTGGGCTTGTTAAAATGCTGTGCTCATTACATTATCTTGCTTCCGCGTCATTCCAGACAACTGTGGGCATAGTGGGCGGGGTCTCGCAATCTACATTCTCGCGGGCCTTTACCCAGTTTCTCTATGCACTCAATAGACGCGCTAGGAATTATATTCATTTTCCTACAGAGGCGACAGAGTGGCTGGAAGTCAGGAATGGCTTTTATCACATAGCAGGGATACCATGTGTGCTGGGTCCAATCGATTGCACCCATGTTGCTTTGATTGACCTAGTCAGAGTGAGCATGTTTACCGCAATCGTAAGCACTACCATTCACTTAATGTACAGGTGGTATGTGATGCCACGATGAGGATAATGCATGTGGTACCCAAATTCCCTGGTTCCAGTCACGATTCCTCTATCCTGAGGAACTCTTCAGTCTTCCATGCTTTCGAAGAGGGACATTTTGGACATGGTTGGCTGCTGGGTGAGTACATATTTGGATGTTGTAACACAAAACACATATTTGTTTACGAATGTTTTCATTGTAGAATCTTATAACTAATGTAAGCTTAAGTGTGCTCCATTGATTATAGGTGACTCAGGATACGGAATTAGGCCGTGGCTCTTGACTCCGGTGCTAAACGCTCAAACTGAAGCAGAGGAGAGGTACAATGCAGCCCATATATCTACAATATCTGTTATAGAGAGGACATTTGGCCTACTCAAGACCAGATTTAGGTGTCTGGACAGAACTGGTGGGGCTCTTCTATACAAGCCTCAAAAAGTGTCTGATATTATAATTGCCTGTTGCATTTTGCACAATGTGGCACTCACACATAATGTACAATCAGACCTACAGTACCTGACGCTTTGGTAGAGGAGCATCCCACCCATGTAGCTGCTGAAAATGAACAAACAGCCAGTGGTGTCCAGACACGCCAGAATGTCATAAATTCCTTTTTTTCTTGTAAGTAAAAACATATATTTTCATAGTACTACTTTTATATATTAATTATGTAATATTAACACTAATTGTTTTTTACATAACCTTCTGTTAGGACACAGATGAATATGGGTTGCACACCTTTCTTTTCTCTGCTGTGTGCACAAAGGGATGTGGCACCGGTATGTTATTGTTGCACAGGTTATATAATCCCTCTTCCATTGTAAATTAGTTGTGTGTATGTGAATACAACTGGTGTAACAAATCAGTAATATTTTAGCATTGTGTTGTTCCTTATGCAAACACAATACACATAGTATGGCCATAGTCATGAATTCTTGCAGTATGCTTACATACAATGTTATTGTTGCAGTGTAACATGTACATCCATATGATGTGTACACCAGGCTGGTTTACATTTTGAATGTGATACAATATACATGGTGTTGCACATTTAACACCAAATACACACTTTGCTGTGTTGCTTACGGTACTGAAGATGGCATGTCAATCTTTAAAATTTATATATTGTTCCATTGTATTATAGGTATATCTCCAGTATGACTGATCATGGTATGTATATTTGCTGACATCTGTCATAAGATGTGCCTACATCAATATTCGTATAATTAATTGAAGTAAAAACCCAACATATTGCTAAACGATAAATGTTACATACATTTAGTTTCTGTATCATGTACATGCATTTAGCTACTACTGAGGTTTCATGTGCATTGTATTATAAAAAGATTACTCCCATTGCATCACATTTAATGTATGTTCCCTTATAAATTCCATTCATGTAATATAGAGGTGTTTGGAGAGAAGGTGATAACTGTTGATATTTTGTAACTTACGGGAGGTCATCAATCACGGATGCTATTGACTGATCATAACACTCCATGCATGAATGCCTGTAATCACAACAATGCGTTGTACATCTTATATTTAGGAATGTAGGTGATTATTAATGCTATAAATTATTTATCAACATTAATTAAACATTGTCACATGTGTATGTATAAGTCACACATGTGTGTTGATGTAACAAGTGTCAAAAATGTTACTGTAATTGTGCATTAATAATTTCCCACAATGACAATGTTGTTAATATATTTGAAATGTCATTGACGTCACTTCATCATTATCATGATGATAATTAACAAGTATTCTCAAAAAATAAACATAAATCACGTGCACATTAGCATAGGCACACTTTTTAAGACAACTGTTTGTGTCTGTATCAATTTGTGTATGATCCATGTATAACACCGACAAATGATAACAGCAGGTTTATTATGGTAGCTTATATCATCATATTGACTGTACTATGTATGTGTTGAACGTTTAATAAACACAGTAAACT
This sequence comes from Ascaphus truei, assembly GCF_040206685.1. NCBI lineage: Eukaryota > Metazoa > Chordata > Amphibia > Anura > Ascaphidae > Ascaphus > Ascaphus truei. The sequence goes on from NC_134486.1 coordinate 142,682,100, forward strand.
ATAGTTAGTTTGGTACATGAAATATACACATAAACGTACTTAATTACATGATGTTGACGTAATATTCATAATATCATGCATTGAAGGGGACCACAACATCTTGCCAATAACATTATTTGCAACAGTCCCAAACCATTTCATCAACATACCCATGTTACAAGAGATTTTTAACAAGAAATGGCTAGTTGGTTGTAAGTGTCCTTTACATAGTTTCGACAGTCATACGTTCCATTACACAATAGAATACAAAAATGTGTTAGCAGAGTGGGAATGGTTGTTATATATAAAACACACCATGGCATATAATGTTAGTAGTAATTAAAGAACACTCAAGAAATGTTCTAGCTGCACTGTTTAGCAAGATCATTATGTTAATTAAGTGCTTATGCAATATAGGCATAAGGATATCACATTTGTAATTGTTTGTTAATAAGCGCTGCAAGCAATATAAAATTAGTTCCATATGTTGTATAGTAGTCGGTGGCTCCTCCTCACAATCATCTCATATAAAGTTAGACTCTTCAGAAATCATACATTGTTCCGATTGAATCTTCCCCGACATCTCTGAAATACAGCAAACACATGATGGTCAAAATGGCACCTTAATATATATGTATCCGTGACAACGCGTTACACATCTCTATATGATTGTGTAGATACACACGTCAGTCACTTATATGTTAGAAGTACAAGTACAAGTATACATATGTTAGAAGTACAAGTACAAGTATACATCATTATGTATCCTTTTGTTAAATTCGTAGCACGCATAACTATGTATATGAACTTAACTTTGGCTGTATACTTAAAAATGTGCGCGCACATCTTACTGTGCGCACGCACTTCATGCTTGGGTCGACTAAGTGTTAGCGCATGCGCAAAACAATGCATACGTTGTGCGTTCAATACATGTTGTAAATACCATTAACCATAAAATATTTATTTCAAATACAATGAAGGCGAAACTACATTCGTTCTAAACGAGTACATCTGTATTCTTTTTAAACAGACGTGTGTGGACGGAAAGCACGGCTGATAACACAATGCGCAAATGCAATACGTGTGACGTCATGTTAAGCCAGCGTGAAGCGCACGCAAACACTCCTCCAACGGAATTAACATTCGGCTAACGCCCAGTGCACGCCCACAAACACAGACGCGCACGCATGACACAGTGCAGTGACCGTAACTATAACAAAACGACACAGCCAATAGGCTTTGATGCGCGCACGTCGGTTGGGGGTGGGACTTACATCTGTAATCCTTTTTAAGGACGCCTTGGCACATGACAAGGGTCCCACGTCATACGTGGGCGACCCATTTTTTTTTTTAGATGTTGCATGATAAAGAAACAGGTGTGTGTTACAGTTATGGTAACATGTTGCTATTATATGTTTTAAGAGATAGGAAAGTAGGTATATTTATTCCGTGAGCAATGTGTACTATTCTTTCTGGTTCTACTGTATTGTAATATGAAACAATGTGTTTGTGATCGCTACATGTTATGCAGTCTGCAATGTTACGCTGTATCCACGCATTTAAAGTAAAAATGGTGGTTAGAAAAAAAAAACTTTTAACGGTGAGTCAACGCATAACGATTGTTATATTTACCATTCTTGTAGAAGTAACACTTCGTCTGCCTGCAATTGGTCGCTCCAGAAAACCAATGCATTTGCATCCATGGTTGACCCAAACTCTGAATCCTGTATGACACACATCTCCTCCATGAGGCGCTCATAGGAATCGCTACTGCCTTCTTCAAACAATTGGTCCGGAGGTACGTTCATTTCTTCGGGTACCCATTCAAATGCGTTTGCAGCAGAAAGGCTTGGTAAAAAATCATAGTAGTTATGTTCTTGTAGAATGTGTGTTTCAGGAATGGAGGGTAAAGATATTGCAGCAGGTATCGATTCACACGGAACAGTAGTAGCGGATCCATTGCTATTGTTATTAGGAATAAATATGCTATTTAGCAGAATATATGTGCCATGTTCCATGGTGATTTTAAATTTCTTTGCAATCTGCCAAAAACCATACCTTTCATGTAGGTTATCCTGCACACATTCAAAACATTCATTAGTTGATAAAGTGAATCTTAGAGGATTTAAAATTTCGCGCCCGCCCAGGTTCTTGGTAATAAGGATACTTTGTTCTAATCAAATCATAGATGTGGCCCACGTTGGCTTTGTGTTCCGCAGTTGATACGATAGCCTCCTCAATCATCATTTTATACCCTTTGTGTGGATGGCTGCTTACAATGATATCCTCACCCATTGCAGCTTCAGAAATAATGTGAGTGTACTTCAATGTTCTCTGTTCAGAATGTGAAACCCAGTGATTCAGTGTGGCGCTAAAACACAGTGATAGTGATATTTAAATAATATTAAATTATATATTGTGTAACTGAAAGAAACTCTCAACCTTCCAGGGAATATACACTGATTCCCTCACAAAACGTATGAATCCAGGACAGGAAGGGAGCAGGATCATCAGGAACACCCAGAAAAAAACATACAATTACAAATCATAGTGTAGTACTTATGGACAATTATGGGTCAGAATTCAAGAAGAAACTTGGCTCTTACGGATCGCCTACTTACAAGAAGCAGGATAAAAAACAGCGTTTTTTGTATGTAAAGTTGAATAATATATTCCTCCGCCTAAGATAGCAGCATACAGCAGTCACTGATGATTGTAAGCTGGATGGTGTGATCGCCGGGGCTTTCGCTCTCACAAACCAGCAACCGCATTCATACAGAGAGAAGAGGGAAACATAGTGTGTACCAGGTAACACTAAAAATGTATAGAAGAAGCATAGAAATGTGTACTCACAATGCAACGTGTGAGCACATTCACATAAAGGTTTCTTGGATATCAGGCAGCTACATACACGGCTTAGCAGTTGGAAATGTCCTCCGCTCCACTCAGAAATCCCCTCCTCGAGGGTGCCCCCTCGTCCGGATAGATGGCGTCTGACGTCACTTCCTGGCCTCGGAGTGACGCCTTTTCCGGTAAGGACGGGAAGATCAGGGGGTATGGAAGACTCGCCGAGCCGCAGCAGCAGTGCCTCTGGGGTTGGAGCAGGTTATCAGACCGTCAGTGTATGATGCAGCTGTACTCTGTCTCCTTCCTTAGCTTGGCTCAACGCGTTTCACTGCATCCGCAGCTTCCTCAGGAGCAATAATCATGTCCCCTAATGGGTGTTACTTAAGTAGCATCATCAATTGAGATACTAATTGAAAACACATTTAATTAATTTACACACAGATTCTCCCACAAGGGTACACAATTCTGTGGCCAAAAATATCGACGCATAAAATACATATAATAAATTTAATTTTAATCACTCTATATTAAGAGGTACTAGAGATAAAAACATAATTAAAAACTATGATTAAAAAACTAAGATCATAATAAAACTCAAGTTGATAGTAATTAAATGGAGAGGATCCATATGCATACACAGGGGGAAAAAAGAGAGAAAGGGCATTGATTAGTTAAAGGGACATAGATATAAAATAGACCAGCATAATTTAATATAAAAGAATAAAAAATACAGATTAAATATGTGAATTATATCAGAATAGCCAAAGTGCATAGTGCAATAGATAAAGTGCAATAATTAGAGGAAAGGTGCAATCTCAAAATCCACATTAAGACCATTTGGCGTCAAAGTGTTGAGTTTATGTACCCAGTACATTTCCCTTTTACTTAGGTCTAAATTTCTGTCTCTACCTCTCCAATGTTGTGCCACATGTTCTATAGCAGTAAATTTTAATCCTGCTCCATTGGAGTTGTGGAATATGGAAAAATGTTTAGATACATTATGGGTCTGAACACTTCGTCTAATATTACTCAAATGCTCTATGATACGTGTCTTAATTGCTCGTGTTGTTTTACCCACATATTGTAGCCCACATGGGCATTCAAGAAGGTAAATGATGTGGTTTGAATTACAATTCATGTATTGTTTTATTTTATATTCCTCATTTCTGTTGTTACTCTTAAATTTCTTTTTTTCTTGGTTTTTATGTCTACAGGCGGGGCATGAACTACACCCATAGAATCCTTCTAGTTTTTGAAGCCATCCATTTTTATTTTTATTTGATTCAACCATTTTGATTGCACTTGGTGCTATCATTCCCTTCAGGTTTCTAGCTTTTTTAAAGATCACCTTGGGGTGTTGTGGCATGTTATCCTTCAGAATTAGATCATTTAATAAAACATGCCAATGTTTGTTGACTATTTTCTTGATATTGTTTGATTCTTTATTAAAAGAAGTTAAGAATGCTGTGTCAAAATTTGTGTTTAAAACTTTCTCTTTTTTATTTGGTATTATTAGATCCTTTCTATCTAGACAATTAGCCTTTTCAAATGCAACGTCCAGGAGTCCTGGATTGTACTGTTTTTCAACAAAGCGTTCTTTTAGTATATTGCACTGATCATTAAATACCAATGTATCAGTGCAATTACGGCGCATCCTCCTGAACTGATTATAAGGGACATTGTCCATCCATAAATTCTGGTGGCAGCTTGTACGTAAGACGTAGTTATTGCTGTCCACTTCCTTAAAATAGGACCTAGTTTTTAGAATGCCATTCTCTATATAAATATTGAGATCTAAGAAATTAAGGGAGCTTGTACTAGTAGCAGAGGTAAATTGTAGGTTATAATTATTTGTATTTATACCTGACAAAAAGGCGTCCAAACTTTCCTGACTGCCTTGCCAAATCAAAATCACATCATCGATGTAGCGCCGCCAAAGGACAAGGTCCGCTCCCAGCACGCCACCGGGCCATATATGCTGTTCCTCCCAGAGTCCCATAAAGAGATTGGCGTAACTGGGAGCAAACCTCGTACCCATGGCGGTACCACATCTCTGAATGTAAAAGTTGTTATCAAACCAAAAATAATTTTTGTCAAGTATAAAACAAATGCTATCAAGAATGAATTGTATTTGCTGTTCATTCATATCTGGATCTTGTTTAAGAAAGAATCTCACTGCTTCACAGCCCAAATTTTTCTCTATAGACGTATAGAGAGACGCAACATCTATAGTGGCCATGATGAACTCATTCTTCCATGTTACGCTCTCTAATAAATGCAATACGTCTGCAGTGTCCTTCAGGTGCGATTTGAGTGTCTTCACATGATCTTGGAGGAAAGTATCAATATAAGCTGACAAATTTGATGTCAGAGAGTTAATCCCGGAGATTATCGGTCTCCCGGGGGGTTGCGTCAAACTCTTGTGGACCTTAGGCAGTGTATATAATATTGGCAATTGGGGGTGTTCTTTAAACAAGAAATTATATTCGCCTTCATTTAATATACCCAATTCCTTACCTCGATCCAAAAGTATTTTTAAATCATTGGTAAAGGTAGCAGTAGGATTATATTTTAGAATTTCATAAGTCTTTTTGTCTCCTAGAAGACGGTGGGCCTCTTTTAGATAGTCATCTCTATTTTGGATGACTATCCCTCCTCCTTTATCAGCCTGTTTAATAACTATGTTGGTATTATTTGTTATTTCTTCTAGGGCATCCCTCTCTTCCTTATTCAAATTATTTCTCATTTGTGATTTGTTGTTTTTCTTTGAGAGCTCTTCAAAATCTTTGACAATTAGATTATAAAAAACCTCAATATGATTGCCTTTACAGTAAGTAGGATTAAAGGTCGATTTATTTTTAAGAGTGGTATGCTTAAATTTATCATTTTCTATTTCGACAATTTGTTTTGGATTAGTCATCCTTGATTCAACATTTTTGCTAAGAAAAAATCTTTTTACTGTTAATTTACGTATATATTTATTTGCGTCCACAAAGAGCTCAAAGTTGTTGGGGCCACAAGTAGGGGCAAAAGACAAACCCTTAGAAATGACACTTAATTGGGATGATGTTAATTCTACATTACTCAGATTGAAGATATTTTTGGTGTAATTTGGGAGGGACTTTTTTACTATTTTCTTTCTTCCCCCCCGCTTGCCTCTCTGTCTCTTTCGCCTTTGGGGTAATGGCTCCCCTCTTCTTTTTCTAAGAGGGGAGTAAATGGGTTTTTTGTTTCCCAAATACTTATGTCTAAAAGGTCATTTGTCCCTATTGTTCCAATCGGAGAGCGAGATCTACTCGCTTTTGCATATCTAGCAGAATCATATCTCTCTCTTTCTCTTTTTCTATCTTCTCTATCCTTTCTTAGATCTCTTTCTCTTCTTAGTTCTTTCTCCTTTTGATATTCTCGCTCTTTCCTATCTCTCTCTTTATCCTTCTCTTTCTGTTCCTTATATCTTTTGTGTTCTCTCTCCTTAATGGTATCTTTTTCTCTCTGTAATTCTTTTTCTCTATTTAACTCTCTTTCCTTATGTTCTCTCTCCCTTCTTTGTTCCTTCTCTTTTTCTCTTTGTGCTTCTCTTTCCTTAAATTCTCTTTCTCTTTTCTGTTCTCTTTCCCTAATCATCTCTCTCTCTCTACGTCTTTCCCTTTCTAATGCTTGTTCTCTTTCTCTTAGTGGTATTCTCTCATTAAAGAATTCTCTTTCTCTATATAGATCTCTCTCCCTTAATTCTCTTTCTTGATTAAAATGTTTTTTAGGTGTAAAATCTTTCCTAGAGCCATGTGACAATTTAGGATCATAATTATCTCTCCATGGCAATCTAGGTATAAAATGATGTTTATCATTCTCAAGATATGGTTTGCTTCCATATTTCCCTGGTATATTTAGGGGATCTTTAACCATTTTTTCCTCAAATCTACTTTGTGGTTTAAAACTTTTCTTTTTCTTCCAATCTCTTTGTTCCCCTTTGAGGTAATCTTCCTCATCTCTCTGAAATTTATTTGTTTTGCTAGTAAAAAGTTCTTGTTCTAATTTATCAATTTTCTTTTTTAGTTCACGATCTTTAATTTTAAATTCAATAGTATCTTCCATATGTGCCAATTTCTCCTCTATTATGACAACCTCTTCATCAATTTTCTTGATATGCTTTTTATGTTGGTTTATCAAGGATGTCATAAGATTAAAGGAGCAATTGTCAATTGTTTCATGCCATTTCTTCACAAACTCCTCATCATCCAAATTTGATGATGGGTTCTTTGTGAATCTTAGGCCTCTTGGGATACGCTTACAATCCATATATCTGTTTAAAAATTTAAGGTCTAGCCATCTTCTGGTATCTTTAATTAGTAGTCTTTCTAATTTAATGAATTCCTCATCTAAAAAATCATCTTTCACCGGTGTGTGTGTTATATTAGTGTCTTTAAATATTAAATGTCTATTTTGTCTTTTTGCAAAGATATTTGGTGAAACAACTTCCACAGTGTCTAATAGTGGCAAAAAATGCTAATACAAAAGAGCTTATAAATAAAATACAAATATCTAGAATATATACTGTACAGCAGCCCCCAAATCAAGTGCAGAGAAACAGTGTGAAACCCAGTGATTCAGTGTGGCGCTAAAACACAGTGATAGTGATATTTAAATAATATTAAATGATATATTGTGTAACTGAAAGAAACTCTCAACCTTCCAGGGAATATACACTGATTCCCTCACAAAACGTATGAATCCAGGACAGGAAGGGAGCAGGATCATCAGGAACACCCAGAAAAAAACATACAATTACAAATCATAGTGTAGTACTTATGGACAATTATGGGTCAGAATTCAAGAAGAAACTTGGCTCTTACGGATCGCCTACTTACAAGAAGCAGGATAAAAAACAGCGTTTTTTGTATGTAAAGTTGAATAATATATTCCTCCGCCTAAGATAGCAGCATACAGCAGTCACTGATGATTGTAAGCTGGATGGTGTGATTGCCGGGGCTTTCGCTCTCACAAACCAGCAACCGCATTCATACAGAGAGAAGAGGGAAACATAGTGTGTACCAGGTAACACTAAAAATGTATAGAAGAAGCATAGAAATGTGTACTCACAATGCAACGTGTGAGCACATTCACATAAAGGTTTCTTGGATATCAGGCAGCTACATACACGGCTTAGCAGTTGGAAATGTCCTCCGCTCCACTCAGAAATCCCCTCCTCGAGGGTGCCCCCTCGTCCGGATAGATGGCGTCTGACGTCACTTCCTGGCCTCGGAGTGACGCCTTTTCCGGTAAGGACGGGAAGATCAGGGGGTTCAGAATGTGAAACTATTTGAATGTTATCTATTTAGTGTGTTTCTATTCAAGGTCAGGAAAAGTATCTTCTTTAACTCCTTTTTAGAAACACCAATTGGATACTGTAGAAATAATTGGTTTACATTTGTGGTTTCTGATAGCCATTTCACTGTGAAAGCCACATTAAGCTACTTTTATCTACTTTCTCAAAACAAGTGTACAATTTTAATTAAAACACATTGTGGGTGAGGAAAGAAACATTGTCGGCTTTATGAAAATAGTGCTTACACAGACATATAATGAGATACACACACACACCTGCAAATGTTTTTCTCTTTTTTTTCCCTACATTTCACTGTCTATTTTTCAGTCTGGTTAACTCCCTGTCTGCATCAGAGTTTAACTACGTGTGTATATGTAGATATATATATATATATATATATATATATATATATATATATATATATATATATATATATATATCTCATAAACACATACATATAAATATAGTACAATATACATATGTATATGTCTGTAAAACCAACCTTTAAATGTGTGTGTATATTACAATATTTAAGGCCTTATATGTAAAGAGGGATTTTTTTATTGGTCTGATTTATTTAAGGGTTAAAATAATAGAGGGTTACAATGTTTTATGGCCTATTGCATTGACTTGTGTGCAATTGTGATTTACCATCAAACAAAGGCTTTTTTTAATTTAGAAGGCCTGTAGTGTTACAACCAATAATATATATATGTAATCCAGTTCTACACAGAACATATTGATGGCAGTAAGTAGGCCTTGTATGAAACCTATTTAAATGGTGATAAACATGAGTGAATTAAGTGATTAATAAATTTTTTAGGCCCATACTGTTATAGGCTCACAGTAAGTATATTTCACAAACATTAGGCCTGTATTATTACAATACTGTGTTTTCACAAGGAAGCATGAAGTGTATGTTTTGTGAAAATACATGTATACCAGTTTAGATAGTACAAATAATATATATATATATATATATATATATATATATATATATATATATATATATACACACTGTGTGTGTGTACATATATCCATACATACTACATATATATTACTAAACATTCACAGATATGTTCTTGAAACCAGAACTCATAAATGATTAAAGGACAACATTACAATGTTCAAGCAAGGGGAAGGTAAGTAATATTTTACACTTAATCCTGCTGTACACGGACAAGAAAGATGTTAGCAGTTAAATAGATGTGTGTTTTTAATTGCATGTGAATAATATTAACATGCAATGATTACATCAAGTAACACACCCAAATACAATGTTTTGCAGGTAAATCAATGGCAGCTTCTCTAAACATAGCAACTAGGTCCTGGTGGACCATTACTGAACAGATGATTAATACATAAATATTAATAACACTATTCATTCATTAGGACTGTTAACATTTCCAAAACTTCACGTGTACAAGAACATACTTGAATGTTTGGAAATAACAGGTCTTCAGCATACATACAATATTCATTAGATAATCTGAAGTCAACAAAACAAGGCCAAAGACATATTTACTGAATTATAACATTTATTATTTTTTTTCCTTTTGAGAGCGAGTAACAGGCCTGCTTGTTGTCTCTTGGATTTTCCTTTTTCGTTTACCTACAACTTTAGGCACAACAGAGCCAGTTTGAGTGGCCTGTGGCACTTCACGGGCAGGGCTTGTGGGCAGTGACTGTTCACGGACAGGGCTTGTGGGCAGTGACTTCACGGGCAGGGCTTGTGGCCAGTGACTGTTCGCGGACAGGGCTTGTGGGCAGTGACTGTTCACGGGCAGGGATTGTGGCCAGTGACTGTTCACGGGCAGGGCTTGTGGCCAGTGACTGTTCATGGACAGGGCTTGTGGGCAGTGACTGTTCACGGGCAGGGCTTGTGGCCAGTGACTGTTCACGGACAGGGCTTGTGGGCAGTGACTGTTCACGGGCAGGGCTTGTGGGCAGTGACTGTTCACGGACAGGGCTTGTGGGCAGTAACTATTCACGGGCAAGGCTTGTGGGCAGTGACTGATCACGGACAGGGCTTGTGCCCACTGACACATGTGACCAAGTTGGTACACAGTGCACAACTGATGGTGGGTCCGTTTCATGTTTGGGTTTTTTGGTTTGTGTCCAAAAACTGGTCAGTAGTAACTGCTTGTGCATTTTTGTTTTTGGCGCCTCCTTTGTAGGTGTCAGCTCCAGAATTTCTACAGATGGCAGCGGTAGGATGTTGTCAGGAACATGCACAGAACTTTCAGCTACTTTACCGGTAACATCCCGACCTGGGGAATGAACATCAGATGCATGTGGTGAAAAATTAGCACCATGTAAAGATCCTTCCTCTGATGGGTTAAAGTTGAAATTTGGTACTGTAGTCATTCTCAAGTAATTAGCTTGGGTTAGCTGAACAGCTACTGCTTCTAATATCATGTTTAATTTTTGTATCTGTTTAGGAACTTCAATGAAGACTCTGTGGAGATGTGACAATTGTGATATCGTTTCTTCCTGCAGTGATATCATCCTTTCGTGCACTGACATCAGATCTGAATGGTGACGATTTTCAGCTTCAACAATTTTTTCCTCAGAAGCTACTATTGCATCGTATGTGTTACTTGATGGACGATTTGCCTGTGTAACTCTTTCAATGGGAACCTCTTCATGGTACTTGATTGCATTTCTGTGTCTATGGCGGCATCATCATCATCATGTGCTATAAATAAATGTACACATTATGAAATGGCATGTTAATCTCTGCTGTTTTACTATGTAATTATACTCTGTGATAACTAACACCTAACATGTTTCCATACGTTTTATAACGTGACATTAAAAACTACCTTGACTTACGAATTATGTTTGGACTCAGTATGAAATAAGAATGAATGAAAAGTTGCTCAAAACTCACAACTCCTACATGATACTTAACATCACAAACACAATACATGTTGTCTTAAAAAACTTCCTTTTCACTGACACTAAGTAATCCTATTTAAAGAACATGTGCAAAACAAATAATGAACATGACAACATAACATATAGAAGTGAACATATTATATGTCTACCACCTCATACACTCACCTTCAAGCTGTGATGAGCTGCATGACCCAGGTGAAGACACTTGTTCCGTCTCAGGTGACACATGTCCTCCAGGGGCAACTATATATAACAATAACATCAGTTGTTAATTTACATGTGTAAATATTGAACATAGAGTTACTGTATGTTCAGTATTTATGACTAACTAACACCATCAGTTCCTTAACCGAAAATCTGTGTGTGAAAGTGAACATAAATAGTTGTAATAACAATGTACATGCCTGTGTACTTAGGACTTTAGAGTTCCGTAGCATACAACATACTATGTTTCTGCAGTAATGCTTTAGGATAAAATTATTAATTTTGTACATACAATGCATATGTTGTGTAGTCATATCACTATAATAATGTACATAACTATCATGAGATGAACATTCACAATGGTTATCATGAAGGTGGTCCTATTGGAAAAAGAATCGGTTTTGGTAGAGGATATGTGTGGTACATTAATAGAAGCTGTGGCACGCCTGAATGTGGCTGCCACTCAACAACACAACACATGCAGTGTGTGATAATGTGGTGTTGATATCAGTTCAACTATAGATATGAGTGAACGAATGTGTGACGTACGGTTTCATAACTAATGACTTGTTGGGAGAATTAGTACCTAGAGTTAACCTTTCAAATGACTGTGATTACCTTCTGTTTTGCTAGTAAGGTTGTAAGAACGGTATTCCCTCCCCCAAAAACAGTAATCAGCCAGACCTTTCAATTACTTCAAGCAGGTGAAAATGGTGTCAACAAAGTTGACCGTAAGATGACCCTGTAATTTGGCTGTGTGCTGAGCCCCACCCCCTCTGTTGACGTGTATGCTGTGATGAAATATTCATTGCAGCTGCTTTAACACAATGGTAGAGGAGCAAAATAGTCGTCTGAAGTGTGAAAGTTATGAACACAATGGCATAACATATGCTACGTGTGCCTCATTATGCTGTCTGTATATGACATAAAGCAAAAAAGGACCTTTTAATAAACAACAAGACATTTGTTAGTGCAAGTGATGTTTGTTGGCCGTTGCATGCAATATATTCGATGCATGATTTGAATAGCCAGTAATGTCGTGTTTGTAGGAATTAAATAAATAATATACACATTAATATTATATATATTTATGTTCTGCACCAGTACCTAGTAATAATTTCTCATTAGCATGTCTTACACATGTGTGCTACCCTGTTGTTCCCCACTGCAGCAAAGCATTGTGGGAATTCACATGCAAATGACCACGCAATGCCACGTGGTATATTAGTTACTGCTTTTAGTAGTACTACAACATATATGTCTATTATGATATATATATATATATATATATATATATATATATATATATAGAGAGAGAGAGAGAGAGAGAGAGAGAGAGAGAGAGAGAGAAACAGACATACACATATATAGATGTAGGTATGCTTATATTGGGAAGATAGTATAAAAAGCAGCGGAAATGTGTAAAATAACTGTAAGCAACGACACGCCTAGTACATTAAGATTTCTCACCTGGTGGAAATTGTGAGGGATAAATTCCGATGTCCCTGTCACCGGCCAAACCCTCCACGACGACGGGAAGTAATTTTCCCCGAAGCAGCTCCTCCAATGGAGTTAAGATCAGACGTTGTGGTGGCGGGCCACCTCCAGTGCCAGAAGCATGCACGCGTTGGTCTTGTATTTTCTTTTTTAATTTAGCCCTAATATCGTCAAATCTCTTGCGACAATTAATCTTGTCCCTGACACGATTCCCACATGCATTGACACCAATTATTATTGTATCCCACATTTCTTTTTTGCTTGATGAACTTGTCCGCGCTTGAAAACCATACAAAATATATGACGTTAATTCATAATAATAGAACCACCAGTTTCCTACACTGCTAGCTGTTCCAAGAGATAGCAAACATGCTGTTTTAGGTGTAATATGTGAAGCACATGAGCATTCACTACTAAACCTAGACATGTAAGGAAGCTTGCATTAATATTGTATGCAGTTATCGCAAATTGAACGCCTGAGTTTTCTTGTCCTTGTAACGCATGATAAAAAAATGTGTTTCCACAATAATTAACATTAAAAGATATTATGGACCCATATTTGCATATTAACAAAACTCACATGACCTAGGATCACATGTATTTGAAGAATAAATGAAAAGGTACACTTACCTACTAAATGTCCATACAGACTGTCATAGTGCTCCAGAATCCCAGTGACAAGAGCTGTATTTTCCTGGTCATTGAAGCGAGGATTACGTGGATGCTCCACACGTTTCTTCCGAGCACGTTTAGGCTCAGAGCTTGCCTGCTGCTGACTGGACTCTCCTTGTTCCAATGGAAGAGACTCCAAAAGCTGGCCACCAGCAAGCACGCCACCACCAGACACCCCATCTGCAACTGAGCCACCAGCAGCACTCCCACTCCCAGAAACAGCACTCCCACTCCCACCAACAGCACTCCCACTCCCAGCACCAGCACTCCCACTCCCACCAACAGCACTCCCACTCCCACCAACAGCACTCGCACTCTTAGCAACAGCACTCCCACTCCCACCAACAGCACTCACACTCTTAGCAACAGCACTCCCACTCCCACCAACAGCACTCCCACTCCTAGCAACAGCACTCCCACTCCCACCAACAGCACTCCCACTCCCAGCACCAGCACTCCCACTCCCACCAACAGCACTCCCACTCCCAGCAACAGCACTCGCACTCCTAGCAACATCACTCCCCTGAACAGTACGTTCACTCCGACGCGTACTCGCACGAGTAGCACTACCACTCACACCAGCATCACTCTTCCCACGCTTTGCGGGCATACTTACAGCACTCACAAAAAACAGAAAAGAAATGTACAGCCAATCACACGAAACACTTCCACATACAAAACAAGACAAAGATGTAAACAAAACAACAAAGGACAAAGCTCTCACAATACACAACAAGTCTCTCAGTCAATATGCAAATATTAAATCGCCCAGCTCTGTGCGTCTCTCTCTCTCTCACTCCCAACAACACAGAGAATGATTAACAGTACACGTTGCCTTTAAATATGGCGCGCTATCCAATACATGCTTGCTTCGCCTGATTCAGCATGATTTTTGATTGGCGAACCTAACAGCACCCCGCCACGCACGCCGATACACCTGTGTGTGATCGGCAAATCATCGTGAGAGTGGGCGGAATGGTTTTCGCCTTGATTTTGAAGGGATTCGGGACTTACTGCATACGGAGAGGGAAAATCGCCAATAACATGGCTAATCGGTAAGCTTGCCGATTTCACATATTCATCACTTACTGCATGAGGCCCAATGTCCTTTGGACAGACGAGACCAAAGTGGAGATGTTTGGCCATAATGCATAGCGCCACGTTTGGCGAAAACCAAACACAGCATATCAGCACAAACTCCTCATACCAACTGTCAAGCACGGTGGTGGAGGGGTGATGATTTGGGCTTGTTTTTGCAGCCACAGGACCTGAGAAACCTTGCAGTCATTGAGTCGACCATGAACTCCTCTGTATACCAAAGTATTCTAGAGTCAAATGTGAGACCATCTGTCTGGCAGCTAAAGCTTGGCCGAAATTGGGTAATGCAACAGGACAATGATCCCAAGCACACCAGCAAATCTACAACAGAATGACTGAAAAAGAAAAGAATCAAGGTGTTGCAATGGCCCAGTCAAAGTCCAGACCAACCCGATTGAAATGCTGCTTAAGTGAGCTGTGCATAAACAAATGCCCACAAACTTCAATGATCTGAAGCAATTTTGTAATGAAGAGTGAGCCAAAATTCCTCCACAACGATGTGATAGACTAATAAAGTCATACAGAAAATGATAACTTCAAGTTATTGCTGTTAAAGGTGGTTCTACAAGCTATTGAGTCATAAGGTATACTTAGTTTTTCACATATGGCTTCTCCATTTTGACTTTATTTTTATTAAATAAATCATGACACGGTGTAATATGTAATGTGTTGTTGTTCATCTGAGGTTGTATTTACCTAATTTTAAAACACATATGTAGCCCCCTGTAAACAGCACAGGCTATACATATCTTTCTCCTACTGTGGTAAGTCCTGTTAAGGGCAGGCGCCAGTAGTAATCATGGGTTTTCCCCCTTCACGCCCTGCCCTGAGTGATAGATGCAGGCCCCTGACTCTGCTGCAGGCATGAGACAGAGGGGAGGTCCTGCTGACATCATGAGGGGTGGGGCTGACTCTATTTAGCAGCCAGCTCCTCTGAGTGACAGTTAGTTCTCATCCGAGTCTAATCTAGGAAGTCTGTCCTGGGAGTTGAAGGAGTGAAGTAGGTCGAACTCTCTCCTGGGAGCAGGAGAGCTACAAAGAGAACTCTGGCATATCATAGTTGGCGAGTGAGCAGAGCTCTGGTGGGACCAATGCCCCTCACCCTGATGAGGGGGTGATGGGGAGGATCTACCCCTGCCCAGAGGGGACCCTCTGAGGTGGGCACTGGGGTATTGAGGCCCCTCACAGACCATCCTGTCGGGGTACCTCTTGGAGGAAAGGAGGGGAGAGGAGAAAGGCTGTACACCTTGGGATTTCTGTGTGTGCTGCTGCTATTGCTGTTGTTGTTGGGTGGCTGTATGCTGCAAGGCTGCTGTGTGCAATCGAGAGACAATAAAGAGAGACATTTGCTGATCTTACTAAAGACTGAATTTGGTTTCAGCTGAGAAGTAAAGGCATATTTATTGCTACCACTTAACAACTAGAAGCTCATTTCGTAGTGCACTCCTAGGCTTTTAAAACTTAACATTTAATTGATAATGGGGATAAAATAAGTTCTTAACACAAAGTGATAATATTAAATACATATAATGTACAGTGGCGGGAGGGAATGAGGAGACGATAGATGGCCAAGGTATATAGTCTGATATGCTGATGCCTAATAAAACAGATCAAAAGCAGTGATACCTAATAGGCCTTGATGGGAGAGTGGGTTACTCAGCTGGGAAAGCTCAAAAGTGCTTGCCCTGTGTATGTGTATTGTGTGTCATGTGGCATAGCGTACCGAGCACCCAACCTGTATTGATAAATAGCCCAAATCAGTGTGCTAGTCCTAAGTTTAATAAATAAAATGTTATGGCTAATAGATATAATCTACCATATTAAAACTAGTAGATATAATCACTGTATGTGCAACTCAATAACAGGTTGGTGGTACGTGGATTGATTCTGCGCCCAATGACATTTAACAATCACTCTACACAGATAGTATATACGGCAAGCTATTAATAATAAAAGACCAGAATAAGCTGATGCTAAACACTCTGCTAGGTATTGAAGCAGTAAACAAATTATTACTGTGGTTGTTGAATAAGCCGTCAACAAATAATCAATACTGTGAATAATTGTCCTTAGCAAAAATCCCTGCACACATAAACTTTTACCATTTCATAGAGCCATTGATACATGAATAGGTGTCAGTGTGTAGCAGATGCTGGCAGACTAGCAGTGGTGAGATTGAACATACATTGAGTCGCAACTAATTACAATTGAATCCCTGCTAGCTACAGGACAGAGTAACACAATGTATCACAGTACAGAGACAGGCTATAGCAAAAAACCACTGAGCGAGTAGAGCCAGTTGAGGCCTGGACGCGATCGCATTTAAAAGGAGCACCAGCAGAGAACACAGACACAAAATGTTGATACTACCCGTCTCTCTCAGTTCCCTCGCGCTGACGTCACCACGCCGAAACGCCCTACGCGTTTCCCTCCTTGACGGAGATTCTTCAGGGGCGAGTGATAACCAGCTGATCTCAGAAGCGTGTTTATATAGCGTCATGGGTTGCCATCATAGTAGAGTGATTGTTAAATGTCATTGGGCGCAGAATCAATCCACGTACCACCAACCTGTTATTGAGTTGCACATACAGTGATTATATCTACTAGTTTTAATATGGTAGATTATATCTATTAGCCATAACATTTTATTTATTAAACTTAGGACTAGCACACTGATTTGGGCTATTTATCAATACAGGTTGGGTGCTCGGTACGCTATGCCACATGACACACAATACACATACACAGGGCAAGCACTTTTGAGCTTTCCCAGCTGAGTAACCCACTCTCCCATCAAGGCCTATTAGGTATCACTGCTTTTGATCTGTTTTATTAGGCATCAGCATATCAGACTATATACCTTGGCCATCTATCGTCTCCTCATTCCCTCCCGCCACTGTACATTATATGTATTTAATATTATCACTTTGTGTTAAGAACTTATTTTATCCCCATTATCAATTAAATGTTAAGTTTTAAAAGCCTAGGAGTGCACTACGAAATGAGCTTCTAGTTGTTAAGTGGTAGCAATAAATATGCCTTCACTTCTCAGCTGAAACCAAATTCTGTCTAGTGCAGCTCATTAGTTGCACCCACCGCCAATCTTGACGGCTCAGGCACCATCATATTATCATCACATTATTTGATTTAGTGAGCATTATATATATTTTTCTTTGGTTCTCATTTAGTCTTACTAAAGACTGTTGTGTGATTCTGGAGCATCCACCCTGGGACCGGGGGCAATTCTTCTATACGGGTCCTACCCCATACCCTGGGAAGGTATAGAGGATGGAGGCGTTGCACCACCACTAAAAGAATGAGGCAACTACCCCAGAAGCCTGGTCCTGTGTCCCCAACAACATCGTGGGAAGCTCAGGCCCTCCTGTTACCGGCAGGTATGCACTACTCAAACACGTGTAGCCAGCCCTCATACAACCTAGATATAGCATCTGTGTCTGGAGGGGGGGGGGACATGGGTTACATTTGGAGGCGAGCTGCTGAGATCAAGAACAGGACAGGCTTACAGCAAGGCAGAGGAGGAAGAGTGATGTGCACTCTCCGGTCAAGTGCTGAGGAAAGTAGGGCGCAATTGCATACCGGGGGTAGTCAGGGGATCGTGGACCTCCGCTCCCGTACAGTATGCCCTGGGCGCCCTAAGCGGGTGGCGTTAGATGGGTGTGATGATCGTGAGGCTTTGGCCCGGGATTAATGGGGTTACCCCCCCAATTGGCCCCCTCTAACCTCGCCAGGGAGACAAGGGGTTAACTGGGCTGAGGCCCAGAAATGTGATTTAACCCTTGTTATAACATGAAAATGCTTATTCTCCTGTGTAAATGTATTGTTGCTGGATCAGTGTCTGCATAACCCACCCACTGGGACTTAAGGGGTTAATCTTATATGCAGTGCTGAATAAACAGTTACCTGAAAACTGGTAATTTGGGAACGGAGGGCGCCAGCACCCTGATGTTTGGGGTGCCGCCTCAGCGTAAAACCCCAAGGACACCCCTATTAAAAATATAACGTTGTCATAAGAGGAACATATATTTTTGATATTTGTGCCTTTCTGGGGCAGTTTTTGAAATGTACAGGCAGAATGCTAATGGTGTGCTAATGCTAATGTACAGGCAGAATGCCTGCCCTTTTGTAATGCATGAGGAACCAAATGGTCTTGACACCTTAAAGCTGGGTTACCTCTGTATGCTAGATAGGACATCTTGCTGGAATTTACATTAGCCCTGCTTCAAAGGGGTATTATTATGCGAGACCCAGGAAGCAGCAAATGGTAACTGCCCTAATTGGCACAAGGAATGGTTAAGTGTTTGTTCTTCACACTTACAATGGAAGCCAAAAGCCTGCTTCAAAAGGTTTTATTGATGGGGCCAGGGTGGGGCTACCCCAAGCAGGATATCTGAAGGGGTGACATTATTAAATATAAGAATATTATGAGATGTCCTTGTCTGAACCTGCTAAGAGTTACAGATTTGTATTCGTGGGGTGTAGCATATCTTTTGGAGTGTAAACACTGTATATGTACCCGCTACGAAATGCCAGATATTAATATATCTATTAATTTTCATATTACACTGTAATGTTTGGTCTCTCTGCGAGCGTCAGGTGCGACGGAATGTATTAATAAAACTCACCTGCCTGTATTTATTACTGAACTCAAGTTATGAGGTGATTTGCAGTAAATATGAAATTTTGGTTGAGTTCTGAGGAACCCCTGTAGTGATGAGCAGGAAAGGCTAGAATTGACATCACCTGGTCATCAAAGGCTAAGTTGCTAATTGCTTATGCTTGGCCCAACGGACAAAAGGAACTAATCAGAAAAGTGTGACCTTTCACACTGGACACTGGAAGTCCAAACTGAGCTTCCAAAGCTTCAAAGGGACTTTTGCTAGCCGTCGCGGCACCTAGGGTTAATGAGATGAGTTTAACATAGTATATAAGTCAAAGCCACCCATTTACCCATTGTTCTTTGTGTTCTTCACGCAAATGTTCTTCATATCTTCATGTCTGCATGTCATCAGGCCTGTGTCTTTATGCAAGGTCTTGGGATGATGCAGGTATTGCTGTATAACTTTGCCTGTCTTGCTGTGATGTCAACTGAAATATATGGGAGAAGTGGCCCAGTCTGTATCCTGATGGCCTTCTGTCCTAATCTTTAAGTAAGTGTCTATATTTTGCCTGTTATTTGTATATATCTGTTGTGTTCACCTATCCTACGGAATAAATACAATTTGTTATATCTAAGTCTCGTCCCAGTTCAAACCCAGGTATATATATATTTATATATAGTTTTGGTGTAGCAAGTTCCTGGGACTAAAGATATTGAACACACAGTGTACAACATATAACACAAGATATGGCACCTCCTCACTGTTCCCCTACTTGTGAGAAGCATTGCCTCCACAACCAAAGTGCCGGCCATCCGTCTGACTGGAGCCGGGCACTGAGACCAGAGGAGTGCATCAAGTCGGCGCGGGGACCAGCAGCCAGCAAGGCTGAGAGAGAGACAGCAATCGGTGAGCATGAAACCCGGCAGGCTGAGCAAAGATCCACAGCTGCAGCTGCTGTAACCATCACACCGCCCGGAGAGCAGGGAAGGGACCCAGCTCCGGGACGGCAGAGACTTGTGGAGGGAGCGGGTGGTCTTGGAAACCACGGCAGTCTTGCACCAGGAGAGGTACACTGGCGACACACTTTATTCGAGCTCGGCTAGTCCCACGAATTCGGGTATACCCGGGTGTATTGAGGTTTGTGACTGTTTTCTGCCCGAGTGCATTGAGGTATTTTCCAAGCAGGGATTGAAGCATTTTATTCCCGCTGGCTGCAATACTGCACAGTATATATATATATACTGCATTACAATTCATGAATTTATGCCATCTGGTAGACACGCGAAGCATTGCAGCCTATTAAATCCTAATCATTATTATTTAACAGATCAGCCGCCCGTCAGCCAGGCATGAACCCAGGCTGGGAAGGCAAACGCAACGGGGCTTGTCAGAGGTGAGGAGCGGCGCATTCCAGGTATCTGCCAGGTACATACTGGGTATTTGCTCGAATAAAGTGAGTCGGTGCAGTATTGGCCGTTGCGGCGGCCAGTCCATTTTACCCAGAATTGCTGGCCCTGATGTTTGGGCAGGGAGAGATGTCCCCGGCAGAGCGGCTCGAGCAGCTGAAGCTGGCAATGATCCGACCCGCTTATCCCCTCCCAAAGCCCGGCGCTCAAGCATCTCCGCTCTGGACTCCATTGCCCCTTGCTGGGGTTAGTCCACCGGCGGTGGAGAAGCTTTGGAATGAGCCCGGCGCTCCAGCAACTCCGCTCTGGACTCCGTTGCCCCTTGCTGGGGTTAGTCCACCGGTGGCGGAGAAGCACCGGCAGTTGCTGCGGCACTGCCAACAAATGGGCCACAATAATGCCCAGTGCCCTGACCGTGCATGGTCAGGCGAAGAAGCCCCTCAGGGCCAACGCTCACGAGCTGCGGAAAAGATGACCCAGTTAGCGGCATCCTCTGATGGCTCCCGCCCAGCCGGGGCGACAACCCTCCTCGGGACGTCTCCTGGAGAACCTGGACGGGCTGCATCAGCAACAGCGGCGGAGAGAAGCGGCCATCCACCTGATCCCGGCGGAGAACCAGCGGCGGCGGCAGAGAAGAAACCGCCATTCCGGCCTCCTGCCGGCGGCAGTTTAATTTGGGGGGAGGGGCAGGGTTTGCGGGAGGGGGTTATTTTACCAAGTTTGCATGGAGCTGTGTTCCTCCACAAAGACCTGGGACCCTTGTCCTGCACCGTTTTACCTGTACCCAACCCGGGTGCTGTTGCGGCAGCGGCCCGGTGCTGCCCAGCCCAGATGGGGCCGGCGGCGGCCGCTACAGTCCCCCTGCAATTGGGACCAACGAAGGCGGCGGTCTCTGCGGGGACCAGCAAGGTAAGCCAGACCAAGTCGCAGACTGACTCTGACTTATGTTCCCCTATGACTGTACCCTGTTGTTTCACTATAGGGGTGACCGGGGGGTGGCAGGAGATAGGGGTACCAGGGGAGGGGAAGGAAGGGCAGCTTGTAGGGCAGCTAGACTTCCCCATTACCCTGGCGGAGCAGCAAGGGGACTCTCAGTTAAGAGCCCCACTGTTGCAGCCTTGCTATGGGCTGGAGGTATCCGGGGTTGTGGCAAAGTTAGACCACCCCCAGCTTACCTGCCAGCCAGGAGCTAAGGTGGGTGCATCTGCACCAGCAACCCTGAGCTCATCCCTGGTAAGGGGGAGACAGTGTCAGGGAGATGGCCTCACTCAGGTGTCCCTAGGACCCAGGTTAGGGTTAGCTAGGGAGAAGCGGAGTGAGGGGAGGCTGCAGGTAGGTAGCCAGCCTCAGATCTCAGTGAGAGAAGGAGGGCTAGTGGTAGCCAGGGAGGGAAAGCAGCAGGTATTGCAGCTAGAGTTTCCCGTTACCCTGGCAGAGCCTCAGGGGGTGTCTCAGATCAGCAGCCCCCTGTTGCAGCCTGGCGATGGGCTGGGGGTATCCGGGGCAGTGGCAGGCTTGTGCCACCCCAGGGATACCTGCCAGCCAAGCGCGGAGGCAGTTGCATCTGCAGAGGTGCCCCTGAGCTCATCCCTGGTAAGGGGGAGACAGTGTCAGGGAGATGGCCTCACTCAGGTGTCCCTAGGACCCAGGTTAGGGTTAGCTAGGGAGAAGCGGAGTGAGGGGAGGCTGCAGGTAGGTAGCCAGCAGCAGATCTCTGTGGGAGAAGAAGGGCTAGTGGTAGCCGGGGAGATACAGCAGCAGGTATTGCAGCTAGAGTCCCCCATTACCCTGGCAGAGCCTCAGGGGGTTTCTCAGATCAGCAACACCCTGTTGCAGCCTAGCTATGGGCTGGGGGTATCCGGGGTAGTGGCCGGTTTGTGCCACCCCAGAGATACCTGCCAGCCAAGAGCTAAGGTGGTTGCAGAGGTGCCCCTGAGCTCATCCCTGGTAAGGGGGAGACAAGGTCAGGGAGATAGGTGCACTCAGGTAGTTCCAGGGTCTGGGTTAGGATTGCCCAGGGAGGAGAGGAGTGCAGGTGGGCTGCAGGGAGGTAAGCAGCAGGAGTCATCAGCAGGGTCTGAGGTGCTTGGCCTAGGGGAGGCTAGGCAGGGAGACCCTGGGAAGCAGGGGAAGATAGGAAGTCAGTGGGGAGTCAGGCAGCTGGCAGAAGTGAGGGATGGGCTAGGTAGGCAGAAAGTCCCTTGCTCTGACGGGCCAGGAGTGACCCCCCTGACAGATTCCCCAGGGTTCCCAAAGGAAGGGCTGTGGGTAGATAGGCAGCCAGGGAGGAGAGTCAGGAGTATAGCGGAGCAGCTACAGGGTGGCACAGAGCCAGGGCAGGTAGGGTCCCTACAGAATAGTGACATAACCCCGTCCCAGACTTGGTTGACAGGAAAGCGACGGTCTGTGCTGGATAGCTTGTCTCCTGCTGGTGCAGAGACATGCCAGTCTCTGGGCAATGTGCAGCATAGTCTGCACAGGGGCCCCTTTCACCATGAACTTGGTTCACAAGGCACTGGGTGGGGGGCAGAGGGAGGCAAAGGAGAATGCCCGGCTTTGCAGGACAATGTACTGGTCATTGCCGGAGGACTATTTTGCCAGGCCAATCCCTCAGGACGTATTGAGTGCTCCAAGAGCGCCAGTGGTATCCCAGGGCCAGGGGGAGGCCGCTGGGGTAACAGGGCCCCTGGAGCGGGGGAGGTGTGACGATCGTGAGGGTTTGGCCCGGGATTAATGGGGTTACCCCCCCAATTGGCCCCCTCTAACCTCGCCAGGGAGACAAGGGGTTAACTGGGCTGAGGCCCAGAAATGTGATTTAACCCTTGTTATAACATGAAAATGCTTATTCTCCTGTGTAAATGTATTGTTGCTGGAACAGTGTCTGCATAACCCACCCACTGGGACTTAAGGGGTTAATCTTATATGCAGTGCTGAATAAACAGTTACCTGAAAACTGGTAATTTGGGAACGGAGGGCGCCAGCACCCTGATGTTTGGGGTGCCGCCTCAGCGTAAAACCCCAAGGACACCCCTATTAAAAATATAACGTTGTCATAAGAGGAACATATATTTTTGATATTTGTGCCTTTCTGGGGCAGTTTTTGAAATGTACAGGCAGAATGCTAATGGTGTGCTAATGCTAATGTACAGGCAGAATGCCTGCCCTTTTGTAATGCATGAGGAACCAAATGGTCTTGACACCTTAAAGCTGGGTTACCTCTGTATGCTAGATAGGACATCTTGCTGGAATTTACATTAGCCCTGCTTCAAAGGGGTATTATTATGCGAGACCCAGGAAGCAGCAAATGGTAACTGCCCTAATTGGCACAAGGAATGGTTAAGTGTTTGTTCTTCACACTTACAATGGAAGCCAAAAGCCTGCTTCAAAAGGTTTTATTGATGGGGCCAGGGTGGGGCTACCCCAAGCAGGATATCTGAAGGGGTGACATTATTAAATATAAGAATATTATGAGATGTCCTTGTCTGAACCTGCTAAGAGTTACAGATTTGTATTCGTGGGGTGTAGCATATCTTTTGGAGTGTAAACACTGTATATGTACCCGCTACGAAATGCCAGATATTAATATATCTATTAATTTTCATATTACACTGTAATGTTTGGTCTCTCTGCGAGCGTCAGGTGCGACGGAATGTATTAATAAAACTCACCTGCCTGTATTTATTACTGAACTCAAGTTATGAGGTGATTTGCAGTAAATATGAAATTTTGGTTGAGTTCTGAGGAACCCCTGTTGTGATGAGCAGGAAAGGCTAGAATTGACATCACCTGGTCATCAAAGGCTAAGTTGCTAATTGCTTATGCTTGGCCCAACGGACAAAAGGAACTAATCAGAAAAGTGTGACCTTTCACACTGGACACTGGAAGTCCAAACTGAGCTTCCAAAGCTTCAAAGGGACTTTTGCTAGCCGTCGCGGCACCTAGGGTTAATGAGATGAGTTTAACATAGTATATAAGTCAAAGCCACCCATTTACCCATTGTTCTTTGTGTTCTTCACGCAAATGTTCTTCATATCTTCATGTCTGCATGTCATCAGGCCTGTGTCTTTATGCAAGGTCTTGGGATGATGCAGGTATTGCTGTATAACTTTGCCTGTCTTGCTGTGATGTCAACTGAAATATATGGGAGAAGTGGCCCAGTCTGTATCCTGATGGCCTTCTGTCCTAATCTTTAAGTAAGTGTCTATATTTTGCCTGTTATTTGTACATATCTGTTGTGTTCACCTATCCTACGGAATAAATACAATTTGTTATATCTAAGTCTCGTCCCAGTTCAAACCCAGGTATTTTATATTTATATATAGTTTTGGTGTAAATTACAGCCTGTTATAAGCTACCGTGACAATGGGTGCATAGCTATAGCTGCCCTAGTCCCTTGAGGCAGATAGTGTGAGGTAACTGGGGGGGTCAGCCTGCTAACGTGTCCAGGGACCATGGCCTAGGGCCCGCACTATGAGTGGCCAAAAGTAGGGATGCCCGTACCTGGGGAGATACCCAGTACACTAGCTAGCACCCACGTAAAACGCCCCACAGAGCACTTTCCGGAACAGTCACCGAGTTCAGTGCACAAGATGGAGTTCTGCCTAACCTGGGGTATGCCACCTCATATTAGTGGGTACCAGATTGAGCATGCAGAGAGAAGCAGAAAGTGTCAGCAAGTACAGTCAGCGTCTAGGAGCAAGTTACACCCTAGACACTGAGAGTAGTGTACAATTACATGTGGTGGGCGCATCGAAGATGGCGGCCGTCACTACATGTGCTCCGCGGAGCAAAGAAGAGCTCAAAATGGCGACAAATGCGCCATCCACGGCCCAGCAGATAGCAGCCGACGTAAAATGGCATTTCCCGCAATCCTGGAGCGAGCACATGCATCGTGCAAAAAGACTGTACGAGAAATGTGGCGGGAAATGTGCAGGGGTTTGGCGCCAAACCCAGATCCCCTGCAAGAGGAGCAGCGCGAAAGCCGAAAGCCCACCCACCTGTGCTGTGACTGGTCAATAAACCAGGTCGCATCACACTGAAAGAAGGAGGGCCCCGCCTCTGGATTCCACCAGAGGGAGGGGGCACAAGGAGAGGCAATCAGGAGCATCCTCCCCAGCAAAGGGAGGGACAGGAAGCGAGAGCGAAGAGCTTCACTTCTGTCTGGCATTCGAGGAGCAAGGAGCTGAAGCACTGAACTGTTCCACCCCTGAGCTAACAATGTCCGAGATGAGCACCACGATCTATCAGCTACCAGGAGGCTTACTGGTAGTGGAGGTGGCGGAGCACAAATACCTCCGGTGTTTGTGCGTACACTGCGGGATACCCAGAGCGGTCCCAAGCACCAAGGCACGATGCCCTCAATGCGGCACGTTTTACCTGTGGCCTAATGAGCCATGGCCTCTGATCGAGACCCCGCGGGGTGCCTCTCCGGGAACTCTAACGGAGGTGGCGGAAATGAAAGACAAGGCTGCCCTAGTTCCCCGTTGCAACCAAGCGGGTAGAACCAAGGCCCAGCCCACTACAGAGCCGAGCGAACTGTCGGCGGAGAAGAGCGCGACCGCAGTGGAGGTACCGGAGCGAGACCGTTTCGTACCCATACCCACTGGTTGTATCGCAGAAGAACCCGGTGACTCCCTTGCGGAGGATCCGATCGTGATATCCTCGGAGGAAGAGGTTGGCGTACCATCGGTGGCGATGCGCCTACCGGCGAACCACCCCAGCAGTAACAAAGAGAAGCAGACTAGTCCGGACACCTTCCGACTGCGAGCGCTGGTGCGGCCTGAGGCCCTTAGAAGTCCCACGGCCGTGGTGACTCCCAGTGCGGCGGAGATGGCGTCCGAGACGATTCCGGAGGACCCCAAACAGCAGCGGAGCGGTAAGGAGACTCCACCTCCCCCTTACTCCCGCCAAGCGAAGACAGCAACCGTGGAGGATGAGAAGGAGAGGCTTGAGGCCTACTTGTCTGTTTGCAAACCGGATGCTCCACCACCGCCCCTTCTGGTCCTCGACGCACTACCTGTGCGTGACAATAGAGCGGATGGAGATTCCGCGGGCACCGTCGATGACGTCACTTCTGGGCCCAGCGGGAAGAGAGGCCCGGGAGCGCTTTTCTCCTCACGGATAGTTGCCATGGCCAGTGCAATGGCCACCCTGAAGAGCAAAGGCCCATCGAGAGAAGCGCGAGGTATGCGGAGAAAGCACCCAAGAAAGCGTCCCTTGGTCGCGGTATTACCCGCTTGCTGGACACTGACTTGAACATTGCCCCTGCCCCAAACCCTAGCTCCATCGCCCCGGCCACTGCCCCTGCCCCGTCATGAGTGTTGCCACCGGGACCTAGCGGGGATAAATTGAGCAAGTATCCCAAATACTCCAGAGATTTGCGGGACTGGGAATTGAGCGATGAGGGGTCGGATGGGGAAATACCATATGACAGTGTGATACCTGTGCCTAACCCTGTGCCGTTTTCTCCTACAGCTAGAGGGAGAGCCCGAGGGTCCCACACTCCAGCAGAGGCTGGGTCGGTCAGTAAGGTGCTTCACAAGATGAACCCTACCAGGTACATAAATGCCAAAGGGAGGAGAGATTGCTTGCGCTCTACAGAGGCGGGGACGTCCGGTGTCTCGTCACAAGCAGAGTCAGAGGTAGAGCACACTAGGCATTCCACAGAGTACGAGCACCGTGATAAGTGGTGGGCACCCCTGTTCACTGGGTACCACGAAGGTATGGACCGTACGCGGTTCTTGCTCATTAAGAACAACATAGTTGATCATTGGTGGGCGGCAGGTGCCTTTACTCCCCAGGAAGTAGAGGATGAGATAGATCACAGGTACCGGGAGATAGAACAGAAACTCATTCAGCCCAAAGGCCCCAGTATATTGTACGACGAGATTGCTCTTGTAGAACCAGAGTTTTGGGTACTGCCAAGCAGGGCGGGTCACCGTAAGCTTACTAAGTTGAGCAGAGCCATAGTGGCTAGGTATAGGCAGTCACATGGATATGAATACCCTTATGTGGCTGAGCCCATCATGAGGGAAATAGAGGAGAGCAGAGACAGTTGGCTCCGAGAAGCCATACAAGAATACCTTCGGACCAAGTTTGGTAAAGCCAGTTATCATAACGAGGACCGTATAAGTGAGTTGGTCAGGATATGGAGTATAGGAAGTTGTATATACATGCACAGTGTAATATATCGACCGGAGCATGGGTCGCTCCAGTCCTTCTTTGTGACCGTTATGGATCACAATGGCAGGAAAATTCGGAAACCGTATCCGAACCATTATTACTAGGGTTCTCCACGTTGGGAGTAACCGTGTGTTATATTTCTACCTCATGTGAGCATATGTTATGTCTATCCAACTGCATGATATGTGTGTTTAATTCCCAGGTTGTTCATCGCAGGATGGTACTGCTAGAGTTAGGTCCAAGTGGGCACCATTGGATTCCACCAGAGGGAGAGTGTAACCCCCTGTAAACAGCACAGGCTATACATATCTTTCTCCTACTGTGGTAAGTCCTGTTAAGGGCAGGCGCCAGTAGTAATCATGTGTTTTTTCCCTTCATGCACTGCCCTGAGTGATAGATGCAGGCCCCTGACTCTGCTGCAGGCATGAGACAGAGTGGAGGTCCTGCTGACATCATGAGGGGTGGGGCTGACTATTTAGCAGCCAGCTCCTGTGAGTGACAGTTAGTTCTCATCCGAGTCTAATCTAGGAAGTCTGTCCTGGGAGTTGAAGAAGAGAAGTAGGTTGAGCTCTCTCCTGGGAGCAGGAGAGCTACAAAGAGAACTCTGGCCTATGATAGTTGGCGAGTGAGCAGAGCTCCGGTGGGACAAATGCCCCTCCCCATGATGAGGGGGTGATGGGGAGGATCTACCCCTGCCCAGAGGGGACCCTCTGAGGTGGGCACTGGGGTATTGAGGCCCCTCACAGACCATCCTGTTGGGGTACCTCTTGGAGGAAAGGAGAGGAGAGGAGAAAGGCTGTACACCTTGGGATTTCTGTGTGTGCTGCTGCTATTGCTGTTGTTGTTGGGCGACTGTATGCTGCAAGGCTGCTGTGTGCAATCGAGAGACAATAAAGAGAGACATTGCTGATCTTACTAAAGACTGTTGTGTGATTCTGGAGCATCCACCCTGGGACCGGGGGCAATTCTTCTATACGGGTCCTACCCCATACCCTGGGAAGGTATAGAGGATGGAGGCGCTGCACCACCACTAAAAGAATGAGGCAACTACCCCAGAAGCCTGGTCCTGTGTCCCAAACAACATCGCGGAAGCTCAGGCCCTCCTGTTACCGGCAGGTATGCACCACTCAAACGTGTATAGCCAGCCCTCATACACCCTAGATATAGCATCTGTGTCTGGGGGGGGGGGGAACATGGGTTACACACACACATATATATATATATATCAAATGGAAATATTACTGCATGCTCATTTGCATGTCTTAGACAGGTCTGGAACCCCGCCTTTCACCATTATCACCCAACACACAACACTTCTACTGCAGCAAGGGATTCTGGGAAATGACATGCAAATGAGCACACAGTGCCACCTTTTACTTCAAAACCATTTTTAACATGGTTCCTATAGGCTTAAGCTTGCTGCATGGTCATAGCTTTGTGCACAGCCAGGGTTAAGATGCATAGCCAGTAAACCCATCCACAGACAGCTATGGCTGAAGAAGCCGTATCTGGTGAAACGTTGGGTGATTACTGTTGGCGGCGACACAGTGAGAAGCGAGACGTGGAGAGAGACCCAGCTGAGGCGTTCCCTTGGATCAGATCAGCTCCAGAGCGAGTGAGCAGAGTTTGCGAAATCTCGCGAGACTTGGAACAGCGCATTTGACGTGGAAGTGTGCGGTGGTCAGACGCCGGTACATGGAGCAAAACGGTGTAGAAAGAACTCCAAATCAGGTCTATACTATTGGACATAAGCGGGTTGGGGCACAAAATGAATGTGAGAGACTCAGTTTGGTTAAAATCTCTCCAATTGCCCGTTTTTACACTTACAGAGTGTGAGTATTTTATTCATGTGTGTTTTTTTAGGTTTTTTCATAAAACTGTGTTGCACTATATATGTTCCCTCTCTATCCTCATGATATGGTATTCATCTGAGATCCAAATTCAATCAAGAAAGAAAGCAACTGACATCTCTAATAGAGTTAACTCCACCGTTCCAGATCCCAATTGTGTGGATAAAGGCTTATATTAACCACCTAAGGGTGAGTGTATCTCTCACCATTTGCTTGTGACGTTTGATTAGATATACTACCCTATGTTGTCTTTCCTCCCTCTCCCTTGTCCTTTCATTTGTGCCTAGGTCATTCTTCCATATAGTTTTCTACTCGGCACTTTGTCGGGTTGTGGACCTTGTTGGCTGCATTTGTTTTAGGGACAGGTATTTTTGGGTGCACCTCCCCTTTATTTATGTAATATTGGTTGATGTTGTATGCAATTGACAATTATACACTGTGGTTATACGCACAATAGGTAATTTTCACTGTAGCGCTTAAAGTTCTTTTTTCATTATATATATATTGCAATTGAAAATATAGAATATTAAGTAAATAAATATTAAGGTTATTAGGCAACAGAGACCTGATCATATCAATTCTGAAGGTTTCTCTCTTAGGCCAGATTCACAAAGTTACATTAAGTGACTTACTGTGACAGTGACATTAACCTACAGTAACTTGATGTCACGTTAAGCCTTACTGAAGTTATGCTTTCTCCCATTAAAAGCATTGCATTAATTGTAATGGCTGCTAGAAATAATTACATGCAAATGACATTATATGAGGCATTAGAATAAAAGTGCATAGCCGTAAGAGTGCGTTAAGGTTGATGCAAGAAGCTAATGTTTCATTAGTTAGGTCATACTTAAACTGGGCGTTACTCACAATCAGACACTGAAATACGGCTTTTACAGGGTGTGGAAGAGTGTTATGTTACAGTCAAAAATGAGTTAACTAGCATAGTGTTATTTTGAGTGTTATTCCCCTCTCCTTTCCTTGCTTTCTTTAACTCTAGTTAAACTCCCATTTCAGGGTCTGGATGTAACGAATCGGGGAACACGTACTTTGCGACGTGTTCCCTCCTTACCTGTGTAGCCCTCTTACCCCCACCCTAAGTGAGATCAGGGGAGGTATTGTATTGTATTGTATGTCTTTATTTATATAGCGCCATTAGTGTACATAGCGCTTCACAGTAGTAATACATGTGGTAATCAAATAAATAACAGATAATATAAATAACAGATCATGGGAATAAGTGCTTTAGACATAAAAGTAACATTAAGGAAGAGGATTCCCTGCCCCGAGGAGCTTACAGTCTAATTGGTAGGTAGGGAGAACGTACAGAGACAGTAGGAGGGAGTTCTGGTAAGTGCGTCTGCAGGGGGCCAAGCATTATGTATCGTGTTTAGAATATCCACAGTGCTATTCATATGCTTCTTTAAGCAAGTGTGTCTTAAGGTGGGTCTTAAAGGTGGATAGAGAGGGTGCTAGTCGGGTACTGAGGGGAAGGGCATTCCAGAGGTGTGGGGCAGTCAGTGAAAAAGGTTTAAGGCGGGAGAGGGCTTTAGATACAAAGGGGGTAGAAAGAAGACATCCTTGAGAAGAACGCAAGAGTCTGGATGGTGCATACCGAGAAATTAGGGATGAGATGTAAGGAGGGGCAGAAGAATGTAAAGCTTTAAAAGTGAGGAGAAGAATGGAGTGTGAGATGCGGGATTTGATCGGAAGCCAGGAGAGGGATTTCATGAGGGGAGATGCTGAGACAGATCTAGGAAAGAGTAGAGTGATTCTGGCAGCAGCATTTAGGATAGATTGTAGGGGAGACAGGTGAGAGGCAGGAAGGCCGGACAGCAGGAGGTTACAGTAATCAAGACGGGAGAGAATGAGGGCCTGAGTCAGAGTTTTAGCAGTCGAACAACAGAGGAAAGGGCGTATCTTAGTTATATTGCGGAGGAAAAAGCGACAAGTTTTAGAAATGTTTTGAATGTGAGGGGCGAATGTGAGAGAGGAGTCGAACATGACCCCTAGGCAGCGTGCTTGGGCTACTGGGTGAATGATTGTAGTTCCAACAGTAATGTGGAAGGAGGTAGTAGGGCCAGGTTTGGGAGAAAGTATGAGGAGCTCTGTTTTAGCCATGTTGAGTTTAAGGCGTCGGAGGGCCATCCAGGATGATATAGCAGAGAGACATTCAGAAACTTTGGTTTGTACAGCAGGTGTAAGGTCAGGTGTTGAAAAGTATATTTGTGTGTCGTCGGCATAGAGGTGATAATTAAACCCAAAAGATGTTATTAGGTCACATAGAGAGAGTGTGTACAGAGAAAAGAGAAGAGGTCCCAGGACAGAGCCCTGGGGTACCCCCACAGAGAGATCAATAGAGGAGGAGGAGGTGTTAGCAGAAGAGACACTAAAAGTACGATGGGAGAGGTAGGATGAGATCCAGGATAGAGCTTTGTTCCGAATACCTAGAGTATGGAGAATGTGGAGGAGAAGAGGGTGGTCCACGGTGTCAAATGCTGCAGAGAGGTCGAGTAATATGAGCAGAGTGTAATGACCTCTGTCTTTGGCAGCATGGAGGTCGTCAGTTATTTTGGTGAGGGCTGTTTCGGTGGAGTGAGCAGTGCGGAAGCCAGATTGTAGAGGGTCTAGGAGAGAATAGGTGTTGAGAAAATGGAGCAAGCGAGAGAATACAAGACGTTCAAGTAGTTTAGAGGCAAAAGGCAGGAGGGAGACAGGTCGATAGTTAGAAAGACAGGTAGGGTCAAGCTTGCTGTTTTTTGAGTAATGGTATGACTGTTGCATGTTTGAAGGAGGATGGAAAGGTTCCAGAGCAGAGGGAGGAGTTAAAAATGTGTGTGAGCGTAGGGATTATAGTAGGAGCAAGAGGTTTTAGGAGATGGGAGGGAATGGGGTCAAGAGGGCAAGTGGTAGAGGGAGAAGAGGAGATCAACAGCGACACATCCTCCTCTGAGACAGTGGAAAAAGACTCAAGGAAGGCAGGAGGAGAGTTAGGAAGAGGTGTAGGATGGGGGGAAGAAACAGAGGGGATGTTCTGCCGTATGGATTCCACCTTTTCCTTAAAATAGTCAGCAAAGTCCTGAGCGGAGATGGAGGAAGGAGAGGCAGCTGAGGGTGGTTTGAGTAGAGTATCAAAGACAGAGAACAGTCGGCGGGGGTTAGACTTGTGCATGTTGATTAGTGCAGAAAAGTAGGCTTGTTTAGCTTGCGAGAGGGCAGAGTTGAAACAGGATAGCATAAATTTGTAGTGAAGGAAGTCTGCGAGAGTGTGAGACTTCCTCCAGAGGCGTTCAGAGGAACGAGTGGAGGAACGCAGCATGCGCGTGTGGGAATTTAGCCAGGGTCTAGGGTTAGAAGGGCGAGGGCGGCAGAGAGAAAGCGGGGCATGTAGATCAAGAGACGAGGACAAGACAGAGTTGTACTTTCTGACCAGGTTGTCAGGGTCTGTAGCAGAGCTGAGAGAGGAGAGGGAGGAGTGTAAAGTGGACTCAAAGTCAGGTAAGTGAATAGAGCGCAGGTTTCTGCAGAACCGGGGTGTAGATGGAGGTGGAGAAGGGGAGAAGTGAGATAAAGAGAATGAGATGAGATGATGGTCAGAGAGAGGAAAAGGGGAAATGGAGAAATCAGAGAGAGAGAAGTTTTTAGTGAAAACCAGGTCTAAGTAGTGGCCATCCTTGTGGGTGCTGGCTGCAGTCCACTGTTGAAGGCCAAAAGAAGAGGTTAGAGAAAGAAAGCGGGAAGCCCAAGAGAGAGAGAGGTCATCAATGTGGCAATTGAAGTCCCCAAGGAGAAGAACAGGGGAGTCTGAGGAGAGAAAGAAAGAGAGCCAGGATTCAAAGTGAGAGAGAAAGGCAGAAGGGGGATGAGTAGAGGTAGGTGGGCGATAGATGACCGCCACATGAACAGGGAGAGGAGAGAAGATCTGGACAGTGTGAGCCTCAAAGGAGGGAAAAGCAAGAGAGGGGGGAATAGGAAGGGTTCGGTAACGACAGACAGAGGAGAGCAGGAGCCCCATGCCTCCACCCCTGCCATCAGGGCGCGGAGTGTGGGAGAAGGAAAGGCCACCATAGGAGAGGGCAGCTTCCAGAGCAGAGTCAGACTGAGTGAGCCAGGTCTCAGTTATAGCAAAGAGAAGCAGGGAGTGAGAGAGAAAGAAGTCATGCACAGAGAGGAACTTGTTAGAGATGGAGCGAGCATTCCAAAGGGCACAGGAGAAAGGGAGAGAGGAGGGAGGGTGGCAGGGGATGGGTATGAGGTTGGAGGGGTTGACACCAGAAGGAGTAGAAGTTGCATGTGGGAGGCGAGGACGAGAGCAAGTTGAAATAAGACAGGGACCAGGATTGGGAGAGATATCCCCAGAAGCAAGGAGGAGAAGCATGGATAGAAAGAGGATGTGTGAGGAGGATTTGTAGGGGTGTTTTTTAGTGCAGGGGATATAGCTGTGTGGTGTCAGAGGACGCAGGTAAGAAAGGAGTTCATGTGAACTGAGAAGTGGTGAAGAAAGGAGAGATGGAGATATATGAATAGAGTTTGAGACATACTGAGGCTGGTAAAAAGAAGTGCATAATTTGAGAAGAAGTGAAGTCACAGCAAATATAAATGGTAAAGGCAGTATCACAGCAGTAATGATGCAGTCTGGTATTGATGATATCCTCCTTTCCAGCGTAGTTCAAATGCAGGAATCAGGGCCAGATGGGGTGTCCACTTCTTCCTCACTTCTTTTGAACTTCCTTTTAAACTTCAGTTGTTCAATAGTCATGCCACTTATAATGGGCTACTTGGATATGGGCTGCAAGCAGACTAGCAGTTCTGACTGGGTTTATATAGGCCTAAAAAGTCACCTGACAATGTTGTTCTGTCTGCTTAATTAGCACATCTGAGGCACATTCAAACAAATGGTTTTCTACACAGGGTGTTCCCTGCCTAGGTGGCAACACTTAATTTGATTAGGGGTAGACAGAAAACAGCATTCAAATATGGATTTTACCTAGCATTGGATCAGGTAGGTAGGTGTATCTGACTACTAATCAGTGTGGTGCTGTACCTGTTGTGTAACCAGGAGAGCTGAGCTTCCGCCACGGGGAACCTGGGGCAATACGATACTATGAATAACCACTTACAATAGGTGCAGCGCCTCCACCTGCGATGGCTCCCACCAGAGGGGGAGTGGTTCCTCGCAGGACCTTCAATAACCACATACAACGGAATTGATAATGACTAATACCTTTACTACTATACACAGCATGAACACATCAACACATAATAACAGGTCTCCCCAGCTAGGGGCAACCTGACCAGTGCGTCTGGGCGGACGCTAACTTGAACTACCGCAATAACCCACACTCTATGCGTTGCGGCGGACGCTATCACGCTGTCACGGCGGACGCTAACCTTACGCGTCACGGCGGACGCTAACCTTCCAATGAGTGATCCCACCCTGTGTCCAGTAACCCCAAACCCAATGTCTCGCACCCCCAAGTCAATTACCAACGTGTGTGTGTGTGACTGCACAGCCACTATGTCTGGTGATAGGCCTTGTTGGTGCACGTGAGTTGTGGGTTACCTGCCCGGGCTCCAGCCACAGGTGCCGCTATATCACTGGGGTTGATTCCGCCGGGATATCCTCCTACGCGTGGGGTGAATTCCAGCGCGGATAATATCACCGTACAGCTCCGCACCGTCTCTACCTTAGTTAGGGTCTGTCTGCTGCCAGCAGGCCGCAGTCACGCTAGCTTGGCCTCCGGGGAGATAGTCCAGCTCCCTCTTAGCAATCCGAGCAATGTCCGTGATACACTCCTAGCAAATATATATATAATGGGGCAGGTTCCCTAACCTAGGGCCTGTCCCTACAATACTCCACTAGGATGACTCAGGACTATCTGGGGCATAGGGGATTGCTGGCCTAGTGCAGAAAGTCACTGACCCCTGCACCCTACCTCCTTCCCCTAGCTGCTCCAGTCACCAACTAACGTGTCCAAAAACCCCGCGAATTGTATCCATCCCTGCAAGCAGGGAGCTCCTGCAGCCTTATTGGCTCCCTGGCGTCACGTGGGTTCCCTAATGCTCTTGGGAGCTGTAGTCCCTCTCTCATACCTTCCCTGGTAGGCTAGGGCTTCGTGGGCTTCATCCTGCGCATGCGCGAGCTGACTGGCTTCCTCCTGCATCTGTTCTAACTGCGCATGCGCAAGCTGTCTATGTAATGGCGGCGCCCTGTTCGCCGGCCGCCTGGACCTTAGAGACGCGATCGCGGCCTTAGCGACGGCCCGATCGCGTCCCCGGCAACCGGCCCGCTCGCGGATAAAGAGCGTTGCTCCCTCCTCAGCCCCCGCATTTCCCCACCAGCGGCCTTAGCTCGGTGAGTGTCGCGAGGGGGGGCCCATTACCGCAAGGGACCAGGTTACACCTGTTATCAAACAGTCCTCTACTTTGGCACCAGCGTGTGCGCGCACAGTTCTTTTAGAGCAGTGGTGCGGAAACTGGGGGGCAGATTATTTAGGGGGGGTGCAGGCTGCGTGCGGGGAAACCTGGGGCAGGCAGAGCTGTGCACGGGTGGCCAGAAGCTCCATGCTGAGGCTGCTCCTCTGCTCTGTGACTTGCAGAGGGGGCGGGGCTTCTCTCTGCACACAGACGAGCCCCAACGTCCTCACTTGGGACACATAACTCAACCCGTACAGAAATTATATAATAAAAATACAGTATATATAACTTAGCACATGCACAACTTTAAACAATATTGTACAATTCTGTGAGCATCACAATCACAGATTGGATCTTACTCCGAGAACACTGCTGAGCCTCATAATGGGGTGCCCCCATTTGATCATAGGTGACTCGAGTTGGCGGGTACCTGATTCGTTGGCTCCGTCGGAGTTGATCTTCTGCAACTCCCTCGGGGGAGTAATAAGTACAGTCCTGAGGCTCAGCCTCTTCCCTTGAGGGGAGAAATGTCTCTGCACAGTCTCTGTTAGGCACAAA
This sequence comes from Ascaphus truei, assembly GCF_040206685.1. Taxonomy (NCBI): domain Eukaryota; kingdom Metazoa; phylum Chordata; class Amphibia; order Anura; family Ascaphidae; genus Ascaphus; species Ascaphus truei. Next base: position 142,718,650 of record NC_134486.1, read on the forward strand.
GCTCGGGCTATGTGAATCCAAAGGCTGGCCTGTTGGTGCCACCTTAGTAGGCGTTGGCCTACAGGGCCCTTTACCCGTAGCTCCTCCAGGAGATGCCCCTTCTGTGGAGCAGTCCCTTTGAGAGGGTCCTTCCATAGGATCTTCAGGAGTTTCAGAGTGGTTCTCGTTATTGACAGTTTCTTGACCCAGCTCTGATAAGTCGGGCTCACCGTTGAGCGGTGTAGCCAGTATCTCTGTCTCTTCATCTTCCACTTGTGGAATGGGGAGAAGATGGTTGCGGTGCCATACCTTTACCCGGCTGTCAGTGTCTTTGATACGATAGACCGGGAGGCCAGGCATCTGGGATTCTATTTCATACACTCCGTCTCTCCAACGATCGGCCAATTTGTGTTTGCCTGGTACGCCCAAGTTCCGAAGCAACACAGCATCTCCTGGCCGAAGTTCCAGATATCTGACCTTATAGTCGTATCGCCTCTTATTGTCAGCATTTAGCTTAGTGGTGGATTTCTCTGCCTGCTGGTACGCCTGCTGCAAACTGTCTTTGAGTCGTTGCACATATTTGAAGTGGGTAGCATTGTGTATCCCATCCGTTGAGACTCTAAGACGCACATCCACTGGCAACCTCGCCTCTCGCCGAAACATGAGGAAGTATGGGGAGAATCCAGTTGACTCGTGTCTGGTGCAATTGTACGCATGCACCAAAGCTTCCACGTGTCGACTCCACTCCGAATTCAGAGCAATCTGTAGTGTTCCGAGCATGTCTAGTAAGGTCCGATTAAAACGTTCGGGTAGCGCATCCCCCTCGGGGTGATACGGGGTCGTTCGGGATTTGGCAATGTTCAGCATTTTGAGCAGTTCCCTGATCAAGGTACTCTCGAAATACCTTCCTTGATCAGAGTGAAGGCGGTTAGGAAGGCCGTAATGTACAAAGTACTTTTCCCATAATATCTTCGCCACGGTGATGGCTTTCTGGTCTTTAGTAGGGAAGGCTTGAGCATACCGAATGTAATGGTCTGTGATGACCAGCACATTGCATATTCCCCGGCTATCAGGCTCAATACACAGAAAGTCCATACACACGAGGTCCATAGGACCAGAACTTATTAGATGGCCCATGGGGGCGGCTCGGGTATGTAGGGTCTTGTGCTGAATACACCTAGTACAGCGGCAACAGTGATGTTCAACGGCTTCTCGCATCTTGGGCCAGAAAAAGCGATCTCTGACTAACCCAAAAGTCTTGTCTATACCAAGATGTCCATGATCATCATGTAGGGACTTCAACACCAGATATTGTAAGTTCTTAGGGAGGACTAGCTGTCTCCTATCCGGGTGGTTGTGGTATTGTACCACCCTATAGAGCAAGCAATTGTCTATTTCAAATTCGTCCCATTCTCGCATGAGCACAGCCACCAAGTCATTGGGCGCGCATTTCAGAAGGGCTGGGTTCTTCTTTTCCACGGCGTGCCGGATGATACTAATGACCGGATCTCGTATTTGGTAGTCTACCAGATCTTTCCACCGGAACACCTTGTCGTGCGTGAGGTGCATCCCTTTTGGGTCGCAGTAGGCTGCGGGGACAGCCTGTGACTGGCATCCCAAGGAATCGGCCACTCGTAATTCGGAGAAGGCCACTTGGTCATTAACTATGGCGGCAGTTTTACACATAGCCCGCACTCCGGGTCCTGGAAGTTCTTCCCATTCCTCATCATCTGGGGTAGCAAGTAGTCCTGGCCTTCGGGAGAGGGCGTCTGCCCCGATATTCAAGGGTCCCAGCTTATACTTCAAGGAGAAGCGGTAGTTGCTTAGGGAGGCCTGCCATCGGTGGCCTGCTGCATCTAATTTGGCCGACGTATTGATGTACGTGAGGGGATTGTTATCCGTCCTTACCTCGAAGGCGACACCGTACAGGTAATCGTGGAGCTTCTCGGTGATTGCCCACTTGAGAGCCAGAAACTCCAACTTGTGGACTGGGTATCTATGCTCACTGGATGTCAAGCTGCGGCTGATGTAAGCTACAGGCCGCAGACCCTCCGGGTGCTTCTGGTGCAGGACGGCACCTAGTCCATTTAGACTGGCATCCACATGCAGGACGTAGGGCTGTTCGGGATCCGCATAAGCAAGCACGGGCGCTTCGGTCAGACACTTCTTCAGTTTCAGGAAGGCCTGTTCACACTCAGAGGTCCATTTGTCACCAAACGGTTGGCGGGCCGATACAGCCTTCTTCCCGGTCTCTGAAGGGTATATTTTCAACAGATTGTTCAGGGGTTTAGCCTTGCTCGAGTACCCTTCCACGAAGCGGCGGTAATACCCACAGAACCCCAGAAATGATCGCAACTCTGTGACGTTCTCAGGGCGAGGCCAGTTCACTACGGCCTCTACCTTGGCAGGGTCGGTGGCGATCCCTTTGGCGGACACTATGTGCCCCACGTAGGTCACCGAGGTATGGCAAAATTGGCACTTATCTAGGGATAATTTCAAACCTTCTTTCCCCAGACGGTCGATCACCTTAAACAATCGCTCTTCGTGCTCTTCCAGAGTCCTTCCGAAGACGATGATATCATCCAGGTATACCAGACACTCCCGAGGGATCATGTCCCCGATAGTCTTTTCCATCAACCTTTGGAACGTAGCAGGCGCCCCACATATACCTTGGGGCATACGGGTAAATTGGTAGAATCCCAGGGAGCAGACGAAAGCTGTTTTCTCCTGGTCTTCCGCATTCATAGGCACCTGATAGTACCCTGATCGGAGGTCGAGCACGCTAAACCAGTGACTTCCATTCAGCACATTCAGGATCTCTTCAATGCGCGGAAGATTGTACTGATCCGGGATCGTGCGATTGTTCAGAGTTCGGTAGTCAACACACAGTCGTACGGACCCGTTCTTTTTCCGCACCACCACTATGGGCGACGCGTAAGGTCCTGGAGATTCCGTCACAATCCCAGCGGTTTCCATGTCTTGTAGGGCGTTCCTCACATCGTCCACATCCCGAGGGGCGAGGCGACGAGAACGTTCCCGGAACGGAGTGGCATCATTCATTCGAATGGTATGTTGGGCACTGCGGCTGCACCCCACATCCATCTCGCTCGTGGAGAACACATGTCGTCGTTGAAGCAGCTGGGTGGTCAACCGTTCTTTCCACTCGGTGGACAGCGTCGACTCGCCGAAGTTGAAGTCCAGCTCGACTACCCGCTCATGCGCTGCCGCCGCCTTCACCTGAGGCATGTCTCCCACCGGGCTGACTGGATATATACATCCCAACTTCTGATCGACATCAAACTCCATCGGAAAGGGGGAGAGATTCTGCACATACACGTGGGTTCGAATAGGGATCTTATCTGTCCAGTCCCTCACTTCGGGTAGTACTCTATACCCTCTCTGAACCTCCTCTTCTTCAAGCGCACTCTCCAGTGAGAACAGTTGGTCGTTCTGGTCTCGGTCGGGATAACAACACCAGACGGCCATCTTTTGCACTCCCCCTGATAATATGGTCGTCAGTCCGCGTTGACGATTGTAGAGGTCCCCATGACGCTCCAAGGCATATACCCGGTGGCACTCTTCTCGTAAGATGGGGTCTAGGAGCGAATCGGCCAGCGGCAATTCATTGGTCTCTTTCAAGTAGGCTCGGATTATAGCTTGCACTATGTCCGCATTGGTTCCCAAGATGATGGGGTATTTGCAATGGTCTTGGGGCCCCGGGCATACCATGGCCGCTACTTGCATGGGGTGCTTCTTGCCGGTGTTCAGTTGGAGTATTTCCAGCTGGACCCTTACAATCCCATCGATGGGGTAGTCTTCATTACTTAACCCCCTAACCTTCATATGTTCGGCCGGCCTCAGGGGGCAGTGTCGAAGGTGCTGGTCATAGAACTTGCGATATATTATAGTTACTTGAGACCCTGTGTCCAATAGGGCTGATGCGTATATCCCTTCTAGCACCACGGGCATGATGGCCGCAGGGCCCACTGGACTGTAAGCTTCACAGGGTGAGGCGTCACAGGGTGAGGCGTCATCACTGGGGCCGGCGTCAGAAGGGACATTCGGGGTTCCAGAAGGAGGGAGCTCTGGTTCAGCTTCTGCCATAGGTACACTGCAGACCATTGATCGAGCTGATTTCCCTTTATCGGACGGGGTTCCTCTGGATGACCTTCCCTTTCTGGACAGTTACGGAGGACGTGACCCTTCTTACCGCAGTTATAGCATACAACCGGGTGACTTTCCGGCCGACTCGTGGACGGGGAAGGTGGTCGGTCGGGGGGTCTTGGTTTGTACCCCTAGGACGAGGCGGCTGGCTCTTCCTTCTTCTCCGTAGGACCCTTTCCCTTGGATGCAGAGGGACTCTTAGGTTTAGCGGTAGTGTGTAGCATAACATGGGCCTCCTGTGTTTTCACTTGCCGCAGCAACTCGGTGAACTTATAGGGGCCTCCATCCATTATCTTGCTGCAGAGCATGTTGGCTATGGGGTGAGTGGGGCTTGATCCCCGCAGATACTGCTTATGGAGCGCTTCATCCATCCCAGAGGCGAGGACCAGCCTACGATTGAGTAGGATCCCCAAGACGAGCTGTAGACGGTGGATAAAAGCCGACAAGTCTTCCCCCTCTTTCTGATAAAGATTGAAGTACTTCGTCCAGAGAGCTCCTTCGTCTTCTGCTAGCCCGTACGCTTCCAACAGGAACGCCACCATTTCCAACACTGTCAACTCTGGGTGTTGGTCCCTGTGGATGGTCAACATAGTAGACGCAGGGGGTCTAAGGCATTCCATAATACGCTGCCGCTTTACAGTGTCAGTGCACGACCACTCCTCTACTACTTTTACCGAATTCTCCCTCCAAATGTCTATTCCTTCCTCCCCCTGGGGTATTGGAAGTATTCCAGAGAAGGCCTTAAGCTTCCGGTAGTTTTGAGACTGTGATCCCACAGTGAGGGCTTCTACGAATTAGGGTAGCGTCACACCCATTATGGAACCTTCGTTCATTGCTCTCTCTCCGATAGGCCGGGAGTTTACCTCGCGGGGTACGGTGTCGGGTGGAGAAGAAAGGCGGTCCTCCCAACTACTGGCTTCTGGGAGGGCGCTTGGGGTGAAGGAGACTTTGGGTTGGGGGCGGTCAACCCGGTTTGGGGTACTTGACACGGGTGTACGGGGTGTCCAAGTACTGGTGGACGGTTCGTCTGGATCTTGAGGAGGGGCTCTTAGTGAGAACATTTCCCTTATTACTGCTGAGTCCGAGTATATAAGGGGGTATCCTTCTGGCGGGCACTCGGGGGCTACTAGAATGTTCGGGGCCGCTTGAGGACATAGGTCCCGCCCCACGGTGAAAAGTAGTGCACTCAATTGATAAGTAGAGTCGAACACCCTACCACGTTACCATATCCTAGCTGGCCCCAAGAGCTCGCTCAGTGAGTTCCGGATGTCAGTTTCCGGCACTAACGCCGGGACGTTCCCTATGGCAACAACGTGTCTAGGTGATTCACGGATGGAGGTGGCCCACGCGTGGACCTCTTGACGTGAGGGAATTACCATGATGCTGATCTTTGGTGATAATGTTTTGAAGAGGGCACCCCAGGTCTGACATCTAAGCAGCGCCTCCAAATGTAGCCCTCTTACCCCCACCCTAAGTGAGATCAGGGGAGGTAGGTGTATCTGACTACTAATCAGTGTGGTGCTGTACCTGTTGTGTAACCAGGAGAGCTGAGCTTCCGCCACGGGGAACCTGGGGCAATACGATACTATGAATAACCACTTACAATAGGTGCAGCACCTCCACCTGCGATGGCTCCCACCAGAGGGGGACTGGTTCCTCGCAGGACCTTCAATAACCACATACAACGGAATTGATAATGACTAATATCTTTACTACTATACACAGCATGAACACATCAACACATAATAACAGGTCTCCCCAGCTAGGGGCAACCTGACCAGTGCGTCTGGGCGGACGCTAACTTGAACTACCGCAATAACCCACACTCTATGCGTCGCGGCGGACGCTATCACATAGGCGTCACGGCGGACGCTAACCTTACGCGTCACGGCGGACGCTAACCTTTGGCGTCACGGCGGACGCTAACCTTACGCGTCACGGCGGACGCTAACCTTCCAAAGAGTAATCCCACCCTGTGTCCAGTAACCCCAAACCCAATGTCTCGCACCCCCAAGTCAATTACCAACTTGTGTGTGTGTGACTGCGCAGCCACTATGTCTGGTGATAGGCCTTGTTGGTGCACGTGAGTTGTGGGTTACCTGCCCCGGGCTCCAGCCATGGGTGAAGCTATATCACTGGGGTTGGATCCGCCGGGATATCCTCCTACGCGTGGGGTGAATTCCAGCACGGATAATATCACCGTACAGCTCCACACCGTCTCTACCTTAGTTAGGGTCTGTCTGCTGCCAGCAGGCCGCAGTCACGCTAACTTGGCCTCCGGGGAGATAGTCCAGCTCCCTCTTAGCAATCCGAGCAATGACCGTGATACACTCCTAGCAAATATATATATAATGGGGGGCCTGTCCCTACAATACTCCGCTAGGATGACTCAGGACTATCTGGGGCCTAGGGGATTGCTGGCCTAGTGCAGAGAGTCACTGACCCCTGCACCCTACCTCCTTCCCCTAGCTGCTCCAGTCACCAACTAACGTGTCCAAAAACCCCGCGAATTGTATCCATCCCTGCAAGCAGGGAGCTCCTGCAGCCTTATTGGCTCCCTGGCGTCACATGGGTTCCCTAATGCTCTTGGGAGCTGTAGTCCCTCTCTCATACATTCCCTGGTAGGGTAGGGCTTCATCCTGCGCATGCGCGAGCTGACTGGCGTCCTCCTGCATCTGTTCTAACTGCGCATGCGCGAGCTGTCTATGTAATGGCGGCGCCCTGTTCGCCGGCCGCTGGGACCTTAGAGACGCGATCGCGGCCTTAGCGATGGCCCGATCGCGTCCCCGGCAACCGGCCCGCTCGCGGATAAAGAGCGCTGCTCCCTCCTCAGCCCCCGCATTTCCCCACCAGCGGCCTTAGCTCGGTGAGTGTCACGAGGGGGGGCCCATTACCGCAAGGGACCAGGTTACACCTGTTATCAAACAGTCCTCTACTTTGGCACCAGCGTGTGCGCGCACAGTTCTTTTAGAGCAGTGGTGCGGAAACTGGGGGGCAGATTATTTAGGGGGGGTGCAGGCTGCGTGCGGGGAAACCTGGGGCAGGCAGAGCTGTGCACGGGTGGCCAGAAGCTCCATGCTGAGGCTGCTCCTCTGCTCTGTGACTTGCAGAGGGGGCGGGGCTTCTCTCTGCACACAGACGAGCCCTCCTTCTCTTCCTGTCTGTTTCCCGCACCAGTTTTGAGCAGCATGAGGGATTGGGGGATTGGGGGATCGGAGCATGTGGCCCCCCTTCCCCCCAGGTGAAATTGTGTGACTTATGATTATGTGTGTGTGTTGTGTCTGTGTTTGTTGTGATTGAGTGTGTGTGTGTGTGTGTGTGTGTGTGTGTGTGTGTGTGTGTGTGTGTGTGTGTGTGTGTGTGTGTGTGTGTGTGTGTGTGTGTGTGTGTGTGTGTGTGTGTGTGTGTGTGTGTGTGGTGATTGAGTGTGTGTGTGTGTGTGTGGTGATTGAGTGTGTGTGTGTGTGGTGATTGAGTGTGTGCGTATATGTGTGGTGATTGAGTGTGTGTGTGTATATGTGTGGTGATTGAGTGTGTGTGTATATGTGTGGTGATTGTGTTTGTGGTGATTGAGTGTGTGTGTTGATTGAGTGGGTGGGTGTGTGGTGATTGTGTGTGCGTGTGCGTGTGCGTGTGCGTGTGCGTGTGCGTGTGCGTGGTGATTGATAGTATGTGTGTGTGTGGTGATTGTGTGTGTGTGTGTGTGTAGTGATTGAGTGTGTGTGGTGATTGAGTGTGTGTGGTGATTGTGTGTGTGGTGATTGTGTGTGTGTGTGTGTGTGTGTGTGTGTGTGTGTGTGTGTGTGTGTGTGTGTGTGTGTGTGTGTGTGTGTGTGTGTGTGTGTGTGTGTGTGTGTGTGTGTGTGTGTGTGTGGTGTGTGTGTGTGTGTGTGTGTGTGTGTGTGTGGTGACTGTGCGTGATGATTGAGTGTGTGTGGTGATTGAGTGTGTGTGTGGTGATTGAGTGTGTGTGTGTGGTGATTGAGTGTGTGTGTGGGGATTGAGTGTGTGTGTGTGGGGATTGAGTGTGTGTGTGTGGTGATTGAGTGTGTGTGTGTGTGGTGATTGTGTGTGTGTGTGTGTGTGTGTGGGGCGGGGGATTGATTGATTGAGAGAGAGAGAAAGAGAGAGAGTGTTGTGATTGGGTGTGGGTGTGTTGTGATTGAGTATGTGTGTTGTGATTGAATGCACGTAATACGGTCAGCAGTCTCCGTTATGGAGCTGTTTTAACACAGTGTTCTACAGCCAGTATTATAGTGTTATAGCCTTTATACACTATCAGAGGATTATTCATATGTGTTGCAACAGTGAGGAAAGTGGATTTTCTTTCCAACTAGTAACACTGTATGTCCACATGGCCCCCCTGATGCACTGATGGTGCTAACAGTCCTTGATGTATTGGGACTGCTGGCGCTTTATAAGTACATTTATACTGTGCAAGGGGATATATAGATTTCCTGTTCTTTGTGGACTTTAGTGCTGCCTGCTGCTGCACGTGCATATTCATATATATCCACTATTTATGATAGTGGAATGCGGGAAGCAATGATTTAATTTCTATGGGATACTTATATATTCATCAGCTATCCCATTACCACTGTTTGCACTATTAATATACTATTAGGGCTATTCACGGTTTTGGTGGGTCACTCCGCCCTGGCTGTTTGCACTATTCAGTCCCCATTAACCTACCATTATTATTGAGTAGGAGTATTTATGCATGTGAGGTGATTTTTGGTGCATTTGTTATTTGATTTAATTTCTTTTTAATACAGTTATACACACATCTGGTAATATACTGTATGTTTTAAGTAATAAAATTAAATAAACGTTATATCTTAATTAGTGGTGTGCATTTAAGTGAATTTCTTTGGGATACAATCACTTTCTATTCCCCTTTTTCACTATGTATATATGTATGTATATCTTTATTTATAAAGTAAAAAGGAGATACTGGCGCACAGCCAAGAGTGGGTCCCAAACAAGTTTTATTAAAAAATGATGCTTTATTAATCCATCTAAAAAAGCGGAGGCACACACCCTCCTACGCTTTTCGTGTTACAAAAACACTTTATCAAGGAGTATACACTGTGTTAGAAATGCTTCCTTAAATACACACTCAAATGCCCTGTTTTCGCGCCAAAGATGCCGACATAGGCCCGACATCATGCGCCCATCATACATTTGCTCCAGAACAAACAGGAGCACTAAACCCCATTCCTGTACCAATAAGGGCATGAGAGCGCTATGGAGGTGACCCCCACCTACCCGGTACTCACCATTGTAGAAACGCTACACCGGCGAGCACGGAGACATGGTTCACTACCCTGTTTGCTGCGTCATCACCGGGGGCGGCTCCCCATGACCAGCACCGGATCCCCAGCTCCACCCCCACCATACTCTCAGGCCCAAGCACAAAGAATGGGAAATACGCCCCCTGAGATCCAGGAGCCAATGGGTGCATGTCCCCAGGGATGGGTACGCCCACAAATCGTCACCTGTTGCTAGATGATAACAAAGAAGTAGAAAAGGCATTGCCGCTTTGTTTTAAGCATAAACATAACCTAAGATCATTAATTCTACTCGTGTTAATGGGCAACATAAATGTAAAAACATAACAAACATACAGATATACCATAGTCTCCTAAAGGAATTATGCAGGGAATATTTTGGTGATTATATATTAAAAATGATCTTGAACGGGGGCGCATGCGCGAAGGACACGGGAATGGTAGCTTAAGTGTCTAGCTCCGTGCCGCACTTACAGTAAATTATAATAAAACCACCCGAAAAGTACAAGATCCACAACACAAAGTTAAGATAACCTGCATAAATACCTCAGGATGGCCCCGAAGAAACCTGGCATCCAAAAGAAACAGAAATCGGCAGATGTCAGGGCTTACTTTGGAGGAGCTGGCGCGAGTGGGGGCACAGAGGAAATGGCTTTGACTTCAAATCCTGATACGGACATGGAGTTAGAAGGAGAGGAGGAAGGCCTCAGCAGTCAGGACATTTGAAGAAGATGGCGGTTGAGAGGGAGCTCTGCGGGATCCAGCTTGAGGCGCAGAACCCGGAAGAGTCGCGAAGGCGGGAAGGGGGCGCGCACTCCATCCTCCTCGAGGCAGAGACGAATCCAAAATGGCGGCCGCCGGAAACTGGATGTCGTCATCATGAAGAGCCGCTGATAGAGACGCCATCTTGGAGGGGACAGACGGGACAGTCTGGAGTGGCATTCTCATAAGGTTGCGCCACAACGCGCCGGAAGGCCCCAGGAGGACAGTGCCGAAACCGACGGGCACATGCCGCGGGCAGTAATAAGGGAGAGCGGTATAAAGGGGGGATGGGGAAAAGGAAGCGATGGGTCTTAGCAGGGACAGGAAAGGTGGGGGGAGGTGATTAAAGGAGGGGAGACGCGGAAGAGGGGGGGGAGAAGGGAAGGGGGAGGGAGAGAAGTGGTGAGAAGAGGAGGGGGGAGGGGGAGGGTTGAGGAGGAGAAAAGGAGGGAGGACGGGGATGAGAGTGGTGGGATGAGGAGGAGGGGTGGGGGGGGATGAGGAGGAGGGGTGATGTGGATCAGGAAGGAAGATTGATGATGAGGGAGGACGGATGTGGGCGAGGGGGAGGGGATGTAGTTGAGGGAAGGGGGATGTAGATGAGAGAGGGGGATGAGGACGAGGGGAAGGAGAGGCAGTTTGGGGGGGTATGCGGAGGAGGACAGGAAGGTTAAGTAGAAGGGGGAGGTAAGTTGGAGGAAGGTCAGAAGGCTTAGAAAGAGGAGGGGACAGGGATCGGATAGAGGGAGGCGGATGATGGGAGAGGAGAGGGAGGAGGAGAGAGAGGGGGTGAACAGCCGCCACGGTGATACCATAGGGGGAAAGACAGAAAACCAAGCGGGCCAATATATAAGGTCAAGTAGGCAGCAAAAGACAACGACGGACCAGTGGGCATGTTGGGTCACGGTTGGTCTCAAGTTCAAGTTGTGAAGTTGGAATCGTTAAAATAGTAGGGTGTTTAGAGAGCACGGACACGGGGTTGGAGGGGAGTAGAGCGGATTACCCCGGGGTCGGCATGAGTCTCAGTTGGTCCTGGGAGGGGAGGGTCCCCCCAGAACCTGATGAAGTCCTTTGGGGGATATATAGGGGTCTTGGACGGGGTTCTGCGACAACCATCACCCCAAAGGCGCTGGACTTGGCTACGGGACAGGGCAGTCCTGGAGCCGATGACAAACTGTTATATGTATACATGTATTCATGTTGTGTTTTCTTTTGTGTCTCCCCTCGTGTCTGCCCCTTATGTGTCACTCACCCCCACCCCACACCCTTCCCCCCCTTCGGTGCAAGAGTGGAGGACAGAAAAAAAGCAGGAGAAGATGAAGGTGGGATCTCCACGCCGTCCGACGGAGACAGACAGGCCCAGGAGTACATCGACGGAATCAGGTCACGATTAAAGCAAAATGAGTAACGAGGTCCGGTGTATTTCTCATAATGTCAAGGGCTTCAATAGTCCGGCGAAGCGTAAATTGGCCCTCAAGGACTACAAAAGACATAAGGTTGACATTCTCTTTCTTCAAGAGACCCACTTCTCTAGAGATTGCTTCCCAAAATTTATAGATAAGGACTTTAAAACCCTACACTTAGCAACCGCTCAGGTTAAAAAAAGGGAAATAGCCATAGCAATCCATAACAGGATATCTTTCACGGTAGAGAAGAAGGTAGCAGATAGAGAAGGTAGATTTCTTATCTTGGTGGGATCTATCCAGGGACAGCCTCTCACATTGGCATCAATACAATACTAATTAAATGCTTTAGACAAAAGGGCTATCAGGAGGAATTGATATCTGAATCCTACCTTAAAGCACTGAACAAAAATAGGGATTCATTACTGAAAAAGAAAAATAGTAAACAAACATATGCCAAAAACAAAGGATGTAAAAATAGTGACTTACAAGTCGATAATATACATACAATCGATTCCCTTTCTGCAAACCATAAAAAAGACAAACAAGAAACACCATACTTTGTAACACAATTTAATTCTTCCCATAATTCTATAAAAAACATTTTGACCAAACATTGGCACATTCTACTCATGGATCCAATTTTAAAAAAAATTCCTTGCTCCAAAACTCCATACACTGTTTAAAAGGCCCCCACGTAGGTGTCTAAAATACAGCCTGATGAAGCACAACACTGTGTGAAACGCGTTGCGAAAGCCCTACGGTGCAATTAGAAGTCAGCCCACTGGTGTACCAAGCCCCAGCTATCCCATCAACAACTAGAGACACTCCGGCACGCCGGAGTAAGTTTCTCCGGGGAACCGGCGTTTGAGGCGGGCTACTACCCACGGGTCTTGCGAGAAGCCGCAACCCGGAAAGGAAAAACAACGTGGTGCCGAGCCAGGCAGCCCCAGCGCACGGGTCTACCTTGTAAGCCTCTGCACCATCTCTCTATGCCCAGGACACCACCAGGAATGTTTCCTCTGCACTATTCTACTGGATGTACTTACCCTACATGTAAGTTTTTATTGTTACTACAGTATTGACTTGTCTTAATTAAATCTTGACCTTGGTGCACTTTTGTGTTTCATTCCTTGCTGTTGCCCGGCGTTTGGAGCCATCCTGCGACGGGACATGTGGAGGAGGGGTGCCATCACATCGCATCAGCTGCAAGAGGGAAGAGTTGATCCACTACAAGATCCTGTTAGGAAGCAAGAGCGCGGTTTGACTTTATCATCTCTGCAAGATTATTTAGGTGGGGGGGCGCGGGCTGCGTGCGGGGAAATCTGAGGGTGGGCAGAGCTGTGCACGGGTGGCCAGAAGCTCCGTGCTGAGGCTGCTCCTCTGCTCTGTGTCTTGCAGAGGGGGTGGGGCTTCTCTCTGCACACAGACAAGCCCTCCTTCTCTTCCTCTCTTTTCCCCGCACCAGTTTCAGCAACATGGGGGATTAGGGGATCGAAGCATGTCGCCCCACCCCCCCTCAGGTGAAATTGTGTGACATGATTATGTGTGTGTGTTGTGTCTGTGTGTTGTGTCTGTGTGTTGTGTCTGTGTTGGTTGTAATTGAGTGTGTGTTGTCTGTGATTGAGTGTGTGTGTGTTGTCTCTGGGTGTGGTGATTGAATGTGTGTGTGTGTGTGGTGATTGTGTGTGTGTGTGTGTGTGTGTGTGTGTGTGTGTGTGTGTGTGTGTGTGTGTGTGTGTGTGTGTGTGTGTGTGTGTGTGTGTGTGTGTGTGTGTGTGTGTGTGTGGTGATTGAGTATGTGTGTTGTGATTGAATGCAGTGGTGCGCAAACTGGGGGGTGGGGCAAGGGGGCGCAAGATTATTTAGTTGGGCGCAGGCGGCGTGTGGTGAAAACTGGGTGCGTGGGCCGGCAGATGCTGTGCGCGGGAGGGCGAAAAAGCTGTGCGCGGGCGGCCATGAAGACGTGCGCGGGTGGCCAAGAAGACGTGCGCGGGCGGCCAAGAAGATGTGCGCAGGCGGGCAGCCGAAGATGTGTGCGGGTGGCTGAACAGGATAGTGCAGCTGGCGGCCACGTGATGGTGTGTGTGCACACGCACGGGGGTTTCGGAGGTACGGGGAGGAGCACGCCCGTGCGCGATTAAGTCAAACGCCCCTCCTTCCGGTGTCTGCTCTGCAATAGCGCTATGTTCCTTCTCTCCTCCGCTGGCAACCTGCTTCGCTGCGATCCTCTGCAAGTGAAAGGATAGGCTGCCACTATATCAATCATACTATGAATGTACAGAAATAATGTAAAAAAACTGTGAAAACACAACATAGAAAACGGAAAAAAAAAAATAATACTGTAGGTAGGAGTTTGGATGACAATGGGGATAGCAAGCCAAAGAGCAGGTAGGGGAAGGAAGACAAAAAAAAGGTCGTGGGGAGAGGGAAGGGAGGTAGCAAAGAGGTGGATGAATGCCCCCCAAACGTATTGCCTTTGTGCACGTACGCTCTCCCAAGCTTGGCGCTTAGGGAGACAAACAAAATTGACTTTGAAGCACGCTCAGCAGCAGTCAATACACACACACACAGCCACACACAAACACACACACAAATAGCCCCGATCCACGCTTGCAAAATTATGCAGGACACCCTGTGCCATATGCTTGGAGAGTTAGTGATGTCACCGCTCTCAGCGGCAGCGTGGACGCAGTCTAATTTTGCAAGCGCGAGCTGTTGAAATATATAAGTATTTAGGATTTACATTGTATACTGTTTAATAAAGGTTTTTTTTTTTCATGTGATTTTGATTACATCAGGCAGGGTGGGCCCGAGAAATTTTATGGATGAAAAGGGGGGCTCGGCATAAAAAGTTTGCTCACCCCTGCAGTAACCATTACACCGGAGTATATATAAAACAGTTTACTGTATATGCATAACAAAAGAGCACTTACATCAGCAATGGTGTCACACTGTAACACTAATAGTACAACTACCCGGTCACCTCGCAGGGCTTTGTACCCCACACTGTGTACCCCGAGTCCCAAGAGTCACATAAGAGACCCACAACCCCACCCTTTGGCGTGATCAGCGCCGTACTAGATAAGGTATACTGGTTGGTGCACGTGTAGAGATGGTGGTACCTGCCGGGTATGTCCACACCCGGATGCGCAGATGCTTTCTTGGAATCCCTTGCTCCAGGAGATGATCCAAGACGCCACCGCCTCTTTCTCAATGGTGGGTGTCTCCCGCATGGAGTGATCCACCTTTGGACAGTCTCTGCCTCTGCTACGGCAGAGGATAATTCACCTTCAACAACAGGCCAGGATATCCACGCTTCCTGGCTAGACCCTCACTTGTCTAGGTTCTACAGGACCCAGTCCCTACCCTAAGGGGAGTCCCTGCAGCAACCACAAGCTGAGGTGAGTTGGGGCCTATATGGGGCCTAAGGGGGATGTCTGGCCTAGTGCAGGAGCCACTTGCTCCCTGCACATACCCACCCTTCCCTATCTGTGTCCCAGCTCCAACTGCCTCTTCCTGTCTGAGCATTTCAAACATATCCTTCCCTCTCAGGGAATCCTGTAGCCCTACTGGCTCCCTGGCGTCAGGTGACCTCTATGTCCCTAAGCATCTTGGGACTTGTAGTCCCTTGCAGCCCTCTTTTTCATTGGGGTCGCGTGCGCGATCTGTACTGCGCATGCGCGAGTCTCCCGATACCTGAACTGGGGCTGGCCCTGTGCTACGGAGCACCTCTGCTGCCACTGGTCCCTCACTGTAATGGCCGCCGCATCGTGTCTGCGCGAGCCTCCGCGCATGCGCGGACAAAGCAAACGTCACCAGGAGCCCCCGGCGACAGACTCGCCCCCGCAGAAGCCCCCACCCTGGCGGAGGTAAGGGAGACAAGGAACCGGGGAGCCAGAGAGGACCTGGCTACACAGGAAAGAGATTTTCCTCGGCACAAGAGGGTGCTGACATGAGGAGAGTAGTCTTGAATAAAAGAGGTCTGGTCCCCTTGTGTCTTGCTGTCAACACACAGTCCTCCGACTGTGTTGACAGCAAGACACAAGGGGACCAGACCTCTTTTCCTGGACATAGAGGACCCAGGAGCCTGCCACAGGCTGGACCCTCAAGCACATTAAGACACCTGGACACACAGACCTTAAGGGCCACCTGCTTTAAGGTACCACTAAGACTTTGGGGTGGTTGGCTGGACAGGGGCTTATCCTTTTAGTCTTGTAAGAGAGGGACAGGGGGAAGTAAGTCAGTCCTTACAAAGGGATAGGTGTTTGTTGTTTTCAATAATGCCATATGTTAATTTCACCCAAAACGGTCTCCATTAGCATACCTCTGCACACATCACTTACATATGATGTCAGAAGTTGGGATGAGAGGTGGCCCTTGACACCCCCGGAGACTGCATGTCAATTGTTTGTGTTTTTGCCTGCATACAGTTCCTACTACAGCCTTAGCAACAAAACAAAAAATCATGTGCAGAAGTGAGCAGAATTAAAGGGCTACACATCCAGGCAGGAAAACTACATTGCACTGGAGAAAGCCACAATGCCACAGTTTGACTGGGCAGAAGACTGGGCAGAAGACTGTTACAGGCAGGGACCCAAACAAGGTACTGATGCCGTGACCAGAGTCTACCCCACCACTTGTGTGAAGAAGAAAAAACTGGGATTTTAAAATGGCTGCCCAGCTGAAGTTAAATACAGACTCTGCAAAAATGGAGAAGAAAATATGTTCCTGATGTAAAGAGCCAAGACACATGGAGCAGTGTCCCTTCAGGCCCTATTCTGATGATGAGGAGGATGCCTATGTGGCCAGAGGCAGAAAAAGGGCAGCAGCCAGAGGTTTTTTTAAACAAGCCAAGCAACTGCAGACTGCAAAAAGAAGTGTCTGTCTATTGCTGACAGTGAGAAACCCTCAACCAACCATATCAGGGAAGCGGAGCAGGAACCAGTGAGTGACGATCTCTTGACCAGCCCTGAAGATGCACTGCAAGCTGCCAGACATAACTGATCTCCTCTGTGAACAATTGAAACTGGAGAGAGAAAATAATGCTGATCTACAGAAGACTGTGCTCACAATTTACTCTTTGGTCAGGACCGAATTGGAGGATCTAAAGGCTGATCTAGATACTTTTAACGCTACTAATGCCAACATGGTGGAAAAGCAGAGCAATTCTGACAGAATGATTTCTAAGATACAGAAACAGAAGTATGAGGATGCACTGAAAGAGATTAGTCTCTCTCAGCAAGAGGTTCAAAATTGCCATAAAGATTGAAAAGTCTCTCAGAAAGCTGTTCACACTCTCAACATTGAACAGAATGCCACACACCAGCAGGTCAACTGTGTCCGGACAGTGGTTGAACATATTGCAGAATAAGTTTCATACTCTCCACATAGCCCTGGATGCCTCACACCAAGAGATCAGCAGTTGCCACACAGAACTGGAAGTTCCAAAAAGGAATATCACAGTCTTGCCAAGCTGTCTCTTAGTGTGGATCTCAAAGTCTCTAAGAAGGAGCTTCACACCCTCAACCTAGAGAAAGAAATCTCACGCCAGGAGACCAAGAGGCCCTCAATGTTATAGGGACTATAAGAAGAGAAAATACAAATCTGAAAGAAGAAAAGTCTGATTTGACTGACCATGTCAGTGATAGGAATGAAAAGCTGCACGAGCTAGAAAAAATGTTGAAACTATTTGAATATGAAAAGTTAGAAGCATTGAAGCAACGCACACAAGCAGAGCACATACTGCAGAACCAACTGCACGGTTTGCGTACGCACTGACAGAATGCCAAAGAGAAGTAGTGAACTCTGCAGGAAGAAAATCTGCAGGCTCCTAAAGAAATACAATTGCTGCAGGAACATTTGAGAACCAAGTATGTCCTTGCAGAGCAGCATGAGAAACTGAAGGCTACCCTGAGCATCACCAAAGCATTGCTGGAGGCCAAGCACGAGAAGGTCCAGAAACTGAAGCAAGAGCTAAACTTGTTGAAAAGGGAGAAAAGCAGCAGAGTAATTCAGAAATACTACAAAGCTCTTGTCCAAGCAAGGTTGGAGAGAAAAAGGTATCTGTGCAAATGCTCTGCAGCAACCACCATACAGGCTGCCTACAGAGGAATGAAAGCTCATCAGTTAAAACGCCAGAATAAAGCAGCCTGCCTTCTCCAGTCAATATGGAGAATGCAACGTCAAAGAAAGAATTATGAACATTTGAAGCAGTGTGTAATTTTGCTCCAGTCAAATGTTAGGAAGTGTCTGCAGCCAAGATGCTACAAAAAAATGAAGGAAGCTGCTGGTGTGATTCAATCCAGATATAGGGCCTCATGCACTAAGCGCCGAAAAAATGTTTTCGGCAAGTGTTGCCAATAGGCATGATTTTGGCGATTTGCCCTCGCAGTATTCAGTAAGGGCAGAATCCATGCCGATCCCTGCCGAATCTCTGCGAAAGCAAAACGCCGATGAGCCGGTGATAAAAAATCCTGGCTCCCGATAGCCTGGCGATAGGCCGTTTCTGCCGATATGTGTTTGCAGCAGAGAGAGACCCGCCGGTCTCTCTGCGCAAACATCCGCAAAATAAAAACATATCAAAACAACTTTTACTGATAGTGTACAAGTGCAGGTGGTCTCCGGGGCTGAACCGCATTGGTTTCAGGTCCGGGAAGCCCCTGCTTCCCGAGATACAGGCCCCTTTATGAGGTGCCGGTATCCCTCTGCA
This sequence comes from Ascaphus truei, assembly GCF_040206685.1. NCBI lineage: Eukaryota > Metazoa > Chordata > Amphibia > Anura > Ascaphidae > Ascaphus > Ascaphus truei. Next base: position 142,736,961 of record NC_134486.1, read on the forward strand.
TTTAATGTCCCGATCACGTGACCGCGGAATGTAAACAAAGAAGAGGGATACCGGCACCCCCTAAAGGGCCTGTATCTCAGGAAGCAGGGGGTCCCCGGACCTAAAACCAAAACGGTTCAGCTCCGGAGACACTCTGCACATCTACACTATGAATAAAACACCCATATCAATAAACAATCATTCCTTACCTTTGCGGCTATGTGCTATGGTAACGAAGCAGCATGGCCCCGGTATGTGTCATCGGGTGACAGTGTCGCCGCCATATTTATAGCATCCCATTCGCGCCGTGCCTGCTATAAATATGGTGGTGACACTGTAACCGATGCCCCAAACCGGGGCCTGTAACTCGGGAAGCAGGGGGTCTCTGAGCCACAAATCAATGCGGTTCAGCTCAGGAGCCCCCCTGCTTCCGCACAATATTATTAAAATACATAAATGCTGCTTCATTACCATAGCGGATAGCCGCTAAGGCAATGAAGGGGTTAAGGCAGAATAGTATGTTTATTGGGGACATTTGCCCCCAATACACATTGCAGTAAACAACATACACCCCCTGTGTATTTAAAATACATAAACACCAATCAATACATTAAATACATATAGCACTCACCCCCTGTGTATTTAAAGTACATAAACACCAATCAATACATTAAATACATATAGCACTCACCCATGTCCGGCTGCCACGATGAAGGCCATCCTCATCTTCATCCTGGCCATGTCCTCTCAGATGCTGCAAAACATACACAAGAATAAAAATATCCAATGTAATGTCCCCTAACCCCTTAATCCCCATAGCGGTTAATAACTGCTACAGTCATTAAAGGGTTAACACACCCTCACCCACCATTAACCCCCCACCCCGTGAGGCCTAACCACCCTCACCCACTACCCACAAGGGAGGCCTACCCACATACCTTGGGGCCAATACACCCTCCCCCCACTCCCAGTACCCACAATAAAAACAATACACTGCCCCACAATAAGCTCATTCTATTTATTAAATACATTACCCACCCCCTGTGCCCCCCCATAAATACATAATTTATTCTTTTACATACAGGGTACATACCCCAGCCCCACGCAAGTCTCCGGCGGGCTGGCGGGTCACCTGACAGACCTACAGGGTACCAGCAACATGTTTCACACAGGTTCTGGAGGCCTGTTGGTGGGTCCCGCCAAGCGCCATGGCCCCCAGGTGGTCTCCTTGGGGCACCGTGGGCCACAATTGGGTCCCCACGGTAGGCCTGCGGATGTCTGGGAGCCCCGGGTCAGTCCCACAGGTGTCTGCGGGGCCTCGAGTGGTTCTCACGGGAGTCTGGGGAACTCACGAGTGCTCACTACGGGTCCGCGGTGCTCCCACAGATGTGGGGCCACCGGTTCATCCCAGCAGGTGTCACCCGTGGAACCACCAGCCTGATACCCGTGAGATACCCGATTATACCGCTGGTGGTCTCCAGAGGTCTCACGCAGAACCAAGGAACAAACCCTGAATGTAAAATAAATAAACCTGGCCTATACATTCAATACATACATCCCCCCCTCCCCCCTCCAACACCTACAGTACAATAATGTGCAAAATAACTATTATCCAGATAGGGATAATAGATTATTTGCCCATTATTAAACACATTAACTAGCATATTAAAATAAATAAAGTACTACTGACCTCATCAATAAGAAGCCCCCGTCGCCAGCAACATCCTTGTCTTTCGTTGCCCACAAAATACATAGCCAATACTTAGCCAATACATTGCAATTACATGCAGATATCAATTAACCCCTTAAACACCTTATTGGATAATAACCGCAAAGATAATTAAGGGGTTAAGCCACACTGGCTCGATACCCACCCTTCACCCCTTCATTTGTACAGTGGCTTCATCATGCAACTATATATATATATATATATATATAAATATATATATATATATATATATATATATATATATATATATATAGGGAAACATATTAAAAATGGTTTTTGAAGCAAAAAGTGGCTCTGTGTGCTCATTTGCATGTCATTTCCCAGAATCCCTTGCTCCAGTGGAAGTGCTGGGTGCTGGGTGATAATGGGGAAAGGCGGGGTTGCAGACCTGCCTATGACATGCAGATGAGCATACAGTTGTATTTACATATATATATACACACATGATGAACCAATATACAAATAAATGTAGAAGGGTTATCAAAAACATGCTCTACTACAAATACCACTTCTCCATACAGACACACTACAATAAAATCAATTTCCTTTAATAATCCAATCTGATCTTCCAATCAAAAACCTCAAATGCCAATTAAAAGCCTCAAATGCCACTCAAAACATTGCATTTATATTCTATACATCATGCTTACAATCTATGCACCATGTTCATTCTGCAAATGAATGTTAACAATAACATATTCCAAACAAAATACCAACACATCCAAACAAGTATACTGTTTAAACCAATCCAGTAACCATAAATCAATTAGCATTCATTAATTAAATCCCTAAACAATTTACATTCCATCCCTAACAATTAAACAATTAACTAATTCAATCGTTGAACAGAACAAGTTATCCTCTGACAAAATATAAGTACCAAAAAGAATACAATATACAAAAGCAAGCCTCACCCTGACCTAAAGTACACCATACAATAGAAAAAATTACATCTATCTAATTTTAAAATACATGACACACACATTTATGCATAGCAGCATAGCCAAAATAATTTAAAACACAGCAAATCAAGCTTTTAAAAACAACATCATTTCTTACCCTGCATGTATATATCGATCTAGACATACATACATACATACATACATACATACAATGGCAAGAAATGATATACCAAAAATAAATAAATACACATGTAAAAAAGCTTTAAAAAAAAGAACTAGTTATATAAAATAAATTTCTTTAGTTCACTTACCATTACTTGACCCACTCACCGACTCCCGTTGAACAGCTTACTCTCGAACCAATCCACCACGCACAGGATCCCATAAAATTAAAAACCATAAAATAATAAACACTAAAATAAAAATCCAAACCAATCCACGGGTCTTCTATTTGTAATCCATCTTCATCTGTATTCTTCTTTCTTCTATCTGCGGCTCTCTTCCGGGGTCTTCTTGTCTTCTTTGGCCACGCCCAGGCCTTCTTCTTCTGCAGGAGGTTCTTCCTCCTCGGCATCTGCCTTCAAAATGAGACGACATAGGCTTTTAAAGGCATATGACATCACATTTTCGTCATGGTTCCCACGGCCCTGATTGGGCCGTGAAAACCATGTGTTTTGGCCGAGCAAAAAAAAAATGATGACGTCACTTAAAGGCAATGAAAGCACAGCCAATCAGAATGGCTTTGCTGCAATTGCTTTTAAGATGACGTCATTAAAAGAAACATGGCTGGCCTCACATGGTACGGTAGTCAATCAGAGCGTGGGAAGTCTATCCCTACTCTGATTGGCTCTAGTACCATGTGACAGGCTTTCAATGACGTCACATCCGTTCTCCCCCAAGCCTCTGTCACATGGTATACTAGAGCCAATCAGAGTTGGGATGGAGTTCCCACGCTCTGATTGGCTACCGTACCATGTGAGGACGGCCATGTTTCTTTTCGTGACGTCATCTTAAAGGCAATATATATATATATATATATATATATATATATGTATATATATATATATATATATATATATATATATATATATATATATATATATATATATATATATATATATGTATATATATATATATATAGTTGCATGATGAAGCCACTGTACAAATGAAGGGGTGAAGGGTGGGTATCAGGCCAGTGTGGCTTAACCCCTTAATTACCTTTGCGGTTATTATCCAATAAGGTGTTTAAGGGGTTAATTGATATCTGCATGTAATTGCACTGTATTGGCTATGTATTTCCTATGTATTTTGTGGGCAACGAAAGACAAGGATGTTGCTGGTGACGGGGGCTTATGATTGATGAGGCCAGTAGTACTTTATTTATTTTAATATGCTAGTTAATGTGTTTAATAATGGGCAAATAATCTATTATCCCTATCTGGATAATAGTTATTTTGCACATTATTGTACTGTAGGTGTTGGAGGGGGGGATGTATGTATTGAATGTATAGGCCAGGTTTATTTATTTTACATTCAGGGTTTGTTCCTTGGTTCTGCGTGAGACCTCTGGAGACCACCAGCGGTATAATCGGGTATCTCACGGGTATCAGGCTGGTGGTTCCACGGGTGACACCTGCTGGGATGAACCGGTGGCCCCACATCTGTGGGAGCACCGCGGACCCGTAGTGAGCACTCGTGAGTTCCCCAGACTCCCGTGAGAACCACTCGAGGCCCCGCAGACACCTGTGGGACTGACCCGGGGCTCCCAGACATCCGCAGGCCTACCGTGGGGACCCAATTGTGGCCCACGGTACCCCAAGGAGACCACCTGGGGGCCATGGCGCTTGGCGGGACCCACCAACAGGCCTCCAGAACCTGTTTGAAACATGTTGCTGGTACCCTGTAGGTCTGTCCGGTGACCCGCCAGCCCGCCGGGGACTCACGTGGGGCTGGGGTATGAACCCTGTATGTAAAAATATATATCATGTATTTATGGGGGGGCACAGGGGGTGGGTAATGTATTTAATAAATAGAATGATGTTTAATATGGGGCTGTGTATTGTTTTTATTGTGGGTACTGGGGGTGGGGGAGGGGGTATTGGCCCCAAGGTTATGTGGGTAGGCCTCCCTTGTGGGTAGTGGGTGAGGGTGGTTAGGCCTCCCCGGGGTGGGGGGTTAGTGTGGGAGGGTATGTAGGCCTCCCGAGTGGTGGGTGAGGGTGGGTTAACCCCGTAATGACAGTAGCGGTTAATAACCGCTATGGTGATTAAGGGGTTAGGGGACATTACATTGGACGTTTTTATTCTTGTGTCTGTATTGCAGCATCGGAAGGGGCATGAACAGGATGAAGATGAGGATGGCCTTCATTGTGGCAGCCGGACATGGGTGAGTGCTATATGTATTTAATGTATTTATTGTTCTTTATGTATTTAAAATGGGCACATTCACTATTATCCATTTGTGGATAATAGTAATTGTGCCCATTACTATAATGTATGTGTTAGGGTGGGGGGGGGGGGTTTATTTATAAGTATGTATGTGTTTTGACATTAATTGGGGGGGGGGCACATAATTGGTACTGCAGGCCTGCGGGTAACACTCGAGGGCTCCCGCCGGCCTATAGTATCATTGATGTGCATATATATGTATGTTAGGGGTGTATAGGGGTTGTTGGGGTAATATATATATATTCATTTTTTTTTTTTTTTTTATTTATTTATTTAGATTTATTTATTTGTTTAGTGTGTGGCTGTTGTCTGTGAATTTTTTTTATAGTGGGTAGCGGGGGTCGATGAAGGGGGTATTAGCCCCAATTGTGGTTGTTTAGGGCTTGCGGGTGGGTAGCGGGAGGGCTTAACCCCTTCATGACCGTAGCGGTATTAACTGCTACGGGTTGTGAAGGGGTTAAGTGCACCCACAACCCCCCCGCAAGCCCTAAACAACCACCAAGGGCCAAATACCCACTTCACCCACCCCCGCTACCCACAATAAACCTGTCACGTCGGGTTAACCCCTTCATTGCTTTAGCGGTTAGCTGCTAAGGTAATGAAGTGGGCTTTACATGCATTTTTCCTGCCTTGGATGCATGCCGGGGGGCTCCGGTGCTGGTATCAGCTCCGGAGACCCCCGGCATCAATCACAGATAGGAAAAAGGCCTGATTTTTTCTAAGTGTCGCCCTTGCCGATGCTTCTCCCCACTGACCCGCCAACTTTGAGTTGGCGGGACGATTTGCTGAAAAAATGGCTTTTCGATCAGCACCGATAAGCACCGAAAACATGATCGGGGCTACTAGAATACAGCCGATTTAAAAAAGTGGCGAAAGGTGCCGAAAAGTGGCTTATCGGCAGCCGCCTGCCGATTATTTTTTATCTGGAAGAAAAAATGCCGATTTGGGCAAATTATCGGCGCTTACTGAATACCAAAGGCATTTTGTGGTGATAAAAAACTTTTCGGCTCTTTGTGCATAGAGCCCATAGTCCCTACATCACAACCAAGCAAGCTGTGCGTTGCTATTAGCGCGCCCGCAATGACATCCCCGTACTATGATCAGCTTTCCACATAATTCAAGAAAGACGAACCGAATTACGGCTGAGACGCACAATACTAATTCAGTCATGCTACTGTGGCCCCATGGCCCAAGCCAGAATCCTCACAATGGAAATAGCCGCTAGGAAAATTCAGTCTTTGGCTAGATTGAGGTAGAACTGTTTCAGTGTTCACACCTCTACAGGTACAACACTTGGTAACTAAAAATGGAGATGCCACGGAAGTCATTCGGTTTCAATAAAAACTCTTCCCAACTTAAACCACTCGTGAACATGGCTACAGAACCTGATGCAGGTGGTCACTCTAAACTCAGGAAACAAAGGATTGCCCGATGCAGGGGAAAAAACGTGACCAAGTGGTCCGAAGAAAGACTATGCTTGGGAAAAAGTTCTCCTCGAGCGACTGAAGAGTGCTGAGCTCAAGCACCTTCTTGAGGAGACATTACTGACCTGGAGAAAGGGCTCCAATCCAAGCAGGACAGAAGGTTCTCATACTCCATCCACTTTCATTCGAGCTGCAGAGATATCTCGAGTGAGAGTGGAAGGATGGGCTTTAGCCGTGGTAAACCTGATCTTCCCACAAACACGTAAGTTATGTAACAGGAACTTATCCCTCTTTGAATAAAACAGCCTCAGAACTCTGAATTCAGCATGGAGCTGGTTAATTGCAGACACTCAATTAGCCAGTCTCCACCTGAACTAGTGAGAGCTCTGTAAATAAAAGCCTCATGTGAGACACAGGAAAGAGATTTTCATCAGCACACGAGGAGTCTTGAATACACAGGAGGATTGTGTGGTGACAGAAAGACACAAGGGGACCAGACCTCTTTTCCTGGATGCAGAGGACCCAGGAAACTGCTACAGGCTGAACTCTCAAGCACACTATGACACCTGGACACCACTGACTTGAGAGCACCTGATTTAAGGTACCACTGAGACTTAGGGGTGGTAGGCTTGAAAGGGGCATACCCTTCCAGTATTGTAAGGGAGGGACTGGGGGAAGAAAGTTAGCCCTTACAAAAGGGATAGGTGTTTGTTGTTTTTGTATATTTTTGTTTGCTGTGCTGTTTAAAGGGACAGGCTCAATAATGTCTTATGTTAATTTCACCCTAAATGGTCTCCATTAGCACACCTCTGCACACATCTCTTACAGCGCCATTAATGTACATAGCGCTTCACGGCAGTAATAAAAGTAAGCAATCATATAAATAATAAGCAATACAAATAACACATAATGGCAAGAAGTGCTTCAGACATAAAAGTGATAATTAGGAAAATGATTCTCTTCCCCCAAAGAGCTTACAATCTAAGTGGTATTTTGGAAGAACGTACAGAGACAGTAGGAAGGTGTTCTGATAAGTGCGTCTGCAAGGGGCCAAGGTCGATGTATGAGATGTATAGTATAAGCCACGGAACTAGTTATATGCTTTGTTAAGAAGGTGGGTTTTAAGATGGGTCTTAAATGTGGATAGGCAGGGTGCTAGGAGGATAATGAGGGGAAGGGCATTCCAGAAGTGTGAGGCAGAAATGATGAACTTCTTAATCTTCAAAAAAATCCTGAATAAATGTAATAACTATCCTTTACGTATCCAAACAGCCGATCACCTACCAATTAAGATCACCATATACAGTGGCGACACAGTTTATCGCACTGCGGCCAGATCCGCAAGCCGGGAGATTTCCCGGCTTGCTAGTGGCCGCCCCTCGGCGTGCCGCGCGTCATAGATGCGCGGTCACGCTTCTTCGGGAGCGTGCGCCCCCTGCACGCGCGTCCAGGGCTCCCCGAGGGAGCCCTGGTGTCCCGCGATCGCGGGACGGCGGCAGGGGGTTCCGGGGGACCCGGCGGACCCGGCAGCGGTAGGGAGAGCGCCCCGATCGGAGGGCGCTCTTCCGCTGCTTCGGCGCGCGCCCGTCACTCTCGGGCGCGCGCCAGGCTACTGCTGAGGCCAAGAACGGGCAAATGCTCGAATAAACTTGGCCGCAGCAGTACACGTGTATTCCCTTGTTTCTGAAATGGGCTGGTCCCTCTTCCTTTCATATTGAACTCTGAACATTACTGGACTCCCTCAATGTCTCCATCAACCTCAGAATATTACAAGTTTTACAGTACTTTCTGTTTCTATTTAAAAAATGTTTTAGCTCAAAAAAATGTTTTAGCCCAAATGTCCAAGATATACCGTACTTGAAAACAAGATAAAGATATGAATAAATCATCCTTGCATCATTTTAGAATACATCAAAATAAACATTTTCATCATAGGAAATGAAGGGCAAACTGAACTTGCTATAATAAAAAAGGAATTTCTACATATTCTGCATGCTTAGAGTGTTGGTCGTCAATGTACACATTTGTGGCTATGGTTTCTGTGTACTATTTAAATTGTTGTGCTTTTCCAAGATGTACGTAAGTTGTACAGTAAATATCAATGTTGTATTTTTCCTGGTTAAAAATATATATATTATTAAAAAAAATATGACCTGACATCTTAAGAGTAAGCAGCACAAAAGTATATTTAATAATCATACAAAAAAAAAATATTAAAATATAAGCCTTACAGGAACATGAGTAAAAAAAATGCAGAATGCTGACAATCATTGTGTCACGGGAGACCAGGCAATTTATACCTTTTTAACCGGGATCATTCACTGAGCAAAATAAGGTAATGAAATAAATTGAAGTTTATTCGCACAATATTGCTTACACACAATAGAACACAAAATACAGACGAAAAGACACACTTACTGGGGGTCAGGGGTTAAAACTAGACTTTACTAGGTGCAGGGAACTCTAAATAAGAGTTTTACCCTGACCGGGACTTAGCCCGGAATCTCCTGGTTCCCAAATCGGCAAGTTCCACACGCCACCGATCCCTTCTCTTCTGAGAACTTGGACTTTCATGTCCACGAGCTACCACCGATCCTCTGGAACCGAAATCGGCATCAAATCCCAGCCGTGTCCGCTACGGTCGATTTTGAGAACTTGGTCGCAAAAGTCGTGACTTAGAATCTGGCAGGCATGCTTTTCTGGCTTGAAATCAAAGCCAGTTCCTCTGCTATTCGCGCTTGAGCAACTTTGAAAAGCCTGCTCGCACTCTTTCAACTGGGAATCTCAAATCTCATTGGCTCAGACATTCTTTATAGTATTCTGAGTTTCATTCATGAAACTCAGCAGCCAATCATTGCGTGGGAACTTTCTCAGCGGCCAATCAGAGTCAAGCCAATATGAAAAAAGCCGGGTCAGCGGGAAATATGAAATTGCCAAGGGACATGCACAATTTTGCCATCTCTGTCCATAGCTATCTCAATGCCACCCATTGGGTCAGGCTCCCCTAGGTCTGGCAGAGCAAATGGCACCCAAGACTACTGCCATTCACTGTATTGAGACCGAGAGAGACCTGGGTCTTCAAATAAAAGATCCAATAGGCCTCCCTCTGGTCAACACTTTTGACAATGTTTTGGGACCGGGTGAAGGATATATTTATGTTTAATAAGTCTAACATGTTCCATGACACATACTTTCAAACACCTTGTAGTCCGTCCTACATATTGTTTCCCACAACCGCAAGTGAGGAGGTAGATAACATATGTAATTTTACAGTTAATAAAACTCTGTATATGAAACACTTCCTTAGTAACATAGTTTTTAAAGTCTTGGACGGTATCATCAAATTACAAATTTTGCAGAAATCCACATGTACGACCCATTAGTCAATTGTTTAGATCCATCGATGTGTGATGAAAATAAACTGGATGAAAGAGAATTTGAGATGGTTTTAGCCTTTCTAAACACAATATTGGGGCTGGGTGGTAAACCCTGCCCCAAGACAGGATCCAGGCACAGGATATCCCAGTGTTTTTCCAGGATTAACCTGATATCTTTGGCCTGCTGACAAAATTGTGTGTTAAAAAGTTGGCTCTCAAAATTTGAGACCTTCTTAGATTTCCGTTTTAATAATTGATCTCTGTCAATTTCCTTCACTTCTCCCCATGCTTGTAATAGATCATGTGGCCTATATCCCCTGGCAAGAAATCTATTATAGAAGTCATTTGATTATCTTTGGATGTTCTCCTCCTGGGAACAATTTCATTTCACCCTCATAAATTGGCCCTTTGGTATACATTTAATAAGGTTCTTAGTGTGGCAGTTGTCCGCTCTCAGATATGTATTCCATGAATTTTCCTTTCGGAAAATATCTGTGTGTATATTAAGGGAAAATCCATATAAAATAAAAGATCTAAGTATTGTAAATTCTGATAATCATAAGTGTAAGTGAATTTAAAATTGTAATCATTTATGTTAAGTGAATCTTTAAACAATAAAAGTGTAGTTACATCACCCTCCCAAATGAACATAAGATCATCAATGACATTGACGATAAAAGATAATGTGATCCCTATTTGAGTTCCTATCTCCAAACACGTGGAACGATTTCAACCATTCCATGTAAAGATTTGCATAGGATGGGGCAAAGCTGGTACCCATAGCCGTTCCACGTGTTTGGAGATAGTGAACACCATCAAACAAAAAATAATTGAGTGTTAACAAAAAGTGAATAGAGTCTAAAATGAAAGTGGTTTGTGAAGGTGATAAGTCAGAAAGTTCCAAAAAGTGTTGTGCAGCTGCCATCCCCAGAGGATGCTCAATTACCGTATAAAGCGATGTGACGTCCATTGAGAACCACACAAAATTGGGTTTCCAAGAGATTTTTTTAGAGGCTGGCGCCTATGGGTTAGCCTTAGCAGTCTGTTTGGGCATTGGTTCCGAAAGTCCCAAGCACATTACAGTGCATTGCAGTACATTACAGTGTATTACTAGAGCGTGGTTAATACATTTCTAAGTCTCTTGGTATGGGGAATAGATTAGGAAAGATGTACTTTATTCCTATCAGCCTTATTCCCCTTACACTATTTTTGGGACTTAGTTTGGACTCTGAGAGTCCCCCCACAACCTTATCTACGATTGGGGCACCCACAAACCCAATACAGGTTCTGGGTCACCTGGGCACAAGCTACAGTACCCCCCTTAACCTAGGGATCCCCTCAGCTACAGTGACACTTGTTCATCCCTGTGCCCCATTCACCTTTCTGGGCTATGCTGAAGCAGGGTACCCTAGTGATGAGTCACGCTTGCGTTTTCAAGGGGAGATATTGCCGGGAAAATGTGCCTACATGTATACGGGAATCAGGCATGATTCCTGGGTACATTTTTAGGGGAACCAACAACTCCGGACCCCAACTACCTAGACACATTCTGACAAAAATTCCTCCACAAAATCCCCCTTGAAACTCATCCCCTAGCAATCCCTGCTCGCTGACATACCCTGAAAGGCAAAAACACATCAAATACTTTATTTACGCAAAGTACAGTTGAAGCATACAATGTTACTGGGCTCAAGAGCTAACGCTCTTGAACCCTTATACACAGATCAGGGGTTACCAAAAATGGGCTTAACCTTTATTTGAGAGCCTGGTTACCCTCCACCATCACACATTGCCATAAGAGTCATTTCATATTTATCTGCGCATTGTATAAATATATGTAAAGTATTTAAATGCTCAACATGTGGAAGTGTGCTATAAGCTATGCACATTAATGTTGTGCATAAGATCTTATCTGTTACTGATAATGTATGTGTAATGTATACCTTATGTGTGAAATACCTCAGGCAGAAATATGGCTGGAATTGGGAAGGAGTTCTATCATGTATAGATACAAGAGAAATCACGTACACCACACTTAATGCACCAAATAAGATATTTCTGTTTTCAAAATATTTATAACAACAGCAAAGAACATATTTCACTTTCAGTCCAGGCCCTTGGAATGATGGTTCTGTATTGTAATTGGTTGCTGTGGACATTATCATATTAAATGTAGGTTTCTCCAGCATAATTGGGGTAGAGCAGGAAATACCATTCTCTGTAGCTATTTGTAAAACCAAATAACGTACAAACATTTTCTTTTTTGGGGGGCAAGGTTCTCTAGGAAATGACTGACTGATTTGGCACTGCTGCAAATTACGTTTAATGGAAATTGCACAAAGTTATTGATTGTCAAACTGATTTTTTTTCATCTGTCTGTTGGTTGTCATATGCAAAGAGTATGATCCCACAATACTATGTGCTCATGTGGTGGAATTGACAGTTTTTGTTCAAAATCAATTCTCAAAATAAAATCTCAAAATGTACTTTTGTGCATTGCTTGCACAACCTGTGTGTGCTTACTTATATGCTAAGGTTGTAAATATTGAACATGGAAGTGTTCAAGAATGTATACTCATTGATGTTTTGTGTCTTTCACAATTAATATAAAAGCTTGCATTTAATAAATACTTTATTAGTAAGCAGTTCCAAACTGTATCCTCAATATCAACAATATACTATTCCACATTCAAGGGTTTCTTAAAACTATCATCTGAGCATACTGGGTCATATTTACTAAGCAATGAGATTCCATAAGACACATTCCAATGCTGGAAAATATCTTATGGACCTTTCACTTGTATGGGCCATAAAGGTGTCTTCCTGGGCCTGAAGGTGTCTTATGGAATAGCATTGCTTAGCAAATATGGGCCACTGTATCAAAGGGATACTTCTGATGCATTCATAAGAATGAAATCCACACTGGCAATGTAACGGATGGGGTCGCCACAAACTAGGACCGGACCGCAGGGCTGAGGTGGGGAAAGAGAAATACCGACCGGAAGCCGCTAAGCCGGGTCCGGATTGCAGATTCCGCAATCGTGGGTAGCCGGGCCAGGGTTGGAGAGATCAGAGTAAACAAAGTCCAGACTGGGGTCAAGGCAGGCAGCACAGGAGCGATGGTCAGGGTCACAGGCTGGGATTGGCATTAGGGAAGGCTTTAGCGTAGGGGCTACAGTCCAATAAAGTCCCTAGAAGGAGGAGACTGCAAAGCAGGAACGGCCACAGGAACAGTGAAGCTGTAGCACTGGAGATCCAGCGCAGGCGCTTCATCACAGAACCGATGGTCGAAGTCACAGACTGGAGACGATACCAGGGAAGGCTTCAGCGACTAGAAGCTTCAGCACAGGAACTGCCTCTGGAAACAGAAGGCTTCAGGAAACAGGAAGCTTCAGCACAGGGGCTTCAGCACAGGAATGGCCTCTGGAAGGTGGAGGCTTCTGGAAACAGAAAGCTTCAGCACAGGGGCTTCAGCACAGGAACGACCTCTGGAAGGATGGTATATACTGGAAGCAATGAAGGCCTCTGGAGCAGGGTATACTGCAGACAAGAAAAAAAGAAAAAGAACAGCGCAAAAACAAAAACCTCATAGTGTAGTATATTTATAAAAGCAATTTATAATGAAAGGGTGAGTATTGCACGTACATCAATTAGATAATCACACAGCATGACATGTTTGGGACATGTTACCCATCTGTAGACAGCAGATCACAGTCGCGATGCAGGACTTGAAGATCTTTCCTCTGGTAGCAGGGGCACAGGGTCGTGTGGGTCAGCTCGCTGTTGGAGATCCCTCTTAGTCCCTGGCTAAGAAAGTCTTCAAGGGATTCAAGAATTATGCTCAGCCCCTTCCTGGTGAAAGGGCTGACCCTAAATATCACGGGGAGCCAATAGGGGCAGAGGTGCACAGAAGGCAGCAACAAGGTAACTTGAGTGTGAGTTCAGAAACAGCTAATCCCAATTGCTCAGTTCAGGGAGAGATTTGCCTGGAACCTCTATAGCCAAGTAAGGGTGAGTTCCAGCCAAACCCAGGACTGGTACCCTTACAGGCAATTAGCCAATTGGCATCATGGGACTGGGGATGACCCATTTTTCACATTGGTGGGTTGGAATTTATGGTGATTGGTAATAGTATAGCTAGAGAGTTTTGTTGGGAAAAAAGTATAGGGATTTAATAGGTAGGGTTACATAAGGTTTTTAGGGATTGGCTGAAAGTGTTTTTTTAGGGGAAAGGGCAGGATCAAATCATTGGATGAGAGAGTGGTGTGCACCTTCTGGCTGGTTCCAGGGTCTGCTGTGTCCTGGAAAAGAGGGTCTGGTTCCCTCTTTGACCGCACATATTTAGAGAGATCCCCTGCAGTTTAAGCAGGAAGCTTTTCTACCTGACTGATGAGCCAAGGTTCAGACTAGTTAATTGTCTGTAGCTGCTATTAACCAGCTCCCTGCTGACTCATCAGCCAGAGAAAAAGTTTTCTATTTGGAGTCCTTTTTAGAAAGGTGTTAAGGCCATGTCACAGCGATAAATAATGTAACTGCAAATTGGCCCCCAGTAGTGAGCATACTGTACATACTGTATGGTCCTCAGAGGTCTTCAGTTAAATATGTGTTGCAGAGATAAGCATGTGTAGCCCCACTCTAGGCTTAACGGCCTTAATGGTTAACCGGGTGTGATCCCTCTGGTATTGCCCCTCGCCATCATGTGAGGTAGGATATCTTGTGACCAGTGATGTTACTGTGAAAGTGGTAATAAATAATACAATAAAATATTAGGGTTCAGAATAATCAAATGACTTTTTATTGTATACAAGCGTACGCAGGGAGACAGCTTTGAAAAAAGCTATCTGCCAGAAAAATGACTGACAATACATTTTATACATTGCCAATGAGTAATATGCCCCTTCAGAAGGGGCTGGCTTAGAAAATGGAAAAATACAGAAATTATACAAAATAATGCAAAAAAAAAGACTTATACTGTACAAGCTAAATTCTATAGTTTATACAAATTGACCTTTACACCGCATGTGTTTTTACTCTTTCCCTGGAGCCTGTGTTGCTGTAAGGAGACAAAAAAAACCAAGAAGTGAGTGCTTTCTTATCTCAACGGTCACATATTCTGAGAGTCAGAACATCTATTCCTGAGAATTAGTGGGGGCTGATTTCTGCTGGGATCAACTGCACAAACACCAATCTTGCATACATCTCACATACTGTACTCCAATCACTCATAATGTTAGAACAGATAAAATGGCTGCTAAGGTTACTGTGTCTGACTCATGATCCTTGTATAGCATAGCCTCCTAGCCACTACTTCTCTGCCTGGACCTTTCCAGTGTAAGTCCTGTTAGGTGCAGGCAGTGGAGGGGTTAATTCCTTCAATAAGGTCTGTGTGTGTTTTGCATCCTTGGATTGCGTCATTTATATCCAATGGCGGACCTAGCAGGTACAGCCCAACACCTAGAAAGTAGCCAGATAAGAAGCAGACCCCCAATATCACTTAGGGTGGGGGTACAAGGGCTAAACTTGTGACTTGACACACCCCTGGGTGACCCCCCACCTTCCTCACATCCTCACATCCACACATCCAATCTTCACATTACCATGGGGAGATTGAATGATAAATAGCTTAACCCCCTGAACACAGAAGCCACTGATGCTGTTATATACCTGTTGACTCGCAGGAGCCTAAGTCTCCGCCTCTGGGAGCCTGGGGTGATATACTTCCAAATACTGGTGCAGTGCCTCCACCTGAGAGGGATCCTAATGGAGTGGAAGGAGCCCCTCACAGGACACAATTCAATACACAACCACACAACGTATGATATAACAGTAACCTTTACGGCCAACTAAACACTCTTAACACTCTATACTGATACGTACTATAGATACAACTACCCACGCACCATGCAAGGCGTGACCCTCCACCGTGTACCCTACACTGTGTCCACAGTCTGTGTGAGGCCCTCGGGCACTTTACCCTTGTAGTGTCCACAATACAACCCCACCCTTGTCCTGTGGTCAGCGCTGCCACTAAGTGTGTGTACTTTGGTAGGTGCACTTTAATAAAGGTACCTGCCGGGTGCCCCAGCTCCCTGGTGTGCAGATGAACCAGCCAGGGATCCGCGGATCCAGCAATATTCTCCGCGACGTCTTGGTCTCCGCGTGGGTTGCTGTCCTCTATGGGGTGATCCCACCTTGAAGACAGTGTCTATGTACCTCCGAAAAGGTCTGGTCCCAGACCTCTCTTGTCAGGCTGCTCAGTGTAGCAGCTGTGTCCCTCAACCTAATCAATCCTAAAGGGGCAGGGTCCCTATCTAAGGGCCTGTCCCTAAATCAGCCACAAACTATAGAAATAAATAGGGCCTAGCTGGGGCCTAGTGGGGAATCTCTGGCCTAGTGCAGGGGATACTTGCCTCCCTGTACATAAACCTCCTTCCCCTATCCTCTCCTGGCACTGACTCCCTACTTCCTCTGTCAGCGCACAACATGTATCTCATACTGCAGGAGATCTGGCCACCTGGCGTCACCTGGTATTCCTACCCCTGAGCACTATGGGGCTTGTAGTCCTCGCGGAACTTATCTCTATTGGCCACCGTGTGCGCATAGTACACTGCGCATGCGCAACTGTCTAAGGGCCGCCGCCACTCCAGCACTACTGCGCATGCACGAACCTTGTCCAATATGGCGGCACCCTGTGTCAGATGCCGCTGGGAGCCCCCAGCGACGTGCCCACCCCCACAGCTCCCCGACACGCAGCAGGGGTCTCTCCTTGCTCAGTGGGGGTAAAGGGGGGGAAACGGAGGACCTGGCTACACCAATGTTCTAGAAGCAGGTTACTCAAAGTTCTGGCAGAGGGCTTCACCGTGCATTTTGTAAATATGTTTAAGTGTATAGATATGTATTTTAAGAGTGTCCTGTCCCTATTTATTGTTTTCAGTTAAGGAACGTGCCTAATTATTTAGCGTCTATAGTACAGTAATGGCCCAAGATTGTTTTCATTCGGGAAGAGGACTGAGCAAGTGCTTCTCGGGAGTTCTCAGAGTAGTAGCTCGGGAGCATAATCGGATCGGCCCAAATGATCAGTCCTTAGTAAACTTCCAATCCAATATGCATGGACAAAGCATGCAGTACACTGTAAGGGATACTTATCCCAGAAACAGAGTGTATTCCCAACAGCGGACCACTTGAGATGGGGCACTATTGACACTACGAAGGAGATTTCCACTCTAACCAATACTTAGACAAACAAGCATAAGTACCTCCCCAGAGTAGGAGTGAGAGCTACCAGGGGAAGAAGCACAGCATAACTTTATGATTTGCCACCAGTTAAAGTGTCTAATATAAAGTATGTCCTTGTATGGAGAGCCTTATAAACGGATGTGAATAAAGCTCTTTTTGTACTATAAACGTTCCTGCAACCATCCTTATTGTATCTGCATATCCTCACTCAGCCTGAACCGACCAGGCACCCTGAACAGATATGAGCGATTGAGCATTGCCATGTATATAGTTCAACTCGATGTAAACTCCTTCAGAGCCGGATAAGGAGGGTTACACATATACACATATACCATGTGTTAGTAACCTAACGTGTAGAACTAAGGGCCTCATGCAGTAAGCGTCGATTAAGTGAAATCGGCAAGCTTACCGATTAGTCATGTTAATGGCGATTTTTCCTCTCCGTATGCAGTAAGTGCCGAATACATTCAAAATCAACCCGAAAACAAATCCGCCCACTCTCACGATGATTAGCCGATCACACACAGGTGTATCGGCGTGCGTGGCGGGGTGCTGATAGGTTGCCCAATCACAAATCTTGCTGAATCAGGCGAAACAAGCATGTATTGGATTGCGCGCCATATTTAAAGGCAACGTGTACTGCTAATCATTCTCTGTGTTGTTGGGAGTGAGAGAGAGAGAGAGACGCACAGAGCTGGCTGATTGAACATTTGCATATTGACGGAGAGACTTGTTGTGTATTGGGTGAGCTTTGTCCATTGTTGTTTTGTTTACATCTTTGTCTTGTTTTATATGTGGAAGTGTTTCGTGTGATTGGCTGTACATTAGTTGTCTGTTTTTTGTGAGTGCTGGAAGTATGCCCGCAAAGCGTGGGAAGAGTGATGCTGGTGGGAGTGGGAGTGCTACTCGTGCGAGTACGCGTCGGAGTGAACGTACTGTTCAGGGGAGTGATGTTGCTGGTGCACCGAGTGGTGTTGCTGGGAGTGGGAGTGCTGGTGCTGGGAGTGGGAGTGCTGTTGCTGGGAGTGGGAGTGCTGTTGCTGGGAGTGCTGTTGCTGTGAGTGGGAGTGCTGTTGCTGTGAGTGGGAGTGCTGTTGCTGGGAGTGGGAGTGTTGTTGCTGGGAGTGGGAGTGCTGTTGCTGGGAGTGGGAGTGCTGTTGCTGGGAGTGGGAGTGTTGTTGCTGGGAGTGGGAGTGCTGTTGCTGGGAGTGGGAGTGCTGGTGCTAGGAGTGGGAGTGCTGGTGCTAGGAGTGGGAGTGCTGGTGCTAGGAGTGGGAGTGCTGGTGCTGTGAGTGCTGCTGGTGGCGCAGTTGCTGATGGGGTGTCTGGTGGTGGCGTGCTTGCTGGTGGGCAGCTTTTGGAGGCTCTTCTATTGGAAGAAGGAGAGTCCAGTCAGCACCAGCCAAGCTCTGACCCTAAACCTGCTCGGAAGAAACGTGTGGAGAAGCCACGTAATCCTCGCTTCAATGACCAGGAAAATACAGCTCTTGTCACTGGCATTCTGGAGCACTATGACAGTATATATGGACATTTACTAGGTAAGTGTACCTTTACATTTATTATTCAAATACATGTGATCCTAGGTCATCAGAGTTTTGTTCATATGCAAATATGGGTTCAGAATATCTTTCTATGTTAATTAGTCTGGAAACACAGCTTTTTATCATGCCTTACAAGGACAACTAAACACAGGCGGTCAATTTGCCATAACTGCATACAATATGAATGCAACCTTGCTTACATGTATAGGTTTAGTAGTGAATGCTCATGTGCTTCACATATTACACATAAAACAGCATGTTTGCTATCTCTTGGAACAGCTAGCAGTGTAGGAATCTGGTGCTTCTATTATTAATCATTTACCTCATATATTTTATATGTTTTTCAAGGGCGGACAAGTTCAGCAAGCAGAAAAGAAATGTGGGACACAATAGTCATTGGTGTCAATGCGTGTGGGAATCATGTGAGGGACAAGCGGAATTGTCACAAGAGATTTGATGATATTAGGTCCAAATTGAAAAAGAAAATACAACACCAACGCGTGCATGCTACTGGCACTGGAGGTGGGCCCACACCACAACGTCTCATATTAAGTCCATTGGAGGAGCTGCTTCGGGCAAAATTACTTCCCGTCGTCGTGGAAGGCTTACCTGGTGACCGTGATATAGGAATTTACCCCTCACAATTTCCACCAGGTGAGAAATATTACTGTACTAGGCGTGTCGTTGCTTACAGTTATTTTGCTTAGTTACACTGCTTTTTATACTGTCTTCACAATATAAGCATACCTGCATCTATATATGTATATGTCTGATTCTGTATATATATATATCTCAAAATAGACATATATGTTGTAGTCCTACTAAAAGCAGTAACTAATATAGCACGTGCCATTGCGTGCTCATTTACATGTGAATTCCCAAAATGCATTGCTGCAGTGGAAGCAATTGATGGTGGGCGAAGATGGGGAACAACAGGGTAGTACACATGTGTAACACATGTTAATGAGAAATTATTACTAGCTACAGGTACAGAACAGAAATATGTATAATATTATTGTGTATTTTATTTATTTTACTCCGACAAACATGACATTACTGCCTATTTTAAGCATGCATCAAATATATTGCATGCAACGGCCTACAAACATCACTTGCACTAACACATCTATAGTTGTTTATGAAAAGGTCCATTTTTGCTTTAAGTCATATACAGACAGCATAATGAGGCACACGTATCATATTTTATGTCATTGTTTTCATAACTTAAAAACTGCACACGACTATTTAGCTCATCTACCATTGTGTTAAAGCAGCTGCAATTAATATCTCATCACAGCATACACTTCAACAGAGGGGGTGGGGTTCAGCACACACACTAATTGCAGCCTCATTTTAGGGTCAACTTAGTTCACACCATTTTCACCTGTTTCAAGTAATTGAAAGGTGTGGCTGATTAGGCTTTTTGGGGAAGGGAATACCGTTCTTACAACCTGACTAGCACAACTGAAGTTAATCACACTCATTTGAAAGCTTAACTTTAGCTACTAAATGCCCCAACAACTCATTACTTATCAAAGCGTACGTCACACATTAGTTCACTCATATCTATAGTTGAACTACTACTATCAACGACACATTATCACACACTGCATGTGTTGTCTTGTTTAGTCACAGCCACATTCATGTGTGCCACATCTTATATTAATGTACCACACATATCCTCTATCAAAAACAACACTTTTTGCAATATGACCACCTTCATGATAACCATTGTGAATGGTCATCTCATGATAGTTATGTACATTATGATACTGATATCACTACACAACATATGATTTTTATGTACAAATTTTATCTATTTATCCTCACGCATTACTGCAGGAACATAGTATGTTTTATGTTAGGGAACTCAAAAGTTCTAAGTACACAGGCATGTACATTGTTATTACAACTATTTATGTTCACTTTCACACACACATTTTGGGTTAAGGAAATGATGCTGTTAGGTACTCATAAATACAGAACATACAATAACTGTTTGTTCAATATTTACACATGTAAATGTAAAACTTATGTTATTGTTATATATAGTTGCCCCTGAAGGACATGTGTCACCTGAGACTGAACAAGTGTCTTCACCTGGGTCAGCCAGCTCAACACACCTAGAAGGTGAGTGTATCAGTTGGTGGCCATATAATATGTGCTCTTCTATATGTTATGTTGTCATGTTCATTATTTGTTTTGCACATCTTCTTTAAATAGGATTACTTAGTGTCAGTGAAAATGAAGTGTAAGGCAACTTGTATTGTGTTAGTGATGTTAACTATCATGTAGGAGTTGTGAGTTTACAGCAAGTTTTCAGTCACTCATATTTCATACTGAGTCCAAACATTATTCTTAAGTCAAGGTAGTTTTTAATGTGAGGTTATAAAACGTATGGAAACATGTTAGTTGTTATTTATGACACAGTACAATTACATAGTAACACAGCAGAGATTAACATGCCATTTAATAATGTGTACATTTATTTGTAGAACATGATGAAGAGGATTTTGATGATGATGATGATGATGATGATGATGATGATGCCGCCGCCACCGCCATAGACACACAAATACAAGCAAGTGACCATGAAGAGGTTCCAATTGAAACTGTTTTACCGCCAAAACGTCCAGCAAATACCACATATGATGCAATTGTAGCTTCTGAGGGAAAAATTGTGGAAGCAGAAAATCGTCGCCATTCTGACCTGATGACAGTGCTGGAAAGGATGATTGCACTGCAGGAAGAAACAGTTTCACAATTGGCACATCTCCACAGAGTCTTCATTGAAGTGCCTAAACAGTTGCAAAAAATCAACACCTCATTCGAAGCATTAGTTATTCAGCAAACACAAGCTAATTACTGGAGAATGACTAATGTACCACAATTCAACAGCTCACAGGCAGGATCTGTTCATGCAGGTCAGTTTTCACCACATGCTTCTGATATTCATTCACCAGGCCCAAATGTTACCAGTCAAGTAGCAGACATTGCTGTGCAGGTTCCTGACGACATCCTACCGCTGCCATCTGTACAAATTCAGCAGCTGACACCTACAAAGGAGGCCACAAAAAGAAAACACAAGCAGTTACTACTGACCAGTTTTTGGTCAAAAACAACAAAAGACACACATGAAACAGACCAACCATCACTTGTGCAGTGTCTACCAACTTGCTCACATGTGTCAGTGGGCACAAGCCCTGTCCGTGAACAGTCACTACCCAAAAGCCCTGTAGGTGAGTCACTGCCCAAAAGCCCTGTAGGTGAATCGCTGCCCAAAAGCCCTGTAGGTGAATCGCTGCCCAAAAGCCCTGTAGGTGAATCACTGCCCAAAAGCCCTGTAGGTGAGTCACTGGCCACAAGCCCTGTAGGTGAGTCACTGGCCACAAGCCCTGTAGGTGAACAGTCACTACCCAAAAGCCCTGTAGGTGAGTCACTGCCCAAAAGCCCTGTAGGTGAGTCACTGCCCAAAAGCCCTGTAGGTGAGTCACTGGCCACAAGCCCTGCCCGTGAAGTGCCAGAGGCCACTCAAAGTGGCTCTGTTGTACCTAAAGTTGGTGGCAAAAGAAAAAGGAAAATTCAAGAGACAACAAGCAGGCCTGTTACTCGCTCGCAAAAAGAACAAAAAAATTTTTTTTTTAAATTCACAAAATATGTCTTTGGCCTTGTTTTGTTGACTTCAGATTATCTAATTACTATTGTATGTATGCTGAAGACTGTGTTGTTTCCAAACTTTCAAGTATGTTCTTGTACACGTGAATTTTTGGAAATGTTAACACTCCTAATTAATGAATAGTGTTATAAATATTGATGTATTAATCGTCTGTTCAGTAATGGTCCACCAGGAGCCAGTTGCTAAGTTTAGAGAAGCTGCCATTGACTTTGCAGCAAAACATTGCATTTGGGTGTGTTAATTGATGTAATCATTGCATGTGCATATTATTTTCATGCAATTATAAAAGCACCTATTTAACTGCAAACATCTTTCTTGTACGTGTACAGCAGGATTTTGTGTTAAATATTACTTACCTTTGGTGGCCATTGTAATGTTGTCCTTTAATCATTTATGTGTTCTTGTTTCAAGAACATCTCTGAATTTATACTAAAATATATGTAGTATGTATTGATATATGCACACACACACACAGACACACACTGTGTGTGTGTGTGTGTGTGTGTATATATATAGTACTATCTAAACTGGTATAGATGTATTTACAAAAAACATACACTTCATGCTTCCTTGTGAAAACACACTATTTTAATAATACAGGCCTAATGTTTGACAACTATACTAAGTGTGAGCCTCTAACATTATTGGGTGCAAACAAATGTTTATGACTTAATTCACTCATGTTTATCACCATTTAAATAGGTTTCATACAAGGCCTACTTACTGCCATCAATATGTTGTGTGTACTCCTGCAATATAAAAAAAAAAAAAAAAAGATACATTATATATATATATATATATATACATATACATATATACACACACACACACACACACACACTATACATATAGTACAATATACACTTTATATATATATATATATATATATTTTTTTATGAGAGAGATTTATATATATATAGATACACACGTCTTTAAACTCATGCAGACAGGTAGTTAACCAGACTTTCAAATACACACAGAAAAGTATGTGGGGAAAAAACATTTCATTTTGCAGGTGTGTGTATTTACTGATTTGGCTGTCTAAGCACTATTTTCACACAGTGCTCTTTGTTATTTTTCTAGAAAACTCAATGTTACTGAAATAAGTGTAGGAATGTTTTCACAAACGAGATAAAAAAATGATACATGTTTTTCCCACATTCGCCTATCACTAACCACAAAACTTAAACCAATTAAAAGGACACATCCA
This sequence comes from Ascaphus truei, assembly GCF_040206685.1. NCBI lineage: Eukaryota > Metazoa > Chordata > Amphibia > Anura > Ascaphidae > Ascaphus > Ascaphus truei. Next base: position 142,760,482 of record NC_134486.1, read on the forward strand.
ATTGGCGTTTGAAATAAGGAGTAAAAGTAGTTACTTTTGTTGACCTTGAAAACGAAACACAGGAATTTGTTAGCCATTGAGCAGAATCATTTTGATGAGCAAAGAAGACAGAACTGCACACATCTTTTGTGCTACTCTGACATGGCTGATGAATTCGTTAACAATATGAATCCCCTTTTAGGGTATAAGTACATGGTTTCAGAAGCAATTTTAAACAGTCGCGGACACAAAGCAAGCACACGCCAAATCTATGATTTGATTCGAGCTAAATATCCTTATTACCAAGACCGTAGGCATGCGCGGAATTTTAATTCCTCAATAAGATTCACTTTATCAACTAATGACTTTTTTGAACGTGTGCAGGATAAGCTAGAACACACCTATGGTTTCTGGAAGATTGCAAAGGAAAAGCATTTTACCCTGAAAGAGGGCACATATATTGTTGTGAAAGGCATATTTATTCCTAATGCCAATAGCAATGGATCCGCTACTACTGTTCCGTGTGAATCGATACCTGCTGCAATATCTGCACCCTCCATTCCTGAAACCCACATTGTACAACAACAAAAGTACTATGATTATGTACCAAGCCTTTCAGCTGAAAATGCATTGGAATGGGAACCAGAAGAAATGAACCTACCTCCCGACCAATTGTTTGAAGAAAGCAGTGGCGATTCCTATGAGCGCTTCATGGAGGAGATGTGTGTCATACTGGATTCAGCGGGTGGGTCAAGCGTGGATGAAAATGCCTTGCATTTCTGGAGCGACCAGTTGCAGCCAGACGAAGAGTTAATTCTAGAAGAATGGTAAATATAACAACCGTTATGCGTTGACTGTGCGTTTAAATGTTTTTTTTTTTTTGTTTTTTTTTAACCACCATTTTCCCTTTCAATGCGTGGATACAGCGTAACATTGCAGACTGCATAACATGTAGCGATCACAAAGAAATTGTTGCCGAATACAATATAGTATAACCTGAAAGAGTAGTACACATTGCTGACGGAATAAATATACGTACTTTCCTATCCCTTTAACCATATTAGCAACATTTTAACATAACTGTAACACATACCTGTTTTGTTATCATGCAACATTTAAAAGCGGGTCCACCACGTATGACGTGGGACCCTTGTCATGGCCCAAGGCGTCCTTAAAAAGGATTACGGATGTAAGTCCCGCCCCCAAGCGACGTGCGCGCCTCAAAGCCTATTGGCTGTGTTGTTTTGTTATAGTTACGGTAACTGCACTGTGTCATACACTGGGGCCGTTCACTGGGCGTTAGCCGAATGTTAATTGAGTGGGAGGAGTGTTAGCGTGCGTTTCACGCTGGTTTAACATGACGTCACACGTATTGCATTTGCGCATTGTGTTATCGGCCGTCCTTTCTGTCCAAACACGTCTGTTTAAAAAGAATACAGATGTACTCGTTTAGAACGAATGTAGTTTCGTATTCATTGTATTTGAAATAAAGATTTTATGTTGAATGGTATTTTCAAGATGTATTGAACGCACAACGTACGCTTTGTTTTGCGCATGCGCTAACAGTTAGTGCAGCCAAGCGTGAAGTGCGTGCGCACACTAAGATGTGCGCGCACATTTTTCAGTATACAGGCAACGTTCACATCATATACATAGTTATGCCTGCTACAAATTTAAAGAAACATTACATACTGATGTACACTTGTACTTCTAACATATAAGTGAGTGACGTGTGTATGTACACAATCATATAGAGCTGTGTAATGCGTTGTCACGGATACATATATAGTAAGGTGCCATATTTGACCATCATGTGTTTGCTGTATTTCAGAGATGTCGGGGAAGATACAATCGGATCAATGTATGATTTCAGAAGAGTCTACCTTTATATGAGATGGTTGTGAGGAAGAGCCACCGACTACTATACTACATATGGAACTAATTTTATATTGCTTGCAGCGCTTATTAACAAACAATTAAAAATGTGATACCCTTATGCCTATATTGCATAAGCACTTAATTAACATAATGATGTTGCAAAATAGTGCCTCATGAATTTTTATTGAGTGTTCTTTAATGACTACTATCATTTTATGGCATGGTGTGTTTTATATATAACAACCATTCCCACTCTGCTAACACATTTGTGAATTCTATTGTGTAATGGAACGTATGACTGTCGAAACTATGTAACAATAATAATAATAATAATAATAATTATAATATGAGCATGTTCATGTATAGCGCTGCTAGTTGTACACAGCGCTTTACAGACACATTTTTCAGGCTGAGGTCCCTGGCCCGTGGAACTTACAATTTATTTTTTGCCGCCTGAGGCACAGGGAGATAAAGTGACTTGCCCAAGGTCACAAGGAGCCGACACCGGGAATTGAACCAGACTCCCCTGCTTCAAAATCTCAGTGCCAGTGTGTGTCTTTACTCACTGAGCCACTCCTTCTCCCAAGGTAAAGGACACTTACAACCAACTAGCCATTTCTTGTTAAAAATCTCTTGTTACATGGGTATGTTGATAAAATGGTTTGGGACTGTAGCAAATAATGTTATTGGCCAGATGTTGTGGTCCCCTACAATGCATGATGTTCTGATTATGACATCAACATCATGTAATGAAGTACGTTTCTGTGTATATTTCATTAACCTAACTAACTATAGTTTACTGTGTTTATTAAACGTTCTAAAAATACATAGTATAGTCAATATGATGATATAAGCTACCATAATAAAGCTGGTGTTATCATTTGTCGGTGTTATACATGGATCCTACACAAATTGATACAGACACAAACAGTTGTCTTACAAAGTGTGTCTATGCTAATGTGCACGTGATTAACGTTACAATTGTGACAATACTTGATAATTATCATCATGATAATGATGAAGTGACGTGATTTATATTGCAAAAATATTACCAACATTGTCATATTGGTAAATTATAAATGCTAAATGACAGTAACATTAGTGACAAATTTGTCTTCTCTGTTAACAGTTTAACACTTGGTACATGTAGGACACATCCACACACGTGTGACTTATACATACACATGTCACAAATGTAAATTAATGTTGACTATTAATTCCTAGCATTACAAAACACCAACATTGCTAAATATAAGATGTAGTACGCATTGTTGTGATTGCAGACATTCATGCATGGAGTTTTATGATCAGTCAATTTCATCCGTGATGAATGATCTCCCGTAAGTAAAGAAATAACTACAGTTATCCCCTTGTCTCCAAACACCTCTATATTACATTAATGGAATTTATAAGGAAACATACATAAAATGTGATGAAATGTGAGTAATCATTTTCTAATACAATGCACATGAAAGCTCAAGAGTAGCTAAATGCATATACATGATACAGAAAGTACATATATGTAACATTTGTGTTTAAACCAATATGTTGGGTTTTGACTTCAAATAATTATAGGAAGATTGATGTAGGCACATCTTATGACAGATGTCAGCAAATATACATACCATGATCAGTCATACTGGAGATATACCTATAATGCAAAGGAACAATATATAAATTGCAAACATTGACATGCCATCTTCAGTACCGTAAACAACACAGCAAAGTGTGTATTTGGTGTTAAATGTGCAACACCATGTATATTTCATGACATTCAAAATGTAAATCAGGCTGGTGTACACATCATATGGATGTACATGTTACACTGCACCAATAACATTGTATGTAAGCATACTAGAAGCATGAATGAGTATGGGCATAATATGTGTATTGTGTTAGCATAAGGAACAACACAATGCTAAAATATTAGTGCTTTGCTACCCCAGTTGTATTCACATACACACAACTAAAGTACAATTGAAGAGGGATTATATAACCTGTGCAACAATAACATACCGGTGCCACATCCCTTTGTGCACACAGCAGAGAAAAGAAAGGTGTGCAACCCATATTCATCTGTGTCCTACCAGAAGGGTATATAAAAAAACATTATTGTTAAGATAACATAATGTAACTATAAAAGTAGAACTTGGAACATATATGTTTTTACTTACAAGAAAAAAATGAATTGATGAGATTCTGGCGTGTCTGGCCACCACTGGCTGTTTGTTCATTTTCAGCAGCTACATGGGTGGGATGCTCGTCTACCAAAGGCTCAGCTAGGTCTGATTGTACATTGTGCCTGAGTGCAACATTGTGCAAAATGCAACAGGCAAGGATAATATCAGACACTTTTTGAGGCTTGTATAGAAGAGCCCCACCAGTTCTGTCCAGACACCTAAATCTGGTCTTGAGTAGGCCAAATGTCCTCTCTATAACAGATCTTGTAGATATATGGGCTGCATTGTACCTCTCCTCTGCTTCAGTTTGAGGGTTTAGCACCGGAGTCAAGAGCCACGGCCTAATTCCGTATCCTGAGTCACCTATAATGAATGGAGCACACATAAGCTGACATTAGTGATCAAATTGTACAATGCCAACATTACTAAATAAAAATGTGTTTTGTGTTAGAACATGTAAATGTGTACTCACCCAGCAGCCAACCATGTTCAAAATGTCCCTCTTCGAACGCATGGAAGACTGAAGAGTTCCTCAGGATAGAGGAATCGTGACTGGAACCAGGGAATTTGGGTACCACATGCATTATCCTCATCGTCGCATCACATACCACCTGTACACTGGCGACACACTTTATTGAAGTGTGGCCAGTTCCGCAAGCCGGGAGATTTCCCGGCTTGCAAGTGGCATCCCCTCGGCGTGCCGCGCGTCACCGATGCGCGGTCACGCGTCATCGGGTGCCTGCGCCCCCTGCACGCGCGTCCAGGGCTCCCCGAGGGAGCCCTGGTGTCCCGCGATGTGGGGGACGGCGGCAGGGGGTTCCGGGGGACCCGGCGGACCCGGAGAGGAGAGGGAGAAGCCACGATCGGCGGGCCTCTCCTCCGCTGCTTCGGCGCGCGCCCGGCACCCTCCAGCGCGAGCCAGGTAACTGCTGCGGCCGAGAACGGGCAAATGCTCGAATAAACTCAGCCGCAGCAGTACATTGAGTGAATGGTAGTGCTTACGATTGCGGTACACATGCTCACTCTGACTAGGTGCAATCAAAGCAACATGTGTGCAATCGATTGCACCCAGCACACATGGTATCCCTGCTATATTATAAAAGCCAGTCCTGACTTCCAGCCACTCTGTCGCCTCTGTAGGAAAATGAATATAATTCCTAGCGCGTCTATTGAGTGCATAGAGAAACTGGGTCAAGGCCCGCGAGAATGTACATTGCGAGACCCCGCCCACTATGCCCACAGTTGTCTGGTATGACGCGGAAGCAAGATAATGTAATGAGCACAGCATTTTAACAAGCCCAGGGACTGCACGACCTCTGGCTGTGAAAAAATCTAAATCTCCCCTTATCTCCTGATAAAGAGCTAAGATTGCTGCTGAACTCAAACGATAGCGACTTACAATCTCCTCCTCACTCATCCCATCTAACAGGGTTCTCTCCCTGTACACACGCGGACGAGGCACAACTTGTCTCCTCTGTCTTCTCCTCTGATCTCCTGTCCCTCTACCTGTCCCTCGGCCTGTCCCTCTCCCTGTCCCTGTCGTATCCGCGTGACTGTCCCTGTCACTGTCACTCGGTGTGTCCCTCCCTTGCCCTATATGATTGTCTTCATCATCAAGCATGTCATAGAAAAGAATGTTCCTCCGTCTCCTAAACAATCTCAACATTTTGAAATGAGTAGCTGTGAATGATCAGGTAATGGGCGTCCTTTAAATAGGTATGTGATGATGTCAGGTGACATAGTAAAATGCAAGGTGTTACATTAACATAATAAAGTACTTCTGTGGCAAGCTGTGTGCAGTTCATGTTATAAGTATTTGTTGTGTGTATTCTGCAGGGAATGATGATATTTGGCAATGATGTGACGTGAACCTTTGTAGAAACATTGCTTGCAAATAAATAGTTGCATGTGCAATGCATGTAACACTTGTGAACGCAACAGTCAGTCATGTAATTAGGCAAAAAGGCTGAGATTGACGTGGGAAAAGTTTTGTGTAACATGTGTAATTAGGCATGTTATTGTGACATGTTGACAACAATGAATAGTCGTGTGCATATGCATGCATTTCTGTAAGGAGGATAGTTGGTATAGAATGAGTTAACAAGGTGTCCCAATGCTGAATTACTGTACATGTGTGTATAAGTTAGGTTGAAGTGCTTGTAATGCTACGGTTACAATGTAAACATGCAATGTGATTGAGCGTCCAATAAGTGACGTCATGAAAATAGGGAGGACCCAAAACTATATGTAAACATGAGAAGACAGATGTACATGAACGTTTAAAGATGCGTGTCACATTACAAGCATTGTGTAATGTAAAGGAACATGAATATACGGTGTATGTGTGTCATGTGTAACATCATGTAAATAATTGTTGCTCAGTTCAGTAAAATGTGTGATATGATGTGAGGTTCTCCTTTAAGAGTTGAGTATAGTATTTTCCCTTGGCACATCATCACATGATGAGTAATGTGACCCGCAAATGCTGCAAACATGTAAAAGTATAATGTTATGCAAATAATACACGTCAGCTGTGACACAATGCAGGGAATGCCCCCACACTGTAATGCAAATGACGTTTGTATTGTGAGCAATGAAACGTAAACAGTACTATACTGTTATACGTCCCCGCTCCATTGACTCCATTGATGTACAGAAGTTTTTTTTTTCTAAGTGCCGTTGCGGCAGCCTTAGCGATCGTTCTCCCCTCCAAACTGCCAACTTTAGTTGGCGGGAGAAATTGGCCATAACATCTCAATTTCGTAGTGCCGATCAGGCCCGATAAGCTGGTTTTTTTTGTTGAATCCAGCCGATTTAAAAAAGTGGCGATCAGTGGCGAAAACAGGCTTATCGGCAGCCGACTGGCCATAACAAAATAATCGGCTCCGAAACATGGCGATATCAAGCACTTATCGGCGCTTACTGAATCTCAAACCCAATTTTGGCTATAAAATGGCGATAATTCCCTTATCAACGCTTACTGCATGAGGCCCTAAGTCTTACTTATTACAGGCAACTTGTGTTGCAAACGTATGTAAATGCATGGCTCAGCTGGTGTAGCTTTAAGAGACAATTTCTAGAAATGGATGATGACATGTTGCAAGGGATTCTTGTAAGCTTCATACTGAACTGGGTACAAAGAGGGCTGTTAGTTGATGATATTTGTGAAAAAATGGCGGATATTGCATTTCTTTCAATTGGCAGGTCAAAATTATTGGACTAATTAATTTCAATTAAGCAGCTGTTAAAAGATAATGCAAAAGGTAGAACGGTGGGACACAAAAGAAGGCCTGTCACACCAGGTTTGTTGCTTAAGATTTTGAAACCTGAATAGTGTTTGTTTTTCAATTATTGAGAATAAATTGTTTAAAGCAGTTTTTGCAATGGTGTTTTTTGCTCTGAGCTAGTCTCAGTGAGTAAAAAAATCGCACGGGCAGTCGGTTCATTTCGGATGTAGACGTCACAGATGATGCATTGCATTTTTATTAGGTACTCAAAAGCAGATCAGTCAGGGAGAGAGGTGGGTTTGCAACTATGTATGCTAGTATATTGCCAGGTAGTCTTATATGTTCAGTACTAAATAAACATGCAAGATTATTTAAAGATGAGGCCTAAGGTTCAGGGTCCATTTTGTACAGGAAAATGGAGCATGGTTGACTAAGTTTTCAATTTATGTGCTATGGCCTTGTTATGGATGTTGGGAATTGCTAATAATGAACTTTGTTTGCTTTTATTTGTATAGATGCAGCAACAGAGCCGCACGTGTTGGTTTAAATTATTCATTCATTAAAATAATTGCTCTTTGGGAGTCATAGCACTTCAGGTTGTATGTAAGGCCTAACTTAATGAGGGAATAACATATATTTTCTATTTTTTTCAGGTGTTGGAAGGAAGGTGATTTAGATACTAAGACATTATTTTATCCACTGGGAAGCTATGAGATTGAGACAGTGATCAAACGATGTTAATTTGGATTTGACAGCCAAACAATTTTCAATGCATTAGTTGGGGCATAAGGGGCTTAAATGGAAACAAATTTTACCACAGTTATTGTTGAACAATAAGGTTGCCAAATGTTATTTTTAATATGATATTGGCAATTTTTAGACTTTGGATTTAACTCATACAATTAAAAGGGATTTGACCAAGTTTCTGTTGCATTCCCTAAGGTAATTTTAGTTTGGTACGCAATCGTGCCATGTTTAAAATGGTTGGTTCTGGGGTTTGTAAAATCTATTTGGAGTATGGTTGTAAGGCATGTTGTTTTAAAAGGTGGTGGTATAGGCTTGTACTGGCATAATTTTATATACTTATCGGATATTGGTTTGACAAAAGATATAAGCTTTATTTTGTTTGGAAGAACTGAGCCCAATTTAATGTGGTAAATAGCTCAACGGTGGCTAAAATAGGGTACATTTTCATTACGTCAGTTCAGGAATGTTTAAATAGTTTGCTTGGTTGTTACAGTAATTTAGGTTGCCTTTCTGGGGGGCGTAGCCATTGTTATTTTTACAGTTATTTTCTCTGTCATGGAGACGAGAGGTTAATTCATTACGTAATGGTTAATTGATGTCTATAAAATAGGGTTAATTTTCGTTACCATATACGAAAAAAACACAGAGCGCACCAAAGGTAAGTAAAATATAATGTGCCGTACAAGTAAGAATAAGTAGAAACTTACATATAGTGTAGCTTCAGTTCAGCAGATAAAATTAGACTGTGTCCTTGTGGCAAATATTGAGTCCGGGTGGAGTCAGGAGCAGGATGGTGTCATGGGGATAGACCTGTAATACAATTTTATATTTGTGAGGACTACTGTAGATTGAGCACACAAGTTGAGCAAAATAAATTGTCATTTATTTCCTTACTAGACAGACACACGACAACCTCAGAATATACTTAACAAAATACTTACTGAAAGTAGAAACGGGATAGAATGTCCAGAAAAGTGCAAAGCACCAGAATATTGTCCGTTAAATTGCAGTCTTTTTGCAAAGGCGCAAATTGCCAGCCCAATCCTTCTGTGAACGTTGCCAAGTCCTTTCTGGTTCGTTGGGGTCTGGTAGATACCCCCAGCAATAACGGAGTCCTGGCGCAGAGTTATGTCCTTGGTTCCGATGTGATAAGACTCTTTGAGTCCCAGGGTTGTTGCTGCTCTTATCCGCTGTTAGAAGCGTGATGGAAGTCCGCTCACATTGTAGAATGGAAAACGAAAGACAACGGGGATAGCTTGGGCAGCATGTATATAGGGTTTGAGAGCCTATCTCCAACATGCCCACCCAATCCCCCTCGTGGGAATTTTCTCATTCCCCAATCCTCAACTTGCTCACAGTTTGCAAAGTGGGCAATCTTGGATTTCCTGTTACTACAGCGCCCGTGTGACATTGCCACCTGGGCTACTTAGCATAGGTGCCCTCCCCTGTTTACCTGGCTTCTTCCAGGCTAGGGTTTTCCCCCCAAGGTGTGAATTAGCCCAGGATCTCTCATTGAGAAACCATCCTGGCTATTTCACACTTGCGGCTCTGGGGTTTTTCAACTGCAAATCTTCCCCAGACCCAGAGGCGTCGCCTCAATGAGGGGTCTGTGAAGTTTGAGTAGGAAGAGCCCCCAGCTCATGTATGTAAAAACATTTGGTCACTAGCTGCATTTCAAAGACGAATAGAAAAAATGCATCCTGCCTGCCCTTTTAAACCTGCAACCAAAAATTCACTTTATTAAAAATATGTGTTTCCCTTATCCCACAGTTATAATTTTCATATGTGCGTGCTTGGGGTGTTACACTGGGGCTGCACACCACATTTCAGGTTGCTAGCCCTTTTCCTTCCCGAATTTTGGCTTCTTCTTGAACTGGCAATGCTGGGCTATGGGATTTTCACGTCAATTGACTTGCGGTTCCAGGCTCTCACGTCAATTGACCAAGTTCCCACGCCAATTGCGAATTGCCTTTCAAGACGCGCCATTAACTGGGACAGAGATACATTGTATCTGAGTACCACTTGAGACGGGAAACCTACAAGCCTTTGATTAAATTGACTCTGCGGTTACGGCTTCCAATCTCAGTAATGGATACCTACACTGGCGACACACTTTATTCGAGCTCGGCTAGTCCCACGAATTCGGGTATACCCGGGTGTATTGAGGTTTGTGACTGTTTTCTGCCCGGGTGCATTGAGGTATTTTCCAAGCAGGGATTGAAGCATTTTATTCCCGCTGGCTGCAATACTGCACAGTATATATATATATACTGCATTACAATTCATGAATTTATGCCATCTGGTAGACACGCGAAGCATTGCAGCCTATTAAATCCTAATCATTATCATTTAACAGATCAGCCGCCCGTCAGCCAGGCATGAACCCAGGCTGGGAAGGCAAACGCAACGGGGCTTGTCAGAGGTGAGGAGCGGCGCATTCCAGGTATCTGCCAGGTACATACTGGGTATTTGCTCGAATAAAGTGTGTCGGTGCAGTATACTTGGCAATGGAACAAATTGACCGCCCCAAGCTTATCCACTTAACTTGCGGTTTAGCGTTCGCAGCGGCATCTTGTGTCCAAAGCCAGTAACTTCAGTGTACTAGGTTATACACTATTGCAGGCACATACACTCCTGCAAAATGGGGACAATAAGGGCAGAGGGAAAAAGCACACATGTACAGTGCACATAAAATTAACCCCTTCATCCCCAATACGAAATAGGGGTAACCAGCCGAGCATACTGCCTTTATTAATGCGCTGATTACCCACAATTTCGCCACAGATGGATGTTCTGTATAGAGCCCGAGAACCAGCGCGCTGGGATCGGCTTCTACTCGTAGATGCTTCCGGGTTCAAAGGTCCCTCATGCACTACAGCTGTGCACGTCTCACCCGCTCCCTGATTGCGCATTGAGAGCTCCTGGATCGATGCAAACACACAGGACACAGACCACGAGAGCTGCTACCACAACGTGTTTCGCACTTTACAGTGCTTCGTCAGGCGGTGCTTGATTGCTGTCATACCATAATTATATATACCCTCCATTCTAAATGGAATGGTTAAAGTATTTAGTTAAAATGAGTAAGTGCCGGATATATGATAATTAGCCATCTAATATTTAAAATCTCCTGATCTCACAGATTTGGTATCCAAACTTTTAATTTTCATTATGTCAGTTCAGAAATGATTAAATAATTTGGTTGGTTGTTACGGTAGTTTAGGTTGCCTGTCTGGGGGGCAGAGCCATTGTTATTTTTACAGATGTTTTCTCTGGCTGGGAGGAGAGAGGTTAATTCATTACGTAATGGTTAATTTATGTTTTTATGATAGTTTAATAGTGTGCTGCGGCCTTACCACCACCTTATAATTGTGCTTGCTGTGAGTAATTTCAGTGAAGCAGTGCTGTAGTGGACGGTACAGTATATTGCTGTATACACCCCGTGTTATTATCGAATAAATAGCGTTGTGACAGTGAAGGGGTTAACAAGGCTCATCAATAAAGGTCAAGCCCACTTGGTTAACCCTGACCCATGTGTTAGGGGCTTAGAGTGTCAGCTCTGCGACCCAGGTATCGAAAATGTATTAATGCAACTGTATACTGATTTTTCAACAATAAAAAATTATGTGGTTTTTGCCTTTACTGGGGTGCTGGGGATCGGGAGATTTCTAGGCTGTAAGTTTCATGGTGGGTTTGTTGGAGAAAGTCTTTGCAGAATGTGTCTATGTATCGGGGTTCCGGAGTTATGGGATACCCCAACAGTTGTATCCGGAGATTGAGTGATATTCTCGGATACAGCTAAGCACATTACTCCGCCAAAAACGGACTCTGAAAATATTCTTACAATTCACCGCCAGGATCCCTGCTGCAGCATCATCCAGAAAAGGTAAATGGGTATGAAGGGGTTAAACTATATCTGCACGGAGTCCCTAGTGTAGCAGGGGTTCCCCAGTATAGCCGAGGAACCCACATACATACCCAGGTACAATGAGCCTAGAGTAGGGGTTCAGCGGATACTCCAGCTAAGGTTATAAAGCGGAGTATCTTTGCAGTGTTTTAAAAGTATTTTCTAATGTATGCCAAGAATGAGGCTAGTGATTGTAGGGAATATACACTCACTCCATTCCTGATGCCAGAATAGGAACCCATAACTTTTAGCACACAGAAAACAGGACACAATATATTTTATTAAATGGGTATAGTTTAATATGTATACTGAATATATATATTGATAACCTGTATATGAACTGAGGGCTTTCTAAGTCCTGGATTCCGGAAAAAACAGATAGCTAACAGGTGGTGCCTGTGTCTGTCCGGAGTCCATACTTGAAAGACCCAGGGATGCCAAGGTGTTAGAACAGGAGGGGCACTGCAGTTAAACTTGAGTACCCACGTCCTGAGCTAGCACAAAGGCTATCCGACGATAATTTGCCAAAATCCAGACACTGTGGGGCCTGGGCAGCGGGGTGGGGCTCAGTATGCAAAGAGGCAGAGGGGCCAGGTTAGCCCATGCTACCTGAGAAAAGGTGCCCTCCCGGTTTTACAATACCGGCAAATCGGTGATTGGCTGGCAGGAGAATTCCCACTCTCTGATAGGCTCTTCAGGTTAGTGAATGAAAGCATGAAAGCTTAAGGGAGCTTGCAGCCAATGAGGAGCGCAGATTCCAAGCGCCAAACCAACAGCGGCAAATTCAAAGATGCACAGAACTGAATAGACATGAGCCGGCTTCAAAGATTTTGAAGGCAGAAAAGTTTCTAAGTCCAGCTTTTTAGAACGTAGCGGTCGCAGCAGGCATTGGATGCCCAAAACAGTTCCAGGACTTTTGTGAGTAACTACCGGTCATTGGAAAGTGCTCTAAAAAGGTGATCTTAAGGAATTTTGGTCTGGAAATGGATTTATTCGTTAACCCCTTCACAGTAAGTGTGTTAATCTTGAATTGTGTAACTTTGTGTGTCTGCCTTTTACGATAAATAAATTACCATTTATTTTACCATCTTGTTTTGCTCAATCAAATGATCCCGGTTATAAAAAGGTGTTGTAGAACCTAGTCTCCTGTGATAAGCTTATAAAACTGGTGGCAGCGGCGGGACAGGTTGAGCCTATGTTATAAACTCTGCGGGGCTTATAACATAGCGAGAAACTTGAAGATTGCGAGCTCCGAAAACAAGCGGTAACCTACACACGTTACACAAAGCAAGAAAAGCACAGGTTCTCTTTCCCCTTAATTTAGTGCCTGCGGGTGAACATGGACAAATGATCAGGAAGGTACCGGTCATGGAACCGAACAAAGATTGTTGCCCCGGTTTGAAAGCTATGGGCTACTGACAGACAGTCGGTCAAAGACTTTACTGGAGGAGGATTTGGAAGCTCACGAAGCTCGGATGGCTTTACACGAGGAGGACTTGTTTTTAACTGCAGTTGCAGTGGTAACATTTCAGCAAGGGGCACAGGATGGACATGGGCAGGGAGCAGGTGCCCACATGGATGTTATTGGGGCATCAGTTCGGGGGAGTGCGGCCGTGGTAGCCCCAGTGGCTAATGGACTTGCCACACCCGGAATCGCCGCACTCCTTGCCTCATGAGCAGAGGGGGCTACCCTGGACGAGAGTGTCCGGCTGCTTGCAGAAGCACAAGGAACATCAGTCCAATGCTCCCATCTTGTTAACGGAGAGCAAGCAACCACCCAAGTGGACCATCAAAGCTTCGGGAAGTGTAATGCGTAGCTCACCACAAATGAGACGCGACTGCGGGGCTGAGGTAGGGATTGGTATAGAACGCCGACCACAACCGCGAGGACGTTTCTAGAGTGTAGGATAGTCTTGCAGGCCGGATAAGGGTAATACAGAACAGCATAAACGAGGTACTTGCCGAGTCTAGGAGTGTAGAGTAGCAGATCGTTGGGGTACGTAGCCGGAGTCAGGATTGGAGAGAGTATAGTAGTCGTAGAGCCAAAGCCAGGGTCAGTGCAGGAGAGAGCAGTGTCCTCGTATTCCAATGCCAGGGTCAGTGCAGGAGAGAGTAGAGTCGTCGTATCCAAAGCTAAAGGTCAGCGCAGGAGAATATCACAAGGTACAAGTTCCAGGCAGGGTCAGGCAGCAAGGTAAAGGCAGACAGGCACAGAGTAGTGAGGTTCAGCATCAGACACAGGAGTTATGCTCGGCAAGGTATGGGAGTGCAGAGAGCATATTTAAAGGACTTCCCACCAATGGGAGGCATCCAGGAAGTGGGGCTGCAGTTCCTGATAGGCTGCTGTATCGTGCAGGTGCGTCCTATTGCATAGACAATTGAGACCGCATCAGAGGGTGCATGCGCGGCGCACGCAACCCACGCATCATGCTGGCGACCCGGTCACGCGCTGTCATCGCACGCCACGACACGCACGCCAGTACGGGGGCAGAGACCAGAAGCGGGACCCGCAGGAAAAGAAGGAGGAGCATGGAGTACAGCCGCGCCGTGTAGTCCTGACGTCAGGGCAGGGGCAGGAACGTGGGGCAGAGACCGCAGAACGATGGGGAGACCGCGCACTGCACACATGCTGCGCGTCAACGCCAGAGGAACGGGAGTGTGCCCTGTGCCCAAAATCAGAGAAGCCGACGGAACCCGCGCGCCGCGTGTAAGTGCCACCATTAGGTTGTCTCTCTTGAGTGTCACAGGAGTCAGAAGAGCGAGTAAGGGTTAAGGGGACAGAAGCACCAGAATGGCAAATCCTCCCAGGAAGTTCGTGGATGGCAAAGACAATATTTTTGTTTTTATCAGGAAATTTGAAGCCCAGTGTCACAGATACAAGGTACCATAACGGGACTGGGTTTTGCGTCAAGACCCATAATTGTCCGGTGCGGCCTAAGAGACTTTGCAGGCAATCGCACACGAGGATGGCAATGACAACAGGCATGTTAAAGCCCTACTGTTAACCCAGTATGACCTCACCCCAGAAGCGTATCGTGGCATGTTTTGGTCCGAGGAGAAACGGGTTGATGAGTCCTACACGCTGTTTGGCTCCCGCATTGCTCTGCATGGAGGACAGTGGGTGGCGGGGTATGGTGCCACTAAGTACCACTGGCTTCTGGACTTGATATATAAATAACAGTTTTTGCAACAGTGTCCTGCGGATGTGCGGGAGTGGATATTTGATCGCAAGCCAAAGACTTACACAGACGCTGCAAAGCTGGCTGATGAGTTTGTCACCAGTCAGGTGGTGTTGCTAAAGAAAGGGGCTACCCAGGACACAGCCACTCAGAAAAGGGAGCCAAAAGTACTCCTTTGTGTAAGAGTAAACCTGCAGCAGCAGACAGCGCACCCAAAGCTACAGAGTTCCAACATGAAAAGAGGTGCTATCAGTGCAACAAGACTGGGCACATCAAGCCAGACTGTCCGGACCATTCGAGGTCCGGCAGACTCCATAGACTCCATAGACTCCATAAGGGGCAACGCTCTCCAGATGCGAGGCTGGTCGCCTGTGTGTGACAGGCACACACACAGAGGAGCCAAGTACAGCCCTCGGACCAGCCCTGCGGGGAACCTCCATGGAGAGATCTGCACTTGTCACCCAGGAACCAGCAGCGGAGACAGATGGACATCAGATTGCACCAGTCGGGATGCAGTCCAACGATGTCCATCAGAGGCATCTGTGACCAGTGCTCGCCAAGAAGCCGGCTTACTGGACTCCGGTGCCACTGTTACCCTGGTCCAACCGGATATGGTCCGGCCAGAGGATTTGCTCCCGGGCACAGGGATGCAAGTGATCATGCCAGATGGAGGACCGAAGTCCCTCCAGGTTGCTTGGGTCTTTCTTGATTGGAGTGTCGAATGTGGCATGAGGGAGGTGGGGGTATTGTCGGGGTTAGATGCTGAGGTCCTCCTTGGCAATGACTTGTAACATGCGTTTTTATGACTGAGCTGGCTCCTGTTGCAGCAATTACCAGGAGTCAGTCATCAGGAGTTGCACCTGAAGGCTCTACCATCCCCCTGCAATTGGGACCAACAGTTCAGGGGTCTCTGAGGAGACCAGGAAGGTAAGCCAGACTGGGTCATGACAGTGCACTGACTTACCTTCACCTTTACCTGTTCCCTGTTTCCCTGACTTAGAGACTAAGGAGGGGTGGCCAGAATTAGGGACACAGTTTAGGGATGCGGTGAAGTCTGATCCCAGCTTGGAGCGCATGTGGGTCAGAATGGTTCTCATGGCACCACGGGCTCTTATATAGAGAGCAGGTGGCTATGGGTCTAGATAGGGTCTGAACCGGTAGGAGACAGTTAGTGGTACCCAGGGAGTATAGGCACCAGTTGTTACAGGTAGCCCACTCAATTCCACTAGCTGGGCATCAGGGGTCACTCGGACGAGTGCCCAGCTGATGCAGCATTACTACTGGCCGGGGGCATCAGGGGCAGTGGCAGATATCTGCCGCTCCTGTGATGCCTGCCAGAGAGTAGGTAAGGCGGATGATTGGGTGAGGGCACCCCTGAACCCGTTACCAGTAATTGGAGAACCATTCCAGAGGGTATCTATGGATATAATGGGTCCTCTCATGATCCCCAGTTGGTCAGGCAAGCGCTACATTTTCACAGTGGTGGATTTTGCCACCTTTTATTTTTATTTATTTTTATTTATAAAAATATTTTACCAGGAAGTAATACATTGAGAGTTACCTCTCGTTTTCAAGTATGTCCTGGGCACAGAGTAAGACAAATAATACACAGGCGGCACACTTTATCCGAGTGCGGCTCATTCCGCAAGCCGGGAAATGTCCCGGCTTGCGAGCCGCACTCCCTCAGCGTGCCGCGCATCACCGATGCGCGGTCACGCATCATCGGGTGCCTGTGCCGCCTGTACGCGTGCCCAGGGCCCCCCGAGGGAGCCCTGGTGTCGCGTGGATGTCACGACGGTGGCGGGACGTTCCGGGGAACCCGGCGGACCCGGTAAGGAGAGGGGGAAGCCCCGATCGGCGGGCCTCTCCTCCGAGGCTTCGGCGCGCGCCCGGCACCCTCCGGCGCGCGCCAGGTTACTGCTGCGGCCGAGAACGGGCAAATGCTCGAATAAACTCGGCCGCAGCAGTACATGGTTACAAATACAGTTCCATAAATGAACAGGGTATACATTATATACTGCTGCGACACACTTTATTCGAGCAAATGCCCAGTTTGTACCTGGCAGATACCTGGAATCCGCCGCTGCTCACCTCTTGCATGCTGCGTTGCGTTTGCCTTCCCAGCCACGGTTCATGCCTGGCTGATGTGTTAAATGATAATGATCAGGATTTACTAGGCTGCAATGCTTCGCGTGTCCACCAGATGGCATAAACTCCTGACTTGTAAAGCGCCGAATCAGTAATGTGTGGGCTTGCAGGTGTTTCGTTTAAAAAAGATACTGTACCACAGTGTGCCATTGTACAGTAACTTGGCCTTGGCCTTGAGACTGAAGGAAGAGTTGCAAAAATGTATCAATTTAGGCTTTACATATTAAATAAAGACAAAAACCAGTTTCAGTTACACTATTCTCCAGAGACCCACCATGAGTGTTCAAGTGCAGCCCGTGTTCCAAAAACCTGACAGAAGTTATGCTTATTTGATATGGGCCGCTATTAATGCAACAGAGGATAAGATGGCAACAGTTGTTCAAATTTATCAGTATTTTATAGAAAACTATGACTTTTACAAATTTTCGCCAACTCCTCATTTGTGGAAGCGTGCAATAAGGAAAAGGTTATGTAGTGACCCCTGTTTTCACCGTATTGAGCCCCAATTTGTTGGAGGGTATTGGTGTGTGTCACAGGGTTTTTCCCGTATCTATGATCATGGAGGCGGCAAAAGGCGAAGGGTCGTGTTAAAACCAACTAAGAAGCGACAGTCCCTGCCAAGCAATGCACCAGCACCAGCACCGGCTTCCGATAACGGACCCACCGTCAGTGACAACCCTGAGCCCGAGCCTGATCCTGAGACAGAGTCGGATTCCGCGGCCAGTTTTGATGAAGCTTGCATGTACCTAAGCGATTTCCCGCCTCACCTGCTGACTACAGGTGGGCTAGTCCCGCTGCAAACTATCGACGTGGGTGATGAAGAAAGCTGTACTGGCAGTGGAAAATAGTATGGTGAGTACTGTATTGTTGCCGTATTATTTTGGTGGGGCTGGCTGGGTACTTCTTTAGGGGGCTGACCATTACTGTACATTAAAACTTTTCATTTTGTTTTTCCTCAGAAAAGAAAACGGCTAATGGGGGGATTTCGATGGATAATATTGTGCTGTATGCTTTTCCGGCCGAACAGTATACTGTGTAATAAACACGAATAAATAAAACTATGCATTTATTCTACATGTTCAGTATACAGTACTGTATATGCACATACTGGGGGCGAGATGTGTTTGCAGCAGAGAGAGATCCGCTGCTCTCTCAGCGCAAACATCGGCACATTAAAAAATATTTTAAACACATTTTTATTTATATTGTAGATGTGCAGGGGGTCTCGGGAGCTGAACCGCACTGGTTTCAGGTCGGGGGACCCCCTGCTCCCCGAGATACAGGCCCCTTTAGGGGGTGCCGGTATCTCTCTGCGTTTAAAGGGCCCGATCACGTGACCGCGACCTGTAAACCAAGCAGAGCAGAGGGATACCGGCACCCCCTAAAGGGGCCTGTATCTCGGGGAGCAGGGGGTCCCCAGACCTAAAACCAGTGCGGTTCAGCTCCGGAGACCCTCTGCACATCTACACTATAAATAAAACACATACAGTATATACAGTAAATAAACACTCGTTCTTTACCGTAACGGCTATGCGCTATGGTAAAGAAGCAGCATTTCTGTATTTTTAATAATATTGTACAGTGAGCAGGGGGTTCCCTGAGCCAGAAATCTAAACTCAGGGGACCCCCTGCTCCTGCTCAATATTATTAAAAATACAGAAATGCTGCTTCATTACCATAGCGGATAGCCGCTAAGGCAATGAAGGGGTTAACCCACCGTGCCCGCTTTATTGTGGGTGGCGGGGATGGGTGAGGGGGGTATTTGGCCCTTGGTGTGAGTTTAGGACTTGCGGGGGGGGTTGCGGGTGCACTTAACCCCTTCACGACCGTAGCAGTTAATACCGCTACGGTCATGAAGGGGTTAAGCCCTCCCGCTACCCCCCGCAAGCCCTAAACAAGCCCCGTTGGGGCTAATACCCCCTTCACCCACCCCCGCTACCCACAATAAAAAAAAACTCACACACAGCAGCCGCCAAAAAATAAATAAATAAATCTAAATAAATAAATGACAATAAGTACATTTGAAATACATTTTTATTGATAGTGTAGATGTGCAGGGGGTCTCGGGAGCTGAACCGCACTGGTTTCAGGTCGGGGGACCCCCTACCCCCCGAGATACAGGCCCCTTTATGAGGTGCCGGTATCCCTCTGCGTTTAAAGGGCCCGATCACGTGACCGCGGCCTGTTAAACCAAGCAGAGCAGAGGGATACCGGCACCCCCTAAAGGGGCCTGTATCTCGGGGAGCAGGGGGTCCCCAGACCTAAAACCAGTGCGGTTCAGCTCCGGAGACCCTCTGCACATCTACACTATAAATAAAACACATACAGTATATACAGTAAATAAACACTCGTTCTTTACCGTAACGGCTATGCGCTATGGTAAAGAAGCAGCATTTCTGTATTTTTAATAATATTGTACAGTGAGCAGGGGGTTCCCTGAGCCAGAAATCTAAACTCAGGGGACCCCCTGCTCCTGCTCAATATTATTAAAAATACAGAAATGCTGCTTCATTACCATAGCGGATAGCCGCTAAGGCAATGAAGGGGTTAACCCACCGTGCCCGCTTTATTGTGGGTGGCGGGGATGGGTGAGGGGGGTATTTGGCCCTTGGTGTGAGTTTAGGACTTGCGGGGGGGGTTGCGGGTGCACTTAACCCCTTCACGACCGTAGCAGTTAATACCGCTACGGTCATGAAGGGGTTAAGCCCTCCCGCTACCCCCCGCAAGCCCTAAACAAGCCCCGTTGGGGCTAATACCCCCTTCACCCACCCCCGCTACCCACAATAAAAAAAAACTCACACACAGCAGCCGCCAAAAAATAAATAAATAAATCTAAATAAATAAATGACAATAAATACATTTGAAATACATTTTTATTGATAGTGTAGATGTGCAGGGGGTCTCGGGAGCTGAACCGCACTGGTTTCAGGTCGGGGGACCCCCTGCCCCCCGAGATACAGGCCCCTTTATGAGGTGCCGGTATCCCTCTGCGTTTAAAGGGCCCGATCACGTGACCGCGGCCTGTTAAACCAAGCAGAGCAGAGGGATACCGGCACCCCCTAAAGGGGCCTGTATCTCGGGGAGCAGGGGGTCCCCAGACCTAAAACCAGTGCGGTTCAGCTCCGGAGACCCTCTGCACATCTACACTATAAATAAAACACATACAGTATATACAGTAAATAAACACTCGTTCTTTACCGTAACGGCTATGCGCTATGGTAAAGAAGCAGCATTTCTGTATTTTTAATAATATTGTACAGTGAGCAGGGGGTTCCCTGAGCCAGAAATCTAAACTCAGGGGACCCCCTGCTCCTGCTCAATATTAATAAAAATACAGAAATGCTGCTTCATTACCATAGCGGATAGCCGCTAAGGCAATGAAGGGGTTAACCCACCGTGCCCGCTTTATTGTGGGTGGCGGGGATGGGTGAGGGGGGTATTTGGCCCTTGGTGTGAGTTTAGGACTTGCGGGGGGGGTTGCGGGTGCACTTAACCCCTTCACGACCGTAGCAGTTAATACCGCTACGGTCATGAAGGGGTTAAGCCCTCCCGCTACCCCCCGCAAGCCCTAAACAAGCCCCGTTGGGGCTAATACCCCCTTCACCCACCCCCGCTACCCACAATAAAAAAAAACTCACACACAGCAGCCGCCAAAAAATAAATAAATAAATCTAAATAAATAAATGACAATAAATACATTTGAAATACATTTTTATTGATAGTGTAGATGTGCAGGGGGTCTCGGGAGCTGAACCGCACTGGTTTCAGGTCGGGGGACCCCCTGCCCCCCGAGATACAGGCCCCTTTATGAGGTGCCGGTATCCCTCTGCGTTTAAAGGGCCCGATCACGTGACCGCGGCCTGTTAAACCAAGCAGAGCAGAGGGATACCGGCACCCCCTAAAGGGGCCTGTATCTCGGGGAGCAGGGGGTCCCCAGACCTAAAACCAGTGCGGTTCAGCTAAGGAGACCCTCTGCACATCTACACTATAAATAAAACACATACAGTATATACAGTAAATAAACACTCGTTCTTTACCTTAACGGCTATGCGCTATGGTAAAGAAGCAGCATTTCTGTATTTTTAATAATATTGTACAGTGAGCAGGGGGTTCCCTGAGCCAGAAATCTAAACTCAGGGGACCCCCTGCTCCTGCTCAATATTATTAAAAATACAGAAATGCTGCTTCATTACCATAGCGGATAGCCGCTAAGGCAATGAAGGGGTTAACCCACCGTGCCCGCTTTATTGTGGGTGGCGGGGATGGGTGAGGGGGGTATTTGGCCCTTGGTGTGAGTTTAGGACTTGCGGGGGGGGTTGCGGGTGCACTTAACCCCTTCACGACCGTAGCAGTTAATACCGCTACGGTCATAAAGGGGTTAAGCCCTCCCGCTACCCCCCCGCAAGCCCTAAACAAGCACCATTGGGGCTAATACCCCATTCACCCCCTCCCACTACCCACAATAAAAAAAAACTCACACACAGTAGCCACCAAAAAAATAAAAAATAAATCTAAATAAATAAATAAATAAATGACAATAAATACATTTGAAATACATTTTTATTGATAGTGTACATGTGCAGGGGGTCTCGGGAGCTGAACCGCACTGGTTTCAGGTCGGGGGACCCCCTGCCCCCGAGATACAGACCCCTTTATGAGGTGCTGGTATCCCTCTGCATTTAAAGGTCCTGATCACGTGATCGCGGCCTGTTAAACCAAGTAGAGGGATACCGGCACCCCCAAAAGGGGCCTGTATCTCGGGGGGCAGGGGGTCCCCAGACCTGAAACCAGTGCGGTTCTGCTCTGGAGACCCTCTGCACATCTACACTATCAATAAAAATGTATTTTAAATGTATTTATTTATATTCATTTATTTATTTAAATTTATTTATTAATTGTGCTGCTGCTGCAAGTCCTAAACTCACACCAAGGGCCAAACATCCCCCTCACCCCCAATAAAAAAAATTCACGCACAGCAGCCCCACAATTAATAAATAAATGTAAATAAATAAATAAATACATGAAGAGAAATAAATATATACTGTACTGTAAGTACCAACCAGAAAACACAATTTAAAACCAAAGCTAACCCTTACAATACCAAGGATTACATCTACAGTGTATCTAATTGTAAAAAACATTATACATTATACACACATTGAAGCATTGCAATAAACAACAAACAAGCCCCCTCCCCTATTCTCTTTGAAACCTCCCTACCTTCACTGTAATCTATGTAAAACCCCCTCCCCTATTCTCTTTGAAACCTCCCTACCTTCACTGTAATCTATGTAAAACCCCCTCCCCTATTCTCTTTGAAACCTCCCTACCTTCACTGTAATCTATGTAAAACCCCCTCCCCTATTCTCTTTGAAACCTCCCTACCTTCACTGTAATCTATGTAAAAACCCCTCCCCTATTCTCTTTGAAACCTCCCTACCTTCACTGTAATCTATGTAAAACCCCCTCCCCTATTCTCTTTGAAACCTCCCTACCTTCACTGTAATCTATGTAAAACCCCCTCCCCTATTCTCTTTGAAACCTCCCTACCTTCACTGCAATCTATGTAAAAAAAAACTTTCCCCTGTTGTGTGTTAAATCTCCCTGGCCTGTGTTTCTGAGTGCCCGCTTTATTGTGTGTAGCGGGGGTGGGTGACGGGGTTTATAAATGTGAGTTTATAAATAAAATAAAGAATATTATTTCTAGGGGCCCTAGAACAGAAGTTCCCACGCCAATTTCGTGCTCATTGCTCTTTTTTTACAATGTTGCTGGTCTTGCGGCTTTGCAGTCTGCAAGCAAAAAGCAGTTTGTAGTACTGAGTGTGAGATAAATTATTTATCAGTGTTGATCAAAGAGAGTTGATCAGAAGGATTCCCCTTATATACAGCACTCTATTGTCATTCATACAGTACAGTATAGTAAAGGGTAGACAACAAATGGTCTTGCAGTATATTACTACAAATCTGTCAGGTTGACAAGAATCACTGCGGATATCGGAAAATAATAAAATGTTATTAATTCTACATAGATACTTAAAAACACAGCCACAAAAGGGATTTGTAACAATGTACAGTATATGTGTTTTTAAGTATCTACTGTATGTACTGTAGAATTAATAAAATTGTATTATTTTCCGATATCCGCAGTGATTCTGGTCAACCTGACAGATTTGTAGTAATATACTGCAAGACCATTTGTTGTCTACCCTTTACTATACTGTATGAATGACAATAGAGTGCTGTATACTTTATAAGGGGAATCCTTCTGATCAACTCTCTTTGATCAACACTGATAAATATCATATTTATATCCCTTTAGCACCTGTCGTTCCATCCTATGCACCCATTTACAATGGTGATTGCGGTCGTATTCACGTACTTTATGTGAGATAAATTAACCAGTTCTTTTATTGCTGAAGTCGCCACAAAAAACTTTTATTTACAAATACAGTACAATAAAATGGTGAAACATTTCAAGTTAACAGCAATTCAAAACATCAACACACAATAATACATACTGTACAGTATTGTATGATTATTTATTTATAATACAGTATACAGCTCTGTACTGTATATGCAGTATTCAGTATACTGTACTGTATTTGGGCCTTGTCTTTGGAGGTTTATTCATGCAATTATTAGGGTGACCTGCCTTTGGAAATACTGGGACAGTACAGTCCCAGCTATTTCAGCCACCCCACCCCCTCCCTTAGAGTTTTTAATCCCTCCCTGGCCAAGCGTCAATCGTCTGGCTAATCCAACCCAAGCCATTGTCTTGTTAATCTGCCCCTGGGCTGGCTACGGTAACAAGATTCAGCAGGAGGCCAGCCAGCGTCTGATCCCACCATCCCCCTCCCTTAGAGGGAGGCCTGCCTGCTTTGGAAAAATCCCCTCTCGAATTGGAAATGTAAATCTGATGTGCATCCGTTTGCTTACAGTAACTGTTCTGTTCAGAACAGCCACTGCTTCTAAATTACTGAAAATATACAGGATAAATATACAGTAATGTGAAATAATCCGTTCTGTGGGTCTGAGAGGGTTGAAAGTCACCAGGTCCTCATACAGTACAGTACATTCTCGAATACCTTTAGAATAAAAATACAGTATATATAAATATACAGTATAAATATTGCACAGTATAATGTTAAATAACCCATCCTGTTCTTTTTCCCTTCATAACAGTATCCTCATTGTGTCTGCGGTACAGTAGTTCATTGAGAGAGGAGAGGTTTTGTGTACATCATTACTGCTGTTTATATACTGTACATTTGACTGCACAAGCAGATTTGACGGGACACAACGCCCCCCCTCCCCCTTGGGCACCCTTTTTCCTGGAACGACAAGAAAACAAAAACTTTGTTCAGTTACTGTACTGTACTGTATGTGCGTACTGTATTATGGTAGAACTACTGTACAGTAGGTGGCTGGTGCAGCTTTCTCTGGAAAGAAAAAAATGGAGCAGTTAGTAGGCAGTTACTGTAGTACTGTCAAACTAGTCTACTGTAATGTATACTGGAACTACTGTATACTCTGACTATTGGGAAAGAAAAAATCTGTGCCATACTTACCTGTATCATACTGTACTTACTGTACAATACTACAGCACTGTACTACTTTCCTGATGCTTGCCCATTGCGCGCGATGACAATGGGCAACACAGTGGCAATATGGTCTATATATTTATTGCAGCGTTCCACGGTGAGTTCATTGTTCCAAAAACTCATTATGGCTTTATACAACTCGTCCTTCTTGGAGGGTTTCGCCACTTTACGGATGTGGTCCTTCAGCTGATGCCAGACCATTTCGATCGGATTGAAGTCTGGCGATCTGTGATTGGAAAGAAAGGACAATTAGTTTAAGAGATACAGTACACAGTAAAAACAGTGGGGAACAAAAATGGGACACGGTCTACTGCACTTACTCCGCTGGCGTCTTCACCCAGTTGATGCCGCGCTCAAGGATATGCACCGTCGACGCGGTGTGCTTGGGATCGTTGTCCTGGTAGAAGCGATGCCCATTGGGAAAGTCACGTCTGATGTATTGCACTATCACGGGCACAATGTTGTCTTGGAAGAAATCTTTATTCATGATTCCTATAGCAAGAAAAGAAAAGTGCTCAATAGTACAGTACAGTGCATACGGTAAGGCAACACTAGTCAAGTACAGTGCATTAGGCGGCATTATATTTGAGAAATTGTACCTTCAAAGACGACAATGCATCCCGGTCCACGCCTAGAGATGGCACCCCACACATGCAGCTTCACAGGGTGTTTTGGCCGCGGCTTCAAAGTTATGCGGCCTTTTTTGTGGAACGCAAATCTTGCAAATCTCTCCAGCGACACAGTAGACTCATCAGTGAAGATGCAATCCTGGAAAGTCTCACCGCTGTCGATCCATGCTTGGGCCTGTAGCACTCTTTTGATTTTGTTTGCGTCCCGTATCATGGGGTACGCTCTGTAATGACAATGAATAAAAAAAATTAGCGTCACAGCGCAGTACAGTTTGCAAAACAACACTTTTACTTTACAGTACCTCCTGTACTGTCCAGTACTAACCTCACACGTCCATATTTCCATCCAATTCTGCGTCTCATCTTCTTTATGCTGCTCTCGGATACAGTCAGATTGTGCTTTTCCTGAAGAGTGTTTTTAACCCTTAATGCGCTCCTCTCATCATTCTCCTCACTTATTCTGTCCACCAGAAGAGTAGTCTCCCTACAATGCAAAGAAATTATATTCTTTTATTAATATGCAGCAATATAAAATGTATACTGTATACTGTACATGTAATGTTGTAATATACAGTAAATATAAATATACAAAAAATGTATACTGCTGTACTATAAATATAAATAGACAAAATATACAGTATACAGTACTGTTGTAATATAAATATACTATATAAATATACTGTTGTTATACATATCATAATAAATACACCTCATATACTGTATATTCCGTTGTAAGATGAATTGCAATATACCAAAAGTATACTGCTGCACAAAAAATATAAATTGACCACACATACACTATATACTGTTGTAATATAATAAATATACTATATAAATACGGTATACTGTTGTTATATCATAATAAATACACATCATATACTGTATATTCCGTTGTAAGATGAATTGCAATATAACAAAAGTGTATACTGCTGCACAAAAAATATAAATTGACCACACATACACTATATACTGTTGTAATATAAATATACTATATAAATACGGTATACTGTAGATGTACACTACAGTTTTCTATATTTTTTTTGGTTAAGTTTTATAAATATACTTACGCATTTGTTACCCTTGGTGCCTTTTTGCGGTCTCTGTTTTTTCCGTGTGCATGATAGCACACGGTGTTTGATGGCACAACGAGGCCAGAAGCAGTTAACCAGCGCTGGATATCTGCAATTCGTTTTCCGCTCGTGTACATCTCCTTCATTCTCATGCTGAGATCCTTTGAAATCTTCTTAACAGGCATTGCTGCGAGTAGAAAGAAATACAAACACAAGAATGTGTATTCGATGTTTAGTCGATGTGTATTCAATGTGCAGTGAATCCACAAAATGGATGGTGTATTTATATGTTAATGACTCACATTACAGACCACCCACTTTCAACACCTGTACCTGGCCGCCATGCATAAAAGGTTGTACACGTTGCATAGCCCACCACTTGCTGATCTTTATCTGAGCCATTGTCCAGATACTGCATTGTGCCTCCCGCTTACATGGAGCATCCCCGGTTCTATGGACGCAAGAACCATCTCACCTCTGCTGTGCCTGCCACACTGAAAAAGAGAAAGGCAGTTACCGTTTCCAAGCCAAAGGCAAAGCGACAGGCTAAGGCCAATAAAGAAAACCTTCTGCTGACCCCAAAGGCTAAGGGTTTTAAAACACGTCAGTCTTATTATGTGAAGAAGAAATACGGTACTGTGCTCGGTACGCAAGACGAATGGCAGCCAACTCACCGAATCCGCAGACCACTTGCTCCCATAAGCTTCGACGACTCTGCTGTAGCTGTCCCGGAAATCTTCAGCCCGGCTTCTCCACCCCCATCTTCTCCGGTTCCATCTGAAGATGCTGCTGCCTCTGAAATCCACGGGTCACTGTCTCCTTTGCTCTTGGATGACTCTGCTTCTCGCCCGGAAATCCAGCGGTCACCTTCTCCATCCCTCTTCGACGACGCTGCAGCTTCTCCTGTACCGGGCATCCCCAGGTCACCTCCTCAACTCTCCATCGATGCCGCTTCTCTCCAGGGAACCCCCATCTCATCCTCCGTTGCACACATCCCCCCAGATCTCCAGATGCCATGCACAAGCAGCTCGTTAGACCAGATCCTGAATGGGCTAACTGTGGATCTCCCCGGGAACTCTATTGTGCTGGCAAAGCTAGATCTGCTTCTGGAGTCTGTGCTACATGTGGGGCAACGGATGGACAAGATAGAGGCTGACATAGCGGGCATACATTGTTTGCTCGGTGTTAATGCCCCTGTTTCCCCGACGCTGGAGCAGGGGGGTGACATGGATGTGATGCATGGTACCTTCGGCCCCCGTCCATCACCAAGCACACCCCCTCCACCAGAAGATGCACTGTACTATGCTATTGAGGAGGACATGACAACCCCGTCAAGACCACACCAGGAGACAACCCGGCGACCACTACCGGAGGAAAGCTTCTTCCCAGACACCCTACCATCGCCCGTCGCCTCAAGTACACCCGCTCCCAAAAGACCTCCTACACCCGCTCGCATAGAAACAGTGCCCAACATCTCCCTGTGCGATCTGACATCGGCGCTGAGGGAGAAGTATAGGGTGAGGAGTGCTGGTATACCACACAAGTATGCCTTGATCATATTTAAACACCATGTTCCCTACACATTGTACTGCGAGTGGGTGTTCAAAGTAAATTACGATGGGAATCACCATAAAAAGGCCCTTCCTGCTAATTTAAGGAAAAACATTGTGGAAGAAATGCGGCGCTATTATCCTGTTACAGATCCTGTAATGAGAACCGTTAGAGACTGCATTAATGGCGTTTTGTGCCATGCAAGGCATCGGCCATGGATGGAAAATGGGGAGGACGTTCAGTGAGACCATACTGTAATATTGTGCTGTACTGTACAGTACATGTTTTGCCCTACAGTACCTGCTGTACTTAAACAAAGGATACTGTATGTTGTTGTGTGTTGCACGGTTTTTGTACTGTATTTGTAAATAAAAGTTTTTGGTGGCGACTTCAGCAATAAAAGAACTGGTTAATTTATCTCACACTCAGTACTACAAACTGCTTTTTGCTGCCAGACTGCAAAGCCGCAAGACCAGCAACATTGTAACAAAAGAGCATTGAGCGCGAAATTGGCGTGGGAACTTCTGTTCTAAGGCCCCTAGAAATAATATTCTTTATTTTATTTATAAACTCACATTTATAAACCCTGTCACCCACCCCCGCTACACACAATAAAAAATAATCACACACAGCATCCCCGCAATAAATAAATAAATAAATACAAATAAATACATTTGAAATACATTTTTATTTATAATGTAGATGTGCAGGGGGTCTCGGGAGCTGAACCGCATTGGTTTCAGGTCGGGGACCCCCTGCCCCCCGAGATACAGCCCCCTTTATGAGGTGCCGGTATCCCTCTGCGTTAAGGCCCTGATCACTTGACCGCGGCCTGTTAAACCAAGCAGAGGGATACCGGCACCCCCAAAAGGGGTCTGTATCTCGGGGGGAAGGGGGTCCCCGGACCTGAAACCAAAACGTTTCTGCTCCGGAGACCCTCTGCACATCTACACTGTGAATAAAACACACACATCATTAAAGAATCATTCTTTACCTTAGCGGCTATGCGCTATGGTAAAGAAGCAGCATTTCTGTATTTTTAATAATATTGTACAGTGAGCAGGGGGTTCCCTGAGACAGAAATCTAAACTCAGGGGGCCCCCTGCTCCTGCACAATATTATTAAAAGTTCAGAAATGCTGCTTCATTACCATAGCGTATAGCCGCTAAGGTAATGAAGGGGTTAAGGCATAATAACCAATAAATACATTCAATACACTACCCACTACCCATGGCAACCTCTGCTGCTACTGCTGTAAAACAGAGAAAAAAATTAACACTTTCAAAGTAATGTCCCCTAACCCCTTAATCACCATAGCGGTTATTAACCGCTACAGTCATGAAGGGGTTAACCCACCCTCACCCACCACTCGGGACACCTACTGTACATACCCTCCCACTCTAACCCCCCACCCCGTGAGGCCTAACCACCCTCAACCCTTACCCACTAACTACTGTAAACAACTTACATTCCAATACACTGTAAATGATGCCTAAATATCTATGCACCATATACATTCTGCAAATTAATCAACCAAGTAAATAAAAATCAATTAGCAATCATTATTTACATCCCTAAACAATTCACTCAATCACGAACAATGAAACCATTAACAGATTCACGCCTAGAGCAGAACAATTAATCCAGCTTTTAAAACATCATCATTTCTTACCCTGAATGTATACTGTACAGTATATCTCTCTAGACATATATACTGTACATACATACATAAAGTGGCAAGAAATGATATACCACAAAAAAAAAACTACACATGTTAAAAAACCTTTTGAAAAAATTAACAAGTTAAATAAAATACATTTCTTTACTGTAGTTCACTTACCATTACTTGCCCCCACCGATTCCCGTTGCGCAGCTTACTCACGAACCAATCTACGATCAGGAACCCATAAAATAATAAACCAGAAAATAATAAACTTTAAACTAAAAATCCAAATCAATCCACGGGTCTTCTACTTGTAATCCATCTTCATCTGTATTCTTCTTTCTTCTATCTCCTTCCGGGCGGGGCAGGGCGTGGTCTTCTTTCCATCATCGGCCACGCCCTTGTCTTTTTTCTTCTCCGGAGGTCCTTCCTCCGCGGCGTCTGGCTTCAAAATGAGATGACATAGGCTTTTAAAGGCCTATGACGTCACATTTTGCATCATGGTTCCTACGGTCCTGATTGTGCCGTGAAAACCATGTGTTTTGGCCAACAAAAATTAAAATGATGACGTCATCTTAAAGGCAATGAAAGCACAGCCAATCAGAATGGCTTTGCTTCAAATGCCTTTAAGGTGACGTCAGATTGCCGTGCACACATGGTACTAGAGCCAATCAGAGCGTGGGAACTTTATCCCTACTCTGATTGGCTCTGGTATACCATGTGTCAGGGGCTTGGGGGAGAAAGGATGTGACGTCAATGAAAACCTGACACATGGTACAGGAGCCAATCAGAGAGTGGGAACTCCATCCCTACTCTGATTGGCTCCCGTACCATGTGTCAGGTTTTCATTGATGTCACATCCTTTCTCCCCCAAGCCCCTGGCACATGGTATACCAGAACCAATCTGAGTAGGGATAAAGTTCCCACGCTCTGATTGGCTCTAGTACCATGTGTGCACGGCAATCTGACGTCACCTTAAAGGCATTTGAAGCAAAGCCATTCTGATTGGCTGTGCTTTCATTGCCTTTAAGATGACGTCATCATTTTAATTTTTGTCGGCCAAAACACATGGTTTTCACGGCCCAATCAGGACCGTGGGAACCATGACGCAAAATGTGACGTCATAGGCCTTTAAAAGCCTACGTCGTCTCATTTTGAAGCCAGACGCCGCGGAGGAAGGACCTCCGGAGAAGAAAAAAGACAAGGGCGTGACCGAAGATGGAAAGAAGACCCCCGCCCCGCCCCGCTGGAAGGAGATAGAAGAAAGAAGAACACAGATGAAGATGGATTACAGATAGAAGACCCGTGGATTGGTTTGGATTTTTAGTTTAATGTTTATTATTTTCTGGTTTATTATTTTATGGGTTCCTGATCGTGGATTGGTTCGTGAGTAAGCTGCGCAACGGGAGTCGGTGGGGGCAAGTAAGGGTAAGTGAACTACAGTAAAGAAATGTATTTTATTTAACTTGTTAATTTTTTCAAAAGGTTTTTTAACAAACATGTGTATTTTTTTTGTTGTTGTGGTATATCATTTCTTGCCACTGTATATATGTATGTATATATGTCTAGAGAGATATATACATACAGTACAGTACAGGGTAAGAAATGATGTTGTTTTAAAAGCTGGATTAGATGTGTTTTAAATTATTTTGTGTATGCTGCTACAGTATGCTTTATTGTGAGTTTAAAGTATTTTAAAATTAGATAGATGTATTCCTTGGTATTGTATTGTGTGTTTGAGGAAGGTCAGGGATAGGCTTGGTTTGTAAAGGTTGTATTTTTGTCGGTACTTATATTTTTTCAAAGGCTTAATTGTTCTGCTCTAGGCGTGAATTTGTTAATGGTTTTATTGTTCGGGATCTAGTGTGAATTGTTTAGGGATGTAAATAATGATTGCTAATTGAGTTTTGTTTACTTGCAGAATGTATATGGTGCATAGATATTTAGGCATCATTTATATTGGAATGTAAGTTGTTTAATGGCTTTTCAGAGGTTTAGTGATGATTTAGATTGAGAGATCAGTTATGAATATTAAAGGAAATTGATTTTAATTTAGTGTGTATGTATGGAGAAGTGTTTGGTTGTAGGACAGTGCTTTTGATAACCCTTCTACATTTATTTGTACTGTATATTGTTGGTTTATCATGGGTGTGTATATAACGTGTGTATGTATATATATATATATATATATATATATATATATATATATATATATATATATATATATATATATATACTGTATATCTCTCTCTCTCTTTCTCTCTGTCTCTCTGTATATATATACAGTATATATATATATAATTGCATGATGAAGCCACAGTACAAATTCATGGGTGAGGGTGGGTATCGGGCCTGTGTGGCTTAACCCCTTAATCACCTTTGCGGTTATTATCTGATAAGGTGTTTAAGGGGTTAATTGATATCTGAATGTAATTGCAATGTATTGGCTTTGTATTTGCTATGTATGTTGTGGACAAGACAAGGATTTTGCTGGCAACGGACACTTCGTATTGATGAGGTCAGTAGTACTTTATTTATTTGTATATGCTAGTTAATGTTTTTAATAATGGGCAATTAATCTATTATCCATATCTGGATAATAGTTATTTTGCACATTATTGTACTGTAGGTGTTGGGGGGGAGGATCTATGTATTGAATGTATAGGCCAGGTTTATTTTTTTTACATTCAGGGTTTGATTCCGTGGTTTTGAGTGAGGCCTATGGAGACCACCTGTGGGTATCCTCGGGTATCCCAAGGGTATCAGGCTGGTTGTTCCACGGGTGACACATGTGGGGATGATGATGTGTGGTCCCACTTCTGTGGGGGCACCACGGACCCGTAGTCTGCGGGGATGACGATGTGTTGTCCCACTTCTGTGGGGGCACCGCGGACCCGTAGTGAGCACCCGTGAGTTCCCCAGATCCCCATGGGAACCACCCGAGGCCCCGCAGACACCTGTGGGTTTGACCTGGGGCTCCCAGACATCCTTGGGCCTACCGTGGGGACCCAATTGTGGCCCACGGTGACCAAGGAGACCACCTGAGGGCCATGGTGCTGGCAGGATCCACCAGCAGGCCTCCAGAACCTGTGGAATGCTGCTGGTAAACTGTAGGTCTGTCCAGGTGCCCTGCCAGCCCACCGGGGACTAGCGTGGGGCTGCGTTATGAACCCTGTATGTAAAAGGATAAATCTTGTATTTATGAGGGGGGGGCACAGGGGGTGGGTAATGTATTTAATAAATAGAATGCTGTTTATTGTGGGTCATTGTACTGTTTTTAGTGTGGGTACTGGGGGTGGGGTGTTTCCCCAACGGTATGTGGGTAGGCCTCCCTTGTGGGTACTGACTGGGTGGTTAGGCCTCACGGGGGGGGGTTAGTGTGGGAGGGTATGTAGGCATCCCGAGTGGTGGGTGGGTGAGGGTGGGTTAACCCCTTCATGACTGTAGCGGTTAATAACCGCTATGGTGATTAAGGGGTTAGGGGACATTACTTTGTACTGTATGTTTTAATTTTTGTGTCTGTTTTGCAGAAGCGGAGGGGCCATGGCCAGGATGGGGGGGGGTAACTGTATGTGGGTAGGGGTGAGTGTGGTTAGACCTCACAGTATGCACATTGGGTCCCCCCGCCCTCCCCACATTTACATACACTGCACTGACAGCAGGGAGGGAGATTTACTGGTAACAGAAACATCTCTCTGCCTTCAGTGTAATCTGTTTAAAGCCCCCTCCCCCCTAATGTGTGTTTCTGTAAAATCTCTCTCCCTTCAGTGTAATCTGTTTAACAGAAACATTAGGGGGGAGGGGGCTTTAGGCCTTTACATCTCTCTCCCTTCAGTGTAATCTGTTTAACAGAAACATTAGGGGGGAGGGGGCTTTAGGCCTTTACATCTCTCTCCATTCAGTGTAATCTGTTTAACAGAAACATTAGGGGGAGGGGGCTTTAAACAGATTACACTGAAGGCAGGGAGATACAGGGAATGTACTGTATTGTTCATCATGTATTTTGTTTATTGCAATGCTGTGTATAAAGTATAAGGTATTTTACAATTAGATAGATGTAATCCTTGGTATTGTAAGGGTTAGCTTTGGTTTTAAATTGTGTTTTCTGGTTGGTACTTACAGTATATATTGATTTTTGTTTACTTGATTGGTTAAAATAGTTTACTTGTTTGGAAGTGTTTGTATTTACTGGTAGAGTAGCTTGCAATTATATTGTTAACATTCATTTGCAGAATGTATATGGTGCATAGATTTTATGCATCATTTATACAATGTAAATGCAATGTACTGTGTGGATTGGAATGTTATGTTTTATATTGTAAAATCAGTTAGGATTGTTAAATGGATTATTACTATTGTCTGTATAGAGAAACGTTATTTGTAGGACTGTATGATTTTGATAACCATTCTACATGTATTTGTATATTGGTTCATCATCTGTGTGTATATATATTGTATACTGTATATATATATATGTGTATACAGTATATATATACACAGTATATACTGTATATGTATAGGGATTGTTATTATATATATACTGTATATTATAGGATTATTAAATGGATTATTATTATTGTCTGTACTGCACCGACACACTTTATTCGAGCAAATACCCGGTATGTACCTGGCAGATACCTGGAATGCGCCGCTCCTCACCTCTGACAAGCCCCGTTGCGTTTGCCTTCCCAGCCTGGGTTCATGCCTGGCTGATGGGCGGCTGATCTGTTAAATGATAATGATTAGGATTTAATAGGCTGCAATGCTTCGCGTGTCTACCAGATGGCATAAATTCATGAATTGTAATGCAGTATATATATATATACTGTGCAGTATTGCAGCCAGCGGGAATAAAATGCTTCAATCCCTGCCGGAAAATAACTCAATGCACTCGGGCAGAAAACAGTCACAAACCTCAATACACCCGGGTATACCCGAATTCGTGGGACTAGCCGAGCTCGAATAAAGTGTGTCGCCAGTGTATAGAGAAGCGTTATTTGTAGGACAGTATGATTTTGATAACCATTCTACATGTATTTGTATATTGGTTCATCATCTGTGTGTATATATACGGTATACTGTATATATCTACACTGGCGACACACTTTATTCGAGCTCGGCTAGTCCCACGAATTCGCTCGAATAAAGTGTGTCGGTGCAGTATATATATATCTATATACAGTATCTATATATATACAGTATACAGTATATATATACACAGTATATACTGTATATGTACAGTATAGGGATTGTTATTATATATATACTGTATATATATCCAGTATATATATACAGTATATATTTATTTCTCTTCATGTATTTATTTATTTATTTAGATTTATTTATTAATTGTGGGGCTGCTGTGCGTGAATTTTTTTTATTGGGGGTGAGGGGGGTGTTTGGCCCTTGGTGTGAGTTTAGGACTTGCAGCAGCAGCACAATTAATAAATAAATCTAAATAAATAAATAAATAAATGAATAAAAATAAATACATTTAAAATACATTTTTATTGATAGTGTAGATGTGCAGAGGGTCTACAGAGCAGAACCGCACTGGTTTCAAGTCTGGGGACCCCCTGCCCCCGAGATACAGGCCCCTTTTGGGGGTGCCGGTATCCCTCTACTTGGTTTAACAGACCGCGATCACGTGATCGGGACCTTTAAACGCAGAGGGATACCGGCACCTCATAAAGGGGTCTGTATCTCGGGAGGCAGGGTGTCCCCCGACCTGAAACCAATGCGGTTCAGCTCCGGAGACCCCCTGCACATCTACACTATAAATAAAAATGTATTTAAAATCATTTTTAATGTGTCGCTGTTTGCGCAGAGAGAGCAGCGGATCTCTCTCTGCTGCAAACACAT
Source organism: Ascaphus truei (assembly GCF_040206685.1). NCBI lineage: Eukaryota > Metazoa > Chordata > Amphibia > Anura > Ascaphidae > Ascaphus > Ascaphus truei. The sequence continues at coordinate 142,796,103 of NC_134486.1, forward strand.
CTCGCCCCCAGTATGTGCATATACAGTACTGTATGTGTACAGTACTGTATGTTAGGGGTTATAGGAGCTGTTGTTATACAGTATATATATATATATATATACAGTATATATACTGCATTACAATTCACTATAGGGGACGGCTTCAAGAGAACAGCTCGCAAGCGCCCTCATGTGTTTTTACACGGCATTGCAGTATTGTAGCTAGCCGGAATAAAATGCTTCAATCCCTGCCGGGAAAATAACGCAATGCACTCGGGCAGAAACAGTCACAAACCTCAATACACCCGAGTATACCCGAATTCGCGGGACTAGCCGAGCTCAAAGTCTGTCGCCAGTGTACAAGACATTGCATGCACAGTTAAAGAACTATATATTATGGGCGCATGAAACAGTTACAGACAAGATTAAAGTGTGAGACAGCCTTAGATTTGAAAGAACTTAAACTGGTGGTGGATATGAGAGTCTCTGGTAGGTTGTTCCAGTTATGGGGTGCTCGGTAGGAGAAGGAGGAACGGCCGGATACTTTGTTGAGCCTTGGGACCATGAACAGTCTTTTGGAGTCTGATTTCAGGTAATGAGTGCTGCAAGTGGTAGGGGTGAGGAGCTTGTTCAGGTAGCTGGGTAGCTTGCCCATGAAGAATTTAAAGGCAAGACAGGAAAGGTGAACTTTGCGCCTAGACTCTAGTGATGACCAATCTAGTTCTTTGAGCATTTCGCAGTGATGTGTGTTGTAGTTGCATTGGAAAACAAAATGACAAATTGAATTGTAGAGGGTGTCAAGTTTGCTAAGGTGGGTTTGAGGTGTCGAGCCATATACTACGTCTCCATAGTCAATAATTGGCATTAGCATCTGCTGTGCGATACGCTTTCTGACCAGGAGACTTAGGGAGGATTTGTTCCTGTAAAGTACCCCTAGTTTGGCATAGGTCTTGGTTGTCAGGGTATCAATGTGCATCCCGAATGTTAAGTGGGAGTCAAACCATAAGCCCAGGTATTTAAAACTAGTGACAGGAGTTAGGGTGGTGTTGGCGTTGGTTCTAATCTGGAGCTCAGTCGCTGGAAGCTTTAAAAATTTAGTCTTGGTCCCAAATACCATTGTTACAGTCTTGTCAGTGTTTAAAAACAGTTTGTTTTGGGAAATCCAGTTTTCGAGTCTCAAAAAGTCAGACTGAAGTATGTATTGAAGGTCAGAGAGGCTATGGCTGTGTGCATATAGGATTGTGTCGTCTGCATACATGTGTATTGAGGCTTCCATACAAGCTGTGGGAAGATCATTAATGAACACTGAGAAGAGTAGGGGCCCCAGAACAGAGCCTTGCTGGACACCACAATTGATATCCAGGGGGTTCGAATTAGAGCCTGAGATGGACACATGTTGGGATCTATCTGATAGGTAGGACTGAAACCAGTTTAAAGCATGCTTCCCTATTCCAGAGCTCTGGAGTTTGTTAAGCAGGATAGCATGATCAACTGTGTCAAAAGCCTTTGCAAAATCTAGGAATACTGCACCAGTGAGTTGTCCCCGTTCCATTCCACACTGGATTTCATTGCAAACTTTTAGCAGGGTAGTTACGGTGGAGTGTTTGGGACAAAAGCCAGATTGGAATTGGCTAGGGAAATTTGTCTTGGTGTAGAAATCGCTTAATTGGGAGTGGACACATTTTTCCATTACTTTGGATAGAATTGGGAGGAGTGAGATTGGCCTGTAGTTTGAGACAGTGTTTTTGTCCCCACTTTTGAAGATTGGGACAACTCTGGCAGTTTTCCAGGTCTTAGGGATATGGCCTGCAGACAGGATAGAGTTGACTATGGAAGCAATTGGTTTGGCAATGGCTGGGGCACCAAGTCGTAGGAACCTAGATTGTAGTAAGTCAGGTCCGCATTGGCTGCTTAGTTTTAGTTTGAGGAGCGCTTGTGTAATCTCCTCTTCAGATACTGGGCCAAATTGAAAATTGTGGGCAGTGTTGGGATGGGGTGGGGCTGTGTGTGTACTCACAGGGTGAGATTCAGATTTGTGGTTTGGGCTGCGTTTCGCTAATAAGTTAGTGGCACACCCCACAAAGTAATCATTGAATGCATTTGCAATGTCAGTGGGGTTTGTCAGAGTAATATCACCCTTAGTGATGTTACTTGGTTGTTGATGGTTAGGAGGCTGGAATATATTGTTGATAACCTTCCAGAAGTTACCTGGTACACTGAGGCTGTAGCACTTGCCACCATCGATGCTAGGGCAGTAGCAAAAGCATTGTTAGTGATTTTTACTAGAGTAGGTTTCCCTAGTGAAATTCTAACCGATCTAGGGTCACAATTCATGAGTGAATTGTTAGTGTCTCTGGGACACGTGCGGGGTGAAGCACCAGCGCACAACCCCTTATCACCCCAGACAAACTGAATATGTGAGAGGTTCAACAGTACCCTGAAGCAGATGCTTCAAGCTTTTACAGAAGCAGAAGGGAATGACTGAGAGATTCACCTACAGAACTTGCTGTTTGCATACAAAGAGGTGCCGCAAGAATCTATCGGGTTCTATCCCTTTCAGTTGCTATATGGTCGCAGGGTACGGGGACCTCTGGACCTATTCCATGAGGAATGGGAAGGGGAGACAACTAATACTGATGCTTCTGTGCTTCAGTATGTAGTATATATCAGAGACCAGCTAGAAATGCTTATGGGGTTGGCACAGGCTAATCTCAAGGAGGCTCAGACCAAGCAGAAAGCTTGGTATGACCAAAATGCCTGTAGCAGATCATTCATTCCAGGACAGCATGTGCTTGTTCTAAAGCCCACTTGGCAGAACAAATTAATGGCTGCCTGGTTTGGACCGTACACAGTTCTCAGAAGATGAATGAGTACAACTATGTTGTGCAGTTAGATGGTGCGAAAGGAAGAACTAGGACTTATCACATAAATATGCTTTAAAAGTATTTTGCACTGAGTGAGGTATCAGTGCTGGCTATCTGTAGCCCACCGATGGAGGGCCCGGTGAGCAATGCTCTGCCTGACCTCCTTGGGGCGACTAGGAAGGGGAGCACAGTAGAGCAGGTTGAGATAGGGTCCGAGCTCAGTGAGCGGCAGAGGGTACAGGTGAGAGCTATGCTAGATCAGTATAGGGTTCTGTTCACGGACAAGCCGGACAGAACACATATCATAGATCACCCAGTGCTCATCGGTGAGCTGAGACCTCTGCATAAGCATGCCTATCGTGTATCAGCAGAGGTGAAGGGCAATATAGAGAGGGAGGTAGAGGAGATGCTGGCCCTAGGGGTAATTGTACCATCCCAGAGCCCATGGGCTTGTCCAGTATGCTAGTACCTAAGAAGGACGGGACCACTGCTTCTGTGTGGACTACTGGCAGCTTAATGCAGGGATGGTGTCAGATGCTTATCCCATGCCCCGCATGGATGAGCTGTTAAATGCGCTCGCAGGGGCAAAGTAGCTGACACCCGATGGATCTGAGCAAAGGGTATTGGCAGATCCCGCTGATCCAGGAGGCTAGGGAGAAGTCAGCATTCATTACTGCAAGTGGCCTCTATGAATTTTTAGTGATGCCATTTGAGATGAAGATTGCTCAGGCTACCTTTCAACGCCTAGTCAATAGGTCACTGGAAGGGATGCAGGGTTTCGCAAGGGCATACCTGGACGATCTAGCGGTGTTTTAGCGGGACGTGGGACAGTCACTTAGTTCATGTAGCAGCGATGCTGAAAATGATTAGGGAGGCAGAGCTCACATTGAAACCCACCAGTGTTTAGTGGGTATGGCAAAGGTTCTGTACCTAGGGATAAGGGTGGGCGGAGGGCATCTCAAGCCTGAACCTGCTAAGGTTGAGGCTATAGTGCAGTGGCCCGTCCCCAAGACTAAGAAGCAGGTTATGGCTTTTTTAGGCACCGCTGGCTATTATAGGAAGTTTGTCCCACAGTACAGCGCCATGGCCAAACCCTTGACAGATCTGACACAGAAGCGACTCTCAGTTCTGTTAGCCTGGTCTCCTGCCTGTGAAACAGCATTTCAGGCACTCAAGACAGCGCTAGCCAGCGCACCCCTGACTATTCAAAAAGATTTTTGGTGCAGACCATGCCTCTGATTACGGTATCGGCGCTGTACTCAGGAGGGGGGAGAGCATCCGGTGGGGTACCTGAGCATAAAGCTACTGCCCAAGGAGGTGGCTTATGCCACAATTGAAAAATAATGTTTGGCCATCGCGTAGGCTCAGAGGAAGCTGCAGCCCTATTTGTATGGCTGGACATTCACTGTGATCACTGATCACAATCCCTTAAGTTGGTTGCAAAAGGTGTCTAGGGAAAATGGCAAGCTCCTTCGTTGGAGTCTTGCCCTGCAAGAATTTGACTTTACCATCCAGCACAAAAAAGGCAGTGAGCTTGGAAATGCAGATGGACTTTCACGCCAGGACAGTCCCAGTGAACCAATATCCACAAGATGTGACTGGCCAGTTAAACCGGCCGAACGAGGTGGTCATAACACTGCTTGCCATTTGAGTAGGGTAGGTGTGGCGGTGAAGGGGTTAAACTATATCTGCATGGAGTCCCTAGTATAGCAGGGGTTCCCCAGTATAGCAGAGGTACATAATACATACCCAGGTACACTGAACCTAGAGTAGGGGTTCAGGGGATGCTCCAGCTAAGGTTGTAAAGCTGAGCATGTTTGCAGTGTTTTAAAAGTTATAAAAGTATTTTCTAGTGTGTGCCAAGAATGAGGCTAGTGATTGTAGGGAATATACACTCACTCCATTCCTGACACCAGAATATTAAGCCGTAACTTTTAGCACATAGAAAATGGGACACAATATTTTTTATTAAATGGGTATAGTTTAATATGTAAATATATATATTGATAACCTGTATATGAACTGAGGGCTTTCTAAGTCCTGGATTCCGGAAAACCCAGATGGCTAACAGGTGGTGCCTCTGTATCTGTCCCGAGTCCATACTTGAAAGACTCAGGGATGCCAAGGTGTTAGAACAGAAGGGGCACTGCAGTTAAACTTGAGTACCGAAGTCCAGGGCTAGCACAAAGGCTATCCGACGACCATTTGCCAAAACCTTTGGAGCCTGAGCAGCGGTCGCAGCAGGCATTGCATGCCCAAAACAGTTCCAGGACTTTTGTGAGTAACTGCCGGTCATTAGAAAGTGCTCTAAAAAGGTAATCTTAAGGAATTTCGTTCCAGAAACAGATTTATTCGTTAACCCCATTCCCAGTAAGTGTGTTAATCTTGAATAGTGTAACTTTTTGTGTCTGTCTTTTACGAGAAATAAATTACCATTTATTTTACCATCTTGTTTTGCTCAATCAAATGATCCCGGTTATAAAAAGGTGTTGTAGAAACTGGTCTCCCGTGACAAGCGTATATCCTCTGCTGTATGAATAATAATAGCGTATACCTTCGGGTTAAAAAAAAACTGGCAACTCTTCTACATTTTACTTGTAATTTTGTTTAAGTACAATAAGTACAACGAATGAGTCATATAAAAAAAAAAAGCAAGCAAAGAGCTGGTCACCGCACCCTCTCTTCTCTTTAATCACTTTTTACCCATCATAACTGATTTAATGTGTGATTAATGTGTGATTGAAACCTATTGCAGCTTCAAATTGCAAAACCAGTATAACCAGCCCCACACTCATGAGACCCAAAAGATCGAAACAGCTGTCTGTGAGAAGGTTTATTGGCTAAGTACTTCTTTAACTCAGGCTGTGCTGAAAAGCTGTGTAATACGGCCGGCACAATATTATAGGTGTCCATGTAAAAATGGATTTGAAACAAAAGGTGAGACTGTGTGCTTATTTGCATGTCATGAATCAAGCGGTCTCTTGAGCTGAACCACATTAATTTCAGCTTTGGGGAGCCCCTGTTACTTCCTGAGTTACAGGCCCCGTTATGGGGTGCCGGTATCCCGCCATGTTTAAATTCTCCCGCGTCACGGTCCACATTACCGGGACATTTAAACAATGCAGGGAGATACCGGGACCCCATACCGGGGCCCGTAACTTGGGAAGCAGGGGATCCCCGAGACTTAAATGAATGTGGTTCAGTTCCGGAGACCCTGTGTTTCAATACTGTGTTTTCAAAATAAAATAAAAGCCGCTTCATTACCTTTGTGACTAGTTGCTATTGCAATGAAGGGGTCAAGCCCACATACCTGGTTTATTGGGGTAGAATGGGGTGGGTGAAGGGGGTAGTTGCCCTGGGGTGAGTGCTTAGGCCTCTCGGGTGGGTAGTGGGGGGTTAACCCTTTCGGGTACTAAAGCTAGGTAGTACAGGTGAAGCCCGGTGGATTCACACAGCATGAGTGCCATTCAGATGCAGGATCCCCGCTTTGTTAATCCCGATGGGCCACTACCGACTGCTATGCAGTATGCCGTGGACTGTCAAGGCACTGCACATAGTTGACCAGCACATTCTCGCAGCTGCGTGACCGACCATAGCTCTGCATCTCTATAGCCATTAGAGAACACTGCTTAATTTGGATGAGTTGTTATAATTTAGGATCAGAATGAGAGGGATCAATACCCAATAGCCTCATATCTAATCAGGTGGGGTTCTGTTGTCTTCAATGGCCATTATGTACTTTATTTTAAAAAAAATTAGCAAGGAAATGCAGGGATTGTTTTCTCTAGTTATACTGCTTCTCTGAGGCTACTTTTAGTGAAGTGGCAATATATTACAGCTTTGCTGTGTCAAGTTTTACATAGATTATTTCTTTAGATCAGTAAAAATGCATTTTAGTAATTTGGTGGACCATATTAAACTTGTTCAGGGCACATTATAAATTGATGCAAAACACATGTATATAACAAACTCAATTATCAGACTTATCCTTTACCACTAAAGCTATCATCTCCTTGACTACTAGGATTTGGTCTAATGGAAATGACGTAAAAACCTGAAAAACTGCCAGAAGCACTTATATTTTTAAAACTGATGACAAATGAAATTGTGTCTATAGATCAATTTTCATTATCCCAGTACTTCTTAATATCACCGAAAAATGTGTTTCCTCCAGATTGGGTAAGCATTTAAACAATTTTCTTTTCTATTTCCCATCTGGCTTTTACCAAAGCGTTCCACTATGACCAGGATCTTAAACATGAAGTGACATAAAAACCCAGATTTACAGATGTAGCAGATTTCAGTGTCCCCACAAGCAACACTACAAAAAATGTGAAAGAATGACAAGAGAAGAAATATATAGTGCTGTATATTGATACAAAAATAGAGATTCCTGTATATTAATTATGCTTCACAAACAGGAATAAAATAATACAATAAAGCAACTGTAAAATAATGGTAATATGAATTTAAAAAGACACAATACCACACACAAAAATAAAATGTGTATCTATATCATGTTTATTAATTATAATAAAAATTTAAAATGTGTGTAGCCAGGGCTGGTTTCTGGCTACCAGTCTGCCCTTCTCCTGGCAGTAAGCCCTGGTAAACGCAGGGCTGCCAGGACTAATCCTGGGTATTCCCCACCACTAGCAGCTTCAGTGAGTCACAGGGGAGGCAGTGCAACTAGGCCGTGTGTCCAATCAGGTACTCAGACCTGCTTCCTGCTTTTCCTGTAATTAAGGGGCTGCACTACTAAATTTGAGCAGTTGTCGCTACCTTTGAGAGAGACAGGTTCTCACACAGAAGTGCGGATTGGCTGGGGGGGGGGCAATATGTGTTACATGTGTAAATTAAAATATAAATTAAATATGATTACGGTGAAAAATTGCAAGAAATTGAGCCATTTGCCGTACTGACAACAGTTCATCAAAAAATATCCAAAGATAAACTACTAAAAATATATAAAGCTGAATGATACAAACTCTCCACTGTGTATATGTATATGTACCGTATATATCATCATCGTCATCATTACCACCATCTTCAACCGTTGTCGATCACTGCTGGATGAAGGACTTCCCCATGATCTTCCAGGAACTCCAGTTGCAAGCTTCTCTTCTCCACGTTGCTCCAATACATTTTCAGATTTCATCTTCCCATATTATTTATGGTCGTCTTGATCTTTTAATGTCTCTTGGAACCCAGATGAGTACAATCTTTGTCCAACGATGGTAATTTCTTCTTTCAATATGGCTAGCACACTGCTTTTTTAATTTATTCACCCCTGTGATGATGCCATAGACTTTTGTTTGGTGTCAAACCCATTCATTCTTTTTCCTGACTCTTCGGTTAATATCCAATATTCCATACTTCTTTGAGTCTGAAGCTTCTGAATGATCTTTGCATTTAGGGTCCATGTTTCATCTCCATATGTCAGTATGGGCAGAGTACACTGGTAGAAAACATTCTTCTTGAGGCACAGAGGAAATACTGTCTTGTTTTTTCCAAATGCCCTCCATCCTATCTTCATTCTCCTATTGATTTAATTCAAAAGGTACATACTGTACATACGTGCATACATACACATACATAAAACACAGTTATGGGAAAAAAAACAGTATCTGTGAAGCACACACACACACGTATGCATCTTAAGCTGGAGTCCAAAACATGAGCTGATTGCAATTGAAAATATAGAATATTACATAGTTACATAGTAGATGAGGTTGAAAAAAGAAATAGGTCCATCAAGTTCAACCTATGCTAAATTTAGACAGCAGATACTTTATCCTATATCTATACTTACTTATTGATCCAGAGGAAGGCAAACAAAAAAACCCAGTGTCATATCATCCAATGATATCACATAAGGGGAAAAATAAATTCCTTCCTGACTCCAAGAATTGGCAATCGGATTAATCCCTGGATCAACATCCTTCCCATGTATACTTATTTGGTATATCCCTGTATACCTTTCCCATCTAAAAAGATGTCCAACCTTTTTTTGAACAAATCTATTGTATCTGCCATCACAGTCTCCATGGGTAATGAATTCCACATTTTAACTGCCCTTACTGTAAAGAACCCTTTCCTTTGTTGCTGGTGAAATCTCCTTTCCTCCAACCTTAAGGGATGGCCCCAGAGTACTTTGTACTGCCCGTGGGATGAATAGTTCTTTTGAAAGCTCCTTGTATTGTCCCCAAATATATTTGTATATAGTTATCATATCCCCTCTTAGACGCCTCTTTTCTAATGTAAATAAATCTAATTTAGCTAGCCTCTCCTCATAAGTTAGATTGTCCATCCCCTTTATTGATTTGGTGACTCTTTGCACTCTCTCTAGTTCCATAATGTCTTTTCTTAGGATTGGTGCCCAAAATTGTACTCCATATTCAAGGTGTGTAAAGGGGCATAATTATGTTTACTTCCCTTCCATCCATTGCCCGTTTAATGCAAGATAAGATCGTGTTTGCCTTTGCAGCTACTGCATGACTTTGGGCACTATTGCTAAGCCTGCTGTCTACAAGCACTCCTAAATCCTTCTCCATCAAGGATTCCCCCAATATATTTCCATTTAATTAGTAAGTCGCCTTTTTATTCTTGCATCCCAAATGCATAATCTTACATGTATCTGTATTAAACCTCATCTGCCATTTACTTGCCCACGTTTCCATTCTCTCCAAGTCCTTCTGAAGAGAAATTACATCCTGCTCTGATTCTATTACCTTACACAATTTAGTATCATCAGCAAATATAGAGACTTTGCTCTCGATCCCAACCTCAAGGTCATTAAGTAAAATAAATATTAAGGTTATAAGGCAACAGAGTCCTGATCATATCAGTTCTGAAGGTTTCTCTCTTAGGCCCAGATTCACAAAGTTCCATTAAGTGACTTACTGTGACATGATGTCACGTTAAGCCTTACTGAATATCTTCAAAAGCCAATACTATAATGTAAAGTTATGCTTTCTCTCATAAAAAGCATTGCATTATTTGTAATGGCTGCTAGAAATAATTACATGCAAATGACATTATATGAGGCATTAGCATAAAAGCGCATGGCCGTAAGAGTGCGTTATGGTTGATGCAAGAAGCTAATGTTACGTTAGTTAGGGAATACTTAAACTGGGCGTTACTCACAATCAGACACTGAAATATGGCTTTTAAAGGGTGTGGAAGTGTTATGTTACAGTCAAGAATGAGTTAACTAGCATAGTGTTATTTCAAGTGTTATTCCCCTCTCCTTTCCTCTCTTTCTTTAACTTTAGTTAGACTCTCAATTCAGGGTCTGGATTGGAATAACGCTAAGTCATATTTGATGTCATGTTATTGGAAGCTAACGCATCGATACGCTACAATAACGTGACATTAAGTCTATGCTAATAGTATTTACAAAGACCCTTGTTTTTGCATATAATTAGCTTTGTGGATATGTATAACCTCAACTAAAAATAATATTCCTGTTCTAGGTAATGTCACATCATGACCACTGATTTAACAGAGCTTTGTGGATCTATCCCTTAGACTTAGGTACACATTTAGGGACACATTTTATTTTCTATATGTTAATCCTGTAGGGTTTTGATTGATTCAACATGCTATGTAAATGTAAACCTATACGGATATTTAATATATATTCCAATATTCTTCTTTATGTTCATCCAATATACAGATGCAACTGCCGGTTTAAGACTGCATGCCAAGGAAAATCTGTGACCATCTCACAGTAACTCGTGACATGGTCCACAGCAGGCTGTAATGGTCCATCAGATTAATATAGCAGGGGTCTCTGCATTTGAATGGGCCTCTCAGCACGGTAGGATTCACACAGTGTGAGTCCCATTCAAATGCAGGGACCCCGCTGTGTTAATCAAATTAGATTTAAACAAACATTTATCATCTGCACTTTAATAGTATGCCTTGCATTTACAACATTTAATAATCCAATAGCTTTATTACTTAACCAGACAACTTACATAACAAAAGTTTGTTTAAGGGCTGTGGGAGCTAAAAGTATGTTGAGACTTTTAGCTTTGAGAAATAGTGACAGGATTATTTTAGCCTATGTCCAAAAATTGGATCATTCCATAAAATGTTACAATATTTCTTTAAATCTTTTATTCCTAAAATGAGTTGTATATCTTGAATAATAAAAGAGACAAACATGAAAGAGCGACCTTCATTTTATATTTTTTTTTCAAAGGGACTAAAAGTGATTCCCCAATGTCATGCTATAACATTTGCTTTTCCTTTCTCAAAGTTAGAGCAGATACGCCTTTTGCGAGACCACAGCTGCATGTAACTGCAATTCTGGGCTCGCAAGATGTGTTACATCTGTACTAAATGTAACTAAGCTGTAGCATATATTTCATACTTTTAAGGTAAGTGGTCCATAAGATTCAATGGGACAGTGCCAATGCAGGGTATTGCATCCAACTGTCATTAACTTGAATGGCAATTAACGCAGAGTCAGGTGTGATACCCCGCATAAGTGCTTGATGAATCCTGCAGAATAAGTTTGGTGCTGTTTAATAAGTTTGAGCGATAATGTGGAGAAAAGCAAGGCAATTGAATTGGCACAAGTTATTTGATGTTACACTGTGGACCCTACATGCTGAATTCTATTACTTGTGCTCTAGGACTGAACCTTCAGAAAATGGGAGTTCTTAGTTTATATCATTGCCTGGCTATGATTCCAATTATCTCGATATAAACTGTGGAGTTTCAAAGGGTTCAGTTCTACAGCATCTATTTTTTCCAGAGATAGCATATATCTGTAACACTGTATCCATGCAAATGCACACTTATCATGCTAAAATATACAGCCACAGCTAACTTCACTAACCTTGAAAATATTTCTAAGATACAAAGCCGGTTATAACCTAAAAAAACTATTTACAACCACCATTATGTTATTTGGAGCTAGCACCACAATGTTAACATTTACAAGGATAGTTGACTGCTTCAAATACGTATAGTATGAGCGTGGTTCAATCCGCACTTGACATTTAGAATACATATTGATAAATATGCTTTTAAAAACTCCAAAGTTGCCTCCGTAACTTGACATGTGACTCATTATTCAACAGATGCTAAACTATGCTGATAGGACACATTGCACTGTGTGTTGGTGTCATGTTAGAAAACTAAACACTCCATACAAAATATGCTCTTAAGCAACACTCCTCTGATATCCACATTGTGAACTATGTACTGAATGTATGTATATCTTTATTTATAAAGCGCCTGTAACAGGGACTTATCCCTGACTCAGAGCTCTAAATCCAGCATGGAACTGGTTAATTGCAGACACTCAATTAGCCAGTCTTCACCTGGACTAATGAGAACTCTGTAAAAAAGCCTCATGTGAGACACAGGAAAGATATTTTCCCCAGCACACGAGGGTGCTGACATGAGGAGAGGGGTCTTGAATACACAGGAGGACTGTGTGTAGACAGCAAGACACAAGGGGACCAGACCTCTTTTCCTAGATGCAGAGAACCCAGGAACTTTCCAAAGGCTTGTCCCTCAAGCACACTAAGACACCTGGATACCACTGACCTGAAGGGCCACCTGCTTTAAGGTACTGCTGAGACTCTGGGGTGGTTAGCTTGAAAGGGGCTTACCCTTCCAGTATTGTAAGAGAGGGACTGGGGGAAGTAACTTATCCTTTACAAAGGGATAGGTGTTTGTTGTTTTTGTATATTTTTGTTTGATGTGCTGTTTAAAGGGACAGGCTCAAAAATGCCATATGTTAATTTCACCCTAAACGGTCTCCATTAGCATACCTCTACACACATCTCTTACAGCGCCATTAATGTATATAGCGCTTCACAGCAGTAATAAAATTGACTAATCATATAAATAACATGTAGTAAAATAACACATAATGGGAAGAAGTGCTTCAGACATAAAAATTACACTTACGAAAAGGATTCCCTTCCCCCGAAGAGCTTACAATCTATGTGTTAAGTAGAAAGAATTTACGGAGACAGTAGGAAGGTGTTCTGATAACTGCATCTGCAAGGGGCCAAGGTCGATGTATGTGGTGTATAGTATCAGCCACAGAGCTAGTCATATGCTTCATTATGGAGGTGGGTTTTAAAATGGTTCTTAAATGTGGATAGACAGGATGCTAGGAGGATTATGAGGGGGAAGGGCATTCCAGAGGTGTGAGGCAGAGATGGTGAATTTCTTAATCTTCAAAAAAATCCTGAAAAAATGTAATACTGTAACGGACGTGATCGTCACAAACCGGGACCGGACCTCGGGCAGGGGTGGGATGTGAATACACCGACCTTAGACCACGAAGCCGGTTCTGGGTTGCGCAGTCCGTAATCAATCGTAGCCGGTTCGGGGTTGGAGATGGCATGGTAATCCATGGACAAGCCAGAGTCAGAGTTGGAGACGTCAGAGTAATCGATATCCAGGCTGGGGTTCGGCAACAGGTAAGCTGGTGCGAAGCGTTATAGCGTAGCAGCTGAAGCTCGGGAATGGCCTCTGTGCGAGGAGCGGGAGCGGCCCATGATAAAGGTCTCTGCAAGGGGAGAATGCAGACTGGACTAGGAACACAGCAGGGTAGAACTCGGAGACCAGCGCTTTAGCATAGGATCCAGGAATCACACCTCTCTCAGGAGGGAATGCAGCAGGTCTCAGGAACAAGGCAAGGCTAGCACTGGGGATCCAGCGCTTCCGCACAGGAACCAGGAAGCAGACCTCTGCCGGGAGGGAATGCACCAGATCTCAGGAACAAGGCAAGGCTAAGACAGGAGTGTTTGTGGCAAACACAGTTACATCCAAGTGAATCTTGGTTTATGCTCAGCAATGAGGGAAAGGTAGAGGCCAGTATAAGAAGGGCAGATAGCCAATCCAAAAACCGGGGTGTGTGGGAATTCCTCCAATGTCAGAGCAGAGAGACAGAGCTTCAGTGATTGCACGCACAGGTGATAGTGCTTGCAGATCCAAGGGGAGGTCTGTCTGAGAGCTCACCAACTCTGCAGGATGGAGCTCCAGCCAAACCCAGGAACGGATTCCTTACAAATACCTATCCAAACAGTTAACATTTACATATCCAAACAGTCCCTCACCTACCAATTATGATCACTGTATACAAGCGTATCCCCTTGTTTCTCAAAGGGGCTGTTCCCTCTTCCTTTCCATATTGAATTCTGAATGTCTCCATCAACCTCAGAATATTACAAGTTTTACAGTACTCTCTGTTTCCATTTAACTGTAAAAAAATGTTTTAGCCCAATGTCCAAAATATACAGTACTTGAAAACAAGATAAAGATATGAAGGCATTATCCCTGCATCATTTTAAAATAAACCAAAATAAACATGGTCATCATAGGAAATTAAGGGCAAATTGAACTTGAAATAAAAAGGAATTTCTACATGTTCTGTATTCTTAGAGTGTTGGTCTTCAATGTACACAATTGTGGCTTTGGTTTCTGTGTACTATTTACATTTTGTGCTTTTCCAAGATGTAAGTTGTACAGTAAATATCAATGTTGTATTTCTCCTTGTGGCAGGACGGCCTGTAGCCGAGGTCAGGGAACAGTCCACACGTGTAGTTTCAGGATAATGAAAACGTTCAGTGGCTTTATTTCTCCACAGCATAACATAACATGTGAATACATTGTCCCTTTAAACACCAAAAACAAAACCTGTTCCACATTGGGAGAACTGACTAACACTCCAGGCCTATCTAGCAGGCTGGCTGGCTAAACCATTTACCAAACCGTAAGTATATTTTAAGCAGTCAGGAAAACAAAGTAACAATGCTTACTTTGGTTGAAAGAGTTAGTTGGTGAAACCGTCTGGCTAGCAGCTCACATAGCAGAGTTCTCTGGTCTAAAGCAGGCAGCTACTGCCAGTAACAACATCCTTTTAAACCTTGCTGGTTATCAGGTGTCAGCTTACACCCTGATTATCTAGCTTCCTCCTGAGTTAACCTTCTGAGTGCTGGATGAAGCACTCAGACATATGTCTCCCAGGCATAACTGATAGGGGTTGACTTCACCCTGTCACATACCTCCCCTGTTTGTGTGTGGCTAGGGTCCCACACGGCTGAAGCCCGACCCTCCACGCCTTCTCTTGACAAAAAATTAGCATTTCCATGGTCCTTTCCAGGTCTATGCTGTATATCAAAAGAGAAGGGTTGGAGGGCAATATACCATCTTGTCAACCTTGAGTTTGTGTCCTTCATGGTGTTTAACCATTTCAAGGGCGCATGGTCAGTGACCAGGGTGAAGTGTACTCCGGCGACAATGTCTCAAGGCCTCAATTGCCCATTTTACAGCGAGGCACTCCTTATCAATGACGGAATACCTCACTTCCCTTGGGAACAGCTTCCGGCTAATGAAGAGTATGGGGTGTTCAACACCATCAAATTGCTGGGACAGCACTGCTCCCAGTCCTACCTCTGAGGCATCCGTCTGGATGTTGAAGGGCTCTTTAAAATCTGGGCTCCGAAGAGCGGGGCCCTCTGACAGGCACTTTTTTAGCATGTCAAAGGCGTCTTGGCACTCCCAAGACCATTTAACTTGGGTCGGAGCACTCTTTTTTGTCAGATCTGTTAGGGGTGCAGAAATTTTTGAAAAATTGGGGATAAACCGCCTGTAATACCCTGCCAACCCCAAAAGGGAGCGGACCTGTATCTTTGTCTGTGGGGTGGGGACTTCCTTTATGGCAGCCACCTTGCTAGCTAGTGGCCTTACTATCCCTCCCCCAATGGCATAGCCCAAGTATTTTGTAGTGGATTTTCCCAGGGCACATTTTTTTGGATTTGCAGTGAGCCCTGCTTCTCTTAAGGACGTTAGGACTGCCCTTAACCTTTTTATATGAGACTGCCAGTGTCTGCTATAGATGACAATGTCATCCAAGTAGGCCGCGGCATATGACCTATGGGGTCGTAGTACCTTGTCCATTAACCTTTGGAACGTGGCTGGAGCCCCATGTAACCCAAATGGCATAGTGACGAATTGGTATAAACCGAGAGGGGTGGCGAAGGCAGTTTTGCATTTGGATTCTTCCGCTAGAGGTATCTGCCAATATCCTTTCGTGAGATTTAGGGGGGAGATATACTCTGCTTTACCAAGAGATATACTCTGCTTTACCAGCAATTCATCCACCCTAGGCATTGGGTATGCATCGAATCTGGATACAGCATTTACCTTTCGCAGATCCACACAAAACCTCACCTTCCCATCTGGTTTAGGGACCAACACTATAGGGCTACACCATTCGCTGTGGGACTTCCTTAGCAAACCGACCTATCATGTCTAGGCGGTTTCTAAGGTCTATGACATACTGAAGGGTATTCTTGGAGGGGGAGGACTCATCCTCCCAGGATTCCTTCAGTAGGTCGAGAATACCCCGAGGTTGGCGTCCATATAGGAGCTTAAATGGGGAGAAGCCTGTGAATGATTGGGGAACTTCCCGCACTGCAAACAACAGGAAAGGGAGAAGTTCATCCCAAGCTCGCTTTTCAGTGTCCACAAACTTCCTAAGCATGGTTTTTAAAGTACGGTTAAACCTCTCTACCAATCCATCAGTCTGAGGATGGTAGACTGAGGTCCGGACGGATTTTACCTCCAATAACTTCAGGACATCCTGCATTAACTTTGCCATGAAATTTGTTCCTTGGTCAGTTAACATTACTTGGGCAAGTCCTGCCCTAGAGAACAGTTCTAACAGCCTGTGAGCAACCTGTTTAGCAGTGGCTGATCTCAGAGGGAAGGCCTCAGGATATCTGGTGGCATAATCTACAACAAAGAGTATAAATTTATTTCCCTTCGCAGAGGGTTCTAAAGGTCTCACCAGATCTACCCCAATTCTCTCGAATGGGACGGCTACCAAGGGCAGAGGGACCAAGGGAGCTGGCTTCTGTCCTTTTTGGCTAGTTAACTGGCATTCAGGACATGTCTCACATAGTTTCATGATGTCACCATGTATGCCTGGCCAGTAAACCGGGACGACATGCGGTCCGTGGTCTTATCTCTGCCCAAATGACCACCCCATGGGAGAGTATGGGCTAGGGTGAACACTGTTTTAATCAACCCTTTAGGGACTAGCATCTGTCGAATGACCTCCCCTGTTTGTGTAACCTTATTCACACGATATAGGATGTCATTCAATAGTTCAAAATGTGGAAAAACTCTTACACCTTGTTCATCCATTATCTTGTTGTTGGCCCGTACCACCTTCTCATATTGTCTAGCCAGAGCTGGGTCTTACCTCTGCCTCTGACGGAAGTCAGGAAGATCCAGGTCTAGCAAAATTCTCGTATCTATCTGTTAACCCACCCTGGTCATCTCCGGCCATGACCTGCAGTCCTTTGGGCTGACTAATGTTACCAAGAGTCCCAGCCTTTCTTAACCAGTCCTCTTTTTCTGCACGTCTCTGTTTACGTGTCTTTCGGACGTGGTGTCTACGGGGAAAAATCTCTGGGGAAAAAGGAAACAAGTTTCTGGGCTTCTCCGGTACCAGAGAAGTAGGCTCCATAGGAGTAGGGGCCAACAATGTTTCGAAGTAGGGCCACTCTCGGCCAAGTAGAACAGGAGCAGGTAGCCAGGGAGCAACTCCCACTATGAGGCTAGCCTCTTGATCGTTGATACGCAGTAGAATATTCGCCGTCGGGTATCTCTTTGTATCCCCATGGATACATTCGATATTCCAAGGAGAGTCATAGGATAGTCTGTTGCTTGGAATTAGGCCCTCTAGGATGAGGGTTTTTCCAGATCCTGAGTCCAGCATGGCTTTTACTATTTTCCCCTCCAGAGATGCTGGGACTAACCACGGATTGTGGTCCCCTCGGAGAGAAGCTGTGGCAGTGGTTCTGCCATACGAACAGTCCATCTCATCATCTCCTGAGTCTGCAAATTTGGTCGTCAGCGGAAGCTCTCGACGGGGTTCGGTGTTTGGACCTCTCTGCTGTTGGTTGGGATCCTCCCTTCTGGTTGGTGGTGGTATCCTCTCCACCGGATGGGTGACGGTAGTCCAGGTTCTCGGGGAATACTGTGGGTGGCAGCCTCCCTTGAGTGATCCAATGGCCTTGGACCCGGGACGGGCGTCTCTGCGGGAGTTAGTACCAGGAACTCTCCGAGCTGGGAAAGGGTCTTCCGATCGGGTTGACTGGATCTCCTGAGCTGGCGGGTTGTAGGCCCCTCGATTGTCTGCTCTCCTGCCTCTAGCATCACCAGACGCAACTGGTGTTTGTACAGACCATTCCCAGCTATCCTGTTGGGTGTCGTCGCCAAGGAAGTTTTCCATCAAGCAGACCGCTGAATCCAGGGAAAATGCAGCGTGTCTTTTTACCCAGGAGCGGGAGGAGGGGGGCAGTATCTGTATGAACTGCTCGAGCACAAACTGTTCAAGGATCTCTGCCTTGGTATGCTTCTCCGGTTGTATCTACCTGGTACATAAGTCTACTAAGCGGTGGGCTATGACCCGGGGTCTGTCTCTGTTTGTATATTTGACTGTCCGGAACCGCTGTCGGTAGGTCTCTGGAGTGAGCCTAGGCGATCCAGAATAGCAGCGTTTAGTTGCTGATAGTCCATGGCCTCGTCTGCTGGAAGAGCCTGGTAGGCTGCTTGAGCTTCTCCTATGAGGAGTGGAGCCAGAGTCATTACCCAGCGATCAACTGTCCAGCCGTGGGCCGTGGCTACCCTTTCAAAAGTGAGGAGAAATGCCTCTGGGTCTTTGGTTGGCTTCATTTTAGGCAGCATCACCGGAGGTTTATTTGGAATCTCTGGTCTGACTGTGGCTGAGCCTTTGGCCAGCAGTTGGAGTAGCTTTTCCTCTCGCCGGGCCTGTTGCTCATCTTGCTGGGCTTGTCGCTCAGCTTGCTGAGTGTGATGTTCTGCTTGCTTCTCTGCTAGCTGGAGCTGTTGCTCAAGGAACTGAGAAAAAAATGTCTCCATTTTTTTTTTGTATGGCCCTTCAGATACAGGGGCCGTCCATATCCCACTTCTGACACCACCTGTGGCAGGACGGCCTGTAGACGAGGTCAGGGAACAGTCCACACGTGTAGTTTCAGGATAATGAAAACGTTCAGTGGCTTTATTTCTCCACAGCATAACATAACATGTGGGTACACTGTCCCTTTAAACACCAAAAACAAAACCTGTTCCATATTGGGAGAACTGACTAACACTCCAGGCCTATCTAGCAGGCTGGATGGCTTAACCATTTACCAAACCGTAAGTGTATTTTAAGCAGTCAGGAAAACAAATTAACAATGCTTACTTTGGTTGAAAGAGTTCGTTGGTGAAACTGTCTGGCTAGCAGCTCACATAGCAGAGTTCTCTGATTTTATTTGTTGAAAAACATACAACATATACACTGGCGACACACTTTATTCGAGCTTGGCTAGTCCCACCAATTCGGGTATACCCGGGTGTATTGAGGTTTGTGACTGTTTTCTGCCCGAGTGCATTGAGTTATTTTCCAAGCAGGGATTGAAGCATTTTATTCCCGCTGGCTGCAATACTGCACAGTATATATATATATACTGCATTACAATTCATGAATTTATGCCATCTGGTAGACACGCGAAGCATTGCAGCCTATTAAATCCTAATCATTATCATTTAACAGATCAGCCGCCCATCAGCGAGGCATGAACCCAGGCTGGGAAGGCAAATGCAACGGGGCTTGTTAGAGGTGAGGAGTGGCGCATTCCAGGTATCTGCCAGGTACATACCGGGTATTTGCTCGAATAAAGTGTGTCGGTGCAGTACAATACAGAAACAGACTGTCAAAACATTACATATTTACATCAGGAGGGAAAAAAATACAAATAAAACAATAGAACACAAATTCAGTGCAATTATTTAAAATATTTACATTTCTCCCCAGTTTTTCCCACTGTTTCTGTTCTATTCTGCTTTCTTCCCTCTGTTTCTGCCCTCTAATCTGAGCAACCATCCCTTGCAATGTTTCCTCCTCAGAAAGTACTTTATTATTTACGATCACAAGAACTCTTGATATCCAAAGGTGATACAAAATGGTGGCATTGATCACTCTCAGGGTGCTGGTGTTAACACCCAGATATGTAGAAGCAAACCCAAACACTATCTCAGCATATGTCTGTGTATGCAAATGTTTTATTCCTAGTCTGTGCGAGACTTTTTCCCAAACTGCCTGTGAGAAGCTACAATCCTTTATAAAATGCTCTACGGTCTCCAAATGGCCAACACACCCCTCTTTGCGAAATATTACAGTCACCAGTTTGGTTGTAGGATGACTTACAGGGATGGCAACAAAGTCTTTCCACAGAAGTGTGAATTTCAAGTCCTCAAACCTGTGCCAGAAAGCTTCTAGAAAATCACCCCTTTTGAAGCGTATGTCACATTCCCTGTTACCTGGGGTGTGTATGAAAGCAAACATGTCTGAGGCCTGAAACCCCATAGATTCCTTCAAAAGAACTTTACCAATAAAGCATTTATCAGGAATATCCCCAATACCTTTGTATCGCAGTCTCACCACATTTATCCGCTTGGCAGTGGGCCTTGGAAACTGGGGCTAACTGCTGGACTCTGGACCGGCACCTCTCCATGCGGACCCTTCTGCTCTCTCTGGTCTCTCTCCAGCTTCTACAGGGATGCTCCGCTGTGCTGCACCATCCGTGGCTGCTGGTGGCCTCTGTGCTGCACCGTCTATGGCTGCTGGTGGCCTCTCTGCTGCACTGTCTGTGGCTGCTGGTGGCCTCTGTGCTGACCGTCTGTGGCTGCTGGTGGCCTCTGTGCTGCACTGTCTGTGGCTGCTGGTGGCCTCTGTGCTGTACCGTCTGTGTCTGCTGGTGACCTCTGTGCTGCATCATCTGTGGCTGCTGGTGGCCTCTGTGCTGCATTGTCTGTGGCTGCTGGTGGCCTCTGTGCTGCATTGTCTGTGGCTGCTGGTGGCCTCTGTGCTGCACCGGCTGCTGGTGGCCTCTGTGCTGCCAGATCTGTGGCTAGTGGTTCCTCTGTAATGTTTTTTCATGAGGCTGCACAGGTAACAGCTGCAGCTCCTTTCTGCATTCCTCCCTCCCCAGCACTGTGCACAGGTTGTGCTTTCTTGAGGCTAATTGGTAGCCCTTGTGCAGGTTCAGTGATTTCATGGCACCCCTCTGATGATGCAACTTCTGCAGTGTTTGCAACACTCTGGCTGCCCTCTGGTAGTGCCAGTTCTGCAGTGTTTTCTGCACTCTGGCTGTTCTGTGATATGACCACTTCTGCATTGTTTGTATCACCCAGATTTCTTTCTGACAGTGAGGTCTCACTAATCACATAGTCTGTGCCTGGGACACCATGCTCAGGGGTGTGAGCTGCTGTTTCTTGCATCTCTGCACTGCTGGTCTCAGGGGGCTGTGTTTGCGAGACCCACCTTTACTGCTCCAGGTGCTCACTGGGGAGTAGTATTGGATCTTCTGGACAATAAAGGGGTTAACTGCTGCATCATCTTTCCTCCCCTCACTCAGGTATAGCTTTTGTCTTCCCTCTAAACTGCTACTCCGCCCCTGTGTTTGGAAATTGGAACTCTCAGGGGCCTCATCTGAGGACAAACTACTCATAGTCTCTTCTATATTTGCAGCTCTGCTTTCTGCTTTCTTTTTCCTTAGTTTCTTAATTTTGCTTAACTCTGTTTTCACTTTCATCTCTGCCTTTTCAGACAAACATTTCTTTGCTTTTGCATAACTTCTCAGCTGCCTTAATGCTCTCACTCCATCAGAGTCTGCCTCCATGATGGGTCTCAGACCCCCTTCTCCCCCACACACCTCTCACTGCACCTCCATACTTGTGACCACTCTCAGCCTGGATAGCAGAGTTCTCTGGTCTAAAGCAGGCAGCTACTGCCAGTAACAACATCCTTTTATACCTTGCTGGTTATCAGGTATCAGCTTACACCCTGATTACCTAGCTTCCTCCTGAGTTAACCTTCTGAGTGCTGGATGAAGCACTCAGACATATGTCTCCCAGGCATAACTGATAGGGGTTGATTTCACCCTGTCACACTCCTGGTTAAAAAAATATATATTATTAAAAATATATGACCTGACATCTTAAGAGTAAGCAGCACAAAAGTATATTTGTTAGTCATGCAAAAAAAAAACACATTAAAATATAAGCCTTACAGGAACCTGAGTAAACAAAAATATGACAATCAGTGCCATAAGAGTCATTACATATTTATCTGCGCATTGTATAAATATATGTAAAAGATTTAAATGCTCAACATGTGGAAGTGTGCTGTAAGCTATGCACATTGATGTTGTGCATAAGCTCTTATCTGTTACTAATAATGTATGTGTAATGTATACCTTATGTGTGAAATACCTCAGGCAGAAATATGGCTGGACTTGGAAAGGAGTTCTATCATGTATAGATACAAGAGAAATCACGTACACCACACTTAATGCACCGAATAAGATATTTCCTTTTTAAAAATATTTATAATAACAGCAAAGAACATATTTCACTTTGAGTCCAGGCCCTTGGAATGATGGTTCTGTATTGTAATTGGTTGCTGTGGACATTATCATATTAAATGTGGGTTTCTCCAGCATAATTGGGGTAGAGCAGGAAATACCATTCTCTGTAGCTATTTGTAAAACAATATACCGTACAAATATTTTCTTTTTTGGGGGGCAAGGCAAGGTTCTCTAGGAAATGACTGACTGATTTGGCACTGCTGCAAATCACATGTTTAATGGAATTGCAGAAAGTTATTGATTGTCAAACTGATTTTTTTCTTCTGTCTGTTGGTTATAATATGCAAAGAGTATGATCCCACAATACTATGTGCTCATGTGGTGGAATTGACAGCTTTCGTACAACATCAATTCTTAAAGTCGCAAAATGTACTTTTGTGAATTGCTGCACAACCTGTGTGTGCTTACTTACTGTATATGCTAAGGATGCAAATATTCAACATGGAAGGGTTCTAGAATTTATACTCATTGATGTTTTGTTTCTTTCACACTTAATATAAAAACTTGCTCTTAATAAATTCTTTATTGGTAAGCATTTCCAATATCAACAATATATTATTCCACATTGAAGGGTTTCTTAAAACTATCATCTGAGCATACTGGCTCATATTTACTAAGTAATGAGATTCAATAAGACACCGTACAATGCTGGAAAATATTGTATGGCCTTTTCACTTGTATGGCCCATGAGGTGTCTTCCTGGGCCTGAAGGTGTCTTATGAATAGCATTGCTTAGCAAATATGGGCCACAGTATCAAAGGGATACTTCCGATGCACTCATAAGAATGAAATCTCCAATGGCAATGTAACAGACCTGCTCGCCACAAACCAGGACCGCAGGGCAGAGGTGGGGATAGAGAAACACTGATCTGAAGCCGCGATGCCGGGTCCGGATTGCGAATCCCGTCGTCGTGGGTAACCGAGTCGGGGTTGGAGAGATCAGAGTAAACGAAGTCCAGGCTGGGGTCAAAGCAGACGGCACAGGAGCGATGGTTGGGGTCACAGGCTGCGGTTGGCATCAGGGAAGGCTTTAGCGTAGGGGCTACAGCCCAATGAAGCCCTTGGAAGGAGGAGACTCCAAATCAGGAACGGCCACAGGAACAGTGAAGCTGTAGTGCAGGTGATCAGCGCAGGCACTTCATCACAGAGCCGATGTCAGAGGTCACAGACTGGGGACGAAACCAGGGAAGGCTTCAGCGACTAGAAGCTTCAGCACAGGGGCTTCAGCAAAGAAACTGCCTCTGGAAGGAGATGGCTTCTGGAAACAGGAAGCTTCAGCACATGGGGCTCCAGCACAGGAATGGCCTCTGGAAGGATTCAGGAAACAGGAAGCTTCAGCACAGGAGCTTCAATACAAGAACTCTGGAAAGAGCTTCAGTACAGGAACAGAATCTCTTAAAGGATTTTAGTTATGGAAGCAATGAAGGCCTCTGGAGCAGGGTATACTGCAAACAAGCCACTGGAACAGTTAAGTTATAGCACAGGGGATCCAGTGCAGGCGCTTCAGCACAGGAAGGCAGAGACTGACCAAGCACAGAGGGCTGACCCTAAATAGCATGAGAAGCGAATAGGGGCAGAGGTGCACAGAAGGCAGCAACAAGGCAACTGAGTTCAGAAACAGCTAATCCCATCTGCTCAGTTCAGGGAGCGATTTGCCTGGAACCTCTATAGCCATGTAAGGGTGAGTTCCAGCCAAACCCAGGACCGGAACCCTTACAGGCAATTAGCCAATTGGCAACATGGGACTGGGGATGACCCCTTTTTCACCTTGGTGGGTTGGAGTTTATGGTGATTGGTAATAGTATAGCTAGGGAGTTTTGTTGGGAAAAAAGTATAGGGATTTAATAGGTAGAGTTACATAAGGTTTTTAGGGATTGGCTGAATGTGTTTTTCTAGGGGAATGGGCATGATCAAATCATTGGATGAGGGCGTGGGGTGCACCCTCTGGCTGGTTCCAGGGTCCGCAGTGTCCTGGAATAGAGGGTCTGCTTCCCTGGGATCCCTCTTTGACAGCACACACTTAGAGAGATTCCCTGCAGTTTAAGCAGGAAGCTTTTCTACCTGACTGTTGAGCCAATGTGCAGACTAGTTAATTGTCTCTAGCTGCTATTAACCAGCTCCCTGCTGACTCATCAGCCAGAGAAAAAGTTTTCTATTTGGAGTCCTTTTTAGAAAGGTGTTAAGGCCATGTCACAGCGATAAATAATGTAACTGCAAATTGGCCCCCAGTAGTGAGCATACTGTACATACTGTATGGTCCTCAGAGGTCTTCAGTTAGATATGTGTTGCAGAGATAAGCATGTGTAGCCCCACTCTAGGCTTAACGGCCTTAATGGTTAACCGGGTGTGATCCCTCTGGTATTGCCCCTCGCCATCATGTGAGGTAGGATATCTTGTGACCAGTGATGTTACTGTGAAAGTGGTAATAAATAATACAATAAGATATTAGGGTTCAGAATAATCAAATGTCTTTTTATTGTATTGTTTTTATTGTATTGGTCGTGACACAGCGATAAATAATGTAACTGCAAATTGGCCGCCAGTTGTGAGCATACATACTGTATGGTCCTCAGAGGTCTTCAGTTAGATATGTGGTGCAGAGATAAGCATGCACAGCCCCACTCTGAGCTTATTGGCCTTAATTGGTTAACCGGGTGTGATCTCTCTGGTATTGCCCCTCACCATCATGTGAGGTAGGATATCTTGTGACCAGTGATGTTAACATGGGGAGATTGAATGGTAAATAGCTTCACCCAATGTTCTAGAAGCAGTTTCCTCAAAGATCTGGCAGAGGGCCTCACCGTGCATTCTTTAAATATGTTTGTGTATAGATATATATTTTAAGAGTGTCCTGTCCCTGTTTATTGTTTTCAGTTAAGAAATTTGCTCTAATTATTTAGCGCCTATAGTAATGGCCCAAGATTGTTTTCATTCGGGAAGAGGAGTGAGCAAGTGCTTATCGGGAGTTCTCAGAGTAGTAGCTCAGGAGCATAATCGGATCGGCCCCAGTGATCGGTCCATAGTAAACTCCCAATCCAATATGCATGAACAAAGTATGCAGTACACTGTAAGGGGATACTTATTCCAGAAACAGAGTGTATTCCCAACAGCGGACCACTTGAGATGGGGCACTATTGACACTATGCAGGAGATTGTCACTCTAACCAATACTAAGGCAAACAAGCATACGTACCTCCCCAAAGTAGGAGTGAGAGCTACCAGGGGAAGAAGCACAGCGTAACTTTATGATTTGCCACCATTTAATGTGTCTAAAATAAAGTATGTCCTTGTATGGCGAGCCTTATAAACGGATGTGAATAAAGCTCTTTTTGTACTATAAACGTTCCTGCACCCATCCTTATTGTATCTGCATATCCTCACTCAGCCTGAACCGACCAAGCACCCTGAACAGATATGAGATGTAAACTCCTTCAGAGACGGATAAGGAGGGTTACACATATACACATATACCATGTGTTAGTAACCTAACGTGTAGAACTTAGTCTTACTTATTACAGGCAACTTGGTTGCATACGTATGTAAATGCATGGCTCGGCTGGTGTAGCTTTAAGAGACAATTTCTTGAAATGGATGATTACATGTTGCAAGGGATTCTTGTAAGCTTCATACTGAACTAGGTACATAGAGGGCTGTTGGTTAAGGCTATTTGTGAAAAAATGGTGGATATTGCATTTCTTTCAATTGAAAGGTCAACGTAATTTGAATAAAGCAGCTGTTAAAAGATAACGCAAAAGGTAGAACGGTGGGGAACAAAAGAAGGCCTGTCACACCAGGTTTGTTGCTTAAGATTTTAAAAACCTGAATGGTGTTTGTTTTTCAATATTTGAGATTATCTTGGTAAACAGGGATAGGACAGGATACAGAGATTTGGTGCTGAACTGTATTTGACCATAAATATAGTATTATCTTGAAAGGTACAGTTAATCAGCTTTAAGGAACAAATATAATCCAGCCTCGTGAGTATATAATGAACCAATATGCCTAGATTAATCTCCTTAGTGTGGGGACATAGGTGTGTAGTTTCCAACATTGGAGTAACATGTATATGTACACAAAGCTCTATGTGGACACCATTGATAACAGTCACCCTGGAGAATGGCACTTGAACAGGATAAACCTCCAATACTTTGCATGAAGGAGAGGAGTACTCACGATTTGGAGGCAGAGGTTCCGTTGGCGTGCATCACGCTTGTAGGTAAATACAGCAGGAGAAATTTCACGAAGGAAAAAGCGGAGCACAGCAAAGAACTTGGGGGTTAAACACCAGCAGATAAGAGGTTAAAACATATTTATTCATGGTAGACATCATGGTGTTATGGCAGGTAGGGTCTCTAACGCGTTTCGGGCGGTAGCCCTTTGTCAAGGAGTGTTTTACAGTCGCGTCTCAAACAGCTGATATAGGCATCTCCCCGCCCCCAGCTGATGTATGACGCATCACCAAAGTGGCGCGTACTCGGCCAGATCAATCTCATTGGCTGATGTGAATAACCAATGAGAGATGGGCTCTGAGTCATATATTCTCTGATCGGGGGTGCATATAACCGAAGACATAACATAAAAATAACATCAGAAGTTGTATAACAAAGGAAAAGGTACATCAAATGAAAACAAAAAGCATATATAGCGTTTGTTATTAAGGATAAACTGTATAATGATAAAGAAAGTTAAAAACTACAAGCAAACCTAGAATGGAATATTGAGGAATATGACATGGATTAATTTTTTACAACTTTTAAAGTACATTATCTGAAATTTGTCTTATCCATGTCAAATTTAGCTAAAACATTTATATATTAGTGACAATGCAATAACCATAAATTGCAATTAAAGGCAGATTGCAAATGTAATTAAGGAAATGGAGAAATGAACTAAGATAGTAGACTAGAGAACAGGAAAAAGCAGAAGAATAAACATATTTATACAATATATGCTTTTTGTTTTCATTTTATATACCTTTTCCTTTGTTATACAACTTCTGATGTTATTTTTATGTTATGTCTTCGTTTATATGCACCCCCGATCAGAGAATGTATGACTCAGAGCCCATCTCTCATTGGTTATTCACATCAGCCAATGAGATTGATCTGGCCGAGTTCACGCCACTGTGGTGATGCGTCATACATCAGCTGGGGGCTGGGAGATGCCTCAGCTGTTAGAGACACGACTGTAAAACACTCTTTGACAAAGGGCTACCGCCCAAAACGCGTTAGAGACCCTACCTGCCATAACACCATGATGTCTACCATGGAATAAATATGTTTTAACCTCTTATCTGCTGGTGTTTAACCCCCGAGTTCTTTGCTGTGCTCCGCTTTTTCCTTCATGAAATTTCTCCTGCTGTACTTACCTACAAGCGTGATGCACGCCAACGGAACCTCTGCCTCCAAATCGTGAGTACTCCTCTCCTTCATGCAAAGTATTGGAGGTTTATCCTGTTCAAGTGCCATTCACCAGGGTGACTGTTATCAATGGTGTCCACATAGAGCTTTGTGTACATATACAGTGGCGGCCGATCTGAGTCTAAGTCGGCTAGATCCGCGGCTTTTAGATTATCCCGGTTAGGTGCGTTTTTTTGTCGTTTTTGCCCGGAGTGAACTGCGTTATTTTCGCGCTCGTGATATTAGCATTTTATTCTCGCTGTCTGCAATACTGCAATGCCGTGTAAAAACTCAGGGGGGCGTTTGTGAGCTGTTGTCTTTGAAGTCTAATACCTTCGCGGTTCAACCTACGTCAGTACACAGTCTGTGTGTGCGCGCACAGTAATTGTAAATTTGCATATTTAAAGTATACATGCATTTGCAGTGCTGTGCTGCTGTACAGTATGTCTCATTTGAAAATTGTTGAAATGCATAGGCGTGTACAGTACTGTAACAGTGTCACATTTCTGCATATACAGCGCTCTCCCCTCGCTCAGGATAATTAACTGCACTGCAGGGTATTTCAACTTCTTATCTTCTGTGCAATGCAGTACATCTCTCTCACACCATTCCTTTGAACGTGTGTCTGGTTTCAATCACATTCCTGCTTGACAGCAGGAATTTATTGCGCATGCGCCTGTAACTTCGCCCACCACTGCTTGCTTGCCTAAGTGAGTGACCAAAAAAAAATTTTTAATTTTTTTTTAT
The DNA here is from genome assembly GCF_040206685.1 of Ascaphus truei. Classification (NCBI taxonomy): domain Eukaryota; kingdom Metazoa; phylum Chordata; class Amphibia; order Anura; family Ascaphidae; genus Ascaphus; species Ascaphus truei. The sequence continues at coordinate 142,824,573 of NC_134486.1, forward strand.
TGTAATTTTTTATTTTTATTTTCTCCTCAAGCCTGCAAAAACCATCTTACTGTATTACGATATTCAATCTGTGCTGTAGCTTTTGACTGCGACCCTGTGCGTTTGACTGCACATGGTTGATTTGTGTGCTTTTTACGTACTGTATTTGGGGGTGTATTATTATGATGAACTGCCTTTTGAAATTAAAGTATGTCTTTAGCTTTGAACTTCATGCAGATGTACCCTGTAGCCCCCTCCCCCACGAACGCTAGCTCAAGGATTTGAAATTCCACAGAGTCGTTAATTTTCTGAATCTTGCCATTGTGTTCTTAATCCGTCCATAGCCGAGCTACAAAGCCTCAGTGCGCCTGTGTGTAATCCTTTTTGAGATGGGAGCTGCTTACTGCACATGAGTCACCCAACCCCCCCTCTCCACAGAGTCGTTAATTTACTGAATCTTGCCATTGTGTTCTGAATCCGTCCATAGCCGAGCTACAAAGCCTCAGTGCGCCTGCGTGTAATCCTTTTTGAGATGGGAATTTTGAGGCTTTGTTTATGGCAACGCTTTGGAAAATCCCTTCTCGAATTTGATTTGCACAGAGCATCACCTCTCTATGCGCCTGTGTGTAATCCTCTTTCAGATGGGAGCTAGTTTATTCCTGCTCATGCGCCTGTAACTTTTAACTGTTATTTTATCCACAAGCCTGCAAAAACAATCTTGATATTACGATATTAAATCTGTGCGTTTGCCTGCACATGGTTGATTTGTGTGCTTTTTATGTACTGTATTTGGGGGGTGTAGGGATCAAATTACAGTATTATGATGAACTGCCTTTTGAAATTACTGTACTCTACAGTACAGTATGTTATTTCTTTGAACTGCTGCATGACTAATCCTTCATCCCTCCCCCACGCACACACAAACTCTTATCGACAGACATCTCCACAGAGTCATTAATTTTCTGAAGTTAGTTAGTCATTGTGATTTTTAATCCGTCCCTAGCCGAGCGTCAATCGCCTCACTGCGCCTGCGTGTACTCTAATCCTTTTAGAGATGGGAGCTTGCTGCTTACTGCGCATGAGTCACCCAACCCCCTCTCTCCACAGAGTCATTAATTTTCTAAAGTTAGTTAGTCATTGTGTTTTTAATCCGTCCCTAGCCGAGCATCAATCGCCTCACTGTGCCTGCATGTACTGTAATCCTTTTAGAAATGGGAGCTTGCTGCTTACTGCGCATAAGTCACGGGCCCGCCGTGGCTGAAACGCGTTAGAGTTGCGGGGGGTGCCTTCCTCTCTCTCTCTTTTTTAAATATCCATGCTACAATAAAGTTTTTTCTATAGCACAGTCCAGCCTCTCTCTACTTGCTGCGCGGCCATGCCCGCTGTCTTTCCTCCACGGTGAGGTTACTCTGTCAGCAATGATTATGATTAGCAGGAATGTGAATAAATATTCATTTTATTTTATCAGGAACCAAAAAATACAAATATAAAAATAATCATGAATAATACATAAGGCTGTCTTTATTAAGTTCTTCTGGCAGATTGAAATTGGATAAACATTTAGAAAACATTTGTAAAACATGGGGAAACATGAATAATGCACATTTATAAGAATATTATTTAATAATATATACTGTAATGTATAATATATATATATATAGTAAAATTATATTTTCTGTCTTTATCTTGTTCCTCATTCTGTGTACAGTACAGTAGTTCATTGGGAGCGGAGAGGTTTTGTGTACATCATTACTGCTGTTTATATACTGTACATTTGACTGTACAAGCAGATTAGACTGGACACAACACCCCACCTCCCCCCAGGCCACCCTTTTTCCTGAAACGACAAGAAAACAAAAAATTAGTGCAGTTATGTGTGTACTGTATTATGGCATTGTGTGTTGTGTAGTACTACTGTACATGGCTGGTGCTGCTTTTTCTGGAAAGAAAAAAATTGAGCAGTTAGTAGGCAGTTACTGTAGTACTGTCAAACTAGTCTATACTGGAACTACTGTATACTCTGACTACTGTTAAATACTATGTACTGTAACCTGATGGCTGGTGCTGCTCTCTCTGTAAAGAAAAAACTGTAACTACTGTATACTCTGACTATTGGGAAAGAAAAAATCTGTGCCATACTTACCTGTATCATACTGTACTTACAATACTACACCACAGTACTACTTTCCTGATGCTTGCCCATTACGCAAGATCACAATGGGCAACACAGTGGCAATATGGTCTATATATTTATTGCAGCGTTCCACGGTGAGTACATCGTTCCAAAAACTCATTATGCCTTTCAACAACTCGTCCTTTTTGGAGGGTTTCACCACTTTCCGGATATGGTCCTTCAGCTGATGCCAGACCATTTCGATCGGATTGAAGTCTGGCGATCTGTCATTGGAAAAAAAGGACAATTAGTTTAAGAGATACTGTACAGTACACAGTAAAAACAGTGTGAAAAAAATGAGACACGGTTACCGCACTTACTCCGCTGGCGTCTTCACCCAGTTGATACCGCGCTCAAGGATATGCGCTGTTGACGCGGTGTGCTTCGGATCGTTGTCCTGGTAGAAGCGGTGACCATTCGGGAACTCGCGTGTGATGTATTGCACTATCTCAGGGACAATGTTGTCTTGGAAGAAAGATTTATTCATGATTCCTATAGCAAGAAAAGAAAAGTGCTCAAAAAACTGCACAATAGTACAGTACAGTGCATACAGCAAGGCTACACTAGTAAAGTACAGTGCATAAGGCTACATTATATTTGATATATTTACCTTCAAAGATGACAATGCATCCTGGTCCACACCTAGAAATGGCACCCCACATATGCAGCTTCACGGGGTGTTTTGGCCGCGGCTTCAAAAATATGCGGCCTTTTTTGTGGAATGCAAAGCTTGCAAATCTCTCCAGCGACACAGTAGACTCGTCAGTGAAGATGCAATCCTGGAAAGTTTCCCCACTGTCGATCCATGCCTGGGCCTGGACCACTCTTTTGATTTTGTTTGCGTCCCTTATCATGGGGTTTGCTCTGTAATGACAACTAATAAATAATTTTAGCGGTACAGTACAGTTTCCTAAACAACACTTTTACCTCCTGTACTGTCCAGTACTAACCTCACACGTCCATATTTCCATCCAATGCTGCGTCTCATCTTCTTTATGCTGGTCTCGGATACAGCGAGATTGTGATTTTCCTGCAGAGTGTACAGGTATTTGACCCTTAATGCACTCCTCTCATCATTCTCCTCACTTATTTTGTCCACCAGAAGAGTTGTCTCCCTACAATGTAAAGAGAAACATTACGGTAAGTAAAAATATTAGAGACAGTAGATCAAGAGGATACAATATATTGTTCTATTAATATGCAGCAATATGAAACTGTTGAAACATAAATATAAATATACAAAATATATATACTGTTGTAATATAAATATTCAAAATATATATACTGTTGTAATATAGATATACAAAATATATATACTGTTGTAATAAAAATATAAATAAACAAAATATATACACTGTTGTAATATAAATCTACAGAAATAACAAAAATATTAGATACAGTACTGTAGGTGTACAGTACATTTTTGGATCTAATTTTTTTTTTAAAGTTTTATAAATATACTTACGCGTTAGTTACCCTTGGTGCCCTTTTGTGTTCTCTGTTTTTTCCGTGTGCATGATAGCTCACGGTGATTGCTGGCACAACGAGGCCAGAAGTAGCTAACCAGCGTTGGATAGCAGCAATTCGGTGTTCGCTCGTGTACATCTCCTTAATTCGCTTGCTGAGATCCTTGGAAATCTTTTTAACAACCATTGCTGCGAGTAGAAAGAAATACAAACACAAGAATGTATATTCGATGTTTAGTCGATGTGTATTCAATGTGCAGTGAATCCACAAAATGGATGGTGTATTTATACGGTAATGACTCACATTAGAGTATGCCCACTTTCAACACCTGTACCTCGCTGCCATGCATAAAAGGTTACACACTTTGCATAGCCCGCCAAGAGATGATCTTTATCTGAACTTGCCCTTGTCCAGATACTGCATTGTGCCACCTGCTTCCATGGAGCAACCCCGATTCTACGGACGCAGGAACCCACTCGCCTCTGCCGTGCCTGTCATGCAGAAAAAGCGAAAGGTGGTTGCCGTTTCCACGCCAAGACAAAAACGACAGTCTAAGGCCAATAAAGAAAACCTTCTGCTGACCCCAAAGGCTAAGGGTTTTCATAGACGTCAGCCTTATTATGTCAAGAAGATATATACGGTGATGTACTCTCGACGCAAAACGATTGGCAGCCAACCCATCGAACCTGCAGACCACTTCCTCATATACGCTTCGACGACTCTGCCGCCGCTGTCCCAGAAATCTTCAGCCCGTCTTCTCCACCCTTCGTCCTCGACGCTGCCGCCGCCCTCCCGGAAACCCACAGGCCATCTTCTCCGGTTCTATCCATCGACGCTGCCGCCTCTGCAATCCACGGGTCACTTTCTCCTTTGCTCTTAGATGACTCTGCTTCTCGCCCGGAAATCCAAAGGTCACTTTCTCCATCCCTCTTCTATGACGCTGCCGCTTCTCCTCTACCGGATATCCACAGGTCACCTCCTCCACCCTTCTTCGACGTCGCTGCCGCTTCTCTCCATGGAACCCCATCTCATCCTCCGTTGCACCCATCCACCCAGATGTCCACACGCCATGCACAAGAAGCAGCTCGTTAGACCGGATGCTGAATGTGATAAGTGTGGATCTCCCCGGCAACTCTATTGTGCTGGCAAAGATAGATCTGCTTCTGGAGACCATGTTAAATGTGGAGCAACGGATTCTACATATGGATCAACGGATGATACATATGGATCAACGGTTGGATCAACAGATGGATCGACGGATGGAGAAGATAGAGGCTGACATAGCAGGTATACATCATTTGCTCGGTGTTAATGCCCCTGTTTCCCTGATGCCAGAGCAGGGGGATGACATGGATATGATGAATGGGAGCATCGACCCCCTTCCATCACCAAGCGCACCCCCTCCACCAGAAGATGTAGTGTACATGTATGCCGTTGAGGAGGACATGACAACCCCGTCAAGACCACGCCAGGAGACAACACGGCGACCAAGACCGGAGGAAAGCTTCCTCCCAAACAACCTACCATCGCCCGTCGCCTCAAGCACACCCGCTCGCAGAAGACCTACATTAGCTCGCATCGATACGGTGCCCAACATCACCCTGTGTGATCTGCCACCGACGCTCAGGGAGAAGTATAGGGTGATGAGTGCAGGTGCACCCCACAAGTATGCTTTGTTACTTTTTAAGCACCATGTTCCCTACTCATTGTACTGCGACTGGGCCTTCAAAGTGAACTACGACGGAAATCGTGTAAAAAAGGCGCTTCCTGCCAATTTAAGAAAGAACATTCGGGATGAAATGCTGCACTTTTATCCAATTACAGATCCTGTAATGAAAGGCGTTCGAGACTGCATTAATGGCGTTTTGCGCCATGCAAGGAATCGGCCATGGATGGACAATGTGGTAGACTTTATGGCGTAATCATGGGAACTGTAAGACCATACTGTTGTGCTGAACTGTGCTGTACATGTTTTGACCTGCTGAACTTAAATAAAGGAGATGTTTTGACCTGCTGTACTCTATTTAACTTACTGCTTTAACTTGCTGTACACACACACACAGGACCTGCACAATTCCAGTCCCGGAGGGCCGCAAACAGGCAAAGGTTTTCAAGATTGTCCTAAAAACCGGGCCTGTCTGCTGCCCTCGAGGACTGTACTGGTGCAGGCCTGACTGACTGTACTCTATACTGTATGTTTCTTTAATAAAGGAGATGTTGCATTTTGTATACTGTATTTTATGAATTAAGATTTTTTTTAATCACAGGTAAGACCATACTGTTGTGCTGAACAGTATTGTACATGTTTTGACCTGCTGTACTTAAATAAAGGAGATGTTGTTGTGTGTTTTTTAACTTGTATTTATACAGAAATGTTTTAACTTGCTGTACACACACACACAGGACCTGCACAATTCCAGTCCCGGAGGGCCGCAAACAGGCAAAGGTTTTCAAGATTGTCCTGAAAACCGGGCCTGTCTGCTGCCCTCGAGGACTGTACTGGTGCAGGCCTGACTGACTGTTTTGCACACCATTACACTGTACTCTATACTGTATGTTTCTTTAATAAAGGAGATGTTGCATTTTGTATACTGTATTTTATGAATTAAGATTTTTTTTAATCACAGGTAAGACCATACTGTTGTGCTGAACAGTATTGTACATGTTTTGACCTGCTGTACTTAAATAAAGGAGATGTTGTTGTGTGTTTTTTAACTTGTATTTATACAGAAATGTTTTAACTTGCTGTACACACACACACAGGACCTGCACAATTCCAGTCCCGGAGGGCCGCAAACAGGCACGGTTTTCAAGGTTGTCCTGAAAACCAGGCCTGTCTGCTGCCCTCGAGGACTGTACTGGTGCAGACTGTTTTGCACACCATCCCACTGTATATGTTTTGACTTTAATAAAGGAGATGTTGCGTTTTGTATATTTTATGAATAAAGAATTTGTTTTTAAAACATGTGAATGTAAACCATACTGACTGACTGTAAATGTTTTTACTTTCCATACATAAATGTTTTCACTACTGTAGCAGTAAACCATACACCTGTTGATGTTTTGAATTGCTGTGCACTTAAAATGTTTCTACATTGTACAGTATTTGTAAATAAATGTTTTTGTACTTACTCCACCAATAAAAGAACATGATGATGTGTTTTACATTGTTCCATTGGCTCCTTTGCTACTGTAACAAAATACAGTGTTTCTAGAATGTACACTACTGTCCAGGCACACTGTACTGTATACTGTAGGCATGCTCAGTATAAGAGTATTAAAAAAAATAGAAGACACATACAGTACTGTACTGTATGTACTGGCACTGTATAGAAGACATACGGTACAGTATGTACAGTACTGTAATACATGTAGAATAAATGCATAGTTTTAATTTTTTGGGGTTTATTACACAGTATACTGTTTATAAAAAAGTATTGTATACTGTACGGCCGGAAAACATCAGCATACTGTTTCAGGTACAGTATTCTATCCTAATCAATAACAACGGCCACTAAACTGTAGACTCCGGTACGTGGCTTTTTAAATCCGATTCAGCAATGTGCAGGCATTGTTACACAAAGCGATATTAGCCATCGAAATCCCTCCATTACCCGCTTTCTTTTCTGAGGAAAAACAAAAAGAAAAGTTTTACTGTAATGGTCTAAATAAGTTCCCAGCCAGTCCCACCAATAATTTTCTCGGGGGCGTCTCCTGTTCACATGTGCATGCACCTACCGTGGATGTAATGACACGCATATGCGTTTCAAGAAGGTTCCAATGCGCATGCGCCTAGCGTTCCACCAATTGTTCAGTATCTGCAGTACAGTACTGTAGAAGCCGCTCAGCCAATGATATTGCTTACAGGAGAATCGCTTGACTTTTGAATCGCACCGATATTGATATTATATTGTCAAAATAAAAAAAAACACAGAAAATAATACGGCAACAATACTCACCATAGAATTTCACATTCAGCTGGCGCCAACGCCGGTCAACTGCCAGTCCAGTGTTCTTGATCATCCACGTCGATAGTTTGCAGCGGGACTAGTCCACCTGTAGTCAGCTGATGAGGCTGGAAATTGCTTAGGTACATGCAAGCTTGATCGAAACTGCACGCGAAATCCGACTCAGGCTCAGGGTTGTCACTGACGGTGGGACCGTTATCGGAAGCCGGTGCCGGTGCATTGCTTGGCAGCGACTGTCATTTCTTAGTTGGTTTTAACACGACCCTTCGCCTTTTGCCGTCTGCATGATCATAAATACAGGAAAAAGCCGGTGATACACACCAATACCCTCCAACAAATTGTGGCTCAATACGATATAAACAGGGCTCGCTACATAACCTTTTCCTTATTGCATGCTTCCACGTATGAGGAGCTGGCGAAAATTTGTAAAAGTCATAGTTTTCGATAAAATACTGATAAATTTGAACAACTGTTGCCATCTTATCATCTGTTGCATTAATCGCGGCCCATATCAAATACGCGTAACTTCTGTCGGGTTTTTGGAAAACGGGCTGCACTTGAACACTCATGGCGGGTGGCGGGCTTCTGGAGAATACTGTAACCGAAATTGGTCTTTGTCTTTCTTTAATATGTAAAGCCTAAATTGATACATTTTTGCAACCTCTTCCTTCAGTCTCAAGGCCAAGTTACAATAGCACACTGTGGTATTTTTTTTAAACGAAACACCTACAAGTCGACACATTACTGAAGTGCATGCGCATTACAATTCATGAATATCTGCCATCTGGCGGACACGCGAAGAATTGCAACCTATTAAATCCGAACCATTCTCAATAAACGCATCAACCGCGCATCAACCGCGCATGACTCGTGGCTGAGAACGCAAAATAAATGCGGCATGCTCCAGGTGAAGTGCGTCGCATTCCAGGAAAAAGCCAGGGAAAAACCGGCGCCGCAGTAGTACATGTTACTCCAATGTTGGAAACTACACACCTATGTCCCCACACTAAGGAGATTAATCTAGGCATATTGGTTCATTATATACGCACGAGGCTGGATTATATTTGTTCCTTAAAGCTGGTTAACTGTACCTTTCAAGATATTACAATATTTATGGTCAAATACAGTTGAGCACCGAATCTCTGGATCCTGTCCTATCACTGTTTACCAAGATATAAGCACTCGGTTGCTTGCTGTTGGAGACCTATTATATATCAACTGATTTATACTAACCTTGGGGGCTAATATACACCATATTGGACATTATAATTATTATTCTACAATTGGTTGACACGTGGTTGTGTTTAGAATGGAAGAGGATATAGAAGATTCTGCTATTGTTGACATTGCAAATACAACATATGTGCAAAATTGTGCAGACAATACAGGGCAAAAAACGGAGGTTAGTTCATGTTTTTGAGAATATTATCTTAGACACCTGTGAAGACAATACTGACCTCACCCAGTATTTCTTGAATTTGGGGACAGCACTCGCATTGAATGTCAGACTTTGGTGGGACATTACAACTCTAGACAATTATTTGATCACAAAAAGAATTCCTAGAGGGCTTCGCATTAAGAAGACACCCTCATTTGGCTTTCCATCAAAAGACTTTGAATCAAATTGGATTAAAATCTTAGATGAATGTTCAGAGAAACTTATGGACCTGATCATTAAGACTAAGATACAAGAGAGAAATGTAGTGAAGAAAACAATTAAAGATCTCCAACAAAATCGGAAAACATTCAGAGATATGGATGAATTTGATACTATGGACAAGAAACTATCTAAATGTATAGGAGATATTGAAGAGGACATTATGGCTAAGAAACAGAAAAAGTTCGATCGAGACCGGGTGGACTACGAGCGGAACCAAATATATATTTGGCAAAAATCACCTAACCTGAGAGCTCCTAATCAGCAAACCAATTCACAGAAGAAAAACATTCATCAAAAAATTGAATATCCTAGAAAATCGACTCCAAAGAGATCAATACTTAAAAACAAGTCTTAAGAAGCATAAAGTATGTCAGATGTGTCCGATACTGATAGTCGACAACAAGTGGTCTCCTTTACAACAGATGAAGATACCGATAGATACAGTGATCATACAGACTATGAAATCCGACACACCAGATTCCCTTCACGTCATCAAGAAGAAGCGTCAACATCTTATGATTTGAGGAGTTCAAAAAACTCCACAAAAGGGCAAGGCGCTCACCCAAAAGAAGGGCAAACAAAAAGGACGATAGATCAATAATTAGTGACAATAATGAACTGAATATTTTGGGAATAGAACTGACAAAGGGAGAAATGGGTATTCTTAATAAAGGGTTGAATTTCACAATAAAAGATGATTTTGATCTATTCAACACAATAATAGATCTCCAAAAATATGTTTGAAAATTATCCCTTAAGAAATTCTTTCTGTCTAAAAATAGGGCTGCCTCTGATGATTCTCCACTCGACAGTGTGAACAATCTTTGTCCATTGTCTCCAGTGGATTCAATCACCGACAATAAACTACATTTTGAAGAATATAGTACTTTATAAGACATGAATGATCTCTATGCTGAACAAGACACTATGGATACTCAAATTGTTGATGCTTCCGAACAATTCCTATTTTTGACAAATAGTAAACATTCACCCTTTAAAAATAAATCTGTTTTTTGTCCCTTTTTTTCTAAGGGACCACATTTGGAAACGTTCGAAAAGCTGGTAGAGAAAGATTGACAACTTTTAGCTAAAGGTTTCAGCTTCTCAGTATCTGGTCGTGACAATATATCCAAAGATGAACGTTTGCACATTTGTTCCCTTAGGGATAGACGGGATATAATTATAAAAAATGCAGACAATGGGGGAGCAGTAGTGGTGATGCATATAGATATGTATCATACCGAAGCCCTTAGACAACTTAACAACTTAGAAGCTTATTGTAAACTGGATCATGACCCCACTCAACTATATCTTGTGGAGATTGGGAAAATCATTGAACTGGGCAGGGAGCTGCGGGTTTTGTCACAACAAGAATCAACTTTCCTTTACAATCCATTTCCCACTGTGCCTATCTTCCACCATCTCCCAAAGATCCATAAGTCTCTGGTCTGCCCTCCTGGCAGACCTATTATATCGAGCATTGGATCTTTGGGAGATGGTGTTTCTAGATACATTGATTATTTTTTACAACCGTTGGTGAAAGAACTTCCTTCATACCTGAGAGACTCATTGGATTTGCTCTCGGATATCAAGGATATCACATGGTGTAACACATTTATGTGGGTCACACTAGATGTGACCTCTCTTTATACAATTATAGAGCACACATTGGGCATAAAAGCAGTCAGTCACTTCCTTAATCACTCCAATCTTCACTTGGCACAAATCACGTTTATTTTACATTGTGTTATGTTTTTGTTACAACACAATTATTTTTTATTTGACAAAGAATATTATTTACAGACACAAGGCACTGCAATGGGTACCTCATTTGCACTGTCCTATGTGAACCTGTTTATGGGATATTGGGAAACTTTACACATTTTCAGTGACACTAATCCATTTAGGAGATATATTAAATTCTATCGTCGCTACATTGACGACCTACTTATGATTTGGTGTGGGTATTTACAGACACTTTTTGCATTTTTTGAATACTTTGATTGTAACACCTATAATCTTAAATTTACTCATATGTATCATGACAATCACATTAATTATCTGGACTTACATCTTTATGTGGATGTTAACTTAAAGATACAAACGGATATTTGTAGAAAAGAGAATTCCCGCAACTCCCTGCTCAGAGCCAATAGCGCTCACCCTAGATCACTGCTAAAGGGTATCCCAAAAAGTCCATTTCTAAGACTAAGGAGGATTTGCTCTACGGTGGAATCCTTCCATTACAAGCTGAACAGCTTAGAATCAGATTTAAGAATCGTGGATACCACGACAGTGATCTGGAGTCAGATTTTAATCAAGCATTGCAAACTAATAGATCAGAACTCTTGGAGAGAGTCAAAGTGAAGAAACATACTTATCCTAGATTAAATGTATCATCCGAAAATAAAAGTCAAAACAAAGAGGTACCATTGTTTATTAAAGCATACTCAAAACAGGCAGAACAAATCAGATTTATTTTAAATAAACACTGGGACATTCTTCGTCTAGATACAGATCTAGACATACTTACCCAATCCAATCCAAGAATTGTATATAAAAAGGCCAAGACTATAGGTAACCACCTCTCTCCAAGTATGTTTAAAGTTAAAGAAACTAAGAGTATGAATATTCCTAAGGGTTTCTTCAAATGTGGTACTTGTAACCTTTGCAGATATGCATCACCCATTAAATCATTGAGAAATATATATACTGATCAAAGGTATAAAATCAACTCCTTCATGACTTGTAATACCAATTATGTTATCTATATTCTAAGATGTGAATGTGAGAGTTGTTATATTGGAAGAACCATAAGAGCTCTCAAGATAAGGATAAATGAACATTTGAGAACCATAAAAAAATAAGGATGAAAAATTCCCAGTTGCTCGTCACTTTATTCATTGTCCAAAAGGATCTATTAGTACTTTCTCATTTAGTGCCATTGAGCATATACAAATTCATCCCAGAGGGGGAGATAGAGAATCTCTCCTTAATTGTCGTGAGATGCATTGTATTTATACCCTTAGGACATTAGCTCCCAGGGGTATGAATGTTGACTGGGAATTGAAGCACTTCCTGAGATGATCTGTACTAACTGTATCAAGCATCACATGTTTCCTAGTTTATCATATTACAGGTTTTAAATATTGATCTCATGATTTGGACATTATCATTATGTATTTGATTATACTATATAATGTACTCTAGTTATCAATACTTATTCCATGCCCTCAATTTCTCTTTTGACTGTTTATAATGGACTAAAAATGTTCATACTATTTTTCCTGTCAATTTAATATTTGACAGATGAAATATAAAAAATATAAAATATAACTATTCTGTAGTCATACATGCTGATAGGATCTTGAATTGGAACATATACAGAGTATTAATTCATAAATTTAAATCCAAATCATGACCTCAACATATTGGATAGTATATGTTTATTCTTCTGCTTTTTCCTGTTCTCTAGTCTACTATCTTAGTTAATTTCTCCATTTCCTTAATTACATTTGAAATCTGCCTTTAATTGCAATTTATGGTTATTGCATTGTCACTAACATATAAATGTTTTAGCTAAATTTGACATGGATAAGACAATTTTCAGATAATGTACTTTAAAATTTGTAAGACATTAATCCATGTCATATTCCTCAATATTCCATTCTAGGTTTGCCCATTGTTTTTAACTTTCTTTATCATTATACAGTTTATCCTTAATAACAAACGCTATATATGCTTTTTGTTTTCATTTTATATACCTTTTCCTTTGTTATACAACTTCTGATGTTATTTTTATGTTATGTCTTCGTTTATATGCACCCCCGATCAGAGAATGTATGACTCAGAGCCCATCTCTCATTGTTTATTCACATCAGCCAATGAGATTGTTCTGGCCGAGTTTGCGCCACTGTGGTGATGCGTCATACATCAGCTGAGGGCTGGGAGATGCCTATATCAGCTGTTAGAGACCCGACTGTAAAACACTCTTTGACAAAGGTTCAGGCCATTTTGTACAGTAAAATGGAGCATGGTTAACTAAGTTTTCAATTTATGTGCTATGGCCTTGTTATGTGTGTGGGAAATTGCTAATAATTAACTTTTTTGCTGTTATTTGTATAAATGCAGCAACAGAGCTGCACGTGTTAGTTTAAATGATTCAATCATAAAAATAATTGCTTGTTGGGAGTCATAGCACTTCAGGTTGTATATAAGGCCTAACTTGGTGAGGGAATAACATATATTTTCTGGGTTTTTTTCAGGTGTTGGGAGGAAGGTGATTTATCCACTGGGAAGCTAAGAGATTGAGACAGTGATCAAACGATGTTAATTTGGATTTGACAGCAAAAAAATATTCAATTCATTAGTTTGGGCATAAGGAGCTTAAATGGAAACAAATTTTACCAGAGTTATTGTTGAATAATAAGGTTGCCAAATGTTATTTTTAATATGATATTGGCAATGTTTAGACTTTGGATTTAACTCATATAATCAAAAGGGATTTGGCTCAAGTTTCTGTTGCATTCCCTAAGGTAATTTTTGTTTGGTCCGCAATCGTGCCATGTTTAAAATGGTTGGTTCTGGGGTTTGTAAAATCTATTACTTATTTGGGGGCTATTACAGTAGATTACTTATTTGGGGGCTTAGTGAATCTTGAAAATAATATGATCCTGTTGGTTTCCTGTAACACTATTTCTATACCTTGGCATTATCATTCTAGATTTTATTTGACATGAAAAAAACACTTGTGTGATGCTCTGAAAAACTCAGGGCAAATCTTACTAAACTACCATTGATGTAGATATGATATTCAATGGTGTACCCTTCCAGTAACTGGATGAAAAGCACTAGAGTCTTCAGCACTTAATGTACTAACTGGAACAATCCCACTTTGCATTGCAGTAAAGATTAAACACTTCCTAGTGTCCAGACAATTATGTACATTGCTGATGAGAAATGAAATAAATGACTCACATGTAATTGTGCTTTCTTGGAGGTCAGCTTCCACGTGTCCTGGGGTACCACCGTGCAATCCTGTTGGTTTCCTGTAACACTGTTTCTATACCTTGGTATTATCATTCTAGATTTTATTTGAGTATTCTATTTTTATTAGTACATTACTTACAGTAACCTGCAGGATACATGTACATGTAACCCATGTCCCTCCCTGCCCCCTCCCTCTGGGAGAAGGACTGCATTACTGTCTTAGTATGGTGCTGAGGCATACCTGCTGGTTCAGGAGAGCTGAGTAGCCGCGATGGTAAGGGGCACCAGGAAAGGCTTTTGGGTGGTCTCTGGGTTCTTGCTCCTTGGTTCAGCAACTCCAGCTGTGATGGGCTCCTGGGATGCCGGATGTCAGCTCCCACCACATCACTCCCTACCCCTCCTGCCCAGGAACTGACACCAAGGCCAAGATATAGTGAACAAGTAGATTTATTGTACATGCTGCAGCAGCTCTTCATATAGCACAGTTGTTATAGTCCAACGTCCCAGGACTTCAGGTTGGTGCTTGCCCGGATAGTATGGGGCCTTGAGTCTTGGTGGTCCCCAGGCCTTTCGGCCTAGGGTGGGCCAGCTCATCCAAGCAATGGGAGAGGCTGACAGCCCATGCTCTCACCTTGGAAGACAGAGCAAGACTTCTCTATCTTTGCAACACCCACTGGTTACTTCAGGAAGGGGCGGGCTCATGGACTGTACCCATCACCGATAGACTTACACAGGCCATGAGTCACCACCTTACTTCCATCACTACCAAGAGGGTGAAAAGGGGGGTCAATGGCCCATAGATTAACCCATGAAGGCACTGAACTTTCTAGGGACTTATATCACACTGTGGAAAAAAAGAGGTACGTATTAATCCTGTGTGTAAAAAAATAAAATATGGTTTTATGTGGGGGTACAGGTTGTGGGTTGTGATTATTGAAATGTAGGCCATGTTTTTGTTTTTTTAAATACAGGAATGGTACCGCAGGCCAGCAGGGACCCACGGGGACCACCCAAGTAGCCACGGACGCCCATGGGGACCACCTGAGGACCTACAGACACCTGCGGATTGGAACCGGGGACCCCTATGGGGCCCCTGGGGACCCATGTGAACCACCCACCCCCAGACACCCGTGGGGATGACCCGGGGACCCCCAGACACCTGCGGAGACCACCCATGGACCCTATTGGGGCCCACGGGGACCACCTGGAGGCCCAAGGAGCCTAGCGGGGACCACCCGAGAGCTCCCAGAGACCCGTGGATACCCCCCCCAGGGTGCACAGTGGGGCCGGCGGACACCTGTCAGGACCACCCGGGACCCCCGCCGGCCTGTGGTATTAATCATGTGTGTAAAAAAATAAAATATGGTTTAATGAGGGGGTACAGGGGGTGGGTTGTGTTTTGGTGGTTATTACATATTTTAATTTAAATTGTATTACTAGTGTATTGTAACAGGGGTTCTCCGGAGCAGAACCTTGTTGAGTTGAGGTCCAGGGACCCCCTGCTTCCCGAGATACAGGCCCTGTTATGGGGTGCCTGTATCTCCTATGAATGTAAATGTCTCGTCACATGATCGGGACATTTCAATGCATAGGAGATACCGACACCCCATAACGGGGCCTGTATCACGGGAAGCAGGGGGTCTCTGGACCTGAAATCCATGCGGTTCAGCTCCGGAGACCCCCTGCTACATTATTGTCATGTTTAAAATTAAATAAAACCCCCGTGATTGCCTTTGAGAGGCGCGCAGTTAGAGTGACTGATTCAGCCTATCTCTTACTGTGCATCATCCTGTATTACAGACAGGCAGACCCAGTAGGACTCTCACAGAAGGGATCCCTGCTGTGTTAATCTGATGGGCCATTATAGTCTGCCCCGGCAAAACTAGTGAGGATCACGGACAACTCACGAAATCCATTTCTAGATTTGTTCGAATAACGGCCGCTGCATCTGTATTTAAACAAAGTAGTGTTAATCAAACATACTGTAAATGTGAAAAAGCACAAAATAATTAAATCACAAACTCCTCCCAAAGAATAAGTCAATAGAGGTGCATATAATTGTATCTTGACAAAGGTACATTTGCCCCAAAAATGTTGAACCCATTTCAATAAATATTTTATTATGAAGGAGTCGCCCAGCGTATCTCATATTTATCGCATTTCTGGTAGAGAAGATAAATCCACTACTGGTAGTATCCGATATCATTGTTGAAGTATTTGCATTGAGTGCATTTCTTTCACTTGTTTAGTTCGCTTAATCTACCATAACGGAATTGTTTACCAGTGCTTTCCATCTGTCAGTCTCATGCTTCAGTTTGAGATTCTCCACAAATTATCCATAACCTTTATATTTTAGACACTAAAAAAGGACAATATTTTGATTTGTTTAGAAAATAAATATTGTAACTGTTTGTAAACATTTAGGTGTGAGACTATAAGAAAAGCATTATGGGCCATATTTACAAGGTAGTGTTACTCCATATCACACAAACCTTACTGGAAGACAGCTTAAATAGAAATCCAAGTAAATAGGCCAAATTCAGTTAGGTCCGGAAATAATTGGACACTGATACAAGTTTTGTTATTTCGGCTGTGTACCAAAATAAATTCAAGTTACAGTTAAATAATGAATATGGGCTTAAAGTGCAGTCTATCAGCTTTAATTTGAGGGCATTCACATCCAAATTGGAGGAAGGGTTTAGGATCTCTTTAATATGTAGCCCCCTCTTTTTCAAGGGACCAAAAGTAATTGGACAATTGACTCAAAAGTTGTTTCATGGACAGGTGTGGGCTATTCCTTCGTTATTTCATCATCAATTAAGCAGTTAAAAGGTCTGGAGTTGATTCCAGGTGTGGCATTCACATTTGGAAGCTGTTGCTGTGAACTCACAACATGCGGTCAAAGGAGCTCTCAATGCAAGTGAAACAGGGCATCCTTAGGTTGCAAAAAAAGAAAAGAAAGTCCATCAGAGAGATAGCAGGAACATTGGGAGTGGCCAAATCAACAGTTTGGTGCATTCTGAGAAAAAAAGAACGCACTGGTGAGCTCTGCAACACAAAAAGGCCTGGACGTCCACGGAAGACAACAGTGGTGGATGATCGTAGGATCCTTTCCATGGTAAAGAAAAACCCCTTCACAACATCCAGCCAAGTGAAGAACACTCTCCAGGTGGTAGGCATATCATTATCCAAGTATACTGTAGCCAGGTCCCCTCCGGTCCCCCCGCTCTCCCGTTTTCCCTCTCCTCACCCGCACATATGGGGATGTTGCTGGCAGGGTGGCTCCTGCCGCAGGGTGCTGCCATGTTGGACGGCGCTTCACTTTACAGATGGACAATGACCAAAAACATACTGTGAAAGCAACCCAGGAGTTTTTTAAGGCAAAGAAGTGAAATATTCTGCAATGGCCGGGTCAATCACCTGATCTCTACCCGATCAAGTATGCATTTCACTTTCTGAAGACAAAACTTAAGGCAGGAAGACCCACAAACAAACAACTGAAGACAGCTACAGTAAGGGCCTGGCAAAGCATCACAAAGGAGGAAACCCAGCGTTTGGTGATGTCCATGTGTTCCAGACTTCAAGCAGTCATAGCCTGCAAAGGATTCTCGACAAAGTATTAAAAATTAACATTTTATTTATGATTGTGTTAATTTGTCCAATTTTATTTGAGCCCCTGAAAAAAGGGGACTGTGTATGAAAATGCTTGCAATTCCTAAACGTTTCATAAGATATTTTTGTTCAACCCCTTGAATTAAAGCTGAAAGTCTGCACTTCTATTGCATCTCCGTTGTTTCATTTCAAATTCATTGTGGTGGCATACAGAACCAAAATTATGAAAATTGTGCCAGTGTCCAATTATTTCCAGACCTAAATGTAGGTCCATATAATTACTAAGCAGTTTTATTCTATAAGACACTTTGAGGCCAATTTCGAATGACGTTGTAGCACAAAGTCATTGCGTAGGTGTAAATAACCATTTTGGGACAATAAGACCCCAAATTAGAGCTAGAAAAAAATAGGAACAAAATACAGATTACATGGGGGTTAACATAATGACTCAACAGGCAGAGCGAAGTCATACCGTATCTATTAAAAATGTGAAATGCAAATTTAATTTGCTAATTATTTCTTCAAATTTAAAAAAAAAAAAATAGAAAATTCGCCAAAACTTTGCTCAAGCGTTTTAGTCAAAAATGTTTTTTGATGGAACGTTGAAATTTGTTTGTAGTTTTATAAATTTAAAAATTTGGCCATCAAATCTATAATCAAACAGCATTCAGGCTCTCCTTACTGTAGGTCTTCTTTTAGGATCTGGCTGTAATTGACTTTACTTTGGCAAACTGCTGGAGAACTTTGAAAACGGTGCGTTTTTTTCTGCCGCTAAAAGCTGCAAGGTTTGGATGGTTCGCCAACTTGGGTGAAAACTTCCCACATCTCTATAGTCTATTTGTAATTTATTTAAATTCAAGTTCACCATGGCAGTACATAGGTTGAATAGTACCTGTCCAGTATTTGTTTTCAGAGTTGGAATAACAACTTCTTCTTAATTTAAGACACATTTTTAATTATTCATCTATAGGGACCAGGTGCGAATCAGGCTACACAATAAGAACCACGCATTTATATTCTGAAGCCATGGTCACATTTGCTAATCTATTGATGAGCAGACGCTACTTGGCAATGCTTCATATTCTTGAGAATAGACCAGGACCCCGGAGAAGGGAAATAATTTATTAGTCATTATTATTTGTTCAAATTGTAATCGTAATTAAATGTGAGTTTTCTTTTTCTCTTTACCTGCTGGCAGCTTGTTACTTGGTCATTGTGCTGCAGGACTTCTTTCTGCTAGGCTCAATTGTTGCAGACTGAGGTTATTTCCCCAAAAAGTCACTTTTGGAATGGTGTGGGCTGATGCGATGAAGCGTAAAACCTACCCAAACATGATTACTACACACAGATGTATGGTTGTTAAAGAAATTCAAATTATGTGTAGCAAAATGGCGCTAATCAAAGACCTTATCCAATTAGATTGTAAGCTCCTCGGAGCAGGGACTCCTCTTCCGAAATGTTACTTGTATGTCTGAAGCATTTATTCCCCTGACCTGATATTTGTATTATTTGTTATTTATATGATTGTCACGTGTATTACTGCTGTGAAGCGCTATGTACATTAATGCCGCTATATAAATAAAGACATACATATATACATGCATACATATATATATACCTTATGTTATAAAACTATAAACTAACGACTTTGTAGCTCCTAGTTCGAAATCAGCTCCAGTCCTAATCCCATAAATTGAAATGGCGCAGTGCAAACATTTGAATGCTACCACTATATTTGCGATTACGTCTAACCCTCTAGATCGGGGCGTCTCTCTGAAGGCACCTTATTCCACATTGACTTGAATGCACCAAAAAGGCCATATGTTTTGAGCCATGCTGGCAGGTGTTTTATGGAGTAGCACTTCTTAGTAATTGTGGCCCTATATATCAAAAATCCCTTGGTATTGGATATTGTGTTTTTTGCAACTCTGCTTTTTTTCCAACTTACATTAGGCAGAAGACACCCTAATGGTTAGTAATTTCACTTTATTGAGATTTTTCTATTCATAGTCTCTAGGCATAAGATATATCACATCAACCTGCATGATTTTAGTACCCTTTTGTAATTTTTTTATTTCACCGTTCTATTGCATATTTGCTGAAAAGAGATCTAAGATCAATACAGCATGATTCTGATGATTACTGGTGTGACACAAGGCATGAGCAAGATGTATTTCAATCAGGCTAAGGTCAATCCAAGATACATTGTGCCATTTACAGAACCCACCACTAATTACAACAGTGAATACTAAAATAATATGTTTGATTTTGCAGCTCATAGCCCTAATATACAATAGTTATTTCATATTTTTCTACAAACATATTTTACATTTGAAAGTGATTTATTTAATGTTATCACTGTTTGTCTAGTAAGCAGAATGTTGCATTCCTCATTATAAGGAAAATAACAGAAAATTGAATTTTCTTCCTCAGGGCACCTGGAGAATATTCAGTTTCCACTTATGCGTATATACCTTTTTTCTTCCCCTGAAGCTGTTGATGAAGGATTTCTGGTCTAATTTAGCCAGGTGATATATTGCACCAATTAATAATGTGAGCAAAGATTTAATTTGGCATAAAAATCACTTACATTTTCTGTCATATTTCCGCTGAGTTGTTACTCAAAAAATACACATTTTTCACATGATTAGTTCCAATTGCTTTTTGACTGTGCTATATACAGTATAAACCATGAAATCATAGTTTTGCAAAAAGAAAAAAAGTTCCACTGCTATTTCTTTTTTTGAAGGATTTGGTCAAAACAGACGCAAAGTAAATGATGTACCATGGTTGAGACAGTTTTGTATTTCCTTCATAAAAACGCTTTTGAGGCTCACATAGATGCCCTGTAAGAAACAAGTGTGACTTATATAGGAAAGTTAATAAATGGGGAAAAATTTAAAGACATTTTTGTCTTCTTAGATAGCAGGGTCAATATAACTGTCTATCAAAATAGTTTGGAATTAATGTCTCACTGCCACCATAGGCTGAAAGACTGTTCTATTGACTTGCCATTAAAGTATGTGACTAAAATATTTGCTCGAGTTCTCTTTATTTCTGTTTTATATTGCTGGAACATAAGAGACTACTTTATTATTCCAAACCACAACACTAGATTAAGTGCTGCATGCAATATTAACAGACCAGAAAATGATAGCACACCCAACCAGCTTTCTATGATCAAAACCTCTCAGCACATAATCTGACTCCACCATAGAGATCTGTCCTGTCCAGATGTAAATGATTCTGTCCCATTCAACACATTGATAGATGCTGCTTTTTCTTTTTTTTTATTGAGATGAAACACCGATACCATAACAATATAGCAACATAAAAACACAGTTAGTCATTAGACTTGTACCTTATCATTCTATAATATTGAGAAATATCTCATATTTCTCAATTACTTCGCTTTTGAGCACCGGCTTCCTTCTTTGATTTTTGCTTTGACTTTCAGATTCCTCCATTTTCCTGCTTTCTTAGGCCATTCTACCCACGTCCCAATAAAACACTAACAATAGTTTGGCTGTAGAATGGCCACGGCATTTATTAACATCACACAAACTTGCCAGCGAATATTTCCATAACTTAAACAGCTTAAACATACGTTTACCCAGAACATATCATGCCAGCCTTTGACCACTACGACCAATGTGCACATATCACTATCATTCCCAAAGGTTAGCACAAGGCTATCAGTATTGTTACTACCTTAACCCTACCCCCTTCGGGAGTCAAACCTGGCAAACTTCCATCCTCTGGCAAGCAAAACCCCGGCACGGCGAGCCCATTTTAAATCTAGAAAGGGCTCCACAGCCCACCAAGTGTCAATGCCCTTTCTATTCCATCTTGAATTGTCCACGGTAAAAATATCGAGCCCGATATCAGATAAGGGCACCCTGTATTCTTTTAACAGAACCGTATTATCCCCTTCCAATTCCTTGTGTCTCCTCACTATACCCCCCACTTTCTCACAAGCTTGTAAACTGCTGTATTTAACTTCTTCCTACTCCAATCAACTCAATCGTGCCTGATAATTCAAACTTTTGTAGTCGGCCTTTCTGCGTGAAAACAGACTGGGACAAACTATTAAACAACCCATGAGATGGAACAAACATGGAGTCCTCCATAAAAACCCCAGCACAAGAAATGTACTTCTAGTACTGTATTCTATTGAAAAGGGGTTAATAAATTATATATAATATTTAATTATAATCATTAAACTCATAGGTAGAACATAGATCATAATAATTGTTTTTATTTGTATAGCACTGACAGTATACACAGCACTGTACACAGAATTTTTAGCAGGCACAAGTCCCTGTCCCATAGAGCTCACAATCTATGTTTTTGGTGCAGGAGGCACAGGGAAATAAAGTTACTTGCCCAAGGTCACAAGGAGCTGACATCGGGAATTGAACCAGGCTCCAGTGCTTCAAACTCAGTGTCATTGGAATGAAGGAGTGGCTCAGTAAGTAAAGGCACAGACTCTGTAAACAAACATCACCGAACATTTAACCCCTTCCATGAATGACAGACACTGATACGAGTTCATACTTTTCCCAGACCATTGAATCCTTAGTCCTTAAGCATGTGACTGTAAATTGCAAAGCAGCAGGAAATAGTGAGAAAGATAAATAGAAAGTAGTGCTTACGATGGGGAAATGACTTTTTTGGCATGTCAGCAATCTGCAAACTGCCGAATGAAAATGAAAGTTTTTAAACCATTCACCCCGATTTTAATTTCAGCATTAGCTCTGTAGATATAAATCATAAACTGTTATACTTTTTTCCAAAGTATCCGCAGAATTCCCAAAAGGTAAAGTCACTAAGACCATGTTTATTCCTCACAATAAAATCGAAAGGCTAATTTAAATGAAACACAAGTGATTGCCTAGTAGCCAGATGCGTGTTTATAGGACTGAAACAGATGTTGCACTTGACTATGCCACAGATAAAGAGGTACATGTAGGTAATGTTAGAGGGAACGCTCGCTTCCTACTGGCCACTATATTAAGCAGGTTGCTGTAATTACTATAGAGCAGTTGGCAGTTTAATGCCTGGTAACACAAAGTATTAATAAAAGCAGAAAGTGTTTTAACTGTTCCATAAAGACAACCTATCCCATTTAACTCAAGCATCCACAATAAGGGTTACATGACATTAAAAAGCAAATGGCATCAGCTCAACATGATTATAATATCCACAGCACATACAGTAACAGAGAAAATGCATTACAGCTGGCTGTAAATAAAAAGTGCAGTGAACTGATGTGAGACTAAAGGAACATTGGGTCAATATTCTTACTACCTTCAATTTATCAAACATCTTGGTATTATTATTAAAATACACTGCAGCAAGAAACAGCACTAAATGTGTAAATGTGACCACTGTAGCATGGCAACTTTGATACATTACCCCTCCAAAAGACAGCAACACTATGAACTGTTAAGTCAATTTCATGTATTACACTTTAGATATGTTATAATAGATGCGTCGGTTATTATTTTTCTGTAATATCCGGAAGTAAAATACATGGGAAATCAGGTTGTATATGCAATAATGAGAAATGCAAGCGTTTGTTATTAGACAGGTTCAAAATGTAGAAATGTCACAAAAAAATTGCAAGCCAATTTGGGAGGACCGCTGTATATGTGTATTTATTTATTTATTTATTTAAGTACATTTATTTTCTATAAGCAACTAGGTATTGTAAAAATGTTATTAGGATGCCCAATATGTGTGTGTTAAAATATCATAACTGCAAATACCTAGCCACGTTTAAATGATCTTACTGTTAAGTTAAGTGGGGATGCACTAAATACAGTATGCTCGTGTTTATGCAGCATAAAACTACTATCTCTTGTACACATCACAAGTAATGGATTAGAGTCACAATCAATAATTTCATTCTTAAGGGCTTATTCTATATCTCCCAAAGTAGCTGATAAGGCTGTTTTCAAACAAAATTCCCTGTGGACTTCAGGGACAAATTTCATCTGAAAACAACCTGATCAGCTGCTTCGGCGGATATAGAATAAGTCTCTTAGTGTAGGAAGTATAAGTAGTAGCCATCTGAAGCCCTAACTAGCACTGTCAGCCGTGCTGAGAAAAGGCTATATTTCATGTGCATGTGCCGTCTTTCCATGCTGTTGGAGAAAGAACATTCAACTAAAACAACTTGCAAACCAGAATAGCAGAAACATGAATGCAGGAAGTGTGATTATCTTTGACCTTAACACATCATGTCTCAACCACTATGATATTTTTTTTCATGTTAAACAGTAGTCAAATTGTCAAGATGGCTTTTTGAGGCAAAGTTGCGTAATTTTCCCTATGTGAAACAGTAACCGCAGATTTGTAGACATGTATAATGTAAATTCCAGCAATGATGACTTTGAGATATTTTGGGGATTGTGGAATATTCACTGTAGATGATAAAAAAATTATACACCCTATCTTTCCTTTCCAAACAATAATGTGCAGCATTAACAAAATAAAAGGCTGTGGATATGTCAAATTATTCTGTTTCCTGTTCTTTTCCATATTTTTTTAATTGAATACACATTTTTGAAGTCTTATACATTTGTCAGTAGCTTCACTGACACTCGATAATGCCAGTTCAGACCTGGTGGTTTAAAATTAAGCAAAAAAATCAATTGATACCTACAATAGATACCATTACCGCATGCGCATACTGCCGCAAGTTGCTTACTTACAAAAGTCAAAAGCACAAATAAATTTAAAGCAAAGCTCCTTAATACAATACACAAGGTGATGCAGAATGTAGGACACTGAACATCAGTTTTGGACCAGTTGTCGCAAAAGATTTGACACTAAAGATGTACAAATCTATTGCAGTACACTTTGCAAATATTTTAAAACAGCTGCATGCTTTTTGCCAGTTTGCAATAGAGTGTGCTAAACTTTACGCTCCCAGGTTGATGACATTTGCGGTGTGTAGATTTCACATTCCTGCCACTTTGGGGTGCTTAGTACAGTATGTTAGATGTTCAGACAGGAGACCGAATTGTTGAGAGTTTTGCCAATGTTGCATGGTTTCGGCGAGAACCGAATGTCTAGTACCGTATTGTCTCTCTGACACACACATCTATGGAGATGGGTATATTACCCCGGTCAGGTGGCAAAACGGAGAGAGAACAGAGACTAAAAAGTAGGAGAAAAATATTAGGAAAAGTATAATTAAATATATTAATGCTATCTTGTCTTATATGTAGCTGTGCTATACAGAGAGTTTGTGAAGAACAAATTCTTTCCCTTAGAGCTTACATTGAGGTATGGCGATTTGCCCAAGGTCATAGGTAGTAAATTTCAGTCAGGCTCTCAAAGACAGTGATGTTCACATTACGACTAGAAAACACGTCATTTCTATTCGTGAGTGGTGTGGGGATTAGCAGCAGTGATACATATATTAAGTATCAATATCACTGTCATTTCCATTTGTGCTGCTTTATGCCTCAAAATATCTGCATTTAGATGGCACTTTCTTGAATAATGTCACAGTGTTGCAGTTTAGTTAATAATACACTGGCGACACACTTTATTCGAGCATGGCTAGTCCCACGAATTCGGGTATACCCGGGTGTATTGAGGTTTGTGACTGTTTTCTGCCCGAGTGCATTGAGGTATTTTCCAAGCAGGGATTGAAGCATTTTATTCCCGTTGGCTGCAATACTGCACAGTATATATATATATACTGCATTACAATTCATGAATTTATGCCATCTGGTAGACACGCGAAGCATTGCAGCCTATTAAATCCTAATCATTATCATTTAACAGATCAGCCGCCCGTCAGCCAGGCATGAACCCAGGCTGGGAAGGCAAACGCAACGGGGCTTGTCAGAGGTGAGGAGCGGCGCATTCCAGGTATCTGCCAGGTACATACTGGGTATTTGCTCGAATAAAGTGTGTCGGTGCAGTAGTTAATTTAACAGTTAACAGCTTGCATTATTAAGAACAGCAATGGATTTGCACAGTTCAGATTGCCTGCACATAAATTTATAGTAAAGCTTCACTGAATTTTAATTTTTTTTATTATCTTCAAGCAGTTATGACTTTTTGCCAGCTGAGCAATTATACTAAAACTACATTTTGTGTTGTTGAAAGGTTTTTGTTCAAAGAGACACTGGTGAGAGGCTAATTGCAAACCTTATTCTTTTGGGGAAATACGTTTCAAACTCTCCCCTATAATCTTGTGAATTTGGAAGTCCAATATGTGAAGAAAAGTGTCCCAATGATATAGACCCTTCTGATCCTTAAGTGCCAGATGGTCTAATGTGGCTTCCGCCGTGCGTTCCGTGATATGTGGAAAAAACACAAACAGAATAATAGTGTAATATGCCAACAAATGTTGCCCTAAGACTGAAACACATATAGATACAAACAGAATACTTATACAACGAATAAGACACACAATACAAGACAAGACACTACCCAACAATTATGACAAACAATAGCAAGGCTGAAATTAATAAAATTAATAAAATTGTTTGTATCTTGTATTCTGATTTGTACCAATCAGTATTGTCACCAGGCAGCATAGCCCACCATTGGGGGGCATATTTCTAAAGGTATATCACTTATCATTCTCTAGCGCTTATCATACACCTCCTTTTTTTCTGTTAACTCTCCCCTATGCCTTTTTTGGAACATTTTATTTGAGTGCCTCCATCAGTTTTGCAAGCACATTGCTTGTGGGACATCACTTTCCTTTCCTCATTCTCTTTCACCCTTGGTGGCACATGCATCAAGTGCCTGTAGGGGCTATTGCACCAGTCAGGTGTTAACATCCATTTACGTCAATGACCCCTACTGGCACTTCCTGCATGTGCTCCTTAGTACCGTACAGTGGACTTTATCACTGCAGTTGAGCCACCATTTCACAGAGAGGATTGCAGAGACATAAAGGGCCATATTTACTAAGCAGAATTCTGCCATATGACCTCTCATGAGCTGGAAATGACCCGACTGCCCATTGAAGTCCAAATAGCTTCCTTTGATAGTTCAATTTTTTTTAACTTGTGAATTCAAGCACAGAGAGTTGCAGAAAACTGTACATTTCAGAAATTACAGGTCTCTTTGTGAACATGTAAAAATAGGCCAAAAAAATGTGATTAACATTTTTTGGAATTCCTATCAAATCGAATTCTAGGTCTATTAAAACTAGGTGGGTTATTCGCTAAATTCTCCAGGCTGCAGGAGTAGGGAAAAAGCAGTACAAAAGTTACGTTCAATGGGAATCCTTTTGTTTGATAAATATTGCGCTGTTTTCGGTTTGTTGGTCAATTTCAAATGAGTGTATAGCATACACTTTTACCTTAAATTAGCCATTACAAAAAGTTAAATGCCATGATAGGAGGTACCCTATAATAAAAACCACAAATAGGTGAAACTGCTACATACAAAGTAACCATGTTCATCGGTATGCGCTTGACTACGGGAGATAATTGAGTTGTTCAGAAGATGTTGTTGGCGAGTAGGGTCATAAACCTTTATTTTCTCTGAATGGTGAGTAGAAATGGGTTCAATATCTTTCACTTTTCACTCAGTATTTTTTCAGGGCAATCTGAGTGTATATATGTTCATTATACACCTTTTCGGCACTTAGGCGTAGATCCTTAGAAGATCGTTCATTTTTTAACATTACGTTATCTCATTGTAACATTTTCATATCCATAATGCATATCCCCAAAGCTGCTAAATGCCACAGTATGTTGTTCAGCCATTTTTCTTACAAATAAGGGAACCTTCAATTTTAACAGATCTTAGGCTTCTTCATACGCAAATCATGTGGTAATGAGCACTTTACCTACCAACAGAGATCCTCAGACCTTGGTTACTGTTAAGGTTATGCTAATAACGTAACCATATTTAGCACCTGCTGAAAGCTGCCCTTACTCACTTCTAAACCCTAAGGAGCATTGTGTTATTTCTCCAAATAGCCTACAAGGGGAAAGGGAAGGTCTTAAGTAGTACCCATATTAATAGCGTGATTGCAGGAATTAACCCTTTCATGAAATGTGTTATACTAACAGATTTATGGTGGAACATATAAATAGCTGAAACACAGCCGCAATTTTATATATATATATATATATATATATATATATATATATATATATATATATATATATATATATACTAAACCACAAAAATGAAAAGAGAACCCTCATATAAAGCACTCAGACATGTTATCCAAAATATGAAAATTTATTTATTAGATCATAAAAATCAAAAACTTAACATAAACCATATCACACATACACATCAACAAACATAATACTGTTATCACTAAAACGAGCCTGCCTACTGTACTCCCCAATATAAATAGAGGACAAGTGAACAGAACTGGCTGAATGCAAACCCAGTGAATGCACAGAGAAAACCCCTCAATATGAAATAAACCACACAGGGGACAAAGTACCCTGAGTGATTACAACCGGCCGGTTATAGGGAGGGGAAAGAAAAACTAATGATGAAACCCAGAATACATACTGCACATATACTGCACCGACACACTTTATTCGAGCAAATACCCGGTATGTACCTGGCAGATACCTGGAATGCGCCGCTCCTCACCTCTGACAAGCCCCGTTGCATTTGCCTTCCCAGCCTGGGTTCATGCCTGGCTGATGGGCGGCTGATCTGTTAAATGATAATGATTAGGATTTAATAGGCTGCAATGCTTCGCGTGTCTACCAGATGGCATAAATTCATGAATTGTAATGCAGTATATATATATGTAGTGTGCAGTATTGCAGCCAACGGGAATAAAATGCTTCAATCCCTGCCGGAAAATAACTCAATGCACTCGGGCAGAAAACAGTCACAAACCTCAATACACCCGGGTATACCCGAATTCGTGGGACTAGCCGAGCTCGAATAAAGTGTGTCACCAGTGTATGGCTCAAAATTAAACCATACCAAGCTTAATACTCAGAGGGCACCCTAAATAACATCAGTAGGCATTCATTCATATAACCATGCATGCACCTCAAAGCATCAAAGAAACAAAGATGTATTACATTTCTCCACTACCTAAATATTTCAAGGCTGCAAACATTGCCTGCATGGTGGAAATCCCACCTATACCCAGTTAAAGAAATATATGTTTCTGTGGCAATGCTGAAGTACTGAGAGATCAAGACCTCAGTGCAACTGTGCACTAATTATACATACACAAATCTTCAAGGTCTATAGCAATGGGTGAATGCAGAAACACACACATACATATATATATATATATATATATATATATATATATATATATATATATATATATATATATACATACTTTTATTAGGGATTAGCTATAATATGTTGTTTAATGATTAAAGTGAATGATAAATATGTTTATTTGGCCTACTATTGTATATATAATTTATGGTATAAAGTATGAGTTTACCAGCATGAATCTACATACTGTACAACAGGTTCAAGATTCATAGCAGTCTCTGACACTTATGTTTACTTTGTGTAAATTTGGTCAAGATACTCTCTCATACTACCTCAGGCTTTCAAGCTGCTTGGGGCAGTGAGTCATAACACCTGTATGACTCAGCTGTTCATTGCTGTGTCCACTAATAGTGCTGCCTGAGTATCCTTAAATAAAAGTAACATGAAAATAAAACAAAATATGTCCTCATATAATTATTAGTATGTGAAAAACGTGGTGGTGTTTCATGTATATGTATTATACTGTTAAAGACCGAAATGGTAAAGCACGCAAAAAAAAGTTAATTATATAATTAGGGACAAATGTATCATCCTTGGGAATGAAGAAACATGGACAAATACCCTGATTGTTCTACACTCAAATATTTACTGCAACATTTTGTATAGGTGTGTATTCAGGAATCTGAAATGGTAATGCAGAACTGTAGGATTCGCCAATACTGTATGTAGTTATCTATTTAAGGGATATGTACCAAGAGGACGCAATGGGGCACCAAAACATTTTGGAAGTTTGCGCTGGCATCAAATGTATAAAACTTACAGTACTATGCTCTTTTTTTCTACACCCGACACTCAGCACAGAGATTTTTAGAGCAATATCAGATGTGGCAGATTTAAATAGTGCAAGCAAAGGAAAGCTAAACCAATTGCAGACCGTATATAAGCTCATTAACACTGGAATCATACTGCAAAATGTTCCTTTTTAATTTGACAGTATTCAAACATGATGTAGTTCATTTTAATACCAGCTTCTCAAAACATTTTGTCAGTAGCCTCCTGTGACTGTCACATAGTACAATGCTGTACAAAGTGCTAAATATAATTTTACAGTAGACACAGGTAGACAGCTGAAGTAAATTTAAAAAAAAAAGACATATAGTAAGCCCACCACCAACACCTTAATTTGTGTCAGCTTCAAAAACAGCAAGGGCCGGCCCGTCCATTAGGCGATCTAAGCAGTCGCCTAGGGTGCAAAGGTCCTAGGGGCGCATGCAACCCCGATAGCTACGCCACCTCTGTTCTGCCGCCCTGCTTCTCCTACAAAATTGAGCATCATATGACATCACAAATGGTTGCCATGGAAACGAGATGGCGTTTGACATCGCAACGTCAAATGACTTCATGGCATTGCATTACCACGGTAATGCACCGCCATACAACGTCACATTGGTGATGTCCGCGGCGTCATTTGATGCTGAATTCTGAAGGAGAAGCCAGACGGCAGGCACTGGCAAGTGCCAAAGAGCGACGGATTTGTAAATCCGCCGCTGAAAACACCACTGTTTATTTTATTTTTGGGTCTTAAATTTTAAGTTTCATGAAACCCTTGCACCGGCCTGGATTGCCCTAGCGCCGGCCAGCCCATTGTTAAGCAACAGTAGCCAATCCCACATCATGTGTCATCATCAAGAGTGCATAGCCCTTGTACTGGTAGTGACACATTGGGAAAGGCAAGAAAATCTCCTCAGCATCAGAAACAGCATCACACAATGTTACCAACAGAAAACGGAGGTGGAGAAGAATAATACCTAGGCTGCGGCCAGGCTGGGAGCATGCGCGCTAGTGCTCGAGCGCCGTGACATCATGCTGTCTGTTTGGTCATGCTGTTCCTGGCCAGCTAGTTGCACGCGTACGGGGGGTGTAGTGAAGCGCAGCCATGACGTCACAGAGCTGGTTCACCCTCATTGAGTAAACCGCTCACGTGATGCGCCAGCGAGCGGCATAAACAATTTTGCAGGTGGCACCCTAGGCAAGTCTAGTATGAAGTCCATTCTAGAGTATATATATATATCTTGTGGAGGTATGGAAATCCCAATCAAAGAGTGCAATCATGCATATAAATGCCCCAATGTACAAGGGCAACCTCCTATTATCAAGACAGTTCAGATTGATGTACTCACATATGAATGAAACAGTTTCTTCTCCTTTGGTGTAGTCCACTCTATTATAAGGGGGATCGCATGGGGACTCTGCAACTTCACTTCTCTTCGGTGCTGCGTCGCCATGGCAACGCTGCGTTGACGCTCCGGGGTCATGTGACGTCACTTTGGCATGGCAATGTGATGTCACGTGACCCCGCAGCATCATTTGATGCCGGAGAGGAGGTAAGGGAGGGGGGGGCGCTAGCAGGGAGGGCTGTAGCAGGATTTTACATTCACAAGCTACGCTGTTAATGAGGATGAGCTGACTAAGCTACCACCAGTGCTATCCTGTGTAAGGCATATTACTTGCACCATTTATCCCCATGTACTTCCTAGTATTGTATATCAGGGGTGCGCACACTTGGGGGCACGGGTTTTTCTAGGGGGGAGCGGCAGTTACAGAGGCCCCACGCTCTTCCCCATGGCATTTAAATTAAATACCGGGGGAGGTGTGAGGCCTCTGTAACTTCTCTTACCTGCTCTCAGCCGGCTCTTCAGCAATGCGTCACCATGACAATGCGGTTCAAATGGCAACACTACGTCACATGACATTGTCACATCATATGACGCCGCCAAAGCCAGAGAGCAGGTAAGGAGGGGGGAGCACGAGCAGAGGGGGAGAGCAGACAGGGGGGCACGAACAGACAAGTTTGTGCACCCCTAGTGTATATCACCAACACCACCTCAATCATCGTAAACACACTGTCCAGTGGACAGTATCCAACTTGACAGTGGAATAATTGCTATTTTAGTGCTACAGCGGCTCTATGAGCAGCACAAAGCTGTGAAATATTTATATATATAAAACAGATACAACTCCAAGCTCATTAAGGGGGCATACCAGTTGTTGCCCAACCTGTGACCTGATAGGAGAGCTGTGTGGACTAGTGAAGCCATTTGAGGAGGCCACAGTTCTGGTCAGCAGTGACAAATATCCTTTGTTTGCATGTAACCTAAGTGTAAGGCTAATGATAATGCTGATTTGGTGTTAAGTAGATGGTGAATGCTGGCCACAGTGGAAGGAGATTTTATCCCGATATAGTATTCATGAAACTGAAATCGATGTTGTTTCCATCTAAACAAAAGGTAGTATAGGCAGCACACACCTCATCAAGAGAAGGGGTCTGTGAGTGTACAAAAAATCTCTTTATTCTGTCGATATGGATAAAAACAGGAGATACAAAAAACTCGCCTACTCGTTTGCGCCACACGGGTGTTTTATCAATGAGTATCAGACACTCGTAAGTATTCCCCTAAACACTCTTCCGTGATCCGGGCACTCTCACAAACATGAAACGCGTCAGGACGGCCATGAACCTAATGTTAGTTATGTGGTGAGCAGTGGCCAATCCTACAGAGAGAAAGATTGTCATTTAACTGTAAATAAAACATATACTATAAAGGTAAATTACAAAAAACTAGTCTGATTTTGATGTAAGGAAGATAATATTACTCCATTATACTAACTTTCATGTATAATCTATTATAATACGGAAAGTGTATTTAAAAACATTGAGAGAAAACAAACCTCAATACACACCATTGTAACCTCCATGCTACTGTAGAACAACACCCGACATATAGTCAATCATAAATGTATGGTCAAATCATTTGCTAGTTCCTAAATATCAAGAATTCACATATAATTATAGGAGAATTATTGTATACATATACACACAGGTACGAAAGAACCCCAACATACAGTATATACAGTATTACACAAAATTATCCTTAAGAACATTAAAAAATATATACTATATATATATATATATATATATATATATATATATATATATATATATATATATATATATATATATATATACTGTATATATATATATATATATATATATATATATATATATATATATATATATATATACTGTATATATATATACAGTATATATATATATAGTATATATATACAGTATATATATACTGTATATATATATATATATATATATATATATATATATATATATATATATATATATATATATATATATATATATACTGTATACTATATACAAGAGACAGTCCTGTTGGCGAACATTTCTCTGACTCTGGCCATAAGATGAACGATCTGAGGGTTGCCATACTCAAAGGTAATCTTAAAACACCGAAAGAGAGACGGTTGCATGAATACAAATTTATGCAACTGTTCGGGACACTTAACGGTGTCCTAAACAAAGATCGAAATTTTATGAGTTATTACTGACACAAGTCAACTCTCTCCCCATGAGCGCTTAAGACCATGTCTGTACATACTGTGCTATATGTATGCACACACAGCTGTCTCTTACACATACCTATACTCCTTGTTTTTCCATCCCTATACACCAATAGGGACCACATAGTATCCACACACACTTCCAGTTATGCTACTATCTCTCACATTTCCACACCTGACCACACCATTTATATTAACTCCCACTCCACACACCCCTTTTGTAAAGCACTGTATACACTGTGGGCTCTACATTCATTTATATTCACACAGATATACACACACACTCTTACATCACTTACTTTCAGGAACAATTTAACACCTCTAGCCATAAATCTCATCCACACCGGGGGAAGGACAAGCACAGATTACATTCAAAGAGACACTGTTTTTAAGAATACCCTTTGCTTGCTTCATTCATTGTAACATCGCCGGAAGAAGAGATCAGTGTATCTCGAAAGCTCGCACAAATAAAAGCATTTCGTTAGACACAGAACGGTATCATCTATTTATTTTTTGATTATTGAAGCTCGGCTAACACGGTACTGATACATCTACATATATATACATGTCTATTAAAATATAAGTTTTTAACCATTTTTTGTTGGTGTTAGCCCCAATTTTTGCAGCTGTGTTCCGCTCCAATCTCTGTATTGTTTTCTCTTTTATATCTTTATATGCTTACTATTGAAGTGCTGGCTGCCTTGTTTAATATATATATATATATACCCACCATAACCTTAATAGTGGTGGTTATTACCTACTCTTATCTCATTTGAGCAAATGTCAGCAAGCCAACCTCACACTGATGATACCCATCAAGGTTGAAACATGTCTGTGAGTGGGTTTACTGACTATGCATCTCCCAAGCCCTTGCTTAAAAGCTGTGTTTAAAGCAGCATGCATTGGCTAAGGGTTGCTCATGTAATGTGAGCATGAGATAAAAAGTGGCACTGTGTGCTCATTTGCATGTCATTTCCCAGAATCCCTTGCTGCAGTGGAAGTGCTGTTTGCTGGGTGATAATGGTGAAAGACAGGGTTGCAGACCTGTCTAAGACATGCAAATGAATATACAGGAATAGTTACAGTTGCTTTATGCTTTACTGTGGAGGGTTTTAATCACTTTTTTTACCCACCATAACCTTAATAGTGGTGGTGATTACCTACTCTTATCTCATTTGAGCAAATGTCAGCAAGCCAACCTCACACTGATGATACCCATCAAGGTTGAAACATGTCTGTGAGTGGGTTGACTGACTTTGCATCTCCCAAGCCCTTGCTTAAAAGCTGTGTTTAAAGCAGCATGCATTGGCTAAGGGTTGCTCATGTAATGTGAGCATGAGACAAAAAGTGGCACTGTGTGCTTATTTGCATGTCAATTCCCAGAATCCCTTGCTGCAGTGGAAGTGCTGTTTGCTGGGTGATAATGGTGAAAGACAGGGTTGCAGACCTGTCTAAGACATGCAAATGAATATACAGGAATATTTACAGTTGCTATATATATATATATATATATATATATTAAACAAGGCAGTCAGCACTTCAATAGTAAGCATATAAAGATATAAAAGAGAAAACAATACAGAGATTGGAGCGGAACACAGCTGCAAAAATTGGGGCTAACACCAACAAAAAATGGTTAAAAACTTATATTTTAATAGACATGGTAAACGGAGAACATCAGGTAAACATTCTGACGCGTTTCAGGCAAACGTCCTTTTTCAAAGAGTGGGTTCGCGTCTGATCATACTCACATTCTTATAGATGATCCCCCCCTCCAATCACGGACGACGCAACACAAATTTGGCGCGAAAAGCATAGAGACAGATCCTATTGGAGGATCCCCTGTATTTATATAGATAGTGGCAAAGGCTTCACTAAATTAAAGGTAGTCTACATCTAGTGCTCCACCAAAGGACTGATTCTGATATACCAACACAATCAACTAAAATATTTTGTTCAACTGATGATGCCAGCATTTATTATTAAAAAAATAGCATTTCAATGATCTGCTTCGAACAGCTCATATTTAAATGAGAAAATTAGGTTTGTAATCTCATTTATCTAAGAGATAACCAGCAGTTACAGAAAGTTTGAATAATGTAGAGAGAGCAAAATATAATAAACCATGCTCTTATTATATTCAGCATACAGTACATTTAAATTATTTATTATATGTTATTATTTAGTGATGTATCAGCCTGTAGGCTACCAGTGTTTATAGTTTCAGGATGGGTGAATAAAAGATTCCACGAAAATGGCCGCGAAACTAATATTATGCTGCTTACTTTTTCACCAAGCCAAATGACAGAGATACAAGTTATATGAGTACTGTTGCTTAAATTAATGGTCTTATAATAAATAAAGAAGATATTCCTTTGTGCCATTATGTGAATATGACTCATGATGTACTGAAAAGCCCTCTGGTGGCCTGGACTCAAGTTACAACAAATGCACAATTAAACTTTTTATGTTCACTAATATATATTTAAAAAAAGGCATATTATTTATTAAAGTGCAATAGTGAACTATGGCACAAGAAACCCCTAATGACTTGAACAGGCTTTAATGAATAACCCCCATTGTGTATATATTTTTTCACCCTTAAAATCATCTATTTATATTACAAAGTACTGTAAATGTGCACAATGTATGCTTTTGGCATACGTTTGTGAATATTGCACACTATACAGCTATGTCACATATTGGTGGAAGAAGTCGACTCTCCTGAGTCATTAGTCGGATATCTGAAATGAATGAAATACTAATCATTTATATGACTTCCATATGTCTTTTGCAATGTTCCATGTGTACTTTTGCAGCTATTTGCCAATTACTTTGGTGGAGAGTCTTTTGACTTTTGCCAGCTCAGTGGTGAATTCATCTTGTGGGAGACATACTTTACAGGAATGGTAACAGCAACATTGTCCCTAGTTAGTTCACTATATGCTAAGCCAAGGGTGCGCAAATTGGGGGTGCAAGATTTTCTGGGGGGGCGCGGTAGTTATAGAGGTCCTGCGCTCTCCCCCAAGGTATTTAAATTAAATGCCGGGGGACTGCGTGAGGCCTCTATAACTTACCTTCCAGCGACGCGTCGTCATGGTAACTCGCAAATGACGTAGCGGGGTCATGTTACCATGGCAACGTGATGTCACATGACCTCAGGCTTCATTTGATGCCGGGGTCGAGCTGGTGGGGAGCCGCAGAGCCGCAGAGGAGAGCAGGCAGAGGTGCATACGGGGAAACGTGATGGCGCACCCCTGTGCTAAGCAATGACTGGAAATATATGTAAGCCTGCTGAATAATTTAGGATTTTTCTACAGAGGCCCCCATAACAGCAAGTTCCTTTGCCTAAAAGTCAAACTGTAAAGGAGGTGAACCACAAACTAACTAATAACGCTCTCTATCAGCGCTTGATCCAATTAGGCTAATGTGATATAGATATCAAACAAAATGTGCGTGATATAACAAATATGTGAAACAGCTGCCAAGGGGACAGCAAACAATAGGCAGTCCCAAATCTAACATAACATATGAAAATACAAAAAGCTAGGTCCCCGGCGCTAATGGGTTAAAGTCCACAATACCATGATCCAAGATACGGTCCTTGATGGAAAAGACAGTCCTGGCAATGGGTGGGTTAACCAATGCAATTTCAGAGTTGCTTTGATGGTCTTCAGAATGGCCCCAGATGTTCTCTGCAATGAATAAAAAAGAGACACACCAATTGCGCAGTATATAAAAAACCACAGCCCCAACTAGGATGGAAATAACCCTAACTTACAAGATAATTTCTTGTACATTCAGGGGAGAGAATCTGTGCAGTGTCGCGTTCCAACCTCAATATCCATGAACCCCACGTGGCTACAGTCGGATGGTTTCTCTTGTACTTGGTAGTGCCCTCAGGAATTCTGCATAGGCCCCCACAGCAAGCATGTAGAGAAATAAATACAGCCTAGTGTAAAAACGTACTTACACTTTTATTACATAAAAACAAACATACTACCATAACTTAGAATTTGTATTGGTAGCAAATGTGACCAACAGATGCCGTCCGCAACCTGCTACAGTCCGGCTGGAACAATGGACCCACGCAGTCGTGCACTACTCGCCGATTGATGACGTTAGCAGCGCGGGTCAGTCTCAAGCGCCGGAAGGTACAGCAGTGGAGAGGCATACAGGTGGGATACTAAGCTCCTCCTCCCTACGCGTTTCGTGACGCAATGTCACTTCCTCAGGGGGTGTGGGAGCTTGGTCACTGGACTCTTTATATATGCAGTGTGATTGATAGACATGCCCACTAATGGGCGTGAATTTAAGATTGACAGATCAAAACGGACACTAGCTAGCTGACAATGTTACCTGAAAGCTGCTGGGGTTAAGGTGTACCTTTACTGCCATAACTATCCTAAAACATATTTTAACAATAAAAATATATAATGAACAATAAAATGATATTGTGGTGGTTACTTATTTCACTTAATAAGAATACAAGATGAGAAAAAATGTGAAAAAATGAGAAAAAATGTGCTAAAAGCCAGACATCCTAATAGCTAAGATTCTTTCAAAAATGCTGCTAAATTGAAGTCTACATTAAGGCCTAGGGGAGACAGAGTTTTAAGAACATATATCCAATAACTCTCACGCTTGGATATAATGCCAAGTCTGTCTCCCCCACGCCAACTAGGCTTCGGATTGTCAATGCCCATGCAGGTTAGGCCCTCTGGATTTTGATTGTGCTTCAATCTGAAATGATTGGAGACACTATGGGTTTCGAGACCCCTTTTAATGTTATAGATGTGCTCGGCAAACCGCCGTTTGAGGGGTCTCCCTGTACGGCCAACATATTGTAACCCACATGGGCATTGCAGCAAATACACACAAAAATCAGTCTTACAATTAATAAAGGTTTCTATATCATAAGAAATTCCAGTAACGTTGGATTTAAAACATTTGCTTTTAAAGCTATGTTTGCATCCAATACACTTTGAACAGACATAGTACCCTTTTAAATTATTAAGCCAGGTGACATGGCGGTCTCTAAGGTTATCAAGAGGGCAACTGGGGGACAAACGGGATTTTAAATTCCTGGCCCGTTTATATACTATTTCAGGTTTTTTTGGGAGATGGTTCTTAAGGATCGGATCCCTTTGAAGGATGCCCCAATGTTTTTTGAAAACCTGTGATATGATGGGAGCCAAACGACTATATTGGGTGACAAACATGGGGAACTGGTCCCTTCCTTGGGGTTTAGATCTCGCTGAGTCCTTACAAATAAGGGTTCTCCTGTCTATTTTGTCAACCTCAGTTATAGCTAAATCTATATCTCGTTTCTTGTAGTCTCGCTCCAAGAATCTCTCCCTAAGTTCGCTAACCTGATGTTTATATACCTTTTCATTGGAGCAATTACGCTTAATTCTTAGTGCTTGGCCCTTGGGAATGTTTTGTAGCCACTTGGGGTGATGGTGGCTGGACGCCAATAGATAAGTGTTGGCGTCTACTTCCTTATGATAGGTTTTTGTTTGAATGGTATTCTTATCAATATACAGAGAAAGATCAAGGAAATTAATACTTGTTTTATCGTGACTAAAGGTAAACCTCAGATTTAATTCGTTGTTATTAAGATATTCCTTAAAACAAACAAGTTCTTCAGGTGAACCCTTCCAGACACAAGGCACATCATCGATGTATCTTTTCCAAAGCACCAGGTTTGCACCAAATGGGTTGGAGGTCCATATATTATCCTCCTCCCATATGAACATGAATAAATTCGCATAACTTGGTGCAAACCTGGTGCCCATCGTGGTGCCGCATGTCTGGAGGTAAAATTCACGGTCATGGCAAAAATAGTTGTGGGTCAAGATAAATCTTATTCCATCTAGAATAAACAATCTTAGTTTTTCATCCACAGTCCTAGTCCCTTTCTAGAACTCTCTTTATGGCACTTAGTCCCATCTCATGATCTATCACTATATAAAGTGATACCACGTCACATGTAACCCAACAGCATTCCTCAGTCCACACAAGTTCTTGAAGTGTGGTCAATACAAGTGACGGGTCTCTTAGATATGAAGGGACCTGTATGACATACCTCTGGAGGAGAAAGTCCAGAAATTGAGAGAGATTTGATGTAACGGAACGGATCCCAGAAATTATGGGTCTTCCGGGGGGTCTAGTTAAACTTTTATGGATTTTCGGGATGAAATAGAAAACTGGAATCCTGGGTTGTTCTATAGTCAGGAATTCCAGTTCTCGTTTGGTGATAATCTCATCCCGAAATCCTTGATCTAAATGTAACACCAATTCCTCTTTGAAGAGATCCGTTGGGTTAATCTCCAATCTCTGGTAAGTGGTGCTATCATTTAGAATTCTCAATGACTCCTCTTTATAATAAGAGTTCATCACAACTACCCCTCCCCTTTGTCCGCCGCCTTTATGACAATATTTGTAATTGCCTTCAAGGGATTTCACCGCATCTTTTTCTTCTCTACTCAAATTTTGCCTAGGACATTTAAAATTCAGGCTTGCCTTCTCTAGATCAGAGATCACCATCTCTGCAAATGTATCAATGTAATTCCCCTTAACCGCTTTTGGATAGAATATTGACGTTTTCTTGAAGGGTGTGATTGGTGGCTTAGCCGTCAAGTCATTAGGACCCGGCGCAGTCACTGATCTAGTCACAGCATCCTTCATGAAATATTTTTTCAGGGTAATTTTTCTTAAAAATTTGTGTACGTCTACAAAGGTGTTGAACATATTCGGTCCATTTACAGGGGCAAAATTTAGGCCCCTAGAAAGGACATCAAGTTCTACTTTTTGGAGGTGGGTATCACTTATATTAAATACGTTACTTTTTACCAATCCCTTCCTCTGTCTGATCTTTTTCTT
Source organism: Ascaphus truei (assembly GCF_040206685.1). NCBI lineage: Eukaryota > Metazoa > Chordata > Amphibia > Anura > Ascaphidae > Ascaphus > Ascaphus truei. The sequence goes on from NC_134486.1 coordinate 142,864,936, forward strand.
TCTCTTTCTCTTCCTTTACCCTCCTCTCTTTCCTCTGACTCTTCCATTCTTGACCTTTTCTTTTCTATTCTTACAGGATTTTGTCTCCCTGATTGGCCCCTGGGGCCTCTCCACCATTCTTGAAATGGTGCTCGGCCCTGGCGATGGTCTAAAAAAGAATTTTGTCTAGAGTTAGTTGCATCATGGGGTCTATCAATCGGGGATCTATCCCTATAGTGATAATTGGTGGGGTGACGGTCAGCGGGGTGGCTCCCATTATCGCTAAAATTAGTCTTCTCATACTGAGTGCCTTTCTTTTTATTCCTATTGGGATTAGGTGTTGGATTAGTGTTGGGTTTGTCTTTAAGAGGCTTTCCACCCTATACCTCCTTTGCTCCAATGTCAGATTTTTCACTTATAGTGGAGTTAATCCTCTCTCTAGGATTAGTTTCAACAGGAACAACCTCGTGCCCTCTGATCTCTACTTCACTAATTGTAATAACTTTTTCTGTTTTCCAATTTCTCTGTCTGTTCTCACCATAATCGTGTTTATCTCTTGCGAATTTTTTAAGTTTTGTAAGCTTAACATCCTTTTCAGTTTTATCCAATCTTGAAATTACCTTATCCTCTAATAATTTATATTCTGCCATCTCCATGGAAGGTTCTAGCTGTTCCTTGATAAGGTTAATTTCTTTATCCAGACTCTCTAAAGTACTGGCTCTCTGCTTAATAAGTAATAACATAAGGTCCACCGAACAAGTATCCAATATAAAATTCCACTCCTTTAAAAACTTCTCATCATCTTGATCTGAGGTGGGGGGCTTTAACACCCTGAGCCCTCTAGGTATTCTCTTCTGATCAAGATATTGCTTGAGTGTATGGGTTTCCCAGACTTGTCTCATTTCTAGTGTTGGAAGTAATAAAAGTGTAAGTACGTTTTTACACTAGGCTGTATTTATTTCTCTACACGCATGCTGTGGGGGCCTATGCTTAATTCCTGAAGGCACTACCAAGTACAAGAGAAACCATCCGACTGTAACCACGTGGGGTTCGTGGATATTGAGGTTGGAACGCGACACAGCACAGATTCTCTCCCGTGAATGTACAAGAAATTATCTTGTAAGTTAGGGTTATTTCCATCCTAGTTGGGGCTGTGGTTTTTTATATACTGCGCATTTGGTGTGTCTCTTTTTTATTCATTGCAGAGAACATCTGGGGCCATTCTGAAGACCATCAAAGCCACTCTGAAATTGCATTGGTTAACCCACCCATTGCCAGGACTGTCCTTTCCATCAAGGACTGTATCTTGGATCATGGTATTGTGGACTTTAACCCATTAGCGCCGGGGACCTAGCTTTTTGTATTTTCATATGTAAAGGAGGTGAACCTTAGTTACAGTATGATGTGCTATTGGTCTTTGTTTTTTAACAGTATGATCATTCCATAAATCATAAATTGTCGAACTGAATGAACTTGGGCATGTAAGAGTCGTAATAGATAATGCTAATCTTAAAGTATCTGTTCAGTAAATGTGGATAATTTAATAAATGTCAAACATGACTGGAAAAAAATGAGATAACAAAAAAAACTGCCAATGAGGCTGCTAGATATTAACATAATCATCATGTTCTGTTGTACTAATTCAAGAAGGGGGGTTATTTCGGAAGAAAATGAAATACCTGACTCTATAACAGGATAAACTCCAAGAATGCGCCTTCTGTGTTAAATATTTACCATGTCTCATAAACTGATTCACACAGGTTTTCAGACATAATGATAATATAGTAAATTTATATTCACAGATCGTACAAGCAGGGCCGGCTTGATGGCTGTGCCGTTGGTGCCATGACAATGGGACATCACGCGCTATGACAACAGGATGCCCTGTGGTGCCACGTTATCATGACAAAGTGACACCGCATGATGCTGCAAAGTCATGTTGTCATGGCAACTCTACTTGACGTCGCGGAGCCATGACGACGGAATGTTGAGTAGATGCCGCCGGTTGAAGGTAACAGCTGAGGCCCCGCACATGTCCTTGCACCGAGCCCCACAAACATCCCAGCCGGCCCTGTGTACAAGTGACCAATCAAATCTCCTCTTAATTTGCTCAATGTTCACAAAAGACATATGCCCTGCTTCTTTCACTATATTCCCCCTCCTCCTGATTTCCTCTATCAGATGTGCTGCCTTGCTGACACCCGAACGGTCTGTAACAGGATCGTTACTGGCGGTGTGGGGAGACAAGTTGGAGGTAATGATCCTGAGATAGATGAATGTACCATTGCATTGGCCGGTGAGCCAGAGGATCTGATGAGAACTCCGAATCAGTAGTGGAAATCAACGAGGATCCTATGGAAGGACCCTCTTCTAACTCAACCAGAGATCAAGGAGCACGGGTAATGGGCCTGTGCCGCATGTACCCACCCCAGTGGCTTAAGCAAGCCATCCTCTGGACCCCAGGAGTCCAAGTTTTGTGCCAAGTAGAGACTTTACAGAGATTGAATTGTCATTTAGAGATGGGGCAATGCCCCCGGATTATGATAGAATTTTTTAAGGGGTGGATACCGAAGAAGAGCCCCGCATGAGTCAGCGAATGAGACGTCCTCCCACTAGAGTGGCTTACGATCAGTTAGGGCACCCCACTATGAGTCTCAGCAGCTGGCACGGAGCAAACTTGCCTCCATTATCACCATGTTCACTGAGTTATTCAATCTCGTTTAACGTTATGCATGTGTTAAGTTGTATCATACAAACTGCATTTTTATTGTGTAACTTGTTTGAGTGCATGTGTGAGAATGTGGCCAGGTCTCCCTCTGGGCTCCCTTTGCCCCCCCCCCCCCCTTGCCTCCGTTGCGGCTGGAGAGAGTTGTGGGCAGTTAGGGTGGCGAGCGGGTCGCCGGAGGTCCGCGGTGGCTAATTTGCAGAGCGCCCCCACCATTTTGAGTATGCTCAGTACAACCGAGGCAGCGTGGCAATTACAAGCACCAGGCGCATGGGCAGTGTAGCACAAGCGGCAGCCATTACAGGCACAGGGCTCCACAGGGACTACATGCCCCATAATGCCCCAGGGCTGTGAATCACATGCAGGCACACAGCCAATAGGGCTGAGAGGAGTTCCCTGCTGCAATTAGACAATTAGATACATTTGGTGCGCTGGGACCTCACGCTTGAGTCGGGATCCAGAGGCAGAACAGAGAGGTAGTGTCCAGGGAGAAGTGCTTCCATGGACTAGGCCTAGCTTTGCCCCGTAGGCCCCAGATAGGCCTCGATCACCATCAGCTTGTGGCTGCTGCAGGGAAGGCCCACAGTTAGGGACACTTCCCCAGTAGTATGTACATTGCGTGTGTTGTATGCTATAATCTTTTGTTATATTATGTGTCCAATAAATACTTTATATCATATCCTGGTGTGCAATTACTGGCTACATTGTCTTGGGAGGGGCTATCCCACTGTCTGCTGATCCTTCCCAGGTGGAGGCGCTGTAACCTACTGATTAGCTACACCCCAGGCTCCCTGCAGTGGAGGATCAGGCCTCCTGTGAGCCTAAAACCCAAAGAAAGGAGATCAACTTATTGTGTACAAAAATAAATAGTATGCGCAGTCCCAAGATTCCCTCTGTATCTATATAAAGATGTATTTATCCCTCTGCTGCTCCCACTCTCCCGTGATCAGCGGGGTCAAACCGGAACATATACACAAAAAGGAAGCGCAAAAGAGAAAAGAACCATCAGTCAATATTCCAAAGCTTTATAAATTGACTCAAAATAACAATATCACATAAAATATATGAATAAAAAAGATCACACAGGATCTGAACACCCACACAGTCTATGCACAATGGTGAATTCTCAATTCAAAACCCACAGAACTACAACAAGGTAAGTACAGGGTGCAGAAGATTATATTACTGCCTACATATGAAGGAGAACACCCCTAGTGCTAGACCACTGGGTATCCGCAACAGGCTGGGCTTCCATCGTCACGATTGATTGGGTAATTTGTGTGCAGCTCTGACGATCTAGCTAGTCGTCAACAGCACCTAGCATTGATTGGAAAGGTTTTTTTATCAGTAATGTACTCCCATAGGCTGAGGAAATGTTGGTCTTGCTATAAAAAGCAACCATGGGAGCAAGTAGGACATACCTCCTGACGAAGCGTCATATGACGCCAAACACATAGAGGTAACGTCATCACGCAGCAGGGAGCGAATGTGACGACGGAAGCCCAACTTATTGTATAAGCATTAATCCTGTGAGCCTATCAGGTAACACACCACACATAGTCACCCTAGACAAAGGGGAAAGTGGGCAACATTTATATATGATAACCACAATTAAAACTGTAACCAAGACTTGGCTCTCTCAGTCTCACTCTGTAGTAAGAATCAGCCCCCCTCTCTTATGGTGGTCTTTCTTTCCCCCACACTACTCAGCCTGGAGAAGATGATGTCAATATAGTAAAAGATTGTTTCCCAGATCGTATCTTCAAATAGTGATAAACCTTATATTACAGTAGGTCATTCAATTGGATACTTCTCCGCTATCTATATAATGGAATATCAATTCCTAAGCTGTTCAGTAATTTTATTTATAGCGTGTGGGATGTACTATATGCTTCCCAAATAGGTTCTGAGTAAGTGCTTATTTACTTATGTTATCATAACAATTGAATCTTTAGATGTATCTTTCTAAGTTCTATATGCAGTATCGAATAGATGATTGCTGTGTGCTGGAATTGGTCGTATTGTAGTAGCTTGATAGAGGTTGAACAAATGATGAAAAAATATAGAAAAATATACCATGGAAAAAAATATATTTAATAAAAGAATGAAAAATAAAAAAAATATATAAAATTAATTACACTCATAGCCACCTAATTGTTATTGCGCTTCCAAAACAACTTGATTTGCCAAAGAGCCATTTAAATCTCCCTTCTTTTTAACCCTTCGGTCAGCGTTCGTGGGAGCTGCTCTGAGTTTGCTACGAACCTGCTGCCTCCCCAACTTGTGCACAGATGGGTGCGGTCGGACCGGCGTCAGATTCCTCCAGAGGTGTGCGTGGCAGCTTCGTTTACACCGGGCGTCAGAGCATGGTAGGCAGATTTGGATTCCGTGCGATTTCACAAATGTATGGTGGCCTGTGAGGATCAATCCTACGCGTTTCGCTATGACGCTTCCTCAGGGATTTGGACTCATTGGATAACATGCTGTTCTTAAATAGTGTCCCACATTTCAATCCACTAACTATTCCAGGTGATTCAAGGTGTGCAAATTGGGAAAAACTCATTCATTTACTGTGAGTGTACTAAACGTTAAAAATCACATAGAACGTGCATAAACAGATATTATTACATTACAAAAGTCTTCAGTAAAAGGATGATATGTGCATCCATAACTATCATTAATCAATACCATAGTGATAATTACTTAGACTGATAGGAAAAAACAGGATTCCCATTGTCAAATTTAATAAAATCATAACATATAAATTCTCAAACCTAATGGATCAACCATAACTCACTGGAGCATCAGTCTTATCATGCCTAAACAACATATAATCCTAGACATGTAATAGAGGCAGAGATTGGCTGTATTACTTAATTGTATATCTAGAAAATAACATTGATTGTAAATTTCTTTACTTTACAAGAAATTTTGTTTTTCACTTACTCCAAGAAAAAGACATTTAACCACTACAGCGTTAAGGATTTGTGCCACTTATGTCTCATCAATCCCAGTGTACACATTAACAATAGTCAATATAGATCAATTTATATGTATAGATGCTTGTGTGCAAGCAGCAAACTGTTGATCCCTTTAATTTCTATTGTGTGTTTTATTGGGGAAGATTGTAGAACCGTCTAAAAGACAATTTTAAGGAAAAAGTTGTTCCATACCATAATTCAAGGTAGCAAGGGATATATATATATTATATATATATATATATATATATATATACAGTATATATATACAGTATATATATATATATATATATATATATATATATATATATATAAACACACTCAAAATGTGTGGGTAGGGGCATGCACACAGCATCAAGGATGATGGGAGCTCTCTGAATCAGCACCAGAGACTCCGCCGTGATTGCAGATTAATTCGCCCTCTAAACCACCGGAAAAGCCATAAAAATAACTTCCCCCATCGGCGGAGCCCTCAAGGATGCCTTTGTCAAGGAAAGACCGCAAGCCAGCGACACCCTCTGTCTCCCTTTACATCCATAGGGCTGCCACTCCGGGTCCCGAGATCCAAGATGGCTCCCATGGAGGCACGCATGTGCACGCGCATCCACAGGCACAGGAAGAACTGCAACAAGAAGAAGGAAACTTTAAAGACAAAAAAGATGAACAAGAAACAGTAAAACACCCAAATCAACCCAAAAGCCTTAAAAGACTTATTTAAAGAGATGCAAGGGGTGTTTCAAGTGGCTCTGGACAAAGCTGTGGCTGAATTTAAAACAGGTTTAACTTCTCTGACAAAACAAACAGTACAGCTGGAAAACAAACTTGAAGAATCTCTGTAGAGCCAGGGCTCAATGGAGGAAGAATTGTTCCAACTTAGCGATGAGATCAGGAACCTGAATTATACCGTAGAATAGATGGTCTGGAGAACTGGGAAAGGAGGCAAAATCTGAGAATAAGAAACATCCCTGAAACAGTTGAACAGGGTAAGTTACAACCCTGGAAACAGAAGAAAAAACAGCGCAAAAAAACCATAGTGAAGTATATTAAAAATCAATTTATGGGATAAAGGTGAGTGTTGCACGTACATCAATGTAAAAATTACACAGCATAACATGTTAGGGACATGTTACCACTCGGCGGGAACAGCAGGACACGGGCAGATGTGACTGGAACGTCCTTCCTCTGGTCGCTGGTATCCAGGATCGGTAAGTACAACTCCGCTTGAGAAGCCTTCCCGTGTACTGAAGATACTGCAGCCGTCAGTTCAGAAGGGGTGATCTCCTGATCAGTTCCGGGTTATTCCGCGTGTGCGTGTGACGTCATCTAGTGGCGTCCCTCTGTCGGTCGCATCTCACCGCGTCTCACCACACTGAATAGTGTATCGAGTGAGCAGAAAGTCCCGAACAAGTCCCGAACAAAGCTGGTGCAATAAAATAAAGCCGCAATGGGAATAGAATAAGAAAATAAAGGAAGCGCCCTCTCCTACGTGTTTTGTATCGAAATACTTCTTCAGGGAATAATGGAGGAAGTTCCGGGGTGGTTCATATACTCTCAGCTCTCATGCGATAGGCCAAACTGAGTGAGCTCAACTCCCCCCACCTGGAGAGACAGAAGCTCATCCCATGGCCAATCGCACGCTCTATGGCGTCTCTAAGGTTATCAAGAGGGCAACTGGGGGACAAACGGGATTTTAAATTCCTGGCCCGTTTATATACTATTTCAGGTTTTTTTGGGAGATGGTTCTTAAGGATCGGATCCCTTTGAAGGATGCCCCAATGTTTTTTGAAAACCTGTGATATGATGGGAGCCAAACGACTATATTGGGTGACAAACATGGGGAACTGGTCCCTTCCTTGGGGTTTAGATCTCGCTGAGTCCTTACAAATAAGGGTTCTCCTGTCTATTTTGTCAACCTCAGTTATAGCTAAATCTATATCTCGTTTCTTGTAGTCTCGCTCCAAGAATCTCTCCCTAAGTTCGCTAACCTGATGTTTATATACCTTTTCATTGGAGCAATTACGCTTAATTCTTAGTGCTTGGCCCTTGGGAATGTTTTGTAGCCACTTGGGGTGATGGTGGCTGGACGCCAATAGATAAGTGTTGGCGTCTACTTCCTTATGATAGGTTTTTGTTTGAATGGTATTCTTATCAATATACAGAGAAAGATCAAGGAAATTAATACTTGTTTTATCGTGACTAAAGGTAAACCTCAGATTTAATTCGTTGTTATTAAGATATTCCTTAAAACAAACAAGTTCTTCAGGTGAACCCTTCCAGACACAAGGCACATCATCGATGTATCTTTTCCAAAGCACCAGGTTTGCACCAAATGGGTTGGAGGTCCATATATTATCCTCCTCCCATATGAACATGAATAAATTCGCATAACTTGGTGCAAACCTGGTGCCCATCGTGGTGCCGCATGTCTGGAGGTAAAATTCACGGTCATGGCAAAAATAGTTGTGGGTCAAGATAAATCTTATTCCATCTAGAATAAACAATCTTAGTTTTTCATCCACAGTCCTAGTCCCTTTCTAGAACTCTCTTTATGGCACTTAGTCCCATCTCATGATCTATCACTATATAAAGTGATACCACGTCACATGTAACCCAACAGCATTCCTCAGTCCACACAAGTTCTTGAAGTGTGGTCAATACAAGTGACGGGTCTCTTAGATATGAAGGGACCTGTATGACATACCTCTGGAGGAGAAAGTCCAGAAATTGAGAGAGATTTGATGTAACGGAACGGATCCCAGAAATTATGGGTCTTCCGGGGGGTCTAGTTAAACTTTTATGGATTTTCGGGATGAAATAGAAAACTGGAATCCTGGGTTGTTCTATAGTCAGGAATTCCAGTTCTCGTTTGGTGATAATCTCATCCCGAAATCCTTGATCTAAATGTAACACCAATTCCTCTTTGAAGAGATCCGTTGGGTTAATCTCCAATCTCTGGTAAGTGGTGCTATCATTTAGAATTCTCAATGACTCCTCTTTATAATAAGAGTTCATCACAACTACCCCTCCCCTTTGTCCGCCGCCTTTATGACAATATTTGTAATTGCCTTCAAGGGATTTCACCGCATCTTTTTCTTCTCTACTCAAATTTTGCCTAGGACATTTAAAATTCAGGCTTGCCTTCTCTAGATCAGAGATCACCATCTCTGCAAATGTATCAATGTAATTCCCCTTAACCGCTTTTGGATAGAATATTGACGTTTTCTTGAAGGGTGTGATTGGTGGCTTAGCCGTCAAGTCATTAGGACCCGGCGCAGTCACTGATCTAGTCACAGCATCCTTCATGAAATATTTTTTCAGGGTAATTTTTCTTAAAAATTTGTGTACGTCTACAAAGGTGTTGAACATATTCGGTCCATTTACAGGGGCAAAATTTAGGCCCCTAGAAAGGACATCAAGTTCTACTTTTTGGAGGTGGGTATCACTTATATTAAATACGTTACTTTTTACCAATCCCTTCCTCTGTCTGATCTTTTTCTTTCTCTTTCTCTTCCTTTACCCTCCTCTCTTTCCTCTGACTCTTCCATTCTTGACCTTTTCTTTTCTATTCTTACAGGATTTTGTCTCCCTGATTGGCCCCTGGGGCCTCTCCACCATTCTTGAAATGGTGCTCGGCCCTGGCGATGGTCTAAAAAAGAATTTTGTCTAGAGTTAGTTGCATCATGGGGTCTATCAATCGGGGATCTATCCCTATAGTGATAATTGGTGGGGTGACGGTCAGCGGGGTGGCTCCCATTATCGCTAAAATTAGTCTTCTCATACTGAGTGCCTTTCTTTTTATTCCTATTGGGATTAGGTGTTGGATTAGTGTTGGGTTTGTCTTTAAGAGGCTTTCCACCCTATACCTCCTTTGCTCCAATGTCAGATTTTTCACTTATAGTGGAGTTAATCCTCTCTCTAGGATTAGTTTCAACAGGAACAACCTCGTGCCCTCTGATCTCTACTTCACTAATTGTAATAACTTTTTCTGTTTTCCAATTTCTCTGTCTGTTCTCACCATAATCGTGTTTATCTCTTGCGAATTTTTTAAGTTTTGTAAGCTTAACATCCTTTTCAGTTTTATCCAATCTTGAAATTACCTTATCCTCTAATAATTTATATTCTGCCATCTCCATGGAAGGTTCTAGCTGTTCCTTGATAAGGTTAATTTCTTTATCCAGACTCTCTAAAGTACTGGCTCTCTGCTTAATAAGTAATAACATAAGGTCCACCGAACAAGTATCCAATATAAAATTCCACTCCTTTAAAAACTTCTCATCATCTTGATCTGAGGTGGGGGGCTTTAACACCCTGAGCCCTCTAGGTATTCTCTTCTGATCAAGATATTGCTTGAGTGTATGGGTTTCCCAGACTTGTCTCATTTCTAGTGTTGGAAGTAATAAAAGTGTAAGTACGTTTTTACACTAGGCTGTATTTATTTCTCTACACGCATGCTGTGGGGGCCTATGCTTAATTCCTGAAGGCACTACCAAGTACAAGAGAAACCATCCGACTGTAACCACGTGGGGTTCGTGGATATTGAGGTTGGAACGCGACACAGCACAGATTCTCTCCCGTGAATGTACAAGAAATTATCTTGTAAGTTAGGGTTATTTCCATCCTAGTTGGGGCTGTGGTTTTTTATATACTGCGCATTTGGTGTGTCTCTTTTTTATTCATTGCAGAGAACATCTGGGGCCATTCTGAAGACCATCAAAGCCACTCTGAAATTGCATTGGTTAACCCACCCATTGCCAGGACTGTCTTTTCCATCAAGGACTGTATCTTGGATCATGGTATTGTGGACTTTAACCCATTAGCGCCGGGGACCTAGCTTTTTGTATTTTCATATGTAAAGGAGGTGAACCTTAGTTACAGTATGATGTGCTATTGGTCTTTGTTTTTTAACAGTATGATCATTCCATAAATCATAAATTGTCGAACTGAATGAACTTGGGCATGTAAGAGTCGTAATAGATAATGCTAATCTTAAAGTATCTGTTCAGTAAATGTGGATAATTTAATAAATGTCAAACATGACTGGAAAAAAATGAGATAACAAAAAAAACTGCCAATGAGGCTGCTAGATATTAACATAATCATCATGTTCTGTTGTACTAATTCAAGAAGGGGGGTTATTTCGGAAGAAAATGAAATACCTGACTCTATAACAGGATAAACTCCAAGAATGCGCCTTCTGTGTTAAATATTTACCATGTCTCATAAACTGATTCTCACAGGTTTTCAGACATAATGATAATATAGTAAATTTATATTCACAGATCGTACAAGCAGGGCCGGCTTGATGGCTGTGCCGTTGGTGCCATGACAATGGGACATCACGCGCTATGACAACAGGATGCCCTGTGGTGCCACGTTATCATGACAAAGTGACACCGCATGATGCTGCAAAGTCATGTTGTCATGGCAACTCTACTTGACGTCGCGGAGCCATGACGACGGAATGTTGAGTAGATGCCGCCGGTTGAAGGTAACAGCTGAGGCCCCGCACATGTCCTTGCACCGAGCCCCACAAACATCCCAGCCGGCCCTGTGTACAAGTGACCAATCAAATCTCCTCTTAATTTGCTCAATGTTCACAAAAGACATATGCCCTGCTTCTTTCACTATATTCCCCCTCCTCCTGATTTCCTCTATCAGATGTGCTGCCTTGCTGACACCCGAACGGTCTGTAACAGGATCGTTACTGGCGGTGTGGGGAGACAAGTTGGAGGTAATGATCCTGAGATAGATGAATGTACCATTGCATTGGCCGGTGAGCCAGAGGATCTGATGAGAACTCCGAATCAGTAGTGGAAATCAACGAGGATCCTATGGAAGGACCCTCTTCTAACTCAACCAGAGATCAAGGAGCACGGGTAATGGGCCTGTGCCGCATGTACCCACCCCAGTGGCTTAAGCAAGCCATCCTCTGGACCCCAGGAGTCCAAGTTTTGTGCCAAGTAGAGACTTTACAGAGATTGAATTGTCATTTAGAGATGGGGCAATGCCCCCGGATTATGATAGAATTTTTTAAGGGGTGGATACCGAAGAAGAGCCCCGCATGAGTCAGCGAATGAGACGTCCTCCCACTAGAGTGGCTTACGATCAGTTAGGGCACCCCACTATGAGTCTCAGCAGCTGGCACGGAGCAAACTTGCCTCCATTATCACCATGTTCACTGAGTTATTCAATCTCGTTTAACGTTATGCATGTGTTAAGTTGTATCATACAAACTGCATTTTTATTGTGTAACTTGTTTGAGTGCATGTGTGAGAATGTGGCCAGGTCTCCCTCTGGGCTCCCTTTGCCCCCCCCCCCTTGCCTCTGTTGCGGCTGGAGAGAGTTGTGGGCAGTTAGGGTGGCGAGCGGGTCGCCGGAGGTCCGCGGTGGCTAATTTGCAGAGCGCCCCCACCATTTTGAGTATGCTCAGTACAACCGAGGCAGCGTGGCAATTACAAGCACCAGGCGCATGGGCAGTGTAGCACAAGCGGCAGCCATTACAGGCACAGGGCTCCACAGGGACTACATGCCCCATAATGCCCCAGGGCTGTGAATCACATGCAGGCACACAGCCAATAGGGCTGAGAGGAGTTCCCTGCTGCAATTAGACAATTAGATACATTTGGTGCGCTGGGACCTCACGCTTGAGTCGGGATCCAGAGGCAGAACAGAGAGGTAGTGTCCAGGGAGAAGTGCTTCCATGGACTAGGCCTAGCTTTGCCCCGTAGGCCCCAGATAGGCCTCGATCACCATCAGCTTGTGGCTGCTGCAGGGAAGGCCCACAGTTAGGGACACTTCCCCAGTAGTATGTACATTGCGTGTGTTGTATGCTATAATCTTTTGTTATATTATGTGTCCAATAAATACTTTATATCATATCCTGGTGTGCAATTACTGGCTACATTGTCTTGGGAGGGGCTATCCCACTGTCTGCTGATCCTTCCCAGGTGGAGGCGCTGTAACCTACTGATTAGCTACACCCCAGGCTCCCTGCAGTGGAGGATCAGGCCTCCTGTGAGCCTAAAACCCAAAGAAAGGAGATCAACTTATTGTGTACAAAAATAAATAGTATGCGCAGTCCCAAGATTCCCTCTGTATCTATATAAAGATGTATTTATCCCTCTGCTGCTCCCACTCTCCCGTGATCAGCGGGGTCAAACCGGAACATATACACAAAAAGGAAGCGCAAAAGAGAAAAGAACCATCAGTCAATATTCCAAAGCTTTATAAATTGACTCAAAATAACAATATCACATAAAATATATGAATAAAAAAGATCACACAGGATCTGAACACCCACACAGTCTATGCACAATGGTGAATTCTCAATTCAAAACCCACAGAACTACAACAAGGTAAGTACAGGGTGCAGAAGATTATATTACTGCCTACATATGAAGGAGAACACCCCTAGTGCTAGACCACTGGGTATCCGCAACAGGCTGGGCTTCCATCGTCACGATTGATTGGGTAATTTGTGTGCAGCTCTGACGATCTAGCTAGTCGTCAACAGCACCTAGCATTGATTGGAAAGGTTTTTTTATCAGTAATGTACTCCCATAGGCTGAGGAAATGTTGGTCTTGCTATAAAAAGCAACCATGGGAGCAAGTAGGACATACCTCCTGACGAAGCGTCATATGACGCCAAACACATAGAGGTAACGTCATCACGCAGCAGGGAGCGAATGTGACGACGGAAGCCCAACTTATTGTATAAGCATTAATCCTGTGAGCCTATCAGGTAACACACCACACATAGTCACCCTAGACAAAGGGGAAAGTGGGCAACATTTATATATGATAACCACAATTAAAACTGTAACCAAGACTTGGCTCTCTCAGTCTCACTCTGTAGTAAGAATCAGCCCCCCTCTCTTATGGTGGTCTTTCTTTCCCCCACACTACTCAGCCTGGAGAAGATGATGTCAATATAGTAAAAGATTGTTTCCCAGATCGTATCTTCAAATAGTGATAAACCTTATATTACAGTAGGTCATTCAATTGGATACTTCTCCGCTATCTATATAATGGAATATCAATTCCTAAGCTGTTCAGTAATTTTATTTATAGCGTGTGGGATGTACTATATGCTTCCCAAATAGGTTCTGAGTAAGTGCTTATTTACTTATGTTATCATAACAATTGAATCTTTAGATGTATCTTTCTAAGTTCTATATGCAGTATCGAATAGATGATTGCTGTGTGCTGGAATTGGTCGTATTGTAGTAGCTTGATAGAGGTTGAACAAATGATGAAAAAATATAGAAAAATATACCATGGAAAAAAATATATTTAATAAAAGAATGAAAAATAAAAAAAATATATAAAATTAATTACACTCATAGCCACCTAATTGTTATTGCGCTTCCAAAACAACTTGATTTGCCAAAGAGCCATTTAAATCTCCCTTCTTTTTAACCCTTCGGTCAGCGTTCGTGGGAGCTGCTCTGAGTTTGCTACGAACCTGCTGCCTCCCCAACTTGTGCACAGATGGGTGCGGTCGGACCGGCGTCAGATTCCTCCAGAGGTGTGCGTGGCAGCTTCGTTTACACCGGGCGTCAGAGCATGGTAGGCAGATTTGGATTCCGTGCGATTTCACAAATGTATGGTGGCCTGTGAGGATCAATCCTACGCGTTTCGCTATGACGCTTCCTCAGGGATTTGGACTCATTGGATAACATGCTGTTCTTAAATAGTGTCCCACATTTCAATCCACTAACTATTCCAGGTGATTCAAGGTGTGCAAATTGGGAAAAACTCATTCATTTACTGTGAGTGTACTAAACGTTAAAAATCACATAGAACGTGCATAAACAGATATTATTACATTACAAAAGTCTTCAGTAAAAGGATGATATGTGCATCCATAACTATCATTAATCAATACCATAGTGATAATTACTTAGACTGATAGGAAAAAACAGGATTCCCATTGTCAAATTTAATAAAATCATAACATATAAATTCTCAAACCTAATGGATCAACCATAACTCACTGGAGCATCAGTCTTATCATGCCTAAACAACATATAATCCTAGACATGTAATAGAGGCAGAGATTGGCTGTATTACTTAATTGTATATCTAGAAAATAACATTGATTGTAAATTTCTTTACTTTACAAGAAATTTTGTTTTTCACTTACTCCAAGAAAAAGACATTTAACCACTACAGCGTTAAGGATTTGTGCCACTTATGTCTCATCAATCCCAGTGTACACATTAACAATAGTCAATATAGATCAATTTATATGTATAGATGCTTGTGTGCAAGCAGCAAACTGTTGATCCCTTTAATTTCTATTGTGTGTTTTATTGGGGAAGATTGTAGAACCGTCTAAAAGACAATTTTAAGGAAAAAGTTGTTCCATACCATAATTCAAGGTAGCAAGGGATATATATATATTATATATATATATATATATATATATATATATATATATATATATATATATATATATATATATATATATATACAGTATATATATACAGTATATATATATATATATATATATATATATAAACACACTCAAAATGTGTGGGTAGGGGCATGCACACAGCATCAAGGATGATGGGAGCTCTCTGAATCAGCACCAGAGACTCCGCCGTGATTGCAGATTAATTCGCCCTCTAAACCACCGGAAAAGCCATAAAAATAACTTCCCCCATCGGCGGAGCCCTCAAGGATGCCTTTGTCAAGGAAAGACCGCAAGCCAGCGACACCCTCTGTCTCCCTTTACATCCATAGGGCTGCCACTCCGGGTCCCGAGATCCAAGATGGCTCCCATGGAGGCACGCATGTGCACGCGCATCCACAGGCACAGGAAGAACTGCAACAAGAAGAAGGAAACTTTAAAGACAAAAAAGATGAACAAGAAACAGTAAAACACCCAAATCAACCCAAAAGCCTTAAAAGACTTATTTAAAGAGATGCAAGGGGTGTTTCAAGTGGCTCTGGACAAAGCTGTGGCTGAATTTAAAACAGGTTTAACTTCTCTGACAAAACAAACAGTACAGCTGGAAAACAAACTTGAAGAATCTCTGTAGAGCCAGGGCTCAATGGAGGAAGAATTGTTCCAACTTAGCGATGAGATCAGGAACCTGAATTATACCGTAGAATAGATGGTCTGGAGAACTGGGAAAGGAGGCAAAATCTGAGAATAAGAAACATCCCTGAAACAGTTGAACAGGGTAAGTTACAACCCTGGAAACAGAAGAAAAAACAGCGCAAAAAACCATAGTGTAGTATATTAAAAATCAATTTATGGGATAAAGGTGAGTGTTGCACGTACATCAATGTAAAAATTACACAGCATAACATGTTAGGGACATGTTACCACTCGGCGGGAACAGCAGGACACGGGCAGATGTGACTGGAACGTCCTTCCTCTGGTCGCTGGTATCCAGGATCGGTAAGTACAACTCCGCTTGAGAAGCCTTCCCGTGTACTGAAGATACTGCAGCCGTCAGTTCAGAAGGGGTGATCTCCTGATCAGTTCCGGGTTATTCCGCGTGTGCGTGTGACGTCATCTAGTGGCGTCCCTCTGTCGGTCGCATCTCACCGCGTCTCACCACACTGAATAGTGTATCGAGTGAGCAGAAAGTCCCGAACAAGTCCCGAACAAAGCTGGTGCAATAAAATAAAGCCGCAATGGGAATAGAATAAGAAAATAAAGGAAGCGCCCTCTCCTACGTGTTTTGTATCGAAATACTTCTTCAGGCAATAATGGAGGAAGTTCCGGGGTGGTTCATATACTCTCAGCTCTCATGCGATTGGCCAAACTGAGTGAGCTCAACTCCCCCCACCTGGAGAGACAGAAGCTCATCCCATGGCCAATCGCACGCTCTATGGCGTCTCTAAGGTTATCAAGAGGGCAACTGGGGGACAAACGGGATTTTAAATTCCTGGCCCGTTTATATACTATTTCAGGTTTTTTTGGGAGATGGTTCTTAAGGATCGGATCCCTTTGAAGGATGCCCCAATGTTTTTTGAAAACCTGTGATATGATGGGAGCCAAACGACTATATTGGGTGACAAACATGGGGAACTGGTCCCTTCCTTGGGGTTTAGATCTCGCTGAGTCCTTACAAATAAGGGTTCTCCTGTCTATTTTGTCAACCTCAGTTATAGCTAAATCTATATCTCGTTTCTTGTAGTCTCGCTCCAAGAATCTCTCCCTAAGTTCGCTAACCTGATGTTTATATACCTTTTCATTGGAGCAATTACGCTTAATTCTTAGTGCTTGGCCCTTGGGAATGTTTTGTAGCCACTTGGGGTGATGGTGGCTGGACGCCAATAGATAAGTGTTGGCGTCTACTTCCTTATGATAGGTTTTTGTTTGAATGGTATTCTTATCAATATACAGAGAAAGATCAAGGAAATTAATACTTGTTTTATCGTGACTAAAGGTAAACCTCAGATTTAATTCGTTGTTATTAAGATATTCCTTAAAACAAACAAGTTCTTCAGGTGAACCCTTCCAGACACAAGGCACATCATCGATGTATCTTTTCCAAAGCACCAGGTTTGCACCAAATGGGTTGGAGGTCCATATATTATCCTCCTCCCATATGAACATGAATAAATTCGCATAACTTGGTGCAAACCTGGTGCCCATCGTGGTGCCGCATGTCTGGAGGTAAAATTCACGGTCATGGCAAAAATAGTTGTGGGTCAAGATAAATCTTATTCCATCTAGAATAAACAATCTTAGTTTTTCATCCACAGTCCTAGTCCCTTTCTAGAACTCTCTTTATGGCACTTAGTCCCATCTCATGATCTATCACTATATAAAGTGATACCACGTCACATGTAACCCAACAGCATTCCTCAGTCCACACAAGTTCTTGAAGTGTGGTCAATACAAGTGACGGGTCTCTTAGATATGAAGGGACCTGTATGACATACCTCTGGAGGAGAAAGTCCAGAAATTGAGAGAGATTTGATGTAACGGAACGGATCCCAGAAATTATGGGTCTTCCGGGGGGTCTAGTTAAACTTTTATGGATTTTCGGGATGAAATAGAAAACTGGAATCCTGGGTTGTTCTATAGTCAGGAATTCCAGTTCTCGTTTGGTGATAATCTCATCCCGAAATCCTTGATCTAAATGTAACACCAATTCCTCTTTGAAGAGATCCGTTGGGTTAATCTCCAATCTCTGGTAAGTGGTGCTATCATTTAGAATTCTCAATGACTCCTCTTTATAATAAGAGTTCATCACAACTACCCCTCCCCTTTGTCCGCCGCCTTTATGACAATATTTGTAATTGCCTTCAAGGGATTTCACCGCATCTTTTTCTTCTCTACTCAAATTTTGCCTAGGACATTTAAAATTCAGGCTTGCCTTCTCTAGATCAGAGATCACCATCTCTGCAAATGTATCAATGTAATTCCCCTTAACCGCTTTTGGATAGAATATTGACGTTTTCTTGAAGGGTGTGATTGGTGGCTTAGCCGTCAAGTCATTAGGACCCGGCGCAGTCACTGATCTAGTCACAGCATCCTTCATGAAATATTTTTTCAGGGTAATTTTTCTTAAAAATTTGTGTACGTCTACAAAGGTGTTGAACATATTCGGTCCATTTACAGGGGCAAAATTTAGGCCCCTAGAAAGGACATCAAGTTCTACTTTTTGGAGGTGGGTATCACTTATATTAAATACGTTACTTTTTACCAATCCCTTCCTCTGTCTGATCTTTTTCTTTCTCTTTCTCTTCCTTTACCCTCCTCTCTTTCCTCTGACTCTTCCATTCTTGACCTTTTCTTTTCTATTCTTACAGGATTTTGTCTCCCTGATTGGCCCCTGGGGCCTCTCCACCATTCTTGAAATGGTGCTCGGCCCTGGCGATGGTCTAAAAAAGAATTTTGTCTAGAGTTAGTTGCATCATGGGGTCTATCAATCGGGGATCTATCCCTATAGTGATAATTGGTGGGGTGACGGTCAGCGGGGTGGCTCCCATTATCGCTAAAATTAGTCTTCTCATACTGAGTGCCTTTCTTTTTATTCCTATTGGGATTAGGTGTTGGATTAGTGTTGGGTTTGTCTTTAAGAGGCTTTCCACCCTATACCTCCTTTGCTCCAATGTCAGATTTTTCACTTATAGTGGAGTTAATCCTCTCTCTAGGATTAGTTTCAACAGGAACAACCTCGTGCCCTCTGATCTCTACTTCACTAATTGTAATAACTTTTTCTGTTTTCCAATTTCTCTGTCTGTTCTCACCATAATCGTGTTTATCTCTTGCGAATTTTTTAAGTTTTGTAAGCTTAACATCCTTTTCAGTTTTATCCAATCTTGAAATTACCTTATCCTCTAATAATTTATATTCTGCCATCTCCATGGAAGGTTCTAGCTGTTCCTTGATAAGGTTAATTTCTTTATCCAGACTCTCTAAAGTACTGGCTCTCTGCTTAATAAGTAATAACATAAGGTCCACCGAACAAGTATCCAATATAAAATTCCACTCCTTTAAAAACTTCTCATCATCTTGATCTGAGGTGGGGGGCTTTAACACCCTGAGCCCTCTAGGTATTCTCTTCTGATCAAGATATTGCTTGAGTGTATGGGTTTCCCAGACTTGTCTCATTTCTAGTGTTGGAAGTAATAAAAGTGTAAGTACGTTTTTACACTAGGCTGTATTTATTTCTCTACACGCATGCTGTGGGGGCCTATGCTTAATTCCTGAAGGCACTACCAAGTACAAGAGAAACCATCCGACTGTAACCACGTGGGGTTCGTGGATATTGAGGTTGGAACGCGACACAGCACAGATTCTCTCCCGTGAATGTACAAGAAATTATCTTGTAAGTTAGGGTTATTTCCATCCTAGTTGGGGCTGTGGTTTTTTATATACTGCGCATTTGGTGTGTCTCTTTTTTATTCATTGCAGAGAACATCTGGGGCCATTCTGAAGACCATCAAAGCCACTCTGAAATTGCATTGGTTAACCCACCCATTGCCAGGACTGTCTTTTCCATCAAGGACTGTATCTTGGATCATGGTATTGTGGACTTTAACCCATTAGCGCCGGGGACCTAGCTTTTTGTATTTTCATATGTAAAGGAGGTGAACCTTAGTTACAGTATGATGTGCTATTGGTCTTTGTTTTTTAACAGTATGATCATTCCATAAATCATAAATTGTCGAACTGAATGAACTTGGGCATGTAAGAGTCGTAATAGATAATGCTAATCTTAAAGTATCTGTTCAGTAAATGTGGATAATTTAATAAATGTCAAACATGACTGGAAAAAAATGAGATAACAAAAAAAACTGCCAATGAGGCTGCTAGATATTAACATAATCATCATGTTCTGTTGTACTAATTCAAGAAGGGGGGTTATTTCGGAAGAAAATGAAATACCTGACTCTATAACAGGATAAACTCCAAGAATGCGCCTTCTGTGTTAAATATTTACCATGTCTCATAAACTGATTCTCACAGGTTTTCAGACATAATGATAATATAGTAAATTTATATTCACAGATCGTACAAGCAGGGCCGGCTTGATGGCTGTGCCGTTGGTGCCATGACAATGGGACATCACGCGCTATGACAACAGGATGCCCTGTGGTGCCACGTTATCATGACAAAGTGACACCGCATGATGCTGCAAAGTCATGTTGTCATGGCAACTCTACTTGACGTCGCGGAGCCATGACGACGGAATGTTGAGTAGATGCCGCCGGTTGAAGGTAACAGCTGAGGCCCCGCACATGTCCTTGCACCGAGCCCCACAAACATCCCAGCCGGCCCTGTGTACAAGTGACCAATCAAATCTCCTCTTAATTTGCTCAATGTTCACAAAAGACATATGCCCTGCTTCTTTCACTATATTCCCCCTCCTCCTGATTTCCTCTATCAGATGTGCTGCCTTGCTGACACCCGAACGGTCTGTAACAGGATCGTTACTGGCGGTGTGGGGAGACAAGTTGGAGGTAATGATCCTGAGATAGATGAATGTACCATTGCATTGGCCGGTGAGCCAGAGGATCTGATGAGAACTCCGAATCAGTAGTGGAAATCAACGAGGATCCTATGGAAGGACCCTCTTCTAACTCAACCAGAGATCAAGGAGCACGGGTAATGGGCCTGTGCCGCATGTACCCACCCCAGTGGCTTAAGCAAGCCATCCTCTGGACCCCAGGAGTCCAAGTTTTGTGCCAAGTAGAGACTTTACAGAGATTGAATTGTCATTTAGAGATGGGGCAATGCCCCCGGATTATGATAGAATTTTTTAAGGGGTGGATACCGAAGAAGAGCCCCGCATGAGTCAGCGAATGAGACGTCCTCCCACTAGAGTGGCTTACGATCAGTTAGGGCACCCCACTATGAGTCTCAGCAGCTGGCACGGAGCAAACTTGCCTCCATTATCACCATGTTCACTGAGTTATTCAATCTCGTTTAACGTTATGCATGTGTTAAGTTGTATCATACAAACTGCATTTTTATTGTGTAACTTGTTTGAGTGCATGTGTGAGAATGTGGCCAGGTCTCCCTCTGGGCTCCCTTTGCCCCCCCCCCCCCTTGCCTCCGTTGCGGCTGGAGAGAGTTGTGGGCAGTTAGGGTGGCGAGCGGGTCGCCGGAGGTCCGCGGTGGCTAATTTGCAGAGCGCCCCCACCATTTTGAGTATGCTCAGTACAACCGAGGCAGCGTGGCAATTACAAGCACCAGGCGCATGGGCAGTGTAGCACAAGCGGCAGCCATTACAGGCACAGGGCTCCACAGGGACTACATGCCCCATAATGCCCCAGGGCTGTGAATCACATGCAGGCACACAGCCAATAGGGCTGAGAGGAGTTCCCTGCTGCAATTAGACAATTAGATACATTTGGTGCGCTGGGACCTCACGCTTGAGTCGGGATCCAGAGGCAGAACAGAGAGGTAGTGTCCAGGGAGAAGTGCTTCCATGGACTAGGCCTAGCTTTGCCCCGTAGGCCCCAGATAGGCCTCGATCACCATCAGCTTGTGGCTGCTGCAGGGAAGGCCCACAGTTAGGGACACTTCCCCAGTAGTATGTACATTGCGTGTGTTGTATGCTATAATCTTTTGTTATATTATGTGTCCAATAAATACTTTATATCATATCCTGGTGTGCAATTACTGGCTACATTGTCTTGGGAGGGGCTATCCCACTGTCTGCTGATCCTTCCCAGGTGGAGGCGCTGTAACCTACTGATTAGCTACACCCCAGGCTCCCTGCAGTGGAGGATCAGGCCTCCTGTGAGCCTAAAACCCAAAGAAAGGAGATCAACTTATTGTGTACAAAAATAAATAGTATGCGCAGTCCCAAGATTCCCTCTGTATCTATATAAAGATGTATTTATCCCTCTGCTGCTCCCACTCTCCCGTGATCAGCGGGGTCAAACCGGAACATATACACAAAAAGGAAGCGCAAAAGAGAAAAGAACCATCAGTCAATATTCCAAAGCTTTATAAATTGACTCAAAATAACAATATCACATAAAATATATGAATAAAAAAGATCACACAGGATCTGAACACCCACACAGTCTATGCACAATGGTGAATTCTCAATTCAAAACCCACAGAACTACAACAAGGTAAGTACAGGGTGCAGAAGATTATATTACTGCCTACATATGAAGGAGAACACCCCTAGTGCTAGACCACTGGGTATCCGCAACAGGCTGGGCTTCCATCGTCACGATTGATTGGGTAATTTGTGTGCAGCTCTGACGATCTAGCTAGTCGTCAACAGCACCTAGCATTGATTGGAAAGGTTTTTTTATCAGTAATGTACTCCCATAGGCTGAGGAAATGTTGGTCTTGCTATAAAAAGCAACCATGGGAGCAAGTAGGACATACCTCCTGACGAAGCGTCATATGACGCCAAACACATAGAGGTAACGTCATCACGCAGCAGGGAGCGAATGTGACGACGGAAGCCCAACTTATTGTATAAGCATTAATCCTGTGAGCCTATCAGGTAACACACCACACATAGTCACCCTAGACAAAGGGGAAAGTGGGCAACATTTATATATGATAACCACAATTAAAACTGTAACCAAGACTTGGCTCTCTCAGTCTCACTCTGTAGTAAGAATCAGCCCCCCTCTCTTATGGTGGTCTTTCTTTCCCCCACACTACTCAGCCTGGAGAAGATGATGTCAATATAGTAAAAGATTGTTTCCCAGATCGTATCTTCAAATAGTGATAAACCTTATATTACAGTAGGTCATTCAATTGGATACTTCTCCGCTATCTATATAATGGAATATCAATTCCTAAGCTGTTCAGTAATTTTATTTATAGCGTGTGGGATGTACTATATGCTTCCCAAATAGGTTCTGAGTAAGTGCTTATTTACTTATGTTATCATAACAATTGAATCTTTAGATGTATCTTTCTAAGTTCTATATGCAGTATCGAATAGATGATTGCTGTGTGCTGGAATTGGTCGTATTGTAGTAGCTTGATAGAGGTTGAACAAATGATGAAAAAATATAGAAAAATATACCATGGAAAAAAATATATTTAATAAAAGAATGAAAAATAAAAAAAATATATAAAATTAATTACACTCATAGCCACCTAATTGTTATTGCGCTTCCAAAACAACTTGATTTGCCAAAGAGCCATTTAAATCTCCCTTCTTTTTAACCCTTCGGTCAGCGTTCGTGGGAGCTGCTCTGAGTTTGCTACGAACCTGCTGCCTCCCCAACTTGTGCACAGATGGGTGCGGTCGGACCGGCGTCAGATTCCTCCAGAGGTGTGCGTGGCAGCTTCGTTTACACCGGGCGTCAGAGCATGGTAGGCAGATTTGGATTCCGTGCGATTTCACAAATGTATGGTGGCCTGTGAGGATCAATCCTACGCGTTTCGCTATGACGCTTCCTCAGGGATTTGGACTCATTGGATAACATGCTGTTCTTAAATAGTGTCCCACATTTCAATCCACTAACTATTCCAGGTGATTCAAGGTGTGCAAATTGGGAAAAACTCATTCATTTACTGTGAGTGTACTAAACGTTAAAAATCACATAGAACGTGCATAAACAGATATTATTACATTACAAAAGTCTTCAGTAAAAGGATGATATGTGCATCCATAACTATCATTAATCAATACCATAGTGATAATTACTTAGACTGATAGGAAAAAACAGGATTCCCATTGTCAAATTTAATAAAATCATAACATATAAATTCTCAAACCTAATGGATCAACCATAACTCACTGGAGCATCAGTCTTATCATGCCTAAACAACATATAATCCTAGACATGTAATAGAGGCAGAGATTGGCTGTATTACTTAATTGTATATCTAGAAAATAACATTGATTGTAAATTTCTTTACTTTACAAGAAATTTTGTTTTTCACTTACTCCAAGAAAAAGACATTTAACCACTACAGCGTTAAGGATTTGTGCCACTTATGTCTCATCAATCCCAGTGTACACATTAACAATAGTCAATATAGATCAATTTATATGTATAGATGCTTGTGTGCAAGCAGCAAACTGTTGATCCCTTTAATTTCTATTGTGTGTTTTATTGGGGAAGATTGGTAGAACCGTCTAAAAGACAATTTTAAGGAAAAAGTTGTTCCATACCATAATTCAAGGTAGCAAGGGATATATATATATTATATATATATATATATATATATATATATATATATATATATATATATACAGTATATATATACAGTATATATATATATATATATATATATATATATATATATATATAAACACACTCAAAATGTGTGGGTAGGGGCATGCACACAGCATCAAGGATGATGGGAGCTCTCTGAATCAGCACCAGAGACTCCGCCGTGATTGCAGATTAATTCGCCCTCTAAACCACCGGAAAAGCCATAAAAATAACTTCCCCCATCGGCGGAGCCCTCAAGGATGCCTTTGTCAAGGAAAGACCGCAAGCCAGCGACACCCTCTGTCTCCCTTTACATCCATAGGGCTGCCACTCCGGGTCCCGAGATCCAAGATGGCTCCCATGGAGGCACGCATGTGCACGCGCATCCACAGGCACAGGAAGAACTGCAACAAGAAGAAGGAAACTTTAAAGACAAAAAAGATGAACAAGAAACAGTAAAACACCCAAATCAACCCAAAAGCCTTAAAAGACTTATTTAAAGAGATGCAAGGGGTGTTTCAAGTGGCTCTGGACAAAGCTGTGGCTGAATTTAAAACAGGTTTAACTTCTCTGACAAAACAAACAGTACAGCTGGAAAACAAACTTGAAGAATCTCTGTAGAGCCAGGGCTCAATGGAGGAAGAATTGTTCCAACTTAGCGATGAGATCAGGAACCTGAATTATACCGTAGAATAGATGGTCTGGAGAACTGGGAAAGGAGGCAAAATCTGAGAATAAGAAACATCCCTGAAACAGTTGAACAGGGTAAGTTACAACCCTGGAAACAGAAGAAAAAACAGCGCAAAAAAACCATAGTGTAGTATATTAAAAATCAATTTATGGGATAAAGGTGAGTGTTGCACGTACATCAATGTAAAAATTACACAGCATAACATGTTAGGGACATGTTACCACTCGGCGGGAACAGCAGGACACGGGCAGATGTGACTGGAACGTCCTTCCTCTGGTCGCTGGTATCCAGGATCGGTAAGTACAACTCCGCTTGAGAAGCCTTCCCGTGTACTGAAGATACTGCAGCCGTCAGTTCAGAAGGGGTGATCTCCTGATCAGTTCCGGGTTATTCCGCGTGTGCGTGTGACGTCATCTAGTGGCGTCCCTCTGTCGGTCGCATCTCACCGCGTCTCACCACACTGAATAGTGTATCGAGTGAGCAGAAAGTCCCGAACAAGTCCCGAACAAAGCTGGTGCAATAAAATAAAGCCGCAATGGGAATAGAATAAGAAAATAAAGGAAGCGCCCTCTCCTACGTGTTTTGTATCGAAATACTTCTTCAGGGAATAATGGAGGAAGTTCCGGGGTGGTTCATATACTCTCAGCTCTCATGCGATTGGCCAAACTGAGTGAGCTCAACTCCCCCCACCTGGAGAGACAGAAGCTCATCCCATGGCCAATCGCACGCTCTATGGCGTCTCTAAGGTTATCAAGAGGGCAACTGGGGGACAAACGGGATTTTAAATTCCTGGCCCGTTTATATACTATTTCAGGTTTTTTTGGGAGATGGTTCTTAAGGATCGGATCCCTTTGAAGGATGCCCCAATGTTTTTTGAAAACCTGTGATATGATGGGAGCCAAACGACTATATTGGGTGACAAACATGGGGAACTGGTCCCTTCCTTGGGGTTTAGATCTCGCTGAGTCCTTACAAATAAGGGTTCTCCTGTCTATTTTGTCAACCTCAGTTATAGCTAAATCTATATCTCGTTTCTTGTAGTCTCGCTCCAAGAATCTCTCCCTAAGTTCGCTAACCTGATGTTTATATACCTTTTCATTGGAGCAATTACGCTTAATTCTTAGTGCTT
The DNA here is from genome assembly GCF_040206685.1 of Ascaphus truei. Lineage (NCBI taxonomy): Eukaryota > Metazoa > Chordata > Amphibia > Anura > Ascaphidae > Ascaphus > Ascaphus truei. The sequence continues at coordinate 142,891,062 of NC_134486.1, forward strand.
GGCCCTTGGGAATGTTTTGTAGCCACTTGGGGTGATGGTGGCTGGACGCCAATAGATAAGTGTTGGCGTCTACTTCCTTATGATAGGTTTTTGTTTGAATGGTATTCTTATCAATATACAGAGAAAGATCAAGGAAATTAATACTTGTTTTATCGTGACTAAAGGTAAACCTCAGATTTAATTCGTTGTTATTAAGATATTCCTTAAAACAAACAAGTTCTTCAGGTGAACCCTTCCAGACACAAGGCACATCATCGATGTATCTTTTCCAAAGCACCAGGTTTGCACCAAATGGGTTGGAGGTCCATATATTATCCTCCTCCCATATGAACATGAATAAATTCGCATAACTTGGTGCAAACCTGGTGCCCATCGTGGTGCCGCATGTCTGGAGGTAAAATTCACGGTCATGGCAAAAATAGTTGTGGGTCAAGATAAATCTTATTCCATCTAGAATAAACAATCTTAGTTTTTCATCCACAGTCCTAGTCCCTTTCTAGAACTCTCTTTATGGCACTTAGTCCCATCTCATGATCTATCACTATATAAAGTGATACCACGTCACATGTAACCCAACAGCATTCCTCAGTCCACACAAGTTCTTGAAGTGTGGTCAATACAAGTGACGGGTCTCTTAGATATGAAGGGACCTGTATGACATACCTCTGGAGGAGAAAGTCCAGAAATTGAGAGAGATTTGATGTAACGGAACGGATCCCAGAAATTATGGGTCTTCCGGGGGGTCTAGTTAAACTTTTATGGATTTTCGGGATGAAATAGAAAACTGGAATCCTGGGTTGTTCTATAGTCAGGAATTCCAGTTCTCGTTTGGTGATAATCTCATCCCGAAATCCTTGATCTAAATGTAACACCAATTCCTCTTTGAAGAGATCCGTTGGGTTAATCTCCAATCTCTGGTAAGTGGTGCTATCATTTAGAATTCTCAATGACTCCTCTTTATAATAAGAGTTCATCACAACTACCCCTCCCCTTTGTCCGCCGCCTTTATGACAATATTTGTAATTGCCTTCAAGGGATTTCACCGCATCTTTTTCTTCTCTACTCAAATTTTGCCTAGGACATTTAAAATTCAGGCTTGCCTTCTCTAGATCAGAGATCACCATCTCTGCAAATGTATCAATGTAATTCCCCTTAACCGCTTTTGGATAGAATATTGACGTTTTCTTGAAGGGTGTGATTGGTGGCTTAGCCGTCAAGTCATTAGGACCCGGCGCAGTCACTGATCTAGTCACAGCATCCTTCATGAAATATTTTTTCAGGGTAATTTTTCTTAAAAATTTGTGTACGTCTACAAAGGTGTTGAACATATTCGGTCCATTTACAGGGGCAAAATTTAGGCCCCTAGAAAGGACATCAAGTTCTACTTTTTGGAGGTGGGTATCACTTATATTAAATACGTTACTTTTTACCAATCCCTTCCTCTGTCTGATCTTTTTCTTTCTCTTTCTCTTCCTTTACCCTCCTCTCTTTCCTCTGACTCTTCCATTCTTGACCTTTTCTTTTCTATTCTTACAGGATTTTGTCTCCCTGATTGGCCCCTGGGGCCTCTCCACCATTCTTGAAATGGTGCTCGGCCCTGGCGATGGTCTAAAAAAGAATTTTGTCTAGAGTTAGTTGCATCATGGGGTCTATCAATCGGGGATCTATCCCTATAGTGATAATTGGTGGGGTGACGGTCAGCGGGGTGGCTCCCATTATCGCTAAAATTAGTCTTCTCATACTGAGTGCCTTTCTTTTTATTCCTATTGGGATTAGGTGTTGGATTAGTGTTGGGTTTGTCTTTAAGAGGCTTTCCACCCTATACCTCCTTTGCTCCAATGTCAGATTTTTCACTTATAGTGGAGTTAATCCTCTCTCTAGGATTAGTTTCAACAGGAACAACCTCGTGCCCTCTGATCTCTACTTCACTAATTGTAATAACTTTTTCTGTTTTCCAATTTCTCTGTCTGTTCTCACCATAATCGTGTTTATCTCTTGCGAATTTTTTAAGTTTTGTAAGCTTAACATCCTTTTCAGTTTTATCCAATCTTGAAATTACCTTATCCTCTAATAATTTATATTCTGCCATCTCCATGGAAGGTTCTAGCTGTTCCTTGATAAGGTTAATTTCTTTATCCAGACTCTCTAAAGTACTGGCTCTCTGCTTAATAAGTAATAACATAAGGTCCACCGAACAAGTATCCAATATAAAATTCCACTCCTTTAAAAACTTCTCATCATCTTGATCTGAGGTGGGGGGCTTTAACACCCTGAGCCCTCTAGGTATTCTCTTCTGATCAAGATATTGCTTGAGTGTATGGGTTTCCCAGACTTGTCTCATTTCTAGTGTTGGAAGTAATAAAAGTGTAAGTACGTTTTTACACTAGGCTGTATTTATTTCTCTACACGCATGCTGTGGGGGCCTATGCTTAATTCCTGAAGGCACTACCAAGTACAAGAGAAACCATCCGACTGTAACCACGTGGGGTTCGTGGATATTGAGGTTGGAACGCGACACAGCACAGATTCTCTCCCGTGAATGTACAAGAAATTATCTTGTAAGTTAGGGTTATTTCCATCCTAGTTGGGGCTGTGGTTTTTTATATACTGCGCATTTGGTGTGTCTCTTTTTTATTCATTGCAGAGAACATCTGGGGCCATTCTGAAGACCATCAAAGCCACTCTGAAATTGCATTGGTTAACCCACCCATTGCCAGGACTGTCTTTTCCATCAAGGACTGTATCTTGGATCATGGTATTGTGGACTTTAACCCATTAGCGCCGGGGACCTAGCTTTTTGTATTTTCATATGTAAAGGAGGTGAACCTTAGTTACAGTATGATGTGCTATTGGTCTTTGTTTTTTAACAGTATGATCATTCCATAAATCATAAATTGTCGAACTGAATGAACTTGGGCATGTAAGAGTCGTAATAGATAATGCTAATCTTAAAGTATCTGTTCAGTAAATGTGGATAATTTAATAAATGTCAAACATGACTGGAAAAAAATGAGATAACAAAAAAAACTGCCAATGAGGCTGCTAGATATTAACATAATCATCATGTTCTGTTGTACTAATTCAAGAAGGGGGGTTATTTCGGAAGAAAATGAAATACCTGACTCTATAACAGGATAAACTCCAAGAATGCGCCTTCTGTGTTAAATATTTACCATGTCTCATAAACTGATTCTCACAGGTTTTCAGACATAATGATAATATAGTAAATTTATATTCACAGATCGTACAAGCAGGGCCGGCTTGATGGCTGTGCCGTTGGTGCCATGACAATGGGACATCACGCGCTATGACAACAGGATGCCCTGTGGTGCCACGTTATCATGACAAAGTGACACCGCATGATGCTGCAAAGTCATGTTGTCATGGCAACTCTACTTGACGTCGCGGAGCCATGACGACGGAATGTTGAGTAGATGCCGCCGGTTGAAGGTAACAGCTGAGGCCCCGCACATGTCCTTGCACCGAGCCCCACAAACATCCCAGCCGGCCCAGTGTACAAGTGACCAATCAAATCTCCTCTTAATTTGCTCAATGTTCACAAAAGACATATGCCCTGCTTCTTTCACTATATTCCCCCTCCTCCTGATTTCCTCTATCAGATGTGCTGCCTTGCTGACACCCGAACGGTCTGTAACAGGATCGTTACTGGCGGTGTGGGGAGACAAGTTGGAGGTAATGATCCTGAGATAGATGAATGTACCATTGCATTGGCCGGTGAGCCAGAGGATCTGATGAGAACTCCGAATCAGTAGTGGAAATCAACGAGGATCCTATGGAAGGACCCTCTTCTAACTCAACCAGAGATCAAGGAGCACGGGTAATGGGCCTGTGCCGCATGTACCCACCCCAGTGGCTTAAGCAAGCCATCCTCTGGACCCCAGGAGTCCAAGTTTTGTGCCAAGTAGAGACTTTACAGAGATTGAATTGTCATTTAGAGATGGGGCAATGCCCCCGGATTATGATAGAATTTTTTAAGGGGTGGATACCGAAGAAGAGCCCCGCATGAGTCAGCGAATGAGACGTCCTCCCACTAGAGTGGCTTACGATCAGTTAGGGCACCCCACTATGAGTCTCAGCAGCTGGCACGGAGCAAACTTGCCTCCATTATCACCATGTTCACTGAGTTATTCAATCTCGTTTAACGTTATGCATGTGTTAAGTTGTATCATACAAACTGCATTTTTATTGTGTAACTTGTTTGAGTGCATGTGTGAGAATGTGGCCAGGTCTCCCTCTGGGCTCCCTTTGCCCCCCCCCCCCTTGCCTCCGTTGCGGCTGGAGAGAGTTGTGGGCAGTTAGGGTGGCGAGCGGGTCGCCGGAGGTCCGCGGTGGCTAATTTGCAGAGCGCCCCCACCATTTTGAGTATGCTCAGTACAACCGAGGCAGCGTGGCAATTACAAGCACCAGGCGCATGGGCAGTGTAGCACAAGCGGCAGCCATTACAGGCACAGGGCTCCACAGGGACTACATGCCCCATAATGCCCCAGGGCTGTGAATCACATGCAGGCACACAGCCAATAGGGCTGAGAGGAGTTCCCTGCTGCAATTAGACAATTAGATACATTTGGTGCGCTGGGACCTCACGCTTGAGTCGGGATCCAGAGGCAGAACAGAGAGGTAGTGTCCAGGGAGAAGTGCTTCCATGGACTAGGCCTAGCTTTGCCCCGTAGGCCCCAGATAGGCCTCGATCACCATCAGCTTGTGGCTGCTGCAGGGAAGGCCCACAGTTAGGGACACTTCCCCAGTAGTATGTACATTGCGTGTGTTGTATGCTATAATCTTTTGTTATATTATGTGTCCAATAAATACTTTATATCATATCCTGGTGTGCAATTACTGGCTACATTGTCTTGGGAGGGGCTATCCCACTGTCTGCTGATCCTTCCCAGGTGGAGGCGCTGTAACCTACTGATTAGCTACACCCCAGGCTCCCTGCAGTGGAGGATCAGGCCTCCTGTGAGCCTAAAACCCAAAGAAAGGAGATCAACTTATTGTGTACAAAAATAAATAGTATGCGCAGTCCCAAGATTCCCTCTGTATCTATATAAAGATGTATTTATCCCTCTGCTGCTCCCACTCTCCCGTGATCAGCGGGGTCAAACCGGAACATATACACAAAAAGGAAGCGCAAAAGAGAAAAGAACCATCAGTCAATATTCCAAAGCTTTATAAATTGACTCAAAATAACAATATCACATAAAATATATGAATAAAAAAGATCACACAGGATCTGAACACCCACACAGTCTATGCACAATGGTGAATTCTCAATTCAAAACCCACAGAACTACAACAAGGTAAGTACAGGGTGCAGAAGATTGTATTACTGCCTACATATGAAGGAGAACACCCCTAGTGCTAGACCACTGGGTATCCGCAACAGGCTGGGCTTCCATCGTCACGATTGATTGGGTAATTTGTGTGCAGCTCTGACGATCTAGCTAGTCGTCAACAGCACCTAGCATTGATTGGAAAGGTTTTTTTATCAGTAATGTACTCCCATAGGCTGAGGAAATGTTGGTCTTGCTATAAAAAGCAACCATGGGAGCAAGTAGGACATACCTCCTGACGAAGCGTCATATGACGCCAAACACATAGAGGTAACGTCATCACGCAGCAGGGAGCGAATGTGACGACGGAAGCCCAACTTATTGTATAAGCATTAATCCTGTGAGCCTATCAGGTAACACACCACACATAGTCACCCTAGACAAAGGGGAAAGTGGGCAACATTTATATATGATAACCACAATTAAAACTGTAACCAAGACTTGGCTCTCTCAGTCTCACTCTGTAGTAAGAATCAGCCCCCCTCTCTTATGGTGGTCTTTCTTTCCCCCACACTACTCAGCCTGGAGAAGATGATGTCAATATAGTAAAAGATTGTTTCCCAGATCGTATCTTCAAATAGTGATAAACCTTATATTACAGTAGGTCATTCAATTGGATACTTCTCCGCTATCTATATAATGGAATATCAATTCCTAAGCTGTTCAGTAATTTTATTTATAGCGTGTGGGATGTACTATATGCTTCCCAAATAGGTTCTGAGTAAGTGCTTATTTACTTATGTTATCATAACAATTGAATCTTTAGATGTATCTTTCTAAGTTCTATATGCAGTATCGAATAGATGATTGCTGTGTGCTGGAATTGGTCGTATTGTAGTAGCTTGATAGAGGTTGAACAAATGATGAAAAAATATAGAAAAATATACCATGGAAAAAAATATATTTAATAAAAGAATGAAAAATAAAAAAAATATATAAAATTAATTACACTCATAGCCACCTAATTGTTATTGCGCTTCCAAAACAACTTGATTTGCCAAAGAGCCATTTAAATCTCCCTTCTTTTTAACCCTTCGGTCAGCGTTCGTGGGAGCTGCTCTGAGTTTGCTACGAACCTGCTGCCTCCCCAACTTGTGCACAGATGGGTGCGGTCGGACCGGCGTCAGATTCCTCCAGAGGTGTGCGTGGCAGCTTCGTTTACACCGGGCGTCAGAGCATGGTAGGCAGATTTGGATTCCGTGCGATTTCACAAATGTATGGTGGCCTGTGAGGATCAATCCTACGCGTTTCGCTATGACGCTTCCTCAGGGATTTGGACTCATTGGATAACATGCTGTTCTTAAATAGTGTCCCACATTTCAATCCACTAACTATTCCAGGTGATTCAAGGTGTGCAAATTGGGAAAAACTCATTCATTTACTGTGAGTGTACTAAACGTTAAAAATCACATAGAACGTGCATAAACAGATATTATTACATTACAAAAGTCTTCAGTAAAAGGATGATATGTGCATCCATAACTATCATTAATCAATACCATAGTGATAATTACTTAGACTGATAGGAAAAAACAGGATTCCCATTGTCAAATTTAATAAAATCATAACATATAAATTCTCAAACCTAATGGATCAACCATAACTCACTGGAGCATCAGTCTTATCATGCCTAAACAACATATAATCCTAGACATGTAATAGAGGCAGAGATTGGCTGTATTACTTAATTGTATATCTAGAAAATAACATTGATTGTAAATTTCTTTACTTTACAAGAAATTTTGTTTTTCACTTACTCCAAGAAAAAGACATTTAACCACTACAGCGTTAAGGATTTGTGCCACTTATGTCTCATCAATCCCAGTGTACACATTAACAATAGTCAATATAGATCAATTTATATGTATAGATGCTTGTGTGCAAGCAGCAAACTGTTGATCCCTTTAATTTCTATTGTGTGTTTTATTGGGGAAGATTGTAGAACCGTCTAAAAGACAATTTTAAGGAAAAAGTTGTTCCATACCATAATTCAAGGTAGCAAGGGATATATATATATTATATATATATATATATATATATATATATATATATATATATATATACAGTATATATATACAGTATATATATATATATATATATATATATATATATATATAAACACACTCAAAATGTGTGGGTAGGGGCATGCACACAGCATCAAGGATGATGGGAGCTCTCTGAATCAGCACCAGAGACTCCGCCGTGATTGCAGATTAATTCGCCCTCTAAACCACCGGAAAAGCCATAAAAATAACTTCCCCCATCGGCGGAGCCCTCAAGGATGCCTTTGTCAAGGAAAGACCGCAAGCCAGCGACACCCTCTGTCTCCCTTTACATCCATAGGGCTGCCACTCCGGGTCCCGAGATCCAAGATGGCTCCCATGGAGGCACGCATGTGCACGCGCATCCACAGGCACAGGAAGAACTGCAACAAGAAGAAGGAAACTTTAAAGACAAAAAAGATGAACAAGAAACAGTAAAACACCCAAATCAACCCAAAAGCCTTAAAAGACTTATTTAAAGAGATGCAAGGGGTGTTTCAAGTGGCTCTGGACAAAGCTGTGGCTGAATTTAAAACAGGTTTAACTTCTCTGACAAAACAAACAGTACAGCTGGAAAACAAACTTGAAGAATCTCTGTAGAGCCAGGGCTCAATGGAGGAAGAATTGTTCCAACTTAGCGATGAGATCAGGAACCTGAATTATACCGTAGAATAGATGGTCTGGAGAACTGGGAAAGGAGGCAAAATCTGAGAATAAGAAACATCCCTGAAACAGTTGAACAGGGTAAGTTACAACCCTGGAAACAGAAGAAAAAACAGCGCAAAAAAACCATAGTGTAGTATATTAAAAATCAATTTATGGGATAAAGGTGAGTGTTGCACGTACATCAATGTAAAAATTACACAGCATAACATGTTAGGGACATGTTACCACTCGGCGGGAACAGCAGGACACGGGCAGATGTGACTGGAACGTCCTTCCTCTGGTCGCTGGTATCCAGGATCGGTAAGTACAACTCCGCTTGAGAAGCCTTCCCGTGTACTGAAGATACTGCAGCCGTCAGTTCAGAAGGGGTGATCTCCTGATCAGTTCCGGGTTATTCCGCGTGTGCGTGTGACGTCATCTAGTGGCGTCCCTCTGTCGGTCGCATCTCACCGCGTCTCACCACACTGAATAGTGTATCGAGTGAGCAGAAAGTCCCGAACAAGTCCCGAACAAAGCTGGTGCAATAAAATAAAGCCGCAATGGGAATAGAATAAGAAAATAAAGGAAGCGCCCTCTCCTACGTGTTTTGTATCGAAATACTTCTTCAGGGAATAATGGAGGAAGTTCCGGGGTGGTTCATATACTCTCAGCTCTCATGCGATTGGCCAAACTGAGTGAGCTCAACTCCCCCCACCTGGAGAGACAGAAGCTCATCCCATGGCCAATCGCACGCTCTATGGCGTCTCTAAGGTTATCAAGAGGGCAACTGGGGGACAAACGGGATTTTAAATTCCTGGCCCGTTTATATACTATTTCAGGTTTTTTTGGGAGATGGTTCTTAAGGATCGGATCCCTTTGAAGGATGCCCCAATGTTTTTTGAAAACCTGTGATATGATGGGAGCCAAACGACTATATTGGGTGACAAACATGGGGAACTGGTCCCTTCCTTGGGGTTTAGATCTCGCTGAGTCCTTACAAATAAGGGTTCTCCTGTCTATTTTGTCAACCTCAGTTATAGCTAAATCTATATCTCGTTTCTTGTAGTCTCGCTCCAAGAATCTCTCCCTAAGTTCGCTAACCTGATGTTTATATACCTTTTCATTGGAGCAATTACGCTTAATTCTTAGTGCTTGGCCCTTGGGAATGTTTTGTAGCCACTTGGGGTGATGGTGGCTGGACGCCAATAGATAAGTGTTGGCGTCTACTTCCTTATGATAGGTTTTTGTTTGAATGGTATTCTTATCAATATACAGAGAAAGATCAAGGAAATTAATACTTGTTTTATCGTGACTAAAGGTAAACCTCAGATTTAATTCGTTGTTATTAAGATATTCCTTAAAACAAACAAGTTCTTCAGGTGAACCCTTCCAGACACAAGGCACATCATCGATGTATCTTTTCCAAAGCACCAGGTTTGCACCAAATGGGTTGGAGGTCCATATATTATCCTCCTCCCATATGAACATGAATAAATTCGCATAACTTGGTGCAAACCTGGTGCCCATCGTGGTGCCGCATGTCTGGAGGTAAAATTCACGGTCATGGCAAAAATAGTTGTGGGTCAAGATAAATCTTATTCCATCTAGAATAAACAATCTTAGTTTTTCATCCACAGTCCTAGTCCCTTTCTAGAACTCTCTTTATGGCACTTAGTCCCATCTCATGATCTATCACTATATAAAGTGATACCACGTCACATGTAACCCAACAGCATTCCTCAGTCCACACAAGTTCTTGAAGTGTGGTCAATACAAGTGACGGGTCTCTTAGATATGAAGGGACCTGTATGACATACCTCTGGAGGAGAAAGTCCAGAAATTGAGAGAGATTTGATGTAACGGAACGGATCCCAGAAATTATGGGTCTTCCGGGGGGTCTAGTTAAACTTTTATGGATTTTCGGGATGAAATAGAAAACTGGAATCCTGGGTTGTTCTATAGTCAGGAATTCCAGTTCTCGTTTGGTGATAATCTCATCCCGAAATCCTTGATCTAAATGTAACACCAATTCCTCTTTGAAGAGATCCGTTGGGTTAATCTCCAATCTCTGGTAAGTGGTGCTATCATTTAGAATTCTCAATGACTCCTCTTTATAATAAGAGTTCATCACAACTACCCCTCCCCTTTGTCCGCCGCCTTTATGACAATATTTGTAATTGCCTTCAAGGGATTTCACCGCATCTTTTTCTTCTCTACTCAAATTTTGCCTAGGACATTTAAAATTCAGGCTTGCCTTCTCTAGATCAGAGATCACCATCTCTGCAAATGTATCAATGTAATTCCCCTTAACCGCTTTTGGATAGAATATTGACGTTTTCTTGAAGGGTGTGATTGGTGGCTTAGCCGTCAAGTCATTAGGACCCGGCGCAGTCACTGATCTAGTCACAGCATCCTTCATGAAATATTTTTTCAGGGTAATTTTTCTTAAAAATTTGTGTACGTCTACAAAGGTGTTGAACATATTCGGTCCATTTACAGGGGCAAAATTTAGGCCCCTAGAAAGGACATCAAGTTCTACTTTTTGGAGGTGGGTATCACTTATATTAAATACGTTACTTTTTACCAATCCCTTCCTCTGTCTGATCTTTTTCTTTCTCTTTCTCTTCCTTTACCCTCCTCTCTTTCCTCTGACTCTTCCATTCTTGACCTTTTCTTTTCTATTCTTACAGGATTTTGTCTCCCTGATTGGCCCCTGGGGCCTCTCCACCATTCTTGAAATGGTGCTCGGCCCTGGCGATGGTCTAAAAAAGAATTTTGTCTAGAGTTAGTTGCATCATGGGGTCTATCAATCGGGGATCTATCCCTATAGTGATAATTGGTGGGGTGACGGTCAGCGGGGTGGCTCCCATTATCGCTAAAATTAGTCTTCTCATACTGAGTGCCTTTCTTTTTATTCCTATTGGGATTAGGTGTTGGATTAGTGTTGGGTTTGTCTTTAAGAGGCTTTCCACCCTATACCTCCTTTGCTCCAATGTCAGATTTTTCACTTATAGTGGAGTTAATCCTCTCTCTAGGATTAGTTTCAACAGGAACAACCTCGTGCCCTCTGATCTCTACTTCACTAATTGTAATAACTTTTTCTGTTTTCCAATTTCTCTGTCTGTTCTCACCATAATCGTGTTTATCTCTTGCGAATTTTTTAAGTTTTGTAAGCTTAACATCCTTTTCAGTTTTATCCAATCTTGAAATTACCTTATCCTCTAATAATTTATATTCTGCCATCTCCATGGAAGGTTCTAGCTGTTCCTTGATAAGGTTAATTTCTTTATCCAGACTCTCTAAAGTACTGGCTCTCTGCTTAATAAGTAATAACATAAGGTCCACCGAACAAGTATCCAATATAAAATTCCACTCCTTTAAAAACTTCTCATCATCTTGATCTGAGGTGGGGGGCTTTAACACCCTGAGCCCTCTAGGTATTCTCTTCTGATCAAGATATTGCTTGAGTGTATGGGTTTCCCAGACTTGTCTCATTTCTAGTGTTGGAAGTAATAAAAGTGTAAGTACGTTTTTACACTAGGCTGTATTTATTTCTCTACACGCATGCTGTGGGGGCCTATGCTTAATTCCTGAAGGCACTACCAAGTACAAGAGAAACCATCCGACTGTAACCACGTGGGGTTCGTGGATATTGAGGTTGGAACGCGACACAGCACAGATTCTCTCCCGTGAATGTACAAGAAATTATCTTGTAAGTTAGGGTTATTTCCATCCTAGTTGGGGCTGTGGTTTTTTATATACTGCGCATTTGGTGTGTCTCTTTTTTATTCATTGCAGAGAACATCTGGGGCCATTCTGAAGACCATCAAAGCCACTCTGAAATTGCATTGGTTAACCCACCCATTGCCAGGACTGTCTTTTCCATCAAGGACTGTATCTTGGATCATGGTATTGTGGACTTTAACCCATTAGCGCCGGGGACCTAGCTTTTTGTATTTTCATATGTAAAGGAGGTGAACCTTAGTTACAGTATGATGTGCTATTGGTCTTTGTTTTTTAACAGTATGATCATTCCATAAATCATAAATTGTCGAACTGAATGAACTTGGGCATGTAAGAGTCGTAATAGATAATGCTAATCTTAAAGTATCTGTTCAGTAAATGTGGATAATTTAATAAATGTCAAACATGACTGGAAAAAAATGAGATAACAAAAAAAACTGCCAATGAGGCTGCTAGATATTAACATAATCATCATGTTCTGTTGTACTAATTCAAGAAGGGGGGTTATTTCGGAAGAAAATGAAATACCTGACTCTATAACAGGATAAACTCCAAGAATGCGCCTTCTGTGTTAAATATTTACCATGTCTCATAAACTGATTCTCACAGGTTTTCAGACATAATGATAATATAGTAAATTTATATTCACAGATCGTACAAGCAGGGCCGGCTTGATGGCTGTGCCGTTGGTGCCATGACAATGGGACATCACGCGCTATGACAACAGGATGCCCTGTGGTGCCACGTTATCATGACAAAGTGACACCGCATGATGCTGCAAAGTCATGTTGTCATGGCAACTCTACTTGACGTCGCGGAGCCATGACGACGGAATGTTGAGTAGATGCCGCCGGTTGAAGGTAACAGCTGAGGCCCCGCACATGTCCTTGCACCGAGCCCCACAAACATCCCAGCCGGCCCTGTGTACAAGTGACCAATCAAATCTCCTCTTAATTTGCTCAATGTTCACAAAAGACATATGCCCTGCTTCTTTCACTATATTCCCCCTCCTCCTGATTTCCTCTATCAGATGTGCTGCCTTGCTGACACCCGAACGGTCTGTAACAGGATCGTTACTGGCGGTGTGGGGAGACAAGTTGGAGGTAATGATCCTGAGATAGATGAATGTACCATTGCATTGGCCGGTGAGCCAGAGGATCTGATGAGAACTCCGAATCAGTAGTGGAAATCAACGAGGATCCTATGGAAGGACCCTCTTCTAACTCAACCAGAGATCAAGGAGCACGGGTAATGGGCCTGTGCCGCATGTACCCACCCCAGTGGCTTAAGCAAGCCATCCTCTGGACCCCAGGAGTCCAAGTTTTGTGCCAAGTAGAGACTTTACAGAGATTGAATTGTCATTTAGAGATGGGGCAATGCCCCCGGATTATGATAGAATTTTTTAAGGGGTGGATACCGAAGAAGAGCCCCGCATGAGTCAGCGAATGAGACGTCCTCCCACTAGAGTGGCTTACGATCAGTTAGGGCACCCCACTATGAGTCTCAGCAGCTGGCACGGAGCAAACTTGCCTCCATTATCACCATGTTCACTGAGTTATTCAATCTCGTTTAACGTTATGCATGTGTTAAGTTGTATCATACAAACTGCATTTTTATTGTGTAACTTGTTTGAGTGCATGTGTGAGAATGTGGCCAGGTCTCCCTCTGGGCTCCCTTTGCCCCCCCCCCCCTTGCCTCCGTTGCGGCTGGAGAGAGTTGTGGGCAGTTAGGGTGGCGAGCGGGTCGCCGGAGGTCCGCGGTGGCTAATTTGCAGAGCGCCCCCACCATTTTGAGTATGCTCAGTACAACCGAGGCAGCGTGGCAATTACAAGCACCAGGCGCATGGGCAGTGTAGCACAAGCGGCAGCCATTACAGGCACAGGGCTCCACAGGGACTACATGCCCCATAATGCCCCAGGGCTGTGAATCACATGCAGGCACACAGCCAATAGGGCTGAGAGGAGTTCCCTGCTGCAATTAGACAATTAGATACATTTGGTGCGCTGGGACCTCACGCTTGAGTCGGGATCCAGAGGCAGAACAGAGAGGTAGTGTCCAGGGAGAAGTGCTTCCATGGACTAGGCCTAGCTTTGCCCCGTAGGCCCCAGATAGGCCTCGATCACCATCAGCTTGTGGCTGCTGCAGGGAAGGCCCACAGTTAGGGACACTTCCCCAGTAGTATGTACATTGCGTGTGTTGTATGCTATAATCTTTTGTTATATTATGTGTCCAATAAATACTTTATATCATATCCTGGTGTGCAATTACTGGCTACATTGTCTTGGGAGGGGCTATCCCACTGTCTGCTGATCCTTCCCAGGTGGAGGCGCTGTAACCTACTGATTAGCTACACCCCAGGCTCCCTGCAGTGGAGGATCAGGCCTCCTGTGAGCCTAAAACCCAAAGAAAGGAGATCAACTTATTGTGTACAAAAATAAATAGTATGCGCAGTCCCAAGATTCCCTCTGTATCTATATAAAGATGTATTTATCCCTCTGCTGCTCCCACTCTCCCGTGATCAGCGGGGTCAAACCGGAACATATACACAAAAAGGAAGCGCAAAAGAGAAAAGAACCATCAGTCAATATTCCAAAGCTTTATAAATTGACTCAAAATAACAATATCACATAAAATATATGAATAAAAAAGATCACACAGGATCTGAACACCCACACAGTCTATGCACAATGGTGAATTCTCAATTCAAAACCCACAGAACTACAACAAGGTAAGTACAGGGTGCAGAAGATTATATTACTGCCTACATATGAAGGAGAACACCCCTAGTGCTAGACCACTGGGTATCCGCAACAGGCTGGGCTTCCATCGTCACGATTGATTGGGTAATTTGTGTGCAGCTCTGACGATCTAGCTAGTCGTCAACAGCACCTAGCATTGATTGGAAAGGTTTTTTTATCAGTAATGTACTCCCATAGGCTGAGGAAATGTTGGTCTTGCTATAAAAAGCAACCATGGGAGCAAGTAGGACATACCTCCTGACGAAGCGTCATATGACGCCAAACACATAGAGGTAACGTCATCACGCAGCAGGGAGCGAATGTGACGACGGAAGCCCAACTTATTGTATAAGCATTAATCCTGTGAGCCTATCAGGTAACACACCACACATAGTCACCCTAGACAAAGGGGAAAGTGGGCAACATTTATATATGATAACCACAATTAAAACTGTAACCAAGACTTGGCTCTCTCAGTCTCACTCTGTAGTAAGAATCAGCCCCCCTCTCTTATGGTGGTCTTTCTTTCCCCCACACTACTCAGCCTGGAGAAGATGATGTCAATATAGTAAAAGATTGTTTCCCAGATCGTATCTTCAAATAGTGATAAACCTTATATTACAGTAGGTCATTCAATTGGATACTTCTCCGCTATCTATATAATGGAATATCAATTCCTAAGCTGTTCAGTAATTTTATTTATAGCGTGTGGGATGTACTATATGCTTCCCAAATAGGTTCTGAGTAAGTGCTTATTTACTTATGTTATCATAACAATTGAATCTTTAGATGTATCTTTCTAAGTTCTATATGCAGTATCGAATAGATGATTGCTGTGTGCTGGAATTGGTCGTATTGTAGTAGCTTGATAGAGGTTGAACAAATGATGAAAAAATATAGAAAAATATACCATGGAAAAAAATATATTTAATAAAAGAATGAAAAATAAAAAAAATATATAAAATTAATTACACTCATAGCCACCTAATTGTTATTGCGCTTCCAAAACAACTTGATTTGCCAAAGAGCCATTTAAATCTCCCTTCTTTTTAACCCTTCGGTCAGCGTTCGTGGGAGCTGCTCTGAGTTTGCTACGAACCTGCTGCCTCCCCAACTTGTGCACAGATGGGTGCGGTCGGACCGGCGTCAGATTCCTCCAGAGGTGTGCGTGGCAGCTTCGTTTACACCGGGCGTCAGAGCATGGTAGGCAGATTTGGATTCCGTGCGATTTCACAAATGTATGGTGGCCTGTGAGGATCAATCCTACGCGTTTCGCTATGACGCTTCCTCAGGGATTTGGACTCATTGGATAACATGCTGTTCTTAAATAGTGTCCCACATTTCAATCCACTAACTATTCCAGGTGATTCAAGGTGTGCAAATTGGGAAAAACTCATTCATTTACTGTGAGTGTACTAAACGTTAAAAATCACATAGAACGTGCATAAACAGATATTATTACATTACAAAAGTCTTCAGTAAAAGGATGATATGTGCATCCATAACTATCATTAATCAATACCATAGTGATAATTACTTAGACTGATAGGAAAAAACAGGATTCCCATTGTCAAATTTAATAAAATCATAACATATAAATTCTCAAACCTAATGGATCAACCATAACTCACTGGAGCATCAGTCTTATCATGCCTAAACAACATATAATCCTAGACATGTAATAGAGGCAGAGATTGGCTGTATTACTTAATTGTATATCTAGAAAATAACATTGATTGTAAATTTCTTTACTTTACAAGAAATTTTGTTTTTCACTTACTCCAAGAAAAAGACATTTAACCACTACAGCGTTAAGGATTTGTGCCACTTATGTCTCATCAATCCCAGTGTACACATTAACAATAGTCAATATAGATCAATTTATATGTATAGATGCTTGTGTGCAAGCAGCAAACTGTTGATCCCTTTAATTTCTATTGTGTGTTTTATTGGGGAAGATTGGTAGAACCGTCTAAAAGACAATTTTAAGGAAAAAGTTGTTCCATACCATAATTCAAGGTAGCAAGGGATATATATATATTATATATATATATATATATATATATATATATATATATATATATATATATATATATATATATATATATATATATACAGTATATATATACAGTATATATATATATATATATATATATATATATATATAAACACACTCAAAATGTGTGGGTAGGGGCATGCACACAGCATCAAGGATGATGGGAGCTCTCTGAATCAGCACCAGAGACTCCGCCGTGATTGCAGATTAATTCGCCCTCTAAACCACCGGAAAAGCCATAAAAATAACTTCCCCCATCGGCGGAGCCCTCAAGGATGCCTTTGTCAAGGAAAGACCGCAAGCCAGCGACACCCTCTGTCTCCCTTTACATCCATAGGGCTGCCACTCCGGGTCCCGAGATCCAAGATGGCTCCCATGGAGGCACGCATGTGCACGCGCATCCACAGGCACAGGAAGAACTGCAACAAGAAGAAGGAAACTTTAAAGACAAAAAAGATGAACAAGAAACAGTAAAACACCCAAATCAACCCAAAAGCCTTAAAAGACTTATTTAAAGAGATGCAAGGGGTGTTTCAAGTGGCTCTGGACAAAGCTGTGGCTGAATTTAAAACAGGTTTAACTTCTCTGACAAAACAAACAGTACAGCTGGAAAACAAACTTGAAGAATCTCTGTAGAGCCAGGGCTCAATGGAGGAAGAATTGTTCCAACTTAGCGATGAGATCAGGAACCTGAATTATACCGTAGAATAGATGGTCTGGAGAACTGGGAAAGGAGGCAAAATCTGAGAATAAGAAACATCCCTGAAACAGTTGAACAGGGTAAGTTACAACCCTGGAAACAGAAGAAAAAACAGCGCAAAAAAACCATAGTGTAGTATATTAAAAATCAATTTATGGGATAAAGGTGAGTGTTGCACGTACATCAATGTAAAAATTACACAGCATAACATGTTAGGGACATGTTACCACTCGGCGGGAACAGCAGGACACGGGCAGATGTGACTGGAACGTCCTTCCTCTGGTCGCTGGTATCCAGGATCGGTAAGTACAACTCCGCTTGAGAAGCCTTCCCGTGTACTGAAGATACTGCAGCCGTCAGTTCAGAAGGGGTGATCTCCTGATCAGTTCCGGGTTATTCCGCGTGTGCATGTGACGTCATCTAGTGGCGTCCCTCTGTCGGTCGCATCTCACCGCGTCTCACCACACTGAATAGTGTATCGAGTGAGCAGAAAGTCCCGAACAAGTCCCGAACAAAGCTGGTGCAATAAAATAAAGCCGCAATGGGAATAGAATAAGAAAATAAAGGAAGCGCCCTCTTCTACGTGTTTTGTATCGAAATACTTCTTCAGGGAATAATGGAGGAAGTTCCGGGGTGGTTCATATACTCTCAGCTCTCATGCGATTGGCCAAACTGAGTGAGCTCAACTCCCCCCACCTGGAGAGACAGAAGCTCATCCCATGGCCAATCGCACGCTCTATGGCGTCTCTAAGGTTATCAAGAGGGCAACTGGGGGACAAACGGGATTTTAAATTCCTGGCCCGTTTATATACTATTTCAGTTTTTTTTGGGAGATGGTTCTTAAGGATCGGATCCCTTTGAAGGATGCCCCAATGTTTTTTGAAAACCTGTGATATGATGGGAGCCAAATGACTATATTGGGTGACAAACATGGGGAACTGGTCCCTTCCTTGGGGTTTAGATCTCGCTGAGTCCTTACAAATAAGGGTTCTCCTGTCTATTTTGTCAACCTCAGTTATAGCTAAATCTATATCTCGTTTCTTGTAATCTCGCTCCAAGAATCTCTCCCTAAGTTCGCTAACCTGATGTTTATATACCTTTTCATTGGAGCAATTACGCTTAATTCTTAGTGCTTGGCCCTTGGGAATGTTTTGTAGCCACTTGGGGTGATGGTGGCTGGACGCCAATAGATAAGTGTTGGCGTCTACTTCCTTATGATAGGTTTTTGTTTGAATGGTATTCTTATCAATATACAGAGAAAGATCAAGGAAATTAATACTTGTTTTATCGTGACTAAAGGTAAACCTCAGATTTAATTCGTTGTTATTAAGATATTCCTTAAAACAAACAAGTTCTTCAGGTGAACCCTTCCAGACACAAGGCACATCATCGATGTATCTTTTCCAAAGCACCAGGTTTGCACCAAATGGGTTGGAGGTCCATATATTATCCTCCTCCCATATGAACATGAATAAATTCGCATAACTTGGTGCAAACCTGGTGCCCATCGTGGTGCCGCATGTCTGGAGGTAAAATTCAAGGTCATGGCAAAAATAGTTGTGGGTCAAGATAAATCTTATTCCATCTAGAATAAACAATCTTAGTTTTTCATCCACAGTCCTAGTCCCTTTCTAGAACTCTCTTTATGGCACTTAGTCCCATCTCATGATCTATCACTATATAAAGTGATACCACGTCACATGTAACCCAACAGCATTCCTCAGTCCACACAAGTTCTTGAAGTGTGGTCAATACAAGTGACGGGTCTCTTAGATATGAAGGGACCTGTATGACATACCTCTGGAGGAGAAAGTCCAGAAATTGAGAGAGATTTGATGTAACGGAACGGATCCCAGAAATTATGGGTCTTCCGGGGGGTCTAGTTAAACTTTTATGGATTTTCGGGATGAAATAGAAAACTGGAATCCTGGGTTGTTCTATAGTCAGGAATTCCAGTTCTCGTTTGGTGATAATCTCATCCCGAAATCCTTGATCTAAATGTAACACCAATTCCTCTTTGAAGAGATCCGTTGGGTTAATCTCCAATCTCTGGTAAGTGGTGCTATCATTTAGAATTCTCAATGACTCCTCTTTATAATAAGAGTTCATCACAACTACCCCTCCCCTTTGTCCGCCGCCTTTATGACAATATTTGTAATTGCCTTCAAGGGATTTCACCGCATCTTTTTCTTCTCTACTCAAATTTTGCCTAGGACATTTAAAATTCAGGCTTGCCTTCTCTAGATCAGAGATTACCATCTCTGCAAATGTATCAATGTAATTCCCCTTAACCGCTTTTGGATAGAATATTGACGTTTTCTTGAAGGGTGTGATTGGTGGCTTAGCCGTCAAGTCATTAGGACCCGGCGCAGTCACTGATCTAGTCACAGCATCCTTCATGAAATATTTTTTCAGGGTAATTTTTCTTAAAAATTTGTGTACGTCTACAAAGGTGTTGAACATATTCGGTCCATTTACAGGGGCAAAATTTAGGCCCCTAGAAAGGACATCAAGTTCTACTTTTTGGAGGTGGGTATCACTTATATTAAATACGTTACTTTTTACCAATCCCTTCCTCTGTCTGATCTTTTTCTTTCTCTTTCTCTTCCTTTACCCTCCTCTCTTTCCTCTGACTCTTCCATTCTTGACCTTTTCTTTTCTATTCTTACAGGATTTTGTCTCCCTGATTGGCCCCTGGGGCCTCTCCACCATTCTTGAAATGGTGCTCGGCCCTGGCGATGGTCTAAAAAAGAATTTTGTCTAGAGTTAGTTGCATCATGGGGTCTATCAATCGGGGATCTATCCCTATAGTGATAATTGGTGGGGTGACGGTCAGCGGGGTGGCTCCCATTATCGCTAAAATTAGTCTTCTCATACTGAGTGCCTTTCTTTTTATTCCTATTGGGATTAGGTGTTGGATTAGTGTTGGGTTTGTCTTTAAGAGGCTTTCCACCCTATACCTCCTTTGCTCCAATGTCAGATTTTTCACTTATAGTGGAGTTAATCCTCTCTCTAGGATTAGTTTCAACAGGAACAACCTCGTGCCCTCTGATCTCTACTTCACTAATTGTAATAACTTTTTCTGTTTTCCAATTTCTCTGTCTGTTCTCACCATAATCATGTTTATCTCTTGCGAATTTTTTAAGTTTTGTAAGCTTAACATCCTTTTCAGTTTTATCCAATCTTGAAATTACCTTATCCTCTAATAATTTATATTCTGCCATCTCCATGGAAGGTTCTAGCTGTTCCTTGATAAGGTTAATTTCTTTATCCAGACTCTCTAAAGTACTGGCTCTCTGCTTAATAAGTAATAACATAAGGTCCACCGAACAAGTATCCAATATAAAATTCCACTCCTTTAAAAACTTCTCATCATCTTGATCTGAGGTGGGGGGCTTTAACACCCTGAGCCCTCTAGGTATTCTCTTCTGATCAAGATATTGCTTGAGTGTATGGGTTTCCCAGACTTGTCTCATTTCTAGTGTTGGAAGTAATAAAAGTGTAAGTACGTTTTTACACTAGGCTGTATTTATTTCTCTACACGCATGCTGTGGGGGCCTATGCTTAATTCCTGAAGGCACTACCAAGTACAAGAGAAACCATCCGACTGTAACCACGTGGGGTTCGTGGATATTGAGGTTGGAACGCGACACAGCACAGATTCTCTCCCGTGAATGTACAAGAAATTATCTTGTAAGTTAGGGTTATTTCCATCCTAGTTGGGGCTGTGGTTTTTTATATACTGCGCATTTGGTGTGTCTCTTTTTTATTCATTGCAGAGAACATCTGGGGCCATTCTGAAGACCATCAAAGCCACTCTGAAATTGCATTGGTTAACCCACCCATTGCCAGGACTGTCTTTTCCATCAAGGACTGTATCTTGGATCATGGTATTGTGGACTTTAACCCATTAGCGCCGGGGACCTAGCTTTTTGTATTTTCATATGTAAAGGAGGTGAACCTTAGTTACAGTATGATGTGCTATTGGTCTTTGTTTTTTAACAGTATGATCATTCCATAAATCATAAATTGTCGAACTGAATGAACTTGGGCATGTAAGAGTCGTAATAGATAATGCTAATCTTAAAGTATCTGTTCAGTAAATGTGGATAATTTAATAAATGTCAAACATGACTGGAAAAAAATGAGATAACAAAAAAAACTGCCAATGAGGCTGCTAGATATTAACATAATCATCATGTTCTGTTGTACTAATTCAAGAAGGGGGGTTATTTCGGAAGAAAATGAAATACCTGACTCTATAACAGGATAAACTCCAAGAATGCGCCTTCTGTGTTAAATATTTACCATGTCTCATAAACTGATTCTCACAGGTTTTCAGACATAATGATAATATAGTAAATTTATATTCACAGATCGTACAAGCAGGGCCGGCTTGATGGCTGTGCCGTTGGTGCCATGACAATGGGACATCACGCGCTATGACAACAGGATGCCCTGTGGTGCCACGTTATCATGACAAAGTGACACCGCATGATGCTGCAAAGTCATGTTGTCATGGCAACTCTACTTGACGTCGCGGAGCCATGACGACGGAATGTTGAGTAGATGCCGCCGGTTGAAGGTAACAGCTGAGGCCCCGCACATGTCCTTGCACCGAGCCCCACAAACATCCCAGCCGGCCCAGTGTACAAGTGACCAATCAAATCTCCTCTTAATTTGCTCAATGTTCACAAAAGACATATGCCCTGCTTCTTTCACTATATTCCCCCTCCTCCTGATTTCCTCTATCAGATGTGCTGCCTTGCTGACACCCGAACGGTCTGTAACAGGATCGTTACTGGCGGTGTGGGGAGACAAGTTGGAGGTAATGATCCTGAGATAGATGAATGTACCATTGCATTGGCCGGTGAGCCAGAGGATCTGATGAGAACTCCGAATCAGTAGTGGAAATCAACGAGGATCCTATGGAAGGACCCTCTTCTAACTCAACCAGAGATCAAGGAGCACGGGTAATGGGCCTGTGCCGCATGTACCCACCCCAGTGGCTTAAGCAAGCCATCCTCTGGACCCCAGGAGTCCAAGTTTTGTGCCAAGTAGAGACTTTACAGAGATTGAATTGTCATTTAGAGATGGGGCAATGCCCCCGGATTATGATAGAATTTTTTAAGGGGTGGATACCGAAGAAGAGCCCCGCATGAGTCAGCGAATGAGACGTCCTCCCACTAGAGTGGCTTACGATCAGTTAGGGCACCCCACTATGAGTCTCAGCAGCTGGCACGGAGCAAACTTGCCTCCATTATCACCATGTTCACTGAGTTATTCAATCTCGTTTAACGTTATGCATGTGTTAAGTTGTATCATACAAACTGCATTTTTATTGTGTAACTTGTTTGAGTGCATGTGTGAGAATGTGGCCAGGTCTCCCTCTGGGCTCCCTTTGCCCCCCCCCCCCTTGCCTCCGTTGCGGCTGGAGAGAGTTGTGGGCAGTTAGGGTGGCGAGCGGGTCGCCGGAGGTCCGCGGTGGCTAATTTGCAGAGCGCCCCCACCATTTTGAGTATGCTCAGTACAACCGAGGCAGCGTGGCAATTACAAGCACCAGGCGCATGGGCAGTGTAGCACAAGCGGCAGCCATTACAGGCACAGGGCTCCACAGGGACTACATGCCCCATAATGCCCCAGGGCTGTGAATCACATGCAGGCACACAGCCAATAGGGCTGAGAGGAGTTCCCTGCTGCAATTAGACAATTAGATACATTTGGTGCGCTGGGACCTCACGCTTGAGTCGGGATCCAGAGGCAGAACAGAGAGGTAGTGTCCAGGGAGAAGTGCTTCCATGGACTAGGCCTAGCTTTGCCCCGTAGGCCCCAGATAGGCCTCGATCACCATCAGCTTGTGGCTGCTGCAGGGAAGGCCCACAGTTAGGGACACTTCCCCAGTAGTATGTACATTGCGTGTGTTGTATGCTATAATCTTTTGTTATATTATGTGTCCAATAAATACTTTATATCATATCCTGGTGTGCAATTACTGGCTACATTGTCTTGGGAGGGGCTATCCCACTGTCTGCTGATCCTTCCCAGGTGGAGGCGCTGTAACCTACTGATTAGCTACACCCCAGGCTCCCTGCAGTGGAGGATCAGGCCTCCTGTGAGCCTAAAACCCAAAGAAAGGAGATCAACTTATTGTGTACAAAAATAAATAGTATGCGCAGTCCCAAGATTCCCTCTGTATCTATATAAAGATGTATTTATCCCTCTGCTGCTCCCACTCTCCCGTGATCAGCGGGGTCAAACCGGAACATATACACAAAAAGGAAGCGCAAAAGAGAAAAGAACCATCAGTCAATATTCCAAAGCTTTATAAATTGACTCAAAATAACAATATCACATAAAATATATGAATAAAAAAGATCACACAGGATCTGAACACCCACACAGTCTATGCACAATGGTGAATTCTCAATTCAAAACCCACAGAACTACAACAAGGTAAGTACAGGGTGCAGAAGATTGTATTACTGCCTACATATGAAGGAGAACACCCCTAGTGCTAGACCACTGGGTATCCGCAACAGGCTGGGCTTCCATCGTCACGATTGATTGGGTAATTTGTGTGCAGCTCTGACGATCTAGCTAGTCGTCAACAGCACCTAGCATTGATTGGAAAGGTTTTTTTATCAGTAATGTACTCCCATAGGCTGAGGAAATGTTGGTCTTGCTATAAAAAGCAACCATGGGAGCAAGTAGGACATACCTCCTGACGAAGCGTCATATGACGCCAAACACATAGAGGTAACGTCATCACGCAGCAGGGAGCGAATGTGACGACGGAAGCCCAACTTATTGTATAAGCATTAATCCTGTGAGCCTATCAGGTAACACACCACACATAGTCACCCTAGACAAAGGGGAAAGTGGGCAACATTTATATATGATAACCACAATTAAAACTGTAACCAAGACTTGGCTCTCTCAGTCTCACTCTGTAGTAAGAATCAGCCCCCCTCTCTTATGGTGGTCTTTCTTTCCCCCACACTACTCAGCCTGGAGAAGATGATGTCAATATAGTAAAAGATTGTTTCCCAGATCGTATCTTCAAATAGTGATAAACCTTATATTACAGTAGGTCATTCAATTGGATACTTCTCCGCTATCTATATAATGGAATATCAATTCCTAAGCTGTTCAGTAATTTTATTTATAGCGTGTGGGATGTACTATATGCTTCCCAAATAGGTTCTGAGTAAGTGCTTATTTACTTATGTTATCATAACAATTGAATCTTTAGATGTATCTTTCTAAGTTCTATATGCAGTATCGAATAGATGATTGCTGTGTGCTGGAATTGGTCGTATTGTAGTAGCTTGATAGAGGTTGAACAAATGATGAAAAAATATAGAAAAATATACCATGGAAAAAAATATATTTAATAAAAGAATGAAAAATAAAAAAAATATATAAAATTAATTACACTCATAGCCACCTAATTGTTATTGCGCTTCCAAAACAACTTGATTTGCCAAAGAGCCATTTAAATCTCCCTTCTTTTTAACCCTTCGGTCAGCGTTCGTGGGAGCTGCTCTGAGTTTGCTACGAACCTGCTGCCTCCCCAACTTGTGCACAGATGGGTGCGGTCGGACCGGCGTCAGATTCCTCCAGAGGTGTGCGTGGCAGCTTCGTTTACACCGGGCGTCAGAGCATGGTAGGCAGATTTGGATTCCGTGCGATTTCACAAATGTATGGTGGCCTGTGAGGATCAATCCTACGCGTTTCGCTATGACGCTTCCTCAGGGATTTGGACTCATTGGATAACATGCTGTTCTTAAATAGTGTCCCACATTTCAATCCACTAACTATTCCAGGTGATTCAAGGTGTGCAAATTGGGAAAAACTCATTCATTTACTGTGAGTGTACTAAACGTTAAAAATCACATAGAACGTGCATAAACAGATATTATTACATTACAAAAGTCTTCAGTAAAAGGATGATATGTGCATCCATAACTATCATTAATCAATACCATAGTGATAATTACTTAGACTGATAGGAAAAAACAGGATTCCCATTGTCAAATTTAATAAAATCATAACATATAAATTCTCAAACCTAATGGATCAACCATAACTCACTGGAGCATCAGTCTTATCATGCCTAAACAACATATAATCCTAGACATGTAATAGAGGCAGAGATTGGCTGTATTACTTAATTGTATATCTAGAAAATAACATTGATTGTAAATTTCTTTACTTTACAAGAAATTTTGTTTTTCACTTACTCCAAGAAAAAGACATTTAACCACTACAGCGTTAAGGATTTGTGCCACTTATGTCTCATCAATCCCAGTGTACACATTAACAATAGTCAATATAGATCAATTTATATGTATAGATGCTTGTGTGCAAGCAGCAAACTGTTGATCCCTTTAATTTCTATTGTGTGTTTTATTGGGGAAGATTGTAGAACCGTCTAAAAGACAATTTTAAGGAAAAAGTTGTTCCATACCATAATTCAAGGTAGCAAGGGATATATATATATTATATATATATATATATATATATATATATATATATATATATATATACAGTATATATATATACAGTATATATATATATATATATATATATATATAAACACACTCAAAATGTGTGGGTAGGGGCATGCACACAGCATCAAGGATGATGGGAGCTCTCTGAATCAGCACCAGAGACTCCGCCGTGATTGCAGATTAATTCGCCCTCTAAACCACCGGAAAAGCCATAAAAATAACTTCCCCCATCGGCGGAGCCCTCAAGGATGCCTTTGTCAAGGAAAGACCGCAAGCCAGCGACACCCTCTGTCTCCCTTTACATCCATAGGGCTGCCACTCCGGGTCCCGAGATCCAAGATGGCTCCCATGGAGGCACGCATGTGCACGCGCATCCACAGGCACAGGAAGAACTGCAACAAGAAGAAGGAAACTTTAAAGACAAAAAAGATGAACAAGAAACAGTAAAACACCCAAATCAACCCAAAAGCCTTAAAAGACTTATTTAAAGAGATGCAAGGGGTGTTTCAAGTGGCTCTGGACAAAGCTGTGGCTGAATTTAAAACAGGTTTAACTTCTCTGACAAAACAAACAGTACAGCTGGAAAACAAACTTGAAGAATCTCTGTAGAGCCAGGGCTCAATGGAGGAAGAATTGTTCCAACTTAGCGATGAGATCAGGAACCTGAATTATACCGTAGAATAGATGGTCTGGAGAACTGGGAAAGGAGGCAAAATCTGAGAATAAGAAACATCCCTGAAACAGTTGAACAGGGTAAGTTACAACCCTGGAAACAGAAGAAAAAACAGCGCAAAAAAACCATAGTGTAGTATATTAAAAATCAATTTATGGGATAAAGGTGAGTGTTGCACGTACATCAATGTAAAAATTACACAGCATAACATGTTAGGGACATGTTACCACTCGGCGGGAACAGCAGGACACGGGCAGATGTGACTGGAACGTCCTTCCTCTGGTCGCTGGTATCCAGGATCGGTAAGTACAACTCCGCTTGAGAAGCCTTCCCGTGTACTGAAGATACTGCAGCCGTCAGTTCAGAAGGGGTGATCTCCTGATCAGTTCCGGGTTATTCCGCGTGTGCGTGTGACGTCATCTAGTGGCGTCCCTCTGTCGGTCGCATCTCACCGCGTCTCACCACACTGAATAGTGTATCGAGTGAGCAGAAAGTCCCGAACAAGTCCCGAACAAAGCTGGTGCAATAAAATAAAGCCGCAATGGGAATAGAATAAGAAAATAAAGGAAGCGCCCTCTCCTACGTGTTTTGTATCGAAATACTTCTTCAGGGAATAATGGAGGAAGTTCCGGGGTGGTTCATATACTCTCAGCTCTCATGCGATTGGCCAAACTGAGTGAGCTCAACTCCCCCCACCTGGAGAGACAGAAGCTCATCCCATGGCCAATCGCACGCTCTATGGCGTCTCTAAGGTTATCAAGAGGGCAACTGGGGGACAAACGGGATTTTAAATTCCTGGCCCGTTTATATACTATTTCAGGTTTTTTTGGGAGATGGTTCTTAAGGATCGGATCCCTTTGAAGGATGCCCCAATGTTTTTTGAAAACCTGTGATATGATGGGAGCCAAACGACTATATTGGGTGACAAACATGGGGAACTGGTCCCTTCCTTGGGGTTTAGATCTCGCTGAGTCCTTACAAATAAGGGTTCTCCTGTCTATTTTGTCAACCTCAGTTATAGCTAAATCTATATCTCGTTTCTTGTAGTCTCGCTCCAAGAATCTCTCCCTAAGTTCGCTAACCTGATGTTTATATACCTTTTCATTGGAGCAATTACGCTTAATTCTTAGTGCTTGGCCCTTGGGAATGTTTTGTAGCCACTTGGGGTGATGGTGGCTGGACGCCAATAGATAAGTGTTGGCGTCTACTTCCTTATGATAGGTTTTTGTTTGAATGGTATTCTTATCAATATACAGAGAAAGATCAAGGAAATTAATACTTGTTTTATCGTGACTAAAGGTAAACCTCAGATTTAATTCGTTGTTATTAAGATATTCCTTAAAACAAACAAGTTCTTCAGGTGAACCCTTCCAGACACAAGGCACATCATCGATGTATCTTTTCCAAAGCACCAGGTTTGCACCAAATGGGTTGGAGGTCCATATATTATCCTCCTCCCATATGAACATGAATAAATTCGCATAACTTGGTGCAAACCTGGTGCCCATCGTGGTGCCGCATGTCTGGAGGTAAAATTCACGGTCATGGCAAAAATAGTTGTGGGTCAAGATAAATCTTATTCCATCTAGAATAAACAATCTTAGTTTTTCATCCACAGTCCTAGTCCCTTTCTAGAACTCTCTTTATGGCACTTAGTCCCATCTCATGATCTATCACTATATAAAGTGATACCACGTCACATGTAACCCAACAGCATTCCTCAGTCCACACAAGTTCTTGAAGTGTGGTCAATACAAGTGACGGGTCTCTTAGATATGAAGGGACCTGTATGACATACCTCTGGAGGAGAAAGTCCAGAAATTGAGAGAGATTTGATGTAACGGAACGGATCCCAGAAATTATGGGTCTTCCGGGGGGTCTAGTTAAACTTTTATGGATTTTCGGGATGAAATAGAAAACTGGAATCCTGGGTTGTTCTATAGTCAGGAATTCCAGTTCTCGTTTGGTGATAATCTCATCCCGAAATCCTTGATCTAAATGTAACACCAATTCCTCTTTGAAGAGATCCGTTGGGTTAATCTCCAATCTCTGGTAAGTGGTGCTATCATTTAGAATTCTCAATGACTCCTCTTTATAATAAGAGTTCATCACAACTACCCCTCCCCTTTGTCCGCCGCCTTTATGACAATATTTGTAATTGCCTTCAAGGGATTTCACCGCATCTTTTTCTTCTCTACTCAAATTTTGCCTAGGACATTTAAAATTCAGGCTTGCCTTCTCTAGATCAGAGATTACCATCTCTGCAAATGTATCAATGTAATTCCCCTTAACCGCTTTTGGATAGAATATTGACGTTTTCTTGAAGGGTGTGATTGGTGGCTTAGCCGTCAAGTCATTAGGACCCGGCGCAGTCACTGATCTAGTCACAGCATCCTTCATGAAATATTTTTTCAGGGTAATTTTTCTTAAAAATTTGTGTACGTCTACAAAGGTGTTGAACATATTCGGTCCATTTACAGGGGCAAAATTTAGGCCCCTAGAAAGGACATCAAGTTCTACTTTTTGGAGGTGGGTATCACTTATATTAAATACGTTACTTTTTACCAATCCCTTCCTCTGTCTGATCTTTTTCTTTCTCTTTCTCTTCCTTTACCCTCCTCTCTTTCCTCTGACTCTTCCATTCTTGACCTTTTCTTTTCTATTCTTACAGGATTTTGTCTCCCTGATTGGCCCCTGGGGCCTCTCCACCATTCTTGAAATGGTGCTCGGCCCTGGCGATGGTCTAAAAAAGAATTTTGTCTAGAGTTAGTTGCATCATGGGGTCTATCAATCGGGGATCTATCCCTATAGTGATAATTGGTGGGGTGACGGTCAGCGGGGTGGCTCCCATTATCGCTAAAATTAGTCTTCTCATACTGAGTGCCTTTCTTTTTATTCCTATTGGGATTAGGTGTTGGATTAGTGTTGGGTTTGTCTTTAAGAGGCTTTCCACCCTATACCTCCTTTGCTCCAATGTCAGATTTTTCACTTATAGTGGAGTTAATCCTCTCTCTAGGATTAGTTTCAACAGGAACAACCTCGTGCCCTCTGATCTCTACTTCACTAATTGTAATAACTTTTTCTGTTTTCCAATTTCTCTGTCTGTTCTCACCATAATCGTGTTTATCTCTTGCGAATTTTTTAAGTTTTGTAAGCTTAACATCCTTTTCAGTTTTATCCAATCTTGAAATTACCTTATCCTCTAATAATTTATATTCTGCCATCTCCATGGAAGGTTCTAGCTGTTCCTTGATAAGGTTAATTTCTTTATCCAGACTCTCTAAAGTACTGGCTCTCTGCTTAATAAGTAATAACATAAGGTCCACCGAACAAGTATCCAATATAAAATTCCACTCCTTTAAAAACTTCTCATCATCTTGATCTGAGGTGGGGGGCTTTAACACCCTGAGCCCTCTAGGTATTCTCTTCTGATCAAGATATTGCTTGAGTGTATGGGTTTCCCAGACTTGTCTCATTTCTAGTGTTGGAAGTAATAAAAGTGTAAGTACGTTTTTACACTAGGCTGTATTTATTTCTCTACACGCATGCTGTGGGGGCCTATGCTTAATTCCTGAAGGCACTACCAAGTACAAGAGAAACCATCCGACTGTAACCACGTGGGGTTCGTGGATATTGAGGTTGGAACGCGACACAGCACAGATTCTCTCCCGTGAATGTACAAGAAATTATCTTGTAAGTTAGGGTTATTTCCATCCTAGTTGGGGCTGTGGTTTTTTATATACTGCGCATTTGGTGTGTCTCTTTTTTATTCATTGCAGAGAACATCTGGGGCCATTCTGAAGACCATCAAAGCCACTCTGAAATTGCATTGGTTAACCCACCCATTGCCAGGACTGTCTTTTCCATCAAGGACTGTATCTTGGATCATGGTATTGTGGACTTTAACCCATTAGCGCCGGGGACCTAGCTTTTTGTATTTTCATATGTAAAGGAGGTGAACCTTAGTTACAGTATGATGTGCTATTGGTCTTTGTTTTTTAACAGTATGATCATTCCATAAATCATAAATTGTCGAACTGAATGAACTTGGGCATGTAAGAGTCGTAATAGATAATGCTAATCTTAAAGTATCTGTTCAGTAAATGTGGATAATTTAATAAATGTCAAACATGACTGGAAAAAAATGAGATAACAAAAAAAACTGCCAATGAGGCTGCTAGATATTAACATAATCATCATGTTCTGTTGTACTAATTCAAGAAGGGGGGTTATTTCGGAAGAAAATGAAATACCTGACTCTATAACAGGATAAACTCCAAGAATGCGCCTTCTGTGTTAAATATTTACCATGTCTCATAAACTGATTCTCACAGGTTTTCAGACATAATGATAATATAGTAAATTTATATTCACAGATCGTACAAGCAGGGCCGGCTTGATGGCTGTGCCGTTGGTGCCATGACAATGGGACATCACGCGCTATGACAACAGGATGCCCTGTGGTGCCACGTTATCATGACAAAGTGACACCGCATGATGCTGCAAAGTCATGTTGTCATGGCAACTCTACTTGACGTCGCGGAGCCATGACGACGGAATGTTGAGTAGATGCCGCCGGTTGAAGGTAACAGCTGAGGCCCCGCACATGTCCTTGCACCGAGCCCCACAAACATCCCAGCCGGCCCTGTGTACAAGTGACCAATCAAATCTCCTCTTAATTTGCTCAATGTTCACAAAAGACATATGCCCTGCTTCTTTCACTATATTCCCCCTCCTCCTGATTTCCTCTATCAGATGTGCTGCCTTGCTGACACCCGAACGGTCTGTAACAGGATCGTTACTGGCGGTGTGGGGAGACAAGTTGGAGGTAATGATCCTGAGATAGATGAATGTACCATTGCATTGGCCGGTGAGCCAGAGGATCTGATGAGAACTCCGAATCAGTAGTGGAAATCAACGAGGATCCTATGGAAGGACCCTCTTCTAACTCAACCAGAGATCAAGGAGCACGGGTAATGGGCCTGTGCCGCATGTACCCACCCCAGTGGCTTAAGCAAGCCATCCTCTGGACCCCAGGAGTCCAAGTTTTGTGCCAAGTAGAGACTTTACAGAGATTGAATTGTCATTTAGAGATGGGGCAATGCCCCCGGATTATGATAGAATTTTTTAAGGGGTGGATACCGAAGAAGAGCCCCGCATGAGTCAGCGAATGAGACGTCCTCCCACTAGAGTGGCTTACGATCAGTTAGGGCACCCCACTATGAGTCTCAGCAGCTGGCACGGAGCAAACTTGCCTCCATTATCACCATGTTCACTGAGTTATTCAATCTCGTTTAACGTTATGCA
Organism: Ascaphus truei; assembly: GCF_040206685.1. Taxonomy (NCBI): domain Eukaryota; kingdom Metazoa; phylum Chordata; class Amphibia; order Anura; family Ascaphidae; genus Ascaphus; species Ascaphus truei. The sequence goes on from NC_134486.1 coordinate 142,922,831, forward strand.
TGTGTTAAGTTGTATCATACAAACTGCATTTTTATTGTGTAACTTGTTTGAGTGCATGTGTGAGAATGTGGCCAGGTCTCCCTCTGGGCTCCCTTTGCCCCCCCCCCCCCTTGCCTCCGTTGCGGCTGGAGAGAGTTGTGGGCAGTTAGGGTGGCGAGCGGGTCGCCGGAGGTCCGCGGTGGCTAATTTGCAGAGCGCCCCCACCATTTTGAGTATGCTCAGTACAACCGAGGCAGCGTGGCAATTACAAGCACCAGGCGCATGGGCAGTGTAGCACAAGCGGCAGCCATTACAGGCACAGGGCTCCACAGGGACTACATGCCCCATAATGCCCCAGGGCTGTGAATCACATGCAGGCACACAGCCAATAGGGCTGAGAGGAGTTCCCTGCTGCAATTAGACAATTAGATACATTTGGTGCGCTGGGACCTCACGCTTGAGTCGGGATCCAGAGGCAGAACAGAGAGGTAGTGTCCAGGGAGAAGTGCTTCCATGGACTAGGCCTAGCTTTGCCCCGTAGGCCCCAGATAGGCCTCGATCACCATCAGCTTGTGGCTGCTGCAGGGAAGGCCCACAGTTAGGGACACTTCCCCAGTAGTATGTACATTGCGTGTGTTGTATGCTATAATCTTTTGTTATATTATGTGTCCAATAAATACTTTATATCATATCCTGGTGTGCAATTACTGGCTACATTGTCTTGGGAGGGGCTATCCCACTGTCTGCTGATCCTTCCCAGGTGGAGGCGCTGTAACCTACTGATTAGCTACACCCCAGGCTCCCTGCAGTGGAGGATCAGGCCTCCTGTGAGCCTAAAACCCAAAGAAAGGAGATCAACTTATTGTGTACAAAAATAAATAGTATGCGCAGTCCCAAGATTCCCTCTGTATCTATATAAAGATGTATTTATCCCTCTGCTGCTCCCACTCTCCCGTGATCAGCGGGGTCAAACCGGAACATATACACAAAAAGGAAGCGCAAAAGAGAAAAGAACCATCAGTCAATATTCCAAAGCTTTATAAATTGACTCAAAATAACAATATCACATAAAATATATGAATAAAAAAGATCACACAGGATCTGAACACCCACACAGTCTATGCACAATGGTGAATTCTCAATTCAAAACCCACAGAACTACAACAAGGTAAGTACAGGGTGCAGAAGATTATATTACTGCCTACATATGAAGGAGAACACCCCTAGTGCTAGACCACTGGGTATCCGCAACAGGCTGGGCTTCCATCGTCACGATTGATTGGGTAATTTGTGTGCAGCTCTGACGATCTAGCTAGTCGTCAACAGCACCTAGCATTGATTGGAAAGGTTTTTTTATCAGTAATGTACTCCCATAGGCTGAGGAAATGTTGGTCTTGCTATAAAAAGCAACCATGGGAGCAAGTAGGACATACCTCCTGACGAAGCGTCATATGACGCCAAACACATAGAGGTAACGTCATCACGCAGCAGGGAGCGAATGTGACGACGGAAGCCCAACTTATTGTATAAGCATTAATCCTGTGAGCCTATCAGGTAACACACCACACATAGTCACCCTAGACAAAGGGGAAAGTGGGCAACATTTATATATGATAACCACAATTAAAACTGTAACCAAGACTTGGCTCTCTCAGTCTCACTCTGTAGTAAGAATCAGCCCCCCTCTCTTATGGTGGTCTTTCTTTCCCCCACACTACTCAGCCTGGAGAAGATGATGTCAATATAGTAAAAGATTGTTTCCCAGATCGTATCTTCAAATAGTGATAAACCTTATATTACAGTAGGTCATTCAATTGGATACTTCTCCGCTATCTATATAATGGAATATCAATTCCTAAGCTGTTCAGTAATTTTATTTATAGCGTGTGGGATGTACTATATGCTTCCCAAATAGGTTCTGAGTAAGTGCTTATTTACTTATGTTATCATAACAATTGAATCTTTAGATGTATCTTTCTAAGTTCTATATGCAGTATCGAATAGATGATTGCTGTGTGCTGGAATTGGTCGTATTGTAGTAGCTTGATAGAGGTTGAACAAATGATGAAAAAATATAGAAAAATATACCATGGAAAAAAATATATTTAATAAAAGAATGAAAAATAAAAAAAATATATAAAATTAATTACACTCATAGCCACCTAATTGTTATTGCGCTTCCAAAACAACTTGATTTGCCAAAGAGCCATTTAAATCTCCCTTCTTTTTAACCCTTCGGTCAGCGTTCGTGGGAGCTGCTCTGAGTTTGCTACGAACCTGCTGCCTCCCCAACTTGTGCACAGATGGGTGCGGTCGGACCGGCGTCAGATTCCTCCAGAGGTGTGCGTGGCAGCTTCGTTTACACCGGGCGTCAGAGCATGGTAGGCAGATTTGGATTCCGTGCGATTTCACAAATGTATGGTGGCCTGTGAGGATCAATCCTACGCGTTTCGCTATGACGCTTCCTCAGGGATTTGGACTCATTGGATAACATGCTGTTCTTAAATAGTGTCCCACATTTCAATCCACTAACTATTCCAGGTGATTCAAGGTGTGCAAATTGGGAAAAACTCATTCATTTACTGTGAGTGTACTAAACGTTAAAAATCACATAGAACGTGCATAAACAGATATTATTACATTACAAAAGTCTTCAGTAAAAGGATGATATGTGCATCCATAACTATCATTAATCAATACCATAGTGATAATTACTTAGACTGATAGGAAAAAACAGGATTCCCATTGTCAAATTTAATAAAATCATAACATATAAATTCTCAAACCTAATGGATCAACCATAACTCACTGGAGCATCAGTCTTATCATGCCTAAACAACATATAATCCTAGACATGTAATAGAGGCAGAGATTGGCTGTATTACTTAATTGTATATCTAGAAAATAACATTGATTGTAAATTTCTTTACTTTACAAGAAATTTTGTTTTTCACTTACTCCAAGAAAAAGACATTTAACCACTACAGCGTTAAGGATTTGTGCCACTTATGTCTCATCAATCCCAGTGTACACATTAACAATAGTCAATATAGATCAATTTATATGTATAGATGCTTGTGTGCAAGCAGCAAACTGTTGATCCCTTTAATTTCTATTGTGTGTTTTATTGGGGAAGATTGGTAGAACCGTCTAAAAGACAATTTTAAGGAAAAAGTTGTTCCATACCATAATTCAAGGTAGCAAGGGATATATATATATATTATATATATATATATATATATATATATATATATATATATATATATATATATATATACAGTATATATATACAGTATATATATATATATATATATATATATATATATATATAAACACACTCAAAATGTGTGGGTAGGGGCATGCACACAGCATCAAGGATGATGGGAGCTCTCTGAATCAGCACCAGAGACTCCGCCGTGATTGCAGATTAATTCGCCCTCTAAACCACCGGAAAAGCCATAAAAATAACTTCCCCCATCGGCGGAGCCCTCAAGGATGCCTTTGTCAAGGAAAGACCGCAAGCCAGCGACACCCTCTGTCTCCCTTTACATCCATAGGGCTGCCACTCCGGGTCCCGAGATCCAAGATGGCTCCCATGGAGGCACGCATGTGCACGCGCATCCACAGGCACAGGAAGAACTGCAACAAGAAGAAGGAAACTTTAAAGACAAAAAAGATGAACAAGAAACAGTAAAACACCCAAATCAACCCAAAAGCCTTAAAAGACTTATTTAAAGAGATGCAAGGGGTGTTTCAAGTGGCTCTGGACAAAGCTGTGGCTGAATTTAAAACAGGTTTAACTTCTCTGACAAAACAAACAGTACAGCTGGAAAACAAACTTGAAGAATCTCTGTAGAGCCAGGGCTCAATGGAGGAAGAATTGTTCCAACTTAGCGATGAGATCAGGAACCTGAATTATACCGTAGAATAGATGGTCTGGAGAACTGGGAAAGGAGGCAAAATCTGAGAATAAGAAACATCCCTGAAACAGTTGAACAGGGTAAGTTACAACCCTGGAAACAGAAGAAAAAACAGCGCAAAAAAACCATAGTGTAGTATATTAAAAATCAATTTATGGGATAAAGGTGAGTGTTGCACGTACATCAATGTAAAAATTACACAGCATAACATGTTAGGGACATGTTACCACTCGGCGGGAACAGCAGGACACGGGCAGATGTGACTGGAACGTCCTTCCTCTGGTCGCTGGTATCCAGGATCGGTAAGTACAACTCCGCTTGAGAAGCCTTCCCGTGTACTGAAGATACTGCAGCCGTCAGTTCAGAAGGGGTGATCTCCTGATCAGTTCCGGGTTATTCCGCGTGTGCGTGTGACGTCATCTAGTGGCGTCCCTCTGTCGGTCGCATCTCACCGCGTCTCACCACACTGAATAGTGTATCGAGTGAGCAGAAAGTCCCGAACAAGTCCCGAACAAAGCTGGTGCAATAAAATAAAGCCGCAATGGGAATAGAATAAGAAAATAAAGGAAGCGCCCTCTCCTACGTGTTTTGTATCGAAATACTTCTTCAGGGAATAATGGAGGAAGTTCCGGGGTGGTTCATATACTCTCAGCTCTCATGCGATTGGCCAAACTGAGTGAGCTCAACTCCCCCCACCTGGAGAGACAGAAGCTCATCCCATGGCCAATCGCACGCTCTATGGCGTCTCTAAGGTTATCAAGAGGGCAACTGGGGGACAAACGGGATTTTAAATTCCTGGCCCGTTTATATACTATTTCAGTTTTTTTTGGGAGATGGTTCTTAAGGATCGGATCCCTTTGAAGGATGCCCCAATGTTTTTTGAAAACCTGTGATATGATGGGAGCCAAACGACTATATTGGGTGACAAACATGGGGAACTGGTCCCTTCCTTGGGGTTTAGATCTCGCTGAGTCCTTACAAATAAGGGTTCTCCTGTCTATTTTGTCAACCTCAGTTATAGCTAAATCTATATCTCGTTTCTTGTAGTCTCGCTCCAAGAATCTCTCCCTAAGTTCGCTAACCTGATGTTTATATACCTTTTCATTGGAGCAATTACGCTTAATTCTTAGTGCTTGGCCCTTGGGAATGTTTTGTAGCCACTTGGGGTGATGGTGGCTGGACGCCAATAGATAAGTGTTGGCGTCTACTTCCTTATGATAGGTTTTTGTTTGAATGGTATTCTTATCAATATACAGAGAAAGATCAAGGAAATTAATACTTGTTTTATCGTGACTAAAGGTAAACCTCAGATTTAATTCGTTGTTATTAAGATATTCCTTAAAACAAACAAGTTCTTCAGGTGAACCCTTCCAGACACAAGGCACATCATCGATGTATCTTTTCCAAAGCACCAGGTTTGCACCAAATGGGTTGGAGGTCCATATATTATCCTCCTCCCATATGAACATGAATAAATTCGCATAACTTGGTGCAAACCTGGTGCCCATCGTGGTGCCGCATGTCTGGAGGTAAAATTCAAGGTCATGGCAAAAATAGTTGTGGGTCAAGATAAATCTTATTCCATCTAGAATAAACAATCTTAGTTTTTCATCCACAGTCCTAGTCCCTTTCTAGAACTCTCTTTATGGCACTTAGTCCCATCTCATGATCTATCACTATATAAAGTGATACCACGTCACATGTAACCCAACAGCATTCCTCAGTCCACACAAGTTCTTGAAGTGTGGTCAATACAAGTGACGGGTCTCTTAGATATGAAGGGACCTGTATGACATACCTCTGGAGGAGAAAGTCCAGAAATTGAGAGAGATTTGATGTAACGGAACGGATCCCAGAAATTATGGGTCTTCCGGGGGGTCTAGTTAAACTTTTATGGATTTTCGGGATGAAATAGAAAACTGGAATCCTGGGTTGTTCTATAGTCAGGAATTCCAGTTCTCGTTTGGTGATAATCTCATCCCGAAATCCTTGATCTAAATGTAACACCAATTCCTCTTTGAAGAGATCCGTTGGGTTAATCTCCAATCTCTGGTAAGTGGTGCTATCATTTAGAATTCTCAATGACTCCTCTTTATAATAAGAGTTCATCACAACTACCCCTCCCCTTTGTCCGCCGCCTTTATGACAATATTTGTAATTGCCTTCAAGGGATTTCACCGCATCTTTTTCTTCTCTACTCAAATTTTGCCTAGGACATTTAAAATTCAGGCTTGCCTTCTCTAGATCAGAGATTACCATCTCTGCAAATGTATCAATGTAATTCCCCTTAACCGCTTTTGGATAGAATATTGACGTTTTCTTGAAGGGTGTGATTGGTGGCTTAGCCGTCAAGTCATTAGGACCCGGCGCAGTCACTGATCTAGTCACAGCATCCTTCATGAAATATTTTTTCAGGGTAATTTTTCTTAAAAATTTGTGTACGTCTACAAAGGTGTTGAACATATTCGGTCCATTTACAGGGGCAAAATTTAGGCCCCTAGAAAGGACATCAAGTTCTACTTTTTGGAGGTGGGTATCACTTATATTAAATACGTTACTTTTTACCAATCCCTTCCTCTGTCTGATCTTTTTCTTTCTCTTTCTCTTCCTTTACCCTCCTCTCTTTCCTCTGACTCTTCCATTCTTGACCTTTTCTTTTCTATTCTTACAGGATTTTGTCTCCCTGATTGGCCCCTGGGGCCTCTCCACCATTCTTGAAATGGTGCTCGGCCCTGGCGATGGTCTAAAAAAGAATTTTGTCTAGAGTTAGTTGCATCATGGGGTCTATCAATCGGGGATCTATCCCTATAGTGATAATTGGTGGGGTGACGGTCAGCGGGGTGGCTCCCATTATCGCTAAAATTAGTCTTCTCATACTGAGTGCCTTTCTTTTTATTCCTATTGGGATTAGGTGTTGGATTAGTGTTGGGTTTGTCTTTAAGAGGCTTTCCACCCTATACCTCCTTTGCTCCAATGTCAGATTTTTCACTTATAGTGGAGTTAATCCTCTCTCTAGGATTAGTTTCAACAGGAACAACCTCGTGCCCTCTGATCTCTACTTCACTAATTGTAATAACTTTTTCTGTTTTCCAATTTCTCTGTCTGTTCTCACCATAATCGTGTTTATCTCTTGCGAATTTTTTAAGTTTTGTAAGCTTAACATCCTTTTCAGTTTTATCCAATCTTGAAATTACCTTATCCTCTAATAATTTATATTCTGCCATCTCCATGGAAGGTTCTAGCTGTTCCTTGATAAGGTTAATTTCTTTATCCAGACTCTCTAAAGTACTGGCTCTCTGCTTAATAAGTAATAACATAAGGTCCACCGAACAAGTATCCAATATAAAATTCCACTCCTTTAAAAACTTCTCATCATCTTGATCTGAGGTGGGGGGCTTTAACACCCTGAGCCCTCTAGGTATTCTCTTCTGATCAAGATATTGCTTGAGTGTATGGGTTTCCCAGACTTGTCTCATTTCTAGTGTTGGAAGTAATAAAAGTGTAAGTACGTTTTTACACTAGGCTGTATTTATTTCTCTACACGCATGCTGTGGGGGCCTATGCTTAATTCCTGAAGGCACTACCAAGTACAAGAGAAACCATCCGACTGTAACCACGTGGGGTTCGTGGATATTGAGGTTGGAACGCGACACAGCACAGATTCTCTCCCGTGAATGTACAAGAAATTATCTTGTAAGTTAGGGTTATTTCCATCCTAGTTGGGGCTGTGGTTTTTTATATACTGCGCATTTGGTGTGTCTCTTTTTTATTCATTGCAGAGAACATCTGGGGCCATTCTGAAGACCATCAAAGCCACTCTGAAATTGCATTGGTTAACCCACCCATTGCCAGGACTGTCTTTTCCATCAAGGACTGTATCTTGGATCATGGTATTGTGGACTTTAACCCATTAGCGCCGGGGACCTAGCTTTTTGTATTTTCATATGTAAAGGAGGTGAACCTTAGTTACAGTATGATGTGCTATTGGTCTTTGTTTTTTAACAGTATGATCATTCCATAAATCATAAATTGTCGAACTGAATGAACATGGGCATGTAAGAGTCGTAATAGATAATGCTAATCTTAAAGTATCTGTTCAGTAAATGTGGATAATTTAATAAATGTCAAACATGACTGGAAAAAAATGAGATAACAAAAAAAACTGCCAATGAGGCTGCTAGATATTAACATAATCATCATGTTCTGTTGTACTAATTCAAGAAGGGGGGTTATTTCGGAAGAAAATGAAATACCTGACTCTATAACAGGATAAACTCCAAGAATGCGCCTTCTGTGTTAAATATTTACCATGTCTCATAAACTGATTCTCACAGGTTTTCAGACATAATGATAATATAGTAAATTTATATTCACAGATCGTACAAGCAGGGCCGGCTTGATGGCTGTGCCGTTGGTGCCATGACAATGGGACATCACGCGCTATGACAACAGGATGCCCTGTGGTGCCACGTTATCATGACAAAGTGACACCGCATGATGCTGCAAAGTCATGTTGTCATGGCAACTCTACTTGACGTCGCGGAGCCATGACGACGGAATGTTGAGTAGATGCCGCCGGTTGAAGGTAACAGCTGAGGCCCCGCACATGTCCTTGCACCGAGCCCCACAAACATCCCAGCCGGCCCAGTGTACAAGTGACCAATCAAATCTCCTCTTAATTTGCTCAATGTTCACAAAAGACATATGCCCTGCTTCTTTCACTATATTCCCCCTCCTCCTGATTTCCTCTATCAGATGTGCTGCCTTGCTGACACCCGAACGGTCTGTAACAGGATCGTTACTGGCGGTGTGGGGAGACAAGTTGGAGGTAATGATCCTGAGATAGATGAATGTACCATTGCATTGGCCGGTGAGCCAGAGGATCTGATGAGAACTCCGAATCAGTAGTGGAAATCAACGAGGATCCTATGGAAGGACCCTCTTCTAACTCAACCAGAGATCAAGGAGCACGGGTAATGGGCCTGTGCCGCATGTACCCACCCCAGTGGCTTAAGCAAGCCATCCTCTGGACCCCAGGAGTCCAAGTTTTGTGCCAAGTAGAGACTTTACAGAGATTGAATTGTCATTTAGAGATGGGGCAATGCCCCCGGATTATGATAGAATTTTTTAAGGGGTGGATACCGAAGAAGAGCCCCGCATGAGTCAGCGAATGAGACGTCCTCCCACTAGAGTGGCTTACGATCAGTTAGGGCACCCCACTATGAGTCTCAGCAGCTGGCACGGAGCAAACTTGCCTCCATTATCACCATGTTCACTGAGTTATTCAATCTCGTTTAACGTTATGCATGTGTTAAGTTGTATCATACAAACTGCATTTTTATTGTGTAACTTGTTTGAGTGCATGTGTGAGAATGTGGCCAGGTCTCCCTCTGGGCTCCCTTTGCCCCCCCCCCCTTGCCTCCGTTGCGGCTGGAGAGAGTTGTGGGCAGTTAGGGTGGCGAGCGGGTCGCCGGAGGTCCGCGGTGGCTAATTTGCAGAGCGCCCCCACCATTTTGAGTATGCTCAGTACAACCGAGGCAGCGTGGCAATTACAAGCACCAGGCGCATGGGCAGTGTAGCACAAGCGGCAGCCATTACAGGCACAGGGCTCCACAGGGACTACATGCCCCATAATGCCCCAGGGCTGTGAATCACATGCAGGCACACAGCCAATAGGGCTGAGAGGAGTTCCCTGCTGCAATTAGACAATTAGATACATTTGGTGCGCTGGGACCTCACGCTTGAGTCGGGATCCAGAGGCAGAACAGAGAGGTAGTGTCCAGGGAGAAGTGCTTCCATGGACTAGGCCTAGCTTTGCCCCGTAGGCCCCAGATAGGCCTCGATCACCATCAGCTTGTGGCTGCTGCAGGGAAGGCCCACAGTTAGGGACACTTCCCCAGTAGTATGTACATTGCGTGTGTTGTATGCTATAATCTTTTGTTATATTATGTGTCCAATAAATACTTTATATCATATCCTGGTGTGCAATTACTGGCTACATTGTCTTGGGAGGGGCTATCCCACTGTCTGCTGATCCTTCCCAGGTGGAGGCGCTGTAACCTACTGATTAGCTACACCCCAGGCTCCCTGCAGTGGAGGATCAGGCCTCCTGTGAGCCTAAAACCCAAAGAAAGGAGATCAACTTATTGTGTACAAAAATAAATAGTATGCGCAGTCCCAAGATTCCCTCTGTATCTATATAAAGATGTATTTATCCCTCTGCTGCTCCCACTCTCCCGTGATCAGCGGGGTCAAACCGGAACATATACACAAAAAGGAAGCGCAAAAGAGAAAAGAACCATCAGTCAATATTCCAAAGCTTTATAAATTGACTCAAAATAACAATATCACATAAAATATATGAATAAAAAAGATCACACAGGATCTGAACACCCACACAGTCTATGCACAATGGTGAATTCTCAATTCAAAACCCACAGAACTACAACAAGGTAAGTACAGGGTGCAGAAGATTATATTACTGCCTACATATGAAGGAGAACACCCCTAGTGCTAGACCACTGGGTATCCGCAACAGGCTGGGCTTCCATCGTCACGATTGATTGGGTAATTTGTGTGCAGCTCTGACGATCTAGCTAGTCGTCAACAGCACCTAGCATTGATTGGAAAGGTTTTTTTATCAGTAATGTACTCCCATAGGCTGAGGAAATGTTGGTCTTGCTATAAAAAGCAACCATGGGAGCAAGTAGGACATACCTCCTGACGAAGCGTCATATGACGCCAAACACATAGAGGTAACGTCATCACGCAGCAGGGAGCGAATGTGACGACGGAAGCCCAACTTATTGTATAAGCATTAATCCTGTGAGCCTATCAGGTAACACACCACACATAGTCACCCTAGACAAAGGGGAAAGTGGGCAACATTTATATATGATAACCACAATTAAAACTGTAACCAAGACTTGGCTCTCTCAGTCTCACTCTGTAGTAAGAATCAGCCCCCCTCTCTTATGGTGGTCTTTCTTTCCCCCACACTACTCAGCCTGGAGAAGATGATGTCAATATAGTAAAAGATTGTTTCCCAGATCGTATCTTCAAATAGTGATAAACCTTATATTACAGTAGGTCATTCAATTGGATACTTCTCCGCTATCTATATAATGGAATATCAATTCCTAAGCTGTTCAGTAATTTTATTTATAGCGTGTGGGATGTACTATATGCTTCCCAAATAGGTTCTGAGTAAGTGCTTATTTACTTATGTTATCATAACAATTGAATCTTTAGATGTATCTTTCTAAGTTCTATATGCAGTATCGAATAGATGATTGCTGTGTGCTGGAATTGGTCGTATTGTAGTAGCTTGATAGAGGTTGAACAAATGATGAAAAAATATAGAAAAATATACCATGGAAAAAAATATATTTAATAAAAGAATGAAAAATAAAAAAAATATATAAAATTAATTACACTCATAGCCACCTAATTGTTATTGCGCTTCCAAAACAACTTGATTTGCCAAAGAGCCATTTAAATCTCCCTTCTTTTTAACCCTTCGGTCAGCGTTCGTGGGAGCTGCTCTGAGTTTGCTACGAACCTGCTGCCTCCCCAACTTGTGCACAGATGGGTGCGGTCGGACCGGCGTCAGATTCCTCCAGAGGTGTGCGTGGCAGCTTCGTTTACACCGGGCGTCAGAGCATGGTAGGCAGATTTGGATTCCGTGCGATTTCACAAATGTATGGTGGCCTGTGAGGATCAATCCTACGCGTTTCGCTATGACGCTTCCTCAGGGATTTGGACTCATTGGATAACATGCTGTTCTTAAATAGTGTCCCACATTTCAATCCACTAACTATTCCAGGTGATTCAAGGTGTGCAAATTGGGAAAAACTCATTCATTTACTGTGAGTGTACTAAACGTTAAAAATCACATAGAACGTGCATAAACAGATATTATTACATTACAAAAGTCTTCAGTAAAAGGATGATATGTGCATCCATAACTATCATTAATCAATACCATAGTGATAATTACTTAGACTGATAGGAAAAAACAGGATTCCCATTGTCAAATTTAATAAAATCATAACATATAAATTCTCAAACCTAATGGATCAACCATAACTCACTGGAGCATCAGTCTTATCATGCCTAAACAACATATAATCCTAGACATGTAATAGAGGCAGAGATTGGCTGTATTACTTAATTGTATATCTAGAAAATAACATTGATTGTAAATTTCTTTACTTTACAAGAAATTTTGTTTTTCACTTACTCCAAGAAAAAGACATTTAACCACTACAGCGTTAAGGATTTGTGCCACTTATGTCTCATCAATCCCAGTGTACACATTAACAATAGTCAATATAGATCAATTTATATGTATAGATGCTTGTGTGCAAGCAGCAAACTGTTGATCCCTTTAATTTCTATTGTGTGTTTTATTGGGGAAGATTGTAGAACCGTCTAAAAGACAATTTTAAGGAAAAAGTTGTTCCATACCATAATTCAAGGTAGCAAGGGATATATATATATTATATATATATATATATATATATATATATATATATATATATATATATATATATACAGTATATATATACAGTATATATATATATATATATATATATATATATATATATAACACACTCAAAATGTGTGGGTAGGGGCATGCACACAGCATCAAGGATGATGGGAGCTCTCTGAATCAGCACCAGAGACTCCGCCGTGATTGCAGATTAATTCGCCCTCTAAACCACCGGAAAAGCCATAAAAATAACTTCCCCCATCGGCGGAGCCCTCAAGGATGCCTTTGTCAAGGAAAGACCGCAAGCCAGCGACACCCTCTGTCTCCCTTTACATCCATAGGGCTGCCACTCCGGGTCCCGAGATCCAAGATGGCTCCCATGGAGGCACGCATGTGCACGCGCATCCACAGGCACAGGAAGAACTGCAACAAGAAGAAGGAAACTTTAAAGACAAAAAAGATGAACAAGAAACAGTAAAACACCCAAATCAACCCAAAAGCCTTAAAAGACTTATTTAAAGAGATGCAAGGGGTGTTTCAAGTGGCTCTGGACAAAGCTGTGGCTGAATTTAAAACAGGTTTAACTTCTCTGACAAAACAAACAGTACAGCTGGAAAACAAACTTGAAGAATCTCTGTAGAGCCAGGGCTCAATGGAGGAAGAATTGTTCCAACTTAGCGATGAGATCAGGAACCTGAATTATACCGTAGAATAGATGGTCTGGAGAACTGGGAAAGGAGGCAAAATCTGAGAATAAGAAACATCCCTGAAACAGTTGAACAGGGTAAGTTACAACCCTGGAAACAGAAGAAAAAACAGCGCAAAAAAACCATAGTGTAGTATATTAAAAATCAATTTATGGGATAAAGGTGAGTGTTGCACGTACATCAATGTAAAAATTACACAGCATAACATGTTAGGGACATGTTACCACTCGGCGGGAACAGCAGGACACGGGCAGATGTGACTGGAACGTCCTTCCTCTGGTCGCTGGTATCCAGGATCGGTAAGTACAACTCCGCTTGAGAAGCCTTCCCGTGTACTGAAGATACTGCAGCCGTCAGTTCAGAAGGGGTGATCTCCTGATCAGTTCCGGGTTATTCCGCGTGTGCGTGTGACGTCATCTAGTGGCGTCCCTCTGTCGGTCGCATCTCACCGCGTCTCACCACACTGAATAGTGTATCGAGTGAGCAGAAAGTCCCGAACAAGTCCCGAACAAAGCTGGTGCAATAAAATAAAGCCGCAATGGGAATAGAATAAGAAAATAAAGGAAGCGCCCTCTCCTACGTGTTTTGTATCGAAATACTTCTTCAGGGAATAATGGAGGAAGTTCCGGGGTGGTTCATATACTCTCAGCTCTCATGCGATTGGCCAAACTGAGTGAGCTCAACTCCCCCCACCTGGAGAGACAGAAGCTCATCCCATGGCCAATCGCACGCTCTATGGCGTCTCTAAGGTTATCAAGAGGGCAACTGGGGGACAAACGGGATTTTAAATTCCTGGCCCGTTTATATACTATTTCAGGTTTTTTTGGGAGATGGTTCTTAAGGATCGGATCCCTTTGAAGGATGCCCCAATGTTTTTTGAAAACCTGTGATATGATGGGAGCCAAACGACTATATTGGGTGACAAACATGGGGAACTGGTCCCTTCCTTGGGGTTTAGATCTCGCTGAGTCCTTACAAATAAGGGTTCTCCTGTCTATTTTGTCAACCTCAGTTATAGCTAAATCTATATCTCGTTTCTTGTAGTCTCGCTCCAAGAATCTCTCCCTAAGTTCGCTAACCTGATGTTTATATACCTTTTCATTGGAGCAATTACGCTTAATTCTTAGTGCTTGGCCCTTGGGAATGTTTTGTAGCCACTTGGGGTGATGGTGGCTGGACGCCAATAGATAAGTGTTGGCGTCTACTTCCTTATGATAGGTTTTTGTTTGAATGGTATTCTTATCAATATACAGAGAAAGATCAAGGAAATTAATACTTGTTTTATCGTGACTAAAGGTAAACCTCAGATTTAATTCGTTGTTATTAAGATATTCCTTAAAACAAACAAGTTCTTCAGGTGAACCCTTCCAGACACAAGGCACATCATCGATGTATCTTTTCCAAAGCACCAGGTTTGCACCAAATGGGTTGGAGGTCCATATATTATCCTCCTCCCATATGAACATGAATAAATTCGCATAACTTGGTGCAAACCTGGTGCCCATCGTGGTGCCGCATGTCTGGAGGTAAAATTCACGGTCATGGCAAAAATAGTTGTGGGTCAAGATAAATCTTATTCCATCTAGAATAAACAATCTTAGTTTTTCATCCACAGTCCTAGTCCCTTTCTAGAACTCTCTTTATGGCACTTAGTCCCATCTCATGATCTATCACTATATAAAGTGATACCACGTCACATGTAACCCAACAGCATTCCTCAGTCCACACAAGTTCTTGAAGTGTGGTCAATACAAGTGACGGGTCTCTTAGATATGAAGGGACCTGTATGACATACCTCTGGAGGAGAAAGTCCAGAAATTGAGAGAGATTTGATGTAACGGAACGGATCCCAGAAATTATGGGTCTTCCGGGGGGTCTAGTTAAACTTTTATGGATTTTCGGGATGAAATAGAAAACTGGAATCCTGGGTTGTTCTATAGTCAGGAATTCCAGTTCTCGTTTGGTGATAATCTCATCCCGAAATCCTTGATCTAAATGTAACACCAATTCCTCTTTGAAGAGATCCGTTGGGTTAATCTCCAATCTCTGGTAAGTGGTGCTATCATTTAGAATTCTCAATGACTCCTCTTTATAATAAGAGTTCATCACAACTACCCCTCCCCTTTGTCCGCCGCCTTTATGACAATATTTGTAATTGCCTTCAAGGGATTTCACCGCATCTTTTTCTTCTCTACTCAAATTTTGCCTAGGACATTTAAAATTCAGGCTTGCCTTCTCTAGATCAGAGATCACCATCTCTGCAAATGTATCAATGTAATTCCCCTTAACCGCTTTTGGATAGAATATTGACGTTTTCTTGAAGGGTGTGATTGGTGGCTTAGCCGTCAAGTCATTAGGACCCGGCGCAGTCACTGATCTAGTCACAGCATCCTTCATGAAATATTTTTTCAGGGTAATTTTTCTTAAAAATTTGTGTACGTCTACAAAGGTGTTGAACATATTCGGTCCATTTACAGGGGCAAAATTTAGGCCCCTAGAAAGGACATCAAGTTCTACTTTTTGGAGGTGGGTATCACTTATATTAAATACGTTACTTTTTACCAATCCCTTCCTCTGTCTGATCTTTTTCTTTCTCTTTCTCTTCCTTTACCCTCCTCTCTTTCCTCTGACTCTTCCATTCTTGACCTTTTCTTTTCTATTCTTACAGGATTTTGTCTCCCTGATTGGCCCCTGGGGCCTCTCCACCATTCTTGAAATGGTGCTCGGCCCTGGCGATGGTCTAAAAAAGAATTTTGTCTAGAGTTAGTTGCATCATGGGGTCTATCAATCGGGGATCTATCCCTATAGTGATAATTGGTGGGGTGACGGTCAGCGGGGTGGCTCCCATTATCGCTAAAATTAGTCTTCTCATACTGAGTGCCTTTCTTTTTATTCCTATTGGGATTAGGTGTTGGATTAGTGTTGGGTTTGTCTTTAAGAGGCTTTCCACCCTATACCTCCTTTGCTCCAATGTCAGATTTTTCACTTATAGTGGAGTTAATCCTCTCTCTAGGATTAGTTTCAACAGGAACAACCTCGTGCCCTCTGATCTCTACTTCACTAATTGTAATAACTTTTTCTGTTTTCCAATTTCTCTGTCTGTTCTCACCATAATCGTGTTTATCTCTTGCGAATTTTTTAAGTTTTGTAAGCTTAACATCCTTTTCAGTTTTATCCAATCTTGAAATTACCTTATCCTCTAATAATTTATATTCTGCCATCTCCATGGAAGGTTCTAGCTGTTCCTTGATAAGGTTAATTTCTTTATCCAGACTCTCTAAAGTACTGGCTCTCTGCTTAATAAGTAATAACATAAGGTCCACCGAACAAGTATCCAATATAAAATTCCACTCCTTTAAAAACTTCTCATCATCTTGATCTGAGGTGGGGGGCTTTAACACCCTGAGCCCTCTAGGTATTCTCTTCTGATCAAGATATTGCTTGAGTGTATGGGTTTCCCAGACTTGTCTCATTTCTAGTGTTGGAAGTAATAAAAGTGTAAGTACGTTTTTACACTAGGCTGTATTTATTTCTCTACACGCATGCTGTGGGGGCCTATGCTTAATTCCTGAAGGCACTACCAAGTACAAGAGAAACCATCCGACTGTAACCACGTGGGGTTCGTGGATATTGAGGTTGGAACGCGACACAGCACAGATTCTCTCCCGTGAATGTACAAGAAATTATCTTGTAAGTTAGGGTTATTTCCATCCTAGTTGGGGCTGTGGTTTTTTATATACTGCGCATTTGGTGTGTCTCTTTTTTATTCATTGCAGAGAACATCTGGGGCCATTCTGAAGACCATCAAAGCCACTCTGAAATTGCATTGGTTAACCCACCCATTGCCAGGACTGTCTTTTCCATCAAGGACTGTATCTTGGATCATGGTATTGTGGACTTTAACCCATTAGCGCCGGGGACCTAGCTTTTTGTATTTTCATATGTAAAGGAGGTGAACCTTAGTTACAGTATGATGTGCTATTGGTCTTTGTTTTTTAACAGTATGATCATTCCATAAATCATAAATTGTCGAACTGAATGAACTTGGGCATGTAAGAGTCGTAATAGATAATGCTAATCTTAAAGTATCTGTTCAGTAAATGTGGATAATTTAATAAATGTCAAACATGACTGGAAAAAAATGAGATAACAAAAAAAACTGCCAATGAGGCTGCTAGATATTAACATAATCATCATGTTCTGTTGTACTAATTCAAGAAGGGGGGTTATTTCGGAAGAAAATGAAATACCTGACTCTATAACAGGATAAACTCCAAGAATGCGCCTTCTGTGTTAAATATTTACCATGTCTCATAAACTGATTCTCACAGGTTTTCAGACATAATGATAATATAGTAAATTTATATTCACAGATCGTACAAGCAGGGCCGGCTTGATGGCTGTGCCGTTGGTGCCATGACAATGGGACATCACGCGCTATGACAACAGGATGCCCTGTGGTGCCACGTTATCATGACAAAGTGACACCGCATGATGCTGCAAAGTCATGTTGTCATGGCAACTCTACTTGACGTCGCGGAGCCATGACGACGGAATGTTGAGTAGATGCCGCCGGTTGAAGGTAACAGCTGAGGCCCCGCACATGTCCTTGCACCGAGCCCCACAAACATCCCAGCCGGCCCTGTGTACAAGTGACCAATCAAATCTCCTCTTAATTTGCTCAATGTTCACAAAAGACATATGCCCTGCTTCTTTCACTATATTCCCCCTCCTCCTGATTTCCTCTATCAGATGTGCTGCCTTGCTGACACCCGAACGGTCTGTAACAGGATCGTTACTGGCGGTGTGGGGAGACAAGTTGGAGGTAATGATCCTGAGATAGATGAATGTACCATTGCATTGGCCGGTGAGCCAGAGGATCTGATGAGAACTCCGAATCAGTAGTGGAAATCAACGAGGATCCTATGGAAGGACCCTCTTCTAACTCAACCAGAGATCAAGGAGCACGGGTAATGGGCCTGTGCCGCATGTACCCACCCCAGTGGCTTAAGCAAGCCATCCTCTGGACCCCAGGAGTCCAAGTTTTGTGCCAAGTAGAGACTTTACAGAGATTGAATTGTCATTTAGAGATGGGGCAATGCCCCCGGATTATGATAGAATTTTTTAAGGGGTGGATACCGAAGAAGAGCCCCGCATGAGTCAGCGAATGAGACGTCCTCCCACTAGAGTGGCTTACGATCAGTTAGGGCACCCCACTATGAGTCTCAGCAGCTGGCACGGAGCAAACTTGCCTCCATTATCACCATGTTCACTGAGTTATTCAATCTCGTTTAACGTTATGCATGTGTTAAGTTGTATCATACAAACTGCATTTTTATTGTGTAACTTGTTTGAGTGCATGTGTGAGAATGTGGCCAGGTCTCCCTCTGGGCTCCCTTTGCCCCCCCCCCCCTTGCCTCCGTTGCGGCTGGAGAGAGTTGTGGGCAGTTAGGGTGGCGAGCGGGTCGCCGGAGGTCCGCGGTGGCTAATTTGCAGAGCGCCCCCACCATTTTGAGTATGCTCAGTACAACCGAGGCAGCGTGGCAATTACAAGCACCAGGCGCATGGGCAGTGTAGCACAAGCGGCAGCCATTACAGGCACAGGGCTCCACAGGGACTACATGCCCCATAATGCCCCAGGGCTGTGAATCACATGCAGGCACACAGCCAATAGGGCTGAGAGGAGTTCCCTGCTGCAATTAGACAATTAGATACATTTGGTGCGCTGGGACCTCACGCTTGAGTCGGGATCCAGAGGCAGAACAGAGAGGTAGTGTCCAGGGAGAAGTGCTTCCATGGACTAGGCCTAGCTTTGCCCCGTAGGCCCCAGATAGGCCTCGATCACCATCAGCTTGTGGCTGCTGCAGGGAAGGCCCACAGTTAGGGACACTTCCCCAGTAGTATGTACATTGCGTGTGTTGTATGCTATAATCTTTTGTTATATTATGTGTCCAATAAATACTTTATATCATATCCTGGTGTGCAATTACTGGCTACATTGTCTTGGGAGGGGCTATCCCACTGTCTGCTGATCCTTCCCAGGTGGAGGCGCTGTAACCTACTGATTAGCTACACCCCAGGCTCCCTGCAGTGGAGGATCAGGCCTCCTGTGAGCCTAAAACCCAAAGAAAGGAGATCAACTTATTGTGTACAAAAATAAATAGTATGCGCAGTCCCAAGATTCCCTCTGTATCTATATAAAGATGTATTTATCCCTCTGCTGCTCCCACTCTCCCGTGATCAGCGGGGTCAAACCGGAACATATACACAAAAAGGAAGCGCAAAAGAGAAAAGAACCATCAGTCAATATTCCAAAGCTTTATAAATTGACTCAAAATAACAATATCACATAAAATATATGAATAAAAAAGATCACACAGGATCTGAACACCCACACAGTCTATGCACAATGGTGAATTCTCAATTCAAAACCCACAGAACTACAACAAGGTAAGTACAGGGTGCAGAAGATTATATTACTGCCTACATATGAAGGAGAACACCCCTAGTGCTAGACCACTGGGTATCCGCAACAGGCTGGGCTTCCATCGTCACGATTGATTGGGTAATTTGTGTGCAGCTCTGACGATCTAGCTAGTCGTCAACAGCACCTAGCATTGATTGGAAAGGTTTTTTTATCAGTAATGTACTCCCATAGGCTGAGGAAATGTTGGTCTTGCTATAAAAAGCAACCATGGGAGCAAGTAGGACATACCTCCTGACGAAGCGTCATATGACGCCAAACACATAGAGGTAA
Source organism: Ascaphus truei (assembly GCF_040206685.1). Lineage (NCBI taxonomy): Eukaryota > Metazoa > Chordata > Amphibia > Anura > Ascaphidae > Ascaphus > Ascaphus truei. The sequence goes on from NC_134486.1 coordinate 142,942,688, forward strand.
CGTCATCACGCAGCAGGGAGCGAATGTGACGACGGAAGCCCAACTTATTGTATAAGCATTAATCCTGTGAGCCTATCAGGTAACACACCACACATAGTCACCCTAGACAAAGGGGAAAGTGGGCAACATTTATATATGATAACCACAATTAAAACTGTAACCAAGACTTGGCTCTCTCAGTCTCACTCTGTAGTAAGAATCAGCCCCCCTCTCTTATGGTGGTCTTTCTTTCCCCCACACTACTCAGCCTGGAGAAGATGATGTCAATATAGTAAAAGATTGTTTCCCAGATCGTATCTTCAAATAGTGATAAACCTTATATTACAGTAGGTCATTCAATTGGATACTTCTCCGCTATCTATATAATGGAATATCAATTCCTAAGCTGTTCAGTAATTTTATTTATAGCGTGTGGGATGTACTATATGCTTCCCAAATAGGTTCTGAGTAAGTGCTTATTTACTTATGTTATCATAACAATTGAATCTTTAGATGTATCTTTCTAAGTTCTATATGCAGTATCGAATAGATGATTGCTGTGTGCTGGAATTGGTCGTATTGTAGTAGCTTGATAGAGGTTGAACAAATGATGAAAAAATATAGAAAAATATACCATGGAAAAAAATATATTTAATAAAAGAATGAAAAATAAAAAAAATATATAAAATTAATTACACTCATAGCCACCTAATTGTTATTGCGCTTCCAAAACAACTTGATTTGCCAAAGAGCCATTTAAATCTCCCTTCTTTTTAACCCTTCGGTCAGCGTTCGTGGGAGCTGCTCTGAGTTTGCTACGAACCTGCTGCCTCCCCAACTTGTGCACAGATGGGTGCGGTCGGACCGGCGTCAGATTCCTCCAGAGGTGTGCGTGGCAGCTTCGTTTACACCGGGCGTCAGAGCATGGTAGGCAGATTTGGATTCCGTGCGATTTCACAAATGTATGGTGGCCTGTGAGGATCAATCCTACGCGTTTCGCTATGACGCTTCCTCAGGGATTTGGACTCATTGGATAACATGCTGTTCTTAAATAGTGTCCCACATTTCAATCCACTAACTATTCCAGGTGATTCAAGGTGTGCAAATTGGGAAAAACTCATTCATTTACTGTGAGTGTACTAAACGTTAAAAATCACATAGAACGTGCATAAACAGATATTATTACATTACAAAAGTCTTCAGTAAAAGGATGATATGTGCATCCATAACTATCATTAATCAATACCATAGTGATAATTACTTAGACTGATAGGAAAAAACAGGATTCCCATTGTCAAATTTAATAAAATCATAACATATAAATTCTCAAACCTAATGGATCAACCATAACTCACTGGAGCATCAGTCTTATCATGCCTAAACAACATATAATCCTAGACATGTAATAGAGGCAGAGATTGGCTGTATTACTTAATTGTATATCTAGAAAATAACATTGATTGTAAATTTCTTTACTTTACAAGAAATTTTGTTTTTCACTTACTCCAAGAAAAAGACATTTAACCACTACAGCGTTAAGGATTTGTGCCACTTATGTCTCATCAATCCCAGTGTACACATTAACAATAGTCAATATAGATCAATTTATATGTATAGATGCTTGTGTGCAAGCAGCAAACTGTTGATCCCTTTAATTTCTATTGTGTGTTTTATTGGGGAAGATTGTAGAACCGTCTAAAAGACAATTTTAAGGAAAAAGTTGTTCCATACCATAATTCAAGGTAGCAAGGGATATATATATATTATATATATATATATATATATATATATATACAGTATATATATACAGTATATATATATATATATATATATATATATATATAACACACTCAAAATGTGTGGGTAGGGGCATGCACACAGCATCAAGGATGATGGGAGCTCTCTGAATCAGCACCAGAGACTCCGCCGTGATTGCAGATTAATTCGCCCTCTAAACCACCGGAAAAGCCATAAAAATAACTTCCCCCATCGGCGGAGCCCTCAAGGATGCCTTTGTCAAGGAAAGACCGCAAGCCAGCGACACCCTCTGTCTCCCTTTACATCCATAGGGCTGCCACTCCGGGTCCCGAGATCCAAGATGGCTCCCATGGAGGCACGCATGTGCACGCGCATCCACAGGCACAGGAAGAACTGCAACAAGAAGAAGGAAACTTTAAAGACAAAAAAGATGAACAAGAAACAGTAAAACACCCAAATCAACCCAAAAGCCTTAAAAGACTTATTTAAAGAGATGCAAGGGGTGTTTCAAGTGGCTCTGGACAAAGCTGTGGCTGAATTTAAAACAGGTTTAACTTCTCTGACAAAACAAACAGTACAGCTGGAAAACAAACTTGAAGAATCTCTGTAGAGCCAGGGCTCAATGGAGGAAGAATTGTTCCAACTTAGCGATGAGATCAGGAACCTGAATTAAACCGTAGAATAGATGGTCTGGAGAACTGGGAAAGGAGGCAAAATCTGAGAATAAGAAACATCCCTGAAACAGTTGAACAGGGTAAGTTACAACCCTGGAAACAGAAGAAAAAACAGCGCAAAAAAACCATAGTGTAGTATATTAAAAATCAATTTATGGGATAAAGGTGAGTGTTGCACGTACATCAATGTAAAAATTACACAGCATAACATGTTAGGGACATGTTACCACTCGGCGGGAACAGCAGGACACGGGCAGATGTGACTGGAACGTCCTTCCTCTGGTCGCTGGTATCCAGGATCGGTAAGTACAACTCCGCTTGAGAAGCCTTCCCGTGTACTGAAGATACTGCAGCCGTCAGTTCAGAAGGGGTGATCTCCTGATCAGTTCCGGGTTATTCCGCGTGTGCGTGTGACGTCATCTAGTGGCGTCCCTCTGTCGGTCGCATCTCACCGCGTCTCACCACACTGAATAGTGTATCGAGTGAGCAGAAAGTCCCGAACAAGTCCCGAACAAAGCTGGTGCAATAAAATAAAGCCGCAATGGGAATAGAATAAGAAAATAAAGGAAGCGCCCTCTCCTACGTGTTTTGTATCGAAATACTTCTTCAGGGAATAATGGAGGAAGTTCCGGGGTGGTTCATATACTCTCAGCTCTCATGCGATTGGCCAAACTGAGTGAGCTCAACTCCCCCCACCTGGAGAGACAGAAGCTCATCCCATGGCCAATCGCACGCTCTATGGCGTCTCTAAGGTTATCAAGAGGGCAACTGGGGGACAAACGGGATTTTAAATTCCTGGCCCGTTTATATACTATTTCAGGTTTTTTTGGGAGATGGTTCTTAAGGATCGGATCCCTTTGAAGGATGCCCCAATGTTTTTTGAAAACCTGTGATATGATGGGAGCCAAACGACTATATTGGGTGACAAACATGGGGAACTGGTCCCTTCCTTGGGGTTTAGATCTCGCTGAGTCCTTACAAATAAGGGTTCTCCTGTCTATTTTGTCAACCTCAGTTATAGCTAAATCTATATCTCGTTTCTTGTAGTCTCGCTCCAAGAATCTCTCCCTAAGTTCGCTAACCTGATGTTTATATACCTTTTCATTGGAGCAATTACGCTTAATTCTTAGTGCTTGGCCCTTGGGAATGTTTTGTAGCCACTTGGGGTGATGGTGGCTGGACGCCAATAGATAAGTGTTGGCGTCTACTTCCTTATGATAGGTTTTTGTTTGAATGGTATTCTTATCAATATACAGAGAAAGATCAAGGAAATTAATACTTGTTTTATCGTGACTAAAGGTAAACCTCAGATTTAATTCGTTGTTATTAAGATATTCCTTAAAACAAACAAGTTCTTCAGGTGAACCCTTCCAGACACAAGGCACATCATCGATGTATCTTTTCCAAAGCACCAGGTTTGCACCAAATGGGTTGGAGGTCCATATATTATCCTCCTCCCATATGAACATGAATAAATTCGCATAACTTGGTGCAAACCTGGTGCCCATCGTGGTGCCGCATGTCTGGAGGTAAAATTCACGGTCATGGCAAAAATAGTTGTGGGTCAAGATAAATCTTATTCCATCTAGAATAAACAATCTTAGTTTTTCATCCACAGTCCTAGTCCCTTTCTAGAACTCTCTTTATGGCACTTAGTCCCATCTCATGATCTATCACTATATAAAGTGATACCACGTCACATGTAACCCAACAGCATTCCTCAGTCCACACAAGTTCTTGAAGTGTGGTCAATACAAGTGACGGGTCTCTTAGATATGAAGGGACCTGTATGACATACCTCTGGAGGAGAAAGTCCAGAAATTGAGAGAGATTTGATGTAACGGAACGGATCCCAGAAATTATGGGTCTTCCGGGGGGTCTAGTTAAACTTTTATGGATTTTCGGGATGAAATAGAAAACTGGAATCCTGGGTTGTTCTATAGTCAGGAATTCCAGTTCTCGTTTGGTGATAATCTCATCCCGAAATCCTTGATCTAAATGTAACACCAATTCCTCTTTGAAGAGATCCGTTGGGTTAATCTCCAATCTCTGGTAAGTGGTGCTATCATTTAGAATTCTCAATGACTCCTCTTTATAATAAGAGTTCATCACAACTACCCCTCCCCTTTGTCCGCCGCCTTTATGACAATATTTGTAATTGCCTTCAAGGGATTTCACCGCATCTTTTTCTTCTCTACTCAAATTTTGCCTAGGACATTTAAAATTCAGGCTTGCCTTCTCTAGATCAGAGATCACCATCTCTGCAAATGTATCAATGTAATTCCCCTTAACCGCTTTTGGATAGAATATTGACGTTTTCTTGAAGGGTGTGATTGGTGGCTTAGCCGTCAAGTCATTAGGACCCGGCGCAGTCACTGATCTAGTCACAGCATCCTTCATGAAATATTTTTTCAGGGTAATTTTTCTTAAAAATTTGTGTACGTCTACAAAGGTGTTGAACATATTCGGTCCATTTACAGGGGCAAAATTTAGGCCCCTAGAAAGGACATCAAGTTCTACTTTTTGGAGGTGGGTATCACTTATATTAAATACGTTACTTTTTACCAATCCCTTCCTCTGTCTGATCTTTTTCTTTCTCTTTCTCTTCCTTTACCCTCCTCTCTTTCCTCTGACTCTTCCATTCTTGACCTTTTCTTTTCTATTCTTACAGGATTTTGTCTCCCTGATTGGCCCCTGGGGCCTCTCCACCATTCTTGAAATGGTGCTCGGCCCTGGCGATGGTCTAAAAAAGAATTTTGTCTAGAGTTAGTTGCATCATGGGGTCTATCAATCGGGGATCTATCCCTATAGTGATAATTGGTGGGGTGACGGTCAGCGGGGTGGCTCCCATTATCGCTAAAATTAGTCTTCTCATACTGAGTGCCTTTCTTTTTATTCCTATTGGGATTAGGTGTTGGATTAGTGTTGGGTTTGTCTTTAAGAGGCTTTCCACCCTATACCTCCTTTGCTCCAATGTCAGATTTTTCACTTATAGTGGAGTTAATCCTCTCTCTAGGATTAGTTTCAACAGGAACAACCTCGTGCCCTCTGATCTCGACTTCACTAATTGTAATAACTTTTTCTGTTTTCCAATTTCTCTGTCTGTTCTCACCATAATCGTGTTTATCTCTTGCGAATTTTTTAAGTTTTGTAAGCTTAACATCCTTTTCAGTTTTATCCAATCTTGAAATTACCTTATCCTCTAATAATTTATATTCTGCCATCTCCATGGAAGGTTCTAGCTGTTCCTTGATAAGGTTAATTTCTTTATCCAGACTCTCTAAAGTACTGGCTCTCTGCTTAATAAGTAATAACATAAGGTCCACCGAACAAGTATCCAATATAAAATTCCACTCCTTTAAAAACTTCTCATCATCTTGATCTGAGGTGGGGGGCTTTAACACCCTGAGCCCTCTAGGTATTCTCTTCTGATCAAGATATTGCTTGAGTGTATGGGTTTCCCAGACTTGTCTCATTTCTAGTGTTGGAAGTAATAAAAGTGTAAGTACGTTTTTACACTAGGCTGTATTTATTTCTCTACACGCATGCTGTGGGGGCCTATGCTTAATTCCTGAAGGCACTACCAAGTACAAGAGAAACCATCCGACTGTAACCACGTGGGGTTCGTGGATATTGAGGTTGGAACGCGACACAGCACAGATTCTCTCCCGTGAATGTACAAGAAATTATCTTGTAAGTTAGGGTTATTTCCATCCTAGTTGGGGCTGTGGTTTTTTATATACTGCGCATTTGGTGTGTCTCTTTTTTATTCATTGCAGAGAACATCTGGGGCCATTCTGAAGACCATCAAAGCCACTCTGAAATTGCATTGGTTAACCCACCCATTGCCAGGACTGTCTTTTCCATCAAGGACTGTATCTTGGATCATGGTATTGTGGACTTTAACCCATTAGCGCCGGGGACCTAGCTTTTTGTATTTTCATATGTAAAGGAGGTGAACCTTAGTTACAGTATGATGTGCTATTGGTCTTTGTTTTTTAACAGTATGATCATTCCATAAATCATAAATTGTCGAACTGAATGAACTTGGGCATGTAAGAGTCGTAATAGATAATGCTAATCTTAAAGTATCTGTTCAGTAAATGTGGATAATTTAATAAATGTCAAACATGACTGGAAAAAAATGAGATAACAAAAAAAACTGCCAATGAGGCTGCTAGATATTAACATAATCATCATGTTCTGTTGTACTAATTCAAGAAGGGGGGTTATTTCGGAAGAAAATGAAATACCTGACTCTATAACAGGATAAACTCCAAGAATGCGCCTTCTGTGTTAAATATTTACCATGTCTCATAAACTGATTCTCACAGGTTTTCAGACATAATGATAATATAGTAAATTTATATTCACAGATCGTACAAGCAGGGCCGGCTTGATGGCTGTGCCGTTGGTGCCATGACAATGGGACATCACGCGCTATGACAACAGGATGCCCTGTGGTGCCACGTTATCATGACAAAGTGACACCGCATGATGCTGCAAAGTCATGTTGTCATGGCAACTCTACTTGACGTCGCGGAGCCATGACGACGGAATGTTGAGTAGATGCCGCCGGTTGAAGGTAACAGCTGAGGCCCCGCACATGTCCTTGCACCGAGCCCCACAAACATCCCAGCCGGCCCTGTGTACAAGTGACCAATCAAATCTCCTCTTAATTTGCTCAATGTTCACAAAAGACATATGCCCTGCTTCTTTCACTATATTCCCCCTCCTCCTGATTTCCTCTATCAGATGTGCTGCCTTGCTGACACCCGAACGGTCTGTAACAGGATCGTTACTGGCGGTGTGGGGAGACAAGTTGGAGGTAATGATCCTGAGATAGATGAATGTACCATTGCATTGGCCGGTGAGCCAGAGGATCTGATGAGAACTCCGAATCAGTAGTGGAAATCAACGAGGATCCTATGGAAGGACCCTCTTCTAACTCAACCAGAGATCAAGGAGCACGGGTAATGGGCCTGTGCCGCATGTACCCACCCCAGTGGCTTAAGCAAGCCATCCTCTGGACCCCAGGAGTCCAAGTTTTGTGCCAAGTAGAGACTTTACAGAGATTGAATTGTCATTTAGAGATGGGGCAATGCCCCCGGATTATGATAGAATTTTTTAAGGGGTGGATACCGAAGAAGAGCCCCGCATGAGTCAGCGAATGAGACGTCCTCCCACTAGAGTGGCTTACGATCAGTTAGGGCACCCCACTATGAGTCTCAGCAGCTGGCACGGAGCAAACTTGCCTCCATTATCACCATGTTCACTGAGTTATTCAATCTCGTTTAACGTTATGCATGTGTTAAGTTGTATCATACAAACTGCATTTTTATTGTGTAACTTGTTTGAGTGCATGTGTGAGAATGTGGCCAGGTCTCCCTCTGGGCTCCCTTTGCCCCCCCCCCCCTTGCCTCCGTTGCGGCTGGAGAGAGTTGTGGGCAGTTAGGGTGGCGAGCGGGTCGCCGGAGGTCCGCGGTGGCTAATTTGCAGAGCGCCCCCACCATTTTGAGTATGCTCAGTACAACCGAGGCAGCGTGGCAATTACAAGCACCAGGCGCATGGGCAGTGTAGCACAAGCGGCAGCCATTACAGGCACAGGGCTCCACAGGGACTACATGCCCCATAATGCCCCAGGGCTGTGAATCACATGCAGGCACACAGCCAATAGGGCTGAGAGGAGTTCCCTGCTGCAATTAGACAATTAGATACATTTGGTGCGCTGGGACCTCACGCTTGAGTCGGGATCCAGAGGCAGAACAGAGAGGTAGTGTCCAGGGAGAAGTGCTTCCATGGACTAGGCCTAGCTTTGCCCCGTAGGCCCCAGATAGGCCTCGATCACCATCAGCTTGTGGCTGCTGCAGGGAAGGCCCACAGTTAGGGACACTTCCCCAGTAGTATGTACATTGCGTGTGTTGTATGCTATAATCTTTTGTTATATTATGTGTCCAATAAATACTTTATATCATATCCTGGTGTGCAATTACTGGCTACATTGTCTTGGGAGGGGCTATCCCACTGTCTGCTGATCCTTCCCAGGTGGAGGCGCTGTAACCTACTGATTAGCTACACCCCAGGCTCCCTGCAGTGGAGGATCAGGCCTCCTGTGAGCCTAAAACCCAAAGAAAGGAGATCAACTTATTGTGTACAAAAATAAATAGTATGCGCAGTCCCAAGATTCCCTCTGTATCTATATAAAGATGTATTTATCCCTCTGCTGCTCCCACTCTCCCGTGATCAGCGGGGTCAAACCGGAACATATACACAAAAAGGAAGCGCAAAAGAGAAAAGAACCATCAGTCAATATTCCAAAGCTTTATAAATTGACTCAAAATAACAATATCACATAAAATATATGAATAAAAAAGATCACACAGGATCTGAACACCCACACAGTCTATGCACAATGGTGAATTCTCAATTCAAAACCCACAGAACTACAACAAGGTAAGTACAGGGTGCAGAAGATTGTATTACTGCCTACATATGAAGGAGAACACCCCTAGTGCTAGACCACTGGGTATCCGCAACAGGCTGGGCTTCCATCGTCACGATTGATTGGGTAATTTGTGTGCAGCTCTGACGATCTAGCTAGTCGTCAACAGCACCTAGCATTGATTGGAAAGGTTTTTTTATCAGTAATGTACTCCCATAGGCTGAGGAAATGTTGGTCTTGCTATAAAAAGCAACCATGGGAGCAAGTAGGACATACCTCCTGACGAAGCGTCATATGACGCCAAACACATAGAGGTAACGTCATCACGCAGCAGGGAGCGAATGTGACGACGGAAGCCCAACTTATTGTATAAGCATTAATCCTGTGAGCCTATCAGGTAACACACCACACATAGTCACCCTAGACAAAGGGGAAAGTGGGCAACATTTATATATGATAACCACAATTAAAACTGTAACCAAGACTTGGCTCTCTCAGTCTCACTCTGTAGTAAGAATCAGCCCCCCTCTCTTATGGTGGTCTTTCTTTCCCCCACACTACTCAGCCTGGAGAAGATGATGTCAATATAGTAAAAGATTGTTTCCCAGATCGTATCTTCAAATAGTGATAAACCTTATATTACAGTAGGTCATTCAATTGGATACTTCTCCGCTATCTATATAATGGAATATCAATTCCTAAGCTGTTCAGTAATTTTATTTATAGCGTGTGGGATGTACTATATGCTTCCCAAATAGGTTCTGAGTAAGTGCTTATTTACTTATGTTATCATAACAATTGAATCTTTAGATGTATCTTTCTAAGTTCTATATGCAGTATCGAATAGATGATTGCTGTGTGCTGGAATTGGTCGTATTGTAGTAGCTTGATAGAGGTTGAACAAATGATGAAAAAATATAGAAAAATATACCATGGAAAAAAATATATTTAATAAAAGAATGAAAAATAAAAAAAATATATAAAATTAATTACACTCATAGCCACCTAATTGTTATTGCGCTTCCAAAACAACTTGATTTGCCAAAGAGCCATTTAAATCTCCCTTCTTTTTAACCCTTCGGTCAGCGTTCGTGGGAGCTGCTCTGAGTTTGCTACGAACCTGCTGCCTCCCCAACTTGTGCACAGATGGGTGCGGTCGGACCGGCGTCAGATTCCTCCAGAGGTGTGCGTGGCAGCTTCGTTTACACCGGGCGTCAGAGCATGGTAGGCAGATTTGGATTCCGTGCGATTTCACAAATGTATGGTGGCCTGTGAGGATCAATCCTACGCGTTTCGCTATGACGCTTCCTCAGGGATTTGGACTCATTGGATAACATGCTGTTCTTAAATAGTGTCCCACATTTCAATCCACTAACTATTCCAGGTGATTCAAGGTGTGCAAATTGGGAAAAACTCATTCATTTACTGTGAGTGTACTAAACGTTAAAAATCACATAGAACGTGCATAAACAGATATTATTACATTACAAAAGTCTTCAGTAAAAGGATGATATGTGCATCCATAACTATCATTAATCAATACCATAGTGATAATTACTTAGACTGATAGGAAAAAACAGGATTCCCATTGTCAAATTTAATAAAATCATAACATATAAATTCTCAAACCTAATGGATCAACCATAACTCACTGGAGCATCAGTCTTATCATGCCTAAACAACATATAATCCTAGACATGTAATAGAGGCAGAGATTGGCTGTATTACTTAATTGTATATCTAGAAAATAACATTGATTGTAAATTTCTTTACTTTACAAGAAATTTTGTTTTTCACTTACTCCAAGAAAAAGACATTTAACCACTACAGCGTTAAGGATTTGTGCCACTTATGTCTCATCAATCCCAGTGTACACATTAACAATAGTCAATATAGATCAATTTATATGTATAGATGCTTGTGTGCAAGCAGCAAACTGTTGATCCCTTTAATTTCTATTGTGTGTTTTATTGGGGAAGATTGGTAGAACCGTCTAAAAGACAATTTTAAGGAAAAAGTTGTTCCATACCATAATTCAAGGTAGCAAGGGATATATATATATTATATATATATATATATATATATATATACAGTATATATATACAGTATATATATATATATATATATATATATATAAACACACTCAAAATGTGTGGGTAGGGGCATGCACACAGCATCAAGGATGATGGGAGCTCTCTGAATCAGCACCAGAGACTCCGCCGTGATTGCAGATTAATTCGCCCTCTAAACCACCGGAAAAGCCATAAAAATAACTTCCCCCATCGGCGGAGCCCTCAAGGATGCCTTTGTCAAGGAAAGACCGCAAGCCAGCGACACCCTCTGTCTCCCTTTACATCCATAGGGCTGCCACTCCGGGTCCCGAGATCCAAGATGGCTCCCATGGAGGCACGCATGTGCACGCGCATCCACAGGCACAGGAAGAACTGCAACAAGAAGAAGGAAACTTTAAAGACAAAAAAGATGAACAAGAAACAGTAAAACACCCAAATCAACCCAAAAGCCTTAAAAGACTTATTTAAAGAGATGCAAGGGGTGTTTCAAGTGGCTCTGGACAAAGCTGTGGCTGAATTTAAAACAGGTTTAACTTCTCTGACAAAACAAACAGTACAGCTGGAAAACAAACTTGAAGAATCTCTGTAGAGCCAGGGCTCAATGGAGGAAGAATTGTTCCAACTTAGCGATGAGATCAGGAACCTGAATTAAACCGTAGAATAGATGGTCTGGAGAACTGGGAAAGGAGGCAAAATCTGAGAATAAGAAACATCCCTGAAACAGTTGAACAGGGTAAGTTACAACCCTGGAAACAGAAGAAAAAACAGCGCAAAAAAACCATAGTGTAGTATATTAAAAATCAATTTATGGGATAAAGGTGAGTGTTGCACGTACATCAATGTAAAAATTACACAGCATAACATGTTAGGGACATGTTACCACTCGGCGGGAACAGCAGGACACGGGCAGATGTGACTGGAACGTCCTTCCTCTGGTCGCTGGTATCCAGGATCGGTAAGTACAACTCCGCTTGAGAAGCCTTCCCGTGTACTGAAGATACTGCAGCCGTCAGTTCAGAAGGGGTGATCTCCTGATCAGTTCCGGGTTATTCCGCGTGTGCGTGTGACGTCATCTAGTGGCGTCCCTCTGTCGGTCGCATCTCACCGCGTCTCACCACACTGAATAGTGTATCGAGTGAGCAGAAAGTCCCGAACAAGTCCCGAACAAAGCTGGTGCAATAAAATAAAGCCGCAATGGGAATAGAATAAGAAAATAAAGGAAGCGCCCTCTCCTACGTGTTTTGTATCGAAATACTTCTTCAGGGAATAATGGAGGAAGTTCCGGGGTGGTTCATATACTCTCAGCTCTCATGCGATTGGCCAAACTGAGTGAGCTCAACTCCCCCCACCTGGAGAGACAGAAGCTCATCCCATGGCCAATCGCACGCTCTATGGCGTCTCTAAGGTTATCAAGAGGGCAACTGGGGGACAAACGGGATTTTAAATTCCTGGCCCGTTTATATACTATTTCAGGTTTTTTTGGGAGATGGTTCTTAAGGATCGGATCCCTTTGAAGGATGCCCCAATGTTTTTTGAAAACCTGTGATATGATGGGAGCCAAACGACTATATTGGGTGACAAACATGGGGAACTGGTCCCTTCCTTGGGGTTTAGATCTCGCTGAGTCCTTACAAATAAGGGTTCTCCTGTCTATTTTGTCAACCTCAGTTATAGCTAAATCTATATCTCGTTTCTTGTAGTCTCGCTCCAAGAATCTCTCCCTAAGTTCGCTAACCTGATGTTTATATACCTTTTCATTGGAGCAATTACGCTTAATTCTTAGTGCTTGGCCCTTGGGAATGTTTTGTAGCCACTTGGGGTGATGGTGGCTGGACGCCAATAGATAAGTGTTGGCGTCTACTTCCTTATGATAGGTTTTTGTTTGAATGGTATTCTTATCAATATACAGAGAAAGATCAAGGAAATTAATACTTGTTTTATCGTGACTAAAGGTAAACCTCAGATTTAATTCGTTGTTATTAAGATATTCCTTAAAACAAACAAGTTCTTCAGGTGAACCCTTCCAGACACAAGGCACATCATCGATGTATCTTTTCCAAAGCACCAGGTTTGCACCAAATGGGTTGGAGGTCCATATATTATCCTCCTCCCATATGAACATGAATAAATTCGCATAACTTGGTGCAAACCTGGTGCCCATCGTGGTGCCGCATGTCTGGAGGTAAAATTCACGGTCATGGCAAAAATAGTTGTGGGTCAAGATAAATCTTATTCCATCTAGAATAAACAATCTTAGTTTTTCATCCACAGTCCTAGTCCCTTTCTAGAACTCTCTTTATGGCACTTAGTCCCATCTCATGATCTATCACTATATAAAGTGATACCACGTCACATGTAACCCAACAGCATTCCTCAGTCCACACAAGTTCTTGAAGTGTGGTCAATACAAGTGACGGGTCTCTTAGATATGAAGGGACCTGTATGACATACCTCTGGAGGAGAAAGTCCAGAAATTGAGAGAGATTTGATGTAACGGAACGGATCCCAGAAATTATGGGTCTTCCGGGGGGTCTAGTTAAACTTTTATGGATTTTCGGGATGAAATAGAAAACTGGAATCCTGGGTTGTTCTATAGTCAGGAATTCCAGTTCTCGTTTGGTGATAATCTCATCCCGAAATCCTTGATCTAAATGTAACACCAATTCCTCTTTGAAGAGATCCGTTGGGTTAATCTCCAATCTCTGGTAAGTGGTGCTATCATTTAGAATTCTCAATGACTCCTCTTTATAATAAGAGTTCATCACAACTACCCCTCCCCTTTGTCCGCCGCCTTTATGACAATATTTGTAATTGCCTTCAAGGGATTTCACCGCATCTTTTTCTTCTCTACTCAAATTTTGCCTAGGACATTTAAAATTCAGGCTTGCCTTCTCTAGATCAGAGATCACCATCTCTGCAAATGTATCAATGTAATTCCCCTTAACCGCTTTTGGATAGAATATTGACGTTTTCTTGAAGGGTGTGATTGGTGGCTTAGCCGTCAAGTCATTAGGACCCGGCGCAGTCACTGATCTAGTCACAGCATCCTTCATGAAATATTTTTTCAGGGTAATTTTTCTTAAAAATTTGTGTACGTCTACAAAGGTGTTGAACATATTCGGTCCATTTACAGGGGCAAAATTTAGGCCCCTAGAAAGGACATCAAGTTCTACTTTTTGGAGGTGGGTATCACTTATATTAAATACGTTACTTTTTACCAATCCCTTCCTCTGTCTGATCTTTTTCTTTCTCTTTCTCTTCCTTTACCCTCCTCTCTTTCCTCTGACTCTTCCATTCTTGACCTTTTCTTTTCTATTCTTACAGGATTTTGTCTCCCTGATTGGCCCCTGGGGCCTCTCCACCATTCTTGAAATGGTGCTCGGCCCTGGCGATGGTCTAAAAAAGAATTTTGTCTAGAGTTAGTTGCATCATGGGGTCTATCAATCGGGGATCTATCCCTATAGTGATAATTGGTGGGGTGACGGTCAGCGGGGTGGCTCCCATTATCGCTAAAATTAGTCTTCTCATACTGAGTGCCTTTCTTTTTATTCCTATTGGGATTAGGTGTTGGATTAGTGTTGGGTTTGTCTTTAAGAGGCTTTCCACCCTATACCTCCTTTGCTCCAATGTCAGATTTTTCACTTATAGTGGAGTTAATCCTCTCTCTAGGATTAGTTTCAACAGGAACAACCTCGTGCCCTCTGATCTCTACTTCACTAATTGTAATAACTTTTTCTGTTTTCCAATTTCTCTGTCTGTTCTCACCATAATCGTGTTTATCTCTTGCGAATTTTTTAAGTTTTGTAAGCTTAACATCCTTTTCAGTTTTATCCAATCTTGAAATTACCTTATCCTCTAATAATTTATATTCTGCCATCTCCATGGAAGGTTCTAGCTGTTCCTTGATAAGGTTAATTTCTTTATCCAGACTCTCTAAAGTACTGGCTCTCTGCTTAATAAGTAATAACATAAGGTCCACCGAACAAGTATCCAATATAAAATTCCACTCCTTTAAAAACTTCTCATCATCTTGATCTGAGGTGGGGGGCTTTAACACCCTGAGCCCTCTAGGTATTCTCTTCTGATCAAGATATTGCTTGAGTGTATGGGTTTCCCAGACTTGTCTCATTTCTAGTGTTGGAAGTAATAAAAGTGTAAGTACGTTTTTACACTAGGCTGTATTTATTTCTCTACACGCATGCTGTGGGGGCCTATGCTTAATTCCTGAAGGCACTACCAAGTACAAGAGAAACCATCCGACTGTAACCACGTGGGGTTCGTGGATATTGAGGTTGGAACGCGACACAGCACAGATTCTCTCCCGTGAATGTACAAGAAATTATCTTGTAAGTTAGGGTTATTTCCATCCTAGTTGGGGCTGTGGTTTTTTATATACTGCGCATTTGGTGTGTCTCTTTTTTATTCATTGCAGAGAACATCTGGGGCCATTCTGAAGACCATCAAAGCCACTCTGAAATTGCATTGGTTAACCCACCCATTGCCAGGACTGTCTTTTCCATCAAGGACTGTATCTTGGATCATGGTATTGTGGACTTTAACCCATTAGCGCCGGGGACCTAGCTTTTTGTATTTTCATATGTAAAGGAGGTGAACCTTAGTTACAGTATGATGTGCTATTGGTCTTTGTTTTTTAACAGTATGATCATTCCATAAATCATAAATTGTCGAACTGAATGAACTTGGGCATGTAAGAGTCGTAATAGATAATGCTAATCTTAAAGTATCTGTTCAGTAAATGTGGATAATTTAATAAATGTCAAACATGACTGGAAAAAAATGAGATAACAAAAAAAACTGCCAATGAGGCTGCTAGATATTAACATAATCATCATGTTCTGTTGTACTAATTCAAGAAGGGGGGTTATTTCGGAAGAAAATGAAATACCTGACTCTATAACAGGATAAACTCCAAGAATGCGCCTTCTGTGTTAAATATTTACCATGTCTCATAAACTGATTCTCACAGGTTTTCAGACATAATGATAATATAGTAAATTTATATTCACAGATCGTACAAGCAGGGCCGGCTTGATGGCTGTGCCGTTGGTGCCATGACAATGGGACATCACGCGCTATGACAACAGGATGCCCTGTGGTGCCACGTTATCATGACAAAGTGACACCGCATGATGCTGCAAAGTCATGTTGTCATGGCAACTCTACTTGACGTCGCGGAGCCATGACGACGGAATGTTGAGTAGATGCCGCCGGTTGAAGGTAACAGCTGAGGCCCCGCACATGTCCTTGCACCGAGCCCCACAAACATCCCAGCCGGCCCTGTGTACAAGTGACCAATCAAATCTCCTCTTAATTTGCTCAATGTTCACAAAAGACATATGCCCTGCTTCTTTCACTATATTCCCCCTCCTCCTGATTTCCTCTATCAGATGTGCTGCCTTGCTGACACCCGAACGGTCTGTAACAGGATCGTTACTGGCGGTGTGGGGAGACAAGTTGGAGGTAATGATCCTGAGATAGATGAATGTACCATTGCATTGGCCGGTGAGCCAGAGGATCTGATGAGAACTCCGAATCAGTAGTGGAAATCAACGAGGATCCTATGGAAGGACCCTCTTCTAACTCAACCAGAGATCAAGGAGCACGGGTAATGGGCCTGTGCCGCATGTACCCACCCCAGTGGCTTAAGCAAGCCATCCTCTGGACCCCAGGAGTCCAAGTTTTGTGCCAAGTAGAGACTTTACAGAGATTGAATTGTCATTTAGAGATGGGGCAATGCCCCCGGATTATGATAGAATTTTTTAAGGGGTGGATACCGAAGAAGAGCCCCGCATGAGTCAGCGAATGAGACGTCCTCCCACTAGAGTGGCTTACGATCAGTTAGGGCACCCCACTATGAGTCTCAGCAGCTGGCACGGAGCAAACTTGCCTCCATTATCACCATGTTCACTGAGTTATTCAATCTCGTTTAACGTTATGCATGTGTTAAGTTGTATCATACAAACTGCATTTTTATTGTGTAACTTGTTTGAGTGCATGTGTGAGAATGTGGCCAGGTCTCCCTCTGGGCTCCCTTTGCCCCCCCCCCCCTTGCCTCCGTTGCGGCTGGAGAGAGTTGTGGGCAGTTAGGGTGGCGAGCGGGTCGCCGGAGGTCCGCGGTGGCTAATTTGCAGAGCGCCCCCACCATTTTGAGTATGCTCAGTACAACCGAGGCAGCGTGGCAATTACAAGCACCAGGCGCATGGGCAGTGTAGCACAAGCGGCAGCCATTACAGGCACAGGGCTCCACAGGGACTACATGCCCCATAATGCCCCAGGGCTGTGAATCACATGCAGGCACACAGCCAATAGGGCTGAGAGGAGTTCCCTGCTGCAATTAGACAATTAGATACATTTGGTGCGCTGGGACCTCACGCTTGAGTCGGGATCCAGAGGCAGAACAGAGAGGTAGTGTCCAGGGAGAAGTGCTTCCATGGACTAGGCCTAGCTTTGCCCCGTAGGCCCCAGATAGGCCTCGATCACCATCAGCTTGTGGCTGCTGCAGGGAAGGCCCACAGTTAGGGACACTTCCCCAGTAGTATGTACATTGCGTGTGTTGTATGCTATAATCTTTTGTTATATTATGTGTCCAATAAATACTTTATATCATATCCTGGTGTGCAATTACTGGCTACATTGTCTTGGGAGGGGCTATCCCACTGTCTGCTGATCCTTCCCAGGTGTAGGCGCTGTAACCTACAGATTAGCTACACCCCAGGCTCCCTGCAGTGGAGGATCAGGCCTCCTGTGAGCCTAAAACCCAAAGAAAGGAGATCAACTTATTGTGTACAAAAATAAATAGTATGCGCAGTCCCAAGATTCCCTCTGTATCTATATAAAGATGTATTTATCCCTCTGCTGCTCCCACTCTCCCGTGATCAGCGGGGTCAAACCGGAACATATACACAAAAAGGAAGCGCAAAAGAGAAAAGAACCATCAGTCAATATTCCAAAGCTTTATAAATTGACTCAAAATAACAATATCACATAAAATATATGAATAAAAAAGATCACACAGGATCTGAACACCCACACAGTCTATGCACAATGGTGAATTCTCAATTCAAAACCCACAGAACTACAACAAGGTAAGTACAGGGTGCAGAAGATTATATTACTGCCTACATATGAAGGAGAACACCCCTAGTGCTAGACCACTGGGTATCCGCAACAGGCTGGGCTTCCATCGTCACGATTGATTGGGTAATTTGTGTGCAGCTCTGACGATCTAGCTAGTCGTCAACAGCACCTAGCATTGATTGGAAAGGTTTTTTTATCAGTAATGTACTCCCATAGGCTGAGGAAATGTTGGTCTTGCTATAAAAAGCAACCATGGGAGCAAGTAGGACATACCTCCTGACGAAGCGTCATATGACGCCAAACACATAGAGGTAACGTCATCACGCAGCAGGGAGCGAATGTGACGACGGAAGCCCAACTTATTGTATAAGCATTAATCCTGTGAGCCTATCAGGTAACACACCACACATAGTCACCCTAGACAAAGGGGAAAGTGGGCAACATTTATATATGATAACCACAATTAAAACTGTAACCAAGACTTGGCTCTCTCAGTCTCACTCTGTAGTAAGAATCAGCCCCCCTCTCTTATGGTGGTCTTTCTTTCCCCCACACTACTCAGCCTGGAGAAGATGATGTCAATATAGTAAAAGATTGTTTCCCAGATCGTATCTTCAAATAGTGATAAACCTTATATTACAGTAGGTCATTCAATTGGATACTTCTCCGCTATCTATATAATGGAATATCAATTCCTAAGCTGTTCAGTAATTTTATTTATAGCGTGTGGGATGTACTATATGCTTCCCAAATAGGTTCTGAGTAAGTGCTTATTTACTTATGTTATCATAACAATTGAATCTTTAGATGTATCTTTCTAAGTTCTATATGCAGTATCGAATAGATGATTGCTGTGTGCTGGAATTGGTCGTATTGTAGTAGCTTGATAGAGGTTGAACAAATGATGAAAAAATATAGAAAAATATACCATGGAAAAAAATATATTTAATAAAAGAATGAAAAATAAAAAAAATATATAAAATTAATTACACTCATAGCCACCTAATTGTTATTGCGCTTCCAAAACAACTTGATTTGCCAAAGAGCCATTTAAATCTCCCTTCTTTTTAACCCTTCGGTCAGCGTTCGTGGGAGCTGCTCTGAGTTTGCTACGAACCTGCTGCCTCCCCAACTTGTGCACAGATGGGTGCGGTCGGACCGGCGTCAGATTCCTCCAGAGGTGTGCGTGGCAGCTTCGTTTACACCGGGCGTCAGAGCATGGTAGGCAGATTTGGATTCCGTGCGATTTCACAAATGTATGGTGGCCTGTGAGGATCAATCCTACGCGTTTCGCTATGACGCTTCCTCAGGGATTTGGACTCATTGGATAACATGCTGTTCTTAAATAGTGTCCCACATTTCAATCCACTAACTATTCCAGGTGATTCAAGGTGTGCAAATTGGGAAAAACTCATTCATTTACTGTGAGTGTACTAAACGTTAAAAATCACATAGAACGTGCATAAACAGATATTATTACATTACAAAAGTCTTCAGTAAAAGGATGATATGTGCATCCATAACTATCATTAATCAATACCATAGTGATAATTACTTAGACTGATAGGAAAAAACAGGATTCCCATTGTCAAATTTAATAAAATCATAACATATAAATTCTCAAACCTAATGGATCAACCATAACTCACTGGAGCATCAGTCTTATCATGCCTAAACAACATATAATCCTAGACATGTAATAGAGGCAGAGATTGGCTGTATTACTTAATTGTATATCTAGAAAATAACATTGATTGTAAATTTCTTTACTTTACAAGAAATTTTGTTTTTCACTTACTCCAAGAAAAAGACATTTAACCACTACAGCGTTAAGGATTTGTGCCACTTATGTCTCATCAATCCCAGTGTACACATTAACAATAGTCAATATAGATCAATTTATATGTATAGATGCTTGTGTGCAAGCAGCAAACTGTTGATCCCTTTAATTTCTATTGTGTGTTTTATTGGGGAAGATTGGTAGAACCGTCTAAAAGACAATTTTAAGGAAAAAGTTGTTCCATACCATAATTCAAGGTAGCAAGGGATATATATATATTATATATATATATATATATATATATATATATATATATATATATATATATATATATATACAGTATATATATACAGTATATATATATATATATATATATATATATATATAAACACACTCAAAATGTGTGGGTAGGGGCATGCACACAGCATCAAGGATGATGGGAGCTCTCTGAATCAGCACCAGAGACTCCGCCGTGATTGCAGATTAATTCGCCCTCTAAACCACCGGAAAAGCCATAAAAATAACTTCCCCCATCGGCGGAGCCCTCAAGGATGCCTTTGTCAAGGAAAGACCGCAAGCCAGCGACACCCTCTGTCTCCCTTTACATCCATAGGGCTGCCACTCCGGGTCCCGAGATCCAAGATGGCTCCCATGGAGGCACGCATGTGCACGCGCATCCACAGGCACAGGAAGAACTGCAACAAGAAGAAGGAAACTTTAAAGACAAAAAAGATGAACAAGAAACAGTAAAACACCCAAATCAACCCAAAAGCCTTAAAAGACTTATTTAAAGAGATGCAAGGGGTGTTTCAAGTGGCTCTGGACAAAGCTGTGGCTGAATTTAAAACAGGTTTAACTTCTCTGACAAAACAAACAGTACAGCTGGAAAACAAACTTGAAGAATCTCTGTAGAGCCAGGGCTCAATGGAGGAAGAATTGTTCCAACTTAGCGATGAGATCAGGAACCTGAATTATACCGTAGAATAGATGGTCTGGAGAACTGGGAAAGGAGGCAAAATCTGAGAATAAGAAACATCCCTGAAACAGTTGAACAGGGTAAGTTACAACCCTGGAAACAGAAGAAAAAACAGCGCAAAAAAACCATAGTGTAGTATATTAAAAATCAATTTATGGGATAAAGGTGAGTGTTGCACGTACATCAATGTAAAAATTACACAGCATAACATGTTAGGGACATGTTACCACTCGGCGGGAACAGCAGGACACGGGCAGATGTGACTGGAACGTCCTTCCTCTGGTCGCTGGTATCCAGGATCGGTAAGTACAACTCCGCTTGAGAAGCCTTCCCGTGTACTGAAGATACTGCAGCCGTCAGTTCAGAAGGGGTGATCTCCTGATCAGTTCCGGGTTATTCCGCGTGTGCGTGTGACGTCATCTAGTGGCGTCCCTCTGTCGGTCGCATCTCACCGCGTCTCACCACACTGAATAGTGTATCGAGTGAGCAGAAAGTCCCGAACAAGTCCCGAACAAAGCTGGTGCAATAAAATAAAGCCGCAATGGGAATAGAATAAGAAAATAAAGGAAGCGCCCTCTCCTACGTGTTTTGTATCGAAATACTTCTTCAGGGAATAATGGAGGAAGTTCCGGGGTGGTTCATATACTCTCAGCTCTCATGCGATTGGCCAAACTGAGTGAGCTCAACTCCCCCCACCTGGAGAGACAGAAGCTCATCCCATGGCCAATCGCACGCTCTATGGCGTCTCTAAGGTTATCAAGAGGGCAACTGGGGGACAAACGGGATTTTAAATTCCTGGCCCGTTTATATACTATTTCAGTTTTTTTTGGGAGATGGTTCTTAAGGATCGGATCCCTTTGAAGGATGCCCCAATGTTTTTTGAAAACCTGTGATATGATGGGAGCCAAACGACTATATTGGGTGACAAACATGGGGAACTGGTCCCTTCCTTGGGGTTTAGATCTCGCTGAGTCCTTACAAATAAGGGTTCTCCTGTCTATTTTGTCAACCTCAGTTATAGCTAAATCTATATCTCGTTTCTTGTAGTCTCGCTCCAAGAATCTCTCCCTAAGTTCGCTAACCTGATGTTTATATACCTTTTCATTGGAGCAATTACGCTTAATTCTTAGTGCTTGGCCCTTGGGAATGTTTTGTAGCCACTTGGGGTGATGGTGGCTGGACGCCAATAGATAAGTGTTGGCGTCTACTTCCTTATGATAGGTTTTTGTTTGAATGGTATTCTTATCAATATACAGAGAAAGATCAAGGAAATTAATACTTGTTTTATCGTGACTAAAGGTAAACCTCAGATTTAATTCGTTGTTATTAAGATATTCCTTAAAACAAACAAGTTCTTCAGGTGAACCCTTCCAGACACAAGGCACATCATCGATGTATCTTTTCCAAAGCACCAGGTTTGCACCAAATGGGTTGGAGGTCCATATATTATCCTCCTCCCATATGAACATGAATAAATTCGCATAACTTGGTGCAAACCTGGTGCCCATCGTGGTGCCGCATGTCTGGAGGTAAAATTCACGGTCATGGCAAAAATAGTTGTGGGTCAAGATAAATCTTATTCCATCTAGAATAAACAATCTTAGTTTTTCATCCACAGTCCTAGTCCCTTTCTAGAACTCTCTTTATGGCACTTAGTCCCATCTCATGATCTATCACTATATAAAGTGATACCACGTCACATGTAACCCAACAGCATTCCTCAGTCCACACAAGTTCTTGAAGTGTGGTCAATACAAGTGACGGGTCTCTTAGATATGAAGGGACCTGTATGACATACCTCTGGAGGAGAAAGTCCAGAAATTGAGAGAGATTTGATGTAA
This sequence comes from Ascaphus truei, assembly GCF_040206685.1. NCBI lineage: Eukaryota > Metazoa > Chordata > Amphibia > Anura > Ascaphidae > Ascaphus > Ascaphus truei. Next base: position 142,965,308 of record NC_134486.1, read on the forward strand.
CGGAACGGATCCCAGAAATTATGGGTCTTCCGGGGGGTCTAGTTAAACTTTTATGGATTTTCGGGATGAAATAGAAAACTGGAATCCTGGGTTGTTCTATAGTCAGGAATTCCAGTTCTCGTTTGGTGATAATCTCATCCCGAAATCCTTGATCTAAATGTAACACCAATTCCTCTTTGAAGAGATCCGTTGGGTTAATCTCCAATCTCTGGTAAGTGGTGCTATCATTTAGAATTCTCAATGACTCCTCTTTATAATAAGAGTTCATCACAACTACCCCTCCCCTTTGTCCGCCGCCTTTATGACAATATTTGTAATTGCCTTCAAGGGATTTCACCGCATCTTTTTCTTCTCTACTCAAATTTTGCCTAGGACATTTAAAATTCAGGCTTGCCTTCTCTAGATCAGAGATTACCATCTCTGCAAATGTATCAATGTAATTCCCCTTAACCGCTTTTGGATAGAATATTGACGTTTTCTTGAAGGGTGTGATTGGTGGCTTAGCCGTCAAGTCATTAGGACCCGGCGCAGTCACTGATCTAGTCACAGCATCCTTCATGAAATATTTTTTCAGGGTAATTTTTCTTAAAAATTTGTGTACGTCTACAAAGGTGTTGAACATATTCGGTCCATTTACAGGGGCAAAATTTAGGCCCCTAGAAAGGACATCAAGTTCTACTTTTTGGAGGTGGGTATCACTTATATTAAATACGTTACTTTTTACCAATCCCTTCCTCTGTCTGATCTTTTTCTTTCTCTTTCTCTTCCTTTACCCTCCTCTCTTTCCTCTGACTCTTCCATTCTTGACCTTTTCTTTTCTATTCTTACAGGATTTTGTCTCCCTGATTGGCCCCTGGGGCCTCTCCACCATTCTTGAAATGGTGCTCGGCCCTGGCGATGGTCTAAAAAAGAATTTTGTCTAGAGTTAGTTGCATCATGGGGTCTATCAATCGGGGATCTATCCCTATAGTGATAATTGGTGGGGTGACGGTCAGCGGGGTGGCTCCCATTATCGCTAAAATTAGTCTTCTCATACTGAGTGCCTTTCTTTTTATTCCTATTGGGATTAGGTGTTGGATTAGTGTTGGGTTTGTCTTTAAGAGGCTTTCCACCCTATACCTCCTTTGCTCCAATGTCAGATTTTTCACTTATAGTGGAGTTAATCCTCTCTCTAGGATTAGTTTCAACAGGAACAACCTCGTGCCCTCTGATCTCTACTTCACTAATTGTAATAACTTTTTCTGTTTTCCAATTTCTCTGTCTGTTCTCACCATAATCGTGTTTATCTCTTGCGAATTTTTTAAGTTTTGTAAGCTTAACATCCTTTTCAGTTTTATCCAATCTTGAAATTACCTTATCCTCTAATAATTTATATTCTGCCATCTCCATGGAAGGTTCTAGCTGTTCCTTGATAAGGTTAATTTCTTTATCCAGACTCTCTAAAGTACTGGCTCTCTGCTTAATAAGTAATAACATAAGGTCCACCGAACAAGTATCCAATATAAAATTCCACTCCTTTAAAAACTTCTCATCATCTTGATCTGAGGTGGGGGGCTTTAACACCCTGAGCCCTCTAGGTATTCTCTTCTGATCAAGATATTGCTTGAGTGTATGGGTTTCCCAGACTTGTCTCATTTCTAGTGTTGGAAGTAATAAAAGTGTAAGTACGTTTTTACACTAGGCTGTATTTATTTCTCTACACGCATGCTGTGGGGGCCTATGCTTAATTCCTGAAGGCACTACCAAGTACAAGAGAAACCATCCGACTGTAACCACGTGGGGTTCGTGGATATTGAGGTTGGAACGCGACACAGCACAGATTCTCTCCCGTGAATGTACAAGAAATTATCTTGTAAGTTAGGGTTATTTCCATCCTAGTTGGGGCTGTGGTTTTTTATATACTGCGCATTTGGTGTGTCTCTTTTTTATTCATTGCAGAGAACATCTGGGGCCATTCTGAAGACCATCAAAGCCACTCTGAAATTGCATTGGTTAACCCACCCATTGCCAGGACTGTCTTTTCCATCAAGGACTGTATCTTGGATCATGGTATTGTGGACTTTAACCCATTAGCGCCGGGGACCTAGCTTTTTGTATTTTCATATGTAAAGGAGGTGAACCTTAGTTACAGTATGATGTGCTATTGGTCTTTGTTTTTTAACAGTATGATCATTCCATAAATCATAAATTGTCGAACTGAATGAACTTGGGCATGTAAGAGTCGTAATAGATAATGCTAATCTTAAAGTATCTGTTCAGTAAATGTGGATAATTTAATAAATGTCAAACATGACTGGAAAAAAATGAGATAACAAAAAAAACTGCCAATGAGGCTGCTAGATATTAACATAATCATCATGTTCTGTTGTACTAATTCAAGAAGGGGGGTTATTTCGGAAGAAAATGAAATACCTGACTCTATAACAGGATAAACTCCAAGAATGCGCCTTCTGTGTTAAATATTTACCATGTCTCATAAACTGATTCTCACAGGTTTTCAGACATAATGATAATATAGTAAATTTATATTCACAGATCGTACAAGCAGGGCCGGCTTGATGGCTGTGCCGTTGGTGCCATGACAATGGGACATCACGCGCTATGACAACAGGATGCCCTGTGGTGCCACGTTATCATGACAAAGTGACACCGCATGATGCTGCAAAGTCATGTTGTCATGGCAACTCTACTTGACGTCGCGGAGCCATGACGACGGAATGTTGAGTAGATGCCGCCGGTTGAAGGTAACAGCTGAGGCCCCGCACATGTCCTTGCACCGAGCCCCACAAACATCCCAGCCGGCCCAGTGTACAAGTGACCAATCAAATCTCCTCTTAATTTGCTCAATGTTCACAAAAGACATATGCCCTGCTTCTTTCACTATATTCCCCCTCCTCCTGATTTCCTCTATCAGATGTGCTGCCTTGCTGACACCCGAACGGTCTGTAACAGGATCGTTACTGGCGGTGTGGGGAGACAAGTTGGAGGTAATGATCCTGAGATAGATGAATGTACCATTGCATTGGCCGGTGAGCCAGAGGATCTGATGAGAACTCCGAATCAGTAGTGGAAATCAACGAGGATCCTATGGAAGGACCCTCTTCTAACTCAACCAGAGATCAAGGAGCACGGGTAATGGGCCTGTGCCGCATGTACCCACCCCAGTGGCTTAAGCAAGCCATCCTCTGGACCCCAGGAGTCCAAGTTTTGTGCCAAGTAGAGACTTTACAGAGATTGAATTGTCATTTAGAGATGGGGCAATGCCCCCGGATTATGATAGAATTTTTTAAGGGGTGGATACCGAAGAAGAGCCCCGCATGAGTCAGCGAATGAGACGTCCTCCCACTAGAGTGGCTTACGATCAGTTAGGGCACCCCACTATGAGTCTCAGCAGCTGGCACGGAGCAAACTTGCCTCCATTATCACCATGTTCACTGAGTTATTCAATCTCGTTTAACGTTATGCATGTGTTAAGTTGTATCATACAAACTGCATTTTTATTGTGTAACTTGTTTGAGTGCATGTGTGAGAATGTGGCCAGGTCTCCCTCTGGGCTCCCTTTGCCCCCCCCCCCCCCCTTGCCTCCGTTGCGGCTGGAGAGAGTTGTGGGCAGTTAGGGTGGCGAGCGGGTCGCCGGAGGTCCGCGGTGGCTAATTTGCAGAGCGCCCCCACCATTTTGAGTATGCTCAGTACAACCGAGGCAGCGTGGCAATTACAAGCACCAGGCGCATGGGCAGTGTAGCACAAGCGGCAGCCATTACAGGCACAGGGCTCCACAGGGACTACATGCCCCATAATGCCCCAGGGCTGTGAATCACATGCAGGCACACAGCCAATAGGGCTGAGAGGAGTTCCCTGCTGCAATTAGACAATTAGATACATTTGGTGCGCTGGGACCTCACGCTTGAGTCGGGATCCAGAGGCAGAACAGAGAGGTAGTGTCCAGGGAGAAGTGCTTCCATGGACTAGGCCTAGCTTTGCCCCGTAGGCCCCAGATAGGCCTCGATCACCATCAGCTTGTGGCTGCTGCAGGGAAGGCCCACAGTTAGGGACACTTCCCCAGTAGTATGTACATTGCGTGTGTTGTATGCTATAATCTTTTGTTATATTATGTGTCCAATAAATACTTTATATCATATCCTGGTGTGCAATTACTGGCTACATTGTCTTGGGAGGGGCTATCCCACTGTCTGCTGATCCTTCCCAGGTGGAGGCGCTGTAACCTACTGATTAGCTACACCCCAGGCTCCCTGCAGTGGAGGATCAGGCCTCCTGTGAGCCTAAAACCCAAAGAAAGGAGATCAACTTATTGTGTACAAAAATAAATAGTATGCGCAGTCCCAAGATTCCCTCTGTATCTATATAAAGATGTATTTATCCCTCTGCTGCTCCCACTCTCCCGTGATCAGCGGGGTCAAACCGGAACATATACACAAAAAGGAAGCGCAAAAGAGAAAAGAACCATCAGTCAATATTCCAAAGCTTTATAAATTGACTCAAAATAACAATATCACATAAAATATATGAATAAAAAAGATCACACAGGATCTGAACACCCACACAGTCTATGCACAATGGTGAATTCTCAATTCAAAACCCACAGAACTACAACAAGGTAAGTACAGGGTGCAGAAGATTATATTACTGCCTACATATGAAGGAGAACACCCCTAGTGCTAGACCACTGGGTATCCGCAACAGGCTGGGCTTCCATCGTCACGATTGATTGGGTAATTTGTGTGCAGCTCTGACGATCTAGCTAGTCGTCAACAGCACCTAGCATTGATTGGAAAGGTTTTTTTATCAGTAATGTACTCCCATAGGCTGAGGAAATGTTGGTCTTGCTATAAAAAGCAACCATGGGAGCAAGTAGGACATACCTCCTGACGAAGCGTCATATGACGCCAAACACATAGAGGTAACGTCATCACGCAGCAGGGAGCGAATGTGACGACGGAAGCCCAACTTATTGTATAAGCATTAATCCTGTGAGCCTATCAGGTAACACACCACACATAGTCACCCTAGACAAAGGGGAAAGTGGGCAACATTTATATATGATAACCACAATTAAAACTGTAACCAAGACTTGGCTCTCTCAGTCTCACTCTGTAGTAAGAATCAGCCCCCCTCTCTTATGGTGGTCTTTCTTTCCCCCACACTACTCAGCCTGGAGAAGATGATGTCAATATAGTAAAAGATTGTTTCCCAGATCGTATCTTCAAATAGTGATAAACCTTATATTACAGTAGGTCATTCAATTGGATACTTCTCCGCTATCTATATAATGGAATATCAATTCCTAAGCTGTTCAGTAATTTTATTTATAGCGTGTGGGATGTACTATATGCTTCCCAAATAGGTTCTGAGTAAGTGCTTATTTACTTATGTTATCATAACAATTGAATCTTTAGATGTATCTTTCTAAGTTCTATATGCAGTATCGAATAGATGATTGCTGTGTGCTGGAATTGGTCGTATTGTAGTAGCTTGATAGAGGTTGAACAAATGATGAAAAAATATAGAAAAATATACCATGGAAAAAAATATATTTAATAAAAGAATGAAAAATAAAAAAAATATATAAAATTAATTACACTCATAGCCACCTAATTGTTATTGCGCTTCCAAAACAACTTGATTTGCCAAAGAGCCATTTAAATCTCCCTTCTTTTTAACCCTTCGGTCAGCGTTCGTGGGAGCTGCTCTGAGTTTGCTACGAACCTGCTGCCTCCCCAACTTGTGCACAGATGGGTGCGGTCGGACCGGCGTCAGATTCCTCCAGAGGTGTGCGTGGCAGCTTCGTTTACACCGGGCGTCAGAGCATGGTAGGCAGATTTGGATTCCGTGCGATTTCACAAATGTATGGTGGCCTGTGAGGATCAATCCTACGCGTTTCGCTATGACGCTTCCTCAGGGATTTGGACTCATTGGATAACATGCTGTTCTTAAATAGTGTCCCACATTTCAATCCACTAACTATTCCAGGTGATTCAAGGTGTGCAAATTGGGAAAAACTCATTCATTTACTGTGAGTGTACTAAACGTTAAAAATCACATAGAACGTGCATAAACAGATATTATTACATTACAAAAGTCTTCAGTAAAAGGATGATATGTGCATCCATAACTATCATTAATCAATACCATAGTGATAATTACTTAGACTGATAGGAAAAAACAGGATTCCCATTGTCAAATTTAATAAAATCATAACATATAAATTCTCAAACCTAATGGATCAACCATAACTCACTGGAGCATCAGTCTTATCATGCCTAAACAACATATAATCCTAGACATGTAATAGAGGCAGAGATTGGCTGTATTACTTAATTGTATATCTAGAAAATAACATTGATTGTAAATTTCTTTACTTTACAAGAAATTTTGTTTTTCACTTACTCCAAGAAAAAGACATTTAACCACTACAGCGTTAAGGATTTGTGCCACTTATGTCTCATCAATCCCAGTGTACACATTAACAATAGTCAATATAGATCAATTTATATGTATAGATGCTTGTGTGCAAGCAGCAAACTGTTGATCCCTTTAATTTCTATTGTGTGTTTTATTGGGGAAGATTGTAGAACCGTCTAAAAGACAATTTTAAGGAAAAAGTTGTTCCATACCATAATTCAAGGTAGCAAGGGATATATATATATTATATATATATATATATATATATATATATATATATATATATACAGTATATATATACAGTATATATATATATATATATATATATAAACACACTCAAAATGTGTGGGTAGGGGCATGCACACAGCATCAAGGATGATGGGAGCTCTCTGAATCAGCACCAGAGACTCCGCCGTGATTGCAGATTAATTCGCCCTCTAAACCACCGGAAAAGCCATAAAAATAACTTCCCCCATCGGCGGAGCCCTCAAGGATGCCTTTGTCAAGGAAAGACCGCAAGCCAGCGACACCCTCTGTCTCCCTTTACATCCATAGGGCTGCCACTCCGGGTCCCGAGATCCAAGATGGCTCCCATGGAGGCACGCATGTGCACGCGCATCCACAGGCACAGGAAGAACTGCAACAAGAAGAAGGAAACTTTAAAGACAAAAAAGATGAACAAGAAACAGTAAAACACCCAAATCAACCCAAAAGCCTTAAAAGACTTATTTAAAGAGATGCAAGGGGTGTTTCAAGTGGCTCTGGACAAAGCTGTGGCTGAATTTAAAACAGGTTTAACTTCTCTGACAAAACAAACAGTACAGCTGGAAAACAAACTTGAAGAATCTCTGTAGAGCCAGGGCTCAATGGAGGAAGAATTGTTCCAACTTAGCGATGAGATCAGGAACCTGAATTATACCGTAGAATAGATGGTCTGGAGAACTGGGAAAGGAGGCAAAATCTGAGAATAAGAAACATCCCTGAAACAGTTGAACAGGGTAAGTTACAACCCTGGAAACAGAAGAAAAAACAGCGCAAAAAAACCATAGTGTAGTATATTAAAAATCAATTTATGGGATAAAGGTGAGTGTTGCACGTACATCAATGTAAAAATTACACAGCATAACATGTTAGGGACATGTTACCACTCGGCGGGAACAGCAGGACACGGGCAGATGTGACTGGAACGTCCTTCCTCTGGTCGCTGGTATCCAGGATCGGTAAGTACAACTCCGCTTGAGAAGCCTTCCCGTGTACTGAAGATACTGCAGCCGTCAGTTCAGAAGGGGTGATCTCCTGATCAGTTCCGGGTTATTCCGCGTGTGCGTGTGACGTCATCTAGTGGCGTCCCTCTGTCGGTCGCATCTCACCGCGTCTCACCACACTGAATAGTGTATCGAGTGAGCAGAAAGTCCCGAACAAGTCCCGAACAAAGCTGGTGCAATAAAATAAAGCCGCAATGGGAATAGAATAAGAAAATAAAGGAAGCGCCCTCTCCTACGTGTTTTGTATCGAAATACTTCTTCAGGGAATAATGGAGGAAGTTCCGGGGTGGTTCATATACTCTCAGCTCTCATGCGATTGGCCAAACTGAGTGAGCTCAACTCCCCCCACCTGGAGAGACAGAAGCTCATCCCATGGCCAATCGCACGCTCTATGGCGTCTCTAAGGTTATCAAGAGGGCAACTGGGGGACAAACGGGATTTTAAATTCCTGGCCCGTTTATATACTATTTCAGGTTTTTTTGGGAGATGGTTCTTAAGGATCGGATCCCTTTGAAGGATGCCCCAATGTTTTTTGAAAACCTGTGATATGATGGGAGCCAAACGACTATATTGGGTGACAAACATGGGGAACTGGTCCCTTCCTTGGGGTTTAGATCTCGCTGAGTCCTTACAAATAAGGGTTCTCCTGTCTATTTTGTCAACCTCAGTTATAGCTAAATCTATATCTCGTTTCTTGTAGTCTCGCTCCAAGAATCTCTCCCTAAGTTCGCTAACCTGATGTTTATATACCTTTTCATTGGAGCAATTACGCTTAATTCTTAGTGCTTGGCCCTTGGGAATGTTTTGTAGCCACTTGGGGTGATGGTGGCTGGACGCCAATAGATAAGTGTTGGCGTCTACTTCCTTATGATAGGTTTTTGTTTGAATGGTATTCTTATCAATATACAGAGAAAGATCAAGGAAATTAATACTTGTTTTATCGTGACTAAAGGTAAACCTCAGATTTAATTCGTTGTTATTAAGATATTCCTTAAAACAAACAAGTTCTTCAGGTGAACCCTTCCAGACACAAGGCACATCATCGATGTATCTTTTCCAAAGCACCAGGTTTGCACCAAATGGGTTGGAGGTCCATATATTATCCTCCTCCCATATGAACATGAATAAATTCGCATAACTTGGTGCAAACCTGGTGCCCATCGTGGTGCCGCATGTCTGGAGGTAAAATTCACGGTCATGGCAAAAATAGTTGTGGGTCAAGATAAATCTTATTCCATCTAGAATAAACAATCTTAGTTTTTCATCCACAGTCCTAGTCCCTTTCTAGAACTCTCTTTATGGCACTTAGTCCCATCTCATGATCTATCACTATATAAAGTGATACCACGTCACATGTAACCCAACAGCATTCCTCAGTCCACACAAGTTCTTGAAGTGTGGTCAATACAAGTGACGGGTCTCTTAGATATGAAGGGACCTGTATGACATACCTCTGGAGGAGAAAGTCCAGAAATTGAGAGAGATTTGATGTAACGGAACGGATCCCAGAAATTATGGGTCTTCCGGGGGGTCTAGTTAAACTTTTATGGATTTTCGGGATGAAATAGAAAACTGGAATCCTGGGTTGTTCTATAGTCAGGAATTCCAGTTCTCGTTTGGTGATAATCTCATCCCGAAATCCTTGATCTAAATGTAACACCAATTCCTCTTTGAAGAGATCCGTTGGGTTAATCTCCAATCTCTGGTAAGTGGTGCTATCATTTAGAATTCTCAATGACTCCTCTTTATAATAAGAGTTCATCACAACTACCCCTCCCCTTTGTCCGCCGCCTTTATGACAATATTTGTAATTGCCTTCAAGGGATTTCACCGCATCTTTTTCTTCTCTACTCAAATTTTGCCTAGGACATTTAAAATTCAGGCTTGCCTTCTCTAGATCAGAGATCACCATCTCTGCAAATGTATCAATGTAATTCCCCTTAACCGCTTTTGGATAGAATATTGACGTTTTCTTGAAGGGTGTGATTGGTGGCTTAGCCGTCAAGTCATTAGGACCCGGCGCAGTCACTGATCTAGTCACAGCATCCTTCATGAAATATTTTTTCAGGGTAATTTTTCTTAAAAATTTGTGTACGTCTACAAAGGTGTTGAACATATTCGGTCCATTTACAGGGGCAAAATTTAGGCCCCTAGAAAGGACATCAAGTTCTACTTTTTGGAGGTGGGTATCACTTATATTAAATACGTTACTTTTTACCAATCCCTTCCTCTGTCTGATCTTTTTCTTTCTCTTTCTCTTCCTTTACCCTCCTCTCTTTCCTCTGACTCTTCCATTCTTGACCTTTTCTTTTCTATTCTTACAGGATTTTGTCTCCCTGATTGGCCCCTGGGGCCTCTCCACCATTCTTGAAATGGTGCTCGGCCCTGGCGATGGTCTAAAAAAGAATTTTGTCTAGAGTTAGTTGCATCATGGGGTCTATCAATCGGGGATCTATCCCTATAGTGATAATTGGTGGGGTGACGGTCAGCGGGGTGGCTCCCATTATCGCTAAAATTAGTCTTCTCATACTGAGTGCCTTTCTTTTTATTCCTATTGGGATTAGGTGTTGGATTAGTGTTGGGTTTGTCTTTAAGAGGCTTTCCACCCTATACCTCCTTTGCTCCAATGTCAGATTTTTCACTTATAGTGGAGTTAATCCTCTCTCTAGGATTAGTTTCAACAGGAACAACCTCGTGCCCTCTGATCTCTACTTCACTAATTGTAATAACTTTTTCTGTTTTCCAATTTCTCTGTCTGTTCTCACCATAATCGTGTTTATCTCTTGCGAATTTTTTAAGTTTTGTAAGCTTAACATCCTTTTCAGTTTTATCCAATCTTGAAATTACCTTATCCTCTAATAATTTATATTCTGCCATCTCCATGGAAGGTTCTAGCTGTTCCTTGATAAGGTTAATTTCTTTATCCAGACTCTCTAAAGTACTGGCTCTCTGCTTAATAAGTAATAACATAAGGTCCACCGAACAAGTATCCAATATAAAATTCCACTCCTTTAAAAACTTCTCATCATCTTGATCTGAGGTGGGGGGCTTTAACACCCTGAGCCCTCTAGGTATTCTCTTCTGATCAAGATATTGCTTGAGTGTATGGGTTTCCCAGACTTGTCTCATTTCTAGTGTTGGAAGTAATAAAAGTGTAAGTACGTTTTTACACTAGGCTGTATTTATTTCTCTACACGCATGCTGTGGGGGCCTATGCTTAATTCCTGAAGGCACTACCAAGTACAAGAGAAACCATCCGACTGTAACCACGTGGGGTTCGTGGATATTGAGGTTGGAACGCGACACAGCACAGATTCTCTCCCGTGAATGTACAAGAAATTATCTTGTAAGTTAGGGTTATTTCCATCCTAGTTGGGGCTGTGGTTTTTTATATACTGCGCATTTGGTGTGTCTCTTTTTTATTCATTGCAGAGAACATCTGGGGCCATTCTGAAGACCATCAAAGCCACTCTGAAATTGCATTGGTTAACCCACCCATTGCCAGGACTGTCTTTTCCATCAAGGACTGTATCTTGGATCATGGTATTGTGGACTTTAACCCATTAGCGCCGGGGACCTAGCTTTTTGTATTTTCATATGTAAAGGAGGTGAACCTTAGTTACAGTATGATGTGCTATTGGTCTTTGTTTTTTAACAGTATGATCATTCCATAAATCATAAATTGTCGAACTGAATGAACTTGGGCATGTAAGAGTCGTAATAGATAATGCTAATCTTAAAGTATCTGTTCAGTAAATGTGGATAATTTAATAAATGTCAAACATGACTGGAAAAAAATGAGATAACAAAAAAAACTGCCAATGAGGCTGCTAGATATTAACATAATCATCATGTTCTGTTGTACTAATTCAAGAAGGGGGGTTATTTCGGAAGAAAATGAAATACCTGACTCTATAACAGGATAAACTCCAAGAATGCGCCTTCTGTGTTAAATATTTACCATGTCTCATAAACTGATTCTCACAGGTTTTCAGACATAATGATAATATAGTAAATTTATATTCACAGATCGTACAAGCAGGGCCGGCTTGATGGCTGTGCCGTTGGTGCCATGACAATGGGACATCACGCGCTATGACAACAGGATGCCCTGTGGTGCCACGTTATCATGACAAAGTGACACCGCATGATGCTGCAAAGTCATGTTGTCATGGCAACTCTACTTGACGTCGCGGAGCCATGACGACGGAATGTTGAGTAGATGCCGCCGGTTGAAGGTAACAGCTGAGGCCCCGCACATGTCCTTGCACCGAGCCCCACAAACATCCCAGCCGGCCCTGTGTACAAGTGACCAATCAAATCTCCTCTTAATTTGCTCAATGTTCACAAAAGACATATGCCCTGCTTCTTTCACTATATTCCCCCTCCTCCTGATTTCCTCTATCAGATGTGCTGCCTTGCTGACACCCGAACGGTCTGTAACAGGATCGTTACTGGCGGTGTGGGGAGACAAGTTGGAGGTAATGATCCTGAGATAGATGAATGTACCATTGCATTGGCCGGTGAGCCAGAGGATCTGATGAGAACTCCGAATCAGTAGTGGAAATCAACGAGGATCCTATGGAAGGACCCTCTTCTAACTCAACCAGAGATCAAGGAGCACGGGTAATGGGCCTGTGCCGCATGTACCCACCCCAGTGGCTTAAGCAAGCCATCCTCTGGACCCCAGGAGTCCAAGTTTTGTGCCAAGTAGAGACTTTACAGAGATTGAATTGTCATTTAGAGATGGGGCAATGCCCCCGGATTATGATAGAATTTTTTAAGGGGTGGATACCGAAGAAGAGCCCCGCATGAGTCAGCGAATGAGACGTCCTCCCACTAGAGTGGCTTACGATCAGTTAGGGCACCCCACTATGAGTCTCAGCAGCTGGCACGGAGCAAACTTGCCTCCATTATCACCATGTTCACTGAGTTATTCAATCTCGTTTAACGTTATGCATGTGTTAAGTTGTATCATACAAACTGCATTTTTATTGTGTAACTTGTTTGAGTGCATGTGTGAGAATGTGGCCAGGTCTCCCTCTGGGCTCCCTTTGCCCCCCCCCCCCTTGCCTCCGTTGCGGCTGGAGAGAGTTGTGGGCAGTTAGGGTGGCGAGCGGGTCGCCGGAGGTCCGCGGTGGCTAATTTGCAGAGCGCCCCCACCATTTTGAGTATGCTCAGTACAACCGAGGCAGCGTGGCAATTACAAGCACCAGGCGCATGGGCAGTGTAGCACAAGCGGCAGCCATTACAGGCACAGGGCTCCACAGGGACTACATGCCCCATAATGCCCCAGGGCTGTGAATCACATGCAGGCACACAGCCAATAGGGCTGAGAGGAGTTCCCTGCTGCAATTAGACAATTAGATACATTTGGTGCGCTGGGACCTCACGCTTGAGTCGGGATCCAGAGGCAGAACAGAGAGGTAGTGTCCAGGGAGAAGTGCTTCCATGGACTAGGCCTAGCTTTGCCCCGTAGGCCCCAGATAGGCCTCGATCACCATCAGCTTGTGGCTGCTGCAGGGAAGGCCCACAGTTAGGGACACTTCCCCAGTAGTATGTACATTGCGTGTGTTGTATGCTATAATCTTTTGTTATATTATGTGTCCAATAAATACTTTATATCATATCCTGGTGTGCAATTACTGGCTACATTGTCTTGGGAGGGGCTATCCCACTGTCTGCTGATCCTTCCCAGGTGGAGGCGCTGTAACCTACTGATTAGCTACACCCCAGGCTCCCTGCAGTGGAGGATCAGGCCTCCTGTGAGCCTAAAACCCAAAGAAAGGAGATCAACTTATTGTGTACAAAAATAAATAGTATGCGCAGTCCCAAGATTCCCTCTGTATCTATATAAAGATGTATTTATCCCTCTGCTGCTCCCACTCTCCCGTGATCAGCGGGGTCAAACCGGAACATATACACAAAAAGGAAGCGCAAAAGAGAAAAGAACCATCAGTCAATATTCCAAAGCTTTATAAATTGACTCAAAATAACAATATCACATAAAATATATGAATAAAAAAGATCACACAGGATCTGAACACCCACACAGTCTATGCACAATGGTGAATTCTCAATTCAAAACCCACAGAACTACAACAAGGTAAGTACAGGGTGCAGAAGATTATATTACTGCCTACATATGAAGGAGAACACCCCTAGTGCTAGACCACTGGGTATCCGCAACAGGCTGGGCTTCCATCGTCACGATTGATTGGGTAATTTGTGTGCAGCTCTGACGATCTAGCTAGTCGTCAACAGCACCTAGCATTGATTGGAAAGGTTTTTTTATCAGTAATGTACTCCCATAGGCTGAGGAAATGTTGGTCTTGCTATAAAAAGCAACCATGGGAGCAAGTAGGACATACCTCCTGACGAAGCGTCATATGACGCCAAACACAGAGGTAACGTCATCACGCAGCAGGGAGCGAATGTGATGACGGAAGCCCAACTTATTGTATAAGCATTAATCCTGTGAGCCTATCAGGTAACACACCACACATAGTCACCCTAGACAAAGGGGAAAGTGGGCAACATTTATATATGATAACCACAATTAAAACTGTAACCAAGACTTGGCTCTCTCAGTCTCACTCTGTAGTAAGAATCAGCCCCCCTCTCTTATGGTGGTCTTTCTTTCCCCCACACTACTCAGCCTGGAGAAGATGATGTCAATATAGTAAAAGATTGTTTCCCAGATCGTATCTTCAAATAGTGATAAACCTTATATTACAGTAGGTCATTCAATTGGATACTTCTCCGCTATCTATATAATGGAATATCAATTCCTAAGCTGTTCAGTAATTTTATTTATAGCGTGTGGGATGTACTATATGCTTCCCAAATAGGTTCTGAGTAAGTGCTTATTTACTTATGTTATCATAACAATTGAATCTTTAGATGTATCTTTCTAAGTTCTATATGCAGTATCGAATAGATGATTGCTGTGTGCTGGAATTGGTCGTATTGTAGTAGCTTGATAGAGGTTGAACAAATGATGAAAAAATATAGAAAAATATACCATGGAAAAAAATATATTTAATAAAAGAATGAAAAATAAAAAAAATATATAAAATTAATTACACTCATAGCCACCTAATTGTTATTGCGCTTCCAAAACAACTTGATTTGCCAAAGAGCCATTTAAATCTCCCTTCTTTTTAACCCTTCGGTCAGCGTTCGTGGGAGCTGCTCTGAGTTTGCTACGAACCTGCTGCCTCCCCAACTTGTGCACAGATGGGTGCGGTCGGACCGGCGTCAGATTCCTCCAGAGGTGTGCGTGGCAGCTTCGTTTACACCGGGCGTCAGAGCATGGTAGGCAGATTTGGATTCCGTGCGATTTCACAAATGTATGGTGGCCTGTGAGGATCAATCCTACGCGTTTCGCTATGACGCTTCCTCAGGGATTTGGACTCATTGGATAACATGCTGTTCTTAAATAGTGTCCCACATTTCAATCCACTAACTATTCCAGGTGATTCAAGGTGTGCAAATTGGGAAAAACTCATTCATTTACTGTGAGTGTACTAAACGTTAAAAATCACATAGAACGTGCATAAACAGATATTATTACATTACAAAAGTCTTCAGTAAAAGGATGATATGTGCATCCATAACTATCATTAATCAATACCATAGTGATAATTACTTAGACTGATAGGAAAAAACAGGATTCCCATTGTCAAATTTAATAAAATCATAACATATAAATTCTCAAACCTAATGGATCAACCATAACTCACTGGAGCATCAGTCTTATCATGCCTAAACAACATATAATCCTAGACATGTAATAGAGGCAGAGATTGGCTGTATTACTTAATTGTATATCTAGAAAATAACATTGATTGTAAATTTCTTTACTTTACAAGAAATTTTGTTTTTCACTTACTCCAAGAAAAAGACATTTAACCACTACAGCGTTAAGGATTTGTGCCACTTATGTCTCATCAATCCCAGTGTACACATTAACAATAGTCAATATAGATCAATTTATATGTATAGATGCTTGTGTGCAAGCAGCAAACTGTTGATCCCTTTAATTTCTATTGTGTGTTTTATTGGGGAAGATTGGTAGAACCGTCTAAAAGACAATTTTAAGGAAAAAGTTGTTCCATACCATAATTCAAGGTAGCAAGGGATATATATATATTATATATATATATATATATATATATATATATATATATACAGTATATATATACAGTATATATATATATATATATATATATATATAAACACACTCAAAATGTGTGGGTAGGGGCATGCACACAGCATCAAGGATGATGGGAGCTCTCTGAATCAGCACCAGAGACTCCGCCGTGATTGCAGATTAATTCGCCCTCTAAACCACCGGAAAAGCCATAAAAATAACTTCCCCCATCGGCGGAGCCCTCAAGGATGCCTTTGTCAAGGAAAGACCGCAAGCCAGCGACACCCTCTGTCTCCCTTTACATCCATAGGGCTGCCACTCCGGGTCCCGAGATCCAAGATGGCTCCCATGGAGGCACGCATGTGCACGCGCATCCACAGGCACAGGAAGAACTGCAACAAGAAGAAGGAAACTTTAAAGACAAAAAAGATGAACAAGAAACAGTAAAACACCCAAATCAACCCAAAAGCCTTAAAAGACTTATTTAAAGAGATGCAAGGGGTGTTTCAAGTGGCTCTGGACAAAGCTGTGGCTGAATTTAAAACAGGTTTAACTTCTCTGACAAAACAAACAGTACAGCTGGAAAACAAACTTGAAGAATCTCTGTAGAGCCAGGGCTCAATGGAGGAAGAATTGTTCCAACTTAGCGATGAGATCAGGAACCTGAATTATACCGTAGAATAGATGGTCTGGAGAACTGGGAAAGGAGGCAAAATCTGAGAATAAGAAACATCCCTGAAACAGTTGAACAGGGTAAGTTACAACCCTGGAAACAGAAGAAAAAACAGCGCAAAAAAACCATAGTGTAGTATATTAAAAATCAATTTATGGGATAAAGGTGAGTGTTGCACGTACATCAATGTAAAAATTACACAGCATAACATGTTAGGGACATGTTACCACTCGGCGGGAACAGCAGGACACGGGCAGATGTGACTGGAACGTCCTTCCTCTGGTCGCTGGTATCCAGGATCGGTAAGTACAACTCCGCTTGAGAAGCCTTCCCGTGTACTGAAGATACTGCAGCCGTCAGTTCAGAAGGGGTGATCTCCTGATCAGTTCCGGGTTATTCCGCGTGTGCGTGTGACGTCATCTAGTGGCGTCCCTCTGTCGGTCGCATCTCACCGCGTCTCACCACACTGAATAGTGTATCGAGTGAGCAGAAAGTCCCGAACAAGTCCCGAACAAAGCTGGTGCAATAAAATAAAGCCGCAATGGGAATAGAATAAGAAAATAAAGGAAGCGCCCTCTCCTACGTGTTTTGTATCGAAATACTTCTTCAGGGAATAATGGAGGAAGTTCCGGGGTGGTTCATATACTCTCAGCTCTCATGCGATTGGCCAAACTGAGTGAGCTCAACTCCCCCCACCTGGAGAGACAGAAGCTCATCCCATGGCCAATCGCACGCTCTATTTTATTTTATTAACCCCAACTTAACCGCGCTCCAGCGTAATGACGTCACGTTGCCATAGCAACGTGACGTCACATGACCTCGCAGCGTCATTTTGAGGCCGCGTTGCCATGGCGACGCAGGGAGGAAGCCGCCGAAGCCACGGTAAGTAAGGTTTACAGAGGCCCTGCAGCTCCCCCGGCACTTAATTTAAGTGCCTTCGGGAAGCGCGCGGGGCCTCTGTAAACCCAGCCCCCCCGTCGGTAGTGTCGCGCCCCCCCTGGGGGTCGTGCCCCACAGTTTGCGCACCGCTGTACTACACTATGGTTTTTTTGAGCTGTTTTTTCTTCTGTTTCCATATTAGCCTGGTGTGCTGAGCCATCCTATTTGAACAGCGGCATAAAACCTCCTTCCAATCAGGTTATGCTATTTTTATCTAAGTCACAATATCACTCATCACGCACTTATCACTTATGAGCGCAATATATTTCTGTATCACCTTGTTTAAGTTACAACCCTATCTGACAAACTTGTTCACCCAAATAGATTAATCGCTTCTATCAAGTGATCTACAAATGGATAGAGCACACCGAGCCTTGGGTCCAAAATTCGTGGACCCTCAGAGATGCAGAGATGTAATAGTTAAATTACACTATTATACCACCAAGGAGAAAATTACGAGAGGCTGTAGGAACCAAGAGTTTGTGCCTTTTGAAGCCTCCAAGATCCAGATCTTCCAAGACCTTTCTAAATCTACAATTTCAAGGAGACGCCTCCACCTAGTCACAGCGGTTCTTTGAGATAACTAGATCCGCTATAGATGGGCCTTCCCATTTAGCGTAGATGGGAAGCAATTCTCGCTAAGATTTCCAGAAGAGGCAGAGAATTTCCAAGGAGCCCTGGGTGTACACGGCCAGCAGTTGGCGAAACCGCAACCTACCCTGAAGCACAAGAGACTACCGGAAGCTTCACTGCGGAGTGAAAGCGTGGCCGGTTAAGAAACCCCTGACTTCACTCTCCCAACCTGACTGGGCTAAGGGTTTCCTTTTTTGCTTTGGCTGACCTGGTGCGGCCAGTGGAGGAGTTTGGCGGCACAGAATATATAATTTGTGGCAAACTTTTCTCCCCAGCGAGGTTTGACATTCTTGAGGACCCCCTAGGGAGAATAAGAAATTTAAGATACAGACGATTTCTTTCCAGTCTCAATGTTATTTTTGTTAAAAATTTTCTGTGGTTTTGAAGTTTATATTTTAGGTTTTAATCTATACTCCAAGTTATTATTGTTTGAAGCCATCTACCCCATAGGAAGAGCATGGATATTGAATCTAAGAGCTTGAGGCTGCTATCTGATCCGAAGGCATTATCCTCCCCTTTTTATTTTTAATGCGATTACTATGAAATTGGTTGAGTCCAGAGGTTAAGAGGTTTGGAGGTGATAGTAAGCAGGAGTCCTTTGGCGAAGTCCGGAGTGCTCCGGAATCCTCGAGGTTTGTGCCCCACCTCTAGTTGGGCAGTTTTTAGCCCTTTATTTTGGTCCACACAAGGACATGTACTCTTTGTTGTTGTTTTTTGTCTGTTCCCGTAATCTTTTTTCCCTCCCCAAGGTGTTCCCTGCCCTGTACCTCCACAGATCATTGAGGAAGATGCATCTTCCCTCTTTCAAAGCATGTTGTAGTAAGTTCTCAAGTTCAGGTAACGACGTCGTTGCACCTACAGCTGCGGCACACTTTATTCTAACAAATCACCGGTTTGTCCCTGGCATGTTCCTGGAATGCCACGCTGTTCACCCGGAGCATGCCGCGGTCCCAGCCAGGGGTCATGCCCGGCTGACGCGCGGTTGATGTGTTAATTGATAATGGTTCAGGATTTACTAGGCTGCAATGCTTCGCGTGTCCGCCAGATGGCATAAATTCATGAATTGTAATCCAGTATATATATATACAGTGTATATATATATATATATATATATATATATATATATATATATATACTGTATAACAACAACCCCTATAACCCCTAACATACAGTACTGTACACATACAGTACTGTATACTGTATGCACATCAATGATACTATAGGCCGGCGGGGGCGAGATGTGTTTGCAGCAGAGAGAGAACCGCTGCTCTCTCTGCGCAAACATCGGCACATTAAAAATTATTTAAAATACATTTTTATTCATAGTGTAGATGTGCAGGGGGTCTCCGGAGCTGAACCGCGTTGGTTTCAGGTCCGGGACCCCCTGCTTCCCGAGATACAGCCCCCTTTATGAGGTGCCGGTATCCCTCTGCATTTAAAGGTCCCGATCACGTGACCGCGGCATGTAAATAAAGCAGAGGGATACCGGCACCCCCTAAAGGGGCCTGTATCTCGGGAAGCAGGGGGTCCCCGGACCTAAAACCAAAATGTTACTGCTCCGGAGACCCTCTGCACATGTACAGTATAAATAAAACACATATATAAATAAACACTCGTTGCTTACCTTTGCGGCTATGTGCTATGGTAACGAAGCAGCATGACTGTATTTTTAATAATATTGTACAGTGAGCAGGGGGTTCCCTGAGCCACAAATCAAAACTCAGGGGACCCCTGCTCCTGCACAATATTATTAAAAATACAAGCCCCCTGCAAGCCCTAAACAACCATCATTGGGGCTAATACCCCCTTCACCCAGCCCCGCTACCCACAATAAAAAAAATTCACACACAGCAGCCGCCCAAAAAATAAATAAATCAATCTAAATAAATAAATAAATACATGAATATAAATAAATAAATTTAAAATACATTTTTATTCATAGTGTAGATGTGCAGGGGGTCTCCGGAGCTGAACCGCATTGGTTTCAGGTCCGGGGACCCCCTGCTCCCTGAGATACAATTGTTCTGCTCCAGGCGTGAATTAGTTAATTGTTTCATTGTTCGGGATGGACTGTCAATTGTTTAGGGATGTAAATAATGATTGCTAATTGATTTTTGTTTACTTGATTGGTTAAAATAGTTGACTTGTTTGGAGTACAGTACTGTATTTGTATTTAGCTTGCAATGATATTGTTAACATTCATTTGCAGAATGTATATGGTGCATAGATTTTATGCATCATTTATACAATGTAAATGCAATGTATTGATTGGAATGTGAGGTGTTTCATTGGCATTTGATGATTTAGATTGTAAGATCAGTTAGGATTATTAAAGGAAATTCATTGTAATGTAGTGTGTCTGTATGGAGAAGTGTTATTTGTAGGACAGTATGGTTTTGATAACCCTTCTACATTTATTTGTATATTGGTTCATCATGTGTGTGTATATACTGTATATATATATATATATATTTATATATATATATATATATATATATATATATATATATATATATATATATAAACAAAGGAAAAAGGCAGCGCCTCTGATTCTTAGTGATATATAAATCTCAAAAAATCTCAAAAAAGTGTGACAAGTGAATATATGTTCATAAAAATAATCAATTCAAAAAAGAACATAAATGAAAATAAAATTGATATCCCAATAAATAAACAATATAGTAACACCTAAAATTCTATACCTGTGCTCAATTCAAAGAAAAAACTATACACTCACAAATGATATAACATTAACGTGCTTAACAAACAAAACCACATAAATGTGCAAAGGAGGAGGATAAAAACCAGTCCTTATTTCAAAGTCCAATATGAAATTGATGCTATTGCAGGGGGTCTCCGGCTGCTCTCGAAGTAGACTAACCACATCCACAGTGAATCTAGGAGAAAAAGAGAGGAGAGAGCGCACGCCCCATAGCGTAAAATAGTAAATTTAATGAGGGGAGGGGGAGAGGGGGGATAAAAATGCACTTACAAAAGTACAAATAAAACAGGCATTGCGTGATATAATCACCACCATCCGGTTACTTGTTTCTGTCCTTATGGTGAAATCCGCTCTCAATGCAGGATGGGCAATGTCCCTGCAGAAGTCTCCAGCAGATTTCCAGGGCCAGTAGAAGTGAATAATTGATATAAGAGTCCAAGAAGGTTAACTCCGAAATGCCAAGCCTCTGTAACACCAGCGCATGGATCGGTCCACACCAGCGCTCTATGATGACGTAGTGTCAATGCGTCCTACGTGATGACGCTTCCCTGACGCGTTTCGTCACTCTTGGGCAACTTTCTCAAAGGGCAGTATGGAGAGGAAGTGCGGCTTGCATTTAAATACACAATCTGATGCTATTGATTGAAAAGCACGCCTCTCCTCAGCTGGAAGGTGCTAAGTGCTGATTATAATGTTTATACATTCCTCGGGTATCTCACGGGTACCAGGCTGGTGGTTCCACGGGTGACACATGTGGGGATGAAGCGGTGGCCTCACATCTGTGGGGGCACCGCGGACCCGTAGTCTGTGGGGATGAAGCTGTGTGGTCCCACTTCTGTGGGGGCACCGCCGACCCGTAGGTGAGGGGATGATGATGTGTGGTCCCACTTCTGTGGGGGCACCGCGGACAAGTAGTGAGCACTCGTGAGTTCCCCAGACCCCCGTGGGAACCACCAGAGGCCCCGCAGACACCTGTGGGTCTGACCCGGGGCTCCCAGACATCCGCGGGCCTACCGTGGAGACCCAATTGTGGCCCATGGTGACCCAAGGAGACCACCTGGGGGCCATGGTGCTGGCGGGAACCACCAGCAAGTCTCCAGAACCTGTTTAAAAAGGGCTGCTGGTACCCTGTAGGTCTGTCCAGGTGCCCCGCCAGCCCACCGGGGACTCGCGTGGGGCTGCGTTATGAACCCTGTATGTAAAAGAATAAATCATGTATTTATGGGGGGGCACAGGGGGTGGGTAATGTATTTAATAAATAGAATTATGTTTATTGTGGGTCACTGTATTTTTTTTATTGTGGGTACGGGGGGGGGGTGTTTCCCCAACGGTATGTGGGTAGGCCTCCCTTGTGGGTACTGGGTGAGGGTGGTTAGGCCTCATGGGGGGGGTTAGTGTGGGAGGGTATGTAGGCATCCCGAGTGGTGGGTGAGGGTGGGTTAACCCCTTAATGACTGTAGCGGTTAATAACCGCTATGGTGATTAAGGGGTTAAGGAACATTACGTTGTATGTATTAATTTTTGTCTCTGTTTTGCAGCAGCGGAGGGGCCATGTGAAGGTGGGTAGTGTGTAGTGGGTAGTGGGTGTGGGTGTGGTTATTTACACGGGATCCCCCTCCCCCTCCCCACATTTACATACAGTACACTGCACTCACAGAAACACAGGCAGGGAGATTTAACCGACACAATAGGGGGAGGGGGGTTTACACAGATTAGTCACCGAAGGGAAGTTTAGCAGACACAATAGGGGGAGGGGGGTTTACATAGATTACAGTCAAGGCAGGGAAGTTTAACACACACAATAGGGGGAGGGGATTTTACATAGATTAGTCAAGGCAGGGAAGTTTAACACACACAATAGGGGGAGGGGGTCTTACACAGATTACAGTCAAGGCAGAGAGGTTTAACACACACATTAAAAATATGTATTTATTGTATTTATTGTTTATTCTGCCTTAACCCTTCATTGCCTTAGCGGCTATCAGCTATGGTAATGAAGCAGCATTTCTGTATTTTTAATAATATTGTGCAGGAGCAGGGGGTCCCCTGAGCATTAATTTCTGGCTCAGGGAACCCCCTGCTCACTGTACAATATTATTAAAAATACAGAAATGCTGCTTCATTACCATAGCACATAGCCGCAAAGGTAAAGAACGATTCTTTATTGATGTGTGTGTTTTATTCATACTGTAGATGTGCAGAGGGTCTCCTGAGCAGAAACGTTTTGGTTTCAGGTCCGGGGACCCCCTGCTCCCCGAGATACAGGCCCCTTTAGGGGGTGCCGGTATCCCTCTGCTTGGTTTACAGGTCGCGGTCACGTGATCGGGACCTTTAAATGGAGAGGGATACCGGCACCTCATAAAGGGGGCTGTATCTCGGGGAGCAGGGGGTCCCCGGACCTGAAACCAACACGGTTCAGCTCCGGAGACCCCCTGCACATCTATACTATGAATAAAAATGTATTTTAAATGTATTTATTTATATTCATTTATTTATTTATTTATTTAGATTTATTTATTTATTTTTTGGGCGGCTGCTGTGTGTGAGTTTTTTTTATTGTGGGTAGCGGGGGTGGGTGAAGGGAGTATTAACCCCAATGGTTGTTGTTTAGGGCTTGCGGGGGGGTAGCGGGAGGGGTGAATCCCTTCATGACCGTAGCGGTATTAACTGCTACGGTCGTGAAGGGGTTAAGTGCACCCGCAAACCCCCCACAAGTCCTAAACTCACACCAAGGGCCAAATACCCCCTTCACCCACCCCCGCTACCCACAATAAAGCTGGCACGGTGGGTTAACCCCTTCATTGCCTTAGCGGCTATCAGCTATGGTAATGAAGCAGCATTTCTGTATTTTTAATAATATTGTGCAGGAGCAGGGGGTCCCCTGAGCATTAATTTCTGGCTCAGGGAACCCCCTGCTCACTGTACAATATTATTAAAATACAGAAATGCTGCTTCGTTACCATAGCACATACAGTAGCCTCAAAGGTAAGGAACGAGTGTTTATTTATATATGTGTTTTATTTATACTGTACATGTGCAGAGGGTCTCCAGAGCAGAAACGTTTTGGTTTTAGGTCCGGGGACCCCCTGCTTCCCGAGATACAGGCCCCTTTAGGGGGTGCCGGTATCCCTCTGCTTTGTTTACATGCCGCGGTCACGTGATCGGGACCTTTAAATGCAGAGGGATACCGGCACCTCATAAAGGGGCCTGTATCTCGGGAAGCAGGGGGTCCCCGGACCTGAAACCAATGCGGTTCAGCTCCGGAGGCCCCCTGCACATCTACCCTATGAATAAAAATGTATTTTAAATAATTTTTAATGTGCCGATGTTTGCGCAGAGAGAGCAGCGGTTCTCTCTCTGCTGCAAACACATCTCACCAGGGGACAGCCTATAGTATCATTGATGTGCATATACAGTACTGTATGTGTATGTTAGGGGTTATAGGGGTTGTTGTTATACAGTATATACTGTATATATACAGTATATACTGCATTACAATTCATGAATTTCTCGGCTGCAGAGACAACAGCTCGCAAACGCCCCCATGCGTTTTTACATGGCATTGCAGTATTGCCGCCAGCGGGAATAAAATGCTTAAATCACAGCCGCGAAAATAACGCAATACACCCCGAGAGAAAACGACACAAAACCGCACATCACCGGGATATTCCGAAATTCGCGGAGTTAGCCAAGTTAGAATAAAGTTGGTCACTACTGTACACTCTATTCTATATCTCATGATATCTGCAGAGCGAGTTTTAATTTGTAAACTATGACTGCCCAACTACCCATTAAAGTAGTCTCTTTAAATGTAAAGGGACTAAACTCAAATAAAAAGAGGAGACTAGCTCTAAGAGAATTTAAGAAAATGCAGGCGGACATTTTATTTCTCCAGGAAACCCATTTTAACACCTGGAACCTTCCTGACACTTTCCGGGGTACTTACCCGTTTGCTTACTATTCTTGTTTTTCCAAAAAGAAAAGAGGAGTATCAATTATCTTAAAACATGACATCCCATTTCAAACGGAAGAAATTAAAAAGGGATAAGGAAGGTAGATTTATACTGGTGAGAGGTCTTCTGTCGGGGGTTAGATTAACCTTAGTTAATATATATGCACCGAATGATCAAAAATTGATTTTCTGAAATCAATTCTAGATGAAATTTGGGGGATCCCCATCGGAAGATATAATACAAAGGGATGATTTTAATATGACCTTGAACCCCGATTTGGATAGATCCTCTTCTCCACAGTATAGGACAGCGAGCAAGGTTTTCAGCAAGCAAAATATTTTAAGAAACTGATAAAAGATTTTACACTGGAAGACGCTTGGCTTATCAAGAACAAAAAACAAAGGGATTATACATTTTACTTTCACGAGCACGATATGTATACCATAATTCAGGTGTGAGCAAACTTTTAATTCCGAGCCCCCCATTTCATCCATGAAATTTCTCTGCCACACCTGCCTTTTGTAATAAAAATCACATGACGTCAGCGCATGTGAGCTGGTTCAGCCAATAAGGGCGAACCAGCTTTGTAACACCCCCGCCACACGTCTACAAAATAAGTATTTATAACAAATTACATCACTTAAAAATAAATATTATGATATTTGTCTAATAGCGTCCACATTTATGCTGTATTATTAATCTCTCTCTCCCCGCCACTTAAGGACCTCTCTTCCCCAGTCTCTCCCTCTGCCAGTATTTCTCACTCCCCCTCCAGTGTCTCTCTATCCCTCCCCTCAGTGTCTCTCCCTCGTCCACGCTCTTCCCCTCCCCCCACTCTCTTTCTCCCTCCCCCTTGTGTCTCCCTCACTCCCCCGTGTCTCCCTCCCTCCACCAGTGTCTCTCTCACCCTCTCCCTCCCCCCAGTGTCTCTCTCACTCTCGCTCCAGCCATTGTGTGTCTCTTCCTCCCACTAGTGTCCCTCCCTCCCCTCAGTGTCTCTCTCACTCTCTCCCTTCCCCCAGTGTCTCTCTCATACTCTCCCTCCAGCCATTGTCTCTCCCTCACCCCAGTGTCTATCTCACTCTCCCTCCATCCATTGTGTGTCTCTCCCTACTGCCAGTGTCTCTCTCATCCCCATGTCTTTCACTGCCCCTCCCCATGGCACACTGTCACACCCCCTCCCCATGGCACACTGTCACACTCTCACCCCCCTCCCATGTCACAGTCACACTCTCACCCCCTCCCCATGTCACAGTCACACTCTCGTTCCCCTCCTCATGTCACAGTCACACTGTCACCCACCTCCCCATGTCATACTCACCTCCCCAAACACCCCTCTCCGTGTCACACTCACACCCCTCCACACTCACCCCCTCCCCATGTCACACTCTCACCCCTCCACACTCACCCCCCTCCCCATGTCACACACCCACCTCCCCATGTCACACTCACCCCCCGCCCCATGTCACACTCACCCCCCTCCCCATGTCACACTCTCCCCCTCCCCATGTCACACTCTCACCCCCCTCCCTATGTCACACTGTCACACCTCACCAACCCCACACTCTCACCCCACTCACACACTCTCACCCCCCATCCCTATGTCACACTGTCACACTCACACTCTCACCCCCCTCCCCATGTCACACTCACCCCCTCCCCATGTCACAGTCACAACCTCACCCCTCCCCATGTAACACTCATCTGCCCACTCACCCACCCTCCCGATGTCACACTCTCACCCCTCCACACTCAACCCCCTACCCATGTCACACTCACCCCCCTCCTCACTCACCCTCCTCCCCATGTCACACTCAACCCCCTCCCCATGTCACACTCTCACCACCCCTCCCATTGTCACACTCACCCCCCACACTCTCACCCCACCACACACTCTCACCCCCCTCCCCATGTCACACTCACCACTCCACACTCACCCCCCTCCCCATGCCACACTCACCCCCACCCCATGTCACACTCACCACTTCACACTCACCCTCACCCCCTCCCTATGTCACACTGTCACACTCTCATCCCCACGCACTCTCACACACCCCCACACTCTCACCCCACCCACACACTCTCACCCCCCTCCCCATGTCACACTGTCACAATCACACTCTCACCCGCCCTCCCCATGTCACACTGTCAAACTCACTCTCACCCCCCCTCCCCATGTCACACACACTCTCACCCCCCACACACACTCTCACCCCCCTCCCATGTCACACTGTCACTCTCACCCCCCTCCCCATGTCACACTCTCACCACCCCTCCCAATTTCACACTCACCCTCACCCCCCTCCCTATGTCACACTGTCACACTCTCACCCCCCCACACTCTCACACCCCCCCACACTCTCACCCCACTCACACACTCTCACCCCCCTCCACATGTCACACTCTCACCACCCCTCCCCATGTCACACTCTCACCCCCCCTCCACATGTCACACTCACCCCCCCATGGCACGCCCCGAGTTTGTGCACTGCTGCCATAATTGATTATATATTTGTCTCAGCGAATCTTTTGGATCGGGTCGCCCAGACAAGTATAGACCCTATAACATGGTTTGACCATGCTCCAGTGGAAATGGTCCTGAAACCTCCTTTTACAAGATCTAAGGTGTTCCAGTGGCACCTAAATGAGTCACGTCCACCCTCTGGGAGGCTCATAAAGTCTCCATTAGTGGTCAATTTATCTCAATAGCTCCATACAGGAAAAAAACAAAAAATATTAAACATTTCACCTTAAACATTGGGAGGTGACCACTTCAAACTGTAAAAAAGAGACTTATTTGATCTACCAGTTGGCCCCACTGGCCCCTGGTGGATTAAATGAGTCTCTCGGCACCAGCACAATCATCTAATAGTTTTCCTTCTTCCTCTGAGATGTGTCGTATTGACACATAGTATTTAGTCCTGCTCAATCTTTCATCTGCTCCTCTGCTTCTTGCTATGCACAGCAAACCACGTTTTGTGAATTGATATGCCACATTTACTTTTATGTCTGGAAATAATTGGACACTGATACAAGTTTGTAATTTCGGCTGTGTACCAAAATAAATTCAAGTTACAGTTAAATAATGAATATGGGCTTAAAGTGCAGTCTATCAGCTTTAATTTGAGGATATTCACATCCAAATTGGAGGAAGGGTTTAGGAATTACATCTCTTTAATATGTAGCCCCCTATTTTTCAAGTGACCAAAAGTAATTGGACAATTGACTCAAAAGCTGTTTCAAGAACAGGTGTGGGCCATTCCTACATTATTTAATCATCAATTAAGCAGGTAAAAGGTCTGGAGTTGATTCCAGGTGTGGCATTCACATTACATTCACCATACATGCACTCCGACAAATTTCCTGATTCCATATTAAATTACATTTATATCTCTTTACCGCATATCCCCTTAAACCACTAAATCACCTACCAGCATAGTACAAAGCTATGTATATCCATATGAGGATTCGAATACAAGGCTTTAGTACAAAGTAACTATGTCACAGCACCCATTTTTATGAACTTGTATAAAGAAGTATGTACTGTTTTATGAGCATCTTGTATTTTATATTTTTTATTTTTCTTGAGTGCCCAATTGCACACCCACATGTGAAACAATCAAGCTCCAGGCAATCCTATATGAAGGAGTGATACCACATGTAAACAATTAACTGTTTGACCCATTTTACCCAACTGTGTAAACTTTGCATCTTTATTGCATTTACCTCTTTTCCCCCATTCGCTCATTACAATCAATGTACAAAACAAAAAAGACCACCAATTGATGTATAAGCTGTTTTAATACCCTAATTATATGGAACACCAAGTGATTGTAATCAATCAATTAACCAGCTTCTTTGACCTATAAAAAGGGAAGATCCAGGGCATCCGGCAGGAACCTGACGAAGCATCACTGCGAAACGCGTAGTTCCCTGCCGGAGCCCATTACCTGAAGGACCCAGCCAGCCTGTTGACATCCGGTAAGCCCTCCCCTTCCGGTTCCCACCATCGGACGCGGTCACGGGGGATACACCGGTCGGAGGAGCACCATCAGACGATCAGGCTGCAGCTGGGCTATTGCCAAAGCTGTATTGTAAGTGTTTTTATTCTTTCTGCTGTATATGACTTAAATAAACTCACCTTAACCCACTCACCGGTTTCGGCCCTTTTTTCTTTGAATCGGGCACCCGGGAGAGAAGCCACTTACATACCACCTCCATAAGGAGGAGTAGGCAATCACCCCTACACCAAAAAAAACCCGTTTTACTTAATTTACCAGCACCGCATACCACCTCCAGCAGAAGGAGGAGGAAACCACTGCTTCTGGCAAGCACCCAAATATAACGATTACTGCCAAACAAGCATCACCACTTTTGCCAGACAGCAGGCTGTTTTTTACTGTTTCTTACTGCATAAGCAGCATCACTTTTCCTGTTTGGCAGCAGGCTGCACACAAGCGTGCCAATCACCGGCCCCCACAGTCCCTCTATATATATTTTTATTTTTATTTTTATATTTTCTATGTCCCATCCCTCACACCACCACCAACCACAGAAACCTTTTTTCCATTGAAGTATTTTTACTTAGACATCTGCATCCAAGCCCCAATTCAGTCTTTTAACAAAGTGTTTTAAAAGATTTTTTATCCAAGCATTTTTTATCCAAGCATTTTTTATTAATTTTTTATTAAACAACCACATTATATTACTGGTTAAATGTTTTGTATGGCTTGACACTAATCACGTGTCCCTCATTTTCTCTTTTCATCCTGTGAGCGAAAAATCCGTGCGCTGACCAATCCACCGATTCTACTGTCATTACAAGAAGATTCCGGGCTTTATCTTCTCTACAGGTCCAGCTGCAGAAAACAACAAGGGCAAGTATACACTACCCCTTATTTGGTTACACATTACAACATAGGCCACACCACAAGCCTAATAAATAAGGGAGCGCCCCAGCCTCTATTCCTTTTTGCCATACCTTAGAACCCACCCTGGTGGCAGCACCCTAACTGTTACACAATGGAAGAAGAACAAATAGAAATCGGAGACACCATTGAGACTAAAGAAAGCATATTCACTAAAAGATTGTTTAGAAGCAATAATATAGAGAATAAAATGAAAGAAGTAGAGACGGCCGAGATGGGAGACATTGACACCATCAATAATGAGTTTGACAAATTGGAGACACTCTTAAAAAAAGAGACTAAAAAAGTTTGGGACAAAGTGTATCTACAAAAATATTTAGATGCAAAACGTATCCCGAGAGGATTACGTTTTTCCAAGAAAGCTTCATTTGACCTATCAGACATAGAATTCAATGTCATATGGGAAGAGACTATGGATACATGCTCATACACCCTAATGAAACTCATCATTGAACACCATAGCAAAACCCTGTCAGAGATAGACAGGGAGGTAATTCAAATTCAGAAAAGACTAGAACCCATAATGGATAACCCCACCTTCCAAAATAGGGACAAAAAACTAGCAGATGAGATAGATACAATAGAAAGAAACCTAATAGAATCAAAAAACAAAAAATATAGGAGAGACGAGGAGGATTATCTAGTCGGCTCAAACCCAAGATGGCAGAAAATCACTCCTATTACACCAAGCACACCAAGGGAGCGCAAGAGAACATTCGAATATAAGAGCAGAGACAACAGCACGGATAATGTCCCTAACACTTCAAACCACAAATCCAACACAGATTACTCCAAAACAAGCGCCAAAAACGGAAGCACCAAGTATGTAAAATTCAGACACGATGAAAAACAAGCCCCCTCTAGGGAATGGATACCAAGGGAATATGAACACCATAGAGAGACACACACACACCATGACAGAGACAACAGGCGATCTGACACACATGGCAAGGATGAGGATAGAAAACAACACAGACAGGGATACGACGACCAATGGAAACATAAACCACACACCACCCAACATAGCAACTATCATGATTATCATCACAGGGCCAGATCCCCCCACGACAACCACAGAACACGATCCCCAATAGAACATAGAGAAAACAGATACGAAAGGGAACGTAGCCCAAGGAGAGAACAAAGGTCACCACCCACACACTCTAGACATTCGGGGCCTTTTTTAGAGAATGCTCCAGGGAGGAAAGCCCCCCCCTAACAACACAGAACAGATACCAACTCCTAGAAGGACAGAGAGAGCAAGACTCCCCAAACACAAGGGCCAAAAAAAGACCACACGAGGAAAACGGGGAGGAAGAAGTCAGCAGAAAAAGACCAGCAACACAATAGACAATAGTAATATATTCAACCTGAGTAAAAAGACTCTAAATACCGAACAGTGTAGTCTCATCAAAAAGGGCCTTAATTTTGCTCCAGCAGCTGCAGCAAGTGGTTTCAACCTTTACATAGACGCCCACAAATTCATACGACAACTCACACTGAAAAAATTCTTCTTATCTAAAGATGCACAAAGTAGGGAAATCACAAATAATAGTACACCCTCGGTATTAGAAGAGGATAATTTCAAACACACATCCCTGAAAGAAAAATCCAAATTCTACCCAAGCTGGGCTAAAAGCCATAATATAGAAACATTCCACCAAAAAATACAGGAAGACTTCGACAAACTGACTAAAGATAACCGAAGTAAAATCAAACACAACCTAACACTCAAAGAAAAGAACGCGCTAAAACAACTAGAAGAAGATAATTCAATAACGATTAAACAGGCAGACAAAGGGGGGGGAGTAGTCATCATGGACACCTCTAACTACAGACAAGAAGCAGACAGGATCCTTTCGGACACTACGACATATGAGAATCTTAAAACAAACCCCCACAAAAACTTCTGCATAGAATACTTAAATCACATTGACAAGGGTAAAACATTAGGGGTTATTAATCAAAAAGAATACCAATATCTAAATGTAAAATTCCCCGTGATGCCAATCTTCTACTTCCTACCCAAAATACACAAAAGCCTGACAGCGCCCCCAGGTAGACCTATCATCTCGGGGATAGGCTCTCTCACTTCAAGACTCTCAGAATACATAGACATCTCCCTACAACCTTATGTTGCGGAGATGAAGTCATATCTTAGAGACACAACACAAACTATTAATCTGAAAGAACAAGTAACATGGAGCCCAGACTTTATACTTTGCACATGCGATGTGACATCCCTATACACATCAATCAACCACGAAGACGGCATCTCAGCTATAGATAGGACACTCAGTAACGACCCAAACATGCACATAGATCAAAAAACATTTATCTTAGAAAGTATTAACTTCATTTTAAAACATAACCTCTTCAACTTCGACGGGAAACATTTCCTCCAAAAATGCGGAACGGCAATGGGTACAAAATTCGCACCCAGCTACGCTAATCTTTTTATGGATATCTGGGAACAAGACACTATTTGGTCCCCACACGAATTCAGCGCAGATCTAGCGCTATGGCGAAGATATATTGATGACATCCTCTTCATCTGGAAGGGAAGCGAAATAGATCTGAAACGTTTTCTGGAATATATCAACACCAACGAACTAAATCTTAAATTCACAGCTTGCACAGACAAAGTCTCAGTAGACTTCTTAGATCTCACCATCTATGTTGAGAATAACACACTCAAAACAAAAACATTCTTTAAAAAAGTAGATTGCAATAACTATCTACTGAAAACAAGCTGCCACCACAGAAAGTGGCTTTCCAACATACCCCCAGGCCAATTCCGCCGAATTAAGCGAAATTGCAGTGACAATAACGTCTTTAGAGAGCAAGCAGGGATCCTAAAGGATAGGTTCATTAATAAAGGGTACAATAAAAACACACTAGAAGAATCCATTAACAAAACAGGCCTCCTGCAAAGAACTGACATTCTTAAACCATCCAATAAACAGAAAAGAGAAGACTTCAATGCCCCATTCTTAACCCAATACAGCCAGGATTCGGGCAAAATTCAACAAATATTAAACAAACACTGGCATCTTTTACTAGGGGATGACACCCTCAGAAATTACCTCCCAGAAAGACCAAGGGTCATTTTTAAACGAGCCGATAATATAAAAACCAAGCTAGCACCTAGTCTGTTCAGAACAGACAACTCAAAAAAGGATAGCAATTGGCTATCAACAGCAAAAGGTTTTTTCAAGTGCAGCACCTGCAAAGCTTTTAAACAGGGCTCCTGCGACAAAATAAATTTCTCATCGAGAGTAACAGGCGAACAATTTAAGACTGCACAGTTCATCAACTGCAAGAGTGATCACGTAGTTTATCTATTAAACTGCCCCTGTGGACTACAGTATGTCGGCCGTACCAGCCGACCCTTAAAAGTTCGAATACTAGAGCATATTGGGAACATTCGACGGCAGCTAATGACACATAGCGTGTCCAAACATTTTTCAATAAAACACCAAGGAGACCCCTCCGGCCTCACCTATAGAGCCATAGAACAGATCCCACCCCTCTGGCGAGGAGGCGATAGATTAACCAAACTAGCCAAGAAGGAAACTCTGTGGATCTACAAATTGAAAACGCTAGCACCCCTAGGACTCAACATTGATATAGATATTGGGGCATTTTTAGAGTAAAGATTGCGTTCATTCAAGATACACAGTACTAATCATGTTTTCTCTCCTTTTCTCCCCCTCTCTCCACCTTATCCTTCTCCCTCTTCCCTCCCCCTTCCATACCCCATTTCCCTTCTCTCTTTCTATTTTTCACCCTGCATCCCCTCTTTTCTCTTCCCCCCTTTTTGCACTAGTACCGGCGCAACTATGAGGATCTACTTGTGACAACTCACCTCTCAATGTACCACCAAACATGCACTGTAATATCAGCATCTGTGTATCCTAACCCACTAAGCACACAGATATTGAGTGACTAACAATTGTGACCCTGGATTCGAATCCCCGACACGGCACATACATGAACACCCAGGTATTTTAAGTCTTAAGTCTTTAATGAGTGGAATACAAACTCATACACTTTAAAGACATCCCTGAAATTCATATTTCCTATTGAACCCTGAGAACACACAATTTTGATACCATATATTTTATCCCTAATTTTTATACATTTTTTAGCATACATTTTCTTCACATTTTTTTCATGTTCTATATAAAGCCATTGAGCATTTGATTTTTAATGTAGAGACGTATGATGTGATTTATTCACCATACATGCACTCCGACAAATTTCCTGATTCCATATTAAATTACATTTATATCTCTTTACCGCATATCCCCTTAAACCACTAAATCACCTACCAGCATAGTACAAAGCTATGTATATCCATATGAGGATTCGAATACAAGGCTTTAGTACAAAGTAACTATGTCACAGCACCCATTTTTATGAACTTGTATAAAGAAGTATGTACTGTTTTATGAGCATCTTGTATTTTATATTTTTTATTTTTCTTGAGTGCCCAATTGCACACCCACATGTGAAACAATCAAGCTCCAGGCAATCCTATATGAAGGAGTGACACCACATGTAAACAATTAACTGTTTGACCCATTTTACCCAACTGTGTAAACTTTGCATCTTTATTGCATTTACCTCTTTTCCCCCATTCGCTCATTACAATCAATGTACAAAACAAAAAAGACCACCAATTGATGTATAAGCTGTTTTAATACCCTAATTATATGGAACACCAAGTGATTGTAATCAATCAATTAACCAGCTTCTTTGACCTATAAAAAGGGAAGATCCAGGGCATCCGGCAGGAACCTGACGAAGCATCACTGCGAAACGCGTAGTTCCCTGCCGGAGCCCATTACCTGAAGGACCCAGCCAGCCTGTTGACATCCGGTAAGCCCTCCCATTCCGGTTCCCGCCATCGGACGCGGTCACGGGGGATACACCGGTCGGAGGAGCACCATCGGACGATCAGGCTGCAGCTGGGCTATTGCCAAAGCTGTATTGTAAGTGTTTTTATTCTTTCTGCTGTATATGACTTAAATAAACTCACCTTAACCCACTCACCGGTTTCGGCCCTTTTTTCTTTGAATCGGGCACCCGGGAGAGAAGCCACTTACATACCACCTCCATAAGGAGGAGTAGGCAATCACCCCTACACCAAAAAAAACCCGTTTTACTTCATTTACCAGCACCGCATACCACCTCCAGCAGAAGGAGGAGGAAACCACTGCTTCTGGCAAGCACCCAAATATAACGATTACTGCCAAACAAGCATCACCACTTTTGCCAGACAGCAGGCTGTTTTTTACTGTTTCTTACTGCATAAGCAGCATCACTTTTCCTGTTTGGCAGCAGGCTGCACACAAGCGTGCCAATCACCGGCCCCCACAGTCCCTCTATATATATTTTTATTTTTATATTTTCTATGTCCCATCCCTCACACCACCACCAACCACAGAAACCTTTTTTCCATTGAAGTATTTTTACTTAGACATCTGCATCCAAGCCCCAATTCAGTCTTTTAACAAAGTGTTTTAAAAGATTTTTTATCCAAGCATTTTTTATCCAAGCATTTTTTATCCAAGCATTTTTTATTAATTTTTTATTAAACAACCACATTATATTACTGGTTAAATGTTTTGTATGGCTTGACACTAATCACGTGTCCCTCATTTTCTCTTTTCATCCTGTGAGCGAAAAATCCGTGCGCTGACCAATCCACCGATTCTACATTCACATTTGGAAGCTGTTGCTGTGAACCTACAACATGCAGTCAAAAACGCTCTCAATGCAAGTGAAACAGGGCATCCTTAGGCTGCAAAAAAAAAAAGAAAATCCATCAGAGAGATAGCAGGAACATTAGGAGTGGCCAAATCAACAGTTTGGTACATTCTGAGAAACAAAATAACGCACTGGTGAGCTCTGCAACACAAAAAGGCCTGGACGTCCACGGAAGACAACAGTGGTGGATGATCGTAGGATCCTTTCCATGGTAAAGAAAAACCCCTTCACAACATCCAGCCAAATGAAGAACACTCTCCAGGAGGTAGGCATATCATTATCCAAGTCTACCACAAAGAGAAGACTTCACGAGAGCAAATACAGAGGGTTCACCACAAGGTGCAAACCATTCATAAGCCTCAAGAATAGAAAGGCCAGATTAGACTTTGCTAAACAATATCTAAAAAAGCCAGCCCAGTTCTGGAACAGCATTTTTTAGACAGATGAAACTAAGATCAACCTGTACCAGAATGATGGGAAGAAAAAAGTATGGAGAAGGCTTGGAACGGCTCATGATCCAAAGCATACCACATCATCTGTAAAATACGGTGGAGGCAGTGTGATGGCATGGGCATGCATGGCTTACAATGGCACTGGGTCACTAGTGTTTATTGATGATGTGACAGAAGACAGAAGCAGCCGGATGAATTCTGAAGTGTATAGGGATATATTGTCTGCTCAGATTCAGCCAAATTTAGCGAAGTTGATTGGAATATTCTGCAAAGGCCAAGTCAATAACCTGATCTCAACCTGATCGAGCATGCATTTTACTTGCTGAAGACAAAACTTAAGGCAGAAAGACCCAAGAACAAAAAACAACTGAAGACAGCTGCAGTAAAGGCCTGGCAAAGCATCACAAAGGAGGAAACTCAGCGTTTGGTGATGTCCATGCATTCCAGACTTCAAGCAGACTTCATTGCCTGCAAAGGATTCTCGACAAAGTATTAAAAATGAACATTTTATTTATGATTTTGTTAATTTGTCCAATTACATTTGAGCCTCTGAAATAAGGGGACTGTGTATGAAAATGGTTGCAATTCCTAAACGTTTCATACAATATTTTTGTTCAACTCCTTGAAATAAAGCTGAAAGTCTACACTTCTATTGCATCTCGGTTGTTTCATTTCCAATCCATTGTGGTGGCATACAGAGCCAAAATTTTGAAAATTGTGTCAGTGTCCAATTATTTCCGGACCTAACTGTATGTGGGATTTTTTCTTTTTAATACACAACTTAAAAAGTACAACTAACAGCTATTTTGCTGTCCAAATATATATATATATATATATATATATATATATATATATATATACAACTATATGCTCATCCCCACACTGATGAGACCCATTAAGGTCGAAACAGCTGTCTGTGGGTGGTTTTCTGGGTATGCACCTTAACCCTGGCTGTGCTCAAAGCTGTGACCATGCAGCAAGCTTAAGCCTATAGGGAACCATGTTAAAAATGGTTTATGAGGCAAAAAGTGACACTGTGTGCTCATTTGCATGTCATTTCCCAGAATCCCTTGCTGCAGTGGAAGTGCTGTATGCTGGGTGATAATGGCGAAAGGCGGGGTTGCAGACCTGCCTAAGACATGCAGATGAGCATACAGTTGTATTTGCATATTTGCTTTCCTGTGGAGGGTTTTTGTCACTTTTTTTACTCACCATAACTTAACTCAGTATTATGGTATAGCCTATCCCATAGCCTCTTTGCATACCCAGTTAAAATCAACCCCACACTGATGAGACCCATTAAGGTCGAAACAGCTGTCTGTGTGTGGTTTTCTGGGTATGCACCTTAACCCTGGCTGTGCTCAAAGCTGTGACCATGCAGCAAGCTTAAGCTTATAGGGAACCATGTTAAAAATGGTTTTTGAGGCAAAAAGTGACACTGTGTGCTCATTTGCATGTCATTTCCCAGAATCCCTTGCTGCAGTGGAAGTGCTGTATGCTGGGTGATAATGGCGAAAGGCGGGGTTGCAGACCTGCCTAAGACATGCAGATGAGCATACAGTTGTATTTGCATATTTGCTTTCCTGTGGAGGGTTTTTGTCACTTTTTTTACTCACCATAACTTAACTCAGTATTATGGTATAGCCTATCCCATAGCCTCTTTGCATACCCAGTTAAAATCAACCCCACACTGATGAGACCCATTAAGGTCGAAACAGCTGTCTGTGTGTGGTTTTCTGGGTATGCACCTTAACCCTGGCTGTGCTCAAAGCTGTGACCATGCAGAAAGCTTAAGCTTATAGGGAACCATGTTAAAAATGGTTTTTGAGGCAAAAAGTGACACTGTGTGCTCATTTGCATGTCATTTCCCAGAATCCCTTGCTGCAGTGGAAGTGCTGTATGCTGGGTGATAATGGGGAAAGGCGGGGTTGCAGACCTGCCTAAGACATGCAGATGAGCATACAGTTGTATTTGCATATATATATATGGAGCAAGGGAGGAGAAGAGCAAAGTGCCATACACTGATCGGAGCATGAGTATATCTCATAACACGCCTTTATTTTTACTTTGTTTGTGAGTTTCCATTTGTGAGCTTTTTGGATTAAATTGTATTTGATTTTTTAACAGTAATGCACTAGGTTTGGGCACTTTTTTTCCTTTTTCTTTTTATATATATATGTATATATACATATATGTATATATATATATATATATATATATATATATATATATATATATATATATATATATATATATATATATATATAACAAATAAAATACAAGTTGTGCCAGTAAACCTATATAAACCTAATAAATTGGGAATAAAATATTGTGTGCTACTTAAATGATAGTACACATATAACATATAACACTAGCAAAATATATCTACACAAATTAAACTAGATTAAAAATATATACTCAAAATTTTAAAAACATATAAAACACAAAATTAATTAACCGTGAGATACCAGTCACTTTTCAAATTGCACAGGAATAAAGTCCAATGTAATTTCAGGCCGGCTCTTTCAATAGGGAGAACCAGCTCCGAGACCTAGAAAGAAAAAAAGGAAAGTGCACAGCCCATAGCGTGATACTGTATCACTTTAATATAAAAATAAAAAGGGGAAATAATATGCTCACTCACAAAATTAGTAAAATATCAAGCATGTAGTGATATACTGTACATCACACTGTAACTGGCAGAGGTCCGATGGATCAACCGTGTCAACATGCGGTATGGGTATCCAGTCAGTCACCCTCCTTCTTAGGCTGCGCCGATAGAGAGGCTCCCTGTGTGGTGGTAGTTCCAAGGACAGTCAGAACAGCATGTGCTCCACGCACCGACAGTCAGGAATAGCGGAGGTCCGGTCCACCAGTAGTGATGTAGTGTCACTTTCATCGCCCTTACGCGTTTCGTCTCTAATTGAGACTTTGTCAAAGGCAAATACTGAATGGTGCATTAGCCTGCAGTTTTATAGCAGTGTATCCAGCCGCAAATGCTATTGGCTGCATGTGTCTTGTAATTAACCAATTGCTATACTATTACTGCTAGGTAATGCATCATTCATTGATTAGTACAAATAAACTGTGCAATATATGCTACTAGTATATGTAGGACTAAATATAACAATAGCAAGAATGGTCAGGGCACTCAAAGGGAAAAAGTAAAAGGAAAAAACTTATCTGATCAGTCGTGGTGCTCACAGTGCGGCCAGGATCACCATCCAGCAACAAAAAATAGATAAATACCCAATATCAAAGAATCTGGAGCACTCACAAATTCAAAAAATACAATTTAATGAAGTAACACAGGCATCAGGGGGTAATCACAGAAAAAAGAAGCAACGTTTCAGACCTTACGGTCCTTTCTCAAGCTCCCCCAAGCTTGGAGCTTGAGAAAGGACCGTAAGGTCCGAAACGTTGCTTCTTTTTTCTGTGATTACCCCCTGATGCCTGTGTTACTTTATTAAATTGTATTTTTTGAATTTGTGAGTGCTCCAGATTCTTTGATATTAGGATTAAATATACATATATACTCATTATACTCATACATATATTAATAACAAATATATATATATATATATATATATATATATATATATATATTAATAACAAATATATATATATATATATATATATATATATATATATATATTAATAACAAATATATATATATATATATATATATATATATATATATATATTAATAACAAATATATATATATATATATATATATATATATATATATATATATATATAACAAATATATATATATATATATATATATTAATAACAAATATATATATATATATATATATATATATATATATATATATATATATATATATATATATATATATATATACTGCACCGACACACTTTATTCGAGCAAATACCCGGTATGTACCTGGCAGATACCTGGAATGCGCCGCTCCTCACCTCTGACAAGCCCCGTTGCATTTGCCTTCCCAGCCTGGGTTCATGCCTGGCTGATGGGCGGCTGATCTGTTAAATGATAATGATTAGGATTTAATAGGCTGCAATGCTTCGCGTGTCTACCAAATGGCATAAATTCATGAATTGTAATGCAGTATATATATATGTAGTGTGCAGTATTGCAGCCAACGGGAATAAAATGCTTCAATCCCTGCCGGAAAATAACTCAATGCATTCGGGCAGAAAACAGTCACAAACCTCAATACACCCGGGTATACCCGAATTCGTGGGACTAGCCGAGCTCGAATAAAGTGTGTCGCCAGTGTATATATACACACACACACACATTTCACCAAGAAAGTCTTGATGGATTCAGATAAATGAAGATGCATCTAATTGCTAGTTTAAACCTCTTATTAGTATATGTGAATATTGATACCTACATCATATTATAGATTGGAGTAAAATACCTAATAAACTAAATAAGAATATGGTTAGAATAATTGGATGCCCACATCATCATATATTATAGGGACCGTCATTGATTATAATATATTTACTAATTAAAGCTATATATAGATGTTTTTACTTGGTCTAATAACATATAATATAATAACTATAATAACACATATAGTGGTGTGGACATTTTAAACTATTTGCTATATCCTGTGATCACCCCTCCGGGTACAGACTGATGGGGGAGGGAGAGCACTCATTGAGGTCAAGGGGCCAGAGCTACAGTTCTGGGCTGCCAGAAAAAACAGGGAGAAGAGCATCTATCAAACAATAGTGCTCATATTTAGAGACTCATTGAACCCACCGAGGGCCAATGTGGCCAACCGGTAGATCCAATGAGTCTCCTGTCATGTGAGAGTATGTGTGTGTGTGTGTGTTTGTGTGTGTACTGCACCGACACACTTTATTCGAGCATATACCCGGTATGTACCTGGCAGATACCTGGAATGTGCCGCTCCTAACCTCTGACAAGCCCCGTTGCATTTGCCTTCCCAGCCTGGGTTCATGCCTGGCTGATGGGCGGCTGATCTGTTAAATGATAATGATTAGGATTTAATAGGCTGCAATGCTTCGCGTGTCTACCAGATGGCATAAATTCATGAATTGTAATGCAGTTTATATATATATATACTGTGCAGTATTGCAGCCAGCGGGAATAAAATGCTTCAATCCCTGCTTGGAAAATAACTCAATGCACTCGGGCAGAAAACAGTCACAAACCTCAATACACCCGGGTATACCCGAATTCGTGGGACTAGCCAAGCTCGAATAAAGTGTGTCGCCAGTGTATGTGAATATAATAGGTAAAGAGCCACAGTGTACACAGCGCTTTACAAAATGTGTGTGTGGAGTGGGGGTGTATATCAATGTTGTGGGTAGGTGTGGAAGTGTAAGAGG
Source organism: Ascaphus truei (assembly GCF_040206685.1). Classification (NCBI taxonomy): domain Eukaryota; kingdom Metazoa; phylum Chordata; class Amphibia; order Anura; family Ascaphidae; genus Ascaphus; species Ascaphus truei. Next base: position 143,006,573 of record NC_134486.1, read on the forward strand.
CTGTAGCATAACTATAATAGTGTGTGGAAAGTATGGTCCCTATTGATATATAGGGATGGAATTACATGGAGTTTATGTGTAAGAGACAGCTGTGTGTGCATATATATATATATATATATATATATATATATATATATATATATAGCGCAGTATGTACGGACATGGCCTTAGCACTCATGGGAAGAGAATTCTCATGTCAGTAATGACTCATAAAATTTCGGTCTCGATTTAGGCCATCGCTAAGTGTCCGAACAGTTGCATACATTTGTATTCATGCAGCCGTCTCTCTTTCGGTGTTCTGAGATTACCTTTGAGTATGGCCAACTTCAGATGCACACCCCTTGAGAAAGCACCTAAGCGAAACGGCCGTCGGGGGCTGCTGCTAATTACCCCATGGGCATTTACGTGGAGCATTACATGGACTCCATTATGGATTGAACTTACTGTTTTCATATGTACACTGCATTGGGAGCATATGTAGGAGCTTCTTTGAGAGACCATTCGTAAACGCAAGTATTATACTTTGTTATTGCTAGTGTATGGGTCTCTTATCTCCTCACCATTCATGCAGGAGTATCACACTAGCACTCCAGTGTTTTGTTGTGTGTTTAGTGTTTATTGCTACTAAGCATAAACCTTTGCCCTACATACCAACCCACAATATGATAGTTAGTGGGCTTGTTGTGTATATCCAGCACGCATTGCAGTGACCCTATGAATATATGCATTTATCTTAACATACTTACCTGATTGATCATTAATATAGATATCAATTGTAGATTGGTCGTGGGAGGGGGGAGTTTACTTAGGAACTCTCTTCCGCCTAGTAGACTCAAAATCCTATTTTTGTCAGGCATCTCTGCCTTAGTCATTCCCCCCTTTTTAGGGTTGACTACCCAAGCTTCATTCATTGTAGCTTGGCCCTTTGGGGTATTTTTAACACCCTGTGTTTTATACATTTTGGTACTAATAAAGTGTTTTAATTATTATCATCATATCCCCCATTTCATTTGGATATCCTAGCTCTCACCTGTATTTCTTCACACACATCTCATGTGTCTGAGTGCTGTTTTATAGGGTTTCACACTGATTCAACCGCCCCTCTGGGATGCTGTTCTGTCAGTATTTTTTGCACCCTTAAAGCTGCAGTTCAGTCTTTTTTTTTTTTTTTTTTTGCATTTATATTTTTACTTCAATAGTTTCATGTGTGCAATCTCTAATTAGCTAAAGAACAGTATAGCTGCAGGTCAAATCGTTTTCCATGCATTGATAGGTCAAAATTTGGTGACATATTAAAAGCTGGCATTTGTTTATAATCTGCTTGACTGGCAGTGGAAGCTCATGAATATTCATGAGCAATCCTGCACAGACAAGTGCTAGAGGGAGGGCAGGGCTGACAAAGGGGTGTGCCAGAGCTTGTGACAGGACATGAAGGGGCAGTGCCTTAGCAAATGGCTGTTAAAATTGAATACAAGAAAATTGGTCTTTCAAAGTAGTTTTTTTAAAAACAGAAAATGCTAAAAGTATTTTTTCTTACTACAGAACTGATTTATTAAAAAAAACACACATGCAGGATATTGACTGAACTGCAGCTTTAATAATAACAATCTTTAACTAACCCTTGAACACAGCAGAGAGTAGATTACCTTTCTCGACATTAAAATAACAAGAGGGAATTGGTCACTGTGAGGGCAAAGGGGCTAAGGGACCACTACAAAAAAGGTTTAGCCCACTCCCTGGCCCCTGCCATGCTTCCCTGGGGCTCATCTTTCCACAAGACCCATGGGCTACCCTGTTATTAAATGCCTTATAAGCCCTAGCATCCTATGTAAAAGTGTATGCTTTATTCATGTGTCTTAAACTGTATTAAAAAGTATAAAAATATGCTTGTGCAAACAATAAAGCAGAGCCAGCATCTCTGGACATGCAGGCCTGAGAAACCCTTTGCGCAGCCTGCGTGTCACGAGAAAATTACTGCTGCCGGGTCTGGAGGGAGTGGAGAGAGGAAGGGGACAAAGGAAATGGTGTCCAGTGGAGGAGATTGGACTGGGGGGGTAGCGCTGTACTAGCTCAGTGGGAGATATCCAGTCAGCTGGGGGAAGCCGTTGTCCAGTTCCTCTGGTAGGCGCTGTGCTCATTGGCCCATTTGAATTCACAGCTCACTTGAATCCTGGTGTACAGGCAATCTAATCAATGTGCTCCAAGGCTGTGAAGGAGACACGCAAAGGAAGATCAGCGAGCCCTAGGAAGCGGGACATTTTAACTTGCTTTGTGCTATGGGACTGTAGCTTTGCCAGCAAAGCGGAGAGCAGGACTTTCAGCTGAAGATTTAAAAGTGCTATGCCACGACTTGCACCAGAGAGGTCTGGAAGGTCCCTAACCCATCAGAGAGTGGAAGCAAGCTCTGGGTAACCTAATGTAGCGATCAGAACCTAACCAACTAGGATTCTCCCTCTCCCCACCATCCCCCCACCCCCGGATGCCCCGTTTTGTGAGTATAGCTCTAATTGTGTTATTGTGCTGTGCTTGCTGGCTCCGGCTGGAATAAAAATTATTTATTGAACTGCTTTGTCCTTATGGTGCGTTGGTCCCTGGGTTAAGTTGACAGTCACAACCACCTATTGTAAAGAGACAGCCTTTAGAAGTATTTTGCAAGCCAAAAGCGATCATCTAAAAACCTTGGATGGGGATATCGCTGTGGGACAGTCCCTCAGGATACGGCAGAATTGTTCCCCAGATTAAATTTTTTTAATTCAAGCTTAACTCATGTAGGCAAGATTTGCTGAGAGAGGCTACAGAAATAGAATGATCAAGAGAACCTACACACACATGTTAAGATATGTTAAGTGAAAAATCAGGCACCCCCCCAACAGGCTACCATAAGCTGTATTGGTACGTTTAACCAACAGTTTTTTAAACATATTTAAAAGGCACTGGCATATCCTGCTGGCTGATGAGAATCCTAAGAATGTGTTAAAGCCCTATCCTCAGAAAACTAGTAGAAAATTTAAAAACCTTAGAGATCTATTGGTTCACAGCCACTTCGATCAATCAATAAGACCGACATGGTTACTGACGAAAGCTCTAGGCCAGGGTTCTGCAACCTTTCAAGGAAGAAGAGCCATTGCATAAAAATGTCTGAGTCACAACACATGCATGAATATTACACTCCCAGAAACACATACATATACTGTACACACACTAATAGGTATACATTGTATAAGCATTAACGTACGACAAACTTACTTCAATCAGAATTAAGGAAAGGAAAAAAAGATGGGGGAGTAAAACGCATCTCACTATAATAAGTCACAATATTTTTTTTTTCAATTGTTTTTCTGTGCATTACACTTTGTCATGTCATTTCCACCCATGGGCAAAAAAAGCTAAATAAATCAAAATTTTCTTGGTCCAGTGTATTTATTTACTCCCCCTCACTTCTCTCTCACTCTTACCCCTCTCAATCAATCCCCCAACACACTCAACCCCCCTGCCCTTCTCACATATAAATAAGTAAATAAATAAAGAGAAATAAAAGCCTATCATAGGAAGTGAACCCGGCAGAGACTCAATTATCTGTGTGGGGGAGTCCAAACCCTGAGAGCTTCTGGTCAATAATCACTACATTTGGGATATGTCCCCCCCAAATACAAAGACACACATGCCCCCCCCCCCAACACACACTACCCCCAAATACACACACTACCCCCACTCAAATACACACACACTACCCCCAAATACACACACACTACTGCCACCCAAATACACACACACTACCCCCAATACACACACACACTACCACCCCAAGTACACACACACACTCTACACCCCCAAATTACACACGCACACACACACTATCCCCCAAATACACACACAATGCCCCCCAAATACAGACACACCACTAGCCCCCACCCAAATACACACACACACACAACCCCCCACCAAATATATAGAAATATACACAAACACTCTTACTTTGGGCCTGCCTCCCACCCACGCTGCTGCCTGCCTCCCTTACTGTCCTGCCGGTGGCTGCATGGGGGCCCGGCCAGCACTGGTGTCAGGCCTCTTGTTGCCGCCAGGCCAAGCGTCTCACCAGCTGCGGACCTACCTCTCTCCTGCACTGTCCCACGCCGGACTGAGGAGAGCCACAAGTAGATGCGGAAAGAGCCAACTCGGGAGCAGCAGGTGTTATGCTTGTGCTGCCCGCAGACCAGTCCCATCCCCTGCACTGAGGTGGGACATATAGAGACACACACCTGCAGCGGAGAGAGCGTGTTCGGAGTGTGGTGGTAGCGTAGTCGGCCAGGAAGTATAGGTATAGTAAGATAGGTACTTGCCAGATCCGGGGTAGTAGAAGTGCCGTAGTAGGTTCTGTAGCCGAGGGTCGAGGATAGGAGAGATCCGGGTGGTCGTGGTACTAAAGCCGAGTCCGAGGGTCTGAGAGGTAAACATAGAGAGGTGGAAGCCGGGGTCGAGAGCCAGAGAGAGTAATCAGCCAATCCTGGGTCAAAACCTGAAGGGAGTACAAAACGAAAGCATGGCACAGAAACCACAACTGCTCGAGAGGAGACTATGCAGAGCAATGAGCCAAAGGAAGGACTGGGTAATAAAGGTAGGTGGTCCAATAGAGGCAGGGGGCAGAGAAGGGGTGTGCCATGGAGAACTCTGTGGTTGGATGGCATTGTATTTGGTTTTCGGGAACAGCTGTGCCGGGGGCATGAGTGCGGATGCCGGGGGGCGTGGCTAAAGGCAGAGTGCAGTGAATAAATTATATGTGGCGACGCGCGCTCTGTAAGGGGTTTTACCGACCCCTGCTGTAGGCTCATACAGATGACAAAAGCGCAAAGCATGCTATTACATGCAAGTGACCAAAGCCTTTCACAAATGAAATGACACCTGCACTTACTGTACAACATAGGAAAGTTCCTAAATTGACAAAAATAAGGCGTGATTTATTTGACATACTGCATATGTCACAAAAAATACGTAGGTGAGACAAGACGCCAACTTAGGCTTTGTGTCCTAAAACATCTGGGTACAATGAGGAATAAGTTAGATGTCCCATCTCTAGACATGAGAATGATTGTTACAAATGTGACACTAGAGTTCTTACTTTTATGGGAATAGACCAGTTGTCCCTGAGAATTCACAAAGGAGATTGGGATCAAGAGCCTTTTAGGAAAGAGTACAGGTGGATTTATTATTTGGAAACCCTGGCTCCAAAAAGCTTAAATTAAGGTTTTGTTTTCACACCCTCAATTGCCTGTTGCCAAGATAATATGGAACACCAATTATCCTAAAATGTTAGTAGTAATCTCTAATGGTTTTCTGTACATCAAACTGAGGTTGCACCATGACATGATCGAGCAGCTCACCAGTTGACAAATAAATTAACCACAATATGTTTTATTGTACAAATTAACCACCATATGTTTTATTGTACAAATATATATATATATATATATATATATATATATATATATATATATATATATATATATATATATATATATATATATATATATATATATAGCCATATACCATGCCATATACCATATATATATGATACATCTCGGCCCTGAGGAAGGTCTCTCTGTGGGACCGAAACGTTGGCTTACGTGTATTTCATGTTGTGAATATAGATTTTTGGATTAACCCCGTGCGGTCTGCTGTCTCTTTACTGGTCTTTGGATTGGTTCGTATCATACTTATTCTCTATGGGACTAGCATCTGCTATTACAACCTTTTCTACTACAGTGTGCTGACTGACCTTCATGTGTATATATATATATATATATATATATATATATATATATATATATATATATATATATATATATATAGCCATGCCTGGTTTGACTACTAATCTGCCTTCCCTGACACACAAAGCCTGGTAACAATGCAGGCAGTGTCAGGACCAATCCAGTGTTTTCCCCACCAGAAGCAGCTCCCATGAGTGACAGGGGAGGAGGTAGTTAAGGCCTGTGTTCTGCCCAATAAGGGGCTCAGATCTTGGACCTTCCCCCTCGGTACTTAAGGGGCTATAACACAAAATGTAGTCAGTTGTCTCTCCCCTTGAGAGAGACTGGTATCACACAGATGTGTACAGGGCTCTGGCACCTTCTGTCCCCTCCCCTTGGGGAGTGGGGGGGGGTTGTGATTACCATACCTCTGACACTAATAGGGAGTCAGGGAAGAGCAAGGACCATCGTTGGTGCCCTAGGCCAGTGGTGTGAGTCCAGGGTCCATCCTGAGGCTGGAGGCCGATTTAACTGTGAATGCAGATGCTGGTTGTATGCTGTATATGCAGAGGAAGAATAAAGATTCCTTCTGATTAAAATATACTCCAGCATTGTGAATGCAATCTATCAGGGGGTGTAGTGTGAGTTCTCCTGATTGGATTGCCTTCACTTTCCTGGAGCCTGCAAGAGATGGAGGCGCTGACACCAATGAGATAAAGAACCAAATATTACCCTAGAAGCCTGTCCTGATGTCCCCAATACAACCGGCGGACCACTCAGTATCCTATAAGCCAACAGGTACCAGCACTACACACCTGATAGCAGGACAAATCTCCCAGAGGGCGGGGGAACCTCCACTGCTGGGAGCCTGGGGTATACCTGTTCCATCTGCTGACAGCGCCTCCACCTATGAGGGATCCTAGCTATACTGGACAACCCCGTCACAGGACAATATAGCCTGTAACACACACCAGGGTGTGGTATAATGGTATTTACTAGGTACAGACTTAGAACACACATATAATATGCAACACCGTACAATACGTATATTGGTATACCCACACAGTATTCCTGCAGTACTTGGGAGCAGGGGTACCAGTGTCCCAGTGTACAGCCCACAATAGGCACTCCCACCCCAAGTGTGAGCGACAGCGCTGCCCACAATAGTGTTAAAGTTGGTGCACTTGTAGATTGGGTATACCTGCCGGGTGCTCCAACACCCGGTAGTGCCAATGGAAGACAATGTTCCGTCCGGTCCAACGCCATCACTGTCAGCGATGAGTCCACCTCCATGTTTGGTGGTATCCAGCTGGAGGGTCCAACTTAACAGTCTCTTTATGCGTTGGTGGTCTGGTCCCAGACCACAGGCCGCATCTGCTGCGTGGCGTCCTTTGCTGTGTCCCTAACACTAATCAGATAATGGGGCAGTGTCCCTGTCTATATATATATATATGTATATATGTGTGAATATATATATATATATATATATATATATATATATATATGTATATATGTGTGAATATATATATATATATATATATATATATATATATATATATATATATATATACACACGCACACACACACATGGTTCTTGAACTCTTGTTGAAGGATGAGATGCAATCAAATTATTTATCTACACACCTAATATCCCTTATATGTATCTAGGCGGTCACAGCAGGCCCTTCAGGGAAAATCTTTCCTCTGGCAGCTTGCTGACTGCCTTTAAACCTCTTTGCAATCAACAGTTCACTGGAACAACATAGCTGATTGCCTCTGAAGAGGAGTTTAACCTCATGCCTACTGGAAAGCATAAATTCTGCAAGCTCGCTCTCATACACAGACCACAGACTGTAAACCTGTCACTATATATATGTAATCCTGTTTCCCCCACCCAATCTCACATACGACCTATCTCAGGGAAACTCGCTCTGGTTACATGGTTGAGTGTGGTGCAAACCTGCTAGTAACAGGGGGCCCCGGGTCTCCCGCATGGTGTAGTAGGGGCATGACAGGACAGGCTTCTGGGGTCTTGCCTGAATAGTACTCACAGGTGCAGCACCTTCATCTCTTGCAGCCCCCAGGTGTATGGGGAGAAGAGACAAAAAAACAAACAAAGCGCACAACACTCATCGTGAAAAATGTAATAAACTATGTTTATATATAAGGTGTTTCAAGGTTATGCGTACATCAAGGTAGATTAATCAAGCATAGAGCCACAGAGTGGCAGTTACCAGCGTCTGCAACCAGGAACCACCAGAGATACCACTCTCCGGAGAGATACCATTCAACCTATATATTTTTATTATTCATGTTCCAAGGTGTATTTTATTGTTGTCCAATGGTTTGCTGAACACCGAGTTGATTTCCTCTTCTGCGCATGTGCCGCACTGTTGCCTGCCTCTGTGGTTGCCAAGTGAGGTCTGAATCATTACTGGCAGACGCTGTTACTCAAAGCAGAGTGGGCGCTCTGACGTCACAGAAGGGCCCGCGGGACCACACCGTCACGCTGCCTGACTGAACGGGAACCACAGTGAGGACTGCAGAGGATCCTGTGTACTACTTGCGAGCAAAGGACAACCACTCCCCAGGATCCACTAAGCGCATTAACGCTATTTACAGGACATTGAGACTGTGGCAGAGTCATCAATTATCTGGCATTTCACCTACCTGTAGGTGGAAAGGAGAGTGAAGCTCTGGTGGTTCCTGGTTGCAGACCCTGGTAACTGCCACTCTGTGGCTCTATGCTTGATTAATCTACCTTGATGTACGCATAACCTTGAAACACCTTATATATAAACATAGTTTATTACATTTTTCACGATGAGTGTTGTGCGCTTTGTTTGTTTTTTTGTCACTAGATTCTAGGGAATTGGGCTACCCTTTACACAGCAGCAGACGCTCATCTACATTGGTATATATTTATTTACCTTTTCCACATGGTGGTGTGTGTTTTTTTGATTTAAATTGACATCACAATTAACACTTTGTATTAAGTATATATTTTAGTGCGCACTTATTTATTTTTTCTGTATGAGGAGAAGTCTCTGCAGGAGAATCTTTTCACCCTCTTCCCAATAGACTTCACTCTCAGGCAGGAGATAATAAAACACAGTGTTCTTTATTTGATCTCTCTCTGTATTCAGCAGCAAGGTATCAGCTATCAGGGCTTCCACCCTCAGGATGTCCCTGGACACAATCCCAGCCAGACGGCACCAGGATCAGTCCCAGCTCTTCCCTTACTCCCTAATAGAGTAAGAGGAACAGTCTCCCACAACTCCCCAGAGGGAGGTCACACAGTATGCAGAGCCCTGCACACTGGTCACGGGTAGACTTGGCCTCTCTCAAGGTAGAGGCAAACTGCTAAATACAGGAAGTGCACTGCCTTAAATACAGATCCTGTAGTCACCACTCCTGTGCCTCTAATTGGACACAAGACCTGATGACACTGCCTTCTCTTACTCAATGCACTGCAAAGAGTGGGGAAAACCCATGATTACTCCTGGCACATACGCCTATTAGGCATTACTGCCAGGAGGAGGGCAGACATATAGCCCAAAAACAATCAGGGCTACACACACACACACACAAATATATATATATATATATATATATATATATATATATATAGGCAATACAATACCGTATGATGACGAATATCAGAGGCAGCACTCCAAATAGTTGTCAAAAGAATATATTGTATTAACAAGACATCATTTGGAATGATGTCTTGTTAATACAATATATTCTTTTGACAACCATTTGGAGTGCTGCCTCTGATTTTCGTCATCATACGGTATCGTATTGCCTAATTGTACCATACAGGATTTGCACCCACCCTATTGATTTCCCAGACGGAGTGCCTATTGTTCTTTATTATATGATATATATATATATATATATATATATATATATAATATATATATATATATATATATATATTATATATTATATATATATATATAATATATATATAAATATATATATATATATATATATATATATATATATATATATATTTATATTTATATATATAGACTATACGATACCGGTTGCAACACGACATCAAGGGACAGCACGCAGGTAAGTAAATCATAAATTTTCTATATTTGATAGAAGACACAAAAACCGATGTTTCGGTCCCCCGGTGGGACCTTTCTCAAGGTGCCTCTACTCCACAGAAAGCAACTTCAAATAAACAACATAAATCAATTTTAAAGAAGAATATCTCTTTCCATTCAGCAAGTGGGGAATCTGATTTTTCTGATTATGAGGTCCCTTCCCAGGCTACAACTTCCTGACAGGAGGAGGGCGGCGAACGAGATTCTAGCCAAGAAAGAAGAGGTGGATCCAGAAGCACTGGACAATCTCATTCGGACTCCAACAAGGACCGAGTATTTGAAAACAGGACATTTTTGGGGGCGTCAAAAAACCGGAGGGGTTCCAACGGACAAGACGCAGCAGAAAGAAAAGATCTAAAATACCCACAAAAGAGGAAAAAGAACTCTCACTAGATGATACGGGGGGATCAACTTGTCGGGTATACCCCTTTCACAAATAGAAATATCAGTTCTGAACAAAGGACTAAAATTTGCTCCGACTCAAAGTTTAAACTTTTTGACACAACAATAGATTTACATACGTATGTGCGGAAACTAACTCTCAATCGTTTTTTTGAGAATAAGGCTTCAGAAATATATGTCCCTAATGTTGATGATGATACTAATATTTATTTTGTTTCAGACAACTTAGCACATAATATAGAGGAAGATACCAATACCAAGATCACTTTTAGTGAGTATTAATGTGCACATGACTTGAATTCCTTGTTGGAAGAAAATGAGAAAAGGGATGAATTGGATCCCAATAATATCTTGGGTAGCATTGGTTCTGGCTTTAAAAAGAAATCTACATTCTTTCCATTACACATGAAAGGGCATTTTTTGACCACATTTGAGAAACTAGTGGAGAGGGATTTGGCTCTGCTCTCCAGGGGATACACCTTTGAGGTGTCGCCCCTGCGGAGCAGATTCCAGAATCTCTCTCCTTTAGAAATGGAGGCCTTGTTGTCTTTCAAGTCTAATGATTCTCTGGTCATCAAAGGGGCTGACAAAGGGGGGGCTGTGGTAGTCCAAAGTAGGACTCAATACAAGGATGAGGCTTTACGCCAATTAAATGACATTTCATCTTATTCTGTACTTAAAGGTAACCCCACAACACAATTTCTTAAACAACTTAGATCCCTCTTAGATGATGGATCACATTTAGGGGTTCTTGATCATAAAGAGTTAGAATTTTTGTTTCAACCATACCTCACAGTCACTATTTTTCACCATCTCCCAAAGATTCATAAGACATTGGTCTCCCCACCTGGGAGACCAATTGTCTCTAGTATTGGATCTTTGGGAGATGGTGTATCAAGATATGTGGATCATTATTTGCAGAATTTTGTAAGAGAACTTTCATCTTACATCAGGGATAGCAGCGACCTTTTGGAACAGTTGGACTCCATAATTTGTCAAAAAAACTTTATATGGGTAACGTTGGACATCACATCCCTGTATACAGTTATAGACCATCATCAAGGGATGGCAGCTGTCAGACATTCTCTTGAGCACTCCACATTATCACTTGTACAAATTTCTTTTATTTTAGATTGCATTCACATTTTACTTACTCACTATTATTTTATGTTTGATGGGGTTTTCTATCTCCAAACATGTGATACTGCTATGGGCACTAGTTTTGCCCCCTCATACGCAAACCTATTTTTAGGTTTGTGGGAGTCAGACCACGTGTTTGGTGATAGAAACCCCTATCGACAATTTATCACTTTTTATAAATGTTACATAGATGACCTTATTTTTATTTGGCACGGGGGGGTGGACTCACTTTTAATGATTATAGAATACCTTAATGATAACAATTTAAATTTGCACTTCACTCACACTTATAATTTTCATCATATACATTATCTGGACGTATCATTATTTATTGATATTAATATGCTTATGAGTTCAGATGTTTATAGGAAACCCAATTCACGCAAAACTTTTCTTAGAGCTGACAGCTGCCATCCTAAGTCCCTTCTCAGGAACATCCCGAAGGGTCAATTGATAAGATTAAAAAGGATCTGTTCCAACAAAGAAAACTTTACCAAACAATCACATGAACTTCTGACCAGGTTCCAAGAAAGGGGCTACCCACCCATAGATCTAAAGAAATCATTAGAGGAGGTTAATAAAATCACCAGGGAAGAATTATTGCTTAAACAAAGGAAAAAGCTTTTGAGACATGATACTAAGGCTATCAATCAACAGTTATTCATTACTCAATATAACACTCAAGTGGGTCAGATAAAGCACATTATTAAAAAACATTGGGAAATCCTTTCAGGAGATCCTCTTCTTAAACATATTTACTCAGAGGGTCCCCAATTTGTTTTTAGGAAAGCCAGAACCATTGCCAATTCAGTGTCCCCGAGTCTTTTCTCCAGTAAACAAAATTGTAATATCAGACGGTTACCTAAAGGAAGTTTTAAATGCCTTAAATGCATTTCATGCAAATATATGCTTCCAGGTTCTACATCTACATCGTTTGTTACTGGGTGTGAGTTCCCTGTTACATCATTTATTAACTGTGATACCACATTCGCAGTTTATGTTTTGAACTGCGGATGTGGTAAACAGTATGTGGGCCGTACTACTCGTGCCCTGAAGGCCCGTATTAGGGAACATATGAGACTTATAAGAAATGGCGATCTCATTCACCCAGTAGCACAACACTTCAACAACTGCAGATTGGGAAGTATTGATACGGTTTCATACATGGGGATAGAGCAGGTGCCAGATCCAGTCAGAGGGGGCAATAGGATGGAACTTCTAGATAAACGAGAACTTTACTGGATTTTCACACTTAAAACCAAAATACCACATGGCCTTAACTCTGACTGGGATCTGGCGCCTTATCTACACTGGCGACACACTTTATTCGAGCTCGGCTAGTCCCACGAATTCGGGTATACCCGGGTGTATTGAGGTTTGTGACTGTTTTCTGCCCGAGTATATTGGGTTATTTTCTAGGCAGGGATTGAAGCATTTTATTCCCCCTGGCTGCAATACTGCACAGTATATATATATATACTGCATTACAATTCATGAATTTATGCCATCTGGTAGACACGCGAAGCATTGCAGCCTATTAAATCCTAATCATTATCATTTAACAAATCAGCCGCCCATCAGCCAGGCATGAACCCAGGCTGGGAAGGCAAATGCAACGGGGCTTGTCAGAGGTGAGGAGCGGCGCATTCCAGGTATCTGCCAGGTACATACCGGGTATTTGCTCGAATAAAGTGTGTCGGTGCAGTACGTTAGCCAATATTTCAAATTGAATAAAATTTAATTATATTGAACTGTATTCATTTATGGTCATTTTTGTTCTTTTTGTATTGGTCAAATTGATTTATACTATTGCCCTAATTCCTTATGTTTCTGGGAAATGTCCTGCATTATGCAGGTGGTATCCTTAGAGGGATGGTCCATGATCATGAATTATATATATATTCTTCATGGTACAACCAACTTATATTCATATTTTCAAGATGTTTAGATTTTTCTATACCTACATTCCCTATCTTGTACATCGCCCCTATGTTCATTTAATTTAGGTGTGTTATCAATATGTATTATTATTTTTTATTAATTAGTTTTTCATTTATGTTATTAATGTTTATAATATTTTTTAATTAAAATGATTTCTTTGCTTAGGGTTTTTTCAAAAATGTACTGTATTGATTGATTTATATTATTATATTATTAATATATATTGATTATTATTATATTCATTTCTTATTATTTTATATGGATCAATCAATTCCAGTTTTTCATTCCCTGACTATACAGCTTATTATACAATCTCTTCCTTTTTTTTCAAGTGGATACTGACGCTTTATATATATTTATGTTGATCATTATCATCAAATACGTACTTACACATGTTTATTTGTATTGCTATTAGTCTATCCACTTGATAGGTATTTTCTTTCTTTTAACAGAGATTTTCATATAGTTATGATATTTCTTTTTAATTTACATACTTTTTTCTAATGTTTCTTTAGTTCTGGAAGCTATACCCAGTATTTACATGTCTGTTTTCATATGGATAGTGTTTTTAACTTATAAATGTTTTTTGTCAATAAAGTTGTGATAGTTTTGTATGACACGCGCTGACGTCATTACGTATGCGTCACTCCTGAGAGTTTCAGGAAGTGAACCAAGAATGGACGACAGCATGTCTCAAGGGTACTTAAGCAGACTGGTGAATACTTTAGTTAGTCACCTTGAGAAAGAGCTCGTGCTCGAAACGCGTTGGTGGGGGTCTGTGTACCCCGTAATGTAGCTGTAATTTTTTACTGGTTCCATTAAATCATTGTTTTTATGGGCACACACTCTCCTGGATTTCATAAAATTTCCATTTTTTGTTCTCTTGAGAATTAGTGCCTGCTTTTTCCTTGCTTTGTGTGAGTATAATACTCCACCCGTCCCCAGCTACGCTGTACATGCTTCACAATATCTTCCACTGGCTCCAAACGTGAGGTCTGTATTGCACGTCCGCTCGCAGACCAGAAGTGGTAACTGAGCACATTGAATTCAATCCCCCTGCTAAGCCGAGACAGGAATCGCAACAGTTCCGCCAGATTTTCACTGAACCACAGTTCATTAGAGGAACGGAATAGACTCAAACCTTACAGAGGACCTGTCCAGTGGCTAAAAGCGCCGTGTCACTGGGGATTAGGACCGGCTTACGTGTTTCGTCGTTAAACAGAAGCCTCTGAAGAAGTTGTTTAACGACGAAACGCGTGGAGCCAGTGGAAGATATTGTGAAGCGTGTACAGCGTAGCTGGGGACGGACGGAGTATTATACTCAGAAATGCGAGTGACTTGCTGTTGTTTGTGAGTTGAACCATTGATGATTTTTATAGTGTAATAAATTGTTCAAGCAATATTACACTAGCAGAGTGCGCCTCTCTTTTTCCTTTCCCCCTTTTATTTCTTTTCAGATTATCTACAGGAGTGGAATTCCCTGTGGAGAAGGCAGCCAGTGGATCCTAATTTCCTTTTATTGGAACATATTTTCACTGCTTGGACTTTTAAAGGATTAAGTAGTTTTATAATTTTGTATTAATATTTCAGTGTGTCCTATGTTCCTTTCTAGCTGGGATAGTTTGTTCAAGAGGTTCTATATTTAGTACTATTTAGAACTAGTCTATTTTAGCGCTGTTTCATATATACATACATATACACACACATAGGGAGGTGTATAACTCTAGTTTGTATCTATATGTATGTGTAGCCCCGGTCTTATTTTTCCCCCAGGGACCCCCCTCTGCGTTTGCCGAGCGGTCGCGGGTTCTGCCGGAGCCAGCGACGGACCCGCTGGCTGCTCGCGAAGGTGGGGGCCGGTGCAGGGAGCGATACGAGTCCCTGGAGTCCCAGCGGCGTACCCGGTTAGCGGGGGCCGCCATGACAGGTTGCGCGAGCGTGCGAGTGATCGGGCATGCGCGGTAACAGTCAGGGATTTGCGGTGGCTATCTGGGACTCGCGCATGCGCAGGGCAAGCGCGCACGTGGCCCCAATGGAACAGAGGCCGCCACGGGACTACAAGTCCCATGAAGCATAGGGAGGCAGGCACCAGGTGCCTCATAGCGGCCAATGAGGGCCAAGGATTCTCAGCCCCGGATATTGATACATTTCGCGGGCTTAGAGCGACGGCAGTTGGAGCTGGAAACCGGTTTGGATGTCACCAGCAGGAACCCTCTGTGGTGCCAGGTTCTGTAGCATCAAAAGGGGAGTCTTTTTGAGATAACCACTCCGTGAATAGACAGTGTCCTGTGTTTACAGTTCACAGAGAAGCAGCCCTGTCTCTGGGGCATACACGGCAGCTTCAATCCTCCTCCAAACCTCCGTCACGGCAGGCACTTCCGGGTTGTGACATCATCCGTCTATAGCAGCGCTGCTCGCGTGACTGTCCTCCGGTAGCCAGGTAGATAATGCCAACGGGGTGGGTAAGAGGTCTCAGGATACTTGTTTAATCCAACGCGTTTCGAAACCGAACATGTTTCTTCATCAGGGAGCCATCCCTGGTACCACAGCTGCAGACGCTTCATTCAAATTTGATAAAAATAGGTCACGTATTTCACTTATTTTTTATCACAATTTAATCACTTCACGTGTGTGTTAGAATTTAATAGTTGCGCACTTTCCCTTCACCTTGTCACTTACCCAGTCAGCCTACAACCCATCAGCATCACTGATCTCATTTTACCTGTGAGACTCCTGAATACTCTTTCTGAGGGACCTACAGTAAATAAGGAGTTAACGTGACAGTCTATTTTGTAACTTTGAACTTAAGCAGAAAATTGTAGTCATTTATAGAGTCCATGTATTTGCACTCATTATTTTAACCATACAGTATGTACATAAAAATTATTTCTTAAATCATTCACTCATCTATATACTGTTCACGATAGCACCGAGGAGGTCTGAGTGCTTTTTGACTGGGATCTATTTCTCATTTCTTATGCGGTCATGCCTACATCTGTGCCAAAAATCCTTGTTCGCTTGCTGGACTGTATTACCTCTACATGGCTCCTCAGTGACTGCAGCACAAGAGACTGTGCATATGCTATAGTGTACAGTATGTGGCACATGTTCCCCCCTCTGAGAGGACTTGGGTAGGCTACTGCTGATGTAGTGCCTGGTACCTGCGAGGGAACAGGAAAGATGAGTTGCCCGCGATGGTGTGGGGGGACAGGACAGTCTTGTTGCCCTCAACCCATGAGGCTGGGCACGTCTCCCTCCCAGCCGGGAGGAGACGTCTCCAATACTCTCCTACCCCATGCAGGGGCAGGCTGGAAACCAACTAAAGGTCTCACCCCTAAGGGGCTGAACTTCAATCTATAATTTAGGTACTTCCTTCCTGAAGCTCAAAGAGGGAGGGCCCAGTATCTGTACCACCATTGGCTATCACAGATCCTTGTGTCCTCTCCACTCCTGTCACTCACGAAGTCAGCATGTGGAGGGGGAAACCCCCATAGGATAGCCTGTCACTGTCTACATCTTATTAGAACTTACGTGGCAGGGAAGGTAGAGAGTTAGCTGGACCAGCCATGTCTATATGTATATCCTTATATGAACTATTTAGATAAACAGTGTTGTTCTTAATTTAGTAATACCTGCCCTGAGGTAGCAATGTAACCAAGGTGAAAGTTACATGCATTTTGATTTTCCATATGCGTTCAAGTCTGTTGTTTTTAACTTTATTTACATGGTATCTTTACTGTCCTTTTGCCTGAAATCCATTTTACATGGAACCCTTATAAGCTAATGCTCGCTGTTAACACAGCATTTAAGCACAGAATGGGATTCAGATGCAAAGCCAGAGAAACCAATCACAGACATATTTCAACCTTAATGGGTCTCATCAGTGTGCAAATCCAGTACAACCAAGCTCACACTGATGAGACCCATTAGGGTTCTCCTGATCCACACAAGAGAACAAATTCTGGACCTTATACCAGCTAACCCAAAACCTGGCACATTCTACATGCTCCTTAAAAGTCACAAAGAGGGTAACCCTCAGAGCCTTATTATCTCTGGATCTGGCACACTGACTGAGAATATTTCTGGCTGGGTGGAAGGCATTCTAAAACAACTTGTCAGGAACACACCAAGCTATATCCAGAACACCACCAACCAGTTAAACAAACTGAATGCCATTGGCCCCCTCCCAACAGGAACACTACTATCAACCATGGATGTGGAACCACTTTACACAAACATCCCCCACGAAGATGGGATTTCAGCCTGCAGATACTTTCTGGGACCGCAGGAGCCACTCACAGAGACAGTGACTAAATGCATTGAATTTATTCTGACCCATAACTACTTCACATTTGGAAATGACACATACCTCCAGACAACCGAGACCGCTATGGGCACTTGGATGGTGTCACAGTATGCCAATCTGTTCTGCGCATAACTGGAAAGTGACTTTCTTTCCACCTGTCACTTGAAACACCTTACATATCTTCGGTACATCGATGACTTACTCCTGATTTTGACCTCTGGTGAGCAGGACCTCCTACAGTTACATGAGAACTTCTATACGTTCCACCCGACCATTAACCTCAAACTCACCCATTCCCCGGACAAATTATATTTCCTAGACACCACCATTACTATAAAGAACAACCGACTACAGACTTCTGCATACCACAAATCTACAGACAGAGCCAGCTATTTGAGGGTCAACAGCTTCCACCCGACACACACTAAGCATGCAAATATCTACAGTCAAGCCATACAATACAACCGGATATGCTCTGACACAGCAGACAGAGGCCAGCAGATTACAGCCTTGAGATTGGATTTCATAAACCGTGGATATAACCACAGAACTGTAGACCAGCAAATCCACAAAGCCACCAGAATACCAAGAAGTGATCTCCTTGAATACAGCCAGAAAGAGAAAAGCGACAGGGTACCTTTGGTGGTCACATATAACCGATGCCTAGAAGCCCTATGCAAGATTGCCAGGGAACTACAACCCTTTCTCCAGGAAGATACGACTGCAGAAGGTCTTCCCTGAAACACCTGTATTTTCATACAGTGTAAGGGATCGGGGGACACGCGCCTTACAGCGGGTCCCCATCACCCCGGCTCCAAGCAATGCCACGTGGCCCAGGCCCCCTCCCCGCCGGCTCCTTACCCGCTCCGGTTGGGCACCGCTCCTGTCCTCAGTGGCGCACGTCGCCTCCGCCCACATGCTGCCGGGGCACGCGCGCAGGACTGTTACAGGGCATGCGCGCATCCGTTCTCTTCTACACTCCTCCTGCAGTCTGGGCTCCACCTCCCATCAGCTGGAGGCTATTCCCACTGGTGAACACCATGCTAGGCATCTAAGCCTTTCCCTAGGGCCGCTCAGTCAAGCCCCCGCTCCACCTCTGGCTCCCATTGGTTCCCCCACATATATAGTTCCTGTCTGCCCTCTCCTTCCTCGCTCTGCATAGTTTTCTTGTGGCTCTAGTAGTACGGAGGTCTATGCCTGGCTCTCTTGTGTTTTGCAGCTCACGTTCCAGTCCCTGCCCTCGTTTGATACCCTTGGATTTGATCTCGGCTCTCGTTAGACTTCGTGTACCTCGCTACCCCATGGACTCGGCTTTGGACCTCACTACGCTGCTCTCTCCTGCCCTTGACCTATGGCTTTCGGATCTATATCTTCGGACCTCTGGCGCCCCGGACGTGGCAAGTATCTGGCTAACCCTTTTCTCACCAGACCCGGCAACGCATCTTACCACACTCCGGACATGCCCTCACTGCTGTGGGTGTGTGTTATACCCTTACCCACCTCAGTACTGGGGACTGGTCAGGTCTGCAGACAGTCAAGCGTTACATACAGACAACTAAGGCTGTCTCACATTTTAATTTGGTCTGTAACTGTTTCATAAGCCTATAATATATATTTTCTTTAACTGTGCATGCAATGTCTTGTATATAATGTGTACCATGTTCACGTATGTACTATGTATTTGTAACCATGTATAATTTGTCATCTTAACTCTATGCCCAGGACATACTTGAAAACGAGAGGTAACTCTCAATGTATTACTTCCTGGTAAAACATTCTATAAATAAATAAAATAAATAAATAATCCTCATAATCAAGAAAATGATGATGAGGAGTCAAGTATTCAACAGTACAACTGAATGCAGGACAAGACCATGCCAGGACGCAAGATGCAAAACCTTTGTAATGCTCCCCACATCGGGCACAATACAAATACCACACAGGAATCTGGAGTACAAAATCAGAGGAAGGTTCACCTGTTCCTCCATAAATGTCGTGTACCTCATCATGTGCATGAAATGCCCAGGGGACTGCTACTACATAGATGAGATGGGACAGGGGCTAAACAAGAGAATTAATCTGCATCGCCACAGCATCACACGCAGAACAAGAGACAGTCCTGTCAGCGAACATTTCTCTGACTCTGACAATAAGATGAACGATCTGAAGGTGGCCATACTCAAAGGTAATCTTAGAACACCGAAAGAGAAACAGTTGCATAAATACAAATTTATGAAACTGTTCGGGACACTTAGCTGTGGCCGAAACCGAGTCCACAGTTTCATGAGTTACTACTGACACAAGAGAACTCTCTTCCCATGAGTGCTAAAGGCCATGTCTATACATACTGCTCTACATGATTGCATACACAGCTGTCTCTTATACATACAAATACTCTATGTAATGCCCTCCCTATATACCAATAGGGACCACATAGTATCTACACACATTTTTAGTAATGCAACTCCCTCTTACATTTACACACCTACCCACACCATTGGTATACACTCCCACTACACACACCTTTTGTAAAGTGCTGTATACACTGTGGGGGCTTTATAAATTTACATTTACATACATACATACACACACTCTTACATCACTAACATTCAGGGACTATTTAACACCTCAAGTCATACTGTATACCACATACTGCACAGGGAGGAGGGATAGGTTTCAGTCACAGATAACATTCCAAGATGTACTGTTTTTAAGTAAAACTTTGCTTGCTTTATCATTGTAAAAACGCAGGAAGAAGAGATCAGTGTATCTCGAGCACTTGCACAAAGCATTTCGTTAGCCACAGAACGGAAATTGTGTATTAATTTTTTATTTTAATATATATATATATATATATATATATATATATATATATATATATATATATATATAAAATAAAACACATATATATATATATATATATATATATATATATGCTTTACTGTGGAGCGTTTTTGTCACCATAACTTAACTAAGTATATATATACACACACACACACATACACACATACATACATACATACATACATACATACATACATACATATACACACACACACATATATTATTTTTTTGCGTCTAAATATACAAAAGAAAGAACCTCTAAATGTGTTTAAGTGTATATATTTATTTTTAATTAAGTAACTTTCAAGGGGAAATGAAGGAAATAAATAGATCATATGTTACAGCCCTGCTGAAATATGCAGGACTGTGATATGCAGTATCTGGGGAAATACCCTAGAGAGCAGAGGCCTGAATGGAAAATTGGGAGTTCCCCCTTTTAAATTTGGAGTGTTGTCAACTATTCTGTAGAAAGAGCTATGGAAGCAAACATATTTATTTTTTCATGAAAGTCATGCCAAGAAGCCTGACTTGGCTTTTAGAGCAAAAACTAGCACTGAGTCACAATTAACTGTACAACATCTATGTTTCTACTCCCTGAAAATTCATAACTATTCTCTCATTATTCATGTACTTGTGTTGACAAGCCAGTTAACAAACCTAAACCTGTACATCAAACAAAAAGGATGTTTATGTTAAGAAAAGGCTCTCCATTTTTCCATACTTGCCCAAACATATTTTAAATCGTTATATTACTCTTACTACTTTGTATTGGCATTTGCACCACTGTAGCAAAAAAGGGAGGCTGGAGATTACAGGACACTGAGATGATGTACTATTGTATTTCCTTTTGCTCCTTCTTCCGCCATCCATCAGTGTTGCTATTCAATATCAGCTGCATACATTGATGTCATTATGCTGCAATGTCATTTCGAAGATACATTCAGAACATTCTCACTGCATCAGCGCCTCCTTATTTCATTATACTGTATATACAAAACATATGCAGAACACGACATTTAAGAGACTTAAGAGAAAGAGTAATCAGTTTGTACATCTGCCTCTATTTACATTGCAGCCTTAATTTCTTGCTATACACTATCCCTACTCTTGCGTTCTGCTCAAGGATGTCTTTTCTCTATCCCTTTTGTGCCTAAAGCCCTCTACTGCCTTAAACCTTTCTCACTGACTGCCCCACAACTCTGGAATGCCCTTCCCCTCAATATCCGACTAGCACCCTTGCTATCTGCCTTTGAGACCCATCTTAAAACACACCTCCTTAACGTAGCATATGAGTAGCTCCGTGGCTGATACTATACACCTCATACATAAACCTTGGTCCCTTGCAGATGCATTTACCAGAACACCTTACTATTATCTCTGTACGTTACACCTACTTACCAATTAGATTGTAAGTTCTTCGAGGCAGGGACTCCTTTTCCTAAGTGTCACTTTTATGTCTGAAAGCACTTATTCCCATTATGTGTTATTTGTATTATTTGCTATTTATATGATTATCATGTGTATTACTGCTGTGAAGCACTATGAACATGAATGGCGCTATATAAATAAAGATATACATACATACATACACACAAGAGTAAAGGAAGTAAAAAACATACGTTCACCCTTGCATGCAGTGCTCCACATCTCTCCACTGAGGATTCTACTACATTTAAGTCAATACATAACTACAAAAGTAAATAGCAAAAAATAAACACAGCTTAAAGACTGGATAATTAGCATTGGTTTGAGCTTTTAATGTCAAACCTATATATTTCAGTTTGTTATATTCTTGCCAAAAAAATAAAAAATACCCAACAAATGTGAAATGCAACAAAATAGATGAGAATTCAATACCTTGTGGAATAAGACATTAATATTTCAGTTTTTAAAATTGGCATTGTATTCCCAGAGTGTCACACAATATTTTGTAATGTCGCTTTCCACTACATCACGAATGAAGTTTCATATTTTACTGTCTCAGATCATTAAGAAGATGTTTGATTTATGCAAATAAAGCTCACATAGAACAACACTGTTGAGAAATAAATCCCAGAGCCTCGGCCAAAAAAAGTCCTTTCTACCCGCAAAACCCTATCACACAATACACACAGGGAATAGAATTGCTACACTTTATAAATAAGCTATCATATGCAGCAACAAATATTATATTCATGTTATCAGTATTTACAATGTACACGCCACTGTAATTTTTCAGTGACAAGTCCCTGCCCTATACACACTGCTACATAATCTTGGTGCCCGAAACACAAAAAGATAAGGGTCCATAAGTGGTCCTATGCCATAAGTCAACTTTTTGCCTGTTGAAATTATAACATGTGTCTTCCAGCACCGGAAGGTGTCTTATGATATAGCACCACTTAGTATATATGACCCAAAGTGACTTATACAAGGTCACAAAGACAGCTTTGAAGATGGTAACACTAACCCTAGCCTACTCTTTGTCCATATACTAGATATATTTATAGCTATTATAAGAAATAGGCAAACTAGTTGAAACCTAGAGACATCACTGGCTTTAAAGCAGCAGTCCAAGCTGCCGTTTTTTTGTTTTATTATTTTTTTTCCTTTAATATGTGCATCAATACAATCCACACAATTGTAACCTTGTCCCCCCCAATCGCAGATAGGGGCATGTGCGGGAATATATCTGTATTACCAGGTGTGGTGCAATACCTGTCAGGCTCACAGGAGGCCTGAGCCTCCGCTGATGGAACCTGGGGTGTATCCTTCTGGAACGATACTTACAGCGCCTACAACTGTGCAGGATCTTAGAGTGTAGAATAACCCCTGACACAGGACCCACATACAGTAACCACATACACCAGGTTATGGTTAAACAGTTTACAATATGTGCAGATAAAGAACTTAACAATACATCAACAATCTTAGTGTCACCCCTGTAACACTGGCCTCACTGGGCCTTAACCCCACATCATATATCAAGAGTCCCAAGTGTCCCAAGAGTCCCCCTCCCACCCAAGTGTGAGACAGCGCTGCCAACTAAGATGAGATGAGGTGGGTGCACTTGGTGACTTGACTGTACCTGCTGGATGTGTCCACACATGGGCATCCAGATGATCTGCACTTGGGATCCCTTTCCTGAAGGACGATCCCACGTCGCGGTCCGCTTCTGTGATGGATGACTCCCGCATGGAGGGATCCACCACAGAACATTCCCTGCCATCACAGAGGATGATCCACCTTCAAACACAGTGACCAGGATATTCGTTCGTTCTGGCTTGACCCTCACTTAAGCTGATCTACAGGACCATGTCCCTATCCTAGGGGCGTCCTTGTAGCAACCACCAGCTGAGGGTGAGTAGGGCCTAGCTGGGGCCTAAGGGGAGACTTCTGGCCTAGTGCAGAGGCTACTTGCCTCCCTTCCCATATACACCCTCCCCTCTCTATGTCCCAGCTCTTACTGACTCTTACTGTCCTGAGAGCACCAAATGTATCCTTCCTCAGGGGTAGCTGTAAGCCCTATTGGCTCCCTGGCATCAGGTGGCCTACCTACTCCTGAGCATCCTGGGGCTTGTAACCCCTTGCAGACCTCTTTTGTATTGGGGCTGCGTGTGTGATCCTTACTGTGCATGCACGATAATGTAATGGCCGCCGCTAGCTCTATCTGCGCATGCGCGACAGTGTAATGGCTGCCGCGCCGCGCGATCTCCTGCGCATGCGCGAACGGTCGCGCCAACTCAACCATGGCCGCCGCTACTCCTGGGGCTACACTGCGCATGCGCGAGCTCCCGCGCATGCGCGAGCACAGCAAATATGGTGGCGCCTTGGCTCCGACGACGCCGGGAGCCCCTGACGACGTGATCACCCATGCAGCTGCCTGACATTTCGCGGGAGTCCCCGCATCCTGGTGGAGGTAAGGGAGCCCAGGGGGAACCCTGCTACACAATGATAAGTAATTAGCTAAGTTATTGATCAGCGAAGATTCGGCTTGGGAGTTCACTAAATGGCTGTCAGTGCAGTAGAAGAGGACCAAAGATGCAAAGTTCTGTGGAGAAGATCATGTGACCAGGCAGTTACTAGATACAATTGGTGCACTCCTAGAGAGAGGGCGGGGCTCATAAAGGGGTGTGCCAGAGCCTGTTTCAGAAGAGGAAGGGGATGACATTGTAAATGGTTTCTATAGAAACAAAAAATGCTTGTTACATTATAATACATTAAAAATGTAACTCAGAGTTGTTGTTTTTTTTTAATGCTACACATTTTCTCATAGTACAGAACAGATTTATTGAAAAAATACTCCTACATATATAGGATATTGCTTGGTCTGCAGCTTTAAGAATTATAAATGTACCCATGTAAACATCCATGCAGATAAAGGCGCACAGCAAGAAGAGAGTGGGTCAAAAACTGCTAAAAAATAACCTTTATTGGTCCATAAAAGAGAGATGGAGGTACAAAAAACCCTCCTACATGTTTTGTGCACCAAGAACTTTATCAAGGAGTACCCATGGCAGGTATAAATGTATAAATGTACCCATGGCTGGTATAAATGTATAAATGTACCCATGGCTGGTATAAATGTATAAATGTACCCATGGCTGGTATAAATGTATAAATGTACCCATGGCGGGTTCTGGCTATCCTTCTGCCCCTCCCTGTCATGTAAGTCCTGGTAGCTGCAGGCTGTGGCAGGCTATCATCTTGGGTTTTCCCCCTCAGGCAGCCTCCCTGAGGTACCAGGGTGGAGGTGACACATGGTCTGTGTGCAGCCAATCCAGGTGCAGACCTTCTGCCCCCCCGCCCGCCCCCCTGTGCTAGGGAGGAGGCATGCTAAATTAAAGTCAGTCCAAGTCTCTCCCTGCTGGAATTGAGACGTGCTATAAGCCCCTTAGGGGGCTGAAGAGAATACCAACCAGGATTGGTATAATACAAGATGTATTTATAGCCATGCATAATAATGGTATATTGCTTTCCTCTCTGTTGGCAGTAAGTCCTGGTAAGAACAGGTATGCCAGCAGTAGTTATGGAGGTTTTCCCTCATCCAATGGTGATGTGCCCTAAGTATGGAGGGGAGTGGCTGTATGCTCTGAGTCCCTGGATAGTGACATCAGGGATGCGCCTGCCTCCTGAAGTATATAAGGCTCAACACAGTTAGTTACAGTGTGTTCTAGCAGCTGTGGAAAGCTGTTGGGAAGTTGTATTTTCCTGCATAAGGGATTGAAGGAACACTTTGTGACCCTAGTGACGTAACTAGCGGTCCAAGTTGACCAATCAGCCTGTCTAAGCCACTCTGTGTCCAGGGACCTGGCGCAGAGAGGATCTCCCTAGGAGAAGAGGGAATCCCACTTCAATTCGGGAGGGCGTACCTGGCAAAGGGACAGCACGGAGAGATGTGCGGCTAGAGCCGGCAGCTGCATGGGGCAGTCTGCTACATCACCGTCTACAATAAAGATGACCTTGTTAACGATACCCCCACTGTGTGAGTGTGAAATTACTCCGCAGTGGATGGCACCACCAAGAAGGAATTCCTCACCAGGACCATCTCCATGCGGAAGCATAGATCCTGATGAGGTGGAGGCGCTGCACGTGATGTATGTTGAACTCGCACCCACTACCTCAGCTACCTGTTCTGATGACATCCCCTAACACCATCCAGCGGGAGACTCAGGAATTCTGTTGCCTACAGGTGCACCACCAAACACAAACACGTAATGGGGGTTGGTTATTAGATTACCCGGGCCAATGTGAGATTGGGGGGGGGAAAACCCGTTACAATTGGAGGCGCTGCTGAGAGATATATATCTGTCAACAGGACAGGCTTTTGCTAGGCACACGCTAGGAAACAGGGAAAGTGTATACTGCCACTTTGTGCTGCGTTGGGATGGAACCGCAGGGATACCCTGGGAACCTGAGAGGAGTTAGTGGGTCTGGAGAGGGGCTATAGTTGTCCAAGTCACCTTGAGGTCATGCTAGGGGTATGACGCCAGAAGAGAGAGCTTGTTAACTAGGTCAGGTGTCCTGGAGAGGGTCTGCACTAGGCTGCCTAAGAGAGGTAGACGCCCAAGTACTGCATGGGAGCCCCAGAGTACTCTAGCCATTCCAGATCACTTACCGAAGGGAGCACAGACTGGGAGGAAGGAGATACAGTAGACACTGAAAGAGTGAGCCTAGCCTGAGGTAGTGCAAAAACGAGTTAGACGTATGTTAGGTACACGAGGTGGTGCACAAGGCATGTTTATTGTACGGATGTGGTAGCTGCCCCGCAGAGCGGAGCTCCATGTACAATAATCCAGTATACCGTGAGCAAGAAGTGACCGTCAGAATGGAGGATCTGCAAAGAGCAGAAGGTCCAGGATGCCGGGACGAGGAAGGAGAACAAGCTACAGGAGAGACTCTTGTGTGTTTGTTATGGAATGGCGTGAAAGCCGTGGCTGCGCCGTGTTTGTCATGCCTATGTTCTCGGGATGATACCCCTGAGAATAGTGAGGACGACAGCCTTGCGAGATGGGAGGAACGAAATGGACTTTGTTACACACCAATTAACAAACAGCCAGACGCTACCTCAAATACAAAGAAGCACAGTGCTTACCAAAATGGCGGTTCCCGCGTTCCCGGAACACCGCGTGGGCCAGCTGCAGAAAGTCTTGCAACTCTGCGATTTGCAAATTGTTGGCCAGGATTAGCGGCAAAGAGAAAACTCCACCCAGTTGGGGAGTTTGGCGCGAAAGCTGGAGCCGCGCCCACATGGACTATGACTCACTCCGCCCCTGTGCTGGGTCAGCCTACAAAGCGGCGAGACATCCCCCTAGTTTCAACCAGGGGGAGTGGTCTAAAGTTCCACCGGATGTCAATGGAGGAAGTGGGGGGAAGGACAGCTCAACCATCCTCAGCACTTCAGTTGCGAAGAGTCATTGATCAATACAGACCGCTAGGACGAGTGCTTCCGTTGGTGACCATGGCTGAGCAAGCGGAGAAAGTGGAGCAGAGTCCCTTGATCTCAACCCACCCCTACTCGGTCCCAGGAGGCTTCCTGATTATCCGAGTAGAGGGTGTGGAGACAGTGGTCTGTCTCTGCCTGCAGTGCAGACTGCCTGGCGGAGCTGTGGGCAGTGAGGCTCGATGCCCTCATTGTGGACTGCAATATATGTGGCCCATGACCACCTTTGTGCCGGTACAAGCCGGGGGATGAGAAATCCTACCCCGACGTTGGCAGCGGATATTCCGGGTGCACTGTGGAATGCAAGTTCAGGTCCCGCGGAGCCGAAGTCAAGTCGAATTCTCAAGCAGGAGAAACCCAGTCATCGGAGAGGTGACCGGAAAGGAGCCCATAGACGGTCCCCTACTGGAATACCCCGACCGAACTGTAAATTAGAGTCCTCGGACGAGGAGTGTGCCAGACTGGCAGAGGCACGGGACTTGTTAGCGGAGTACCATACTACTGGTATTCCGTGGCGAGATGCTATCCCTCGTGGTGTGGAGACACGGAGTCGAGTGTCTCCAGTACCGCGACAACCCGATCGCCGGAGTCCCACTGCCGTGGTGACTAGCGGGTCGGAAGGAGGTCGATCCACCCCGACCCTGCGGAGCAGTAGGTTAACTCCGTGCTCACCGCAGATCCCGGGGGTGGAGGTGAGCGAAGAGCGGATCCAGGGTCAGGCTGGACCGCGCAGCAGAAGGGCGTTGCCGGATATCCTCGTGGAGGAAGAGGTCTCGCTTGGGGACCCAACCCAAGATGGCGTCGCAGCACGTGCGGATCCAGAGGCAGTTCCGGACGACCTGAGCGGTGTCGAGTGGGCGGTGATTGCGCCTCTACGGTCGAGCAGTGGGAGTCGATCCCCTACGGACAGCAGACGGAGTGGGCGCTCGAATCGGAGAACGAGAGGATCCACTACCGAAGGACAGAGCGAACATTGTGGCGAACGTGAGTCAGGTGTTGCGTAGGAGCAGGCCATGACCCTGCCGGACCCTACCGTCCAGCCTCGTCCCCCAACCCCGTTCATCCCCAAAGTTAGCCCCAAGGCCCTAGTTCAAACTTCTCTCCCTGTCACCTGTTCCTTCGGGTCTACCTCTAGTTTGGGTGTGTCAGGGGATTCCCGGGGTCCTACCACAGAAAGGACTGGAAGCCTGGACTGAGGAACTTCGGACGATGGGTCGGAGGGTGGAGGGAGGATTTCTCGACGAGGGTCGATAATTAGTGAAAGCAATAGTGTGCTGAGTATTGCGGGTGGACACTGGTCTCAGCGTACGGAAAGGGTTGCGCGATCTGAGGGTACTTCAGGGGTATCCTCGGGCGGGCCTGAGGATGAGGAGGAGCCACTAGAACCTAACTCAGAGGAGGTACGGGAGACTAGGTGGTGGTCACCATTATATGAGGGATATGTCGCCTGGATCGACCGCACCCGCTTTATTCTAGAAAGGGATGGGGTGGTTGACCATTGGTGGGCCCCTGGGCATTTTGATGATGCGGCCTATCTCAAGGAGCTACGAGTACGGTGGGACGAATACAAGTAGGTCTTATTACCCCAAAGGGATCTGAAGGGTTAGACGATCCGGTGGAGTCAGATGAGCCCCTGTCATGGGTGTTGCCGGGAAGGGCTGGGCAAACTAAGTTGACCCGGGCCTGCCGAGCTGAACGGGCTATTGCGGCTAAATATAAAAGATCCCATGGGCTCGAATACCCATGTGTCCCTGAACCTCTGATGAGGGAAATAGAGGACAATCGAGAAAGGTGGCTTCGTAATGATATTGAATACTATATCGTGAATAAGGGAGGAGCCATTAAGGGAGTTCAGGCTGAGCAGAGGGTCTCCCAACTCATGCGGGTCTGGAAGATAGGGCGCAGCGTGTATATGCACAAGGTGGTGTACTGCAATGAGCGAGGATTGCCCCGAGAGTTTAGTGTAACTGTCCATGATGCAGCGGGGCGGGAGGTGAAGAAACCAGACCCTCGGCACTACTATTAGGTCCGTTAACGGGTGGTCTGCCTTTTTCTTTGCTGCTTACTGCTGGTCAGTGCGCGGAAGTTTTGCCATTATTATGTGAATGTGACAATGTTTAAACGCTAAGTTTGTGTGTTCTTTTTCAGTGTTTCCTGGAGCAAGGTACACCAAATTTAGGCCCCAGCCGGGACGGTGGGGATTCACCAGGGGGAGTATATAGCCATGCATAATAATGGTATATTGCTTTCCTCTCTGTTGGCAGTAAGTCCTGGTAAGAACAGGTATGCCAGCAGTAGTTATGGAGGTTTTCCCTCATCCAATGGTGATGTGCCCTATGTATGGAGGGGAGTGGCTGTATGCTCTGAGTCCCTGGATAGTGACATCAGGGATGCGCCTGCCTCCTGAAGTATATAAGGCTCAACACAGTTAGTTACAGTGTGTTCTAGCAGCTGTGGAAAGCTGTTGGGAAGTTGTATTTTCCTGCATAAGGGATTGAAGGAACACTTTGTGACCCTAGTGACGTAACTAGCGGTCCAAGTTGACCAATCAGCCTGTCTAAGCCACTCTGTGTCCAGGGACCTGGCGCAGAGAGGATCTCCCTAGGAGAAGAGGGAATCCCACTTCAATTCGGGAGGGCGTACCTGGCAAAGGGACAGCACGGAGAGATGTGCGGCTAGAGCCGGCAGCTGCATGGGGCAGTCTGCTACATCACCGTCTACAATAAAGATGACCTTGTTAACGATACCCCCACTGTGTGAGTGTGAAATTACTCCGCAGTGGATGGCACCACCAAGAAGGAGTTCCTCACCAGGACCATCTCCCTGCGGAAGCATAGATCCTGATGAGGTGGAGGCGCTGCACGTGATGTAAGTTGAACTCGCACCCACTACCTCAGCTACCTGTTCTGATGACATCCCCTAACACCATCCAGCAGGAGACTCAGGAATTCTGTTGCCTACAGGTGCACCACCAAACACAAACACGTAATGGGGGTTGGTTATTAGAGAACCCAGGCCAATGTGAGATTGGGGGGGGGGAAACCTGTTTCATATTTAATGGGTGATGTGCATAAAAGGAGATGTATGAGAGTAACGAAAAGGCTGTCAAGTGACTGAGTTTCACCTGTCAAAATATCAAGCAAATCAGTGTAGTACATAGGGAGCTAGACTAGTAACATAAGGAGAGACTCAGTGAGTAAAGACACTGAAAAGAACGACAGAGTTTGAAGCCATTGAGCCAGTCACTTTATCGCCCTGTGCCTCAGGCACCAGAAACATAGATTGTAAACTCATTTGGACAGGGCCTGTGTCTGTAAAAATTCCTATCTACATTACCAAGGAGGCTGCAAGGTAGCTCATCTCTCCTAAATGCCCAATTCCCACATAAACACGTACAATTAAAGACAGAGACCGGATCTGGAGATATAAAGCCACGGCTATTTTATTTTTATCAAATAATCGAGTAAATGCTAATGCCTGTCAGAGTGCTACTTTAAAGGGGGTGAACGGTCAGAAAGTAATTGAACCGCTGACCCTGTGACCCTTATGGCCATGTCCATGTGACCCGGCCATTGTCACGAGTGGTCTCCCAGAAGTCATGTCCAAATGACCCCGCCCGCTTGCCACTCCTTCCTCCCCGGGCTTTAACAACCCAACTCCCAGTCTGGCAAGGACAAGCACCTAAACCCCAAATGCTGCTGTGACAAAGGCAATCTGGTCCAATGACCCCTCCTCTTAGGAATTTCAGTCCTTCCATCTTTCCTGAAAAAGTATAATGACTTCACACTGTAACAGAACAATGATAAACGTCAATATTCATATGCAATATACAACAGGCAAACAGTGGTAAATTGTTAACAATAAATACGTTTCAGCGTTATGGTTGTATGCGAACGATTCTCACCAGCAAGGGAGTGGTAGGTGGGAAATTGCTGGTGGGCAGCTAACAGGTTGCGCTCCCTCCCAGCTGGGCTTAAAATAGCCTCTAGCTCACCCCCTTCCCTGTCACTCCGCTCTCGTGCTGGCGGGCAGGAAAGCAGCCAGGCGGTGACGGGGGGGAGTTGGCAGGCAGCACGCCTAAGGCTAGGAGGCCGCTGTGCTGTGTACCAAACACTATAAAGTTATTGTGAAGTGTTTTGAATCCAATTGTTATTATTAATATGGCAGTAGGTGACAATAACACAATAGCAGTTCAAGATGAACTTGCGATTTAGATAAGACAGAGTCTGCATAGCCAGTTTCAGGGCTCAAAGACAAAACTGCATTGTGCTATAGGGGAAAGAGAGAATATAGCACTTTGCTAGTGCAAGGTCCTGCTCAACAAACAGTAACATTACACAAAAGGGAGCTGCTTCACAGAGGGAATCTCCTCACAAGTTTTAGGTTACTAAGTTTACAAATGAACTTTAGGAAATTATTTAAACATACAGTAATTTGTTCATCAGTCAAATGTAACTCCTTAAATGTGTAAAACCGTTAAAATGTGTTATTTTTTATCCTAAAATGGAATTTCATCTTTAATCTATTTTCTTTTACAAAACCATTGGTTGCATTGCTTGACAAACTATGTTTTATTCTTTTCTATTTCTATCTAATAGAGGACTAAATGTACTTGTTAAATTAACCATATAATTGTGTAACATTAAAAATTAAGCATTTGAGCTGGAAAGGACCTTTTTGTAATATCCGGTGAGTTATAATGAACAAAAAATCAAATAGTGTGTTTCTAATAAGATATGTGTGACCGCTTCTCATTTCTATACTGTAAAGTTAATTGCATGAAGTAAAGCTTTCCCGAGAATACACCTTTTACTTAGCAGTGTGTAAAACCTAAGGTGTTTGACATCATGTTCATAACCCGAAATGTCAGAGTAGCACAGCTCTTGTGCCCAAAATCTTTCATTAGGGAGTATGACTTGTTCAGTCTAAACCCAGAACGCAAAGGGATATTCTATAAATTCTGCAATGTTGTGCCCATGAGTTGTAATATACATAAGAATATAAAACATTTTGCATTTTACAGCACTAATTTAGCCTTGGGTTTGTTATAACTTTTAGACAGAATAAGGTGTTTTCACAATACAGCACATTTATACATTGGCAAAACTGTAATCCCTTTACACCAATGCTGAACAGCATCAGTGTTAGAGGAGGCTGTTATAAATATAGAATGCACAATTTGCTAAACTCATCCATTACATTGTAACAACAAGGTTTATAGCTTCTATGGGAATGCTGTTTGGATGTATGTAATATGTACTGTATGTGCACATCACTAGGTCTTACCCTATCTAAACGGAGTGTGTCAGGTATGCTCCTCCAGAGTCTTGGGAGGTAGTCATGGTAACCCAGCTGGAGCTCATTTCAGCACCCTTTAAAAAGGAGCTGCTTACGGCCAGTTGGAGCAGATTGTGTTTAGTCTCAGAGGGAGAGAGACCTGTGAAAGATGGTCAAGCTCTTAAGGGTATGTCTTTGTCCGAGCAGGACAGAGTGTTGTTCTTAACACTTTGAGTGCCAGAGGGGCCCAGCACCATTGCCTCACCTGCACTCATGATCACGTGATTGCTCTGTCTCTTATGACGGAACACAAGGGGAGAAGTTCTCTTCTGTTCCTCTACCTTATCTGCGCTCCACTGGAGCAATGTCTCCTACAAAAATGAGCTGTAGGATTATGATGTAGCTACAGTACTACACCATGGGACCCCTGGAGTGTCAGACACAGGGCCGGCTGGTAATATTGTGGGGCTTGGTGCAGGGAACTGGTGTGGGACCTTCTCCTTCATGATGTCCTTTATCATGGTGCCACGACATGAAATGGTGGCACGTTGTCATGACAACAGGACGTCACGCAGCGCCACGTTGTTATGGCCACACAGCACCACAGGCATTTCGTTTTTTAGGGACTCACGTGACACCCCCTTGTCATGGCAATGCGGTGCCATTTGACATCATGGCACCATGATGAAGGACATTGAAGGAAGAAATCGCAAAGGAGAAGGTAAGAGAGTTACAGAGGCCCTACGCTCTCCCCTGGCAATCAGTTTAATTGTTGTGGGGCTCGACACAGTGGCACCGACTGCACCACCATTAAAGCTGGCCCTGGCCAGAGCCCATGACATAGCAGCTTAGTCCTTGGACATGTAACCCGAAGTGTTAAATCTGTTCCAGTTGTTGCTTTCTTTTTATAAACCTCTCCTCCTCTGAGGTTGAGGAGCAAGAATAACATTAGCCTTTTGTTTGCAAAGAAAGTTTGGTGTGGTCATTGTGGATACTAGATTATGACAAAATGCAAAAGCAAACAGTATTAATGCATATCCCCAAAGATCCCCTAGAGGGGAGATTTACTAAACGGTGGTGTGGACCACAATGTGTCTTCCTGTTCCACAAAATGCCTTCCAGCATATTTACAAAGTAAAACAAATACAAAAACCCTTTACTGCTCCCACATTGGCTTGCAATTTATTCATGAAATTCTACATTTTGATCCTAAGTCTGGTATTCAGTGCAATTAATGATTTAATTATTGTATATACAGTACTACACATACTTCTCTTGTTTGTCTATCACAGACACTCACCACCTTCTCTTGTAGAGTGTGAACATACAAGTTTTTTTAATCTATTTGCTAATTGGGCAATTGGTAAAGCGCTCAGAACCTAAAACGAGGGGACAAGCGCCTGAAAAAAAAATTAAGCGAAACAGAATGAGGTGAGCTCACACCTACCTCTATAAAAGAAGAGCGCAGGTTTTTTTTTAAAATGGTTTTCCATAAATGTATGGCAAAATCCTTTCCCCCAGCAGCATACTCCACAAAGGTATTGGACATTATAGTGTTATTGATGCATTCTGTTCAGGTCTCAGTTCACCTAATTCTGTTTTCTATTTTTTGGGCTGGTGTTTGGCCCCTCCTTTTAGGTTTTGAGCTCCTGGCAAGTTTTCAAATTAGCAAATAGGTATAAAACAGTTTTATGTGGTAGTAGGAAGTTCAATCTATAAGCCTCAATTATACCAAAAATTGCAGAGCAATCCGATGACATCATTGTAGTGACGTCGCCGGGCGACATGTGCACATGCAAAAGCGATTTGTAACACTACAGCAGAGACATGACTAGTTATTTTGTTTAAGATGCACTATGATTGGGCTTGCAAATCACGTGACGCATCCGTCACTTGTGAAAAACAAAATCTCATATCTCCTCATGAGACAGAAGCTTTGCAGTTCGTCGCAGCGCTTATGTCGCTACAGTATGTGTGCTTTCATTGGATTTTATTGTTTTGAAGCTGAACAGCGTCGCACCAAGCGGCGTCGCCAGTGATTTCTGGTATAATCACGGCCTAAGTGTGTGTGGATATACATACAATATACATATACATACATACATATACATATACATACATATACATACACATACACATATATATACAGTGTCTTTTTTCTGTGAATAAAGGTGGGGATACTGAGCTCACGCATGCGCAGACAGCTATTGTGTTAATAGCTTTCACAAAAGCCATATCAAAAGGTGGGGATATGGTGTATCCTCGCATGCCTCCAGAAAAAAGACATATATATATATACAGTGTGTGTGTGTGTGTGTGTGTGTGTGTGTGTGTGTGTGTGTGTGTGTGTGTGTGTGTGTGTGTGTGTGTGTGTGTGTGTGTGTGTGTGTAGAGAACAGCAAGCACTCCAATGTAGAAATCCAAACAGGGCCTGGTGCTAGTCTCATAAGAAATGCAAAAATGTACATTACCATCCAGCAGGACAGCAGAACAGCAAAAAAGAGGCAGCACTCAGAAGTAAATATACTGAAAAAATATATTATAACACACACATAAGACCGACGTTTCGATCCCACAGAAAGATCTTCATTTTGGGGTTGTGCACAACCCCAAGAAGAAGATCCCTCTGTGGGATCGAAACGTCGGTTTTATATATATATATATATATAAATATCTGGCTATGCATCTTAACCCTGGCTGTGCTTAAAGCTGTGACCATGCAGCAAGCTTAAGCCAATAGGGAACCATGTTAAAAATGGTTTTGAAGCAAAAGGTGACACTGTGTGCCCATTTGCATATCATTTCCCAGAATCCCTTGCTGCAGTATAAGTGCTGTGTGCTGGGTGATAATGGTGAAAGGCAGGGTTCCAGACCTGTCTAAGACATGCAAATGAGCATACAGGAATATTTCCATTTGCTATACAGTATGCTTTGCTGTGGAGAGTTTTTGTCACTTTTTTTACCCATCATAAGTTAACTAAGTGTACACACACACACACGCACATGCACACGCACACACACACACAATAACTTTTTACTAAAGAACTTGTAAAATCACAATTTTTCCTTCATAATTCTATAATAATTGTATTTCTATTTTTAGCCAATTTTAATTGCACTGAATCACAGATAGCATAAATGCTTCATTCATTTAACCCTTGTATTTATAAATGTATGTCCAATTCCTTTTCCCTAGCAGCATACTCCGTAAAGGTATTGAAATGTATAGCGTTACTGCGGTATTTCATTACAGGGGTAGCTCTGAGCTCACCTAATTCTGTTTTGTTAAATATTTACTATGTGTCTGAAAGAAGTCTTACATCTACTGGAAGATATGGTCTGGCTCCAAAAGATGTGGTTCAAAACTTTGCATTAAAATTAGCTCCTTTTAATGTAAAACCATATTTACCAAGTGCCAGAAGTCCCATCTTTAGAACATGTCCTCCCGACTAACACAAAGAAAAGAAGTGCATAATCCCATAGTGTGATCAGTTGTTAATTTAAAAATGTATATAAATGGCGCATGCGCGATGGCAAGGAGTATGGTCGCCTAAACTAAGTGCTCCGTGCCTCGCTCTGTCATAAAAGTTTACAGAAACAACTAACAAGTAGCTAAACCACTACCAAACATCTCCGGGGAAACCGCAAAGACCCAGGATGTCAAAGAAAGGCACAAAATCGTCAAAGAAGAAAGGGCTGCCTGAGTATTTTGGGAGAGCCCGGCTGAGTGGAGCGGGCGCAGAAATGGCGCCCGTTTCAAACGCGGGTTCTGAAACGGAGCCCGACGGCAATGAGGAGGAACATGACAGCCAAGCACTAATGCCGGTCCGGCAGTGCGACTTCACGAGGCTGTATACAGACCTAAGAACGCTGTTACAAGCGGAGATCAGGGAACTGTAGAAAGAAGTGACCGGGCTGGGAGAAAGAACTAAGGTGGATCAGTCGATCAGGGCGATCAGAAGGCAAGATAAAAAGACCGCAGATAAAAACACTGCTCCCTGACACATCGAAAGACTGCCTGGTGATGGACAGATGTCATAGGGCCTTGTGTGCTAAACCGCTACAAAACGAACAACCAAGAGACATTGTGCTCCGTATGCACTACTATCGGACAAAATAGTCAGTGTTACATAAAACAAGACCCCTTCCTGTGGTAGAGTTCGAAGGAGCGAGGCTGACAATATTTCAGGACCTGTCCCCAGTGACGCTTGCCCGCCGTAGAAACCTGATGCTAATCACCAGGGCCCTGAGGGAGGAGGGGGTAAGGTACAGGTGGACCTTTCCCTTTTGCCTTCTAGTCGCTAGAGGTGGCAAGGCAGTCACCATGAGGGAGATTGAGGCAGGGCCCTCATTCCTGCACAAGCTGGGCTTGGGCGAGGCCCCCATAGACTCGGATCCCGTGGGCCCGCTCCCAGACCCCATATGGTCACAAAGCTCTAAGTCTCCAAGAGCACAACAAGACAAAGTCTGATAGAAAAACACTCTAAGTTACACGTTAAGCAGTAGTTTGGTTAAGCTGCTACAAAAGTTCGAATAAATCCCAAGGTTCCACGAAGGAGGAGGCTCACGTTGCTACACTCTCCCGGATAACTGGACAATGTCACAAACAAATAAAAACTATAGCTTACCGGATTTGGACAAAGTGATGATAACACAGGCTACGGACGGTGATCGAAGTTTTTTCCCCCCCGAAAAAGTACTCCATTGCACAAGATGGCGAAGGTGCATGAGATGGCTGGGACCCACGCTGAAACACAGGAGCTGGAAGGCACAGAGTGGCGGGAACCTGGAGAGCGCGCACATACCTCTGCTCTGTTGAGATGCGGGATCCACGATGGCGGCGGTCCGGAAGGACGTCATCAAGCGGAGTCAACAGCGAGGGCGCCATCTTGGAGGGGGCACGCCGACGGAACTCAGACGGCACATACTGATGACGTCAGCCAATGGACAGGACGCGACCGAAGGACCCGAGAGGTGGCGGTGACATGCCGGTGTGGCAAGATCCGCAGGGGGGAAGCGACAGAAGGATAAGGGCATGGAGTAGACAACCTAGGGCAGCGGCGGGATATATAAATAAAGTTAAAGTAGCTGAGGGTTAGGAAGTTGGAGTGAGGGCGCGCGAATGCTTCAGAAACATGTGGAGTATCTACTAAAAGGGAAGGATCAGGGGAATGAAGAAGAAGATAAAAAGGGGGAATTTAGAAAGGTAGGGAAATAAGGTGCCGGCAAGGGTTAGGGTAGGGAAAGAGAGAGAGGCAGTGCCAGGTAATGAAAGTAGAAAGGCGATGAATGTAGTAAGCTAGCAATATAGGCTGCGAAGTTGGCGTGGGGAGCGGATAGATCCAGATAGGTGTAGAAGGGTGAGGGAGCAGAGGTACAGAGGGAAGAGGGGGTGGAACCATTAGATGAGAGAGATAGGGAAGTGACAGAGAGGGAGTAGGAAAGTGAAAAGAGAAGGTTGAAGAGTTAGGATACACTAAGACAAGGAGCCAGAGGAAGTAGAACGCGGAGGCACAGAGGGAGGAGTGGGCGGAACTATTGGATGAAAGAGATAGGGAAGTGACAGAGAGAGCAGGAAAGTGATAAGAGAAGGTTGAAGAGTTAGGATACACTAAGATAGGAAGTCAGAGGAAGTAGTACGCAGAGGTACAGAGGGAGGAGTGGGTGGAACCATTAGATGAGAGAGATATGGAAGTGACAGAGAGAGAGCAGGAAAGTGAGAAGTGAACATTGAAGAGTTAGGATTACTAAGATAGGGAGTCGGAGGAAGTAGTATGCAGAGGTATAGAGGGAGGAGTGGGTGGAATCATTAGATGAGAGAGATAGGAAAGGGATAGAGTGAGAGGAGGAAAGTGAGAAGAGAAGGTTGAAGCGTTAGGTAATATTAAGATAGGGAAGCAGAGGAAGTAGTACGCAAGAGATAGAAAGTGAGAGTGGGTAAAAGGGGAAATAAAGTAAGTTATAAGAAGGCTACAGAGGAACTTAAGAAGACGGAAGGGAGTGCTGATAAAGGGAGGAGGGGGTCCGAAGGAAGTAGATTAGGGAGTAAGGGTTTCAGAAGACAGGGAGCAGGCAGCTAATTCAAGAGGACCAGAGACAACCGGAAGGAAAGCGTAGAAAGGGAACAGGTGATGAAATACACCAAAAGGTGGGGTGCGATAGGGGGGGCAGCGGGAGGGCAACGCACGGGGGAATAGACGGAGATGATTTGAGAGGGAAACAAGAGGAACTGGGACTTAGGTTAACATAATATAGTTAAGTTGGTTTTATTGTTAAGGTTTATTGAAGAGTGGGGCAGGAGTGGTGGGGGGAGACCTGCTCCGAAGTCCGCATGGGCCACACGCTAGGAATGAAGAGGGAGGCTCTTCAGGGTACTAGCGAAGCCCTTTCGGTCAGGACTCTTGGAGGGGACGTCATACACTCCAAGCCAAGAATGGACATCCTGAGAGAAGGACAAGAACCCAAAGGCGGTGGTCTTGGCGTGAGGAGAGATTCGGAAAGACGCCGAGAACTGTTATTCTTCGTAATATGTTGTGTTGTGTTTATGTACACCCCGGTTTGCCCATTTGTGTGTCCCCCTCCCTTTGTTTCTACAGGTGGGCGTAGAGAGATCTGGGATACAAAAGTGGGTCGCGGCTCCAGCAGAGGAAACGCTCCTCAAGAAATAAACAGATTGTGGCAGGAATACCGGCACATGTCCACTAATGAGTAAGGAACTTCTGTTAATATCCCATAACGTAAAGGGATTCAATAGCCCTGCAAAAAGAAGGGTCGCATTCAGAGACTACAAGTGCAAAGGTGCAGAAATCCTATTTCTGCAAGAGACACACTTCTCCCAAAATAACTGTCCCAAGTACTTTGACAAAGATTTCAGGGTATACTTCCTGTCCTCCGCACAGGTAAAAAAAAGAGGCGTGGCCATCTTAATACATAATCGCATACCGTTCATACCGGACAGAACATATAGCGATAAGGAAGGTAGATACCTCATAGTGTCAGGAACCATACGTGAGTACCCTATAACTCTTGCAGCAATCTATGCCCCTAATGAAAATGCTACAGATTTCTTTAGTTGATTCTTCGGCAAACTTCGTAAGGTAGCAAAAGGGAACATTATAGTAGATGGAGATCTGAATCGGGCACTAAATACGGATCTAGACAGATGCACGACTATTAACAAAACCCACAGACAGGACTTACTAACAATAACAAAGGGACTAAAGGACTGCCAACTCCTCGACATATGGCAGGAGCAACATCAGGGAGTGAGAGAATACACTTTCTTCTCATATCCCCATAACAGCTACAGTAGGATAGATTACTTCCTTGTGTCCAATAGAATGGTTCCGGGGTCTATTGTTCAGAGATCCATGATATTTCATGGTCTGACCATGCGTCTATAGAGCTGCGATGCACATTAATGCCACTAGACAGACCTAGAGCGAATTGGAAGCTAAATGAGATCCTTCTGAAAATACTGGAACTAGAGAAGGAGGTGGGGGAAAATTAAAGAATATTTTGAGGAGAACGAGGGGAGTGTGGCGTCACACTCCACGCTGTGGGAAGCTCATAAGGCAACCCTCAGGGGGATATTAATGAATTTGGCCGCCAAACGAAAAAGGGAACGAGAGAAAAAAATTCAAGATCTAGAAAAACAACTAGCAGAGTTCTCATCCCTCCATAAAATGAA
Organism: Ascaphus truei; assembly: GCF_040206685.1. Classification (NCBI taxonomy): domain Eukaryota; kingdom Metazoa; phylum Chordata; class Amphibia; order Anura; family Ascaphidae; genus Ascaphus; species Ascaphus truei. The sequence continues at coordinate 143,046,960 of NC_134486.1, forward strand.
TAAGCGGGACCACACGCTGAAACAGTTATTAGACACCAAAACAAAACTCAATCTCCTCCTCTCCTCCCAGGCTGAGAAGGAAATGGCTTGGTCTAAGCGTAAATTTTATGAAAAAGCGAACAGGCCTGATACCCTACTTGCCAATAAGCTAAGAAACAAGCTTCCAAATTATCACATTCACGCTATTCGGGACCAAAAGGGTGACCTCACTTCCATCCCTGGGAAAATCGTAGAAGAATTTAAAACTTATTACGAAAAACTATACAATGGAGATAAGGTCACCCACAACACTAAAACGGGAGAGATGTTAAAAACATTCCTGAAAGAGGCAAAATTACCTGCCTTGGGAAGGGTCGAGAGAGACGCGCTTCAAGCTGACTTTACCCTAGAGGAGCTCTCAGAGGTCATCAAAGCATTAAAACCTGCCAAAGCGCCAGGGCCGGATGGCTTCTCAAATTTCTATTACAAGAAATATGCTATAATGCTAGCTCCTCATATGTTAACATTATTTAACGAAATCCTTGCAGGGGCCTCCTTCCCAGCACAAATGCTACAAGCCTCAATCTCTGTGATCCATAAACCTGGAAAGGACCCGGCAGACTGTAAGAGCTACCGGCCCATTTCGCTGATTAATTCAGACGTTAAAATCTACTCCAAACTTATAGCAAACCGGGTGGGTAATGTTCTTCCCAGGTTAATCCACGCGGATCAGGTGGGGTTTATCGGAGGTAGACAGGCGGCAGATAACACTAGGAGAATCATTGATTTGATTGATTTGGCTCAAAAGAAAAACTCACATTCTATGGTGTTAAGTCTGGATGCTGAGATGGCCTTCGATAGATAGATTGGCCCTACCTAAAAGAAACATTGGGAGCATTTGGTTTTGAAGGACGCCTCCTGAGGGACATTCTTGCGCTGTATGAGGGCACGACAGCAAGAGTGCGACATCAGGGCTTTTCCTCCGATCAATTTTATATAAGAAGCAGTACAAGGCAAGGTTTCCCACTGTCGCCACTGCTGTTTGCCCTTTGTATGAGCTCCTAGCGGCGCACATCAGAAATAGCCCAGATATAACAGGAATCTCCAGTGGAGATCAGGTGCCTAAAGCAGCACTATATGCGGATGATGTCATCCTAACATTATCTAAACCTCTCACGTCCCTGCCCAACGTGTTCGGAATCTTAAGCAAATTTAACCAAATTTCGGGTTTTAAGATCAATCAGTCCAAATCCGAAGCCCTCAATATAAATTTACCCAAAGAAGTAGAAAAACTGATTGACGTCAATTTGAACTTTAAATGGCAAGCCTCCGCTATCAAATATTTAGGGGTATATCTCACAAGGGATTATAAAACGTTATACAAAGCGAACTTTCCCAGGTTGATTAAGACATTGGGGGAGGATCTCAGGACATGGATGAAAGGTGGCATCTCATGGATTGGCAGGATACATAGCGTGAAGATGAACCTCCTCCCAAAGATGTTATATCTTTTCCAGAGTCTGCCTATACCTATAATACACTCAGACATCCTCTCCCTACAGTCACAAATCATGAAATTTATTTGGAATAAGAAAAATCCAAGAATTGCAAAGGGTATCCTGAAGAGACCCACCATAAAAGGAGGCTTGGCGGTACCTTGCTTGTTAGCTTACTATAAAGCGGCCCAATTAGGTCAAATTCTCCAATGGCACACGGACCCAAGCTTAAGGAGATGGGTGGATTTGGAGAAAAACTGTTGTGCACCGATTGAACTCCAAAATTTGATCTGGCTACCCAAAAGAGGGGTAAGCAAGATGGAAATACCGCTCCAGACCATAGGCAATTCATTACGAGTTTGGGAGGCCACTAAATTCAGTTGTAATTTGACTTCCAAAGACTCACTTATGACTCCACTTACGGCAATCCAGATTTCGCTCCAGGGCTGAATAGAAATAACCTACTATGTTGGATACAGTCGGAAATTACCCGTCTTAAAGATCTGGAGGGTAGGAAATATATACAAACATTTGAGCAACTTAAGTCCACAAAGGCCATACCAAACAAGGAATTCTTTAGATACCTCCAGATTAGAGATTTTTTATAACAAAACCCCAATTAGGCCGGTAAGAACGAATTTTGAGCAGCTGTGTTCTAGAGGTACGGACACAAGGGGACTTACATCTAGAATGTACAGGGAAGTGATCTGTCCTGTGACGCCTAGTGAGAACAGACTGTGCTACATCAGACAGTGGGAGACCGACCTAGGGGAAACTTTAGAGGACGAAGAATGGGACAGGATTATCCAAGCAGCAGCAAAAAGTTCAATCTGCACCACATTAAAGGAGAACATATATAAGGTCCTTATGCGGTGGTATTACACCCCATCTCGATTAGCTAAATTTGTTAGGGGCTACTCTCCGCTCTGCCCAAAGCGGTGTGGGGAAGTGGCAGACTTGCGACACATGCTGTGGTCTTGCACAAAAGTTGTCCCGATTTGGGAAAAAATTAGAGACTGGTTACAAAGGATTCTCAGTTGGAGATCCCCCTAGATCCGTGGGTGTTCCTTTTGGGCAGGCGGATCCGGGGACTATCAAATGCGACGCATAAATTAATCATGCATTTTGCAACAGCCACAAGATGCGAGATTGCAGCATTATGGAAGCAACCAGAAGTTCCAATTATATATATATTATAAGATCAGAAACAGGATTTGGCATGTCTGTCGGATGGAACAATTAACGAGTCTAGTTAATGACACCGGCACAAATTTCCTAAAAGTCTGGGCGCCTTGGTTGGCCCAGACAGACATCCCAGGGGTGGATGCTACCGCAATATTTCAATGATAGTTATAGATGCGTTCTCCTTTGAAGGCCAGGGATCTGACAACACATAGTGACGGACAGGTATACGACAGCCCCAACTACAGATGGTCGCTAAGAGAGCAAGGAGGAAGCCTACGACCCTACGAAGAAACAGTAAAAACAAGTCTACAGGAACGAAAGATGATATCAGAGAACACACGAACAAGGTGTTCCGGTCCCTCTCGGCACCCCCCTCCTTTCATCCCCCTCCCAGGTCCTTTGTCTGGTATGTCTTGTCTGTATTGTCCATTGTTTTTGGTAGCTCTTACTACATTTTCTGTAGGAATGTTGTATTTGTATGTTAAAAAATAAGTGATTGGGGTATAACACATTGGGCTGTGATACATTGTATGGACATGTAACTCCAATAAAAAATTTAAAGTTGAAAAAAATAAATGTATGTAAATATATTTTAAAAAGAGAGTCCTTGAATTATCGGCCTTGGAGGTTAATAGCATATTCAATTTAATCTTGGTGTCTTTGATTGCCTGTAGTAATTGTATATCGGGGTTAGTTTTGTGTTTGGATGCTAGGGTGTGTAGTTTGGTTTGTAGAGCAGTGATTCTGGCTTCTCTTTCCCTTTTCTGCCTGGCTGTGATGCCAATTATGACACCACGTAGTGTAGCTTTGTGAGCCTCCCACAACACCAGGTGAGATTCCACAGAGCCCGTGTTTATATTGAAGAACTGCTCTATTTCGTTCCCGATCATCGCGCAGGTTTCAGGGATCTTAAGGACTGCCTCATTAAGTTTCCAGTTCGCCCCCGGCCGGCTGAGCCGGATATCTTTGCACCTTAGCTCAATTGGAGCGTAGTCCGACGATGAAATATCATGGATCGCCGTATGGGAGACCATCGGAACCATTCGACATGAAACAAGAAAGTAATCGATTCTGCTGTATGTGTGGTGCGGGTGGGAGAAGAACGTATAGTCCCTGTCAATTGGATGCATCTCCCGCCAAATATCCGCCAAGTGGTTGTTCTTGAAACCTTGGATCAGAGATGCCCTTGTTTTCTTATTAGCTGACTCCCCTCCTCCTGATCTATCTAGGCCCGGATGTAATGTCATATTGAAGTCTCCCGCCAGTATAACGCATCCCTTTGCTATTGCCTGTAGGGTTTGGAAGAATTTACTGAAGAACGTTGCGTCCTGTATGCATGGGGCATATATGGTGGCTATTGTAATCCATTGTTCGTGTATTGTTCCGACTAATATGAGGAATCTGCCGTCCCTATCTTTTTTAACTGTCTGGGCCACAAATGGTGTATTATTGTTGAAAAGGACGGCAACTCCTCATTTCTTCACTGGGGCTGAGGATGTATAGAAGTGTGAAAAACCCTTATCCAGAAATTTGGGAGTGTACGTGCTGCTAAAGTGTGTTTCCTGCAATAACAGTATGTCTGCTTTTTTCCTCTTGTAGTCAGAGAAAGCTATCCGTCTTTTGACCGGACTGTTAAAGCCTTTAACATTGTGCGAGAGTAGTGTCAATGCCATATTACATACCCTGACCATTGTCTCGCTGTGATATATATATATGTACTCACCCATCCTGGTGTGTCTAGGGGTTTACGGTTGTGCATCTGCCTCCATGTTGCCTCTAGTGGGATTCTTACCTCGCTCATAGATAGTCTCTCGTCTCCTGGGGGGTGGGAGGGGGTGGGAAGAGGGGTGAGGAGGGGGTGGGTTTACCAAACAGGGAAAGTCACACGAGGAGCAAAAAAATAAAAAAACCAAAGTAAAACAGAGAAAAAAAAGAGTACAATGTAAAAAATCGAAAAGAACAAGAGCTCGCCTCGGGAGCCCCCGAGTTCGGCTCTTGTGCCCAGAGGGTAGGTCAGTTAGCTCCCTAGGTATCTGGGGTCGGTTCCCTTTAGCAGGGACTGACCTCCCTGCGACTTGTGTACAGCTCCAGGACGTTGGGAGCTGCACAATAGTACGCATGCCCGGCGCTAGTGGGAGCCCCCACCGGCACACCGCTACATAGAGATCTAGTCTAATCCGCAGACATAACATATTTTACAGCTTACGCCGTTAAAGGTAACTTCCTATTATAAACTAGTTTTACCCGCACTTTAGTGCTAAAGCCCAGACATAAACATTAACTCTCTTACATATAATAATAACAGTGGTCTAAGAGGAAGTTTTTTGAGAAGGCCAATCGACCGGATACGATGCTAGCCCGAGCACTGAAAGACAGGCAATCTAAGTTTAACATCCAAGCTATACTGTACGCTTAAAATCTGATGTTTGTACGGCCAATCCACAGAAAATAGTAGAAGAATTTGGAGAATTCTATAGGTCCCTATATGACGGGAAAAAAGTGGCACATAATCAAAATACGAGCACAGCCTTAAGAGATTTCTTAGCTAACTCGAACCTGGGTAGATTGACAGAGTGGGACCGACAGGTCCTGGGCGCTGACTTCACATTGGAAGAGGTATCCCAGGCTATTAAAGAACTTAAACCATCAAAGGCTCCTGGCCCAGATGGTTTCTCGGGGCTCTATTATAAGAAATATGTAAAATATTTAGCCCCAAGGTTGCTCCACATGTTTAATGCAATCTTAGCAGGAGCTCCCATCCCCGAGGATATGCTGCGAGCGTCCATATCACTAATACACAAACCTGGCAAAGACCCGCTGGACTGCAAAAGTTACAGGCCGATCTCCCTAATTAACACAGATATTAAGTTATATGCTAAATTACTGGCCAATAGATTGTGTCTTATCCTACCCAGACTTATACACCCAGATCAGGTCGGGTTTATCGCAGGGAGACAAGCAGCGGACAACACCCGATGAATTATTGATCTGGTAGAATTGGCTAATAAAAATGACACCCAAAGCATGCTGTTAAGTCTGGACGCTGAAAAAGCATTCGATAGTATAGACTGGCCATACCTACAAGAAACTCTCGCAGCATTTGGCTTCGGGGATCAGATGAGTAGGGCGATCATGTCGTTATACTTAAACCCTACAGCTAGGGTGATACATCAGGGCTTCCATTTATCTTCATTCCAAATTAAAAGTGGCACTCGGCAAGGATGCCAGCTATCTCCCCTGCTATTCGCCCTATGTATCGAACCACTAGCTGCTAAAATACGAGATAACCCGGATATCGCAGGGCTAAACGCTTACTCTCAATCGCACAAAGCGGCCCTGTATGCAGACGATATCCTCTTAATCATAACAAAACCCCTCACCACATTGCCCAACCTATTCGACCTCCTGAGCAGATTTTCAAAGATATCTGGATTCAAAATTAACCAATCCAAATCGGAAGCACTCAATATTAACCTCCCCAGTTATACGGAAAAGCTGTTGAGGTTGAACTTTCAGTTCAACTGGCAACAAAAACACATAAAGTACTTAGGAATCCACATCACCAGAGAGGCCAACCTCATCTATAGTGCAAATTATCCCAACCTAATTCGGACTCTTAAAAAAGACCTATATAGATGGTCCTCCAAGAGGATATCATGGATCGGTAGGATACATAGTGTCAAGATGAACCTACTACCACGTATCCTATACCTCTTCCAGACACTCCCTGTGCCACTTAAAACTACAGATATACTCTCGCTCCAAACAGAAATCTATAAATTTATCTGGGGTAGGAAAAAATCGAGAGTCAATCGCTCCAACATGAAAAGACCTGTTGCCCTCGGGTGGTTTAGCGGTACCCTGTCTATTAACATACTATAAAGCGGCCCAATTAAGCCAAATTGTTCAATGGCACTCTAACCCCCAATTGAAACGGTGGGTAGAACTGGAAAATGCCACGTGCTCCCCAAAGGAGCTTAGTGGCCTGATTTGGTTACCAAAAACTGCGTTTAACCGCAGAGAGATGCCGCTCACTTCAATGACCAACTCTCTATCGATCTGGGAGGCGACCAAATTTAAGAATTCCCTGACATCAAAGCACTCGCTGATGTCCCCCATTTGGCATAACCCAGTGTTCGCACCCAGCATGGCGGGGACCAGTATCCCGATTTGGAAACAAAAAGGCTATTCTCGAATGAAAGACCTGAAGGAGATAACCAGAAAATCAAGACCTTTGATCAGTTAAGATTAGAAAAAGAAATGCCTCACTCTGAATTCTTTAAATACCTCCAGGTCAGAGCATTTTATAACAAATATGCCCCATACCCCCCTTTAACAAAATTTGAAAAGCTCTGTCGGGCTGACGCCGACACAAAGGGACTTATATCAACAATATACGGAGAGGTAGTCGGTTCTGCTGACCTCGAACAACAGATCCCCACATACAGGACTAAGTGGGAAACAGATCTAGGGGAAACCCTGGAAGACGAGGAATGGAGCGCCATCTACTTGGCCTCAGCAAAAAGCTCCATGTGTACCACTCTAAGGGAGAACGCATATAAGGTCCTCATGAGATGGTGAATACAAAAAGGATGGGGGAGCACAATAGTTGGAAACAGGCAGTGTTATAGAACTGATAATTGCTCTTTTTAAGGTGAAGCAGTTATAACCTGAGCGGGTGTGGTGGCTCAGGTGTCTAATGTCTAATTAGGAGGATAGGCACACATGGGTGTATGTGTGTTGGTGTGAAGGTGAAAATAAAATAAAATAAAGGTATATAAGACTTACACGGCCTTGTGTAAGCCCAGTCGCATCGGAGTTTCTTTAGGAGTCCCGTGTACTTCTGATGAGGCTTTTCTTCTTGCGATGCGGGTTCTTCTTCTTGATGTATGGGCCACTTGCTTCGTTGGTTCACAGTGCCGCTTCAGGGGGATTTCCTCTCGTATAAACAGAAAGGAGGATAGGGTTAACACATATAATTGTATACACGTCAATGAGGGGGGGGGATGGTGTGTTTATATACCACCAAGAATTGTATTCTATATAGTATAATCTGGCACTCACACGGACTAGTGTGAGTGTGATCCTATCTTGGTATCTTGTTCAATTAAAGGTGTTGCCCAATCAATATCAGGTGATGAAAGGGTAGGGAATAAGGGTATTAGTAGGAAATATATCACAATACTCACACGGGCCAGTGTGAGTACACACTCCTAGCGGTATCTTGCTCTTCTGTTCCAGTTGTCACTGATGGTGAAGATGGGGTTAACAGATAAAAGACACTAATGTCTGGGGGGTAAAAACACTAACTTTAATAAAACATGAAAAATAAAACAAACTCAGAATACAAACGATTCTGTGGAAGGTGAATGCAAAGGGTAGGCAGTACGGTGTATAGTTGTAGGGGGTCTCTCTCTTCCGCGTCCGGATGGAGAGCTGCAACTGCACCTCTGCCTCCTCTGTAATGTGCTTGAAAATGTTCCAGGTAAAGAGCAACGCGTTTCGTCCAAGTACTGGACTTCCTCAGGCTCTGTGTAGGTGGTCTTGCTATCCCCAGCTTCTTTTATGCCAGGTTTGGCCAATCGTGGCCTAGGTGTGGTCTCCATCCCGTTTTCTGATGCGACGCGACGTCGCCATCTTGTGGAGTTGCGCGCGCTTCCCATCTTCTATTGGTGTCGCGCGTGTGATGAATTCAAGTCACTAATAAAGTTTTTTGTTGTTGAGGAGTCGCGTGTCTTGCTGGCATAGGCAAGGCAGCCCCATATCCTTAGTGGTGTCCGCGGATGTCTCAATAAAGTTTGGTTTTGAAAAAAAGGTTTGGTATTGAAAAAATGAGGAAGGGAAAGTTACGCACACAGTCCCCTGCATACTGCATAATTGTGTGCTCTGTTGAGTGTCTTTTGGTGTTCTCCTTATGTCGTGGAGTCTCAAAAGGGATAAAAATGACATGGAAGGTGTCAAGGGTATACCTAAGGTTGCTGCTACATAGGATATATTTGCCATACTGTGTCATAAGTCTCTCAATGTGTAATTTAATAAAATTGTGTATTTGTGATAAATTATGTGTCTTTTTTTGTGTACTCATATTGTTAAAAAGGTGATCTTGATATCGGGCATAGGGTCCCTAACCCAGAACCTGTCGGAGTATTTAGACTTCTACCTACAGAAATATGCCATCAGAGGGAGATCATACCTCAAAGACACCACTCAGGTTATAAATCTCCTTAAAGACGTAATTTGGCAGGAAGACTTCACATTAGCCACTTGCGACGTGAAGTCGTTGTACACATGCATTCAACACACAGATGGTCTCAAAGCAGTAGAAAATGCCATCAGTCAGGACACTAACATCCCAGAAGAACAGCGTAGCTTCATTATCGATAGCATTAATTTCATCCTAACGCATAATGTTTTTTGGTTCAATGGCCTGTTCTACCTCCAGATGTGCGGAACTGCGATGGGGACCAGGTTTGCGCCCAGTTACGCGAATATCTTTCTAGCGGACTGGGAAGAATCCAATATTTGGTCTAACAACCTCTTCAGCGCAAACCTGGTCTCATGGCATCGCTATATAGATGACGTACTGTTTATATGGAAGGGGGACGAACAAGGACTGAGAGATTTCATCACACACATTAATCAAAACAATATCAACTTAGAGTTCACATCAGAGCATAGCAAGGAAAATATCAACTTCCTGGACCTCAACATATACATAGAAAATTCAGTAATAAAGACGAAAACATTCTTCAAACCAACGGATGCCAATAATTTCTTAATGCCGAGCAGCTGCCACCACCCAAAGTGGTTAGACAACATACCGTTTGGTCAGTTTCGGAGAGTCCGAAGAAATTGCACTGATGATAGCACCTTCAGGGATCAAGCCGACATTTTGAAAGGCAGATTTCTCGAAAGAGGCTACCCTCAAGAACTCATAGAATCAGCAGTAGCCAAAACTAATATATTACCACGTAGCGACATGCTGATCTCTAAAGCGAAACAGGGCAATACACATTTTCAAACTCCATTTATTAGCACATATAATGCAGATGCCATGAAAATTCAAAAAATAATAAAAAAACACTGGCATGTGGTATTACAAGACCCTGTCCTCAAAGACAATGTCCCCAATGTCCCAAAAATCATATTTAGAAAGGCGCCATGTATTAAACTCCAATTAGCACCCAGCGTCTTCAAGAAAGAGGAATTAAAAATTCAAACCTGGTTACCCCCAGTAAAAGGTTTCCACAGCTGCTTCAATTGCAAAGCATGCAAACAAGCAGCTAAGGGAAACAAACTAGAATTCATGTCGAACGCTACAAAAGAAACTTTTAAGATAAATCAACATTTAGACTGCCGCACAGATCACATTGTTTATTTATTGTCCTGCCCCTGTGGACTCCAGTACGTGGGCCGCACTTCAAGACCTTTGCGAGTCCGCGTACTGGAACACATGGGAAATATAAAAAGGCAGCTAATGACACATAGCGTGTCCAAGCACTTTAGCGTATTCCACGAAGGTAACCCAAACCTTCTGACGTATAAGGGAATAGAGAGGGTTGACGTCAATTGGAGAGGTGGGGATCGCCTGCGTAAGCTTTGCCAACGAGAAACCTTCTGGATATACAAATTAAAGACACTAATACCCAGAGGACTCAACATAGACATAGATCTGGGGGCATTTATGTGAGCACCCAGGCTACGGCCCGCATACTCCATCCATTGGACAACATCTATGCTTAATCCATGGCAATCACTAATCTACCCTTTTTTCCTCCAACAAACAGATATATTCACTCAAGACTTTGAAATTCCATCTGCTTTTTAGGATTGGACTGCATTAACCACGACCGCCTTTTAAAATGCAGAACCTCATTTTTTAAAACGCAGAACCCCATTTTTAATATTTTTCATCTTATAGAATACCCCTTTTTAAATCTTTTTTGCTCCGATCTATTGAAGGTAGAGACCCTTCTCCAGTTTCATTTTTAGATATTGTTTGTTGTTTTTATATCTACATTAGCTTGCTTCAGGTATCATCAATTCTACCTACCTTATTCAGCAGTGCGTTTTAAACTTGGATAGCACACACTTAGAACATGGTATTTCGCCTGTCATACTTACCCACATAGGATTTCAATTTAGCATGTCACTTACTATTACTAGTTGAATATCATCATTTGATTATCCCTATTAACACTATTTTCACCAATTTTGAATAGGTATTTAAAATAATCTCACATAAGTAACCCTAATCACTTTGCACTTTAAACATTTAAATTACCCACTTTTAGTAAAAGAATATTATATATTTTATATATTTTTTTATATACACTTCTTTTTGATGCAACTTATATTAAGATATACATTATTCACAAACTACCTCCATCAATTTACAACAGACCAATTAATCTAATTTAATTAAATTATGCCTAAACACCTTGCACTTCAAATATTAATCACCTTTTTATCAACAAAAGACCAGATTATATCTATCACTTTATCATGCAATTCACATTAGAATATACACTATTTATAAATTAATAAACCCAAGATTGAATTATATCTTTCATTTTTTGAGCAACAAAATTTAAAATATAAAATTTAAAATCAAGATCACCTTTTTAACAATATGAGTACACAAAAAAAGACACATAATTTATCACAAATACACATTTTTATTAAATTACACATTGAGAGACTTATGACACAGTATGGCAAAAATATCCTATGTAGCAGCAACCTTAGGTATACCCTTGACACCTTCCATGTCATTTTTATCCCTTTTGAGACTCCACGACATAAGGAGAACACCAAAAGACACTCAACAGAGCACACAATTATGCAGTATGCAGGGGACTGTGTGCGTAACTTTCCCTTCCTCATTTTTTCAATACCAAACCTTTTTTTCAAAACCAAACTTTATTGAGACATCCGCGGACACCACTAAGGATATGGGGCTGCCTTGCCTATGCCAGCAAGACACGCGACTCCTCAACAACGAAAAACTTTATTAGTGACTTGAATTCATCACACGCACGACACCAATAGAAGATGGGAAGCGCGCGCAACTCCACAAGATGGCGACATCACGTCGCATCAGAAAACGGGATGGAGACCACACCTAGGCCACGATTGGCCAAACCTGGCATAAAAGAAGCTGGGGATAGCAAGACCACCTACACAGAGCCTGAGGAAGTCCAGTACTTGGACGAAACGCGTTGCTCTTTACCTGGAACATTTTCAAGCACATTACAGAGGAGGCAGAGGTGCAGTTGCAGCTCTCCATCCGGACGCGGAAGAGAGAGACCCCCTACAACTATACACCGTACTGCCTACCCTTTGCATTCACCTTCCACAGAATCGTTTGTATTCTGAGTTTGTTTTATTTTTCATGTTTTATTAAAGTTAGTGTTTTTACCCCCCAGACATTAGTGTCTTTTATCTGTTAACCCCATCTTCACCATCAGTGACAACTGGAACAGAAGAGCAAGATACCGCTAGGAGTGTGTACTCACACTGGCCCGTGTGAGTATTGTGATATATTTACTACTAATACCCTTATACCCTACCCTTTCATCACCTGATATTGATTGGGCAACACCTTTAATTGAACAAGATACCAAGATAGGATCACACTCACACTAGTCTGTGTGAGTGCCAGATTATACTATATAGAATACAATTCTTGGTGGTATATAAACACACCATCCCCCCCCCTCATTGACGTGTATACAATTATATGTGTTAACCCTATCCTCCTTTCTGTTTATACGAGAGGAAATCCCCCTGAAGCGGCACTGTGAACCAACGAAGCAAGTGGCCCATACATCAAGAAGAAGAACCCGCATCGCAAGAAGAAAAGCCACATCAGAAGTACACGGGACTCCTAAAGAAACTCCGATGCGACTGGGCTTACACAAGGCCGTGTAAGTCTTATATACCTTTATTTTATTTTATTTTCACCTTCACACCAACACACATACACCCATGTGTGCCTATCCTCCTAATTAGACATTAGACACCTGAGCCACCACACCCGCTCAGGTTATAACTGCTTCACCTTAAAAAGAGCAATTATCAGTTCTATAACACTGCCTGTTTCCAACTATTGTGCTCCCCCATCCTTTTTGTATTCATTACCTATAAGGGTCCTGGATAGATCCTGCTGGGGTTCCGAGTCACAAGAGGATACCACTCGAAAACCATTTACAGGCAGTACACTACTCTTTTCATACTTTTGCACATTAGATATAATAAACAGAGAAAGCGCCCGGGTACCTTCTCAAACAACCTCATGAGATGGTACCTCACCCCACTGAAATTATCTAAATACATGCCGGGATCCTCCCCACTGTGCCCCAAGCAGTGCGGCGGATCAGCAGATTTGTTACACATGCTGTGGTCTTGCCTAAAAATATCCCCGATATGAGATGAAATCAGAAATTGGATCCAGAGGGTTTTTGACCTCACTATTCCGCCTGACCCGTGGCTGTTCCTGCTAAACAGACCGCCTATCAAAAGCAAGTTCCAAGCTAATAGCACATTTTGCACTCGCAATGAGATGCGAGATCGCAGCACTGTGGAAACGCCCCGATATACCAAACATCCCAAAAATTCGAAATCACATTTGGTTCATCTGCCAGATGGAAAAGTTAACCAGTTTAGTTAACGACACTGGCGACAATTTTCTAAAAGTCTGGACGCCATGGCTGGCACAGACAGATATCCCGGGGATTGAGTGTACCACAATTTGGCATTAATATCAACAAATGCGTTCTCCTTTGGTGGGGACAGTATAGACAAACAAACACGTAACAGCCGGACAGGAACTATAGCCCCTAATACCCTTAAGGCCAGCCCGAAGACCGGGTCTCCTTCTCTTTCTTCCCTCCAGTTTCCTCCCCCCCCCCACCCTCCCACCTCCCTTCCCTCCGTGGGTTTTTTTTTTTTATTATTATTATTATGATTTGACCCTGGTTATTACTTTTATTATTTTTCTTACTATATGATTTACTTATACGCCGTATGGCCGAGTAGGGACCGAAAAGCTATACGATTCTGTCATCTCCACCACTATGTACGAACGATCTATAATGGTATATGTATATCCAGTGTACACATGCTGTCATTCTAAACTCATATATTGTATTGTATATTGTGTATGCCTTTTCCAAATAAAATACAAGTTATAAAAATAAAAAAAAAGAGAGTCCTTAACAGTATGAGCATCAATATTGGGCAAACAAAGTGTAAAAACAGAAGTCTATAACTTCATAAAATAACTTAATTGATGGATGTGCCCTTACAAGATAAATAAGGTATAACAGCTTATCTGGCAGTGAAAGCAGAGTCTCCAGAGGCATCTCTTGGGTAGATTCACAGTCCTGCTGGAAACTCCGCCCAGCTTGCGAGTGACAATGAATGTGGTAACATCACTGCTCGATACACTCCTGTTTAGCCCAGCGCTTAGCAACTTCATCAGGAGTTGTACATTGTTGTTTAGAGGGCTGTATATATAGAGAGATTCATTGTTATGGAAACCATGTAGTTTGCTATAATTGGCTAATGCAAGAAATGTATCCTTTCAATAGTGTGTTCTATATGCCAAAACACCAAGAAATATACAGTTAGGTCCGGAAATAATTGGACACTGACACAATTTTCATAATTTGGGCTCTGTACACCACCACAATGTATTTGAAATGAAACAACCGAGATGCAATAGAAGTGCAGACTTTCAGCTTTAATTCATGGGGTTGATCAAAAATATCGTATGAAACGTTTAGGAATTGCAACGATTTTCATACACAGTCCCCTTATTTCAGGGCTCAAATGTAATTGGACAAATTAACACAATCATAAATAAAATGTTCATTTTTAAAACTTTGTCGAGAATCCTTTGCAGGCAATTACTGCTTGAAGTCTGGAACGCATGGACATCACCAAACGCTAGGTTTCCTCCTTTGTGATGCTTTGCCAGGCCTTTAATGCAGCTGTCTTCAGTTGCTGTTTGTTTGTGGGTCTTTCTGACTTAAGTTTTGTCTTCAGCAAGTGAAATGCATGATCGATCGGGTTGAGATCAGATGATTGACTCGGCCATTGCAGAATATTTCACTTCTTTGCCTTAAAAAACTCCTGGGTTGCTTTTGCAGTATGTTTTGGGTCATTGTCCATCTGTAAAGTGAAGCGCCGTCCAATCAACTTCGCTGAATTTGGCTGAATCTGAGCAGACAATATATCCCTATAAACTTCAGAATTCATCCGGCTGCTTCTGTCTTCTGTCACATCATCAATAAACACTAGTGACCCAGTGCCATTGTAAGCCATTCATGCCCATGCCATCACACTGCCTCCACCGTGTTTTACAGATGATGTGGTATGCTTCGGATCATGAGCCGTTCCAAGCCTTCTCCATACTGTACTTTTTTCTTCCCATCATTCTGGTACAAGTTGATCTTGGTTTCATCTGTCCAAAGAATGCTGTTCCAGAACTGGGCTGGCTTTTTTAGATATTGTTTAGCAAAGTCTAATCTGGCCTTTCTATTCTTGTGGCTTATGAATGGTTTGCACCCTGTGGTGAACCCTCTGTATTTGCTCTCGTGAAGTCTTCTCTTTATGGTAGACTTGGATAATGATATGCCTACCTCCTGGAGAGTGTTCTTCACTTGGCTGGATGTTGTGAACTGGTTTTTCTTTACCATGGAAGGATCCTACGATCATCCACCCCTGTTGTCTTCCGTGGATGTCCAGTCCTTTTTGTGTTGCAGAGCTTACCAGTGCGTTCATTTTTTCTCACAATGTACCAAACTGTTGATTTGGCCACTCCTAATGTTTCTGCTATCTCTCTGATGGATTTTCTTTTTTTTGCAGCCTAAGGATGCCCTGTTTCACTTGCATTGAGAGCTCTTTTGACCGCATGTTGTGGGTTCACAGCAACAGCTTCCAAATGTGAATGCCACACCTGGAATCAACTCCAGACCTTTTACCTGCTTAGTTGAGGATGAAATAACGAAGGAATAGCCCACACCTGTCCATGAAACAGCTTTTGAGACAATTGTCCAATTACTTTTGGTTCCTTGAAAAAGAGGGGTCTACATATTAAAGAGATGTAATTCCTAAACCCTTCCTCCAATTTGGATGTGAATACCCTCAAATTAAATCTGATAGACTGCACTTTAACCCCATATTCATTATTTAACTGTAACTTGAAATTATTTTGGTACACAGCCAAAATAACAAAACTTTTATCAGTGTCCAATTATTTCCGGACCTAACTGTACTTAGGTGTTCCAATATAATGGTTTACAGTGTTAAATATAATCATAAAGAGCACAGTTGATGTGAACACAGATGAAAGTACATTATACATATGGAGACAATGCTGATATATTGAATAAAAAGATTATAGTGAGTGAATATCTATTACCAATTAATTTCAAATATCAATCATTGTCTTAAAAGTAATTGTGTCATTCAAAATAGATATCAAAGAACTTGATGACATATGGATCACCTAGGAGATAAGTGTGTGATATCTCATATAGTGGTAAAAGATGTGAAAATTCTATAGACAATAAATACCAATAATATATTTAATCTATATCACAAATAAATATTGCATTTCCATATAGAATAGATATCAACACTTGTACAGGAGAATGAATAACATTACAATAACTGAAGAACGATGAATGGAATATATACACAATCTGGTGATTGAATATATAGAATACTTTAAGGATAAAAGCTCAATATAAATAATCACAAAAATTAGTTACTGGCTGAAACCTTATTCAGTAAGTTGTTAACATTAGATGTTTAAAAAAATGAATGATATATATATATATATATATATATATATATATATATATATATATATATATATTATTATATATAAAATAAAAATTGTTGCAGTGTGAAAAATACTTACAAATATATAGTACTCAATGAGTTCATGAAATAACACATGGATATAAGCTGAATAAAATAATGATGTATAAAAAAAATGTAGTGGCATTAGGTTATTGAAATAGATTGTATACAAAATACAGAAAGAATATATGAAATTCTAAATCAGATGTGAAATGCACCTAAAGGGTCTCCACAGATCTGTGTGTTAACACAATAGATAGGAAATGGGTTATGGAAAAGTACTAACATCTACTGTCTCATTTAAACCTTCTGGGCATAAAGTGTTCATATCGAAAATCCATTTTGATTCTTGTTTACATAGTATGGAAAATCTGTCTCCCCCTAGGATGTCATTGGAAATATGTTCTAAACCTTTTATAGTATAGTTAGTTGAGAATTGGTGCTCAAAAACCAACTATATACTCTACAGGCATACCCCGGTTTAAGGACACTCACTTTAAGTACACTCGCGAGTAAGGACATATTACCCATTAGGCAAATGACAGCTGACACATGAGCCTGTCAGCACGTCCTGAACAGCAATACCGGCTCCCAACCTGTACCGACGCTATGTGCAAGCGGGGAGACTATAGAGCCTTATAAAGCGTTATTTACATCAGTTATGCACGTATATGATAATTGCAGTACAGTACATGCATCGACAAGTGTGAAAAAGGTAGTGCTTCACTATAAGTACATTTTCGCTTTACATACATGCTCTGGTCCCTTTGTATACGTTAATGCAGGGTACGCCTGTATACGTATGTATAATCCATGAGTGTCCGGAGTGCTATAATGAAATCGCAAAAAGCAGTCCATAGATATGAGGCCAGGAGAGATAAAGGCCTAATGGTGTCCACTTAACAACCACACTAATTGGCCACAGTACTTTCCTCCATAAGTCATAATATAATAAGTATCCAGCAAAAGGTAATGTAAAGAAGGGCTATAGCCCATTACCTGCCAGCATTCTGCTAGGGTAGTCCAAACACTCCATGGCGTGCAGTCCATTGTAGGATATTCAGCAAACGATGTGGTAAAGCAGGAGCACAACCGAAGTCAATAGGTAGAATCTTTATTGTGATTTTTAAAAAATGTTTCGGAACTCTGTGTTAAAAGTCCATTTGTGATATTTATTCTGCGCTTGATGAACCTGACTGCTTGCTTTAAGTAGGAGCTCTAGAGGGAATACATTGATTTAAAACAGAATGTAAATTAATTTAAATTTAAACCTAATAATTTACATATGAATCTGTGAAGATGTATGTAATTGTTGTTGTTAATGTAATTAAATATGTTAATAACAATTGTTCTTGTTCTTTTATTATTGTAGCTAAACCATGGCCTTTATGATTTTTGGTTCTCCTCTATGAGAGCATGTTAAATGTTATAACAATGTCACATGAACATCCCACATCATATATACTGTATGCCCTGTACAATGGGACATGCTTATTTCATGCAACACCAAAATAAACCCATCAAATAGAGAAATGAGGGAGATTCACTAAGGTCTGATATGGGCTATTAAATGCCATTGAAGCTTAAAAAATTGCGGCCAATGAGCATTCCCTAGGATATATATATATATATATATATATATATATATATATATATATATATTGTCTCTTTATGTCTACATATATAGATTATAAAACCGAACAGACCATGACTGACCTTGTAAAAATATTGTTTACAAAATTAAATAAACAATTCTCTGTTTTGCTTACTGGCACTGACATGTGAAGTGTCTCTCGTTTGCCAAAATGACCCAGCTGGAGCAGCCTTATCACCTGGTTTGGCTTAATAAATGCCAGAGGTGGTCAGAGGGATGGCTGAGGATGTGGCTTGTGGCACAAGAAAAGTTGGTGCTGATTAAAGTTTCAGTATGACAATGTGCTTGTCTTTCTGCTGTTTAAGATACATGATAGTCTGAGGGATGGGCTCCAGAACAAGAGTACAGTTTATCTTGTACTACCTTTGGTTTCACCCAGCCTTTTCCTTTTCTTCCTGTTTGACCATGGGCTCCATGAGCTGGTGCGGCAGAAATACGTTCTTGTGAGGGCCCTGTGGTTAGAGAACATTACAAGAAGACATATTTCACATACATAAGTCACATTATACATTTTCAATTACATGTAGTTATACATATAGGGTGTGCCTGAAATTGCTATAATCTTGAAATCTCTAAAGTATATAAAAGAAGAATTATCCCAGGTTCTTTCACTACAGAGTATTCCCATGTGCTACCATTAATGTTTGCATTTATCATGATGCTATGTACTATTGTTACATTTATACACAATGTTTGCTTCATTTGGACTGGCAGAGGACCACACTCTTTATAGGTTAAGGAGTAGTTTTGCTCAGTTTGCAATAGTTTAAATCAGGGGTGCGCAAACTTTTTTCTTTGCACCTCCCTACCTGCTCTCTCTCTCCCCCTCTTACCTTCTCTTCGCCATTAGTGGCATCATTTGACGTCAGAATGACATGTGACATTGTGTTGCCATTTAACACCATGATATCGTTTGACGCCGCGTTGTCATGGTGACGCATCGCCAAAAGCCGCCGGAGAGCAGGTAAGAGGCAGTTGCAGAGGCCTCGCGCGCTCCCCCAGCATTTTATTTAAATGTTGGAAGAGCACGGGGCTTCTGTGTGTCGCACCCCCCCCCCCCCGTAGAAAATTTTCCGACCCCCAGTTTGCACACCCCTGGTTTAGATGGTGAATTAGGAAAAACCCTGCACTTCTTACTCATCCAGATATCTAAAAATAGTAAATAAAGTATCACTTCTGCTTTCATGTTATCTATCCTCTTCAGCCCACGTTTATTCTTATAACAGTACTGTAAACAGAGGTTGTAATTACCAAAAACATACACATTGACATACATGATGATATTTTCTCGCTTTAATTCCGGAAAGGTTAGGTGTGGGGGAAAAAAACAAAAACCTTTACTCTGTTTGGTAGCCACATTAATGTCTTGTATTTCTTCTTTTTCATCAAAACAAATTTTTACCATAGTTACTTTAATTTCTTGGCATATTTTCTTTCAAGGCTGCTCTGAGTCCTGCACACTTGACTAACTCGATCAGACTCTACTGTGTAAGAGCCAGAATGAAAGACAACCTCTCCTTGGAACAATAAATTTGAAGTTGCAGCATGAAGCCACTTTTAGCCCCATCCCAAAATCTCACATTCTTTTGCAAATGAGCAAACAGACATCTGAGCCAAAAAATCATGGAAGACTTTAGAAAAGACCAAGGGAGCAGCCACCTCCCTGTTGTTTTTTAATTATAAAGAGAAGGGACTGAGCTACCATAATGTAACCAAGCTTCACAAAGATCAGAAAGAAATGCAAGGAGAATAATATTCCAGTCAAACACACTTGGCACATGCCTAAGTCAATGTGACATGGGCTGCTTCTACTGCATATTGGCAGTGTACTAAACAGACACAATGGTATTAAGACAATTTTGGAGGCAATCTGGCGCAGATGGGTATTTTCATTCATTTACAAAGTTATTTTTTTTCTCTCCAATATTGCCCAGTGTATGGTTGGGGAATGCCAAGAAAATAAATGACATCATACATATGTTGAATTTGATGTTTGTTGTGATGCCTTTTAGCGGACCAAAATTACAGTTCTCATAGACTAAATTATAGCGTACAGAGCTTTCAAAACCTCATAGATTTCCTGTTCAACATATGAGGTTTTGAATGCTCTGCGCACTATAATTTTATCTATGAAGAACTGTAATTGTTGGTCCGCTAAAAAGCACTACAACCTACATCAAATCTGCTTTTCTCCATGACCAATATGTTTACTAGAACTTTGAACTACATCAAGCATATATTGTAATTGGTTGTAGCAAATTCTGCACCTCTGTTCAACATCTCCCTTTTTGTGCATCAATATCTCTGCCAGGTCTGAGCTAACATGAACACCCCTGGTTAATAATCTAAGTATGATGTAAGAAATTTGATTAACAAGCTTATTACATTTCATGTAGCCACAAGCAGACATAGTACAAAGCAAATCTATAAACTCTGGTTCTCTTGAGAAATGTTGCAATGTCTAGACATGGAGAACATTCTTCATTAGTTTTATTTCTTTTCAAGTTTAGATAGTTTTCTTATGATTTTACTTGAAGAAATTGTGTCTATTATTTCTTTTCAGCTATTATTGGATGAAAAAGACTATATATATATATATATATATATATATATATATATATATATATATATATATATATATATATATATATATATAATTGGTGACACACCCTTTTTACCTTTGGATTATATTAGCCAAAGCTGCACAAAAGTGTTAGTTTTATAATGAGAAATCAAATTCTTGAACCCCTGAGACACAACCTTGTATCACACTAACTCCCATGCAGTTTTAGTTAAATGTAACACTTCTTACAAGCTGTGCAATGTATAGTTAAAATCAAGGACAGAACATAGAACACAGACAGAGCCCAATGCTACTTGCAATGACACAGATATATGTATATATAAACTAAAAACATATGGACATTTAGTTTGATTCTTCGGCCAAAGTATCTTAAGCCTGCACACCAAACGTCAAGGTAGACCAAATCTGTGCAGGTCCTAACACTAATCAAATTCTTAATAACCTGTATAATACCAGGAAGAAAACTTTATAATAATGCTGTTGTGATTAGCTGCATAGTTCTTAGTTTGATTGAAGCTCTTATTTACCTGTATAATACCAGGAAAAGCACTCTGAATTAGATTTGTCACAACCAAAATGAATGATCCTTAACCATTTGGAAGCATAGTGGGATGAGGGTGAGCTTGAACCTGGGAAGGAGAAGCCACCCTCCCTTAATCAGCTGTGACCAGCTGGATAAGATTGCAAAACAGAGAAAACCAGTAAGCTCCTAATTTATATACCCCCAAAGTAACCACAATATATATATTTGCATATGAGTGTCAAAAACGGAGTGCTACTGGGCAGGGCAATATATAGTTATAATCAAGGGCAGAACAAAGAACACAGACAGAGCCCAGTGCTACTTCCAATGACACAGAGACACAGTAAAGTACCTATATATATATCTGTATATCTAAACTAAAAACATATGGTCATTTAGTTTGATTCTTTGGCCAAAGTATCTTAAGCCTGGACACCAAACGTCAAGGTACAGTATACCAAATTTGTGCAGGTCCTAGCACTAATTAAATTCTTAATAACCTGTATAATACCAGGAAGAAAACTTTATAATAAAGCTGTTGTGATTAGCTGCATAGTTCTTAGTTTGATTGAAGCTCTTATTTACCTGTATAATACCAGGAAAAGCACTCTGAATTAGATTTGTCGCAACCAAACTGCATGCATGGACGTGCATGTGTGGAAAATGAATGATCCTTAACCATTTGGAAGCATAGTGGGATGGGGGTGAGCTTGGAACCTGGGAAGGAGGAGCCACCCTCCCCTAATCAGCTGTGACCAGCTGGACAAGATTGCAAAACAGAGAAAACCAGTAAGCTCCTAATGTATATACCCCCAAAGTAACTACAATATATATATTTGCATATGAGTGTCAAAAACGGAGTGCTACTGGGCATGGCAATATATAGTTAAAATCAAGGACAGAACATAGAAAACAGAAAGAGCCCAATGCTACTTCCAATTACACAGATACTGTAAGGATCCACGCTGCGGGTATACCCGTGTCCAGTGCATCCTTATCTTTTTCCCAGGCCATTCAGGCTCCCCGGCGGCATTCCCTGCTCCTGGCTGCTGTCCCCGCACCTCCAGCCCACGCGCATCAGCCATACATGCGCGCGCGCACCCAAGCCGCCATTAGTTGGTGCCGGGCGCCTCATTCCGCCTCCTTTGACGCGGCACACATTCCTTGCGTGTCTCCGTTCCGGTGCCGTCAGCTCCGCCTCCCCGCTTCTTCTTCCTTACCTGACCCTTCCCCTGTCTGTCCCTCTGCTCCTCCCCTTCTTCTGTCTGCTCCTGGATCCTCCGGTGCGCCTTCCCCATTCTCCGCCTCCTCGAACGTCACGCACATGCCCTACACGCCCCTTCCCCATCAGCCTTGCCTCCCAGGTTCTCCTTCCCTTTCTGTCCCTTCCCTTGTCCGTGCCTCCGCTCCTCCCTTTACTCTGACCACTCCCTTTGCCTCTAGCAATTCTCCTCTTTCTGGGTCTTACCTAGCTTACTCCTCTGTTCCTCCCCTCACTCCCATTGGTCCCAAACTTTCACACTCTGCTCTCCTATTAGGTCCTTCTTCGGGCCGCTCCTCCGTCACTCCCCTTTCTCTGATTGGTCCCAGCTCCCTATAAAATCCCCCTTCACCATTTTCTCTTTGCTCTGCATAGCTTCTGTACCTTGGTGCTGTCTGCTGTTGCCTGGCCTCTCTTGTCTTTTCAGTGCTTGCACCTGTCCCTGGAAATTCTGCTGACCTCCCTAGATTTGACCTTTTTCTTTGGACTCTACTACGCTGCTCTCTGGAACCCTTTGGACCTCGCTTTGGACTTTATACGCTGCTGACTTCTACAACCCTTGGACACGGCACACGGACAATCTACTACGCTGCTCTCTCCAATCCACGACCCAGGCTTATGGACAATCGATTACGCTGCCCTCTCAAACCCACGACCCTTGACATACGAACTTAACCCTTCTACGCCGGAGCTGTCAAGTACGGTATCATTTAACATTCTTGTTACCCGAACCACCTACGCTACTTCCACACTCCGGCCGTGCCCCGGTTTGCTTCTAGGTTTGTGGTTTTACCCTTTCCACCTCAGTCCCGGGGT
The DNA here is from genome assembly GCF_040206685.1 of Ascaphus truei. NCBI lineage: Eukaryota > Metazoa > Chordata > Amphibia > Anura > Ascaphidae > Ascaphus > Ascaphus truei. The sequence goes on from NC_134486.1 coordinate 143,070,333, forward strand.
CTCGTCTGGCTTGTGGGCAGGCCGAGCGTTACATATGCACAGTAAAGTACCTATATATATGTACAGTGTTCGACAATCCTATACATTTACACGCCCGGGGCGGGTGGATTTAACCCCCGGGCGAGTAAATATTGGCCCAAGCAGCACACGTGTTCGTTTGTTTAAATTCCCCCCTGCTGGCGCTGAAAATGTTCCCGCGCGGGGCAGGGGATTGCAGTGCGGGTGTTCCCCCTTCTCTCCCTGTCCCCGCGTCCTGCGCGGGGCAGGGGATTGCAGTTCGGGTGTTCCCCCTTCTCTCCCTGTCCCCGCGTCCCGCCCGGGGCAGGGGATTGCAGTGCGGGTGTTCCCCCTTCTCTCCCTGTCCCCGCGTCCCGCGCGGGGCAGGGGATTGCAGTGCGGGTGTTCCCCCTTCTCTCCCTGTCCCCGCGTCCCGCGCAGGGCAGGGGATTGCAGTGCGGGTGTTCCCCCTTCTCTCCCTGTCCGCGCGTCCCGCGCGGGGCAGGGGATTGCAGTGCGGGTGTTCCCCCTTCTCTCCCTGTCCCTGCATCTCCGGGCTGGAGATGGTCACGGGGGGGGGTTGGGGTGGGGATTACGAGCGTGGCAGTGGTGGTGCTCGGTCCTGCTGCCTTACCTCTTCTTCCCCCTGTCGTGTATGTGTGTGTGTGTATATGCATGGGTGTGTGTGTGTGTGTGTGTGTGTGTGTGTGTGTGTGTGTGTGTGTGTGTGTGTGTATGCATGGGTGTGTGTATATATGTGTGGGAGTGTGTGTATATATGTGTGGGAGTGTGTGTATATATGGGTGTGGGAGTGTGTGTGTATATATGTGGGAGTGTGTGTGTATATATGTGGGAGTGTGTGTATATATGTGGGAGTGTGTGTATATATGTGGGAGTGTGTGTATATATGTGTGGGAGTGTGTGTACATATGTGTGGGAGTGTGTGTATATATGTGTGGGAGTGTGTGTATATATGTGTGGGAGTGTGTGTGTGTATATATATGGGAGAATGTGTATGTGTGTGACACCAGAGGTATCCCCCCCCCAATCAGTCACCTGCCCCGGTCAGTCACCTCTGCCCCGGTCAGTCAGTCACCCCTGTCCCGGTCAGTCAGTCACCCCTGTCCCGGTCAGTCAGTCACCCTTGTCCCGGTCAGTCAGTCACACCTGTCCTGGTCAGTCAGTCACCCCTGCCACCGTCTCTCTGGTCTCCCCCCGTCTCCCCTCTCTCTGGTCTCCCCCCTCCCCCCTCTCTCTGGTCTCCCCCGTCTCCCCTCTCTCTGGTCTCCCCCTCTCCCCTCTCTCTGGTCTCCCCCCTCTCCCCTCTCTCTGGTCTCCCCTGTCTCCCCTCTCTCTGGTCTCCCCCGTCTCCCCTCTCTCTGGTCTCCCCCGTCTCCCCTCTCTCTGGTCTCCCCCCTCTCTATGGTCTCCCCCCTCTCTCTGGTCTCCCCCGTCTCCCCTCTCTCTTTCTCTCCTCCCTCTGTCTCCTTCTCTCTCCTGTCTCTTTTTCTCTCTCCCTCCTCTGTCTCTTTTTCTCTCTCCCTCCTCTGTCTCTTTTTTCTCTCTCTCTCCTCTCTCTTTCTTCTCTCTCCTCTCTCTCTCCTCTCTTTCTTCTCTCTCTCTTCTCTCTCTCTTCTCTCTCTCTTCTCTCTCTCTCTCTCTCTCTCTTCCTCTCTTCACCTCTTCCCCTCTTCCCCTCTTCCCCTCTTCCCCTCTTCCCCTCTCTTCCCCTCTCTTCCCCTCTCTTCCTCTTTCTCTCTCTTCCCCTCTCTTCCTCTCTCAACCTCTCTTCCCCTCTCTCCCTTTCTCTCCCTCTCTCATCCTCTTCCTATCTCTCCCTCTCTCTTCCTCTCTTCATCTCTCTCCCTCTCTTCCTCTCTCCCCCTCTCTTCCCCTCTCTTCCTCTTTCTCCTTCTCTTCCTCTCTCTCCCTCTCTTCCTCTCTCTCCCTCTCTTCCCCTCTCTCTTCCTCTCTTCCTCTCTCTCCCTTTCTTCCCCTCTCTCTTCCTCTCCCTCCCTCTCTTCCTCTCCATCCCTCTCTTCCTCTCTCTCCCTATCTTCCTCTCTTCCTCTCTCTCCCTCTCTCTCTCTCTTCCCCTCTCTCTCTCTCTCTCTCTCTCTCTCTTCCCCTCTCTTCCTCTCTCTATTCCCCTCTCTTCCTCTCTCTTCCTCTCCCTCCCTCTCTTCCTCTCTCCCCTCTCTGTATCTGGATATCTTATTTACCCTATATATCTTAACTGTCCTATACTACACCAAAATAACTTATACTGCTTTCTTCCAGATCTGACTCAAGCTTCACACGGAAGACATCGGAATCCCCCCTAACCCAGAAGACAGGTAGGGAATGAGGGTACCTGGACATTGAGGGACTGCGGATCAGGTAAGATCCCAGGCGGGATTGCTGCTTTAGATATTGTGAAGCGGGGACGTCACACACACACACACAGACACACAGACACACACACATAACAAGGACTAATTGTAGTATAATGTAATAAATACATTTGCCAAAAACGAATGTTCTGACTAGGAATTTATTAAATGTATTTTATTTATATATTTTATTTTAAAGCGGGGTTGGGGGCGGGACTAGGGGCGGGGTTGGGGGCGGGACTAGGGGCGGGGTTGGGGGCGGGACTAGGTGGCGAGTAGGTTTTTTGGTTGGGCGAGTAGATTTTTGGGTGATTTGTCGAACACTGTATATGTATATCTAAACTAAAAACATATGGTCATTTAGTTTGATTCTTTGGCCAAAGTATCTTAAGCCTGCATACCAAACGTGAAGGTAGACCAAATCTGTGCAGGTCGTAACACTAATCAAATTCTTAATAACCTGTATAATACCAGGAAGAAAACTTTATAATAAAGCTGTTGTGATTAGCTGCATAGTTCTTAGTTTGATTGAAGCTCTTACACTGGCGACACACTTTATTCGAGCTCGGCTAGTCCCACGAATTCGGGTATACTCGGGTGTATTGAGGTTTGTGACTGTTTTCTGCCCGAGTGCATTGCGTTATTTTCCAGGCAGGGATTGAAGCATTTTATTCCCGCTGGCTGCAATACTGCACAGTATATATATATATACTGCATTACAATTCATGAATTTATGCCATCTGGTAGACACGCGAAGCATTGCAGCCTATTAAATCCTAATCATTATCATTTAACAGATCAGCCGCCCGTCAGCCAGGCATGAACCATGGCTGGGAAGGCAAACGCAACGGGGCTTGTCAGAGGTGAGGAGTGGCGCATTCCAGGTATCTGCCAGGTACAAACTGGGTATTTGCTCGAATAAAGTGTGTCGCAGAAGTATTTACCTGTATAATACCAGGAAAAGCACTGCGTGTGTGAAAAATGAATGATCCTTAACCATTTGGAAGCATAGTGGGATGGGGGTGAGCTTGGAACCTGGGAAGGAGGAGCCACCCTCCCCTAATCAGCTGTGACCAGCTGGACAAGATTGCAAAACAGAGAAAACCAGTAAGCTCCTAATGTATATACCCCCAAAGTAACCACAATATATATATTTGCATATGAGTTACAAAAACGGAGTGCTACTGGGCATGGCAATATATAGTTAAAATCAAGGACAGAACATAGAACACAGAAAGAGCCCAATGCTACTTCCAATTACACAGATACTGTAAGGATCCACGCTGCGGGTATACCCGCGTCCAGTGCATCCTTATCTTTTTCCCGGGCCATTCAGGCTCCCCGGCGGCATTCCCCGCTCCTGGCTGCTGTCCCCGCACCTCCAGCCCACGCGCATCAGCCCTACAGGCGCGCGCGCATCCAAGCCGCCATTAGTTGGCGCCGGGCGCCTCATTCCGCCTCCGCTGACGCGGCACACGTTCCTTGCGTGTCTCCGTTCCCGTGCCGTCAGCTCCGCCTCCCCGCTTCTTCTTCCTTACCTGACCCTTCCCCTGTCTGTCCCTCTGCTCCTCCCCTTCTTCTGTCTGCTCCTGGAACCTCCGGTGCGCCTTCCCCATTCTCCGTCTCCTCGAACGTCACGCACATGCCCTGCACGCCCCTTCCCCATCAGCCTTGCCTCCCAGGTTCTCCTTCCCTTTCTGTCCCTTCCCTTGTCTGTGCCTCCACTCCTCCCCTTACTCTGACCACTCCCTTTGCCTCTAGCAATTCTCCTCTTTCTGGGTCTTACCTAGCTCACTCCTCTGTTCCTCCCCTCACTCCCATTGGTCCCAAACTTTCACACTCTGCTCTCCTATTAGGTCCTTCTTCGGGCCGCTCCTCCGTCACTCCCCTTTCTCTGATTGGTCCCAGCTCCCTATAAAATCCCCCTTCACCATTTCCACTTTGCTCTGCATAGCTTCTGTACCTTGGTGCTGTCTGCTGTTGCCTGGCCTCTCTTGTCTTTTCAGTGCTTGCACCTGTCCCTGGAAATTCTGCTGACCTCCCTGGATTTGCAGCAAAAGATGAGAAATAAATCTCCATATGGTGCTTCTAATTCCCAGAATGGTACAATGAAGGCAATATAGCCCAGGTGTCAAGGGTTTAGTCAAATCAATGAAAAAATGTATACATGTGACAGGGTATATAGCTCACCAAATAAAGCCTGATATGGTCAGAGAACATATAGCCACCCTCAAAATGAAATCACAAAAAAGCCCATATATAAAAGGACTCCCAGTGTAATCACTATGGAGAGGGATGGTATCCTGAACCAAAGGCTGGAGCCATGCAAATACCCTATAGTCACAGTCACAATGTAAAGAATATAAATAGATGACTCACATGATAGACCCCGTATGCTCCATGTACGCGTGCATCCGTCCGTTATGTAGATCAAGTATGCATGGAGAGATGGTGGAGCACTGCTGAAAAAAGTAGGGCTGGATGCTGATTAATGAAAATTAAAAATGCTTTAATAGAGATGCATGGTAGCAAAAGACCATGGATTTGACCTTTTTCTTTGGACTCTACTACGCTGCTCTCTGGAATCCTTTGGACCTCGCTTTGGACTTTATACGCTACTGACTTCTACAACCCTTGGACACGGCACACGGACAATCTACTATGCTGCTCTCTCCACTCCACGACCCAGGCTTATGGACAATCGATTACGCTGCCCTCTCAAACCCACGACCCTTGACATACGAACTTAACCCTTCTACGCCAGAGCTGTCAAGTACGGTATCATTTAACATTCTTGTTACCAGAACCACCTACGCTACTTCCACACTCCGGCCGTGCCCCGGTTTGCTGCTAGGTGTGTGGTTTTACCCTTTCCACCTCAGTCCCGGGGTCTGGTCTGGCTTGTGGGCAGGCCGAGCGTTACAGATACACAGTAAAGTACCTATATATATGTATATCTAAACTAAAAACATATGGTCATTTAGTTTGATCCTTTTGCCAAAGTATCTTAAGCCTGCATAACAAACCTGAAGGTAGACCAAATCTGTGCAGGTCCTAACACTAATTAAATTCTTAATAACCTGTATAATACCAGGAATAAAACTTTATAATAAAGCTGTTGTGATTAGCTGCATAGTTCTTAGTTTGATTGAAGCTCTTATTTACCTGTATAATACCAGGAAAAGCACTCTGAATTAGATTTGTCGCAACCAAACTGCATGCATGGACCTGCGTGTGTGAAAAATGAATGATCCTTAACCATTTGGAAGCATAGTGGGATGGGGGTGAGCTTGGTACCTGGGAAGGAGGAGCCACCCTCCCCTAATCAGCTGTGCCCAGCTGGATAAGATTGCAAAACAGAGAAAACCAGTAAGCTCCTCATTTATATACCCCCAAAGTAACCACAATATATATATATTTGCATATGAGTGTAAAAAACGGAGTGCTACTGGGCATGGCAATATATAGTTAAAATCAAGGACAGAACATAGAACACAGACAGAGCCCAATGCTACTTCCAATGACACAGATACACAGTACAGTACCTATATATATGTATATCTAAACTAAAAACATATGGTCATTTAGTTTGATTCTTTGGCCAAAGTATCTTAAGCCTGCACACCAAACATCAAGGTAGACCAAATCTGTGCAGGTCCTAACACTAATCAAATTCTTAATAACCTGTATAATACCAGGAAGAAAACTTTATAATAAAGCTGTTATTATACAGGTTATTAAGAATTTGATTAGTGTTAGGACCTGCACAGATTTGGTCTACCTTGAAGTTTGGTGTGCAGTCTTAAGATACTTTGGCCAAAGAATCAAACTAAATGACCATATGTTTTTAGTTTAGATATACATGTATATATAGGTACTTTACTGTGTATCTGTGTCATTGGAAGTAGCATTGGGCTCTGTCTGTGTTCTATGTTCTGTCCTTGATTTTAACTATATATTGCCATGCCCAGTAGCACTCCGTTTCTGACACTCATATGCAAATATATAGTTACATAGTTACATAGTAGATGAGGTTGAAAAAAGACTTCCGTCCATCAAGTTCAACCTACTGTATGCTAAATTTAGACAACATATACTTTATCCTATATCTATACTTATTGATCCAGAGGAAGGCAAACAAAAAACCTCATTAAGGGGAAACATTAATTCCTTCCTGACTCCAAGAAATGGCAATTGGATTAATCCCTGGATCAACATCCTTCCCATGTATACTTATTTGGTATATCCCTGTATACCTTTCCCATCTAAAAAGATGTCCAACCTTTTTAAGAACAAATCTACTGTATCTGCCATCACAGTCTCCACGGGTAATAAATTCCACATTTTAGCTGCCCTTACTGTAAAGAACCATTTCCTTTGTTGCTGGTGAAATTTCCATTCCTTCAAACTTAAGGGATGGCCCGAGTCCTTTGTACTGCCTGTGGGATGAATAGTTCTTTTGAAAGCTCCTTGTATTGTCCCTGAATATATTTGTATATAGTTATCATATCCCCTCTTAGACGCCTCTTTTCTAATGTAAATAAATCTAATTTAGCTAGCCTCTCCTCATAAGTTAGAATGTCCATCCCCTTTATTAATTTGGTGGCTCTTCTCTGCACTCTCTCTAGTTCCATAATGTCTTTTCTTAGGATTGGTGCCCAAAATTGTACTCCATATTCAAGGTGTGGTCTTACTAATGCTTTGTAAAGGGGCATAATTATGTTTACTTCCCTTCCATCCATTGCCCATTTGATGCAAGATAAGATCCTGTTTGCCTTTGCAGCTACTGCATGACATTGGGCACTATTGCTAAGCCTGCTGTCTACAAGCACTCCTAAATCCTTCTCCATCAAAGATTCCCCCAATATATCTCCATTTAATTTGTAAGTCGCCTTTTTATTCTTGTATCCCAAATGCATAACCTTACATTTATCTGTATTAAACCTCATCTGCCATTTACCTGCCCACGTTTCCAGTCTCTCCAAGTCCTTCTGAAGAGAAAAGAAGATGTGCTGTGTATCTGGGGGGGAAGTGACGAGGATTTACTTAAATTCCAAGAGTACCTTAATCAAAATAAACTAAATTTAAAATTTACCTTTAGTAATAGTCCCCAAACCATAGATTTCTTAGATCTAACTCTATATATAGAAGAAGGGTCCATCGAGACAAAAACCTTCTATAAAAAGGTGGATGCCAACACTTACCTGTTGGCATCAAGTCATCATAATCCAAGATGGATAAACAATATACCCAAGGGTCAATTTCTAAGAACAAAACAAAATTGTTCCAGAACTGAGATATTTGATATACAGGCAGAAGAACTAATGAACAAATTTATAGATAGGGAATACAATCATACTAAGGTAACAAGGGCATTGGAATCGGTAAAAAATATCCCAAGGGAAGATCTAATAGTAATGAATTCAAATAAAAAGAAATCTAAAGAAGGGGAGTTTATTCCATTCATCACCAAATATAATGCCATGGCCCCGAAAATTACCCAAATAATTAAAAAACATTGGGGCATCTTACAGGGAGACCAAACATTAAACACTATTTTACCAAAAATTCCCCAAATAGTGTTTAAAAGGGCAGATAATCTTAAACTACAACTCTCCCCAAGCTGTCCATTTGATGTGGCAAAGAAATCTAACACCACATGGCTTAGGGAACTTAATGGGTTCTTCACATGTGGGAAATGCATTGGCTGTAAATACAGTACCAAATGTAGGGAATTCAAATCCAATACAACAGGTGCTGTATTTCCAATCAAGTCCTTCATAAATTGTAAAAGCTCCTTTACGGTCTACCTGTTAGAATGCCCTTGTGGGCTACAATATGTAGGGCGAACAGGTAGACCATTAAAGAGACGCTTTGCGGAACACATCTACAATATTAAAAGGGGTCTCGAGACACATAGGGCCTCATGCAGAGAGCAGCGAATTTTAAAAATGGCGAATTTCATAAAAAGGAGCTTTTTTGGAGAGTTTTAATCTCCATATGCAGAAAAGTGCGAATTCTGCTATGTTTAACATGGATGCGTCTGGCGAGTTTAAATTGGCGAGATGCGCGCTTCGGAAACATGTAAAAACAAATTCGCGCCTTTTTTTTTCCCTTTGCAATGGCCGCGAGCGCCAGTTTTTTTTGGCGAGGCAAAACGGAGACAATCGCGCCATTTTATTGGCGCGAACAGCCGCTAGATGCCGTTCGCGCCTCTCTGCATACGGATATATTTTAAACTGGCGAGATTGCGGTTCTCGCCAGCCGCGAGGCGAGTTTTACAAATAGAAATGAAAAATTGGCGCGATTTTCGGAAATCTCCATTTTCTGCTGTTTTCTGCGCGATTATCTCCAAAAAATGGCGAATTTCGAAAATTCGCTGCTCTCTGCATAGGCCCCATAGTGTCTCGAATCACTTCAAAATAAAACATAACCAAAACCCCGAGGGATTGGTCTGCAAGGGTATAGATTGCCCCAAACAAAACTGGAGAGGGGGAGATAAAATCAATCTAATATCGCGGCGTGAAAGCTATTGGATATACACCCAAAAAACATTAACCCCAAAAGGTCTAAACATAGAGTTTGACCTGGCATCCTTTCTGAGAGATAGTTAATTGATATCAAATTGATAGTTGATCAATATCAAATACATAAACATAAAATCTGTCAGCCAGCATCATTAAATTCCTATGAGTCCTCTGCTCAATCTGTCCCATATACAGTACACTATATGGATACTATTTGAAGTTCCATTTTTTATATAAGCTCATTTTAAGTACACAATCAATTATCACTGTATTAATGGTCCCAGACATGAATGTTTATATATATATTTATTTTTATGCATCAGAATTATCAATTGTATTATTTGTTGTTTTTTTTTATACCATATGTAGTACTGTGTGTGAATTGTATTTTAGAAATGTTGTGTTACAGTCTTATTATAGCAAGTTTGTGATACAGTTATCATGTATGACAGGAGTTTGCAATGATAACATCAGTACTCCAGTCAATCAGCCCAATACCCCTCTGGGAATAAACATCCTATCAGGGCAAGTCTAGGGCCATTTAGTTGTGCTTGAGTAGCACCCAACAACATCAATCAGCCCAATACCCCTCTGGGAATAATTATCCTATCAGGGCGAGTCTAGGGCCAATTAGCTGTGCTTAAATAGCACCATACAACATCCATGCTCCATTACCCCTGAGGAAGTGACGTCAGAGGTCACGAAACGCGCGTAGGATGGAGCGTAGCTGCACGCATTGCTACGTGCCAGTACCAGCTGAGGAGGTTGCTGTTGGAGGTGACGACATCTGAGGTGGACCTGGCGCTCCAATTTGCGGCCGCGAGGAGGAGATACACGCAGGATCCAGCCTCCACACATACCACGGTTCAGCCCCTCATGCTTACGGACGGCACATTGTAAATCGTGCAGTTAGATCATCTAGCATGTGAGTGCATTAAATGTTGGTCTTTTTATTGTTTTATTAAATTGTACTGTACCACACTATTGGGCCTTTTATCTTTTGTGTACCATTGGGCGGATCGGCCATCTGTGGAGCGGGAGCAACACCAGTGGGGATCCCGGTGACAGATACCAACCTCCGGTTTAAAGATACCTTTCAAGGCCTGCATTCACCCATCTAGATGTAAGTATCTAGCAGCTGTGTGAATGAGGCTTCAATACACATGAGATACTGCGCAATGGTTTCCTGTTCTCTTTGATTGCAGATCAACAAACATCAGAAGAAAACCAGGAAGTCAGACTGTGGACATTTTCCAACTAGTTCTTCAACAAACAGGACTAATTTATCAGGTTTATGCACTTGAGTGCGCCAAGGACTTTGCTCTCTGTACTAACATCCCCAAGGTAAGGCTGATTTATGTATATGTGTATTGGGAGGGTGTGTGTGTGTGTGTGTGTGTGTGTGTGTGTGTGTGTGTGTGTGTGTGTGTGTGTGTGTGTGTGTGTGTGTGTGTGTGTGTGTGTGTGTGTGTGTGTGTGTGTGTGTGTGTGTGTGTGTGTGTGTGTGTGCAGTGTGAGCAATGAGTAGTGTGTGTGCAGTGTGCAGTGTGTGCAGTGTGAGCAATGAGCAGTGTGTCAGTGTGTGCAGTGTGAGCAATGAGCAGTGTGTGTGCAGTGTGTGTCAGTGTGAGCAGTGTGTGCAGTGTGAACAATGAGCAGTGTGTGTGCAGTGTGTGTCAGTGTGAGCAGTGTGTGCAGTGTGAGCAATGAGCAGTGTGTGTGCAGTGAACAGTGTGTGTGCAGTGTGTGCAGTGAGAGTGTGTGCAGTGTTTTTTTTTTTAAACGGGAGCCACGGGAAAACCGCGTTATAACCGAATTGCGGTATAACGAGGCACGTTATAACGGGGTTTACCTGTATATAAAATGAAATGTAGCAGAAAAAAAATGAAACTTCTAACATTCCTAATCATTTCATAGATACTGTATGGAGCTTCTTATTGTTCTCTAGAAAAAAGTACTTGACTCCGATTAACGTGAGTTCCTCAACAACCATACTCCTCCTGTCTATACCATTGTTAACCAAAGTACCTGTAACGCGTAGCTCACCACAAACCAGACGCGACCGGGAGGCTGAGGTAGGGAATTGTATAAAAGCCAACCCACAACTGCGAGGGTGCGCCTCGAGTGTAGATTGGTCTTGCAAGCCGGGTCAGGAGTATAGAATTTAGAGTAGTCGTTTATACTTGCCGGGTCTGGATTGGAGAGTAGCGGATCATTGGAGAACTTTGCAAAAGTCAGGATTAGAGAGTGGAGAGTAATCGTTGCGAGGACAGCCGAGGTCAGGAGTAGAGAGTTCAGAATGGTCGTACGTAAGCCGGGTCATTAGAGGAGAGGTGCGGAGTCCAGATACGAAGCAGGGGTCAGACAGAAGCAGGAACAAGCCAGGAACAACAAGATACAAGGCAGGGATGTAGCAAGGCACAGCGTCACACAAGGTTATGCTCAGCAATATGAGTAAGGCAGATATTTAAGGAGCCATCAACCAATGAAGAGCATGGCGGAGCAGAAGAGGGGAATCCTATAGGCTGCTGGGTCACACAGGTGTGCCCTATGACACAGCCAAATTAGAAGCGGAGGCGGAGCCATGTGTCGCATGCGTCGTCGACGTGGAGGACTGGCTACGTGGTCGCGCGTCACTTGTGCACCGCGCATGCCCCTCTGTAGAACGTGCCCAAGTCTTGGAGGCGGTACCGAGCACGCATGTCACTGGGGTCAAACGGCGGAGTCCGGTGCGCACGTCACACCGCCAGGCCTGCCCGTCACAGGAATGGGGGCGGAGACCAGAAAAGAGTTAAGAGGGAAGGCTGGGTGAACGAGCATGCCACACGTCTGTGTGGAGGCGGGGCTTGGAGACGGAGCCCGCAGGAGGACAGACTGACTGCGCGCAGTCCGCACGCACGTAACAGGACCATGAGATCGCGCATCCTGGGTGTCTGTCGTGGCAAGGGTTCTCAGGTGAGGAGAAGGTCTCCAGCCGCAAGAATGGCGAATCCTCAAAGTACCCTCCTAAACATGCCAAAGGCTTTTTTTTATTTTCCTTTGTGCTACATTTACGGACATGATATTTATGTTTTTATTTATTGTTCTTTCTTTTTTCGTTGCAGTATAACACAAGAGAACACAATGGTAGTGGTTACAAAATATACACAATGAGGTTGTGGTGGGTACAAAAAAAATGGCAAAACTCTCTAATGTACAGAGAGAGTAAAGCAAATACAAGTGTGCCGTGTGACAATAAGGTCAATAAATTAGAATTGGGGAACCAATGGAAAACATGCAAATATACCCATACAGTAAGTTCTGTCTTAACTAAAAGCTCCCTCTAATTTTATATGCTGCAGAAACACTTTTGTGTAATTTTACAAAATGGCTGTCATTGTGAATACAGTACACTAAAACTAACAACAGCTTTAAAACTCAGCCCCGTTCACTGCAATTTTGGAATTGCCTTTGTTAACTATGAGCTGGAACAAACAATGCGGGTGAGGATTTCTTTTTGTGCTTCTGAAAATGAGTTGTTAAACTCTGAACTGGATGTCAAAGATGCATTACCCTTATTTCTGAATGGTCAAACAACCACATTCTTACAGACCCCTTCTAAATCGCTTTGTACAATGCTTGTTGTCGGAGATAGAACAACAGCCTAGCTTTATTAAACTTTGATATTGATATAGCTGTTTATTAATGGTCCAAAAAACGAGTTATCGTTACTGCTGTATTTATGAAACATTATTTAACACATAATGAAGCGATAGCGCTCATTTTAGGGCAGCAATAAATATGGATTAATTGTAAGAACGGAATCACTAATTAGTATGCAAATTATTATGCATCTCTTGATTACATATGCAAGAGCATTAGATTTATATCTACAACTGACCAGAAGTGTTAGCAGCACCCGTCGTCTAGTAGAGAGCAATGACTGACCAGCTGATTTTAACATAATTCCGTTAGTCGAGGACACTGATGAAGACCTTCATTTAAAGTCATTATTCTGTAATGACAATCACACTTACAATATTGGGGAGCCAGAGGATTTACACATCACTGACACTCTGCTAAACCCTGATGCTTCCCCTTTTGTCCCTTGTGCAGCTCACAATTTGGGGGAAGATACATAGTCTGATGAGCCAATTGATACTCTCCACATGGGTGACATAGTATGTAGGGGTAGAAGAGAGGTACATCACCTCCCCCAATTTACCTATGATATAGTGGGGGAGCCATCACAGATTAACCTGCTGTTAGTGAGCCACCATTGTGTTCCTCATGAAGAGAGTTGTAGGGAAAAGATGTGAATATAATTCCAGATGAGGATCTTTTATCTTATATTGGGCAACTGGTTCTGTTCCACAAACCTCAGAGGATTAAGAAGCATAGTTGTAGAACTGTGGTCACCATTGAAGTGGCACAACGTTTGGCAACTGTTAATGCTTACATTATATATACTGTACTATGGTCAATATTTGAGATAGTAACAATGTTGTCAGTTTAGACTTATATTATTGTGCACTAAAGTAATTTCCTGATGGTGTCATGAGGATTCTTCAGTTGGGGGTGAATGTAAAATGCTCAAGTATTGAAAGTATGTGCGTTTGCTCTTCTAATATGCCCAGGAAGAACTACACCTTCCATGATACTCTAAGGTGCAAGGAATGATGACTGAAAGGGAGGGGCAAGAGAGGCTGTGACTCTCTTCCTGAGTCTGGGAAGTGACTGATGAGGACTTAACAGCGATCCCTTTCCAAGGATGTGAGCCGTTTGCTGATGTTTGGTGATGTTAAAGCTGCTCTATTTCAATCTGAAACTCGCCAGACCCTTTATCCCTTGTACCCAATTTTTCAACTTTTTCTGTCCATGAAATGCCTGGGAATTTACTGTATATCCTTTGTTAATTTAATGTAACCATGTATTTTTTATAACTCTGTGCCCAGGACATACTTGAAAACGAGACGTAACTTTCAATGTATTACTTCTTGGTAAAACATTTTTATAAATAAATAAGTTCCGGATCTTCCATTAAAAACGTCAGCTTGAGTGGGGAGACTGGATGGCTGTAAGATACAAACTCGCTCCTGTGTGCCGAGCAAAGCTGGAAACATCCATCTAGGTACCCTACTGGAGATGTTACTGTTCTTGAGTTAGAATCCTGGCCTTATCTGTAGGGAACATACAGATTCAGCGGCCTAGGTTCGACCATTTCTCACCAAACATTTCGAGATTTTGATGAAAAATCTTGCGAGGTAGCCGAAAACTGACTTAATAGCCCATCGTTTTAACACAGCAGGGGTCCCTGCATTTGAATGGGACTCATGCTGTGTGAGTCCTACCGGGTTCTACCTGTCTATAAGAGTCGGGCATTAAGAGATACAGACTGAATCAGTCACTCTACCTGTGCGCCTCTAACAGGCGATCGCGGAGCTTTTATTTTAATAATACAGTATTGTAGCAGGGGATCTCCGGAGTTGAACTGCATCGATTTCAGATTCGGGGACCCCCTACTTCCCTAGATACAGGCCCGGTATGGAGTGCCGTATCCCCGCAATGTTAAAATCCTCTGCGTTACTTGACCAGGGGATTTAAATCCTGCAGGGGGAAACTGTCACCCTGTATCTCGGGAAGTAGGGAGTCCCGAGGCTGAAATCAATTCTGTTCAGCTCAGAAGACCCCCTGTTCCCGCACACTAGTATCAAAAGCATAAAACATAATTACTGTAGCGGCTGGCGCTAAGGTAATGAAGGTGCTTAAATTTTATTTTTACTAATAGAGTGTGGGAGCAGAGGGTCCCCTGAGCTGAACCGCATTGATTTCAACCTCGTGGACCCCCTACTTCCCGAGATACAAGCCCCGGTATAGGGTGAAAATAACAAAAGAAAAAACTGTGCAAAACCTCATTGTGTAATATTTAAATATATTGTGATGATAATTCAGCCGGTAATTATCGCACGTACATCAATTAAAGTGTAAATAAAAATAACATGTTATGCACATGTTACTACATCGCCAGCTCTTCTACACTGAATCAGATTGAACACAGGCCAAATGGGGAGACAGAAATCCTAATCTCCCAGGCAGGTCTGTGGTCTCTTAGTCCCAGTTTTACCTGTTTGATTGGATCGAGGGATATTACTTTCACCAGAATGCCGGTCTGCTCAGATCTTCGTGTCAGACTCTGGGGAAACTTCTGATGACGTAACAGGGACTTCGTCGCGTCTTTGACGTCTCTGGCGGTGTAAGCTGGTAGCTGGTTGGATTGTCCGTATAAAGACACTATACTCAGTGTGTAATAATGTCCACAATAAAAATCTGGAACGGCGCTAGATTGCGCACCTCCTTCCTACACGTTTCGTAAACAAATACTTCATCCGGGAATACCAGAATATATCATTGGGTACTATATATACCATTAACTCACTGATGATTGTCTGCCGAATGGAAAATCAGCCAACCATTACAATGTTGTTACAGCTGATTGCAATATATTATACACAACTTTAAAATCTACAGTATACCCCAGACACAGGGGGATAGCAGCATACTTTAATTCATTATTAAAAAAACAACAATATAGCAAAAAAAATCAAATATTTAAATTAATCAATAAATATAAATCGTTAAAAATTTAAATATGGGATATGTGTATTAATCCAATACTGATATATTAATGTCGTAAATAACCACGTGGAAAATGACGCATTGAATGAATTCAAACATTCTGTGCGTTAAAGGAGAAATTAGAGGAATGAGGAAACATAGACTTTATTTACAGTATATAGCCCTGGTAAGAAATGGGGCTATAGTTCTTTCCTCCTTCTGGTATAAGCCCTGGTAAGGGCAGGCTGCCAGAAGTTATCATGGGTTTCTCCCACTTCAAGCCCTGCCCTGAGTGGTGGAGGTAGGCACCTGACCCTGTGTCAAGGCAAGAGACACAGGGGAGGGGCCTGCTGAAATCATAAAGAGCAGGGCACTGCCTATTTAGTGTTAGTCTTAGAGTGTCGGAAGTCAGTCTTAGTCTAGTCCTGAATCTGAGTAGTTAGTGAGTGTCCAGTTGGAGAAGGAGATGCCAGCAGCCTATGAGTAGAGCTGATGGATGTATAGCTAGGGAGGTGGACCCATTCCTCTCACCCTGCCTAGGGGGTGAGGGAAGAGCTAGCCCACCCTGGGTGCCCTTGGCCTAGGGTGGTGGCAGGGAAAGAGACCATCCTGAGGGAGAGCGGCCTGGAGGACCTGACAACCTGTATTTGCCTGAACATACTGCTGCTGTTGTTACTGTTATTGCCGCTACTGCTGCTGGTGAATAAAGACCTGCTGCTTTTAAGAAAGAGCTATCGTGTGAGACTGGAATCTCTCTTCCCTGTGTGGGAATTCTCTGGAAGGATTCCACCCCGCGTTTCTGGGGCTTACCAGAGATGGAGGCGCTGCACCACTAGATGAAACGAAGGCATTCACCCAAGAAACCTGATCCTGTCATCCCCCATACCATTGCGGGAGACTCAGGCCCTCCTGTTGCCAGCAGGTATGCACCACACTCAGACATGTAGCCATACCCTAGTACAGTGTAGGGGGGCTGATCTGCGATTGCCCCGGGGTCCATGGGCTACATTTATTAATACAAGGACCAGACATCAATCTCCTCATTTAGACCTAACGGTGCTAGAGTCTGCATTTTGTAAATCCATAGGCTTTCTTGTTTGGATAACATTTTATCTCTATCACCTCCTCGTCTACCAGAGGAGACGATTTGGATGCCTATGTATTGTATCAGTGTCGAAACACAGATATGTTTGATCTTAAAATGTCTGGACACACTGTGTTTTTCTAAACCAAGTCTAATGTTCCTGGCATGTTCTAAAATCCTAACTTTAAGACATCTTAGTGCAGTCAATATATTGGTAGCCACACGGACACTGTATGAGATTTACTACATATGTAGTTTTACAGGATATACAATCCTTTACTGTAAATTTCTCTTTAATAGTATTGGAAATTAATGTTTTTCATTCTGCATTTAGCATGCTACAAGCTTTACACTTTCCATAGCTGAAATTTCCAAGTGGTTTCTTGGACATCCAAGACACTCCAGATGTTGTATATATCGGGGGTCCAATGTCACTTGGTGCTAGATAATGCTTTAGATTCTTAGCCTTACGATAAATAAAACTCGGCTGTAATTGGAGAGAAGGACCAAGGAAAGGGTCATTACATAGAATATTCCAATTTTTCTTTATGATTTTTTGAATATTCATACAAGCTGAATTAAATTCAGTGATTAAAGGGACTTTGATTTTTATATCTATGTCTTTATCATTGCTTGCTGTATCCTTATTTTCCCGTTGTATTAGGAGTGACTCTCTATTTAAACTATTTACTATCCTTAGGGATTCACTTAAAATTGTCCTATCATAACCACTTTGAATAAATTTATCAAATAAGATCATGGATTGAGCTTCAAAATCAACCTGAAGACTACAATTGCGTTTTAATCTCATGAACTGACCTGTGGGTATATTTGTGATCCAAGATCTTTTATGATTACTCGATGATAATAGTAGGCTGTTGGTATCTACCTTCTTAAAGAAGGTTTTGATATTAACCGGTAAACCTACACTAGCTTCAGATCCAAAAAATCTATTGTGTTTAGGTTAGACTCTGAAGTAAAGCTCAAATTATATTCATTCTGATTCAAATACAGCCTGAATTGATTCAGAGTTTCCTTGTCACCTTAACAAATACAGAGCACATCATCGATATATCTGCGCCAAACAATATCTCTGCTCGCAAAAGGGTTATTGTTCTAGATATACCGATTCTCCCATGCCCCCATATATATGTTGACATAGCTAGGGGCAAAACGCGTCCCCATAGCTGTACCACATAGCTGAATGAAAAACTGATTTATGAAAAGAAAATAATTGTGGGATAATATGAATTTAATCGCATTAGTAATAAACGCACTATTCAATAAATGCATATTATTATCTTGCAATAATATTTCTTTCACAGCCTCTGCACCATTAGTGTGGGGAATACAGGTGTATAGGGACTGGACATCAAATGTAACCAATCTGTAATTTTCTTGCCAATTTATCGTTTTGACCAAATTCAAAACTGCCGTAGTATCCTTTATGTGTGACGGCAAAGTTTGGACATATTTTTGTAGAAAAAAGTCCACATATTGTGACAAATTGGCAGTCAAGGAGCAAATGCCAGAAATGATGGGTCTCCCGTGTGGGTTCTTCAGTGTCTTGTGTATTTTGGGAAGGTGATAGTATATAGGTATACGAGGATGCTGTACAGACAGATAAAGAAATTCAGATTTAGTAATTACAGTGGAGGAACCAGTGTCATCGAGTAAAACCTTAATTTCTATTAGAAAATCTTGGGTGGGATATTTAGCCAATTTTCTATAGACAATAAATAGATCATTCAATATACGTACTGCTTCTACTTCATAGTCTTCTCTATCCTGAAGCACTACGCCTCCACCTTTATCTGTTTGACTTATAATTAATTTCTTGTTATCTTGTAATACTTTTAAGGCTAGGTACTCGTCATGTGTCAAATTATGTTTGATATCTGATAACTTATACTCTTTAACTAGCTGTGTGAATTCGTTATTTACCACATTAAAAAAATGAATCTATAAAACTGCCTTTACTATGGACAGGATAAAATTTTGACGATGGTTTAAAACTTGTGTGTTGACATATTGCCAGGTCATCCTCTTCACTGGGAGGATCAGTAATCTCATTTACAATTAGTGGATCAATTCCTATTTTTTTTTTTTTTATAGTGTCTTTTAAGGGTTACAGAAGACAAATTAAAATTCCTTTAACTGGTTCAATTATCTTTCCCATTCCTGTTCCCTCCTTTTTTGCTTGGGATCTCCACCATCCCCCCCCCCTCCTCGTCCCTCTTCGGGTAAACAACCCCTTTTCTGAGTCCTTGGTGTCTCTTGATTTCGTTTCTCTTTCTCCCGCTCTGAATTCCCTTTTTCGTTCGGCCCCAAATACCTTGATTTTAGTGCCTCCAGAAAAAGGGAACGTTCAGGTGATTATCGGTCGGAATCATGTCTTGGGGGTGTGCGTGCCCTACTATTTTTTGATGTTTCTCTCTATAGTGGGTGTCCCTACTTTTGTTCTCTATTTTAGAGTTTGCACTATCCCTTCTTTGATATTCATATATATCCTGTTGTTTTTGGGTCCCTTTTTTTCCCCTCTCCAAGCATGAGTGCGCTTAGCACCAGCGGGGACACAGCATAAGAACTGATCTTGAAGTCTCTCACAATAAGCTTCACGCTCTCAACATAGAGCAGTCAAATGTTAGGAAGTCTCAGCAGCAAAGAGGCTAAGGAAAAATAAAGGAAGCTGATTGGAGGAGGTCCTACACCACAAACAAGCAAGGTGTGCATTGCTATAAGCGCATCCGCATTACCATCTCAGTGCCACAACCGGCTTTCCAGAAAATCCAGGAAAGAAGAACCGAATTAGGACTGAAAAGTACAATACAAATCCACTCATGCTACCGTACCCACGTGGCGCAAACCAGATTCCTCACGATGAAAATAGTCGCTATAAAGATTCAGTCTTTGGTTAGATTGAAAAATAACTGTATATGTGATCACGCCCCTAAAGATGCAACAGTAGTTGTTCACTCGTCTTTGCAAGGGAAAAAGGCACAAGACTACAAGTTTGCTAACTGCAAAAAGGAGAGGCCACGGGTAAGGATTAGGTGTGAAAAATTAGAACAACACTGATGTACTGGAATTTAAGGACCTCTCTACTGATAAGAGGCTCATGCTTATTGTGGATAAGACCGCGATTGATGAGAAAGCTGTAGGCCGGGGTCCCCTGGTACTAAAGGAACTTCAAGGCGGTGCTACTATAGTAGAGATACCCTGCCAGACATCACTTGAGACTTCTCCACACATTGAAAAAGCGGACAGGCTGGATAAATGAATGCATCGAGAAAGACACCCAAGACTATAAGTCTACTGACTGCCAAAGAATGCTGCCACGGGGATGATCAGCATTGCTAAAAAAATTGAATCGCCTGATATCAATGATGATGAGCCAGATGTGGGTGGTCACCCTAGTGACAGGGAAGAAAAGATTGCACAACGCAGGAAAAGACTAGTTGCCAAGCAAATAAAAGAAGAATTGGTCAAATGAAAAAAGACACTTGAGTGAGAAGTTCTCCACAGAGTTGAGGAAGCTAAGTACATCTTGGAAAAGCTGTACTCGGAAAAGGTCCTCCACAAGCAACTAAAGTGAGTTCAAGTGTCTATGTGAAGAGACACTGATTATGCACACTGGCTACAAGGATGTTGTCACCAGTGCCCCCATCAACAACGATCACACGATCTGTACTTCATCTCCAGAGTACCAGGTTAAATATGCAGTCTCTCCCTCTAGCCAGTCTCTTGCAAGATACCTTTGTGGCTCAAGAAAGTGGAGAGATAGACTTTCGACATAGCTAGCTCTAGCTATACACAAGCAGGGGAGGAATGTAACAGGGTTAATCCCCTTTACGTGATAAGACCTGATGACGAGCCCGAAGCAGCACTGAACAGGTTATACCCGGAGGGCTACCTTCATTGCCTGCACAGCTGCCTCATTAAGGGCCTTTAAAAAACCTGCAGCATGCACTGCAGATAGATCTTTGATCCAGACACACACACTGGACTGCTATAGAGAACAGGGTGCATTTAATCTTTGGCCAGGAAGACACTGAAACCTGGACCCTAGACCGCGGTAAAGAGACACCTGCATAAGGACTTTCAGACCCTTACCCCAGCCAAAGGTAATTGACCTGCACCGTGACTCACTTTACTGGGTTGTTGGAAAGGTGCCTAGCCCCCCAACTTATAGATAGGGTGTTGGTGGGTATATTAAGTACTCCCAATAGAAGTTAGGTCTGTTTTTGTTTTCCCTTACCCTGTGTATGCTGAAATCAAGCTGTTATTTATATTATTAAGGTTGCTGTCTAATAAAGCCTATGTTTATTTCTCCTGAATCATCTCTGGTGTTTGACCCTCTCCTACAGAGATAATCAATTATCTCTTTACTGAGTGTGTCTGGGGTTGCTAGGCAGAGTACCATTTCCATGACAAGTAAGTTCTGGGCTGGCTGCCAACTACTGTACCTTTGAGCTGCAACAAAGTATAAGTCCATAGACAGCAGTCCCTTTAGCAGTTAATAAATTATTTTACTTTATTAGAATTGTCTGCAATTACTGGTGTACTATCCCTGAAAAGGCGATCAGGATCTCAGGGCTATTAGTGACAGCCCTTGTAGCCTCAGTTATTTGGGTACAAAAACTGTTACACAATTAATTAATTATTTTATTTGAAGTCTTCATTGGTAACTTTAGACTTGAAATGTTTAGCTTTGTTGTTCATGTGAGCGCATGCTAGTCCACACCTAAAGCAGCCCAAAGGTATTTGATGGAGTCAGGTGCATATAGTATTGCTTCTCTCAGTGCTGTTTAGTTACTTACTGAATAGGCATGGGGCCAGAATATTTAAGCTTTTTGGCTCGTTTGAATACCATTGAGGGTTTCTCATTCAGGTTCTCTCTGAGGATTGAGTCATTGATAAGGACCCCCCCCCCCCTCCAACCCCCTCAACCCCCCAAACCCCCAATGTCGGCATATAGTTTTATTCCATATTGTGGGCTGGCTACTATACTTAGTGATAAAGTGTAATTTATCCTGTGGGTCTCTATTGATAATAGTCTGGTTTTCAGTGTCAAGTAGTGTAACACTTTTTCACATGAAAACATCAAACAAAAAAATAACAAAGGGGCGCAAACACATGGCATGAAACGCCTTTAGCTGAAAAATTAAATGAGACACTAATTCGGAAAGAACACGCAATAATAACATGAATAATCGTCTGGTTTATAGAGTAGAGCCTCTCTCACTGAGACTTGGCCGTTCAGTCCCGTCCGCCTTATGTATCCGGAAACACTGGAGCAAGCTGATAATTGGATCCAAGTAAGTATTTTACACTGACAGACCCTCCGTTGGAGAGGGGTGACCCCTGGATTGGATTCAGTGGCGTCCTCTGCTTTGGTACTGTCTCATAGACTCGTGTCCTTGTAGTTAAAATCCAGGAAGTGTTGTCACTTGTCAGATGCAAACCCTCTGTGGGGGAGGTGGGGGAGGTGGGGATTCACGTGAACTACACACAAAGGCTTCTGTTACTGGCAATGTCTCCTGTTCAGCTACGCGGGAAAAGATAGACATTTTTCCCAAAAACCCGCCCACAGAGGTGAAATTTGCATCTGACGAGTGACAACACCTCCTGTATTTTACCTGACAACAAGAATGCCAGTCCACGAGACATACCAAAGCACAGGACGCCAATGATTCCAATCCAGAGGTCGTTCTCTCCACTGGAGGGTCTGTCAGAGTAGCAAACTTACTTGGCTCCAATTACCAGCATGCTCCAGTGTTTCTGAATACATTGGAAGGACGGGACTGAGCGACCAAGGCTCAGTGAGAGAGATTCTATTCTCTAAACAAGGCAATTATTCATTTTATTATTATTATGAGTTCTTTCCTAATTGTCTCATTTAGTTTTTCATATTAAGGATTTTCACGCCATGTTTTTGTGCCCCTTTGCTGTTTTTTTTTTGTTTGAGGCTTTTAAATGAAGAAGAGGATAGCTGATCCTGAGGGTTGGGGCAGCAACAGAGTCTTTCCTTTTTGACAATATCAGCATTAGGAACATGCACACACACTTTCTGTGCCATTCAGCTATTGAACCTTTCAAGTAATTTGTGGGAGATTGCTTTTGTATCCATATAGACACTTAGAAATGTATCCCTATCAGTGGTTGTTTGCATTTTCGTTGCATTTATTCATTTACTGTGTTTTAATTATTTCAATTATTCTATTTGTCAGTATAACAGTCGTGCACTCCCCAGTAGCTGATTATCTTTAAGCTACCATCAGCTTTATTTTTAACTAGTCAATGGGATCATTTTCTACCCAGTGCACTTACATTTTTTCTTTTGTTTATTTTAGTAGTTCCTTGATAAAGCTTTAGAGAAAGTGAGACAAAAAGAGTTATCTATTTGTTGAAACCCTTTTGACTAAATTCGTTAAACAGGACTTTTGATTGGTCCAAATTGGAATGTACAGTTCCTTCTAAATTCTGAGAAGTTGTCCATAAGGTATATTCCTCTTCCAGGCCGGTAGGTGATTATCTATTTTCAATAAGTAACTTTTAGAATTCACAGTCTTGAAGAATGTTTTCGTTAAAACTTGATCCCCTTCACTGAAAAGAACCAAATCCAAATAATCAATAGTCTTCCTATTAATATGGTAGGTGAATTTTCATTCTGAGATCCTATAAACTCAGCAAGGGACTCCCACTCTCCAGATAAAAATTATATCTATATATTTATTTATTTATAACATATTTTACCAGGAAGTAATACATTGAGAGTTACCTCTCGTTTTCAAGTATGTCCTGAGCACAGAGTTAAGACAAATAATACATGGTTACAAATACAGTTACATAAATGAACAGGATATACATTATATACAAGACATTGCATGCACAGTTAAAGAAAATATATATTATGGGCGTATGAAACAGTTACAGACCAGATAAAATGTGACAGCCTTAGATTTGAAAGAACTTAAACTGGTGGTGGATGTGAGAGTCTCCGGTAGGTTGTTCCAGTTTTGGGGTGCACGGTAAGAGAAGGAGGAACGGCCGGATACTTTGTTGAACCTTGGGACTATGAACAGTCTTTTGGAGTCTGATCTCAGATGATAAGTGCTGCATGGGGTAGGGGTGAGGAGCTTGTTCAGATAGCTGGGTAGCGTGCCCATAAAGAATTAAAGGCAAGACAGGAAAGGTGAACTTTGCGCCTAGACTCTAGTGATGACCAATCTAGTTCTTTGAGCATTTCGCAGTGATGTGTGTTGTAGTTGCATTGGAGAACAAAACGACAAATTGAATTGTAGAGGGTGTCAAGTTTGCTAGGGTGGGTTTGAGGTGCCGAGCCATATACTATGTCTCCATAGTCAATAATTGGCATTAGCATCTGCTGTGCGATACGCTTTCTGACCAGGAGACTTAGGGAGGATTTGTTCCTGTAAAGTACCCCTAATTCGGCATAGGTCTTGTTGTCAGGGTATCAATATGCATCCCGAATGTTAAGTGGGAGTCAAACCATATGCCCAGGTATTTAAACCTAGTGACAGGGGTTAGGGTGGTGTTAGCGTTGGTTCTAATCTGGAGCTCAGTCGCTGGCAGCTTTAAAAAATTTAGTCTTGGTCCCAAATACCATTGTTACAGTCTTGTCAGTGTTTAAAAACAGTTTGTTTTGGGAAATCCAGTTTTCGAGTCTCAAAAAGTCAGACTGAGGTTTGTGTTGAAGGTCAGAGAGGCTATGGCTGTGTGCATATAGGATTGTGTCATCTGCATACATGTGTATTGAGGCTTCCTTACAAGCTATGGGAAGATCATTAATGAACACTGAGAAGAGAAGGGGCCCCAGAACAGAGCCTTGCGGGACACCACAGGTGATATCCAGGAGGTTGGAGTTAGAGCCTGAGATGGACACATGTTGGGATCTACCTGATAGGTAGGACTGAAACCAGTTTAAAGCATGCTTCCCTATTCCAGAGCTCTGGAGTTTGTTAAGCAGGATAACATGATCAACTGTATCAAAAGCCTTTGCAAAATCTAGGAATACTGCACCAGTGAGTTGTCCCCGTTCCATTCCACACTGGATTTCATTGCAAACTTTTAGCAGGGTAGTTACGGTGGAGTGTTTGGGGTGAAAGCCAGATTGGAATTGGCAAGGGAAATTTGTCTTGGTATAGTAATCGCTTAATTGGGAGTGGACACATTTTTCCATGACTTTGGATAGAATTGGGAGAAGGGAGATTGGCCTGTAGTTTGAGACAGTGTTTTTGTCCCCACTTTTGAAGATTGGGACAACTCTGGCAGTTTTCCAGGTCTTAGGGATATGGCCTGCAGACAGGATAGAGTTGACTATGGAAGAAATTGGTTTGGCAATGGCTGGGGCACCAAGTCGTAGGAACCTAGATTGTAGTAAGTCAGATCCACATTGGCTGCTTAGTTTTAATTTGAGGAGCACTTGTGTAATCTCCTCTTCAGATACTGGGCCAAATTGAAAATTGTGGGCAGTGTTGGGAGGGGGTGGGGCTATGTGGGTACTCCCAGGATGAGATTCAGGTTTGTGGTTTGGGCTGCGTTTCGCTAATAAGTTAGTGGCACACCCCACAAAGTAATCATTGAATGCATTTGCAATGTCAGTGGGGTTTGTCAGAGTAATATCCCCCTTAGTGATATTACTTGGTTGTTGATGGTTAGAAGCCTGGAATATATTGCTGATAACCTTCCAAAAGTTAGCTGGGTTTGATGTATTCTGGTGGAGATTGTCAGACTAATATTGTGCTTTTGCGTGCCTTGTTTGCCTTGTGCACATGTTCCGCAGGCATCTGTAGTGATTGAGATCCTTGGTAGTGCTAGTTACTTTGTAGCTTTTCCACAAGGTAGCCCTGAACTGGTGGAGTGCTATAAGGTCAGTTGTAACCCATGGAAGGTGGGCCCCCCGTACCCTTATTTTGCGTAGTGGAGCATGGATATCGCAGAGTTTTAAGAACTCGGATTGGAAATAGTCGAGCGCAGAATCAGGGTCGGGAATTAAATCGATTCTGTGCCATGGGCAGTTGGTTAGGTCATCCAGAAACTGTTGTGGGTTAAAGTTTTTAAATGTTCTAGTGAGGAGAACTTTAGGGCTTGAATGGGGCGGTTTAATTTTCCTTACAAAGTACACTATTGCATGGTCACTGAAAATATCAGGAAGGATGCCAGAGGATTGGATTCTGCTGGGGTTTGGGGAAAGAATCCAATCTAGCAAGGAATGGTTATGCGATTTCAGGTTTGTCCGTGTGGGTTGGGAAATGAGCTGTGATAGATTAAGTGACTTGAGTTGTATCTGGATTTTGTGGTTTTTAGGGTCAAGCCAATTGAAGTTTAAATCCCCAAGAACAAGCAGCTCACTCTTCTCATTCAGAGAGGAAATGGAGCCAAGAAACTGGGTGATATCAGTCAGGGATTGTAGATGGGCTTTAGGGGGGCGGTAGATGCCAGCAACCAAGATGGGCTTAGAAAAGGGGAGGCAGATTTTGCCAACTAGAATTTCAAAAGAGGGTGGGAGGGATAGATATATCTATCTCTTATAGAAAATTATATTATTTTCAAAGGGTTTTTTTCAAAATACAATTCTCCCTGAAGCCCATAAATACATTTGCGAAACTGGGGAAAGATTTGATGCCCATCGCAATTCCATGCGTTTGTAGATAAAAATGGAAAGTAGTTTAAGAATAAACCTGGAAAGGGAAAGTATCTACTGGCGCCAAATAAGATATATACTGCAAAAGGATATAAGAAAACCAAGCCTGTTGGCTGTAGACACGAAACTCCTCACGTTGTGCTTAAAGAAAAGAAAAAGCACAACACATAGCGTAATACTGTGACTATAAACGGACAACACTTAACAACATGTAACAGCTGAAAAATAAATTGGTGAAATCTCAATATTAAAACATTTAATAACAATTATAAATAATATATATTACACACGGACATTTAATAAACAAATAATGCGATAAAAATAGAAGCACTCTGCACCGCCGATGGAGATAGTAGCAATGCCTACTCACCAGATGGAATGAGTAAGTAGGCGGTGGATAATTTTGAGAGTATCCCCTCTCGTTTGTAAAGCTGCTCTCTGCTGGCTGGCGTCTCTGGGACCGTAAGTGTGGAGAACTTGGTACGGTGCCTTCCGCGACTCACTTGGGAAGACGCCCAGGAGGTGATGAACAGCAACAGCTGATTCAATACGCCGTCGACATCAGCAGGAAAACCAGTTAGCAGCAAACGCAGATTCAGCAGCAGCAGCTGATGCAGCACGCCGTCGGTGTCAGCGGGCTGGCTGGTCTGCTGCAAGCGCAGATGGAACTGAGCGTGGGGGTACAATCTCCAAAGTGTAGAGTGCTAAAACGCCACCCTACGCGTTTCGAAAGGCTCTCTGCTTTCTTCCTCAGGGGTATATAAAATATGGAGTCCAACATAGTCCCTTAAATACAAAATCTGTGATTTACAGGGATTGATTTCACCTGCAGTCCAAAAGCACTTGCGCAATAGGTGTAATGAGGAAGTCCTTAGACATAGTGATTCTGTCACCTGCGCTTTGAAAATGTTCATATAAAGTGCTACTGCAAGTAGTTATAATCAGCTGTTACATTTAACAAACAATTGAAACATACATTACTCATATTAACATACAACAATTAACATATATAAAATAAGAGGATAATAATAAGCTTATGTGTGTGTGAATATACTCTATTCTACTAAATAATTAAAGGAGATGTTTAAATCTAACCTATTCGTGACCTATTAAATTATAAGTGAATTAATAATATATTATATATTCTAAGTGTATTGTCTAAGTGATTATATTATTAAATAATAAACTATGTGAATATTTATATATATTGATTATTTAAAGTGCTCATATTATTTTATTATACTAAAAGTCAAGTATTTGAGGAGTACTATAATATTAGTATATGAACTTTATGGGCTGGATTATCTAATGGATAATCTGATCATTAACCTACCAAAAAGGATTTTAAATCAAATTCTACATTTAAGCCCATTGGGGATAGAGTACGTAATTCATAAATCCAATAGGATTCTCTTCTCCCCAATAGGCTTAAAGTATTTCCTCCTCTCCAATGTGGAGTGATACACTCGATGGCCACACATTTTAGACCCTTAGGATCTTGATTGTGCACTCAAAGAAAATGATTAGAAACATTGTGTGTAACTAAACCAGTTTTAATATTATATATATGTTCATACAAACGTCTTTTAATAGCTCTAGAGGTCATACCCACATACTGCAGACCACATGGACATTCAAGCAAATAAATAACGAAAGAACTGTTGCATGTAATATGTTGCTTAATTTTATAACTTTTTTGAGATTTGTTTGAAATGAAATCAGATTTCTTAGTGCTATATTTACATGCGGTACATTTGTTACAGGGGAAATATCCCGCACAGGGTACCATTTTTCTATGAGTAGGTTGCAGTGGTGGACAGCTGGGTGCCAGTCTCTGACCTATATTTGGAGCTTTAGTAAAAATAATATGTGGATAATCGGGTAAAATGCCCTCTAGATCTTTATCCTTTTTTAATATTGGCCAATATTTTTTAAGAGTTTTACGTATACTAGGAGCCATCTGGTTAAATTGAGTAACAAATGACAAATTTCCTGATGTATTAATATTTTTATTTTTATTTTTATTTTTGTATTGTAAGAGACTGGTCCTGTCCATCGCTGCAACCTCAGCAATGGTTGTGTCTAAATCAAGCGGGGGATATTTCCTCTCCAGAATTTTTTTCTTAAGATCTGCTGCCTGGGTTTTGAATGTGTCTGGATGGGAGCTGTTTCTTTTTAGTCGAATGAACTGTCCCTTAGGAATATTTTTGACCCATGTGGGATTATGGTGACTTTGTGCATGTAAATAATTGTTTGACTGAACCGGTTTAAAATACGTGCTGGTGTGAATGCAATTATTTTTAATAGTTAACTCTAAATCTAAAAATTGTATTTTGTTAGTGCTTGTGATGAATGTGAATTTTAAATTATTATTATTATTATTATTCATGTATAATTGAAACTGTGATAACTGTGCTTGTGTACCTGACCAAATAAAAATGATAGATGATATCATTTTTATTTGGTCAGGTACACAAGCACAGTTATCACAGTTTCAATTATACATGAATAATAATAATAATAATTTAAAATTCACATTCATCACAAGCCCTAACAAAATACAATTTTTAGATTTAGAGTTAACTATTAAAAATAATTGCATTCACACCAGCACGTATTTTAAACCGGTTCAGTCAAACAATTATTTACATGCACAAAGTCACCATAATCCCACATGGGTCAAAAATATTCCTAAGGGCCAGTTCATTCGACTAAAAAGAAACAGCTCCCATCCAGACACATTCAAAACCCAGGCAGCAGATCTTAAGAAAAAATTTCTGGAGAGGAAATATCCCCCGCTTGATTTAGACACAACCATTGCTGAGGTTGCAGCGATGGACAGGACCAGTCTCTTACAATACAAAAATAAAAATAAAAATAAAAATATTAATACATCAGGAAATTTGTCATTTGTTACTCAATTTAACCAGATGGCTCCTAGTATACGTAAAACTCTTAAAAAATATTGGCCAATATTAAAAAAGGATAAAGATCTAGAGGGCATTTTACCCGATTATCCACATATTATTTTTACTAAAGCTCCAAATATAGGTCAGAGACTGGCACCCAGCTGTCCACCGCTGCAACCTACTCATAGAAAAATGGTACCCTGTGCGGGATATTTCCCCTGTAACAAATGTACCGCATGTAAATATAGCACTAGGAAATCTGATTTCATTTCAAACAAATCTCAAAAAAGTTATAAAATTAAGCAACATATTAC
The DNA here is from genome assembly GCF_040206685.1 of Ascaphus truei. Taxonomy (NCBI): domain Eukaryota; kingdom Metazoa; phylum Chordata; class Amphibia; order Anura; family Ascaphidae; genus Ascaphus; species Ascaphus truei. Next base: position 143,099,797 of record NC_134486.1, read on the forward strand.
ATGCAACAGTTCTTTCGTTATTTATTTGCTTGAATGTCCATGTGGTCTGCAGTATGTGGGTATGACCTCTAGAGCTATTAAAAGACGTTTGTATGAACATATATATAATATTAAAACTGGTTTAGTTACACACAATGTTTCTAATCATTTTCTTCGAGTGCACAATCAAGATCCTAAGGGTCTAAAATGTGTGGCCATCGAGTGTATCACTCCACATTGGAGAGGAGGAAATACTTTAAGCCTATTGGGGAGAAGAGAATCCTATTGGATTTATGAATTACGTACTCTATCCCCAATGGGCTTAAATGTAGAATTTGATTTAAAATCCTTTTTGGTAGGTTAATGATCAGATTATCCATTAGATAATCCAGCCCATAAAGTTCATATACTAATATTATAGTACTCCTCAAATACTTGACTTTTAGTATAATAAAATAATATGAGCACTTTAAATAATCAATATATATAAATATTCACATAGTTTATTATTTAATAATATAATCACTTAGACAATACACTTAGAATATATAATATATTATTAATTCACTTATAATTTAATAGGTCACGAATAGGTTAGATTTAAACATCTCCTTTAATTATTTAGTAGAATAGAGTATATTCACACACACATAAGCTTATTATTATCCTCTTATTTTATATATGTTAATTGTTGTATGTTAATATGAGTAATGTATGTTTCAATTGTTTGTTAAATGTAACAGCTGATTATAACTACTTGCAGTAGCACTTTATATGAACATTTTCAAAGCGCAGGTGACAGAATCACTATGTCTAAGGACTTCCTCATTACACCTATTGCGCAAGTGCTTTTGGACTGCAGGTGAAATCAATCCCTGTAAATCACAGATTTTGTATTTAAGGGACTATGTTGGACTCCATATTTTATATACCCCTGAGGAAGAAAGCAGAGAGCCTTTCGAAACGCGTAGGGTGGCGTTTTAGCACTCTACACTTTGGAGATTGTACCCCCACGCTCAGTTCCATCTGCGCTTGCAGCAGACCAGCCAGCCCGCTGACACCGACGGCGTGCTGCATCAGCTGCTGCTGCTGAATCTGCGTTTGCTGCTAACTGGTTTTCCTGCTGATGTCGACGGCGTATTGAATCAGCTGTTGCTGTTCATCACCTCCTGGGCGTCTTCCCAAGTGAGTCGCGGAAGGCACCGTACCAAGTTCTCCACACTTACGGTCCCAGAGACGCCAGCCAGCAGAGAGCAGCTTTACAAACGAGAGGGGATACTCTCAAAATTATCCACCGCCTACTTACTCATTCCATCTGGTGAGTAGGCATTGCTACTATCTCCATCGGCGGTGCAGAGTGCTTCTATTTTTATCGCATTATTTGTTTATTAAATGTCCGTGTGTAATATATATTATTTATAATTGTTATTAAATGTTTTAATATTGAGATTTCACCAATTTATTTTTCAGCTGTTACATGTTGTTAAGTGTTGTCCGTTTATAGTCATAGTATTACGCTATGTGTTGTGCTTTTTCTTTTCTTTAAGCACAACGTGAGGAGTTTCGTGTCTACAGCCAACAGGCTTGGTTTTCTTATATCCTTTTGCAGTATATATCTTATTTGGCGCCAGTAGATACTTTCCCTTTCCATACTATAGATCTGACCAGGGGGTCAGTTTTTTGTATCTTGGGCAGCCCCTTATGTATGTTTGGTCATTTATACATAAGGTAATATATACTCTGTCATACTATTGTGGGTAGCGCTGCCTGTTTTGTTGTTTTTAAGAATAAACCTGATACTTGAGGATAAAATCTGCCTGTAGATTTGTTACGACTGGATCCAAATCTAGAAAGAAGTGGCAGTGATGCCAATCTCATGTTTGAAGTGATGGGACATCACAAGGGGCCCACATTAGATCCTCAGACCATATTACTTCCTACATTAATCCCAAAAGGTGTTTGGTGTCTCTAAGGTGTGATCTGTCTACTTACATATGGTTGTAGGAAGAAGTCTACATACTCTGATACCTGACACTCTTGGTCTACCGGGGGATTTTTTAAGCTCATGAATTTTGGGAAGGTGATAAAAAATGGGCATTTTTGGTTGTGATGTATCTAAAAATTTGGATTCCAGTTTACTAATGACAGTTTATCTAAGATGATAAAATCAAACCGCGCTCTTGCTTCCTAAAAGGATCTTGAAGTAGATCAACTCTTCCCTCTTGCTGCTGGTGTGATGTGAAGGCACCCCTCCTCCACCAGTACCGTCGTGGGAAGGCTCCAAACGTCAGGTGTCAATGAAAAAATAAACACAGAAGCGCACCAAGGGTCAAGATTTATGTAAAACAATAAAATAAAATAACAAGTAAAAACTTACATATAGGAATATATAAGTCCTGTAGATCAGTGCTCAGGTATCAGTTCAGATGGGTTCCTAGGCGCAGGGGGTAGGTGCTGAGGCTCACAGATCAGTCCCGCGCGCTGGGGTTGACTTGCTCAGCACCACTCTGTTGTTACTTCCGGGTTGCGGCTTCTCGCAGGACCCGTGTTTAGTAGCCCACCACAATCGCCGGTCCTCCAGCATAAATCTCACTCAAGCGAAGAGAAGAAGTCTCTAACTGCTTGTGGGAGAGCTGGAGCTTGTTCTGCCAAGTGTCTGAATACCAGTATGCACTGTGTGAACTCCGCAACGCGTTTCACACGATACAGTGCTTCATCAGGCGGTCTGAACTGATACCTGAGCACTGATCTACTGGACTTATGTATTCCTATATGTAAGTTTTTACTTGACAGTTTATCTAAACCTTCTTTATATAATTTCCTTAGTTACTCTGAAATATGGGTAGCGGCTCAGTCTTAAGTGGTATATATGAATCATTGTACCCTAGAACAGAGGTGAGAAAACTTTTTATGCCGAGCCCCACTTTTCATCCATGAAATTTCTTGCCCCCCCTGCCAGATGTAATCAAAATCACATGAAGAAAAAAGAAAAAAACATTTATTAACAGTATACAATGTAAATACAAATATGTCTAAATACTTACATATTTCAACAGCTCACGCTTGCAAAATTAGGCTGCATCCACGCTGCTGCTGAGAGCGGTGACATCACCAACTCTCCTAAGCATGAGCACAAGGTGTCCTGCATAATTTTGCAAGCACGAGCGGGGGCTGTGGATCGGGGCTATTTTTGTGTGTGTATGTGTGTGCATTGACTGCAGCTGAGCGCGCTTCAAAGTCAATTTTGCTTGCTGTCCCCAGTGTCATCCACACTCCTACCTACAGTATTATGTCTTATTTTTATTTTATTTTCATTTTCAATGTTGTGCTTTTTTATTTTTTTATTATTTTTGTACATTCATAGTATGATTGATATAGTTGCAGCCTACCCTTTCACTTGCAGAGGATTACAGCGAAGCAGGTAGCCAGCGGAGGAGAGCAGGACCACAGCGCTATTGCAGGGCAGACACCGAAAGGAGGGGCGTTTGACTTCACAGCGCTGGGGAGTGCTCCTCCCCCGTACCTCCGAGGCCCCTGCGCGTACACACACACCTACACGTGGCCACCTCCTGCACTATCCTGTTCGGCCGCTCGCGCACAGCTTCTTCAGCTGCCTGTCCGCGCACAGCTTTTTTGCCCTCCAGCACATAGCGTCTGCCGGCTCGCACATACCAGATTTCACCACGTGCCCCCAATTTGCGCACCGCTACATTCAATCACAACACCCACACACAATCACAACACAGACACAGCACACATACTCAATCACAACACACACACACAATCATAACAGTCACACACTTTCACCTGGGGGGGGGGGGGGAGAAGTACTAAGCATGCTCCGGTCCCCCGTGTGCTGCTGCAAACTGGGGCGGGTAAACAGACAGGAGGAGGAGGGGCTGTCTGTGTGCAGTGAAGGCCCTGCCCCTGCAATAAACAGAGAGCAGAGAAGCAACAAGCATGGAGCTTGTTTGGCCGCGCACAGCATCTGCCCTCCTGCGCACACCAGATTACGCCGCCTGCGCCCCCCTAAATAATCTTGCACCTCCCCCACCAGTTTGCACACCACTGTCCTAGAAGTAGTAGGGCTTCTTTAATATAATCTGTTTTGTCCTGCCACAAAACCACCACTCTTGCCTGTCGGTCGTATGACCACAGTGTTCTTTTTGAGATCTTCCATAGTCTATTTCTCTTTATTAGTCATATTTGATAGAGATGGGGACAATCCGCCCAAATCCGTTTCCGGAATTTTTGCAGGTGTTAACCCCAAAATGTGTTGTGTGGTGTAAAATTCAAAAATAGATTTGAGCGGTTTCAATCCATGTGGGTTCATCAAAAACCATCATTGGATACAACCCGTGGATGGATTTGTAGAATGTAATCCACAGATTCAGCAATCTATTGGCGGATTCTTAAAATTCTGCCAACGGATTGCTGAATCCGCGAATTGGATTGTACAAATCCGTCCACGGGTTGCGGAATCCACGGTGTATTTGTACTTATAATTAAAAAATCCCCAAAATGCAAATCACCCTTTTTGAGATTGATCCGCTGAAATATGTGGACCAAGGGAACCAGTCGATCCGCTGTTGATCCAAATCCGGCAAAAAAAAAAAAAAGCCTGTCTCTAATATTTTGTATAAATTGTAATTTGCTTTGACAAAGTGATTTAAAATAATTTTAAACTAGTTGATGAAAAACTTCAATCTTTTGACCTTTGGATCGGGACAAATAAAACAATAATTTAGTTTTAAAATGTGTCTGTCTAATGAGTTCTATTTCAGAGGGACCAGTCGGTCTATCCTCAAACTCATCTAACCCTTCATTCTCTACAAGATGGGACACCTACCCCGCCACACATTCTTGTTCTCTATTTAACAGATCTATATAAAAAATAGGCCTCGATTGAGAGGTATTGCCTTGTTTTAAAAAATATATTTTAAGTTTCAGTTTACGGGTGAATCTATGCAGATCAATGAATAGATCAAACAAAACAGGCTGGTTGGAGGAAAGGAAAGTCCTTTAAACATTTTAATGTGATCTTCCCTGAGAGGAGGGACAAGAGGTTGAAGAGGTTATCCTGGAGTGTGGGACTGCAACATCTGGCATCCCATAGACTCACGTTCAGCATTTTTGTTTGTGATATACTATCTGTCATTGACTTTTTTCACTGAGTTTTTGCACAGTGTTTAGATACACTGGCGACACACTTTATTCGAGCTCGGCTAGTCCCACGAATTCGGGTATACCCGGGTGTATTGAGGTTTGTGACTGTTTTCTGCCCGGGTGCATTGGGTTATTTTCCAGGCAGGGATTGAAGCATTTTATTCCCGCTGGCTGCAATACTGCACAGTATATATATATATACTGCATTACAATTCATGAATTTATGCCATCTGGTAGACACGCGAAGCATTGCAGCCTATTAAATCCTAATCATTATCATTTAACAGATCAGCCGCCCGTCAGCCAGGCATGAACCATGGCTGGGAAGGCAAACGCAACGGGGCTTGTCAGAGGTGAGGAGCGCCGCATTCCAGGTATCTGCCAGGTACATACTGGGTATTTGCTCGAATAAAGTGTGTCGGTGCAGTACACCTTATTTCTGCACATATCTAAATCAGTGGTTCCTTTCATAGTGTTATTCACTTCATTGATCATATTTTATTTATCTTTATTGTCATTACCGTCCCCTTAGTTCCTTCTCTACCAGGAAAACAAAGATAGGTGATGTTTGGGAGCAAAGCTCAGCCCATGTTATAAGCGGATTCATGTTGTAGCGGATTGTAAGTAGCTGAAGTTTAAAAGGAAGTTCAAAAGAAGTGAGGAAGTGGACAACCCCTAATGGCACTTTCCTGTATTTGAACTATGCTGGAAAGGAGGATATCATCTATATGTAGCCCTCTTTCCTGCTGATATAGAGAGACTACTAATGCTGTATATACCTGCTGGCTCAGCGAGATCTGGGCCTCCGCTAACTGGGAGCCTGGGGTAACAATATGTACTTGGCAGCGCCTCCACTTGCCCAGGATCCCCAATAAGTAAGATTCCCCTGGACAAGAATAATGATAATAATCCACAACGTTGTAACCTTTTACTATTAATTGAATGCAGAGCATGAACATAGACATATCACCCATATAACCACAGTGCATACATATATATAGCAATGCAATAATTAGATATCAGTGGCCTTGCCACACTCCACCTTGGAATAATGTCGGGTACCCAGCACCGTGTGCGCCCACACCATGTCCAATGTACTGGACCAGTCCCTTGGTCACTTAACCCTCAGTGTCCCCAAAGAACCCTCCCCAAGGCAGGATCAGCGCCTGCAGGTACCGGTGTTGGTGCACTTATATACTACCTTCCGACCGCTCCAGCAGCCGGTAACAGTACTTTGCAAAGGATCCGCCGATCCAGCGGAGCCTCTCACGAGTAGTTGCTTGACTCCAGCAGCTTGATCCCAAACCACTGTCAGCACAGCAGCGCGGGAAGAATACTGTGTCCCTGTCTGCTACTACAGTAAAGGGTATGCTGTCCCTATCTATGGCTGTTCCCTGCAGTACCAAATGCTGGTGGTGACTCAGGGTCTGCACTAGGGCCTACGGGGAATCTCTGGCCTATGCAGTGGGTCACTGACCCCCTGCAACACACACCTCCTCCCCCCTTGCTCCTCCAGGACTCTCTGCTAGCGTGGTCTCTCCCCCACGCTTCCCTTTCCTGCCTGCCAACAATCCCTTCACTCCTATTCGTTCCCTGGTGTCATGTGGCTCTGCTGAGGCTCATGGGAATTGTAGTCCACCTTAAAGCCTCCTCTCTATTGGCCAGACATTCGCACGCTTACACTGCGCATGCGCGACCTTCCAGGGGCACCCCGCCGCACATCCGCACTGCGCATGCGCAACTATCAAACATGGCGGCGCCCTATGCTTTCCGGCCCTCCGCGGAGCCTCCAAAGCACCGGAGCGCTCCCTCCTCTACACCCACCCTCCTGAATTGCCAGCGGGTCTGCCGCTCGTCACTACAGCACCCGCAACGGAGGTACAACATCCCCGCTTGGAACGTACACCAATGTCACACAGTTACACAATAAAAATGCATATATAGAAATACAACTTATCACTGTATACTCTACATAAGATTATATATTTCATTGAACATTCCAATCACAGATCTCACTCTATTGCGAGCCCACTGCTGAGCCTCATAATGGGGTGCCCCGAATTGATCATAAGTCATTCTCAGGGGAGGTTGACCCACTCTTTGGCTTCTACGCAGCTGTTTCTCAGTTACTCCCTCGGGAGAGTAACTAATCTCACTTTGCAACTCAGTCTCTTCCCTTGAGGGGCTCAATGTTTCAACACAGTCTCTTTGAGGCACAAAGCATGGGCTCTGTGGATCTAAATGCTGACTCACTGGAGTCACCTCATCTGGTGTTTGACCATGGGGCCCTTTACCCGTGGCTCTATCGGAGATAGAGTCCTCAGAGTTGGTATTATTTACAGTCTCTGGACTAACCTCTGTTGCGTTTGGCTCCCCATCTAGGGAAGCAGTTGTTATTTCCAGATCTTCATCTCCTACTTGAGGTATAGGGAGTAGATAATTTCTATGCCATACCTTTACCCGGCCTTCTGAGTCTTTGATACGATACACCGGGAGGCCAGGCATCTGTGACTCCACCTCATATACACCATCTCTCCAACGATCGGCCAATTTGTGCTTTCCGGGGATGCCCAGATTGCGAAGGAGGACAGCATCCCCTGGACGAATTTCCTTATGTCTCACTTTATGATCGTAGCGTCTCTTATTACTCGCATTTTTTTGAGCCGAAGCTTTCTCTGCCAATTTATATGCCTGCTGCAAACTGTCTTGTAACCTTTGCACATACTTGAAATGCGTCCTGTTGGATACCCCATCGATAGATATCCGCAGACGTACATCCACTGGTAGCCGAGCTTCTCATCCAAACATCAGGAAATAAGGCGTATACCCAGTGGACTCATGGCGAGTACAGTTATACGCATGCACTAAAGTCTCTACATGCTTACTCCATTCAGTCTCCTGTGAGCCCTTCAGGGTACCCAGCATGTCGAGCAGCGTTCGGTTAAACCGTTCAGGCATAGCGTCCCCTTCTGGGTGATACAGTGTCGTCCGGGACTTGGTGATAATCAGCAACTTAAGCAATTCTCGTATAAGATTACTTTCAAAGTCTCGACCTTGATCTGAATGCAATCGATTCGGCAGTCCATAATGAAGGAAGTACTTCTCCCATAAGACTTTAGCTACAGTCACAGCCCGTTGGTCTTTAGTAGGGGAGGCTTGAGCATATCTGGTGTAGTGATCTGTGATCACCAGTACATTTCCGATACCTCGGGTGTCAGGTTCGATACAAAGAAAGTCAATACACACCAGGTCCATGGGTCCTGAGCTCTTCAGATGTGCCATGGGTGCAGCCCAGGTGGGTAGCGTCTTTCGCTGTATACAGAGGGTACACCGCCTACAGTGTAGCTCCACAGACTCTCTCATTTTGGGCCAAAAGAAACACCACGAAGTAGCCCGAATGTTTTGTCAATCCCAAGATGACCATGGTCATCATGTAATGCGCGGAGAACCATAGGTTGCCGGATCTTGTGTAGGAACAACTGTCGTCTATCTGGATGGTTGTGATACGGCACTACCCTATACAATAGACAGTTATCCAGCTCGAACTTGTTCATTTCTTTCATTAACAGGGCTACCATTTCTCTAGGGGCCCGTTTAATCACCAAAGGATTTTCTTGTTGAAGAGCTTGACTAACTATTCCGGCCACTGGGTCGTGAATTTGATATTGTACCAGATTCTTCCAGGCAATAATTTTATCTGGGGTGATGTTCATGCCGTCCGGATGACGGTACGCTCCTGGGATAGCCTTTGCTTGACACCCTAAGGAATCCACTATTCTCAATTCCGAGGCCACTCTGTCTTGCACCACCGCTGCTAAGGAGCACAAGGCCCGTACTCCTGGTCCCGGAATCTCTTCCCAAACACCCTCATCAGGAGTAGGATTTAGTCCCGGTCGTCGAGATAGGGCGTCAGCGCCAATGTTCATAGAGCCAGGTTTGTACTTAAGTGTGAATTGATAATTTTGAAGCGCTGCTAGCCAGTGGTGGCCTGTAGCATCCAACTTAGCAGATGTATTGATGTATGTCAATGGGTTGTTATCAGTTCTAACTTCAAATGTGACTCCATACAAGTAATCAGGCAGCTTGTCCACAATAGCCCATTTGAGAGCTAGAAACTCCAGTTTGTGTACAGGATACACTGGCGACACACTTTATTCGAGCTCGGCTAGTCCCACGAATTCGGGTATACCCGGGTGTAGTGAGGTTTGTGACTGTTTTCTGCCCGAGTGCATTGAGGTATTTTCCAGGCAGGGATTGAAGCATATTATTCCCGCTGGCTGCAATACTGCACAGTATATATATATATACTGCATTACAATTCATGAATTTATGCCATCTGGTAGACACGCGAAGCATTGCAGCCTATTAAATCCTAATCATTATCATTTAACAGATCAGCCGCCCGTCAGCCAGGCATGAACCCAGGCTGGGAAGGCAAACGCAACGGGGCTTGTCAGAGGTGAGGAGCGGCCCATTCCAGGTATCTGCCAGGTACATACTGGGTATTTGCTCGAATAAAGTGTGTCGGTGCAGTAGTTATTTTCGCTAGGCGTTAAACCCCGACTGACATAGGCCATGGGTCTAAGTCTGGTATCATACTTCTGGTGCCGCACAGCTCCTAAACCATTAAATATACGGCCGATCAGAATCTGCATAGGCCAACAGGCCTGTGTTAAATTTGTCTTCAACCCCATAAACGCCTGTTCGCACGCAGGAGTCCACTTGTCCCCAAAGGCTGCTTGAGCGGAAGAGGCTTTCCGACCCGTATCCTCGGGGTAGATTTTGAGAAGGTTGTTAAGAATCTTCGCTTGCGTGAGTAGCCTTCCCCAAACCTTCGGTAGTACCCGCAAAACCCAAGGAAGGAGCATTCCATGACGTTATTGGGTCGCGGCCAGTTGCGGATCGCTGCCTCTATCTTCCCGGGGTCCGTAGATATTCCTTCTGAAGAGACAATATGACCCACATAGGTCACCGAGGTGCGGCAAAACTGACACTTATCCATTGACAGCTTGAGTCCTTCGGCGCTGTCGGTCCAGCACTTTTATCAGTCTTTCTTCATGCTCCTCCAGCATCTTCCCGAACACTATAATATCGTCCAGATATACTAAGCATTCTCTGGGGTTCATATCCCCAATCATCTTTTCCATTAGGCGCTGAAAAGTGGCTGGGGCACCACATATCCCTTGGGGCATACGCGTGAATTGGTAAAATCCTAACGGGCAAACGAAAGCTGTTTTCTCCTGATGTTCGGAGTTCATCGGCACTTGGTAGTACCCGGACCTCTGATCCAACACACTAAACCACTTGTTTCCCGACAGTGTATTTAAGAGATCTTCAATCCGAGGAAGTGTATATTGATCTGGTACAGTACGATTATTCAAGGTTCTGTAGTCCACACATAGCCGTACTGACCCGCTCTTCTTTCGCACCACCACGATAGGCGATGCGTATGGGCTACGAGATCCCATAACAATGCCAACCGCCTCCATTTCTTATAGTAGCTTCCTCACATCTTCCACATCCCTTGGGGCAATGCGACGGGACCTTTCTCGAAAGGGGGTCGTATCGTATCGTATGGTATGCTGAGCACTGCGGCTACATCCCACATCTATATCACTGGTGGAGAATACCCCTCGCCTTGCTTCCAACTTGGCCTGCACCCTCTCTTTCCACTCGTTCGTCAAGGGAGAATCCCCGAAGTCAAACGCCAGTTGAGGGACGGCTAGGGATACGGCAGCGGCTTGCGACTGTACTTCCATCTTCTCCACAGGAGTGACTGGATATATTCTTCCCAGCTGCTGCCCATAGTCGATAGGCATGAGATAGGGAGAGATGTTCTGTATGTACACCTGTAATCTATTCATTAGTTTAGCCGGCCATTCCCTCACCTGGGCTAACAGTTTGTATCCACGCTGTTGGTTGTCTTCCAGATAGCAACAGGTAGCAGTCATCATCTTTCCTCCCCCTGGTGGAATCTTAGTCAATCCGTAATCAATATTGTAAAGGTCTCCATGCTCTTCTTAGGCAGCTATCCTACAACATTCTTCCCGCAACACAGGTTATGCTGCTAGTGCCACTAACTGTAGTTCACCCGTCTCCTGTAAGTACATACGGATCGCTGCCTGTACTATGTCGGTATTGGTTCCCATGATTATAGGAGCACTGGGGTGTTCTTGTGGTTCAGGGCACACCAACGCTTCCACCTCCATGGGGTGATGCTTGCCGGTATTCAGCTGTGGAATATCCAGATGAACCCGTACAAATACATCAATAGGGTAGTCTTCATGGCTCAACCCTCGCAACCTCATAGCGTCTGCGGACAGCAGGGGCAACCGATGAAGGTGTTTATCATAGAATGATCGATATACAATGGTTACCTGCGAACCAGTGTCCAGTAATGCTGACGCGTAGATGCCTTCAATGACGACCTTCACAATGGCCGCGGGTCCAATGTGGCCACCCATCTGGGGCGGTGCCGGCGCTCCAGTGGATGCTGGGGCCGCTTCTGACACAGGAGCGGTTTCAGCTGTCAAGGTGGTGCACAGCATGGATTTCGCAGTCCTTGTGGTCACCTTCTTTTTGACTGGACAGAATGGGGCGAGGTAGCCCATCTTGCCAGAGCAGAAACACTGGACATTACTCCTAGCAGACTGGTTCCTACAAGCAGGAGATGTTCTCTCTGATGCAGAGTCTTCAGCATCGCTCTCACACCCCTCAGGGTCCTCCTTCTTTTGCCCCGCTTCTTTGGCTGGCTTCGGCCTAGTCTCTCCTTTCTTAATTTCCTTGGAGGTGGTACCCACTTTTTTAGCCGGGCTCGGGTCCCGACCTAGAAGCACAGCCTCATGAGCTTGTACTCGATCCATAAGTTCGTTAAAAGACAAGGCTTGACCTGGCACGAGACTACCACTGACTCTGACAGCTACAAGGTGGAGTGACAAGAGGCCCCTCAGCAGCTGCGTGGTTCTCAAGCCGTTGGCGTCGGGCTTGAGCACTACTTTCTTCTTCACTAACGTCCAGAGATCCAGGTGAACTCGTCGAAGGAATGTTGGCACCATCTTTCCTTCATTCTAGACCAGGGCGTGGAATTTGGCCATCAGGGTAAAGCTGTCCACTGGTGTGCCATAGGCCTTGATGAGCGCATGCAGCCTGGCTTGGGAATCGGCTTCAGGGTGGTTATCCCGGTAGCTCTGTAATATATGCGAAGCGGGAGGCCGCAGGCATTCCACGATCTGCTGTCGCTTTACGGCCTCTGTGCAGTTCCACTCTGGGAGCACTTGCTCTGTGTGATCCTTCCATTCTTCAAACTCGGATTCACCTAAGGGAGTAGGTTGATGTTGAATCCCTGAAAATGCTTTAAGTTTGCGATATTGTTGTGACTGTGCGGAATGCATCCGCCAGCTGGAGGGCGGACACATTGGGTGGAGAGCCACCATTAGCCCTGGGTGCGGGTGGTGTGTAGGGGATGGCAAGAACGAGGAGTCCTCCTACAGAGTGTGCTGACGGGCAGTGTCTGGTGCAAACGTGACATGGAAACCAGGCGTCAGAATGGCGGTATTGGCCGGCCACGCTGGGGACAAGGATCTCTCCTTTCCGGATGCCCGGAGAGGGAGGGTCGGAAGCTGACGCGTGGTAGCTCTGGATAAACCAGCGGGCAACTTTCCCCTGACAGAGCATTTAAGACCAGGGCATGGGGAACAGTCTCGTGACATATTTCAAAGGTAGTTTCCAGCAGGAGAATCTTATACCCAGGGGAGTCTTTGTCATGTCTGTGATCTACACACTTGGAGGTGGCCAGGCCTGGTGACTTCTGTATTTGGTCAGATACTGAGAGTACCGGAGCAAGGCTGGGGACTCTGCTCACCGCCACCACGTGTTGCGGTGACACTTGACACCGCAAGGCCCACTCGCGGACCTCTTGCCTTGAAGGTACAGACATTTTTAGCAATAATTTGTGAATCTACTTGGGCACCCCAGGTCTGAGATCTCAGCAGCGCCTCCAAATGTATCCCTCTTTCCTGCTGATATAGAGAGACTACTAATGCTGTATATACCTGCTGGCTCAGTGAGATCTGGGCCTCCGCTAACTGGGAGCCTGGGGAAACAATATGTACTTGGCAGCGCCTCCACTTGCCCAGGATCCCCAATAAGTAAGCTTCACCTGGACAAGAATAATGATAATAATCCACAACGTTGTAACCTTTTACTATTAATTGAATGCAGAGCATGAACATACACATATCACCCATATAACCACAGTGCATACATATATATAGCAATGCAATAATTAGATATCAGTGGCCTTGCCACACTCCACCTTGGAATAATGTCCGTTACCCACCACGGTGTGCGCCCACTCCGTGTCCAATGTACTGGACCAGTCCCTTGGTCACTTAACCCTCAGTGTCCCCAAAAACCCTCCCCAAGGCAGGATCAGCGACTGCAGGTACCGGTGTTGATGCACTTATATACTACCTTCCGACCGCTCCAGCAGCCGGTAACAGTACTTTGCAAAGGATCCGCCGATCCAGCGGAGCCTCTCACGAGTAGTTGCTTGACTCCAGCAGCTTGATCCCAAACCACTGTCAGCACAGCAGCGCGGGAAGAATACTGTGTCCCTGTCTGCTACTACAGTAAAGGGTATGCTGTCCCTATCTATGGCTGTTCCCTGCAGTACCAAATGCTGGTGGTGACTCAGGGTCTGCACTAGGGCCTACGGGGAATCTCTGGCCTATGCAGTGGGTCACTGACCCCCTGCAACACACACCTCCTCCCCCCTTGCTCCTCCAGGACTCTCTGCTAGCGTGGTCTCTCCCCCACGCTTCCCTTTCCTGCCTGCCAGCAATGCCTTCACTCCTATTCGTTCTCTGGTGTCATGTGGCTGTGCTGAGGCTCATGGGAATTGTAGTCCCACCTCAGAGCCTCTTCTCTATTGGCCAGCCATTCGCGCGCTTACACTGCGCATGTGCGACCTTCCAGGGGCGCCCCGCCGCACATCTGCACTGCGCATGCGCAATTATCAAACATGGCGGCGCCCTATGCTTTCCGGCCCGCTGCCAGAGCGCTCCCTGCTCTGCCCCCACCCTCCTGAATTGCCAGCGGATCTGCTGCTCATCACTACAGCACCCGCAACGGAGGTACAACGGGGGGGTGGGGTCAGGGGAACACCACTACATATACCAGACTGCACATCTCAGCACTTTACTATGGCTGTGATGCTGCCTTTACAATTTATATTTGCTGTGATCTCACTTCTCAAATTATGCACTTCTTTCTACCAGCCTCCTTATGTCTCTAACTCTATTCATATATCTCCATCACTCCTTCCTTAGCCACTTCTCAGTTCACATGAACTCCTTTCTTACCTGCGCCCTCTGAAACTACACAGCTATACCCCCTGCACTAAATCACAGAGAGTTCCCAAAGTCTGGAGGCGGCAGTGCGGCGTTGGTAAACTCATGTATTGCACATGAAATGCTTTATACCTACTAACCTGATGTACACAGATATTATACCCTAAAATTATATTCACCCATTTTTACAAACTTCACTATGTGCTTTTGCGCTTTTGTCTTTCTTGTGTTTCAGTTGCCTAGGGGTTTGCCCCTGTTCATATAGCTGCAGGTCACCCATCGATTTAGAGGTTGTATTTTGTTATTTAATTAATACACGGAGGTGAAGGGGTTAATCAATAGACATAATAATTTGCGCACTTTATCTGTTTTTTGTTACATTGTTTCTTCACAATATTTAGTGCTGCACTTATTTTCATTGTATAAGTTATCTGTGCTATTAACATCACTATGGTTTGGAGTCTAAATGCTTGCAGAGCCAAACGTGAAGAGGCCTTTGATCTCCTCTTTGCAGAGGAGCCCAAAGGGACTAATGAGTCTAGCAATGAGTAAACGTCTATGAAAGAAATGTTTAAAAACCTAGAAAAACTTCTCATCACAGAAAGCAAACAATGGTTTGAGAGACGTACAATGCAGAGATATCTAGACTGTGGTAGATTACCTAGAGGCCTACGCATATTAAAAAAACCCACATTTGGTAGGGACAATGAACACTTCATGAAGGAGTGGATACGCATTTTAGATGAATGTTCTAATGATTTAGTGCGATTAATAATATTTGAGAGAAATAAATCACTAAAAGAATTGGGAGCCCAAATTGAAGAACAAATTAAAACCATGGAGCCCCTCATTATCGCCAATGATTGCTCTGAGTTGGAACACGAGGTATGCGCCAACTTAGAACAACATGATGACGAGACCGCAAAAACCAAGCACTTTAAATTTTATAGAGACAAAAATGACTACGATACAAATAAACAACGTACCTGGGCCAAAGATAATACTAAAGGAAAGATGACTGATAACAAAATTGTGAATGACACTAATGGGGATTCTAATAGTCGCTCTAATGGAGATCAAAATGAGAGAGGGAGACAACATGGAGGTCATCAGTCTATAGATAGAAGGGAACATCCTAGAAGAGATAGATCATATCCCCAAAGGGGAGGACACCCTAGGAACCCTAACTATAAAGGGAGAAATTATGACGAAAATTATAAATACAATAAAAATAGACAAAACAATTATCAACAACAAAATGAGTCATTTAGACCTCCTGTGAGGATACAAGAACATACACGTGAGAATCGCCCTGCACCCTCCCCTTCTCCCTCCTCTCCATCTCTTTTTTTAGATCTAATAAGGAGGAGGCATGGCTCTCCCGAAAAAGAAGTGAAAAGCACAGAGAACCACAAACAGGTGATCTCAGGGACCAAGCTAAAAAGACCATTGCCAGAAGAGGGAAAAGAGGAGGATCCAGGGTCCAAAAGAAAAGAATTCTAGGGATTCAACCTACTCAGGTAGATAGAGGGATTTTCAATCTCTCCACGTTCATCCTCACAGAAGATCAAAAAAGAGTCCTAAGCAAAGGACTCTCTTTTTCTAAGACTAGTGGGGCAAACTCATTTCAACTTTTTAAAGATCTTAATAAATTTACAAGAAATATCACACTAAAAAGACCTTTATTAAGTTGAAAAAAGAAACTAACAATATAGTAGATACAATTCAAGCAATAGATAAAGATAAAGACACAACAGTATGTACACACACGCCGTTTAAAACTCAATCCACATTTTACCCATATCACTCTAGGGGTAACCATGTAGAAACCTTTTTTGATATGGTTTATAATGATCTAAATAAAATTAACAATAGTGATAGAAAATGGAACATTAAACAAAATATTTCCAAGGCTGAAAATCTTGCATTAAAATTTCTGCAGGATAATAACCAACTAATTATTAGACAGGCTGACAAGGGAGGAGGTGTGGTTCTACAAGATCGCTCCATATATGAGCAAGAGGCACACCGACTCCTTTGTGACCCTGTCTTTTATAAAAAACTAACCTCAGACCCTACATCATTATTTCTAATTACTCTTAAAAAACTTCTAGATGAGGCATTATCCAAAACA
Source organism: Ascaphus truei (assembly GCF_040206685.1). NCBI lineage: Eukaryota > Metazoa > Chordata > Amphibia > Anura > Ascaphidae > Ascaphus > Ascaphus truei. The sequence goes on from NC_134486.1 coordinate 143,116,426, forward strand.
ATAATCACAGAGAAAGAATATGGGTTTCTTTACAATAAGTCACCAAAAATACCGGTGTTTTACCATTTACCTAAGTTGCACAAATCTCTTATAAACCCGCCAGGGAGACCAATAGTCTCGGGTATATCCTCACTGACAGCAAATTTATCCCAGTATGTGGATTACTTCCTGCAAAGAATCGTAGGGGAGTTACCTTCATATCTAAAGGACTCCTCTGCGGTATTAAATCTCTTTGCAAAATTCGAATGGAAAAGCTCGTACAGATGGCTGACGTGTGACGTCCAAGCATTGTACACTAGCATTCCACATATTAAGGGTATTGCGGCAGTGGAGAATTACCTGAGACAGGAACCAAACATCACAGATCTAAACAGATGGTTTATATTAGAAGCCATAAAATATGTGCTTAGCCACAACTATTTTCTTTTTCTTTCCCAGTTCTTCTTGCAGGTTTGCGGAACTGCAATGGGCACACGATTTGCCCCCAGTTTCGCAAACCTGTATATGGGGAACTGGGAAGAAACCTTTATCTGGAAGGAAAATCCATTCCTGAAAAATATAGTGATATGGCGTCGCTATATAGATGACATTCTCTGTGTGTGGGAGGGTGATGAAGAATCAGTAGATGGATTTATGAATTACATCAATCATAATGACCACAACCTGGTATTCACCCATGTAACACACGCAGAGAATGTCAGCTATCTAGATCTGGACCTAACAGCCTCAGTGGCAGAAGGGGTAACAACCAAAACCTTCTTTAAAAAGGTAGATACGAATAATCTCTTACTGGCCTCCAGCAACCATAAAAAAACTTGGATTAGCAACATACCTGGAGGTCAGTTTATGAGAATAAAGAGAAACTGCAGCAATGAGGCAGATTTTGAACTACAAGCCCAATTTCTGTTCTCAAGATTTTTAGAAAGAGGATATAATTACAAACAACTCAGACTTGAACTAGATAAGGTTAGAAAAATAGATCGGAATAAACTGTTAATACAAAAGAAAAATCCTCTAAATGTGGATGAGGATCGAATAGAAGTTCCATTCATTACAAACTATAACTCTATGCACAGACAAATAGAAGGAGTCATAAAAAAACATTGGGGTATTATCTCTACAGACCCCATTCTCAGTGGACACATAAACACATCTCCCAAGTTTATATATAGGAAGGCTCGCAGTCTAAAAGACACATTAGTACCGAGTGATATAGGTAAAACTGTAACAAATAGAGGTGCCCAATCTTGGTTGAGTAACAATTTAGTAGGGAACTTTCCCTGTGGAAGATGTTGTACATGTAAACTCCTACACACTGAACGCAAAACATTTAGATCAAATATAGATAACAAAGTGTATAACATTACTGAATTTATCAATTGCAACACAAGATTCTTAGTGTACCTACTAGAATGCCCCTGCGGCCTGCAATACGTAGGCCGCACAAAAAGATGTCTTAAAACACGTATACAAGAGCACGTGAGAAATATCAAACATGCACTACAGACTCATAGTGTAAGTCGTCACTTCTAAACCCATCATAACAAAGACCCCACAACCCTGACCTTCAAAGGGATTAAAACCATCCCCCAAAACAGACGTGGAGGAGATAGAGTAAAAGATATATCAGTCCAAGAAACTTACTGGATTCACCAGTTGAAGACCTTAGGTCCTAAAGGTCTAAACGAAAACATAGACCTTTGGTGTTTATACTAAACAATATTAGAAACAGGCCCCGTATAGGTATATGTATCAGAGAAATCGAGTACTTGGTTTTTTTATAAATATAATTTGAATAACATCTGTGATATCCATTCATAGTAATAAGTATTATTATTCTTTATACGTGTAAGTAACACCTGTTTGTTTTATTTCAGAGCCTTTGAATTATCCTTAATCACTGGCATTTTTATTTAAGTGTTTTTTAATATGTATTAATAAATGAATAAATGTATTGTGATTTTATTATACCCCTGGACCAGCACTGAATAGGTCAAATCACTAGAGCACTTTAAGAAGTCATTATCATAAATACCCACACTTGTGGGATGATGCAAAGTGAGGATCAGATTGGTGTAGACACCTCTGATTGTGACCAATCAGTAGCGGAGTATGGGTATAAATATGTTCTTAAATCAGTCCAATTTATCCCTGAAGAAGAAGCCTATGCTTCGAAACGCGTTGGATAAAGATTTTAATAAGTCCTAGGACCTTATCCCCACACTCTGTGTGATTTTTCCTGCATTGGACTGACTTCTCACAAAAAAACTGCATTCGGCAAATTGCAGTAAAGCTAAGATCGCGCTTTACGGCACCACCTCCCTTTGCGGCCGGTCGCAAACCCCGCGGGACACGTGAACTACTGCCGAAGTGAGCTGAGACACAGTGGCAGCTGGAAAACAGACCCGAGAAGGAGTAGCTATAACGGCAGCGATCGGGGAAGGAGACTGACCAAGATACAGCACCGCAGTGGAGGTTTCTAACTACAATTGAGACAGTGTGTCCTGGATGCTGTGAGAGAGAGTTCCCAAAGTCTGGAGGCGGCAGTGCGGCGTTGGTAAACTCATGTATTGCACATGAAATGCTTTATATCTACTAACCTGATGTAAGCAGATATTATACCCTAAAATTATATTCACCCATTTTTACAAACTTCACTATGTGCTTTTGCGCTTTTGTCTTTCTTGTGTTTCAGTTGCCTAGGGGTTTGCCCCTGTTCATATAGCTGCAGGTCACCCATCGATTTAGAGGTTGTATTTTGTTATTTAATTAATACACGGAGGTGAAGGGGTTAATCAATAGACATAATAATTTGCGCACTTTATCTGTTTTTTGTTACTAAATCACACCCCTACAAATCCTCCTCACACATTCTCTTTCTATCCATGCTTCTCCTCCTTGCTTCTGGGGATATCTCTCCCAATCCTGGTCCCTGCCTTATTCCTACATGCTCTCGTCCTCGCCTGCCAAGTGCAACCTCTACTCCTTCTGGTGTTAACCCCTCTAACCTCATAACTATCCCCTGTCACCCTCCCTCCTCTCTCCCTTTGTCCTGTGCCCTTTGGAATGCTCGCTCCCTTTCTAACGAGTTCCTCTCTGTACATGACTTTTTTCTCTCTCACTCTCTGCTCCTATTTGCTATAACTGAGACCTGGCTCACTCAGTCTGACTGCTCTGGAAGCTGCCCTCTCTTATGGTGGCCTTTCTTTCTCCCACACTCCGCGCCCTGATGGCAGGTGTGGAGGTGTGGGGCTCCTGCTCTCCTTTCTCTGCCGTTACCGAACCCTTCCTATTCCTCCCTCTCTTGTTTTTCCCTCCTTTGAGGCTCACACTGTCCAGATCTTCTCACCTCTCCCTGTCCACGTGGCAGTCATCTATCGCCCACCTAACTCTACTCATCCCCCTTCTGCCTATCTCACTCACTTTGAATCCTGGCTCTCTTTCTTTCTCTCCTCAGACTCCTTGGGGACTTCAATTGCCACATTGATGACCCCTCTCTTCCTTGGGCTTCCCGCTTTCTCTCTCTAACCTCTTCTTTTGGCCTTCAACAGTGGACTGCAGCCAGCACCCACAAGGATGGCCACTACCTAGACCTGGTTTTCACTAAAAACTTCTCTCTCTCTCTCTGATTTCTCCATTTCCCCTTTTCCTCTCTCTGACTATCATCTCATTCTCTCTATCTCGCTTCTCCCCTTGTCCACCTCAATCTACTCCCCGGTTCTGCAGAAACCTGCGCTCTATTCACCTACCAGACTTTGATTCCACTTTACGCTCCTCCCTCTCCTCTCTCAGCTCTGCTACAAACCCTGACAACTTGGTCAGGAACTACAACTCTGCCTTATCCTCCTCTCTTGATCTTCATGCCCTGCTTTCTCTCTGCCGTCCTCGCCCTTCTAACCCCAGACCCTTGCTAAATTCCCACACGCGCATGCTGCGTTCCTCCACACGTTCCTCTGAACGCCACTGGAGGAAATCTCATACACTCGCAGACTTCCTTCACTACTAATTTATGCTATCCTGTTTCAACTCTGCCCTCTCGCAAGCTAAACAAGCCTACTTTTCTTCTCTAATCAACAAGCACAAGTCTAACCCACGCCAACTCTTCTCTGTCTTTGATGCTCTACTCAAACCTTCTCAGCTGCCTCTTCTTCCTCCATCTCCACCCAGGACTTTGCTGACTATTTTAAAGAAGAGGTAGAATCCATACGTCTGAACATTCCCTCTGTTTCTTCCTCCTATCCTACACCTCTTCCTAACTCTCCTCCTGCCTTCCTTGACTCTTTTTCCACTGTCTCAGAGCAAGTGTCACTGTTGATCTCCTCTTCCCCCTCTACCACTTGCTCTCTTGACCCCATTCCCTCCCATCTCCTAAAACCTCTTGGTCCTACTATAATCCCTACCCTCACACACATTTTAACTCCTCCCTCTACTCTGGTACCTTCCCATCCTCCTTCAAACATGCAACAGTTATACCATTACTCAAAACAGCAAGCTTGATCCTACCTGTCTTTCTAACAATCAACCTGTCTCCCTCCAGCCTTTTGCCTACAAACTCCTTGAACGTCTTGTATTCTCTCGCTTGCTCCATTTTCTCAACACCTATTCTCTCCTAGAACTATCTGGCTTCCGCACTACTCACTCCACGGAAACAGCCCTCACTAAAATAACGGATGACCTCCATGCTGCCAAAGACAGAGGTCATTACACTCTGCTCATATTACTCGACCTCTCTGCTGCATTTGACACCATGGACCACCCTCTTCTCCTTCACATTCTCCATACTCTTGGTATTCGTGACAAAGCTCTATCCTGGATCTCCTCTTACCTCTCCCATTGTTCTTTCAGTGTCTCTTCTGTTAACACCTCCTCCTCCTCTATTGATCTCTCTGTGGGGGTACCCCAGGGCTCTGTCCTGGGACCTCTTCTCTTTTCTCTGCACACACTCTCTCTAGGGGACCTAATAACATCTCTTGGGTTTAAATATCACCTCTATGCTGATGACACACAAATTTACTTTTCAACACCTGACCTTACACCTGCTGTACAAACCAAAGTTTCTGAATGTCTCTCTGCTATATCATCCTGAATGTTAAACTCAACATGGCAAAAACAGAGCTCCTCATACTTCCTTCCAAACCTGGCCCTATTCCCTCCTTCCACATTACTGTTGGAAGTATGATCATTCACCCAGTAGCCCAAGCACGCTGCTTAGGGGTCACACTCGACGCATCTCTCACATTCTCAACGTTTCTAAAACATGTCGCTTTTTCCTCCGCAATATCACTGATACGCCCGTTTCTCTGTTGCTCAACTGCTAAAACTCTGACTCAGGCCCTCATTCTCTCCCGTCTTGATTACTGTAACCTCCTGCTGTCCGGCCTTCCTGCCTCTCACCTGTCTCCCCTACAATCTATCCTAAACACTGCTGCCAGAATCACTCTAATCTTTCCTAATCTGTCTCCGCGTCTCCCCTCCTGAAATCCCTCTCCTGGCTTCCGGTCAAATCCCGTATCTCACACTCAATTCTCCTCCTCACTTTTAAAGCTTTACACTCTTCTGCTCCTCCTTACATCTCAGCCCTAATTTCTTGTTATGCACCATCCCGTCTCTTGCGTTCCTCTCAAGGATGTCTTCTTTCTACCCTCTTTATATCTAAAGCCCTCTCCCGCCTTAAACCTTTCTCACTTACTGCCCCGCACCTCTGGAATGCCCTTCCCCTCAATACCCAACTAGCACCCTCTCTATCCCCCTTTAAGACCCACCTTAAGACACACTTGCTTAAAGAAGCATATGAATAGCACTGTGGATTATACTGGACACATGATACATAAAGCTTGGCCCCCTGCAGACGCACTTACCAAAATTCCCTCCTACTGTCTCTGTACGTTCTCCCTACCTACCAATTAGACTGTAAGCTCCTCGGAGCAGGGACTCCTTTTCCTTAATGTTACTTTTATGTCTGAAGCACTTATTCCCATGACCTGTTTATATTATCTGTTATTTATTTGATTACCACGTGTATTACTACTGTGAAGCGCTATGTACATTAATGGCGCTATATAAATAAAGACATACAATACAATAGCGCTATAACGGGGTTGAGCTGTATGTTGTATGTGAAACCCATTGATTTAACATACAACATATTATACAAATAAAAACATATTCGTTTTCTGTCATAGGGTTTTGTTAAATGGCCTACTACTTAATTATATGGTAGAAAAGTGTGATATCTCCAATCACCCTCCCCTTCCTTCCCCTGTCCATTGCACTGATTAATGCAGATTTCTATATGTTAAGGCTTATTTGTATAATCAGAGATCCTTCTCTCTCTGACTGGAGCCCTTTAAACCTCAGATATCAGGATATCCCTCAGTGAATGGACGCGGTATGTAAATAAAGGAAAACCACAATAGTGCGTACTGTTTGAACTAAATGTAATACATATATATATTTTTTCTTTTCTATATACCACGGTATTTTCCTGCGCTCCTCCTCATCTCCAAGCAAAGAAAACTCCATATCCTGGGACTTGGAACTGTCCCACCAGAGGAAGTTGAGCTGCGATTTACACTTTTTATTTGTAATTCACTATTTTGGTGTAAGGTGTATTTGTGTATATTCTGTGTTTCACTTATAACACTATTTTACTTATTATCACTTGGGAAAGCGCCCAGTCCATCCACTCCCCCCTCCCCCCATTATCACATTATTTGTATAATGCTAGTATTATTTAACGCTGAGTTAAAGATTTTTTGGTGTATGGAAACGAAATGTAATATTGCAACCCACTTATGAATACGAAATTTTTGGCAACATGAATTAGAAGATTCAAAAGGTGCAATCCCTGATAGCGGACCAAAAAAACAAAATGTTGTAAATAATTTAAGTATATCTTTGTCCTCCTTAAGAAATGTAACCATGCTAAAGCAGTCATTTGGCTGCTTTTGTTTCTGTGGACATTAAGCACAATTTATTTTTCTGCATGGCCTCTGAGTCAAGGAGTGTTTGTCATTTAAATGTGTCTTCTACACGTAGCCAATAAAGGCAAGCAAGGTGGACAGAGGGGGGCATTTCTCTGCAAACTCAATGAGCACACAGTGAAATCAGACAAAAAGTAGTAGACATAGGAAATCACCCCCCCCCCCCCCTTGAGAGAGATAGGACTTACAAAGAGGTGAACTGAACACTTGCATCTACTGCCCCCTCCCCCTGGGGAGTGGGGGTGAGTACCTTACCTCTGACTCTATTAGGGAGTCAGGGAAGAGTTGGCACAGCCTATGGTGCCCTAGACCAGGGGTGGATAGTCAGGGACCATCCCAAGGTTGATGAATTTTGACTTTGAATGCAGGTACCCGGTTGTACTGTGTATGCAGAGGAGAGAGAATAAAGTGTTTCTGTTCAACTATACTCCTGCCTGGTGTGCAATCAGCGGGGAGTATTGTGCGTTCTCCTGCAGGGAATGTCTTCATCTTACTGGAGCCTTCAAGGGATGGAGGCGCTGATTACAATGAGATAAAGACCAATCATCTACCCCAGAACCTGTCCTTATGTCCCGACTACCACCAGCAGACGACTCAGCATCCTGGGAGACAGCAGATATCCAGCACTACACACACTGTAATAGGCAGATTTCCCAGAGGGTAGGGGAATCACCGTTACATTTAGAGGTGCTGCTGAGATGCTCAACAGGACAGGCTTTCAGCGAAGCAGAACAGAAGGAACCAAAAGTATGCTTCCAATGTGAGTACTGTGGAAGGATGGGAGGCTAGGTGTAGCTCTAGGTGACTCCTACATACCATAACATGGATATCATAACTTCTCCGACAGGGAGATACAGCCTATGATAACCTAAAGGGAAAACTGTGCTATAGCAGATGGCTATTGCTCTGTTCTGAGTCACCCTGAGTACTGATAGGTGTAGGACACCTGGAGGGGGAGTTTTGGTTGCCAGGGGCCCAGAAACCTATGGAAAGGGACTGCAATGTCAGGGCAATAAGCAGGGTGGTGTTAAGGTACTGATAGGTAGTATCTGAGGAGGGGTGCCCGAGTCGCGGGTGCCAGGAACTTCTGCTGGAGGAGCTACCACTTTACCACTAGTCGTTGATGCACAGGGAGCCACAGGAGTATTCATAATGGACTGTTATGGTGTGCAGCATACTGGAGGGAATTTTGCCTAGCCTGTGGTATATTGATACACAGCTAGCCAGCTGTGTGTCACTATGTCAGTCAATGGACAACCTGCAAGAATGAGTGGGGACTGCGTGTGCAGTCTGCAAAAAGTTGCATGCTTTTTCTTTGCACAGTTCTGCAAGGGCTCTGCGTGAAAGCAGGAGCCGCACCCACCTGCTGTGAGTGGCTTGGTGCGGAGTCACACCCTACTACAGTGTGCCCCTACTCTTGACTCCACCAGAGGAAGGGGGCACAGTAACAACCAATCCAAAGAGACTGCCTATCCTGAGGGAGGATGCGGGCAGGCGGTTGCAGCCTCAGTTCTTTGGAGCCAGAAAGAAGTAGAGAGCTACAATGGAGCTAGAGCAGAGAAAAAAACACAAAAATGCTGTTTTAAATCATCCTTAATGTACGCTTAATACTCACCTGTATTGCACAATTGAACATTATAATTCTTAATGCACTATGAGCGTTGTGCGCTGTGTTTTTGTGTTTTTTTCTCTGCTCTAGCTCCAGGGGGTGTTTAAGCCACCCCTGTCTACACAGCTGCAGACGCTCATTCTCAATTACCTACAGGATCACGTAATATTGTTTAAATCGTATTTCACCCTATATCACTTGGTATGTACAGTGGTTAATCTGAGATAGATTTTAGTTGCACACTTTATTCACTTTGTTTCACCTTTTTCCCTGCTTAATAAGTGTTGCACATTATTTACTCACTAATTGTATTTGTCAAGTCTCTAACTCTGTCAATATGGTGTGGAGTTTAGTGAATTGTAGACAGAAACGTGATGAGAATTTTGATTCATTATTTTAAGAGGACTGTGAGGTAGTACCTGAAAATAAGGATGCAAAAAGTTCACTTGAAAATCATTTTAAAACATTGGAACAATTGCTCCTTGTCAAAAGTAAACTTTATTTAGAGAAAAGAACACTACAAAAATATGTAGACTGTGATAGAGTCCCGATGGGCTTACGTATTCTGAAATCACCTACTTTTGGCAAGGACGATGACCATTTTATGAAAGAATGGAATAGAATCTTAGATGACTGCTCCATAACCCTCATAAAATTATTTATATATGAGAGGAACAAATCTTTGAAAAATATTGATAAAGAAGTTAATAATATTATTAAACAACTTGAGCCATTGGTTATTGAATATGACTGTTCAGAAATGGAGCATGACCTCCGTATGAAGCTCGAGCATACGGAGGAAGAAATCTTAAAAACAAAGCACAAAAATTTTTGTAGAGACAAACTCGATTACGAAAACAATAGGCAAAGAGATTGGGCCAAAGATACCGAAAGAGGCAGATCAGTTAAAACAAATACTTATGGGGGGGGGGGGGGGGGGGAAAGACTCCTCTCAGTCAAGAAAAAGATCTGTAGATCAGTACAAACAGAGGCCCAACACACATTCTAATGAAAGGGGACTGACACAATATAGATATGATGAAAAAAGGAACCCTGAACAGTATAATAGATATTATTCCCCTTATAGACAAGGGGGACACTACGAAACCCCAACTATAAAGGGAAAAATTATATTGAGAATTTTAGATACGGTCAAAAAGGACAGAATAGGTATGATAATAATAAATCGTCCTTACCAAACAAACCTAGCCCCAGATTCCAATCACCTGCACAGTCCACACCCTCTTCTTTTTTACAGTCAGTCAAAAACAGACATTTGGATCTAAAAAGGAGGGAGGAAGATCTGGGGTCAAAAATACAGAATCTTATAAAGACAAAAAAAAAGACCGTTACAAGAAGAGGAAGTAGAGGAGGGACCAGAACTAAAGAGAAGGGAATGCGAGAAGGGCACCTAATTCCATCCTATAAAGGGATTTTCAATTTGTGATCTGTAATTTTAACTGACCAGAAAAAAGTACTGGATAGGGGCTTGACTTTTTCACTTTCATGTGGACCAAGCTCCTTCCAGTTATATATGGATGTACAAAAATTCATGCGTAATCTTACATTGAAAGACATTTTTGAAACTTGATAAAGAGAAATCCAATGTACTAATAGAAATTACAGACACTATGGATACTGTGGATACTGTAACTTCTGAGCAGAGTGAGGTATTGGCAGATAATAACCAACTATGTAAACATACCCACTTTAAACTTTAAAGGTAAATCAAGATTTTATCCTGCGCACTCTAAAGGCCATCATACAGAGACCTTTTTCAATATGGTTAACAATGAATTCAATACCCTTACACAAAATTTCAAGTCTGGAGATATTAAATATAATCTCAACAAAAATGAAAATCTAGCATTAAAATTCTTGAAAGAAAATAAAAATTTGATCATTAGACAAGAAGATAAAGGAGGAGGTGTGGTCTTACAAGACCACAAGGACTATGAAGGAGAAGCTTTTCGACTCCTTGATGACACCTCCTCCTACAGAAGACTAAAGAAAGATCCTACTAGTGACTTTCTTAGTCGCTTAAAGACACTCAGATCAAGCATTAAATAGCGTGTTATTTCCAAAAGTGAGTTTGCATTTTTGTATTCCAGCTGTCCAAAAATCCCAATATTCTATCATCTCACCAAAACACACAAATCATTAATCAATCCCCCTGGAAGACCAATAATATCAGGAATTTCTAGCTTGACTGCAAATCTATCACAATATGTCGACCACTTCCTCCAGCTCATATGTGGTTAAACTTCCCTCTAATTTGAGATATTCCACCTCAGTACTCAATCTAATAAAAGATATAAAATGGAAGGATTCGTATAGATGGCTTACGTGTGACGTACAGGCCCTCTATACGAATATACCACATAAAGAGGGAGTAGAAGCAGTGGACTTTTTTCTTTCAGGGGATGAGGGACTACACTGTCTCAACAGGAGATTCATCCTGGATTCCATCCAATTCATACTGAAACATAATTACTTTATGTTTCTGGATCAATTTTTCCTACAGGTTTGCGGAACTGCGATGGGAACCAGATTTGCCCCCAGTTTCGCAAACCTGTACATGGGAGAGTGGGAGTCCCTACAGATTTGGAATAATAACCCTTAAAGAAATAAGATTGTAATATGGCGTCGATTTATCGACGACATCCTATGTGTATGGGACAGGGATCAAGATTCTGTAGGTCAATTTATAAAATAGATCAATAATAACAATAAAAATCTATTTTTTTCCTACATAGAAAATTCGAAGGAAATTCATTTTCTAGATTTAAAACGAATGGTCACAGCTGAGGGAAATTTGATTACCAAAACATACTTTAAAGAGGTGGATACTAATAATCTACTATTAGCTACAAGTAATCATAAAAAAACCTGGATTCAAAATATTCCAGGCGGTCAATTTATTAGACTTAAGAAAAATTGCAGCACAGAGGATGATTTTGAAACACAAGCTACTAAACTACGCTCAAGATTTCTTGAGAGAGGGTATTCTATGCAGAAATTAGATAAGGACCTAGAGAGGGTACGGAAATTAGACAGAGGTCAAATGCTAATTCCCAAACCAAAAAGGGGAAAAAAACTGGATGTTAATAATGGACAATGTAATGTATCTTTCATTACAAACTTTAATTCAATGACAACCAAGATAGAAGAAATTGTCAAAAAACATTGGTCTATATTATCAAATGACCCGATATTGGGGACTTATATTTAAAAAAATCCCAAATTTATTTACAGAAAAGCCAGGCACCTGAAGAGTATCCTATCCCCTAGTGATATTAATACTAGTGACAGCAGTTTAGGTGGAAACATGTGGTTAAAAGCTAAACCTGTGGGGGGAACTTTCAGTGTGGAAAATGCTCAGTGTGTAAACATCTTCACTCGGACAAAAAATCATTTAAGTCCAACTCCACTGGAGAGACATTTGATGTTACAGACTTTATTTACTGTAATTCAGACCATATAGTCTATCTAATAGAGTGTCCTTGCGGTTCACAATATGTGGGCCGCATCAAACGCAGCCTCAAAGTACGTATACAGGAACATATACGTAATATTAGAAATGGATTTGCTAAACATAGCCTCTCTAGGCATTATGCATCACACCATAATAAGGACCCCTCTTCGCTAATTTTTAAGGGTATTAAATATGTCCCAAGAAATAGAAGGGGTGGGGATAGAGTGAAAGATCTCTCCATGCACGAGACCTTCTGGATACATAAGCTCAATACTTTGTATCCAGGAGGTCTCAATGAGGATATTGATATTTGGTCTCTATATTGATCCTTCTATGATTTACCTAAAGAACTCAATGTACCAATAACCTTTATGCCAATATATATCATATCCCTAGGATGTGATACCAGTATATCTTTTTGCTCCAATTTTGTGCTTTGTTTTTTAATATACTCTTTAATTTTCTTTTTAAAACATTAAATATATATGTTTGTGTTTTTTATTAAATATGTATTTTTAATTTTTATTTCTTTTCCATTCTAGCCTCCCAGCAATTAACTACATGCTGAATAGGTTTTTTATTATTATTCATGGTTGATTAAATATATAATTAAATGCATGTAATGTTTTATCTATGTAATTGATTCAAATGCTATACACTTTGAGTGATGGCCTCTAGTCTCCGACTCCTCCCCCGCTCCTTTTGGATTGGTTGGAGGACTATAGTCACGGACCAATGGGGAGTGATCGTGGGGTATTTCTAAGCTAGGAGATTCAATTTACATTATACCCTGATGAAGAGACCCCTGTGGTCTCGAAACGCGTTGGAATAGACTGCGATTCGATTACCAAGTGAACAAGCACATCCTGAAGTCTATACTTTGTGAATTTGGATCGGTGAGGAGATTGAGGCGCGCGATATTCACTGTCGCGGGAGAGTGACATCACGCATTCCGAGATGGAGAGTCGGGCTGCTGCAGGCATGCAGTGATTCACCACAAGCCATCACCCTCACCAGCTAAACTTGTTTCTGCCAAAGCGGACACTACCCAAGGGTACTAGAAGTGTATCCCAAGATCTACAAGTCATCAATCCCCGGAGACACCTGGTTGGCATTTGGGTAAAAATCCCTGAAATGCTGTTTTAAATCATCCTTAATGTACGCTTAATACTCACCTGTATTGCACAATTGAACATTATAATTCTTAATGCACTATGAGCGTTGTGCGCTGTGTTTTTGTGTTTTTTTTTCACGAGATAGGAGAAGTTGTCGCGCAGCTGGGGAGTGAGTTATGCCACTAATGAGGAGCAAGGGGGAGGTAGAGTCCAGAGCACAAGGTCACAATAGAATACTTCCTGGAGGACGTCCAGCCTCCTTAAAGGCATAGTGCCAGTAACAGAAGAGTGCAGCAATACTAAATACAAAGTAAGGGTTCTTTAGTTGAATGCTTTGGCCAAATATTTTAAGCCTGCTACCACGTCAAGGTAAAACCTATCCAGCAGGTCCTACACTACCCGCAATGGAAAACTAACCTCAGTAAAGAAAGGAGGAATGTCCCAGTCTTCTGGTAATCCAAAAGAGGTGAGTAAGGGTCCCAGAGGAAGACCAGGCAGGTAGCAACTGGCTGTATTTAAAGGGCAGCGGCAGCTGTAAGCAATGAGAGTCAGAGTGAGGCTTACTTCCTATCAGGAGGAAGAGGGCAGGATTTGCCAGAAAGCAAGATGGCGTCGCTTGCTTCAGAATGCTTGAAGTCACTTCCTGTAGAGAAGACAAGGCAGGGGCGGAGCGGCCTCTGCAGATGCTGGGAAGGGATCAGGACACAGACATCATATAATCTTGTCTCGCAGCTAGAGGGCGGTGATCAGACGTTCAACAGGTAAGGTCAGGGGGCGTGTCCCCCAATTTGTCACAGTACCCCCCTCTTCAGGATCGAACTCCGGCCAATCCACACTAGACTTGGGGCAAAGGTGCATAAGTAGTTTTGACTCGCAGCTAGAGAGCGGCGCACGCCATCACGTGTACGTGCCACGCACGAGAGCAGTGCGTGACGCAACCGGGGCGGGGCTGAGCTCCGTGGCACATGTAGAAGGACCATGGGTGCATGCGCACTCTGTAAGGAGAGCGGAAATCTGTGAAGCGGTAGAAAAGAAAGGCACATGCCGCAAGGGGCGTGAATCTTGACACGCAGCTGTAGCGCGACGCATGCCATCATGTGTACGCGCTGTGCGTGAGAAAGGGGTGTGCAACGCGACTGGGTGTGGGCTGGGCTCCGTGGTATGAGTAAGGGGACTGCGGGTGCGAGCGGGCTCTGTAAGGAAAGCAGGGCTCTGAGATACGGCCAGTAGGGAGGGAACACGCTACAGGGGGCGTGTTCCCCGATTCCCCACACTATCCCCCTCTTTTAGGATCGAACTCCGGGCGAACCTTAATGGTTTAGGGGGAAACAGTCCAGGAGAAAGTTCTTACCACAGGCGGCAGGCACAGCTGGGTTCCGGAAAATTCCAAGGGCGGTCAGGCGGGAGTCCAGTCTGCAATACAGGAACACGACCTGGATTCTCCCAGGAACGGCACATATGGTCTGGAACTCAAGGGCTCCCTCCTAGAGTAGGAGGAGAATCAATTCTGGACTGAAGAAAGGAATTAGAGTCTCAACGATGAAAGCGTTCAGGAACAGCAGACAAAGCGGGGCCACCTCAGAGGGTCCGTTTGTTTGACCGAGCATAATGTGACCCTTGTGCTCCCGCGCACAAGCCAAGACAAGGAGGGGGACCTGATAGCAAGGTGGGGAAAAGCCACAGAAACACGAAATAGAAATTGCCACAAGCTGGGGAGCGATGCATGTAGTCACGTGAACACACCGCGCACAGGAGAATGCGTGCGCTCTCAGACACCACTGTGGGGGTGTGAGGTATGCCACTAACGAGGAGCAAGGGGGAGGTAGAGTCCAGAGCACAAGGTCACAATAGAATATTTCCTGGAGGACATCCAGCCTCCTTAAAGGCATAGTGCCAGTAACAGAAGAGTTCAGCAATACTAAATACAAAGTAAGGGTTCTTTAGTTGAATGCTTTGGCCAAAGTATTGTAAGCCTGCTACCACATCAAGGTAAACCCTATTCAGCAGGTCCTACACTACCCGCAACGGAAAACTAACCTCAGTAAAGAAAGGAGGAATGTCCCAGTCTTCCAGTAATCCAAAGGAGGTGAGTAAGGGTCCCAGAGGAAGTCCAGGCAGGAATAGCATGTGATGGCAGGCACAAGAAGCATAGAGTACTGGGGTAGTACTTTGCAGGACCCAGGGCAGGTAGCAACTGACTGTATTTAAAGGGCAACGGCAGCTGATAGCAATGAGAGTCATAGTGAGGCTTACTTCCTGTCAAGAGGAAGAGGGCAGGATTTGCCAGAAAGTAAGATGGCGTTGCTTGCTTCAGAATGCTTGAAGTCACTTCCTGTAGAGAAGACAAGGCAGGGGCGGAGGCGCGGCCTCTGCGGAAGCAGGAAAGGGTTCAGGACACAGACAGACATCAGATAATCTTGACTCACAGCTAGAGGGTGGCGATCAGAAGTTCAACAGGTAAGGAGAGAACATGCCGCAGGGGGCGTGTTCCCTGATTCGTCACAGTGGCTCAGTGAGCAACGACACTGACTTTAACAATGAGTTTGAAGCAGGGGAACCTGATTCAATTCCCAGTGTCGGCTCCTTGTGACCTTGGGTAAATCACTTTATCTCCCTGTGCCTCATGCACCAAAAACATAAATTGTAAACTCTACAGGGCAGGGACTGTGTTTGCAAAATGTCTCTGTAAAGCGCTATGTAAAACTAGCAGTGCTATACAAGGACAAACAATTATTAATTATTATCTCTTCAAGGTAATGATAATCAGTGTGCTGTGTGGTATGTCCTATCTGGTGAGATATTGTTGAGAAAGCATTAGAGAAAAGTAACTAAAAGTCCAGAGCCTTGAAGGCAAAGAAGACAAACAGTGCTGATGTCAATGGAATGCATTGTCTGTAATATCGCTGGAATGCATTAATGGGAATGCATCTGTTAATAAGGATTTGGCCACATCGTGATGTATTGTAGCATTATGTTGTTAATGAATCAGTCTCACAATCTGCAAAAACAGGGCACAACTGGAACACAAAAACTGCACAAGATTTATGAAATGAGAAAAATCCAAACCAATCCATTAGCCATAAAGTATTAAAGCTCCAAAAAAGTGTTATTTTTATGGTTCAGGTCATCAATGTTGTACTACCAAAAAAAATGCCATTTTTAACTGTATCGGATAAAAATATTGGGACTAGCACCAAAATAAAAAAATATCACACATTTTGGCATTTTGGTGCCATTTATCAAGTACTGATATTTATCAGAACCAACATGGAATAGGTGATAAAAATAACAACTGTAGCCCTCTTTCCCCCTGACTAAAGTGACTACCGGTACTGCCATTGCCTGTTTGCTCACAGAAGGCCTAAGCCTCCGGCTCTGGGAGCCTGGGGTGGTATATTGATCACCTCGGTGCAGCGCCTACACCTGTGAAGGATTCCAGTGTAGTGGGAGGAGCCCCTCACAGGAACCAATAGTACTAGTAAACACACACGGTATATAATAACAACCTTTACTGAACACACACATATAACAACCCGTACCAGTGGTACAATGCACACCCAGCCCAGTACCACCAGTGAATGTCCCAAAGTAAATTGGGTGCTCGGTACCAATACCTTGATATCCCTTTCCCAATGTCCAGGCCCACCCAAAAGTGTAGGGAGTAGCACTACCCTGTGAGCTGTTGGTGCATTTGGCTGAGATACTGTACCAGAGCCGGGTACTCCAGTTCTCGGTGAGGCCAACTTACTGATCCAGCGACGTCCTCATCCGCGATGGCGTACGCCTCTGCGTTGGGTTGTCTCTGGTAGGAGGGTCCGACCTTTAAGAGTCTCTGTACGTAGGTGGTCTGTTCCCACACCACAGGCTGCGAATCACCGTGCAGCGTTTTCACTGTGTCACTGACACTAACAATAAAATGGGGAAGCGTCCCTATCTAGGGGCCTTCCCAGAAGCAACCAAAAACCCTCTTGATTAGGGCCTACCTGGGACCTAAGGGGGGTTCTCTGGCCTAGTCTGTGTGCCACTGACACACAGACACTACCTTCCCCTTGTCTGTCCTTGCTCCAACTGCCCAAATGTCAAATGTAACAATCTCCCCTCAGGAGGTTCTAGCATCCCTATTGGCTAACACTGCCCACCTGATCCACTGCCCATAAGCATTATGGGGCTTGTAGTTCCCTGTGGAGCAAATATACAGTACCGACACACTTTATCCGAGTGTGGTCGGTACCGCAAGCCGGGAAATCTCCCGGCTTGCTAGTGGCCGCCCCTCGGCGTGCCGCGCGTCATAGACGCGCGGTCACGCGTCATCGGGAGCGTGCGCCCCCTGCACGCGCGTCCAGGGGCTCCCCGAGGGAGCCCTGGTGTCCCGCGATTGCGGGACAGCGGCAGGGGGTTCCGGGGGACCCGGCGGACCCGGCAGCGGTAGGGAGAGCGCCCCAATCGGAGGGCGCTCTTCCGCTGCTTCGGCGGGCGCCCGTCACTCTCGGGCGCGCGCCAGGCTACTGCTGCGGCAGAGAACGGGCAAATGCTCGAATAAACTCTGCCGCAGCAGTAGAAGATGGCCACCGCTACAAGGATGTACTGCGCATGCGCATCTTCCCTGAGATGGACGCCGGGGTTTCTGGGCTCTTCTGTGCATGTGCAACTTTCCAGCGCATGTGTGGCAATTGCAAAATGGTGGTGCCCTGTAATAGGTGCTGCTGCGGTGCTCCGGCGACCCGGTCACCCCTCCAACAACCCCGCATGCCACCGCAACCTCCGCTGGAGCTGCCGACCGCCGCAGGATCTTCCTCACACCACCCGCAGCCTCATTAGCCTCCCCCTTCCCCGTGCCCACATCGGAGGTGAGGGAGGAGCAGGGGGGACATGGCTACACAACTATTACCCATTTAACTAGATATTAAACCCTTAGAGGCCAAGTGGCTTCCATGACTAGCTGACCATTAAGGGCTATGTAACCCCTTGTTTTATCCTTAGACTGACACCTATCTGCTAAGGTGGGGCCCCGGTCTTACTCCCCCATATCGACCCATGCTATATATCTAAGCCGCCCTCCAGCTGCGAATCAAGATTCACGGGCCAGACAATGGAGACAGAACAAGGTGATGTAAATAACAGAGTAGCATTTATAGCATAACTCTTAGTAAACAAGTAGAGTTACATAGGATCACCAAATGGGAGGATCATTCATCAATATGAACAATAAATAAATCACACAAGATGCTGCTCAGGTGTATGCTGTTTATCCTCACTACCAGCCCAACCCTGTACTTGAGGCCCTGTGTACAGGTGCCGGACACCATTGGAGCTCTTTAATAGTATTTAATGTATCAGGCCTGTGTCTTCTTAAAGACTTTGGTACCCTTTACTTGTCTGTTATAAGGATTCACTCGGTAGCTACACACATCTCCGGTGTCAGGCAAACCACTGCTCAGTGCTTGCTCCACTTATTGGATTGATCCGTGACCTGGTCACCAAGCATCGGCTGTTGTACCGCTCACAGACTGGCTCCTTGATAACCTTGAATTGTTCCATTGTCCCTCAGGGTCGCAGCATCTCTGCCCCCTCATGCTCCGCCAGGGACTCTTAAAGACTTCCCTTCTATAACCCCTCCTCTCAAGTCCAATGTCATTGGCTGAGGCCATGTCCATCACAAGTCACATCCCGAGTACACCTTGGAGAGGAGCCAAGCAGGAGGAAGTGTGCATCTCAGCTGTAACTACTTACAAGGGGGAAACAGCTATAAAGGGGCTACTGAACTAAAACTTGGTGGAAAAAAAGAATGAGGATGGCAATGGTGGCAGCAGTGGAGGAGGAGAGTGGCGGCAGTAGCACCAGAGGAGGAGGGCAGTGGCGATGGCAGAGGATGGCAGGGTCCACCAGGAAAACCCTCTCCACTCCACAGGACTTTTAACTGAGAGAGGGGGAGAGAAAATGATGGTGGGGAGAGGGGTGAGGGAGAGAGAATGTGGGGGAAGGTTGGAGAGAAAAAATGGGGGAACGAAGGAGAGATAGTCGGGAGAGAGAAAAAGGGAGAGAGATGGGGGAGTGCCTGTGATGTGCATTTCTGCTAGTACATATCCTGTGAAAAGTGAAAGTAAATTGGGGGTAGGCGCAAGGCTGAGGGTTTGCCAGGGCACCTAATACCCTGTACCCTGGGGGTAGGTGTTGAGGTAACTGCTCCAGGGAGGGTGGTTTGGACCCCCGGTATAGTACAAGGGAAGTGGTAGTTTGCTTTAGCATTGGTAGTCGAGTGGGCAGGTAATGTAGTTTAACTAATATTAACCCCTTTGGTGTCTGTGGTATACTGTTGTTTATGTACCATGCTCACTGCATCCAAAATTCTTGCCTGTACCTGTGCCTTGCCTGACCCTTTGTTGTGCCCCTGCTCATACCTGGACTTCACTCTTCTCTATCCCTGAACCTCGGCTTGCTTCTGAACACTTGATCACTTCTCCATGACCTCGGCTACCGATTACGACCACTCTTCTCTCTCCATCCCCGAACCACGGCAAGTACTAAAACCATCCCAAACTTTCCTACCATGACCCGGCTACATGACCCTAACTCTGCAATCTGGACCTGGCCCCATGGTTGTGGGGTGGCAGTTATATACATCCCCACCCCAGCCCTGCTGTCTAAGTACTGTTTGTAGTGAGCATCCGTTACACTTCCCTTGAATATTCATTGGGAACAGGAAAAGCGACTTTCTTTTATGATTAATCCAGGCAAGAAAGACTAATATATAAAAAAAAATAAAAAAAGAGAAGGTGCTAAAAAGCGCTTCTGCTTATAAACAAAATATTATGACACTAATAATTGTATAAAACAAGAGTGTAAGGAAGACTCATATATATACGAGACAAGGCAGCCTGATACAAAAACTGATCGAACAAGATCAATACACTGGCGACACACTTTATTCGAGCTCGGCTAGTCCCACGAATTCGGGTATACCCGGGTGTATTGAGGTTTGTGACTGTTTTCTGCCCGAGTGCATTGAGGTATTTTCCAGGCAGGGATTTAAGCATTTTATTCCCGCTGGCTGCAATACTGCACAGTATATATATATATACTGCATTACAATTCATGAATTTATGCCATCTGGTAGACACGCGAAGCATTGCAGCCTATTAAATCCTAATCATTATCATTTAACAGATCAGCCGCCCGTCAGCCAGGCATGAACCCAGGCTGGGAAGGCAAACGCAACGGGGCTTGTCAGAGGTGAGGAGCGGCGCATTCCAGGTATCTGCCAGGTACATACTGGGTATTTGCTCGAATAAAGTGTGTCGGTGCAGTACATACAGATGCAGCGGCCATAATTTTAGCAAATTGCGCTGTTTATACCTCGGAATACCCATGTGATGGCGCGCAATTTCTTCCAACCGTACCGCCTTAAGACGCGTGTTGACTCTGGTTTGTATTGGGTGCAGAAAATTGCATTCTTGCGCGGCCTGCAATACCGTCGAGAAACTCAAGTGGGTGATCGCGAGTTGTTGTCTTAAAAATCTAATACCCTGTAGCAATTCAACCTGTCTTTTATTGCCGTATAGTTCTGCAAGTGTGTAATTGTAATTTGAAGATTAACGTTATGAGTTCATACTGTATGGTGTACATGGGAAAGAAATATTTTGTACGAAATAAGTGTTGTATGTGTACAGGATAATAAAGGGAATAATAATACAAAAATACAAGGTCACTTCTTCTTCCCAATGTTCTGCTAAGAAACCCTAAAAATAAAAATGTGTATCTTTTATTCTATACGGTATGTATTATTTATTATTCAATACTGTCAACTTGCTAGTGTAGTCTTGCTCTTTTTTTCATACGCATGCGTGTATGTCTCTTTGGAACCTTGTTTAAACGCATATGCGTGTAATCACAATTAAGCGCATGCGTGTATATCTCATTGGAACCTTGTTGAAACGCATATGCGTATCATCACAGTTAGGCTCATGCGTGTGTGTCTCGTTGGAACCTTGTTGACACACATACTGTATGGGGCTTTGGCAAGAATGACTTCTCTTTCAATGTGAATTTCAAGTCTGAAAAAGAAAAAAAAAAACGTTTTGTATCTTGACATGAGCTTGCCTAACAATTTTTGCTATTCTTAGAATTAATCACTAGCTTTTTAATTTTACACTACAGTCATGTATACTGTACATTATGAGGTGGGTGACATATTGTAATTTTTATTTGGGGGTGTGGGGTTCAAAACATTCTGATGACCTGTTCAAAAGATTTCTTTGAACTACAGTAATAATCCTGCATACAGCACACACGCTTGGTCACTTCCGGTCTTACACTCCACTGGAACTGACGTCTGCGAGTGCTCCGGACCTGCCTCTCTCTCTCGGTCTGATCTGTGAGCCACGCTCTACGCGTTTCGCCGTTCAAAGTGACGTCACTTAGAACGGCGAAATGCGCAGAGCGTGGCTCACAGATCAGACTGAGAGAGAGAGGCAGCTTCGGAGCACCCGCAGACGTCAGTTCCGGTGGAGTATAAGACCAGAAGTGACGTATCGGCCATAGCGCGGTTGCGGTTGCGGAAGAGATCCACAGAGGTGTCAGTGAGGAGTAGTCCTGAGGTCATGACTCGGCAGAATATCCCTCCTGCACTGTGTATACCTTGCTGTGTTATTTCATTCACACTGTAAGCCTCCATTTTTTATCCTTTGGTGTAAATATATTTTGTACTATTTACACTGTGGTATTATTCTCTTTTTGAGGTTTGATGTCCTCCTACCTTACTGGCCTGGAATCATTCCTATCCTCGGCTGGAATTTCTGCTCTTTTATACCTACTCTATTGTGAGTGTGAATTTGTGAGCTCCTACATTTTTCACGTTTGTTGTACATACAATATTTGCACTGTAGTGTTTTTTTCTTTTTTAAGGTAATATCGCTCCTTTGGTGTTTCTCCACATATCGTTCCTTTGGACCTTGAAACAGTCCTATCTGAGGGTTTGAGTGATCTTTTTTTTACCTTTATTCACTGAATTTTAGATTGCACTGTATTATTATGTGTACTTTATTCATTGTGTGATATTAGTCACTATATTTGCACTGTATTATTTTGTGCACTTATATTTTTGTGTTATATTAGTCACTTAATAGTTATTAAGTTTCCACTGAGCACATTTTGAGAGTATATTAGAGCGCCATCTAGGGTTGTTTTCACACACGCTTGGGCTGGCAAAGGTGATGCAAATTTGAGTAGTAGCACATCCCCCGTGCCCCTCCCCCCCACACACACACACACACAAAGGCTAAAGTATTTCTACTGCTGAGCGACACCTCCCCCAAAGTCATTCATTTGTAATTGGAGGCTTTGTGGCTTTGTGTAATCTTCTTGGCCGGGTTCACACACGCATGCGCACGTGTGAAAAGCCCTTCTTGGGGCTTTGGCGAGAATAACTTCTCATTCAATGTGAATTTCAAGTCTGAAAAAAAAATAGACCCCTTTTGTTTGTTTTGTTTGTTTCTCGACATGGGTTTGCATAACAATTTTTGTTATTCTTAGAATCAATCACTAGCTTTTTCATTCTACACTACAGTAATTATACAATTATACAGCAATATCCTACAGTACATGTGCGTCTGTACGATGAGAACAAACTTCTGATAGGCTCTGGCTCTTGAGCCCTACCCTCTCCTTAGCTGTCCACCAATTGTATCTACTGTAGTAACTGCTCAGTCAATCATATTGCAGGACTACATTTTCAATAATTGTACAAGAATTTAATTAAATTAAATAACCCTGAGCAAAGCGATTGATTACAGGAGAGCGGACCAATCTGCAGCTTACTGTAGCTAATCACTTGTCCGTGTGCATATTGTATTGATGCTACTACTGTATTACTGTAATGTATTGGGTTTTTTTTTAATAATATTTTTTGTTAAACAGCAGCTTGAACTGCTGCTTTAAAATTAATACTGTACTGCACATTGTATTTACCTTCATTATAAACTTTGCCAAACGGGTGGAGATTAGCCACTAGCACTCCCGTAGTCTGCATTATAGTTGACAGGTGATAGCTGGCCTGCTACACCTGTAGTTGACAGTTGATGAAGCTGGAAATCTTGTTGATACACGCAAGCTTACTGGTACCTGTACGTGAAATCAGGCTCAGGCTTTAAATTTTTCAGGTATTCCGGTGGGGACAGGTAGCAAGGATTGCCGTTCACCAGGTTTTCACTGATGGTTGGACCGTTATTGTAAGCTGGTGCTGGTGCTGTTGCCGGCGCTGTTACATTGCTGGATTGTTATGATGAATCTTATATGGATTAAACACGACCTTTCTCCTTTTGAAGTTGCCATGATCAAACATACTGTAAAAATCAGGGACCACGCTCCAATAGAGAAGTTTGTAAAGAGATGGTGCTCAAATATAAGTGTGTACTCTGATCACACAAAATTAATCCAGGCAATAATAACCATACTGGAACCATCATAGTGCTTTACAGTCCATAAACATATATCCAGGGGACAAAAGAATGACGCGATGCTGCTGGTCTGGTGGTAAAAAACTGAATTCTACTCACAACAATGCAGATAAATTCAGGCAGATTCAACTAAAGCAACACACTGCTGCTCACTCTTCCGTGGCAGGGGAACGCTTGCAGGAACGATCCGATGCCGTCCACAAACTCCGTAGTCACGCTTGGTGCACTCGTGGACGCCGGGGGAGAGAAATCACTTGCTCCGTTATTTAAGATATACAAACTGCCAGGAACACTCTGCTACACGTCTCCTTTGACTAGCCTTGACCTCTAACCCTATGCATTTCTTGTGTGTACCCCTGACGAAGTGACGCACACAAAACGTGTATTGAGGTGGTGGGGGTGATATATGGAAGATGGGAGATGAAGGAAGGTGTGATATGAGGGAGATGGGAGATGGTGGGGGGATTGATATGAGGATGATGATGATGATTTTACCCGTGCTGCCCAATTTTTTTAAAATATGTATGGGGGGTCTTTTAAAAATGTATTGAGGTGGCGGGGGTCTTTTTAAAATGTATTGAGGCAGTGGGGGATCTTTTTAAAATGTATTGAAGGGGCGGGGGTCTTTTTAATATGAATTGGTGGGGGCAGGTATTTTTATTATGTATTGCAGGGGGGGTTTGGTATGTATTTTGTAGGGGGATTGAGTGAGTGGGGTAATTTATGGAAGGTAGGGGCAAGTGAGAGGAGAGAGGGGGAGTGAGGGAGGAAAAGAGAGAGTAAGACAAAAGGGAGATAAATACATGCGAGGCGGGAGGGGGGAGAGTGAGTGAGACGGAGGGGAGAGAGAAACACATGGGTAGAGGGTGGGAAATAGAAGGGGCTCGTGAGGTGTAAAATGAACCTAAGGCCGTGCTTATAGCGCCGGCGACGCTGATGTCACGCTGCGGTCACTGGAAAAATCAAATTGAAGTGATTTTCAGCGATTGTGACCAAGCCATCGCGCCATCCTGTCACTCCTACTATAAGCGCACGCGACGGCGTCAATACATTTGTTTTGGCGCGACGTTGCCAGCACTATAAACGCTGCCTCATATGTGTCAGCCAGATAGGGGTTCCCCAAAATTTTTTTAAATACTTCAAGGGTTCCTCCAAACAAAAAAGGTTGGGAATCACTGCCCTAGATCCGTCTCCCATTGTGTCACATGGCTAGTTGTTTCCAGCCCTCACTGTCTAAAAGTTGACTATAGAACAATGAGACCAATCCTTTATTATTATGAGTGTCACAGTAAAGTGATTCAATTACTGATAGCAGTCTGCTCGTTTATTTATCAGTGTTTTGTGAAAGAACTAAATGCCTTAACTGGAGGTATTGGGAGAGTCTATGGGAGAAGTGACATTGCTCCTGAAAATCTTGAAAGAATTTCACTACAGTACCCTTAAAAAAACCTTTGTATCGAGCTATACTTGCATCCCTCGAGCTTCAGAATGCACTTAGCTGCTCTCCTGCTAGAAATTCAGGATTTCCGAATAATAGTGTAAGTGGGGACGGGATTGTGGAGAATGTGCTATTTTTTTTACCCTTTTTCCCAGATTTCCATGGAGCGAAATCGCTGGGTGAGAACGATATGCTTGGTTTTCTACTTCTTTTTGGAACACACAGTAGTGAGGACATAGCTAGTGCTAGTGATTCGTCTCATTCTATATCAACCCATGGTCTTTGACCCCTGGATAATCACCAGTATATTAGAGAGCCCAGTCTCACCGCTCTATAGTATTTCTTTATGTCAGGAAGTGTAAGGCCTCCCGATGTTAAAGGTTTTACTATGGTTGATTGTTTGATTCTGGGTTTCCTACCATTCCATATGAAGTGTTACAGTGACCTTTGTAGGTCTTTGATTTCAAACATTGGCACCAAATGTACCTGAAAAAGTTATAGAATTTTGGGTAATACATTCATTCTTTGCAGATACAATTCTCCCTGACCAAGATATTGGAAAAGAGGCCATGAAGTCAAATCATGTTTAATTTTTTTAAATTAGGATGAGGTAATTGTGGGCATGTAGATCTTTGTATCTCCAATGTATTTTAAATTGTGTGTCTATTATACATTGTCTCGTTGTCTATTTGTAGTCCCAGTGTTTCTGATTTGGTGCTATTAATTTTAAAGTTGGATAATTCGCCAAATATCTCAATCTTTTAAGAGCTCAGCTATGGAGACCTCCAGGTTCACTAGTGAAAGGAGAATGGCATCAGCGAACAGTGATATTTTGTACTCTGTATCTCCTATCATTACCTATTTAATATTGTTGCTCGTCTAATTGTAGAAGCCAGTGCTTCTATTACCAGAGCAAATAGAAGTGGTGAGATTGGGCATCCCTGTTGTGTTCCTTTAAGGAATCCGTTCTGGTTTTGGCTGGAGCTCATCCTACCCTTGGATTTGTAAGCACTATCACCTGTGCTTGCAATCACTGCAGATCTGTCTCTCTGCTCTAGCATTTGAGGAATTCCCACACACCCCTGTCTTGGGATTGGCTATCTGCCCTTCTTATACTGGGCTTTCCCTTTTCCTCATTGCTGAGCATAACCCAAGATTCACTTGGATGTAACTGTGTTTGCCACAAGCTAATTTGCCTTAGCCTTGTCTTGTTTCTGAGACCTGCTGCATTCACCCCAGGCAGAGGTCTGCTTTCTGGTTCCTGACTGAAGCGCTGGATCTCCAGTACCAGCCTTACCCTGTTCCTGAGACCTGCTGCATTCACCCCAGGTCTGCTATATGGTTGCTGTGCTGAAGCGCTGGATTCCCCGTGCCAGCCTTACCCTGTTCCTGTGACCTGCTGCATCCCCCCAGGCAGAGGTCCGTTTCCTGGTTCCTGTGCTGAAGTGCTGGATCCCCTGTGCCAGCCTTGCCTTGTTCTTGAGACCTGCGTTTTCCCCTTGCAGAGACATGGGCCGCTCCCGCTCCTCGCACAGAGGCCATCCCCGCACTTCAGCAGCTACGCTGAAGCATTGTGCTCCTGACTTCCTATTACCGAACTCCAGCATGGACATCGACTACCCTACCTTCTCCAACCCTGATCCTGGCATGTCAATGGATTACCCTGGCCTCTCCAACCCTGACCCTGCTACAATTGACTATGAACTGCACAATCCTGAACCGGCTTCGTGGTCTAAGTTCGGTGTATTCACATTCCCACCTCAGCCCCGCGTTCCAGTCCCGGTTTGTGGTGAGCACATCCGTTACAGTTCCATTTTATATTGGGAATGGTTTGGAGAGAAATCCTGAATTCCTCACTATTGCCGTGGGGGAGGTATATGTCGGTGAGTGTATTAATGGGTATGAATGTTCGTGTCTGAAATACTGTCTGCAGACCAGTTCCTATTTGAAATAATGCCTCCACCTGAAACCCAGTCCCTGTTTAAAGGTTTAACTCCGTCTGAAAGTCGGCTCCGTAAAGAATTCCTTAAAACAGACCCTGCTCTTCCAGGCTACTCCCCTATATGTCCTAAGGGTTGTGGCGAGGTAGCTTCTTTTCTGCATATGTGGTGGTCATGTCCCTATGTACAGGCTCTTTGGACGCAAGTGAGATCCTGGATCAGCCAGATTTTGGGCAGGGATATCCTCCTAGACCCATGGCTGTTTTTATTAAACAAACAACTCCAGGGCCACACCAGGGCGGAGAATAAACTAATAACCCACATTATCACCACGGCAAGGTGTGCCCTGGCAGGTCTTTGGAAACAGGACAAACTTCCATCAATCCCGCAAATCAGAAACAAGGTATGGTTTATATGCACAATGGAAAAGCTCACAAGCTTTTTGAACGATACATATGATAAGTTTCAGAAAGTATGGCTGCCCTGGATAATGTTTATAGGAAATAGAAATGTATCCCAAAATTCCCTCAGCCTATAATATTACAAATCCTCCCCTTTTTCAAATTCAGCTGAAAATTCCAGCTGTTACCCACGGCATGTGCTTATAAGTTATATAATGTCTTAACTTAAGAATTTTATATCCCTCAATATCACAGCAGTTTACCTAGAAATACCCCAAGAAAGAAGTTACCCCAGAGTTTTTCTTATCTCTGTACGAAATGTAGTAAGTGTGGTTATATGGAAATGTACTATGTTACTGCTGCTTCGCCAAAAAGCTGTTCTCCTCCCTACCCCCCTCCCCTTTTTAATTTTGTACCCATCCCCCATGCCCCCCTGATAATTTTCCCTTTATTCAAGTTGTATTTCTGTACAATTTCGCATAATCTAATAAAAATTTCAAGTTAAAAAAAAAAAAAAACAGGCCCTGCTCTCCAGTCTTCCTTTTCCTGATTCCCCTGCGATCTGGGAAAAGGTGGATCCTGTGCAACTGGCGCAGGCTCAAAGTGCGCTCCAAGAACTGTCCCTAGCTTTGGATCGGTGCATAAAACAGCATGATCCTCTCCTTGCCAGCTATGTTGTTACTGGAAGGTTCCCCCGTGCTACTAGTCCTGCTGCTAAACCTTTGGGGGTGCCTCCTTCTCCTGAAAATTATCAAACTGATTTTGTTTCTCTGAAGCCAAAAGAAGAGTTTGCCACGATCCCTGGTTTTGACTCTGCCTGCTTTAATCCCTGCTTGTAAACCCTTTGAGACACCCTTTGTGCATTTTTGTAACCCCAAAGCCGATATCACATTCCTAGAGCCTGAAGATGGTCCTTCTATAGCCCCAGTTTTCAAGTCAAATACCCTTTCCTCTGACTCTCATGCACTGCCTGCTTTAACCCTTGATACAGTAGTTCTCAACCCCTGGTTTAAAGGCAGACCTCGCACATTATGCCTCTCCTGGGGTTCAAGTTGCTGAGCCGGTTGTGGTTCATTGCTTTCCTTTCCCTGTCCTAGCTAAAGTTCCTGCTACTGAGTTCTCTGAGACTTCTTCTGAAATAGTGTTCCCAGTTGAAAGTGATGCTCATGAGTCTGCATTAGCCAAGAGCCAGCACGCAGATTCCCCTGTCTCTGATACTTTTGCTACACCCAATGCTATTCCTCCTGTGTCTCAGACATTTGAAATTCTTGCCTTGACTCTAAGTCTGTCTCCTTGGAACATTTTACAGTGATTAGTTCCCATTTTACTGCCCCTCAGGCTATCACTTCAGAGATCAGCTTATCTGTCTCTGATCCCTTAGTAAGCTCTGAGTCTTCACTTACTGTTTCTAAGGATTCTCCAGCACTTCCTGTGTTAACCTGTGCCACTACTATAACTCCTGATGTAAAGCCAGTCTTTCTTCCCTCCGACTCTCCTGTAGTCTGTGAGATGCCCATCACCTTTGCTAAAATTCCTGTTTTACAAGGTGTCTTCCCTGTTAGGTCTGTAATACCTGCAGTTTCGTTAATTGATTCCAAGACCCTTGCCACAAAGTATCCCATAAAGCCTGATGCCCCAAATGGATTTTCAGACACCCACTTCTGGGACGAGCGCAATGTCCTCTGATTCTATTGAAGTATCTAGTCCACTCCCTGCTGTTTCTCAAATTCCCACTTCAGAAACAAGCGCAATCTCCCCTGATTCCATAGAAGTACCTAGTCTGGTCCTTGCTGTTTCAAAAATTCCCACTTCATAGACAAGCGCAATGTCCTCTGATTCTATTGAAGTATCTAGTTCAGTTTCTGCTGTTTCTCAACTACCCACTTCAGAGACAACCACAATGTCCTCTGATTCTATTGAAGTACCTAGTCCTGTCCCTGCTGTTCCTCAAATATTCCCTTCAGAGACAAGCGCAACTTTCTCTGATTCAATTGAAGCATCTGGTCTGGCCCTTGCTGTTTCACAGATACCCACTTTAGAGGCCAGCGCAATGCCCTCTGACTCAATCAAAATACCAAGTCTGGCTCTTGCTGTTTCTCAGATACCTACTTCAGAGACAAGCACAACGTCCTCTGATTCAATCGAAGTACCTGGTCCAGTTCCTGCTGTTTCTCAACTCTCCACTTCAGAGATAAGTGCAACTTTCTCCGATTCAATTGAAGTGCCACGTTTGGTCCCTGCTGTTTCTCAAATACTCCCTTCAGTGACCTGTATACTTTTTTCGGTCCCCTGTGTGGTGCCTAGAGTAACCGCTGCTGTCTGTCAGACATTCATTTCTGGAACAAACATATCCCTCGGTGACTGTTCTGCAGGTCCTGTTATAACCATGGATGTTCCTAAGATTCCCACAGT
The DNA here is from genome assembly GCF_040206685.1 of Ascaphus truei. Lineage (NCBI taxonomy): Eukaryota > Metazoa > Chordata > Amphibia > Anura > Ascaphidae > Ascaphus > Ascaphus truei. Next base: position 143,146,250 of record NC_134486.1, read on the forward strand.
AAAGCATCACCACTCCCTCCCTATTTTTACCATAGTACCTCATGCAACCTCTGAATCCGTGATTCCCACTCCTCAGACAATACTGTCTCTCACTGACTCTCCCATAGTATTTGAGTTATCCGCTACAGACTGCATGGCTGCTACTATGAACTCAGTGTTATCTCTCTTGGAACCTTCTGTAGTACCTGTTTCTCCTACAGATTCAAATGACCCAGTGTTCAAAACGTAGTTACATGTCCCTGATTCTTCCACAATTTTTGGGGTACCCACTACTGACTGCTCTTCCTCTGCCGCAAACTCAGGGATACCTCCCAGGGAGGTTTCTGTAGTACTGAATGTATCTACGGATTCAAAGGACCTTGTGTCTAAAACGGATTTTTTTTCTGCACCAATTCCTCTATGGTATTGTGTGAAGCCATTGAATCTGGGACTTCCCCTCTGTAACAGGGGAGTTATCCCTGTTCAGGAAATGTGCCTCTAATCCAGCAGTGTGGTGGTTAACTGCTGCTAGTCAATTAACCAACACCACCTGCCTGGTTAGGTTTCTTAGAAAAGCCTGTCTTTGAGACAGGAAGTGAGATTGTTCCTGAGTCTCACAAGTTGTGGGACTGACCATAGGGACAGATGTCTTGAAGCCTGCCAGAAGAAACAGCATGCTGCCTGCAAACCACATGGGAAAGAACCTCTAAACCTGAATGCTGACATAGCCTTAGGAAAAAGGTCGCAACCCAGGAACAGAGAAGACTTTCCCTCCAACTACAAGACACAGATAAGACTTTCCTTTATAAGACTATTGGTATATCTGCACATATCAAGATCTATGTTTGGGGCTGGGAGACATGCTTATCTAAAGGGAGTTGTGGACTGCATAGGTTTCACTAGAAATACTCCCAAGTGGAACAGAAGCGTTGTTTGATCCCTTTTTTATAATATGTTTGGATGTTTTTTCTTATGTTAAAGGAACAGGCGCAATAAAAGCCTTATTTAATTTCACCTTAACAAGTCTCCCTTGCATACCTCTGCGCACGTCCTCCTACATATGGTGCCAGAATCGGGACTGAGGTGGCCTTTGAAGTTAAAAGGGGCCCCGGAAATTGCCTGTGAATATTTTTTTTGTGCTTTTTGCCTACAAACAGTCTGAGGAACATAAACAAAGAATCTCATGCAGCTGAGACCAGAGTTAAAGGGATACACACCCAGGCAGGAAATCTACACTGCACTGAAACCCACAAAACCACAGATGGACTCTTTTCCCCAATTCCAAGAGGAGAGAGAGAGACTGTGCTGAAGCAGGTAAACCTTATTTGCCTATCACAATAAAGTGTAATATGGTCATTGAAATAGAGGTTTTGCCTTCCAGCCATAGTCAGGGTTCAAGAAGTAAGTTAGCCCTTAAAAAGGATAGGCGTTTGTTGTTTTCAAATGTTTCGTTGAAGCAGTGAATACAGATGGTGACCCACGAGCGGTACTGCTTCTGCAATTAAAGGCTGCCACACCGCATAGGACTACCAGCTGTGAATTGAGTCTATGCAGAAAAGTGTGAAAATTGATGCAAGACTGTGCTGAAGCAGGGGAATATTCAGTAAACAAGTGCTGAGGGTAAAATTGCCCTACTGGGGAAAAAGGAATTGCTGAGCTGTGTAAAAGGTATCCCAAAGTGTGAATAGTGCATGCCATAATACCCAAAGTTGAGGCTGAAAATTACTGAACTCAAGCAGAAAACCACATTATTTGGCTAAAGCGGAGGGATTGCACCTAGCAAGTAAATGGTGTAAAGCAAACAGAAGTTTTTACCTAGCAACTGCACATCCAGTATACCTAATGAGAAAGAATGTGTGCACATGACTGCTGATATTGTAAAACTTACCCAAGAAAAAGAAAGTCTACAGAGATGCCTGTGAGAGCTTTGACCTCTACAAGCAAAATATGCCCACCTGTAGGACTACCACAATTGGGGGTTCTAGCAAATACAGTGGCAACAGCTGCAATAGTGCCTCCTGAGGTCATGTGAAAATTACACCTGATAGCCCCAAAATGGAGGACAAGATGCAGCGTTCCTGTAATGAACCCTACCCCACGGAAGAGTGGCCCTTCCAGTCCAATAAAGAGGAAGACATCTCTTACGGGGAACCCGAACCGAGTCACACCCACAAAACACCCCAAGAATGGTGGGGTGCCTGAACACGGCACGAACCGAAAAGACCGCTCTCTATGATGACGAATATGATCGATAGGAGAAAGAGCAGGAGCAACAGATCACCAAATATTTCTGTCAGCTAACGCAACTGCAAGAAAAGCCTGGCGTATACGATGAAGCCGCTGAAGTATCAAATAAAGAAGGAGACCCCAGTATTCCTGATCGGACGGAGTCATCCAAAACAAAAAGGCGGAAAAAGAAAAGCGGTTCTTCACTTACCGTGGAAGGAACAGACACATCCGCAGATCCTGTGGAGAAAAAGGGGGGCCGATTTGCCCTGCAGCCTAGAGAAAATTGAGAATTGGTCTAAGGTCTGTTGGGAATGGTTTGGAGAGAAATCCTGAAGTCCTCACTATTGCCATGGGGGAGGTATATATCAGGGTCGTGCCTAAACCCCGCCTCCTGGACGCTTTGCGCAAACCACCCAGTGACACGCGTGCACCCTCGGTGGTGCACACACAATGCCGCAAAAAGCAACTCACCCAGACTCGTGTCCGTGACGGCACCAGATCACGCAACCCTGGTGGCATGCCCGTCTCATGTCGCACACCTCTCACGCGCACACACCGCATGGCGGCTGATGTTGGGATTACCCTCAGCTGGGCCACACCTGATCTGCAGGTAACTTCCTCCTATCAGCTCTCTACCTACGTGTAGACCAGTCCCCCTGCCTCCTTTCTATTGGCTCCTGTCTCCTCTTATACCACTCAACACTCTGCTTGTTGCTGAGCATAAACTGTTTATACACCGTGCTCACTGCAGCCTGAGTTTTCTTGTATCCAGACTTTGGCTGACTTCTGTTGTGACCCCTGCTTGTACCAGGAACTGTCTCTTCTATATCCCTGGACTCTGGCTTGTAATTGGATTCCTGCTCTCTCCGCTCCTCGACCACGGCTAAGGCTGAGTCCATGGTGTGGGAGACTGCGTGAAGTGTCCGCATGGGGCGATATTAGACTACCTTAAGGCAGTGATCACGCCCATAGACTGTGCGGATGCATGCGGGCAGAGGCAGGAGGGGACACGCGTTGCGCAAGAAATCAGTTGAAACTGATTTCTTGGTGCGACATGCAGGTCACGTGAGCAGTTTGCCCAATGAGGGTGAACCAGCTCTGTGACGCCCCTAGGAATGCCCCTAGGAACGCCCCCCATGGCCCGTCGACCATGACCAGGGAAAGCACCCGCTTTCCCACAGCCTACGCACACTTCAACACGGGCGAAGGCACCATGGCCCGAGCCTTACAGACAACGACTAATCTTCTCTCTCTAACCCTGGACCATGGCAAGTACCGCTACCTACCTACATTCTCCTACCCTGACCCGGCTACACCTCCCTGACTCTGCTATCCGGACCTGGCTCCGTGGTTGTAGGGCGGCGGTTATATACATCCCCATCTCAGCCCTGCAGTCTAGCCCAGGTTATAGTGAGCAACCCTTACAGTATAAAGGGCATGAATGCCCACTAAGAAGTTATGGCCTAATCCTGTTTTTTTAAGGATTTGGAACATAAAAGGCCAGCTAACCCTGTCAAAGGCCTTATCAGCATCAAGGTTGACAATAACCATGGAAACCTTGTACATTACAATTGTGAATAATATCTCTTATCCTATGTACATTGTCCGCAGCCTGCCTTTTTGGGGACAAAACCCACCTGGGCTGGCTGTAGCAGTGATCAAAGCAGTCTTCAGTTCATGTTTTTTGCAAGAATTGTAATGTCTGAGTTGATCAGTGAAATTGGCCTATAACTCAGACATATGGAAGGATCCTTTCCCTCTTTTGTCTCAACAGAGATTGTGGTGGACAACATTTCCTGGTGTAGCTGTGTTCCTTTAAGCAGACATTTAAACAGATTTAACAGATGTGGAATCAGAGTCAGTATTTTTTTATAATATAAATTGGTGAAGCAGTCAGGTCCTGGGGCTCTAGATGTTTTAAAGGTCTTCATAACTTGGGCTATCTCCTCATAAGCGATCGACTGTTCTACTGTGGGTTTTTAATATCTTGCGAGTTTAGAACCATTTGTTGGCAGTTATCTAATGTAACGGATCGGGGGACACGCGCCTCTCAGCGGGTCCCCGTCACCTCAGGCCCTACGGCGGCTCTCTGCCCCGATTCCCCGCTTCCTCGGCCTCTTACCTGTCCCGCTCTCATGCCGAGTCATTCCTCGGCGGCACACGCCGCATTCGCACGTGACCAGGGTGCGCTCACGGCAGCCTTACAGAGGGCGTGCGCACCCTATCTTCTTACCAGCCCTTCCGCGCCGCTGGCGCCGCCCCCCATCGGCTGCACGCAATTACCATGGATCACATGCTCTCATGGACCTATCCTGCTCTCCCTGCTCTCATGGACCTATCCCAGACAGGCCTCCATTCCACCCCTTGCTACCATTGGCTCTCCTTCCTTTATAACCCCAGTCTGCCCTCTCCTTCATCACTCTGCATAGCTTCTCTATGGCTCCTGTGTGCAGTGTCTATGCTAAGCTCTGTTCTCTGTTACAGCTCTTGTTCCTGTCCCTGCCCCTGTTTGGATAACCTTGGATTGATCTCGGCTCTGTTTGACTACGTGCACCTCGCTACCTCTGGACTCTGCTTTGGACCTCACTACACTGCTTTCTCCTGCCCCTGACCCACGGCTCTTGGACATTAACCCTCCGACTTCTGGCACCCCGGACTCAGCAAGTATATCGTTAACCCTTTTCTCACCAGGCAACGCATCTTACCACACTCCGGGCACGCCCTCACTGCTGTGGGTGCGTGTTATACCCTTACCCACCTCAGTATTGGGGACTGGCCAGGTCTGCGGGCATACAGGCGTTACATTATGCAGAGCCCAAAAAATGCAGACCCCCCTGAGGTGGGCCAAAGGTTCACTATGGATCACTGGCAATTTTTAAGCGACCAAGTTACCGCTGTGGCGCAAGAACTTTCTAAACTTTCCCTGCGGAAATCTCCAGCGGCACCTTCCCCTCCTGCTGCACTACCTATGGGCAACTTGGAACCATGTATTCCACCTCCTAATCGGTATGCCGGAGACCACCTTACTTGCCAGGGATTCTTGAACCAATGTGATGTCCAGTTCGAGATGTCCCCATCTCGGTTTCCCTCTGGTCGTTCTAAAGTGGCCTCTGTCTATGCCTTGCTCACTGGCGACGCTCTCGCTTGGGTTTCTCCCCTCTGGGAACACCGATCAGACATAACCCAAGACTACCCCAAGTTCCGGCGAGAGTTTCAGCTGGTCTTTGACACACCAGCACGTAGGGAGACCGCCGCTTCTTCCTTGTTTCATCTCTCCCAGGGTCGCAGGTCGGCTGCAAGGTCGGCTGCAAGGTCGGCTGCAAGATACACGGTGGAGTTCCGCACCATCGCTGCAGAAACCCAGTGGAACGATGAGGCTCTCACCGCAGCACACTGGCAGGGTTTGTCCAAATCCCTCAAGGATGACCTCGCAGCTCATGTTCGTCCCTCATCTCTAGAGGATCTCATTGCCCTCAGCATCCGGATGGACCAGTGCATTCAAGAGCGACGCCACGAGCGCCAGCGCCCCTGTTTACTCTCACCCTTGCCTGTTTCTCCTAGGTCTCCTCCCATGGCTCTTCCTGCGTTGGATGCCCCCGAACCATTGCAAATCGGTATCCAACAGCTTCGGTCCGCTGAGAGAACACGCCGCCGAGATGAGGGTCTCTGCTACAACTGCGGCTCCCCGGAACACCAACTACGTCACTGTCGCTTTAAACCGGGAAACGGGAACGCCCAGTAAAGGTAGAGGGGCTTCTACTGGGTACCATTTCTCCTTGCCCCTCTTCCCCCAAAGAGCTACAGAAGAGAATCCTTCTTCCCATAACTCTTGTGGGTCCTAATGTTAAGGTAGAGGTTGAAGTCTTCATCGACTCCGGGTCTGGTGGCAACTTTTTGGATCATGACTATGCCTGCAAAAACCAAATCCCGTTAGTCAAGAAGAAGTCACCCATCGGCCTGGAGGCTATTGACGGTCGACCGCTCAACTAGCTTTCATTATTTGGGAATCTATTCCCCTCACCCTGACCACCGTGGATGGTCATACTGAAGTCATCATCTTCGATGTCTTCCACTCTCCTACTGTCCAGGTCATTTTGGGACTGCCGTGGCTCCAGCTTCACAACCCGCGGGTTGATTGGACCAACGAACTACCGATCCAGTGGGCACCTACCTTGAAGAAGACGGTCACTCCTCCCGTTACCGTGCTCGCTGTTCTCAACTCCACTATTCCTTCTCTCTCTTCCCTGCCAGAGGTATACCAAAACTTTTCGGATGTCTTTAACAAGACTCAGGCTGAAGTTCTACCACCTCATCGTTCGTACAACTGCCCCATCTAATTAATTCCTGGAACCTCACTCCCCAAGTCTAAATCGTATCCCTTATCTGTGCCCGAGAATGAGGCCATGGCGACCTACATCCAGGAGAATCTCAAGAAAGGGTTTATTCGGAATTCCACCTCCCCTGCCGGGGCAGGTTTCTTCTTCGTGAAAAAGAAGGATAGCTCTTTAAGACCCTGTATCGACTTTCGTCGGCTTAAAAAGATTACAGTTAAAAACCAGTTCCCTCTTCCTCTAATTTCAGAACTCTTTGACTAGCTCCAGGGAGCCTCTATATCTTCCAAACTCGACCTGAGCGGAGCCTACAATCTTATCCGAATACGAGACGGTGACGAATGGAAAACTGCATTTAACACGCGTTCGGGTCATTATGAATACCTAGTGTAGCCGTTCGGCCTCTGCAATGCCCCTGCTGTCTTCCAAGAATTTATGGATGATATCTTCCGAGACATTCTGGGAATTTTCGTCATCGTATATTTAGACGATATCCTCATTTTCTCCAAGAACCTGGAAGAACACATTCGTCACACCAAGGTGGTTCTCTCTCGGCTTCGTGCTAATAGCCTCTATGCGAAGATGGAGAAATGTCTCTTCCACCAATCTTCCACAGCCTTCCTTGGCTATATAATCTCTGATAAAGGTTTCACCATGGATCCTGAGAAATTGAAGTCTGTTCTGGATTGGCCGTTGCCGAATTCCCTAAAAGCCGTTCAGCATTTCCTTGGCTTTTCTAACTACTATCGAAAATTAATCCGTAATTTCTCCACTATCGCTTTACCCATTACTGCTCTGACCAAAAAAAGTGCTGATCCTGCAGCATGGTCCTCTGAAGCCATCAAAGCCTTCGAGTTCCTCAAAAGAGCTTTTGTCTCCGCCCCCATCCTTCGGCATCCGGATTCATCCCTTCCTTTCACCCTGGAGGTAGACGCTTCTGATGTGGGAGCTGGGGCAGTACTCTCACAAAGATCTTCTCCACAAGAAAGACTCTATCCGTGTGGATTCTTTTCCAGGAAATTTTCTTCGGCCTAGAGAAATTATGATGTTGGGAACTGTGAACTTTTGGCTATCAAATTAGCCCTGCAGGAATGGAGATATCTCCTCGAGGGTACCAAAGAGCCAGTAGCCATTCTCACTGATCACAAAAACTTATTATATATTGAGGGGGCTCGTTGTCTGGGATCCCGTCAAGCACGATGGGCGCTGTTTTTCTCTCGTTTCAATTACACGATTTCATATATTCCAGGTACCAAGAATATCAAGGCCGATGCTCTTTCTCGACAATTCTCTACGGAGGAAGGCTCTAACGAATCTTCTGAGGCGATTCTTCCCGCAAAGTATATTATTTCTGCCAATAATTTTGATATCCTGGATGAAATCAATAAAGCCCAGGCTCATATCCCTAGGAGATTTAAGGTGCCAGAAGGACGTCTGTACGCTGCTCCACATTTTCACCACAAGATCCTAGAGTGGGGGCATTCTTCTAGATCTGCTGTTCATCCAGGCTTCAAGAGGACAGTGGATCTTATTAAACGGACCTTTTGGTGGCCTAAAATGAACAAGGACATTTTTATTTCACCAGAGCTTGTCCAGTCTGTGCTGAGAGCATGTCCGCCCGACACAAACGTTCTGGCCTCCTCCTGCCTCTTCCTATTCCGGAACGGCCTTGGAAGCATATTTTCATGGACTTTATTGTGGAAGTTCCAAATTCTAAGGGGATGAATACGATCCTTGTGGTAGTGGACAGGTTTTCCAATGCAGCTACCTTGGCTGACATCTTTTCTAAGGAAATATTCAGGTTACACGGTGTGCCACTTTCCATTGTTTCAGACAGAGATACTCAATTCATCTCTAAGTTTTGGCGAGCGTTCTCTCAAAGACTTGGCATTTCCCTCCTCTTCTCCTCGGGTTACCACCCGCAGACCAACGGCCAGACGGAGAGAATGAATCAGACCTTGGAGCAGTATCTCAGATGCTTTGTGTAAGAATCTCAAGACAATTGGGTGCACCTATTACCCTGGGTGGAGTTCGCTATTAATTTGCTGAAGAATGAGTCCACGCAAGAGTCGCCTTTCTTCATTAACTATGGGAACCATCCCAGCAGCCTTCCCCTCTCCTCCCTCCTCTCTGGTGTTCCTGCAGCGGATACTCACGTCTCCAATCTACAAAATTCATGGAAAAAGATTCAAAGAGCCTTGCAAGGGTCCGTCCATAAACAAAAGGCGCAAGCAGATCGGCGACATCAGGTGGGCCCAGAATACAAACCTGGAGACAGAGTTTGGCTATCTTCAAGAAATATCAAGCTCAAAACTCCTTCCCAGAAGCTGGCTCCTAGATTCTTGGGTCACTTCAAGGTCCTCGAACGGATCAACCCGGTAGCTTATCGACTTTCGCTTCCTCCCACCATGAAGATACCCTCTGTGTTTCACGTGTCCCTTCTGAAACCCTTTGTCCAAAATGTACATTTTCCGGACCATCCTCGGAGACCCAATCCCGTCATAATAGAAGGAGAACAGGAATTTGAAGTCCAGTCCATTCTTGAATCACGTTGGTCCAGGGGCAGACTTCAGTTCCTCGTTCATTCGAAGGCATATGGCCCGGAGGAACGCTCCTGGGTACCTTGTCATCATATTCATGCTCCAGCTCTTCTCAAACAATTTAGTCGGAAATTTCCTTACAAACCTTGGGAGGATCATCCGGAGTCCGATCCTCAAGGGGGTGGTACTGTAATGGATCGGGGGACACGTGCCTCTCAGTGGGTCCCCGTCACCTCAGGCCCCACGGCGGCTCTCTGCCCTGGTTCCCTGCTCCCTCAGCCTCTTTCCTGTCCCACTCCCACACCGAGCCATTCCTCCGCGGTGCATGCCGCATACGCACGCACGCGACCGGGGCGCGCGCACGGCAGCCTTACAGAGGGCACGTGCACCCGATCTTCTTACCAGCCCTTCCGCACCACTGGCGCCGCCCCCCATCGGCTGCAGGCAATTACCAGGGATCACACCCCTGTCTCCCTCCCTGCTCTCATGGACCTATCCCTGCGATCACCCAGACAGGCCTCCGTTCCACCCCTTGCTACCATTGGCTCTCCTTCCTTTATAACCCCAGTCTGCCCTCTCCTTCCTCGCTCTGCATACAGTAGCTTCTCTGTGGCTCCTGTGTGCAGTGTCTATGCCAAGCTCTGTTCTCTGTTACAGCTCTTGTTCCTGTCCCTGCCCCTGTTTGGTTACCCTTGGATTGATCTCAGCTCTGTTTGACTACATGCACCTCGCTACCCCTGGACTCTGCTTTGGAACTCACTATGCTGTTTTCTCCTGCCCCTGACCCACGGCTCTTGGACATTAACCCTCCGACTTCTGGCACCCCGGACTCAGCAAGTATATCGTTAACCCTTTTCTCACCAGGCCCGGCAAAGCATCTTACCACACTCCGGGCACGCCCTCACTGCTGTGGGTGCGTGTTATACCCTTTTTCACCTCAGTACTGGGGACTGGCCAGGTCTGCGGGCATACAGGCGTTACATCTAAATATTGAGTTATTTGGGCCTCTCTATTGTGTCGCTGTGTGCCTCCACTATCTAGATTCTATAGTTGTGAGTAGTACTGCCTAAACTCATGACTTATTTCCTCCAGGTTATGCGTTAATGTGCCCCCTGAAGTTCTTATGGCGTAAATACACTGGTTGTTCACTTTGTTGCATAGCTTCATGGCCAGCAATCTGTCCACCTTATTCCCTTTATCATAGTATAACTGTTGCGTCCAGCGCATAGCCTTTTCTGTTTAATCAAAAAGGTAGCTCCTGAGCTCTATCCCAATAGAGCCTAATTGTGCTGTTGTTTGCTCATTGGGGTTAGACATATTAGATTGTTCCAATATTTGCAGTCTGGAGTTTACATTTCTTTCTATATGCTGCAATCTTTATTAGTTGTCCTCTAATTACAGCTTTATGAGCCTGCCATAGAGTAGTTTGTGAGACTTCCTCAGAGTTGTTCAAATGGAAGAAGTCTGTGCTCCTTGAATTTCGTCTTTAATGTCGAGTATTCCCCAGCAGCCTGTCATTCAGACACCACAGGATTCGTGCTGTTTTCTGCTTTAGTCCAGATATCTTAAGAATCACTGAGGCGTGATCTGACCACGGTCTATTGTTGATTCCTAATTCCCATGATCGGGTCTTGGCTTCTAAATATGAAATCAATTCTATAATATTGTTGGTCAGGGAAGAATAGAAAGTGTAGCTTCCAGTGGTGGGGTTCATTATTCACCATGCATAAACCAAATAATTCTCTCATTACTTTTTGTAGTATTTTGGAGTTACCCTCCTGCTGCCGCCCCCTGATTGCTCTGATTTTAGATTTTTCAACTCTTTAATTGCGTATCAAGTTGAAATCTCCTCCTATTATGAGGCTCCCTGTTCTTTGATTTATGATTTTTTTTTAAACTCCGTTGAAATAATTGTTTTTGATTCACATTCTATGCACAAAACAGTGATATCTACCATGCCTAGCTTGCCCATCACTATTCATAATCTCCCTTCCTTGTCAGTGTTACAGTGGTGTAATTTGAAGGGAAACCTTGCACTAATCAGAATTATCACCACTACTTTTTTTCTTGGAGAGAGGTGAATGAATTATATGTGAATATGATCAGTCATTAGGTTTTTGTCTTCCTTATTTAAATATATTTCTTGTATTAGCACTATATCGGCGTTCTTAGCTTTAAAGTCTGCCAGCTCTAATCTTCTCTTAGTCGGGGAGTTTAGCCCATTTACAATTAAGAAAAGGGTTACATTTCTAGTGGAATGCATGATTTATCTTTATCTTTTCTGTTTTTACTTTTTTATGACAAATTGTGAGTCTTGCACCAGTATTTGCAGTCACTCTTTCTTGAGTGCAATCACATCTCTGATCGTGTACCTGTGGGATGGGATAACTAAAAAAGTATGCCACAAAATGGGTGGGAAGGGTATATTCCTGGTTTTCTTGGACATAGTGACCTGCCTGAGTACCCAGCAGTGCCGGGAGTCCGTAGGCTCCATTAAGTAGAGGCGTTAGGGATCAGTTCTGTCCCAATTATAGGGGGTCATGCACTAAGCGGCGAAAAATTGCATTCGCCAGGTGTTTGAGCTCGCCATGTTTTGAGCATGTTGCCCTCGCAGTATGCAGGAATGGCCGAATCCCTGGCGAATCACTGCGAGAGCAACATTTCAAAACATGCCGATTAACCAGTGGCGATAAGCTGCCGATAAGCCGTCCCCTGGCGAGATCAGGCTGCTGTAGAGAGAGATCCGCCACTCTCTCGGCGCAAACCTCGGCCCCAATAAAAATATTTGTAATAAAGTTTTATTCATAGTGTACATGTGCAGGGGGTCTCCGGAGCTGAAACGCATTGGTTTCAGGTCCGGGGACCCCCTGCTTCCCGAGATACTGGCCCCATTATGAGGTGCCGGTATCCCTCTGCATTTAAATGTCCCGATCACGTGACCACGGAATGTAAACAAAGCAGAGGGATACCGACACCCCAAAAAGGGGTCTGTATCTCGGGAAGGAGGCGGTCCCCGGACCTAAAACCAAAACGGTTTAGCTCCGGAGACCCCCTGCACATCTACACTATGAGTAAAACATCCATATCAATAAACAATAATTCCTTACCTTTGCGGCTATCTGCTATGGTAACGAAGCAGCATGAATGTATTTTTAATAATAGTGTATGGGAGCAGGGGGTCCCCTGAGCTGAACCGCATTGATTTCTGTCTCAGAGACCCCCTGCTTCCCGAGTTACTTGCCCCGGTATGGGGCATTGGGTGCCAGTGTTGCCGCGATCTTTATAGCGTCCAAGACGCGACGTGCCCGCTATAAAGATGGCGGCGACACTGGCACCGATGCCCCAAACCGGGGCCTGTAACTCGGGAAGCAGGGGGTCCCTGAGCCAGAAATCAATGCGGTTCAGCTCCGGAGACCCCCTGCTCCCACACAATATTATTAAAAATATATTCATGCTGCTTCATTACCATAGCTGCTATCCGCTAAGGCAATGAAGGGGTTAAGGCATAATAGCATGTTTATTGGGGACAATTGCCCCCAATAAACATTGCAATAAACAACACACACACCCCCTATGCCCCCAACAACCCCTTTACCCCCTAACATACAGTATATATATATTAAATTTTTGGGATGCACAGCAATGATACTATACACCGGCGGTGGCCTCGGGTGTTCCCCGCAGGCCTTCAGTACCAATTCTGTGCCCCCCCCAAAAAATTTAAAAAGAAATAAATACTTTTAAATAAATACACCCCCCCCCTAACACATACAGTATAGTAATGGGCAAAATTACTATTATCCACATACTGTATGGATAATAGTGCATTTGACCATTTCAAATACAAAAAGCACAATTAATACAATAAATACATATTGCACTCACCCTTGTCCGGCTGCCACGATGAAGGCCATCCTCATCTTCATCACCGTCCATGCCCTCCTCCGATGCTGCAAAACATAAATAAGAATAACAAAAGCCAATGTAATGTCCCCTAACCCCTTAATCACCTTAGCGGTCATTAACCGCTATAGTCATCAAGGGGTTAACCCACCCTCACCCACCACTCAGGAGGCCTATACACCCTCCCCCACTACCCCCAACCCGTGAGGCCTAACCACCCTCACCCACTACCCACAGGGAGGCCTACCCAACCTGGCTTGGGGACAATACCCCCCCCCACCCCCGTTAACCACAATAAACATGACTATATTTAATAAACAATACATAACCCACCCCCTGTGCCTCCCCATAAATACATGATTTATTCTTTTACATACAGGGTTAATACCCCAGGACCACGGGAGTCCCCGGTGGTCTTGCCGGGTGTCCGCAGGCCCCACAGTGGCCCAGCAAAGGGTTTCACACAGGGTCTGGAGGCCTACGGGTGGTCCCCGGCAGGCGCCGTGGTCCTCCAGGTGGTCTCTGCTCGTCACCGTGGGCCCCAAATGGAGTCTCCACGGGTAGGCCCGCGGGTGTCTGGGGGGCCCCGGGTCAGCCCCACAGGTATCTGAGGGTCCTCGGGTGGTTCCCACAGGGGTCTGGAGGCCCTCGGGTGGTCCCTACGTGTCCGCGGTGCCCCCATGTGGGGCCACCGGTTCTTCCCCGCAGGTGTCCCCCGTGGATCCGGCAGCCTTGTACCCGTGGGAAGTCCGGGGAGACCTCAGGTGGTCTCCAGAAGTCCCCGCAGAGCTAAGGAACAACCCTGAATTTAAAAAAAATAAACCTGTCCTATACATTTAAATACATAAATTAACACCCCCTCACACACACACACACACACACACACACACACACACACACACACACACACACACACACACACACACACACACACACACACACACACACAGTACAGTAATGGGCAAAATAACTATTATCCAGATATAGATAATAGATTATTTGTCCATTATTAAACACTTTAACTAGCATAATAAAATATACAGTTCTACTAACCTCATCAATATGAATTCTCTCCGACTGCAAGTTCCCTCTGTCCTCCGTAGCCAAAAAAATACATAGCAAATACATTCTGGTGTCACTTAACCCCGTAATCACCTGATCGGTTAATAACCACAAAGGTAATTACGGGGTTAAGCCACCCTGGCCCGATACCCACCCTTCACCCATTCATTTGTACAGTGGCTTCATGTATGTATGTATGTATGTATGTATGTATGTATGTATGTATATATATATATATATATATATATATATATATATATATATATATACACATATATATACACACATACACACATATACATATTTACACATGTACATGTTTATGTGTCTTTTTCAATACAAAAACTTGTGATCAAACTTACCAGAGTGCTGTCTCCTGATCTCGTGCTTCAAACAGTATCGTATGATTTATATATATATACATGTTATTGTGTTACGCTATGGAAGCCTCTCTTTCTTTCCCATTGCCCTGACTGGTGAGGCTGCCGTGTGTGCTGTTTACATCACATCAGATATCCAGTTATGGGGTTGTTCATTTACCATCACAGAGTCAAGCATCTGCCACTGATCTCTGATATGCCTGATTTCATCTGATGCCACGTGAGTCTCAATTCACCTGATACATTCACATCACATTGCCTGATTTGAACTTTATTTGCACTATGTTGCGTTTTTCTATTTTCATTGCATATTGATACCTGCGCTCCCCTGATTTCTCGAGATGTTCTACAATAGAAGTGGAGTCTGCAGACCATCCAACAAAGGGTTTTTTGAGCTGCATCTTTTGTTCACTTTATTTCACTTGTATTTAATTTGTAATAATATTTATTCACGGCTATATTTATTGCCTTTATCACTGCGCCACCCTATTTTGCACTTTGTTGCATATTTTGATGTAATTAAAAGGTATTAATAGGTAATTGTTTGAGTAATGTTTTCCATCGCATGCACTTGTTGGTATGATTAGGTAATTGTACAAATTGTTTATGTCATGTGATAGAGCCACTACTATTTAAGGAAGGCTTAATCCATGCTAAAGTATACCCCTCAGGAAGTGGAACTGTATAACCACCCCTGATATACTATACTCACCTGCTTCTCAGAGTTCATATGTTTATGCTAAAACCGGTTTTCTATTGGCTCATAGAGCAAGACGGTCTTCATCTTAAGCATTTTAGACTAAGAATAGAGAACAGCGGAGGCACTTCATCTTGCTTCATCAGAGGTTTCTCAATTTAATTATTCTTTGACTACTCCTCTGAGCTTTCACAGAAACAAACAAGTGGTATGTTATTCAGCTTTGAAGGTGGTATGTTATTCAACTTGGAAGATGCATGCCAAGATTTTATTTTTAGAACAGAACAATGCTTTATCATCTATAGTAGTTGTCAACAATATATATATGTAATGTTCCACAAGAGCACTGTAATTAATACTCAGTATATGAATATTATTTATAGTTCTCAACAGACCAAGTTAGCTGTGCAATTGCTCTTATGTATTTTAATATCCAAAAACATTTATTAGCACATGGGGTCATGTGCAACCAACTAAAGCTTTCCATTAATTTTTAAGCCGATAGAAGATTGAAAAAAAGGGAGAATGGTTCCCAAAAACCCCAAAAGTCCCCCACGGGCCGTTATTTCCAGATAGAAGATTGAATGACTATTTACCAGAAGATATTTGGAGGAAGATTTAAACCACCATTTTGTTTTCCCTTGAGGGGACTACAATATGCCACCTTAAGTGGTAAGTATCTGAGGAGCCAGGGGGATCCCAGGAGCTGAAAATAAAGTTTCGTTTTCTGGGAACCGAGTGGTCATCATTGTAAAAAAAAAATCTTTCAAGTGGCCCATTTTTAAATAGCATACAATGTGAGTTTAACAGGAGTTAAATAGAAACAAGAACTGCACACCTACTGGCCCTTGATTCTGGAGTTGAACTGCACTGGAAAGGACATTTTTGTATCATTGACTCAAGAAAACACATCACTTCTTCACTCTAGAGCACCACCATTCAAAAATTGTATTTCTCATATCTTTTACTTTGCACTACTACCACTGCCATGCCTTCTCTACTATTTATATTTGCTCTAACCTCACTTCTTTCCAAACTACACTTATCTTTCTACCATTCTCATTATTCCTCCAAGTCCATTTATATATCTCCATTTCTCTTCCTTTCTCCACTTTTCAGTTCACATGAACTCCTTTCCTATCTGTGCCCTCTGACCAAATTCAACAATAACCCCTGCACTAAAACACAGCCCCCCAAATCTTCCTCACACATTCTCTTTTATTCAATGCTTCTCCTCCTTGTATCTGGGGATCCCTCCCAATACTGGTTCCTGTCTTATTTCTACATGCTCTCTTCCTCATGTCTCACATCCAACTTTATCTACTCGTGGTGTAAACTCCTCCAACCTCATACCCACCCCCTGTACACATCCCTTCCCTCTCTCCTGTGCCCTTTGGAATGCCCACTCCCTTTCTAACAAGTTCCTCTCTGTAAATGACTTATTTTTCTCTCATTCTTTGGTACTCTTTGCTCAGTCTAACTGCACTAGAAGCTGCCCTCTCTTATGGTGGCCTTCCTTTCTTCCACACTCCGTGCCATGATGGCAGGGGTGGAGGCGTGGGGCTCCATCTCTCCTCAATCTGCCACTTCCCAAACCCTTCCTATACCTCCTTCTCTTTCTTTTCTCTTCCTTTGAAACTCACACTGTCCAGCTTTTTTCTCTTCTCCCTATCCATGTGGCAGTCATCTATCACCCACCAAACTCTTCTCATCTCCATTCTGTCTCTTTCTGACTTTGAATCCTGGCTTTCCTTTTTCTCCACAGACTCCCATTATCTTCGCCTTGGGGACTTCAACTGCCAAATTGATGACCCCTCTCTCCCTTGGGCTTAAGGCTTTCTCTCTATAACCTCTTATTTTGGCCTTCACAAATGGCCTGCAACCAGCACCCACAAGGATGACCACTACCTGGACCTGGTTTTAAAAAAAAAATGGATTTCTCCATTTCACCCTTCTCTCTCTCTGACCGTCATCTCATATTTTATTTCTCTCACTTCTCACCTTCTTCACCTCCATCTATCCCTCATTTCTGCAGAGACCTGCACTCCATTAATCTACCAGATCTTGACTCCACTTTGGCCTCCTACCTCTCTTCTCTCTGCTCCGCTACAAACACTCACAAATATGGTCATGAGCTACAACCTTGCCCTATCCTCTCGTGATCTACATGCTCCTGTATTTTTCTGCCATTCTTGCCCTTCTAACTTCAGACCCTGGCTAAACTGCCATACACGCATGCTCCGCTCCTGCACTCACTCCTCATATCACCAATGGAGGAAATCGCATACTCTCGCAGCCTTCCTTCATTACAAATTTATCCTATCCTGTTTCAACACTGACCTTTCCCAGGCTAAACAAATCTACTTTTCTTCACTAATCAAATGTAACCCTTCCTGCCAAACAGTTAGGAAGTTTACATCAGTGTCTGTGTTAGGGCTACTGAGGATACATTACCTTATTCAGGGTGCAGGCTTAATGCTGAATGGACATTGGTAAGCAATAATGGGCACCAGGAACTTTATTCATTCACACAGCAGTGTTATTATCTTCTATGCACAATCTCAAATTTAATATACAGAGGTCATCTTGTATTTCCAATTGAGTGTCCTTGGCCTATACTGTTTGTAGGGATTCCCTAGCTGCCTCTATCTTGGCCCGCTATGAAGGTGCTGAGGGTTTATCACAACTCTGCTACCTACAGCACTCCATATCTATGGGGCCGGAGAGGCCTAGAATTTCTCCCTCTGTGATCAGCCTCCTCTTTCCAGACGACCTGCCACTACATGGTAATCTGGGTTAGAGCCAGCAATGAACCCTCCGTTGGCGCTGGTCAAACTATGTGTAGGAGCTGTGATTGATGGAGCCCCCTCTGGGCATAGTCTGTCTCTCTATATAACTTGGGAGTAGGATAAGATTATCTCTACATAAACATGATACATTCTCTAACTATAAGATAATAAAAGGGAAACTTTACCCTATCTTAACCATAGGAACTATATATATACTGGGGGGCGCAACCCCATGGGGCACGTGATTTTCTAGGGGGGACGTGGAGGTTGCAGAGCCACCGTGCTCTTCCCGCAGGCATGTAAATTAAATGCCGGGGGAGGCGTCAGGCCCCTGCAACTTCCCTTACCTGCTCAAATAACGCCAGAGGGTTAAATGGCAATGCGTCACATGACGTCGTGATGTCATATGACATGTGGAGCCCGAGAGCAGGTAAGGAGGGGGGGCGCAGGCAAAGGGGAGCGCAGACAGGGGGGTGCGTACTGAAAAAACTTTGCGCATCACTGGGTTAGCTGCTACTTTGCCTAATATTATAGCATACAGTATGTATATGACTGCATGTGAGTGACTTTTACTTACAAGCAAAATAATGCCTACAAATGACTGCATGGTTTTGCAATTTTTACATAGTAAATTGTGAGTGAATATAACATGATTATAGGTGCTAAAATCGGTTACACTTTTTAATTATAATTTATAGTGCCTATGTTCTGCTGTGAATGGTACTATATGTAAAAATTGAAACAGTTGTAACCTTCACATCTGGAGGGGACTGATTAGTGCTACTTTTACCAGTAAGTCTCGCAAACCAGGGGGTCCCTGCAGCTGAAGAGCCATTCAGATCCCGAGGCCACCTGATTCCCATCCTGTTCAAAATAATTGATTGGGGAAACTGCTGCTCTAACATAAACAATCAAATGCTTAGCTAATCAATACATTCTTTAATGTGGACTTCACATTGGGTATTTGTAAGTCTTTTTTTTTTTACAAAACTACTGTAAAGTCAGACACATATAGGAGAGTTCTGTGATTTGAACATGGTTTCTAGTATAAATCAAAGCCATTTTGCTTTTCTGTAAATTTAGCAGCATGAATTTCCATTTCTTTGTGTAAGTCATATTACTGCATGTCCTATTTTATTTTTTAATGTGACTGTTCTGTGTTAGGCCTTCTGCACGTTAGAAATTGAACTGTGGAGTAGATATGTCACTGAAACCAATTGTATTTTAAAAATACATATTAGAAGCATGTAATGCAGCCTATGATTCGGAGTCCTTGAGGTTACAATTGTTTTCCTTGTATTTTGTATTTTTGGGGTTAGATCTGAATGTAAAACTTACCCAAGTTTTTCAAACAAATGTAACGGATGCAAATATTACAATACGGTGTATTCACGTCTCAGACAGGTCTGCAAATGAGCAAACATTGTGTCACCTTTTGCTTTCTTGTTCAATTCGGTTTCTCTCCATAAAATGTTCCTATTTCCTGAGTCTCGATAAAAGAAATCACTGGAAAATGATCAACACGACGTGCAAAAAGCATCAATAAGAGAAAATACTGAGACTCCTACCACACAGATTCATGTGATACACTGCTGCCCCTACATTCCATGGGGTCAACATTTCTGTTTCCACTATTGGGAAGCAGGGTAAAGTTTTGAAGAGAAGGGAAAGAGAAAATGGTTTGTTAACCTTCTTACCGGGCTCCATAGGAGGTCACATCAGATTAATTATACTCATTGCAATGCTCAGTCTCTCATACCTTTTCAGATTGCTGGTAGGTGCAGGCTGGGTGTGATTAAGCAGATAGAAAAAGAATGGGGGTCAAGAACTTTTGTCCCTGGCTGCAGTGAGCACTGTATTTTCATGCGCCCCCGTCTCCTCTTCCTTCCGGCTCGCGCCCCCTCTCCCCGCACGGCCCCGGTGTCAAATAACGTCGCGGGGGCGTGTGACGTACATCACATGACCCCGCGGCGTCTTTTGACGCCGGTTGCCATGGAGACACGATGTTGTAACAAAGGTAAGTAAACTAGTTACAGAGGACTCCGCGATCCCCGGCATTTATTTTAAATGCCTTCGGGGAAGCACGGGGGCCTCTGTAACACCCGCGCCGTGCGCCCCCAGACAATCTAGCGTCCCCCACTTTGCGCACCGCTGTGCTAAGGGATAATTGTGAAAAGCAGGGTTGCAGACCTGTTTGAAACATGTGAATATTTTTATTTGAGAAATTTTTGTAAAACATAACAAAACATAAAACAAACGGTGCTTTATATCAATCGATGGCAAATCTAGACTTTATCCCCCTGGTAGTGCTCACTAGAGATGGGCAATTTTTTTTGCGGATTTAGATCCACAGTGGATTGAGCAGTTCCTTTGATCAGTGGATTTCCGTGAATCAGGCTCAAAAAGGGCAATTCGTTTTTATGGATTTTTTGTTTATCACTGACAATCCAATCCGCGGATTCCGTATTCCGTTTAAGGATTCTAAGAGTACAATCCACGGATTTCTGGAAGAGTAATATCCATGGATTCTGCAATCCGCTGAAGGGTTTTTCAAAATCCACGGATTGTACTCTTAGGCTAAGGCCCCGGTGCCTCAGACCGTGCATCCGCAATGCATGCAGACAGGCGGCGTGTGGAGAGGCACTTGACCGCTATCGGCGGTCTGTAGGGAGTGGCGTGGTTGGAGCGGATGGCTGCAGCGGGGGTCTCCCGGGCTGCAGGAGGGTGCTGCTGCCGGCTGTATGCTGGAAGGTAAGCAGCTCCCCCCCCCACACATGCCCTTTGCTGCTCGCTCTCCGTGCTGCTCCCTCCCCCCGGTCGGTCCCCCCATCCGTCCGTCCGCCCATCCCTCCATCGGTCCGTACCTCCCCCAACACACAACACACAACACACACACATATATAGATACATATACACTTACATATACACACACTTCCCCCACCCCCCCTACCTTTTGGAGGGGGGAAGCTCTGACAGCTCCAGCCCCCACCGCTGATAGGCTCACCAGCGCACCACGTGACGCGTCAATGCTAGGGATCTCAATTCTCTTGCATCCCCTGGCGGCTGACGCGTCACAGCGCGTAGTGAGCTGTGCAGCGAGGGGGAACTGGGACCGGCTCAGGAGGATACCAGGGGATGGTGAGTAACACACACGTGGCCGCGCGTGCCGCCGGAAGCAGCGGGACCCAAGCCTTAGAATCCTCCAGCAGAGGATTCAAAGATATTACTCTTACAATCTTCCATTGGATTGGAGAAATCAACGGATTTTACTTTTATGGGCCTATTCTAGTAGATTCGATAAGTAACTTAACGCTTGTAAAGTGTACTTTACAAGTGATATTGCATGTGTAGCTATTCAGAAAGCCATGAAAACATGTAAAAATTGCTTGTAAATCGCTTTTGATAAGTGTTATCACTCTTGCAAAAACAAGCAGTGGTTCAAAAACATTGAAACTCGCATTTTTTTACTAATACCCGCTATTCAAGTAGCTTTGAGATGCAAATCCCATATTGAACTCCTATTTTTTTGCACCACCTAGAGGTGTGGGTTAGAATTACTCATTTGCATCAGATGGAGTATCATTTCTTTTTACTACATAGGATTCAAGCCAGGGGTCTCAGGAGCTGACCCGCTTTAATCTCAGCTCCGGAGACACCCAGTTTCAATTCTATGTAATAAAAATGAAATAACAGCAGAGATTCATTACCTTAGTGGCTAACCACTAATGTGATAAAGGGGTTAAACAGCAGTACCCACTTTGTTGGTGGTAGAGGGGGTGGGTGAAGGTTGTAGTTGCCCCAGGGTGGGTGGTTAGGCCTCCCGGAAGGGTTGCAGGAGGGATTAACCCATTCATTACCTTAGATGTTACTATCTCTAAGGTAATCAAGGGGTTAACCCCTCCTGCTACCCACCCAGGAGGCCTAACCACTGACCCCAAAGCAACTACCCCATTCACCCACCCCCTCTACCACCAACAACCCCCCCCTACCACCACCTCACAGGAATGGGCCCTATTAGCCAAATATACAATAAAGCACATTATAATAAAATAAAATACCAAATACAATACTATAAAAAAAAACACTAGCCATGTAATCCATTGATTGTCACTGTGATTATGTATGCCCTCAACATAGGCACATATAGCCACATGGACAAGCAATGGACACCCTACAACCCACCCCCTCTACCCTAACCCCCCCCCCCCACACACACACTCACACACACACACACACACACACAGTGATGGGCAAAAGCCCTATTAGCCAGATCAGAATAATAGCACTTTTGCCCATTCACAATCAATCAATAGCCAACCCATATTAAATAAAAGTTGTACTTACCACTGCCAGGATGAAGGCCATCCTTGTCTTCAGCGGCACCAATATTTTCATTAAAAGAATGCAGTAGCTACTGGCCAGTAACCCCTTAATCACCTTAGCGAGTAGTAAATGCTGTTGTAATTAAGGGGTTACCCACCCAAGAGATCTAACTACCCTTCCCAGGTCAACTACCCCCATGACCCACCCCCTCTACCCCCATCATCACACATAGTAATCGGCAATAGTCCTAATAGCCAAATATGGCTAATAGCGCTTTTGGACATTTGTGATGGGGGGAAAATAACACGCACAATTAAATAAAATACGCATAACATCACAATAAAAACACTAGCCAATAAATCCATTGATTTGTCACTGTTGTTACCTACAGTATGACCTCACTGGGGGCACAGATAGCCACTTTGGCAATCAATGTACATCCTATAGTTAATCAATATGTTTCTTAGCCTTGCTTGAATCAACGCTCATCCTCCTCATCCAACTGCAGCACCAATCATCTCATGACCCACGAGTAATGATCCTCAGCTGGAAGTACAACATGATGCGCAGAAGTCCACAATTCTCCATTCCGTGAAGAGAAGTCACCGGTGAGACGATCTTCTTTTCTTCTTTCTTCAACAGGTCCAGCAGATGTTGACATGCCATCTTCTTCCTGTCAAATGAGACGTGATAGGGCTTATGTATTATCTTTCAGAGCAGTAGGATGGTAGCTGTCAAAAATGCAGCAAACTGTTGGTCGCAGTAGACTTCCTGAATACATCTGTCTCAATAAGGTTATCAAGGGCAATCTGGATAGTGAGGTCCAAAAATGGAATAGTATCTTTGGAGATATGAAAAATGAGTTTTATATTCAACTAATTGTTATTGAGTGCCTCGTTGAAATCATGGAAGTCATTGACATCGCCCTCCCACAAGAAGACTTTGTCAATGTATCTATCTAAGCCCAAGGGGCTTATGAGGGGACATATGAACATGTCTTCCACAAAAATACACTCACGTTCCCACAAACCCAGAAATAAATTGGAATACGAGGGGACGCATTTCACCCCCATCACAGTCCCTTGAGTCTATAAATAGTATCTCTTATTAAAAAGAAAATAATTATGTGTGGTATGAATCTTAATAACTCAATAACAAAATCACATCTATCCCCAAAATCCACATCATGCATCTGCAGAAAATAAGCAACTGCCACAAATCCATGGTTATGTGCGATGCTGAAGTACAGTGTCTCCATGCTGCACTTTACCAAAAGGGCGCCCTCCCGTACTACAATATCTTGTCATTTAAGTAGGACATCAGAGGTATCTCTAACATAGATGGGCAGCCTCTCAACATGTGGCCTGAGGTAGAAATCGATAAACCTAAAAGCAGGTACACATAATTCCCCAATCCTTGACACAATGAGCCAGCCCGGAGGAGATCGAATATCATTGCGCAGATTTGGCAGTAGATAAAATGTTGGTACCTTTGGAGTTGCTACCTCCAAAAATTGAAATTCTTTTTCATAAGGATGCCCTCTCTACGTGCACTTTGGATAAGCCAATCTAGCTCCTTTTTAGAAAGATGTAAAGATGTGTGCTGTCATTATATTGTCATTTGTAATTAGATGCATTTGAGAGCTTATGTTGTGTTTCTGCAGTTTACAGCTCTACTAGCCTTAGAACCACGTTTCCCCCCTTGTCAGAAAGTTTGAAAACCACTTCATCAAATTCACAAAGTTGTCCTAGGGCTATTTGCTCACTAGATGATAAATTGTGAGATTGAAAATTACCTTCCGGTAGTTGTATAATGTCCTTTCTGACAAGGTGGAAGAACATGTCAACTGTTGTGGAATGGGGGGGCGGGCGGGGTAAACATTGATTTACTGTAGGTTTAAAGAAGGTTGTGGATAAGTTCCTATCTGGACATTCAGATTCCTCCAGAAGAGAGACTATGGGCCTTATTCAGAGAGGGTTGATAAAAAAAATCGCCAGGGAATTTAAAATGACTGTTTTTTGGGCGTTGCTATCACGGTATTCAGAAAGGCTCGATTACCAGTAATAGCAAAATACCCAAAACGGGCGAGTTGCTGCCAGCGAGAGCCTCGAGCCTCTGAAAAGGCCTAAACCAGCGATTCATTTCTGCTGCAGAGAGAGCTGCTCTGAGAGAGCCGCCTCTCCCAGCTGAAATGTCGCCCGAAAATTATTTATTTAAATATACATTTCTTTAATAGTGTAGAGGTGCAGGGGGTCTCCGGAGCTGAACCACGTTGGTTTTATGTCCGGGGACCCCCTGCTTCCCGAGATACAGGCCTCTTTATGGGGTGCTGGTATCTCCTATGCAAGGAAATGTCCCAGTCACGTGACGCGGGACATTTCAATGCAGAGGGATACCGGCACCCCATAAAGGTGTCTGTATCTCGGGAAGCAGGGTGTCCCCGGACATAAAACCAAAGTGATTCAGCTCCGGAGACCCCCTGCACCTCTACACTATTAAAGAAATGTATATTAATAAATATTTAAAAAATCATCAATACACGCCCCCCTCCGCCCAAACCCATACAGTACAGTAATGGGCAAAATAACTATTATCCAGATATGGATAATAGATTATTTGCCCATTATTAAACACTGCATTAGCATACATAAATAAAGTAAATAAATAAAGTTATACTTACCACAACAGCAGGTCCCTCTGTCCTCCTTTGCCAGAAGGCATATATACAAAATAAATACATTCTAATGGCCCCTAACCCCTTAATCACCTTAGCGGTTACTAACCGCTATAAACATTAAGGGGTTAACCCACAATGACCCGATACCAACCCGGGAGGCCTAAGCACCCACCCTGACTGACTATACCCACCCTATACCCATTGAGTAGTATAGTGGTACATCATACCCATATAATAATAATATGGGCATGATAAGCCTCTATAGCACTCAATTGGCACCCTAATCACAATACAGTAATACACAAGACACACAATAATAAAATGTAACTAAACTCTAAAAAATCACACGTCACTAAATACAAACAGTAGCCAGCTAATCCAATCAATACAATCAATAGCAACATCAACAATGAATTAATTAAACCATTAACCAATCTAAACAATTCATTCTGAAACCAACTCAAAATGAATAGTAACACTAACCAATGTAAACAATGAATTACTCCAACATTAATGAATTTAAACAGTTAAATAAAAAGAAAGAAATTCTAACAATCTCTGAAGTAACCATAAAACACATTAGCTAACATAATATAACATTAAATACAAACGAACACCAATCGCAAACCTTTAATTACATTAAGCATGAAAAAACAAACAATGACATCCACATAATACATGAAATGCCAAAAAGCAACACCAATACCAAGCGAGAAATGCCCCCCAAATATTGTCATAATAATGTATTAATCTGTACCCTAAAGAGGTACCGATTAATATATTATCAGTCAATGTTTCTCCCTCCAAAAAATCAAAAAACACATCCGA
This sequence comes from Ascaphus truei, assembly GCF_040206685.1. Lineage (NCBI taxonomy): Eukaryota > Metazoa > Chordata > Amphibia > Anura > Ascaphidae > Ascaphus > Ascaphus truei. The sequence continues at coordinate 143,171,988 of NC_134486.1, forward strand.
AGATTAAACCTGTAAAAAGAGACATTTACAAACATTGAATATATTACTTACCATTAGAAGCGGTGGCCCTCCGACTCCTGGGGAAACAGGAAGCTCACGTACCTTGAATGCCTCCAACAGCATCCGATGCCATCCGCCATGAAGATTCGGCTCAGGTACCCCAATCTTCTTATTTCTTTCTTTAATCACCTTCTTCTATCTTCATCTGTAATCATTTCTTGTTCTTCTTTATCTTCTTTCTTCATCTGTCAATCCAAAATACCCCCTGTTAAATTCCAGCCGATGCTGTCTCGTCCGCTTCTTGGGCTCAAATGAGGCGTCACGGCCTTAAATATGGCTTGTGACATCACATTTACCCTCAAAATGGTTAACAGCCACCTGATTGGCTGTTAAAACCATGTGCAGACTTAAATATTTTTTTTTGCCGTGACGTCACTTAAAGGGAATGATGCCAGCCAATCAGAATGGCTGTGCTTCATTTGCCTTTAAGATGACGTCACAAAGCCGGCGTCAGATGGTATTTCAGCCAATCAGATCGTGGGAACAAATTCCACACTTGATTGGCTGAACTACCTTGTGACACAGCGGCCAATCTTGGATTTAGTGACGTCATGTTAAAGGGAAATTAAGCACAGCCATTCTGATAGGCTGGCATCATTCCCTTTAACATGACGTCACTAAATCCAAGATGGCCGCTGTGTCACAAGGTAGTTCAGCCAATCAGAGTGTGGAATTTGTTCCCACGATCTGATTGGCTGAAATACCATCTGATGCCGGCTTCGTGGCGTCATCTTAAAGGCAAATGATGCACAGCCATTCTGATGGCTGGCATCATTCCCTTTAAGTGACGTCACGGCAAAAAAAAAATATTTAAGTCTGCACATGGTTTTAACAGCCAATCAGGTGGCTGTTAACCATTTTGAGGGTAAATGTGACGTCACAAGCCATATTTAAGGCCGTGACACCTCATTTGAGCCCAAGAAGCCGACGAGACAGCATCGGCTGGGATTTAACATGGGGTATTTTGGATTGACAGATGAAGAAAGAAGATAAAGAAGAACAAGAAATGGTTACAGATGAAGATAGAAGAAGGTGATTAAAGAAAGAAATAAGAATATTGGGGTACCTGAGCCGGATCTTCATGGCGGATGGCATCGGATGCTGTTGGAGGCCCTCAAGGTACGTGAGCTTCCTGTTTCCCCAGGAGTCGGAGGGCCACCGCTTCTAATGGTAAGTAATATATTCAATGTTTGTAAATGTCTCTTTTTACAGGTTTAATCTTCGGATGTGTTTTTTGATTTTTTGGAGGGAGGCACATTGACTGATAATATATTAATCGGTACCTCTTTAGGGTACAGATTAATACATTATTATGACAATATTTGGGGGGCATTTCTCGCTTGGTATTGGTGTTGCTTTTTGGCATTTCATGTATTATGTGGATGTCATTGTTTGTTTTTTCATGCTTAATGTAATTAAAGGTTTGCGATTGGTGTTCGTTTGTATTTAATGTTATATTATGTTAGCTAATGTGTTTTATGGTTACTTCAGAGATTGTTAGAATTTCTTTCTATTTAACTGTTTAAATTCATTAATGTTGGAGTAATTCATTGTTTACATTGGTTAGTGTTGCTATTCATTTTGAGTTGGTTTTGGAATTAATTGTTTAGATTGGTTAATGGTTTAATTAATTCATTGTTGATGTTGCTATTGATTGTATTGATTGGATTAGCTGGCTACTGTTTGTATTTAGTGACGTGTGATTTTTTGGAGTTTAGTTACATTTTATTATTGTGTCTTGTGTATTACTGTATTGTGATTAGGGTGCCCATTGAGTGCTATAGAGGCTTATCATGCCCATATTATTATTATATGGGTATGATGTACCACTATACTACTCAATGGGTATAGTGTGGGTATAGTCAGTCAGGGGTGGGTGTTTAGGCCTCACGGGTGGGTGAAGGGGGTATTAGCCCTAAGGATGGTTGTTTAGACCTTGCGGGTGGGTAGCGGTTGGGTTAACCCCTTTATTAACTTAGCGGAATTAAGCGCTAAGGTAATGAAGGGGTTAACTCCCCCCGCAAACCCCCCGCAATGCCTAAACAGCCACTAAGGGCCAAATTCCCCCATCACCCACCCCCGCTAGCCACTGTATTGTATTGTATTGTATGTTTCTTACAGTAAGCTTGGCACGGGTGTTTAACCCCTTCATTGCCTTAGCGGTTAGCCGCTAAGGTAATGAAGTTGCTGTACATGCATGTTTCCTGCCTCGGATGCATGCCGGGGGGTCCGGAGCTGCTATTAATGGCTATCAGCTCCGGAGACCCCCGGCATCAATCCGAGGCAGGAAAGGGGCGTGATTTTTTCTAAGTCGCGACACATCGCTGCTCATCGAGGCATCTCCCCACCAATTGACCAAAAAATTTGTGGTGAATTGGATTTGGGGAGAATACCGCCTTTTAGGGCTGCGATGGGCTGCGATATGCCGCGACAGCCGACTCGCGGGTCTCTGAATCGCGCGAGTTTATCAACCATCCGAAAATGGTCGATAAGGGGCTGATCGCTGCTCAGTCGGCGAATTTCGGATAGCGATAAAATTTTGCTTTGATACAGGCTGTTATCGAGCACTTATCGAGGCTATCTGAATACGAGTAGCCATTTTGGTCGAAAAGTGCTCGATAATGGCCTTATCGAGGCTTTCTGAATAAGGCCCTATATCCCAAATGATGTTCGATTCGATCTCAGTAAGGGTCTTATTACTGTAGGAGCGTAACTTTTTTTTAGAAGAAGCTTCCTACAAAACAGAAAAATCTTAAATACAGGAGAATTTATCAAAACGAGGGGTAGGGACAAAGGAAAAACCTTTCATGAGTACCGACCTCTGGGCATCTGTCAGAGAATATTTGGATAGATTAATTATAGTTACATAAACTTTTTTCCCCCTCGTCTGATCTATTTCCTCCTATAGTTGGGCGATGTCAACATTTTAACCACGATAACGCTATTAAGTAATTTATCGTGATAAAAATATGCTGTATATCATAATAAATTTGTTAAACTAAAAGTCTGGAAAACGTTCTAACTCTACATAAAATGTATTCTCAAAATAAATGTTCTTTAGATTTACTAGAACAAAGAGCTTTTCATTCACAAACCCTTTCCATGTCTGCACTTCACCTTTCACTGCTCCCATTACTCTAAAATATCCCTCATCTCATCACTCTCAACCCAAGAGATTTCCTCCATTTAAAACACATGTAACCCTGTTTCCCCCACCCAATCTCACATAGGGCCTCTCTCGGGGAATGTTGTTCTGGTTACATGGTGCAGTGTGGTGCAAACCTGCTGGTAACAGGGGGCCCTGGGTCTCCCGCATGGTGGTATAGGGGAATGACAGGACAGGCTTCTGGGGTCTTGCCTGAATAGTACTCACAGGTGCAGCGCCTCCATTTCATGCAGCCCCCAGGTGTATGGTGAGAAGTCGCTGCAGAAGAATCTCTTTCCCCCTCCTCCCAATAGACTTCACTCTCAGGCAGGAGGTATAATAAAACTCAGGATTCTTTATTTGTCTTTCTGTATTCAGCAGCAGTTGATAGCAGTTGGAAGGGTATCCACCATCAGGATGTCACTGGATCCACTCCCAGTCAAAGGGCACTGAGAGTGGTCCTTGCTCTTCCCTTATCCCCTGGTGGGATAAGAGGTAACGGTTTCCCACCTCTCCCCTAAGGGAGGGCGTAAAACTGCCAGAGCCCTGACAGCTTAGTTTGGGTAAACCAGCCTCTATCACGGTAGAGGCAGACTAGCTAAATACAGGAAGTGCAGCTCCTTAAGTCAGTTCCAGTGAGAACCAGCCCTCTGTCACTGATTGGACAGCATGCCTGATTGCCTGCCTTCTCTGACTCACTGAGCTGCATGTGTGTGGGGGAAAACCCATGATTACTCCTGGCAAACCTACCCTTACTAGGCTTTACTTCCAGGAGGAGAGCAGACCTATAGCCCAAAAACCAATCAGGGCTACACACATTTCATTTGTAAAATGTAAAAAATATATTAAACAGATTTTTCGACAATATAGAATTGTTGAAAAGTCCATTTTAATTATTTTTTTATATTTTCATAAAGAGTGAGAGTGATGAGATGAGGGGAGTGGAAGCAGAAGCGGTGTGGTGAGAAAGGGTGAGTGTAGGCATGGCAGGGGGTTAAGGGTCCCAGGGGGAGAAAGGAAAAGGTTAATGGTCCCATGGGGAGGGTGGGGATGGTGTTTTGTCCCAGGAGGTGGGAAGGGAAGGCTTAAGTGCCCCAGGGGAATGGGGAAGGGGTTAAGTGCCCCAGGGGAAAGGTGGTTGAATGGATGGCTTAACTAAAGGAAAGTGAGTTCCTACTTTACCCTGCTGCAGCCTGCTTCTCTCTCACATGCTGCCCGAAGCTCTTCCCCCTCCCTCTGAGTCCACATTCAGAAGAAGGGAGGGAGAGGGACTCGGAGAGAGATGCAGAGGCACAGCAGCAGCTTCAAAGGTGCACCTCTGACCACCGACATCCCGTAATATTGCGATAACAGGTAATCTCACATATCAGCCCTCCGGGAGATTATATTAATGCGATATTATTTAATTGCTAAACCCTATTTCATCCTAAATTCATGTTCATACTGTAGGTGTGTGACGAAACGAGTCCACTCTTAAAAAAAGAGTTTGTTTTGCGTCCAGAATTCTCCCTCTCCACATCTGTCAGAGGATCTGTTGTGGGTGGATAGTTGGATCTCTGAGAAGTCTTGTGATCACTTATAACTCTCCAGTAATAGACCTGATTATGTGCCTAGTCCATAGAAACTCATTAAAAAATGTATTTTTCGTCTCCATTATGTTCTCCTCAAATTTCTCAAATTCTTTGTTAAATGAAATTACAAAGTTCATCAGATCGTTCTTAAATACAGGCACATCTAAATCTAATTTAACCTGAGCAATGTCTAATTGAACTTGATTTAATAGTAGCTGGTCAAGTTCTATTGTTAACTATCAGTTCATTAGAGCAATGAAAAGAGAAGTTTCCCATTTAGTTCTAGAATAGAAAAAAAAAGACTATAACCCCAAAGAGACAAAAACTGTGGCTATATGAAGCCAATGATCATAGGCAATGAAAGTGGGGCCCTGATAGGGTTAAGTGGAGGGTAAACAATGCTGTGATAAGAGTTAATAGAGGGGTGGGGATAGGGTAAATTTGTAAAAGCCAGACCTGTTGCGCTGGTGAGGGGAGATATACTTTCCACAGCAAACCAACTGCAGCTACAACGCATAGACCTGTGTCTCTGTGAATGTCCAGTCTGGAGTAACTCTATTACTCACAATCAATCACCATTCTCCCCTCCTCAACAGCTGCCTGATGTACCCAGGATAGGGTGATCTGTGTCCCCATTTAGTTCTAAGCAAGTAATTTGTCTCTCAGGTGGGTAAGGCTGAGCTTATAGTGCCGCCACCAGCGACGGCGACGCTGACGTCACGCTGCGGTCGCTGGAAAAATCAATTGAAATGACTTCCAAGCCGTCGCACCATCGCATCGCGCCTACTATAAGTGCACACAATAGCGTCAATACATTTGTTTTGATGCGGTGTCACTGTCGCCATGGCCGTCACTATAAGCGCAGCCTAATAAGACTTTCATACGACGGCCTCTAGGAATCATATTAGCTTTTACATAAAGCTCTAAGCTACAAATGTTCCACCAAATCCATGTGTATATTTGCTGCTGACCTGCATATATATTCTGTGTTTGCACATTCATTGCATTATCGGTACCCGGGTAGGCCTTTACATTTATCATGAGGGGTTCAATGTGATTTCCCCTCATGAGGAACAGTCTCACATTCACTTTAGATATGCATATGTTTGTATAACATCTCTGACTTTTTTGCATTTAATGTGTAGGGTGTATTCTCTGTTGATGCCCATGTTCTCTTTTTAATTGTTTTTAATCAGTGCATTTAGTTGTGTATAAATACATGGATTCTTTGATATTTTGAGCATACCCTTGAGTGCCCTATTCGTTTGTGGGAGTCTCTTTGCCTTGTCTTTTAGGTTTCTTGCCACTTATATAATATATTTCTACAATATTGTGAATGCACCATAAACTAGAGCACTGCAAACAGCGCAATCAGAGAATTACACCAATCTAACATATTTGCACAATCTATTCATATTCTATAGCTGTAGGCAGTGGTCTTGTTCTGTACGTCTGACGTGTCTGCGCTAGTGTTCAGCATGATTAAATTAGCAATTGTTTTAGCAACTACAAGATTACAGCATACAGCCCTCAGCCACTGCAGTTTACTAGGACCAAAAGCTCATTTGAGGTCACAGCAATCGTTTCTAAGGGGGCAGCTGTCTCTTGTCTATGGTGTGTTGAGGGAGGGGAGAGGCTGCATGGTGAGAAGACCCACTGTGGGTGTCCACAATTCTGAACATTCCAGTCCGAACCTGCTACAAACTCAACCCAACAAAGCTAGCAGTGTGTTATCACATTCTTACATATACTGGACATGATTGGACATATGACATTGAAATTTTAATATACAGATATCATCTTTACAACAATGCTGAAAAATTAGAAAGCATAAGCTCCTATGGTGTAATATGGAAATCACTACCCTTAAGAGCTTGCAATCTAAACAAGGAATAATAGCAGCAAATTCTTCCACTGAGATGAGATACATCACAGTCGTTTGTGTTATGTACTTGCCCCTTTAAAAGAGGCACATATTTGATGTCATATAAGGATAAGTTGCTGTACCTTGATGTAAACTGTAAATTGAGTGTGAATTCAGTTATGCTCTGTAAATACACCAAAGGCATAGTCAAGGACATGTTTATAACAACTGTGTTTCATTGCAATAATGAACAGCAATTTAATGGGTATAATGGAATATTTATATACACATGGTTCTATGATTCAAGGAAATGTTTTTTACAGAATGAACAGCAAGGTTAAGGAGCGTCCTGACAAAAGACAAAAGAAGCACACAAAGTGTACTAAACAAGCATACCTACAGGCGCAGTACCATTTATCTACATGCATCGCAGTGGCAATAAAGTGAAAGCATTTATTATAAGAAGGTTTTCAAGGCTACATTTGAATAGTAATAAGAACCAATGCTACGTTTAAAAAACATATATTAAATGCCTACTGCTTTGGGTTATTTACTTACAGTATTTCACAACCTATCAATTAAGTGACATTTCTGATTTAAGAGGTTGACCACATAAAGCTGTAGATGAAAAATAGAAAATCAGATAACACTCCTCTGGTCTTGTGTCAAAAATATAAAAAAAATTAGTAATCCATAAATAATCAGCATTTCAGTTCCACTTCGGACATTTTCAAGAAAAATTAACCAAAGTGGGATCGAAAATTAATCGTTTATGAATTATTACATGTTTTTGACACAAAACCAAAGGAGTGTTGTCTGATGTATCTTTATTAACAATGGATTGACATGCACCTGTAGAAAGTTTTTGTGAGTGCTTCTTCATACTTCTTTGCTTCATATAAAGCTGCAGGTCATGAGCTATGTGAGGGTTATCATACTATAACCCAGTGTTTTTTAACCTTTTCTTAAGTAAAGGAACCCTATAATTATATTGTGAAATTCTATGGAACCCCAACCCTCCCTAATAGGCACGTCTGAGACCAGATGCATTGTATGGCACCTCACCCCTCTCTAATAGTGCGTCTAAGATAAAGCATTGTAAGAAGCCCCAACCCTCTCTAATAGTGCGTCTGAGATCAGATGCATTGTAAATGCTTCTGTATTTGGTACAATTTTCAAATGACCTGAAAATTGCACTGAATCCTTTAGGGAGGCCCGGGGAACCTAAATGTTCCTCGGAACCCCTGTTGAAAAACACTGCTATAACCTATAGGGAATAAGTGTGGTTAAATTAGGGTTCAGTGAGAGGTATTGGGGTTACGAAAAGCCACCTATTCTACATTGTGGGAGACCTGTGTATAGAAAAGAAGTAGCCTAGCAGCTTAGGTACAGTATTATTTTGGGACGTTTGAGACATACTGTAGTTCCAGCAATTTGTTACCTTGGGGTAAGACATTTCAGTTAATAAAACAAATTGTGTCTGCAATAATTTAAAATTTACAATAACCAGGGGAATCAGCGCACCTCCAAGTAGAAAAAAAGAAAGAAAAAAAGAAAAATAGTGAAGCAGGTCCTTACAACTCTATAAAGGTTAGCTGGTAAGGTATGAACTTACGTGTAAGTGCCTGAATCCAGGTATGTAAAGGTTTCTTTTAACTTCTCCACTCCATGCAGGTACAGATGAGTTCTGAAGCCTTTTTTCTTTAAAAATCCAACTTTATGTAAAATCAAGTTTACACTCACATAGATAGAAATGAGTATTCAAATAAAGGGACCAGCTACAAGCGTTTGAATCTCCTCCGTCAACCACAACTCTCACCATTGCCGCCGGTGTCCTGCGTCACTTCCGGTGAATCACTGCGCTCCTGACACTGGTTCCCCAGCAACCCTTCGCATTGCGAAGGGCGTTCCTTCTTCCTCAGGGGCCTGAGCCTTGATAACGGAGCCTTGATAAAGTGCACAAGCACGAAACATGTGGGCTCCATTTTGTTGTTGTTTGATCTGTCATTTGAGTGATTAAATGCAAATGTTGTTAGTTACCCTCTCTCCAGTTTATTTTTTGTTCTGGTGGTGCGTCGCACATTTGTGTCTATTCCTCTGAAAAGACTGACTGCTTGGGATAGAAAAACATGGCAGATAGAATAAGACAAAGCTTTAATTCCGATCTGTTGATGTCAGGTATGCGAGAGAGTCAATAACCACTGAGGATGAAAGAAGCAAATGAGTCTGAGAGAGGAAATAATTACCATAGAATCATTAAGGTAATACAGTTGCAACAACTAATCCTTAAAACTACATTTGTTTATAATGAAGCACGGTTTACAAATAAAACTTTACGGTTAGTCATTTTCAATCATTTCCAAGCCTTTTACTGATTCTTACTTTTGTTCATCGTATTGCAGCCAACAAATTTCAGCGTGTATTTGTATTTTGTTATGATACGGAAAAAAATGGCTGATACTTCTCCACTCCTACAAGTTGTAATAAAATGCATATTATATTATTTCTCTGGAGAACTAAAAAGGAGGAAATGGAATATTAAATACTGTGCTGCGATAGTTTCCCCCAATAAATATTTTGAAGGGATTGCTTCTTTAATGAGATCCCCAGATACTGTAAGAATTCCTCATGCCTATTACTTCGAGATTGGTACAACATAACTTAGAGAGGAGATGTTTCCTCCACTGTATGTTTCATTAGGGGCCTGCAAACATCTCAATTTTGGTGGCTGCAGGACTGAATATGAGAGGATTTCACTATTTTTCCCTTTCTTTCTTTGTACTGTGGGAGTTTGTGGCATCCATTTTCTAATCTGCAGAAGTGAGTGGGAGCTAAGAAATAAATAAACAGATTAATGATTTTAATTATGTCTAGAGCAGCACTGCTAGCCATATTATATTCATAAGCATCCTCAACATTAATCTTGCTGGAATGGTCAGCAATGCATTGCTCTATCCCTAATGATAAAGATATCCCTACTGCAAGTTACTATAATAATATAACAAACAATGTTTTTGTTTTGAGGAATACTAAAAAGCAATCACCCTTAATAATAACATTTCAGGAGATTTATCTTCCACCCTGGTGAGTACTAGAGGTTGAAGTTTTTAAGAATAAATACAGTAAATTAATATTAATATAAGAAATGGCCATGTTGGCGTCACTTTTATTACAAAATCCTTTCTGCTCTAATTTTTCAGCTTAATAGTGATTAATAGATCCCTCTTTGTCTAAACTTTCAGCAAATGAAAGCCATACGTTTTTAAATATCACATCCTAAAACCTGTTTTTCACAAATGTCTGACATTTGACAACAGTGTAACTTAAAGTGGCTCGGCCGGGTCGAACAAATGAATCATAGAATGTTCTTTGGTAAATTGTCTCTTTGTGTCTAGGATTATTATAGAAAATGTAACTTGTCAAAAAAATATATACTTTTTGAGCATAAGCATCAACATCAACTTTTCTTTTGATCCTTCTCTGCTGTTATTCTGCATTCACTTAAGACATATTCTGTACAGAGATGAGCTACATTATTTGCTACCATAGTTACATAGTTACATAGTAGATGAGGTTGAAAAAAGACGTATGTCCATCAAGTTTAACCTATGCTAAATTTAGACAACAGATACTTTATTCTATATCTATACTTACTTATTGATCCAGAGGAAGGCAAACAAAAAACCCATTAAGGGGAAAATTAATTCCTTCCTGACTCCAAGAATTGGCTATCGGATTAATCCCTGGATCAACATCCTTCCCATATATACTTATTTGGTATATCCCTGTATACCTTTCCCATCTAAAAAGATGTCCAACCTTTTTTTGAACAAATCTATTGTATCTGCCATCACAGTCTCCATGGGTAATGAATTCCACATTTTAACTGCCCTTACTGTAAAGAACCCTTTCCTTTGTTGCTGGTGAAATTTCCTTTCCTCCAACCTTAAGGGATGGCCCCGAGTCCTTTGTACTGCCCGTGGGATGAATAGTTCTTTTGAAAGCTCCTTGTATTGTCCCTGAATATATTTGTATATAGTTATACCATGTCATATCATGATATGCTAATTATATTCTAGTAACATACTGCAGAAGCATTACCAATAAATGTATTGGGATGTGTTGATATACTATCATGATGAGAAGCACAGGTTTTATCTACAATCACGTTAAGACTGCATCCCCTTAAAGTTTATTTGGGTGCATATTTCCATTGTGCAATGCAATTTTCAAGCTGCATGGCATGATCCAGTATACACTGGGTAAAAGGATAAAAATGCTGCAGTGTAATATGTAATATGCTATTTATATCATGGTAAAAAGGTACTAATGTAGTCAATCTTGGACAATGTATATATAAAATATATACTCTGATTAAGCCCTGTTGCGGGTGAAACGCATTAGAGTTTGCTTGTGGGGTCATCCCTCTCTTTTTTTATCCATTTGCCTATGGCCAAATAAATAATTTTTTAACATTTAAACAATCCAGCCTTATTATTTTTTCACTGAGCTGTGCCCGCTGATTCCTCTCCCCCACGGGACTTCACTTCCGGTATAAAATATATACCAGTGCCCTACAAATTGAAGTTTAAAACACTTTTGTACGGGAATATTTATCCTTTAGCACTGCAGAATGATGTTATCAGATGGCAAGTCCCACTAAGTCAATAATAAAAATTGAATTAGGTTCCTTAGGCTACGGGCAGGCTTGGAGCGTGTGCGCTGGCGTTAGAGCTCCGTGATGTCTTGCGCTCTGCTCGGCTGGGCGATTTCTGGCCAGCTAGACGCGCACACAGGGGGTGTGTTGCGGGGCACGGCTGACATCACAAAGCTTGTTTGCCCTTACTGGGTTAACCGCTCACATAACGCATCAGCGAGCAGCCAAATCAAATGTAGCTGTCTCGTCAAGCAGCAAGCGCACAGGCACATGCATGCCCATGCACCCTCACTCTGGACGAGCGCATTCAGAGTTATCACACTGATCGCGCCGAGCATGAGCGCGCACGCTCTTCACCCTGGCCACAGCCTTAAAGAAATGTAAACATCTGAAAAGTGAAAATGTGTGACGGTGCTCGTCTCAAATCAGGAAGTGGACCTGCAGGGCTGAGGTAGGGATGCTAATAAACCAACCACAGCCCAGGGACAGAGTCCTGTAAGAGTATCCAAAGTCGGTATAGAAGCAGGGGTCAGGGCTGGCGGCAATGGTGCGGAGTTCAGGGTACAGGCAAAAGGTCAGGGCAGGCAGAAAGCAGTGGGTCATAGTCTGGGGTCAGCAACAGGGAATCCAAACAGGTAACAGGAACAGGCGACAGCAAACACCGACAGGAGCTGCAAAAACACAGAACTTTCACTTCCTGGTGGGAGTCATCGAACAGCCTTATATAGCAGCCTGCCAGTAACCAAAATGGACAAATTGAACAGAAAGGGCAGGCAGCCTGAAAACATGAATTGGTAGCAAAACCCAGCACAGATCGAGCCGAATCTTTACAGTACCCCCCTCTCTAAGAGAGACCTCCAGACGATCTAAGCCGGTTTGGCAGGGAATCTCATATGAAATACCCGGACCAGTTTGGGGTCATGGACATCCCTGGATTTGATCCATGAATTATTTTCGGGTCCATAACCCTTCCAATGGACCAAGTATTGTAGCCCGCCTAGGGATCTTTGGGAATCCAGTATCTGGCGTACTTCAAAATCCGCCTAGCCATCCATCAAGAATGATCTAGGAGGAGGGGGAATAGGAGTATGGGAGGTGTTCTGGACTAAAGGCTTGAGGAGGGAGACATGGAACACTGGAGGTATCCTTAAGCTAGCCGGAAGGTCCAATTTGAAGGCCACCGGTTTGACCTGTTTCAGGATTTTGTAAGGTCCAATGAATTTGGGCCCGAGGTTGGAGGAAGGCAGTTTCAGCCGGATATTTTTTTTAGCCAGCCAGACCTTATCTCCCACTTGAAATGAGAGGGATAGACATCGACGTTTATCCACCTGTGTCGCTTGCTGGAAGGCAGCTTTGGCCAGATGGGCCTGGATCTTTTTCCTGAGTAATTGGAGTTCTTGGATTATATTATCCACTGCAGAAACTCGGAGAGAGGACTGGAGGACTGGAAAGAGGAACCCGTAGGCACAGAAGAACGGAGATTCAGTGTGGAATCATGTTTCATGGAATTGCAGGACCAAAACTCGGCCACCGGGAGCAGATCAACCCAGTCGTCCTGTAGTTCAGATGCAAAACATTGCAGGAATTGCTCCAAGGACTGTACATCCTTTTCCGTGAGTCCATTGGACTGGGGATGGTAGGAATAAGAAAAATGAAGGGAGATGCCCATTCTTTGACAGAAGACCTTCCAGAATTGGGATCCGCGGTCCGAGACCATAACCGTCTGTACTCCATGAAGGCAAAATATCTCCTTAATAAAGATTTTAGAAAGTTTGGAGGCATTTCTTCCTGAGAGGAACAAAATGGGCTTGACGTGTAAGGCGCTCGGCTACCAACAGTATGGTAGTCAAACTCCTGGAGGGTGTCAATTCCACGACAAAATCTACAGATAAATGGGTCCATGGACGGGTGGGAACTGAAAAGGGTTCTGCCTTGATTTCTGGTTCCGTAAGGGGGTAACGAAGGGAGAGGGGGGTAACGAGGAAAGGGAGGGTAACGGGGAAAGGTGGGTTAACGAGCAGAGCGGGGTAACAAAAGGGGGTAATTGCGGCCTCGAGGAGGGGTGGCCCCTGGGAGAAGGTTGAATGTACAAACGTAAGATCGGTGTGGCGGTAACTCGTCTGCCTGTTTTTTGTTGAATACATCGGCAAACTCCTGGTAAAAAAACTGGAAGGCATGACGAAGAAGTCTCTGTGGGTGGTCAAACCTCGGAAATGGTGCAAGGCCTCGAAGACAAAATTCATGGCAATGTTGTCCCCATGCTGTCACTTGACTGGTCGCCCAAATGATCTTGGCGTTATGGTGCCGCAACCATGGAATGTCTAGGATCACTGAAATAGAGGGACAGCAAATGGCATAGAATGAAAGTGTCTCATTGTGGAGTGCCATCAGCAAAGGATTAGTCTTGAGGATGATGGTTCCAGGTATCAGAGGTCTTCCATCAATGGTCACTACTGCTACCGGGGTCTCCCTAGTATGGAGGGGAATGGAGTGGAGTTCTCCAAATATGTTCAATGAAATTCCCTGTGGCTCCTGAGTCCACAAAAACTTGAGTGAAGATGGAGTCTGGTCCCCAGGAGAGTGAAACCAGCAGGATGAGCCGTGCAGTTTGGAAAAGGAATAGAAAAAATGCCCAGAAAATATTCCTCTATATTCACTTGGCACTGGGGTTTCCTTGATTTAGGACAATTTCAGGTAAGATGACCTTTGAACCCACAATACAGGCACAGCCTCATGTCACGTCTCCTTGTTCTCTCCTACTCAGGTAATTTGTTATCACCTAATTACATCGGTTCCTCATCAAGGAGAGGTGCAGGAAGAGGAGTATTGAAGTGGGGAACAGGCCGAATTATTGTAGTTTTTGAAGGACGGTCTCACTCGGTCTGCAGTTCTCGCATCCGGAGATCTATTTTGATACAGAGAGCAATCAATTCCTCCAGATCTTTAGGGGTGTCACGGCAGGTCAGTTCATCCTTTAAATACTCAGCCCTTGCAAAAATGCTGCCAGCAGAGCTTCATTGTTCCAGTCCATCTCTGCAGCAAGGGTACGGAATTCAATGGCATACTGGCCCACCTTACGGGTTCCTTGCCAGATTTGCAGAAGCTAAGCAGAAGAGACGACACCGGGAGTGTCAAAAACTTTTTTGAAAGTTTGGAGAAAGGCAGCGGCATCATTAATCAGTGGGGATTCCTTTTCCCAGAGAGGGGAGGCCCAGGCCAAAGCCTTGTCTGTCAGTATGGAAATGACATATGCTACCCTGGATCGATGGGTGCAGAACATGGAGGGCTGGAGTTCAAACTGGATTGCACACTGATTCAAAAATCCTCTACATGTCATAGGGTCCCCTCCTTAATTTAGAGGCGTCGGGATCCGTGGTTGCCTGGGAGTAGAGGATGACAGAGCTGGCGCTGGAGACGCTGCCAGCAATGGCGGTGCAGGGTTAGACCCACCTGGAATGTATCCAGCCAGATGATAATGTCCTGAAGTCAGCTAGAAATGAGTGACAGCTGTTGGTTTTGCTGAGCGAGGCGTGTCTCATGATCTCTAAGTAGTTCCCCTTGGCTCACAAAATGTGATGGTGCTCATCTCAAATCAGGAAGCGGACCCGCAGGGCTGAGGTAGGGATTGAAATAAACCGACTATAGCCCAGGGACAGAGTCATGTAAGAGTATCCGTAGTTAGTATAGAAGCAGGGTTCAGGGCTGGCGGCAATGATGCAGAGTCCAGGGTACAGGAAAAAGGTGAGGGCAGGCAGAAGCAGCGAGGTCGGGGTCACGGTCCGAAGGGCAGCAACAGGGAATCCAAACAGGTAATAGGAACAGGCAACAGCCAGACCGACAGGAGCTGCAAAAACAGAACTTTGCTTGGCGACTCCCACCAGGAAGTGCAGCCTTATATAGCAGGCTGCCATTAATCAAAATGGCCAAATTGAACAGAAAGGGCAAGCAGCCTGGAAAACACGAACTGTCAGCAAAACCCGGCACAGATCGAGCCAAATCCTTACAAAATGTCACTTCAATAAATTCATTTTTCTTTTAAACAGAGGTGTCCTAATCCATGGTGGGACAATGTGCAGTGCATCAGGTGCAATACACCGTCAATCCTTCTACCCCTCCACCCTAGCCCTTTGATCACACACACTATTAGTCCTTCCCTGTCAGGCGACCATGCAAAACAAAAGGAGCATGAGGGAAGGGAAAATTGCCTGTCATGTGGAGGGCAATGTGAGGCTCAACAAGATATGACAGTATACACAAGGGAGGAGCTAAGGGAAGTGAAATACCTCACAAGGTTTGCTAAGGCACAGTGACAAATGACAGGTTCAGATGTAACCAAAGTTATTACTCCCATTGGCTGGCACGCGATGGCCCTTCACTTTTTTTAAACGTTTACCAAACAATGACCACTGCTCCCACTGGTGCAACACAACACAGCGAAAGTAATAATGTTGGCTGCATCTGAAAGCAGCAATATTTTTTATTTTAGTTAGTATTCATTAAACACGAATCATTAATAATATCCCATGCATTCTATGTGGGCCTTTCCACTCTGGCGGCGGAACTCTGGAGCTGCGCGGAGGGCGAGGGCCCGGAGGAGGATTTAAACTTGGGGCGATGAGGTGCACCTGGGAGATTTGGTGTAAGAGCAAAAAAAGATACTCTCTCTCCACTTACCCCTCTAGCCTTGTCCTGATTGTTCACAATCTTATGTTCCCGCCGGGGTGTTCCCCCGAAATATGCGGAACAGCTCAAGGAAATGGACAAAGGACTTTATAGAGGGAGGAGAGATCCTTTCTCACCAGGATCTAAAACAAAAACCTCACAAGTAGAACCTTTCAATTTTCAGCTATCTACAAATTCAAAATTTTCTACAAACGTTGTCCCAGAATACTACATTTTCAACCCTTTCGAAATTCGAGAGGCTTTGTATGGAAGGCTACTACTACAGGAGGGGCTTGATCTCGGGAATATAGAGGAGACTGTATCTCACGCAACATCCCAACCTCACAATTACATGCGAAAAAGGGCAGAAGACCTAAATATAGAAACAGATAATGACGACTGGAGAGATATCTGGGAATCAGCAGCTAAAACATCAATTTGTACAGTCACAAAAGAAAATATATACAAAATTCTATTTCAATGGTACCTCACCCCGAGTAGGTTGAGCCAGATCTTCCCAGGAACACCAGATCTTTGCTGGAGAGGATGTGGTATGAGAGGGGACATGGCCCACATTTTATATATGTTTAGAAAGACATAACCTTATACTTTGTGAAGATTATTGTCCAAAGTGTTGTTATTGTGATGTGTCATAAAATAATAAAGATTTAAAACAAAAATAATAATATCCCATGCAGTCATATTTAAAATGGTATTGAGAATAATCAATTTTTTTTAAAGAGTGCTTTGATTTTTTGGGCCTTCTTTTCAAAAAAGCCCAGATCCACAAAAAATGGGGCTAAGATTTAGCCCACCTCTGCTCCCTTTCATATGAATGGGAGTAAGTGTGTGTCAAAGGTTAGCACCCTTTTGTGGATCTGGGCCAACCTCTTTTTGAAGGATTACACCTTTAAGCAACATGTGCACTATAAAAAAAGAATTAGGAAGACACTGCATTCCAAATTGTTGTGTGCAACTTTTATAATTGAAAGACATTACTCTTTAATGATCATAACTTTTTATTAGAGTCTAGTAAATGTAAAGTTATAAAAATATATATCTTATTCCACAGACACAGTTTCAGGTTAAGAGTGAACTGTAAATTGCCTAGTTAAAGATCAATATACAGGAATATATAAAGCAGCCAACATCTTTTGAATCAGCCGGGGTTGTTTGTAATAAGCAATAATTTTTTTCTTCGAGCCTAGATAAAGGAAGTTAGATTTAGCAATATAAAACCCAGCAAGATTTCTTACTGTGGCACAGAAAAATTTGACTCGAATATATTCAAGGATTTCAGGGTGAAGCTGGGAGAATACAGTTATAGACCATAAACTGATGCTAAAAGAGTCTATTTTAACGTGCAAACCTTGGCGTCAATTTATTATACTTCTTATTTTGCTTACTTTGCTTGCAATTTGTAGAATATCAAAGGATAAAATTGTGAGGAGGTGAGTCACACAAAAAATATAATACGCTGTATCACATTTTCCCGCTCCTTATTTGTAACCCTTTCCTTACATATTGTATCAGCTTAAAGCAGGTCCTGGTATCACAATTTTTTGTTTGTTTTGTTTTTTATATGTAGTATGTGAGTAGCTTTAATGAGAAATGTGTGTGTGTGTGTGTGTGTGTGTGTGTGTGTGTGTGTGTGTGTGTGTGTGTGTGTGTGTGTGTGTGTGTGTGTGTGTGTGTGTGTGTGTGTGTGTGTGTGTGTGTGTGTGTGTGTGTGTATATAATCTAGAAAAGGACCTTTGATGTCAAAAAGTATAAATAGAATCCCTTAATTATTTATTTATTTATTTTGAATAAATTACACCTACAAAGCATGAGACGGGGAGAGAGGGGAATCAGCAACAATGTAGCTATGGAGATATATTGATCAAGGCTCTGTGAACCTATTGTTAATACAGTACAGGTATAGACATTTAAGTCTAAATAAAAGATCATTGGATGATAAGGTAAGTACAATTGAAAGTGATTTTTCAGCTTTTCAGCTTTTATTTGTAGTGAATCAACCTTCTAGTACAACCCAAAGCACAGATTAGTCATTGTATGTATTTATATTTCAGTTGAATGCCTGACCTTGCTGCAAATACAGCTATAGCTCGCTGCATGGTAAGGTTTTTATAAAATACAATGTCTACTAATATATACAGTGAATCATGGTATTGAGTCAGCAAAGGGGTCCCACAAAACCTACCAAAAGAATGGGAAAAGGTCAGCACAGCTCTCCCCTACAAAATAATATATTACTATAATAATAATAATAATAAATAAGCATAGCCTACCTCTACACACATTGTTCCATTATTGATTTTTACGAAGAGAGAATAAAGGTTATTTATTAAAGTGTACGAAACCAGGTGCAAAACCACCGCATCAGATTTATCAATCAAGAAAATGCCATTGGTTTCAATGGGAAGGCTTTCCTTAATAAATCTTGTGCTGTTGTTTTGAACCAGTTTTGGAGCCAGGATACTTTTGATAAAAGACCCCCTTGTGACTATCAATAGCAGGAGGGTTAGCAGCTAACATTTTTGGAAGGCCCCCATTATCATTTTGTGTCCCCATTCCCTAAGCAGACATGGATATATTTAGATTGGTGTGTGCTCATTGCGAAATATTGACTATGTTCATTAGAAAAGGGAACGGTTCCAAAACACAAAAGGCTTAAAATAGTAGTTGCCTGACTGCTAGATTCAGATGTTCAGGTGGTATAATTTTGTAATGTTGATCTCACTTTGGGGCAGCTGATAATTAGCTACTGTCCATGGTGATTAGTGTTTGCAGAAGTGTGAAACTCCAGTATCTGACTGCAATTATTTTGTTTGGAGGCTAGTAAAGACTGTACATATATTTATATTTGTAAAACTCCTACAACAAATGATATGCTATGAAACAACTAGATAAAAGAATATTGGGCCTATGCACTAAGCATTCATAAGCCACTTATTGGGCACTTTACTGAATCGCCAACATTTTTACCCTTCAAAAAAAAATTGCGACTTAGTAGCGATAAGCCACTTATCTGCAAGTTCTGAAACTCGTGCAATTCTAGTAGCCGTGATTAGGTTATCAAGGCATATCGCGGCTCTAAAATGGCGAGTTTCTCACGAAATCCTCACATCAGGAAAAGTTGGTGTGAAGGTGATGAGAACCTGCTAAGAAGCGGTGACACAGGACTTAGAAAAAAAAATGCTTTTTTTCTGCATCGGATTGATGCCGGGGGTCTCCGGAGCTGATACCCATTAATATCAGCACCGTAAACCCCAGGCATGAATCCCATGCAATAAAAGTGCATTTACAGGCAACTTCATTACCTTAGCATCTAACCGCTAAGGCAATGAAGGTGTTAGCCCCTCCCATTACATACAAAGGGCAAAATACCCCCTTCACCCATCCCCGCTACCCACAATAAACACTTATACCCACCTTCTCTACCCCCACATGATTGTTCCAGAGACCGCGGGTTTTTGGGGGTCCTCAGGTGGTCCCCGCGGGTGTCTGTGGGCCCTCGGGTGGTCCCTGTGAGTGTCTGTGGTCCCTCACGTGGTCCCTGAGGGTTTCCGGGGGTCATCTGGCGATCCCCGCTGATGTCTGTGGGCC
Source organism: Ascaphus truei (assembly GCF_040206685.1). Taxonomy (NCBI): domain Eukaryota; kingdom Metazoa; phylum Chordata; class Amphibia; order Anura; family Ascaphidae; genus Ascaphus; species Ascaphus truei. Next base: position 143,191,556 of record NC_134486.1, read on the forward strand.
CTCGGGTGGTTCACGTGGGTGTCTGTGGGACCTCGGATAGTCCCCGCGGGTGTCCGGGTGTCCTCGGGTGGTCCCCGTCCATGTTTGGGGGCCCTCGGGTAGTCCCTGCGGGTGTCTTTAGGCCAATACATTTAAATAAATACACCCCCCAACACATACAGTACTGTACTGGGCAAAATAACTATTATCCAGATATGGATAATAGCTCATTTGCCCATTATTACATGAAACATTAGCCAGCATAAATAAAGTAAATAAACCTTTCTACTTACCCCTGCCATCATGAAGGATGTCCTCTTCAGCATACTGCAAGGCCATGTCCTCCATTGCCAAAAAGAATACAATACATACAGTGGCGACCAACTTTATTCTTACTTGGCTAGCTCCGCCAATTTCAGAATATCCCGGTGATGTGCGGTTTTGTGTCGTTTTCTCCCGGGGTGTATTGTGTTATTTTCGCGAATGTGATTTAAGCATTTTATTCCCGCTGGCTGCAATACTGCAATGCCGTGTAACAACGCATGGGGGCGTTTGCGAGCTGTTGTCTTTGAAGCCGAGAAATTCATGAATTGTAATGCAGTATATACTGTATATATACAGTATATACTGTATAACAACAACCCCTATAACCCCTAACATACACATACAGTACTGTATATGCACATCAATGATACTATAGGCCGTCCCCTGGCGAGATGTGTTTGCAGCAGAGAGAGAACCGCTGCTCTCTCTGCGCAAACATCGGCACATTAAAAATTATTTAAAATACATTTTTATTCATAGTGTAGATGTGCAGGGGGTCTCGGGAGCTGAACAGCATTGGTTTCAGGTCTGGGGACCCCCTGCTTCCCGAGATACAGCCCCCTTTATGAGGTGCCAGTATCCCTCTGCATTAAAAGGTCCCGATCACGTGACCGCGGCATGTAAAAAAAGCAGAGGGATACCGGCATCCCCTAAAGGGGCCTGTATCTCGGGGAGCAGGGGGTCCCCGGACCTAAAACCAAAGCGGTTCAGCTCCGGAGACCCTCTGCACATCTACAGTATGAATAAAACACATATATAAATAAACACTCATTCCTTACCTTTGCGGCTATGTGCTATGGTAAAGAAGCAGCATGACTGTATTTTTAATAATATTGTACAGTGAGCAGGGGGTTCCCTGAGCCACAAATCAAAACTCAGGGGACCCCCTGCTCCTGCACAATATTATTAAAAATACAGAAATGCTGCTTCATTACCATAGCTGATAGCCGCTAAGGCAATGAAGGGGTTAACCCACCGTGCCCGCTTTATTGTGGGTAGCGGGCGTGGGTGAAGGGGGTATTTGGCCCTTGGTGTGAGTTTAGGACTTGCGGGGGGGTTGCGGGTGCACTTAACCCCTTCACGGCCGTAACAGTTAATACCGCTACGGTCATGAAGGGGTTATCCCCTCCCGCTACCCCCTGCAAGCCCTAAACAACCATCGTTGGGGCTAATACCCCCTTCACCCACCCCCGCTACCCACAATAAAAAAAATTTACACACAGCAGCCGCCCAAAAAATAAATAAATCTAAATAAATAAATATATGAATATAAATAAATACATTTAAAATACATTTTTATTCATAGTGTAGATGTGCAGGGGGTCTCCGGAGCTGAACCGCGTTGGTTTCAGGTCCGGGGACTCCCTGCTCCCTGAAATACAGGCCCCTTTATGAGGTGCCGGTATCCCTCTGCATTTAAAGGTCCCGATCACGTGACCGCGGCATGTAAACCAAGCAGAGGGATACCGGCACCCCCTAAAGGGGCCTGTATCTCGGGGAGCAGGGGGTCCCCGGACCTAAAACCAAAGCGGTTCAGCTCCGGAGACCCTCTGCACATCTACACTATGAATAAAAATGTATTTTAAATGTATTTATTTCTATTCATGTATTTATTTATTTATTTATTTAGATTTATTTATTAATTGTGCTGCTGCTGTGTGTGAATTTTTTTTATTGTGGGTAGCGGGGGTGGGTGAAGTGGGTATTAGCCACAATGGTGGTTGTTTAGGGCTTGCGGGGGGTAGCGGGTGCACTTAACCCCTTCACGACCGTAGCGGTATTAACTGCTACGGTCGTGAAGGGGTTAAGTGCACCCGCAACCCCCCCGCAAGTCCTAAACTCACACCAAGGGCCAAATACCCCCTTCACCCAACCCCGCTACCCACAATAAAAAAAAATCACGCACATCAGCCCCACAATTAATAAATAAATCTAAATAAATAAATAAATACATGAATATAAATAAATATACATGTATATATATATATATATATATATATATATATATACAGTATATACAGTATATAACAACAATCCCTATACATATATATATATACTGTATATATATATATATATATATATATATATATATATATATATATATATATATATATATATATATATATATATATATATATACAGTATATATATATATATATATATATGTATAGGGATTGTTGTTATATACTGTATATACTGTATATATATATATATATATATATATATATATATATATATATATATATATATATATATATATATATATATACACAGTGGCTGACAAATCACCAAAAAATCTACTCGCCACACAAAAAAATCTACTCGCCACCTAGTACCAAACGTGTGCTGCTTGGGCCAATATTTACTCGCCCGGGGGTTAAATCCACTCGCCCGGGGCGAGCAAATGTATATGTTTGTCGAACACTGTATATATATATATATATATATATATATATATATATATATATATATATATATATATATATATATATATATATATATATATATATATATATATATATATATATATATACAGTATATACACACAACCAATATACAAATAAATGTAGAAGGGTTAGCAAAACCATACTGTACTACAAATAACACTTCTCAATACAGACACACTACATTACAATGAATTTCCTTTAATAAACCTTACTGATCTTACAATCTAAATCATCAAATGCCAATGAAAAACCTCACATTCCAATCAATACATTGCATTTACATTGTATTTATGATGCATAAAATCTATGCACCATATACATTCTGCAAATGAATGTGAACAATATCATTGCAAGCTAAATACAAATACTGTACTCCAAACAAGTAAACTATTTTAACCAATCAAGTAAACAAAAATCAATATACTGTATAAGTACCAACCAGAAAACAAAATTTAAAACCAAGGCTAACCCTTACAATACCAAGGATTACATCTATCTAATTGTAAAAAAACATTATACTGTACACACATTGAAGCATTGCAATAAGCAACATACAGTACAGTACATCCCCTGTATCTCCCTGACTTGAGTGTAATCTGTGTAAAGCCCCCTCCCCCCTAATGTTTCTTTTAAATCTCCCTGCCTTGAGTGTAATCTGTTTAAAGCCCCCTCCCCCCTAATGTTTCTGGTAAATCTCCCTGCCTTGAGGGTAATCTGTATAAAGCCCCCTCCCCCTATTGTGTCTGTTAAATCTCCCTGCCTGTGTTGCTGTGAGTGAAGTTTATGTAAATGTGGGGAGGGGGAGTGGGTTATAACCCCACCTCCTTGACTGTGATCTGTGTAAAGCCCCCTCCCCCTAATATGTCTGTTAAATCTCCCTGCCTGTGTTGCTGTGAGTGCAGTTTATGTAAATGTGGGGAGGGGGGGGGACCCAATGTGCATACTGTGAGGTCTAACCACCCTCACCCACTACCCACATACCGTTATCCCCCCCCCCCATCCTGGCCATGGCCCCTCCGCTTCTGCAAAACAGACACAAAAATTAAAACATCCAAAGTAATGTCCCCTAACCCCTTAATCACCATAGCGGTTATTAACCGCTACAGCCATTAAGGGGTTAATCCACCCTCACCCACCACTCGGGATGCCTACATACCCTCCCACACTAACCCCTCACCCCGTGAGGCCTAATCCCCCTCAACCACTACCCACAAGGGAGGCCTACCCACATACCTTTGGGGAACCCCCCCCCCCTCACCCCCAGTACCCACAATAAAAACAATAGTGACCCACAATAAACATCATTATATTTATTAAATACATTACCCACCCCCTGTGCCCCCCCATAAATACAAGATTTATCCTTTTACAAACAGGGTTCATAATGCAGCCCAACGCGAGTCCCCGATGGGCTGGCGGGGCACCTGGACAGACATACAGGGTACCAGCAGCCCTTTTCAAACAGGTTCTGGAGGCCTGCTGGTGGGTCCCGCCAGCACCATGGCCCCCAGGTGGTCTCCTTGGGTCACCATGGGCCACAATTGGGTCCCCACGGTAGGCCCAAGGATGTCTGCGAGCCCCGGATCAGACCCACAGGTGTCTGCGGGGCCTCGGGTGGTTCCCACGGGGGTCTGGGGAACTCACAGGTGCTCACTACGGGTCCGCGGTGCCCCCACAGAAGTGGGACCATACATCTTCATCCCCACACCTACGGGTCGGCGGTGCCCCCACAGAAGTGGGACCACACAGCTTCATCCCCACAGACTACGGGTCCGCGGTGCCCCCACAGATGTGAGGCCACCGCTTCATCCCCGCATGTGTCACCTGTGGAACCACCAGCCTGGTACCCGTGAGATACCCGAGGAAACCACCGGTGGTCTCCAGAGGTCTCACGCGGAACCAAGGAACAAACCCTGAATGTAAAAAAAATAAACCTGGCCTATACATTCAATACATACACCCCCCCCCCCCCCCCCCCCAACACCTACAGTACAATAATGTGCAAAATAACTATTATCCAGATATGGATAATAGATTAATTGCCCATTATTAAAAACATTAACTAGCATATTGGTCTTGGTCCCAAGACTCAACAAAGTATCCGGACGTTCCTCCTTCTCCTTCCGTGCACCCCAAAACTGGAACAACCTACCAGAGACTCTCATATCCACCACCAGCTTAAGTTCTTTCAAATCTATGGCTGTCTCACACTTTAATCTGGTCTGTAACTGTTTCATACGCTCATAATATATATTTTCTTTAACTGTGCATGCAATGTCTTGTATATAAATGTATACCTTGTTCATTTATGTAACTGTATTTGTAACCATGTATTATTTGTTTTACTCTGTGCCCAGGACATACTTGAAAACGAGAGGTAACTCTCAATGTATTACTTCCTGGTAAAATATTTTATAAATAAATAAATAATATTCAAATAAATAATAAAGTGCTACTGACCTCATCAAGAAGAAGTCTCCGTCGCCAGCAACATTCTTGTCTTGTCCACAAAATACATTGCCAAAACTAAGTCAATACATTGCAATTACATTCAGATATCAATTAACCCCTTAAACACCTTATCGGATAATAACCGCAAAGGTAATTAAGGGGTTAAGCCACAGTGGCCCGATACCCACCCTTCACCCATGAATTTGTACAGTTGCTTCATCATGCAACTATATATACAGTATATATATATATATATATATATATATATATATATATATATATATACAGAGAGAGAGAGAGAGAGAGAGAGATATACAGTATATACACACACATGATGAACCAATATACAAATAAATGTAGAAGGGTTATCAAAATCATACTGTACTACAAATAACACTTCTCCATACAGACACACTACATTACAATGAATTTCCTTTAATAATCCTAACTGATCTTACAATCTAAATCATCAAATGCCAATTAAAAAACTCACATTCCAATCAATACATTGCATTTACATTTTATAAATGATGCATAAAACCTTTAAAAGCCTATGTCGTCTCATTTTGAAGCCAGACGCCGTGGAGGAAGGACCTCCGGAGAAGAAAGAAGACCAGGGCGTGGCCGAAGATGGAAAGAAGACCCCGCCCCGCCCGAAAGAAGATGGAAGAAAGAAGAATACAGATGAAGATGAAGATGGATTACAAATAGAAGACCCGTGGATTGATTTGGATTTTTAGTGTAATGTTTATTTTTTTGTATGGTTTATTATTTTATGGGTTCCTGTGCCTGGTGGATTGGTTCGTGAGTAAGCTGCGCAACGGGAGTCGGTGGGGGCAAGTAATGGTAAGTGAACTAAAGAAATGTATTTTATTTAACTTGTTAATTTTTTTTAAAGCTTTTTTAACATGTGTATTTTTTTTTTTGTGGTATATCATTTCTTGCCACTGTATGTATGTATGTATGTATGTATGTATGTCTGTCTAGAGAGATATATACATACAGGGTAAGAAATAATGTTGTTTTAAAAGCTTTCTTTCATGTGTTTTAAAATAATTTGTCTATGCTGCTATGCTTTATTGTGTGTTTAAAGTATTTTAAAATTAGAAAGATGTAATTGTTGATATTGTATGCTTGTGTTCAGGGCTAGCCTTGGTTTTAAAGTTTGTATTCCGGTTGGTACTTATATTTTTTCACATGCTGAATTGTTCTGCTCAAGGCATGAATTAGTCAATTGTTTCATTGTTCGGGATGGACTGTCAATTGTTTAGGGATGTAAATAATGATTGCTAATTGATTTTTGTTTACTTGATTGGTTAAAATAGTTGACTTGTTTGGAGGTACTGTACTATATTTGTATTTAGCTTGCAATGATATTGTTCACATTCATTTGCAGAATGTACAGTATAGGTGCATAGATTTTATGCATCATTTATACAATGTAAATGCAATGTATTGATTGGAATGTGAGGTTTTTCATTGGCATTTGATGATTTAGATTGTAAGATCAGTTAGGATTATTAAAGGAAATTCATTGTAATGTAGTGTGTCTGTATGGAGAAGTGTTATTTGTAGTACAGTATGGTTTTAATAACCCTTCTACATTTATTTGTATATTGGTTCATCATGTGTGTGTATATACTGTATATATATATATATATATATATATATATATATATATATATATATATATATATATATATATATATATAGTTGCATGATGAAGCCACTGTACGAATTCATGGGTGAAGGGTGGGTATCGGGCCAGTGTGGCTTAACCCCTTAATTACCTTTGCGGTTATTATCCGATAAGGTGTTTAAGGGGTTAATTGATATCTGAATGTAATTGCAATGTATTGACTTTGTTTTGGCAATGTATTTTGTGGACAAGACAAGAATGTTGCTGGCGACGGAGACTTCTTCTTGATGAGGTCAGTAGCACTTTATTATTTATTTGAATATGCTAGTTAATGTTTTTAATAATGGGCAATTAATCTATTATCCATATCTGGATAATAGTTATTTTACACATTATTGTACTGTAGGTGTTAGGGGGGGGGGGTGTATGTATTGAATGTATAGGCCAGGTTTATTTTTTTTACATTCAGGGTTTGTTCCGTGGTTCCGCGTGAGACCTCTGGAGACCACCTGTGGTTTCCTCGGGTATCTCACGGGTACCAGGCTGGTGGTTCCACGGGTGACACATGCGGGGATGAAGCGGTGGCCTCACATCTGTGGGGGCACCGCGGACCCGTAGTCTGCGGGGATGAAGCTGTGTGGTCCCACTTCTGTGGGGGCACCGCCGACCCGTAGGTGCGGGGATGAAGATGTGTGGTCCCACTTCTGTGGGGGCACCACGGACCCGTAGTGAGCACCCGTGAGTTCCCCAGACCCCTGTGGGAACCACCCGAGGCCCCGCAGACACCTGTGGGTCTGACTCGGGGCTCCCAGACATCCTTGGGCCTACCATGGGGACCCAATTGTGGCCCACGGTGACCCAAGGAGACCACCTGGGGGCCTTGGTGCTGGCGGGACCCACCAGCAGGCCTCCAGAACCTGTTTGAAAAGGGCTGCTGGTACCCTGTAGGTCTGTCCAGGTGCCCCGCCAGCCCACCGGGGACTCGCGTGGGGCGGCGTTATGAACCCTGTTTGTAAAAGGATAAATCTTGTATTTATGAGGGGGCACAGGGGGTGGGTAATGTATTTAATAAATATAATGATGTTTATTGTGGGTCACTATTGTTTTTATTGTGGGTACTGGGGGTGAGGGGGGGGGTTCCCCAACGGTATGTGGGTAGGCTCCCTTGTGGGTAGTGGTTGAGGGGGATTAGGCCTCACGGGATGAGGGGTTAGTGTGGGAGGGTATGTAGGCATCCCGAGTGGTGGGTGAGGGTGGGTTAACCCCTTAATGACTGTAGCGGTTAATAACCGCTATGGTGATTAAGGGGTTAGGGGACATTACTTTGGATGTTTTAATTTTTGTGTCTGTTTTGCAGAAGCGGAGGGGCCATGGCCAGGATGGGGGGGGGGGGTAACGGTATGTGGGTAGTGGGTGAGGGTGGTTAGACCTCACAGTATGCCCATTGGGTCCCCCCCCCTCCCCACATTTACATAAACTGCACTCACAGCAACACAGGCAGGGAGATTTAACAGACACATTAGGGGGAGGGGGCTTTACACAGATCACAGTCAAGGAGGTGGGGTTATAACCCACTCCCCCTCCCCACATTTACATAAACTGCACTCACAGTAACACAGGCAGGGAGATTTAACAGACACAATAGGGGGAGGGGGCTTAATACAGATTACACTCAAGGCAGGGAGATTTAACAGAAACATTAGGGGGAGGGGGCTTTACACAGATTACACTCAAGGCAGGGAGATACAGGGGATGTACTGTACTGTATGTTGTTTATTGCAATGCTTCAATGTGTGTACAGTCTAATGTTTTTTTACAATTAGATGTAATCCTTGGTATTGTAAGGGTTAGCCTTGGATTTAAATTTTGTTTTCTGGTTTGTACTTATACAGTATATTGAATTTTGTATACTTGATTGGTTAAAATAGTTGACTTGTTTGGAGTACAGTATTTGTATTTAGCTTGCAATGATATTGTTCACATTCATTTGCAGAATGTATATGGTGCATAGATTTTATGCATCATAAAAACAATGTAAATGCAATGTATTGATTGGAATGTGAGGTTTTTCATTGGCATTTGATGATTTAGATTGTAAGATCAGTAAGGTTTATTAAAGGAAATTCATTGTAATGTAGTGTGTCTGTATTGAGAAGTGTTATTTGTAGTACAGTATGGTTTTGCTAACCCTTCTACATTTATTTGTATATTGGTTGTGTGTATATACTGTATATATATATATATATATATATATATATATATATATATATATATATATATATATATATATATATATATATATATATTACAGTGTTCGACAAACATATACATTTGGTCAGATCAGTTAGGTTTATTAAAGGAAATTCATTGTAATATACACTGGCGACACACTTTATTCGAGCTCGGCTAGTCCCACGAATTCGGGTATACCCGGGTGTATTGAGGTTTGTGACTGTTTTCTGCCCGAGTGCATTGGGTTATTTTCCAGGCAGGGATTGAAGCATTTTATTCCTGCTGGCTGCAATACTGCACAGTATATATATATATATACTGCATTACAATTCATGAATTTATGCCATCTGGTAGACACGCGAAGCATTGCAGCCTATTAAATCCTAATCATTATCATTTAACAGATCAGCCGCCCGTCAGCCAGGCATGAACCCAGGCTGGGAAGGCAAACGCAACGGGGCTTGTCAGAGGTGAGGAGCGGCGCATTCCAGGTATCTGCCAGGTACATACTGGGTATTTGCTCGAATAAAGTGTGTCGGTGCAGTAGTGTGTCTGTATGGAGAAGTGTTATTTGTAGTACAGTATGGTTTTGATAACCCTTCTACATTTATTTGTATATTGGTTCAACATGTGTGTGTATATACTGTATATATATATATATATATATATATATATATATATATACACAGTGTTCGACAAACCTATACATTTGCTCGCCCCGGGCGAGTGGATTTAACCCCCGGGCGAGTAAATATTGGCCCAAGCAGCACACGTTTGGTACTAGGTGGCGAGTAGATTTTTTTGTGTGGCGAGTAGATTTTTTGGTGATTTGTCAACCACTGTATATATATATATATATATATATATATATATATATATATATATATATATATATATATATATATATATATATATATATATATATGTATAGGGATTGTTGTTATATACTGTATATACTGTATATACTGTATCCCCCCATACTATACTATATACTGTATATAGTGTATCCCCCCCATATACACATATATATTTATTTATATTCATGTATTTATTTATTTATTTAGATTTATTTATTAATTATGGGGCTGCTGTGCGTGAATTTTTTTATTGTGGGTAGCGGGGGTGGGCAAAGGGGGTATTTGGCCCTTGGTGTGAGTTTAGGACTTGCGGGGGGGTTGCGGGTGCACTTAACCCCTTCACGACCGTAGCAGTTAAAACGCGACGGTCGTGAAGGGGTTAAGTGCACCCGCTACCCCCCCGCAAGCCCTAAACAACCACCGTTGGGGCTAATACCCCCTTCACCCACCCCCGCTACCCACAATAAAAAAAATTCACACACAGCAGCAGCACAATTAATAAATAAATCTAAATATATAAATAAATAAATACATGAATAGAAATAAATACATTTAAAATACATTTTTATTCATAGTGTAGATGTGCAGAGGGTCTCCGGAGCTGAACCGCTTTGGTTTTAGGTCCGGGGACCCCCTGCTCCCCGAGATACAGGCCCCTTTAGGGGGTGCCGGTATCCCTCTGCTTGGTTTACATGCCGCGGTCACGTGATCGGGACCTTGAAATGCAGAGGGATACCGGCACCTCATAAAGGGGCCTGTATCTCGGGGAGCAGGGAGTCCCCGGACCGGAAACCAACGCGGTTCAGCTCTGGAGACCCCCTGCACATCTACACCATGAATAAAAATTTATTTTAAATGTATTTATTTATATTCATGTATTTATTTATTTATTTAGATTTATTTATTTATTTTTTTGGCGGCTGCTGTGTGTGAATTTTTTTTATTGTGGGTAGCGGGGGTGGGTGAAGGGGGTATTAGCCCCAACGATGGTTGTTTAGGGCTTGCGGGGGGTAGCGGGAGGGGATAACCCCTTCATGACCGTAGCGGTATTAACTGTTACGGCCGTGAAGGGGTTAAGTGCACCCGCAACCCCCCCGCAAGTCCTAAACTCACACCAAGGGCCAAATACCCCCTTCACCCACCCCCGCTACCCACAATAAAGCGGGCACGGTGGGTTAACCCCTTCATTGCCTTAGCGGCTATCAGCTATGGTAATGAAGCAGCATTTCTGTATTTTTAATAATATTGTGCAGGAGCAGGGGGTCCCCTGAGTTTTGATTTGTGGCTCAGGGAACCCCCTGCTCACTGTACAATATTATTAAAAATACAGTCATGCTGCTTCGTTACCATAGCACATAGCCGCAAAGGTAAGGAATGAGTGTTTATTTATATATGTGTTTTATTCATACTGTAGATGTGCAGAGGGTCTCCGGAGCTGAACCGCTGTGGTTTTAGGTCCGGGGACCCCCTGCTTCCCGAGATACAGGCCCCTTTAGGGGATGCCGGTATCCCTCTGCTTTGTTTACATGCCGCGGTCACGTGATCGGGACCTTTAAAGGCAGAGGGATACCGGCACCTCATAAAGGGGGCTGTATCTCGGGAAGCAGGGGGTCCCCGGACCTGAAACCAACGCGGTTCAGCTCCGGAGACCCCCTGCACATCTACACTATGAATAAAAATGTATTTTAAATAATTTTTAATGTACCGATGTTTGCGCAGAGAGAGCACCGGTTCTCTCTCTGCTGCAAACACATCTCGCCCCCGCCGGCCTATAGTATCATTGATGTGCATACAGTATACAGTACTGTATGTGTACAGTACTGTATGTTAGGGGTTATAGGGGTTGTTGTTATACAGTATATATATATATATATATATATATATATATATATATACTACATTACAATTCATGAATTTATGCCATCTGGCGGACACGCAAAGCATTGCAGCCTAGTAAATCCTGAACCATTATCAATTAACACATCAACCGCACGTCAGCCGGGCATGACCCTGGCTGGCAACGCGGCATGCTCCGGGTGAACAGCGTGGCATTCCAGGAACCAGCCAGGGACAAACCGGTGATTTGTAAGAATAAAGTGTGCCGCAACAGTAATCTAATGGCCCTAACCCCTTAATCACCTTAGCAGTTAATAACCGCTATAGTAATTAAGGGGTTAACCCACCCTCCCTCGCTACCCAGCCAGGAGACCTAACCACCCACCCCGGTGCCCACTATACCCACCCTGTACCCATTGATTGGCATAGTGATACATCATACCCATATAATATGGGCATGATAAGCCACTATAGCAGTCAATGGTCACCTTAATAAAAAAGCCTCAAGGCCACAAATACACAAATAAAACATATACACAAGTACCTAAACACCACAATTCAAGACATAAAAGTACTAGCCAACCAATTAAATAAATAAAAGCTCTAGCCAACCAATCAATTAAATAAATAAAAGCACTAGCCAACCAATCAATTAATGAATTTTAAACACTAGCCGACAACTCAATTAATTAATAAAAAACCACTAGGCAACACATCTATTAAAACCAGTAGCCAACAAAAGAAATCATTAAATAAATACGCTAAACAATCGGAAAATCAAATTTAAAAAAAACATCAAAATTACAAACTATTTAAGCCAAACAATAAACAGAAAAATACAAAACAACAATCAATAGAAAAAAATAATTTGCCAAAAAATGCATTGGCTATCACTGTATTACATAGTTACATAGTAGATGAGGTTGAAAAAAGACATACTGTAGGTCCATCAAGTTCAACCTATGCTAAATTTAGACAACAGATACTTTATCCTATAACTATATATTGGTGTCCTCGTGCGTTGTTTGGTTTTTCCGTGTGCATGATAGCACACGGTGGTTGATGGCACAACGAGGCCAGAAGCAGCTAACCAGCATTGGATATCTGCAATTCGTTATCCGCTCGTGTACATCTCCTTAATTCTCATGCTGAGATCCTTTGAAATCTTTTTAATGGGCATTGCTGCGAGTAGAAAAAAATACAAACACAAGAATGTATATTCAATGTGCAGTGAATCCACAAAATGGATGGTGTATTCATACGTTAATAACTCACATTAGAGTACGCCCACTTTTAACACCTGTACCTCGTCGCCATGCATAAAAGGTTACACACTTTGCATAGCCCACCAATCGATGATCTGTATCTGAACTTGCCCTTGTCCAGATACTGCATTGTGCCATCTGCTTCCATGGATCAACCCCGATTCTAAGGACACAAGAAGCCACTCGCCTCTGCTGTGCCTATCACGCAGAAAAAGCGAAAGGCGGCAGCCGTTTCCAAGCAAAGGCCAGAGCGACAGGCTAAGACTAATAAAGAAAACCTTCTGCTGACCCCAAAGGCTAAGGGTTTTAATACACGTAAGCCTTATTATGTCAAGAAGAAATTTGGTGATATACACTCAACGCAAAACAAATGGCAGCCGACCCATCGAACCCACAGGCCACTTCCTCGGTTACGCTTCGACGACTCTGCCGCCGCTCTCCCGGAAATCTACAGCCCATCTTCTCCACTACTCGTCCACGATGGTGCCGCCGCTCTCCCGGAAACCCACAGCCCATCTTCTCCACTGCTCTTCGACGATGCTGCCGATGGTGTCCCTGAAATCCACGGGTCACTTTCTCCATTACGCTTAGACGACTCTGACGCTTCTCGCCCGGAAATCCACAGGTCGCTTTCTCCATCCCTCTTCAATGACGCTGCTGCTTCTCTCACGGAAATCCACAGGTTACCTCCTCCATCCTTCTTCGACGACGTTGCCGCTTCTCTCCAGGGAACCCCCATCTCATCCTCCGTAGCACCCATCCACCCAGATGTCCACAGCACGCCATGCACAAGAACCAGCTCGTTAGACCGCATGCTGAATGGGTTAAGTATGGATATCCCCGGGAACTCTACTATGCTGGTAAAGATAGATCTGCTTTTAGAGACCATGATAAATATGGATCAACGGATGCAGAAGATGGATCGATGGATGGAGAAGATAGAGACTGACATATCGGGGATACATAATTTGCTCGGTGTTCATTCCCCTGTATCCCAGACGCCAGAGCAGGAGGGTGGCATGGGTGTGATGAATGGGACCTTTGACCGCCTTCCAACACCAAGCACACCCCCTCCACCAGAAGATGTAGTGTACATGTATGCCATTAAGGAGGAGGATAACATGACAACCCCGACAAGACCAAGCCAGGAGACAACACGGCGACCAAGAAAGGAGGAAAGCTTCCTCCCAGACAACCTACCCTCGCCTGCCACCACAAGCACACCCGCTCCCAGAACCCAACCTACATACGCTTGCATCGATACGGTGCCCGACATCATCCTGCTCGAGCTGCCACCGGCACTCAGGGAGAAGTATAGGGTGATGAGTGCTGGTTTACCCCAGAAGTATGCCATGTTAATTTTTAAGCACCACGTGTCCTACTTGGTGTACTGCAGGTGGGTCTACAATGTAAACTACGAAGGAAATCGCGAAAAAAGGGCGCTTCCTGAAAATTTAAGAAGGACTATTGTGACGGAATTGCGGCGCTATTTTTCAATTTCAGATCCTTTAATGAAAATCGTTCGAGACTCCATTAATGGCATTTTGCGCCATACAAGGCATCGGCCCCGGAAGGACAATCTGGTGGGGATCGAATTTGCGTGACTGTTCAACTGTTGTTTATTTTTTGTAAATGTTTTTGTAAATGTTTTTACTTTCTGTACTTTAATAAAAGAGATGTTGCGTATTTTAACTTGTATTAATAAAGAAATGTTTTTACTTACTCTACACAAGACCTGCACAATTCCAGTCCCCGAGGGCCGCAAACAGGCCCGGTTTTCAAGGTTATCCTTAAAACCGGGGCTGTTTGCGGCCCTCAAGGACTGGAGTTGTGCAGGCCTGACTGACTGTTCTGTACACCATCCTACTGTAAATGTTTTGACTTTCTGTACATAAATGTTTTCACTAGCAGTAAACCATACACCTGTTAATGTTTTGAATTGCTGTACACTTTAAATGTTTTTAAATTGTATTTGTAAATAAATGTTTTTGTACTTTCTCCACCAATAAAAGAAAATGTTGATTTGTTTTAAATTGTTCCATTGTCTCCTTTTATACTGTACCAAAATACAGTGTTTCTAGAACATACTGTACAGTACTGTCCAGGCATACTGTACAGTATACTGTAGGCATGCTCAGAACATCACAAGAGTATTAAAACAATACATGCTGTACGGGTATAGAATACACATATGTACTGGAATACATGTAGAATAAATGCATACTTTTTATTTTTTGGGTTTATTATACAGTATATATAAAAAAAAGTATTCTATACGGTCTGAAAACAACAGCATACTGTTTCAGGTATTCTATCCTAATCAATAACAACGGCCACTAAACTGTAGACTCCGGTACGTGTTTTTTTTTAATCAGATTCAGCAATGTGCAGGCATTGTAACACAAAGCGATATTATCCATCGAAATCCCTCCATTTGCCGTTTTCCACATGAGATGACAAACTTTTCTTTCCTGAGGAAAAAAAAGTAAAAGTTTTACTGTAATGGTCAGTCAGTCCCCTAAAGAAGTTTCCACAGTCAGTCCCACCAATAATGTTCTCGGGGGGCGTCTCCTGTTCACATGCGCATGCGCCTACTGTTGATGTGATGACACGCATTTGCGTTTCAAGAAGGTTCCAATGCGCATGCGCCTAGCGTTCCACCAATTGTTCAGTATCTACTGTAGAAGCTGCTCAGCCAATGATATTGCTTACAGGAGACTCGCTTGACTGTGCATTGATATTTCAAAAACAGAATAAAATACGGCAACATTACTCACCATAGACTTTGCCAATCAGCTGGCGCCGAGCCACTGCCAGTCCCGTATTCTTGATCATACACGTAGTTGCCAGGTGACAGCGGGACTACTACACCTGTAGTCAGCTGATGAGGCTGGAAATCGCTTAGGTACATGCAAGCTTGCTGGAATCTGTACGTGAAATCCGGCTCAGGCTGCAGGTATCCAGGCGGGGACAGACAGCAAGGGTTGTCGGTCACCAGGTTTTCACTGACGGTCGGACCGTTATTGGAAGCCGGTGCTGGCGTATTGCTTGCCTGCGACTGACGTTTCTTAGTTGGTTTTAACATGACCTTTCACCTTTTGAAGTCTCCATGATCATAGATACGGGAAAAAACCCGGTGATACACACCAATACCCTCCAATAACATCGGGATCAATACGAAAAAAACATGGATCGATACATAACTTTTTCCTTATTGCACGCTTCCACACACGAGCATCTGGTGAAAATTTGTAAAAGTCATAGTTTTCGATAAAATACTGATAAATTTGAACAACTGTTGCCATCTTATCATCTGTTGCATTAATCGCGGCCCATATTAAATAAGCGTACGTTCTGTCGGGTTTTTGGAACACGGACTGCAGTTGTGCACTCATCTCGGAACTCTCAGGACAATAGAACACCAGACACTGGGCGTTTAGTTTTAATACTGAATGATCTGTGTGGTTGATTTGAAGTGCTGGTTGGTTAAAGTGTGTGCAGTTAGAACCAGAAGGAAAGGGAAGTATTTGGTATACTAGCAGGGGTGGCTGTTTTGGGGGAGTGTGCAGTGGGTTAATCTATTTTTAAAGTGTGCTGTAATTTGAAGCCTGTAACTTTTTTTTCCCTTTCTCCTGCCTGAGGCAGTGTGGGTGTGGTTGGTTAATTGGCTGACCTAACACACCTGCAGTGGGTGGGGTTAGTTAATTGATAACCTAACACACCTGAAGGGTGTCCCTATAAAAACAGAGGCTTCTAACGAATCCTGAGCTTGCGTGTACTGACTGATCTGTATGGTTGATTTGAAGTGCTGGTTGGTTAAAGTGTGTGCAGTTAGAACCAGAAGCAGTTTGAAAAAGGAAGCGGTTAAACAAGGTATAGTTTATTGAAGTACAGTTTTCTGTTAGTACTTCTAAACTTCATAGTTGCTAGAACGAGCAGGATTGAAAATGCCACTCAATGCACATCTTGCCTCATGTATGTGCACTTGGAGCAGCTGTTCCAGGGAGCATACCGCTGTGAGAAGTGTGAGCAGGTGGTCGCTTTAGAATCAGAGATTGTTGATCTGAAGAGGCAACTTGCAATCTTGAGGGACATTGGCAATCTTGAAAGGGAATTAGAGCTCACTGAGCAGGCCCTTGCTTTTACTAGTGGTGCAGATGGTGGCACTGTTAGTGAGGAGCAGGTAGGTAGCTGGGTGACAGTTAGAAGAGGAAGCAGGGGCAATAGGGAGAGGCAGGTCGTTTCTGAGCTGACACATCCCAATATGTTTGCCATGTTGAGTGAAGATATTGGGAATGTTGGGGCAGAAATGGCAAGGCTGGGGGAGACTAATTCCTCTAGAAGCCAGTGGAATAGTTCCTCCAGCACAGTGGGGACTCCGGATGCTCAAATACAAAGAAAGATTGTGGTGGTACGGGACTCCATTATTAGGAAGGTAGATAGGGCAATCTGTTGCCGGACCACATGAACCGAACAGTTTGTTGTCTCCCGGCTGCTCGGGTTCAGCACATTGCGGATCGGGTAGACAGATTGTTGGGGGGGGCTGGGATTGACCCGGCGGTCTTGGTACACGTTGGCACCAATGACAAAGTTAGAGAAAGATGGAGGGTCCTAAAAAATGAATACAGGGATCTAGGCCAAAAGCTTAAGGCAAGGACCTCCAAGGTAGTATTTTCTGAAATACTACCAGTGCCATGCGCTACTGCAGGGAGACAGTCAGAGATCAGGGAGGTTAATGCATGGCTAAGAAAGTGGTACAGGAAGGAGGGGTTTTGGTTTTTAGAGCACTGGGACTCCCTTTTTGAAAGGTGCCATCTATATTCTAGGGACGGATTGCACCTCAATGAAGAGGGATCTTCTGTGCTAGGGGGGAGAATGCTAAAAAGGTTGGAGGAGATTTTAAACTAGGATGGAGGGGGGAGGGGAATGAAACAGATAATGAACTAAATGGAATAGAGGAGGATACAAGGTGGTATGGAGGTAGAATGGGGCAAGTGCAAGTTTGACAAGCAGTGAGACACCCATAGTAAATACAGATAATACTAGAAAACTTCTAAAGACTAAACCAAGTGGGAGCAGAAAGGAAGGAGCAGATAAGATAATAGTACAGGCTGAAAAAAAACTTAAATGCATGCTTCCTAATGCAAGAAGCCTGACAGATAAAATGGGGGAGCTTGAATTAATAGCTGCAAGGGAGCAGTATGATATCATAGGCATTACTGAAACATGGTGGGATGAAACTCATGACTGGACAGTTAATATAGAGGGGTATTCTCTTTTTCTGAAGGATCGAACAAATAGAAGGGGAGGTGGGGTATGTTTATATGTTAAACCGGATCTAAAACCTATTATAAGGGATGATGTCTATGAAGGGAATGATGAAAATGTAGAGACTTTGTGGATAGAAATTAGCAGTGGAGGTAAAAGTATAAAGAAAATATTTGTGGGAATATGCTATTAACCACCAAATATCTGTGAGATTGAGGAAGCTAATATGCTTTTGCAAATGGAGAAGGCATCAAAACTGGGTCATGTTTGCATAATGGGGGATTTTAATTATCCAGACATAGACTGGGGCAATGAGATTAGCGTTACAACAAAAGGAAACGGGTTTTTGAGGGTGCTTAAAGACAATTATATGACCCAAATTATTGAGGAACCAACCAGGAGAGGGGCAGTTCTGGATTTGGTCATATCAAACAATGTAGAAGTAATAACAAATATTCAAGTCCTGGAACATTTGGGTAACAGTGATCATAACATGGTCTCATTTGAAATAAATGATAAAAAAACAGATTACTTGGGTTCAACAAAGACTTTAAACTTTAGAAAGGCAGATTTTAATAAACTGAGGTCTAATCTAGTAGTAATACAATGGGATGATGTTTTTGCAGGGAAAAAGTAGAAGATAAATGGGCAGTCTTTAAAACATTGTTAGAAAAGCACACTTATCAGTGTATACCCTTGGGTAATAAGTATAAAAGAAATAAGTCAAAACCAATGTGGCTAAATAAACAGGTAGGGGAGGAAATGGGCAAGAAGAGGAAGCGTTTAGATTCTTGAAGTCAGAAGGGACGGAGACATCGTATCAGAATTATAAGGAATGTAACAAAAATATCAAATTAGCAAAAAAGAATAATGAAAAAAGGATTGAAATAGAAAGTAAGGTCAACCCTAAAAAGTTCCTTAAGTACCTTAATAACCAAAAAATGAGAAAAGAAAATATAGGACCCTTTCAGTGTGAGATGGGTAGGCAGATTATTGGAGATAAGGAAAAAGCTGAGGTATTAAACAAATTCTTTGCCTCTGTGTTTACCAGGGAAGAATCAAGTTCAATAGTAGTGCTGCAGGAGGAAGCCACAACCTCCATATTAATGAACAATTGGTTAACTGAGGAAGAAGTTCATAAGCGACTTGATAAAATTAAAGTAAATAAGGCACCTGGCCCAGGTGGCATACATCCAAGAGTTCTCAATGAGTTAAGCTCAGTAATAGCGAAACCATTATATTTAATATGCAAGGACTCCATTTCCACAGGCTCAGTACCACAAGATTGGCGTAAAGCAGATGTGGTGCCTATATTTAAAAAGGGAGCTAGATCACAACCGGGAAATTACAGACCTGCAAGCCTGACTTCAATAGTAGGGAAACTACTTGAAGGTTTAATACGGGATAATATTCAGGAATACCTAATGGAAAACAAAATTATTAGTAATAGTCAGCATGGATTTATGAAGGATAGATCATGCCAAACTAACCTTATTTGTTTCTTTGAGGAGGTAAGTAGGAATTTAGACCAGGGTAATGCAGTTGATGTGGTATACTTAGATTTTGCAAAGGCTTTTGATATGGTTTCAAACAAGAGGTTGGTGTACAAAATAAAGAAAATTGGACTCAGTAATAATATATGCACCTGGATTGAAAACTGGTTAAAGGACAGACAACAGAGGGTTGTCATAAATGGAACTTTTTCAGGTTGGGCTAAAGTCGTGAGTGGAGTACCTCAGGGATCGGTACTGGGACCCCTGCTTTTTAACTTGTTTATTAATGACCTTGAGGTTGGGATCGAGAGCAAAGTCTCCATCTTTGCTGATGATACTAAATTGTGTAAGGTAATAGAATCAGAGCAGGACGTAATTTCTCTTCAGAAGGACTTGGAGAGACGGGAAACGTGGGCAGGTAAATGGCAGATGAGTTTTAATACAGATAAATGTAAGGTTATGCAATTGGGATGCAAGAATAAAAAGGCGACTTACAAATTAAATGGAGATACATTGGGGGAATCCTTGATGGAGAAGGATTTAGGAGTGCTTGTAGACAGCAAGCTTAGCAATAGTGCACAATGTCATGCAGTAGCTGCAAAGGCAAACAAGATTTTATCTTGCATCAAACGGGAAATGGATGGAAGGGAAGTAAACATAATTATGCCTGCCCCTTTACAAAGCATTAGTAAGACCACACCTTGAATATGGAGTACAATTTTGGGTACCAATCCTAAGAAAGGACATTATGGAACTAGAGAGAGTGCAGAGAAGAGCCACCAAATTAATAAAGGGGATGGACATTCTAACTTATGAGGAGAGGCTAGCTAAATTAGATTTATTTACATTAGAAAAGAGGCGTCTAAGAGGGGATATGATAACTATATACAAATATATTTGGGGACAATACAAGGAGCTTTCAAAAGAACCATTCATCCCACGGTCAGTACTAAGGACTCGGGCCATCCCTTAAGGTTGGAGGAAAGGAAATTTCACCAGCAACAAAGGAAAGGGTTCTTTACAGTAAGGGCAGTTAAAATGTGGAATTCATTACCCATGGAGACTGTGATGGCAGATACAATAGATTTGTTCAAAAAAAGGTTGGACATCTTTTTAGATGGGAAAGGTATACAGGGTATAAGGGTACCAAATAAGTATACATGGGAAGGATGTTGATCCAGGGATTAATCCGATTGCCAATTCTTGGAGTCAGGAAGGAATTAATTTTTCCCCTTAATGGGGTTTTTTGTTTGCCTTCCTCTGGATCAATAAGTAAGTATAGATATAGGATGAAGTATCTGTTGTCTAAATTTAGCATGGGTTGAACTTGATGGACCTATGTCTTTTTTCAACCTCATCTACTATGTAACTATGTAATATGAAAAGACTAAATTGATACATTATTGTAACTTCTTCAGTCCCAAGGCCAATTTACAATGGACCACTGTTGTATTCTTTTAAACACCTGCAAGTCGACACATTACTGAAGCGCATGCGCATTACAATTCATGAATATCTGCCATCTGGCGGATACGCGAAGAATTTCAACCAATTAAATCCGAACCATTATCAATAAACACATCAACCGCGCATCAACCGCGGGTGTGAATGTGGTATGAATGCGGTCAGAATGCGGCATGAACGTAGTGAAGTGCGGTGAAGTGCGTGGCATTCAGAAAAAATCCCGAAAAAATTCGGAGATGTTGGAGAATAAAAGGGACCGCGGCTGTACTTCTACATTGTTTGATATGACCAAATCCAGTATTGCCCCTCTCCTGGTTGGTTCCAAAATAATTTGGGTCATATAATTGTCTTTAAGCACCCCCAAAAATCTGTTTCCATTTGTTGTAACGCTAATCTCATTGCCCCAGTCTATGTCTGGATAATTAAAATCCCCCATTATGCAAACATGACCCAGTTTTGATGCCTTTTCCATTTGCAAAAGTATTTTAGCTTCCTCAATCTCACAGATATATGGTGGTTTATAGCATATTCCCACAAACATTTTCGTAATACTTTTACCTCCACTGCTAATTTCTAGCCACAAAGTCTCTACATTTTCATAATTCCCTTCATAAATATCATCCCTTATAATAGGTTTTAGATCCGGTTTAACATATAAACATACTCCACCTCCCCTTCTATTTGTTCGATCCTTCCGAAAAAGGGAATAACCCTCTAAATCAGCGTTTCCCAAATGGTGGGTCGCGACCCGGCACCGGGTCACGGAAACAAAATTGCCGGGTCACAGCGAGGCTGGCCGCACGGCGTCCCCCCCTCCCTCCTTGCGGCGTCCACCCCTCCCTCCTTGCGGCGTCCACCCCTCCCTCCTTGCGGCGTCCACCCCTCCCTCCTCGCGGCGGCCCGAGGTGAGGTGCGGGACAGTGCTGAAGTGGTGCAGGCTGCTATCGCTGGGGAGTTAACGGTGATTTGCTGACTCGGGCTCCTACTGCAGCCCCGCATCATGATGTTGCCGCCCATGACATGCTCCGCCCCCCCACAGGACACGATGCCCGGCGTGATAGGAGGTAGGAAGTGGTGCGGGGGGTGGGCAGTGGTGGCTGTGCGGTCGCTGGCGGGCAGAGGGAGGCATGGAGCCGCCTGCTCGGATCACTTGGCCTTTCCTCTCTCCCCCGCCCCCCCCCCTCTCCAGTCACTCACATCCGTCGCTGCCTCTGTAATAAATTGTGTGTGTGTGTGTGTGTATATAGGGGAGTGGGTGTGTGTGTATCTGTGTGTGTGTATCTGTGTGTGTGTGTGTATCTGTTTGTGTGTGTGTGTGTGTATCTGTGTGTATGTATGTATCTGTGTGTGTATGGGGGAGAGAGTGTGTGTATGTATCTGTGTGTGTATGTATCTGTGTGTGTATGTATCTGTGTGTGTATGTATCTGTGTGTGTATGTATCTGTGTGTGTATGTATCTGTGTGTGTATGTATCTGTGTGTGTGTATGGGGGAGAGTGTGTGTATGTATGTGTGTGTGTGTGTGTGTGTGTGTGTGTGTGTGTGTGTGTGTGTGTGTGTGTGTGTGTGTGTGTGTGTGTGTGTGTGTGTGTGTGTGTGTGTGTATATGTATGTATGTATCTGTGTATGTGTATGTATCTGTGTATGTGTATGGATATGTGTATGGATATGTGTATGGATATGTGTATGGATCTGTGTGTGTATGGATCTGTGTGTGTGTGTGTATCAGCCACAGCCACTGTGTGTATCAGTGGCTGTGTGTGTGTCTGTGCAGGCCAGCAGTGGCTATGTGTGTTGGTCTGTCTGTGTGAGTATCTGTAGGTCAGTGACTGTGTGCGTCTATGCAGGTCAGAGAGAGGGTGGGGGGGGGGGAGAGAGAATAGAGGGGATTGGGAGAATATATGAAATCTGTATGGACATTCATAACGGTTTTATTTTACCTATAGACGATAAAATTTTTAGTGGGTCACGAAGGAGAAGTTCAAAAATAACCGGGTCACGGAAAAAAAAGTTTGGGAAACACTGCTCTAAATTAACTGTCCAGTCATTGATCTGTACTCTAAACGAGCACAGAATAATAAATTACAATGGGCAATGAAAAACATGAAAATAAAAATATACAATCAAAAAACCTGAAAAAAAGACATTTACATACATTCAATATTTTTCTTACATTGGCCCTCCGAACCCCGGCAAATCTGTAAACTCTCGTACCCCGACGTCATCAATGTCAATCCAACACCATCTCGAAGATCCGGAACAGGTAACCAAATTCTTTTTTCTTTTATCTTCAATCATCGTCTTCTTTCTTTATCTGTCATTATTTCTTTATTTTCTATAATCTTCTATCTTCATCTTTCAATCCATAACCCCATGGTAAATCCACAACACAATGTTGTCTCGTCGGCTTCTTGAGGTAAAATGAGACGTCAAAGCCTTATTTATGGCCTGTGACATCACATTTTCTGGTCAGATGGTACAGCTCCAATCTGATTGGACGCTGTATCATGTGCCTGCCTCCTTTTTTTTTTTGGTTAAGGATGTGACATCATCTCCAAGGGAGGTATATGGTTATATCATATGGTATTAGAGCCAACGGGATTGAACACAATCCCAATGATTGCTGTACCATGTGATAGGTTACATTAGTTCAAAAGGATGTGACGTCACTTTAAAGGATGATGATACAGTGATAGCCAATGCATTTTCTGGCAAATTTTTCTATTGATTGTTTACTTTTAGTTTTCTGTTTACTGTTGGCTTACATTGTTTGTAATTTGAATGGCTTGTTTTTATTTAATTTTCCAATGGTTTAGTGTTTTTATTTAATTGTTTCTTTTTTTATAGTCTATAACCATAGCTATACCACTACTATTACATAGTGACTAACCATCACTATAATCAATGAATATCAAATTCCAAACATCACACACCCCATCTTCTGTGAGCATTTACAACAGTAATGTCTCACATACACATATATCACCTTTAGCCACAGCTTTCCCGCCCGTAAATGCTTTGCAAACAGACATATAAGTTTGCAACACATTGGGGGCATATGGATCTGGCTACTTTAGTTGCTACAAGTATCAGACCACATACTGTGCACTCTCAGTAGTGAGATACACCATCTGTCCTGTTTCAGCAACTAAGGGGTTAAGTGTCATTACAGATATACTCACAGTGACTATTTAAACCTCCATCCACACACAGGGACCTCCCCTTACATGCCCTGAAGAAGCGTTCATACGTGAAACGCGCGCGTCGGCCACATACCTCCTACACACGCAGGAAGCTCTTCATTTGAATGTAGCATTGCATGGATATTGTTTCTAGCTATTACACTATCAGCGACCTCCGTGTGACTGGTACTTTGATCTTGCAAGTTATAATCCTCATTGCAGGATCTCTCTGCCCTAAGGGGCCGTTCATTAGCCCACTATTTAGTTAGGCATGTCCTCGAACATATCAGCGCTGATATATGAATGATCAGCGCTGCTATAGGGGACCATGTGGTGTTAATTTTACTTAGATGTGTTCTACCAGTTTTATTGTGTTATTTCACACTTTGTTTTGCCGATTGGGGGTGCGGGTGGATACGGGTCCACATAGACCTCACCTCATGATACTTACCTCTCACTGACGATTCATGTCAATCAGCTGCTAGTATCGGCATTTCTTAAGAAGCACTAACGGCACTATTCAGTTGTTTCTCGAGTGATACCTTATTATTGGAGCCGTGAGAAGGTACATTTATTACCTATGATTGTCCTAATTGGACAATTATAGTACACTGCATACTCAGGCCAATTAGTACTTCTAGGGGCTACATATCCCCTGAAACGCTGTGGCTGTTATGTCATGTTATACCAATCTGCCCATCTTTTCACCCTGTCAACTAAGTGGTGAGAGATTTACGTGGGCTAGGGGTCTATATTAACCCCACTACACGGCACTGACCTCTGGTTTGCGGTACCGCTCGCATCAGCTGCTATATACCGGCAACTGAGATATATTCTCAGGCAGGAGTCAGTGCTCGTCTAACATTACCAGTTCAACCGGAGTCTGTATTGTATACCCACGAGTTACATGCCGATCGCAGAATCACTCCAAAACATTTATTATATTCTGCGCATGGTGTTTACGTATTACCTACTATGCACCACATACAGCTTAAGTATTGCGGAGGTTCTCTATAGTGCTTCATCCATGCCAAATACTTTTTAAGATTTAACCTCTCAGTGTCAACACTGTACCTGTCTGCCCTACTATTCCCTCGTGAGGGCTGTGAAGATTGTTATTATAGACCTATTACCTCCCCCTTTGGAGATATAGGATTTGACTACACCATTTTGAGGATTTATCATTATCCCCTGCATCTGTCCAACAGCCTAGCCACAGTATATATAAACTACGTTAGATGTTGGTACTTTATTGTAGGTCTACATCACTTACTTATTTACCAAGCATACCTTGTCATCAATTGTGGCCAAACGGCTCATGGGGGCTCATGGGGCAGTATCCTGGTCAGTGTTTCACTCTGGGGTTATTCTCACAGATTGATACTCTGCTTAGCAGCGTGACTGAGGTTTCCCTCTAGCTCAACACTTAATCATTAATACAGGTAGTCACACATACCAGTTCTATCTCCGCATATGATGCCTGGATGTATTAATGTACATACCGCATAAAGTCCACTATCACAGCGCGTCCAAATACACGCCCTGATACATTTATATTGAGACAATAACTTTATCTACATAGTGGTCCTACTACGGCCCCTTTCCTATATCTATAGGCAGCTATAATTATAGCATCAGATCCTGAATATCAATCAGGGATCTCCCTATGTACAACCAACCTACCTACCCATAGTTAGTGTAACGGGTATTCCCCCATACAATCGCATATAATGTGTGTGTGCGGGGAACACTTAGTGTTACCAGGTGTGGTGCTTTACCTGTTACGCTCACAGTAGGGCTGAGCTTCCGCCACGGGGAACCTGGGGCATGTATAATACTATGAGTAACCGCGTACTCGGTGCAGCGCCTCCACCTGCGATGGCTCCCACCAGAGGGGGAGTGGTTCCTCGCAGAACAATATATATATATATATATCACTACACATACACAGCATGTAAACCAACAAATGACTTTACTATTGCATATAATAACAAGGTGTCCCTCCCTAGAGGAGACACTACTACGGCGTCTCGCAGGACGCAACCTCCTCCCACCGGGTGATCCCACCCCGTGTCCAATGACCCCACCAATACGTCCCTTTAAATGATATTGATGTGTGTGTGACTGCGCAGCCACTAGTCCCGTGTGAGTACTCTGTTGGTGCACTTATAACGATACCTGCCTGGTGCGGCGGCACCTGGCTTTAAAGGATCTTCTCAAAGGATCAGACGAGCTCCTACATGACATCCAGGATCCACCCGCATGGTGATCCGTCAGGGGCGATCCCACCCTGAAGATAGTCCAGCTCTCTTTAATGGAAAACGTAGTTGGTGGGTGGTCACTGCAGCAGGAACTCAGCCGAATGCATAAGTGAATAAAAACAGCTCTCTTTAATGGCGGAGACTTGAGCCCAAGTCTCTCAGCAGGAAACGCAGCGTCCGCTGTGTCCCTAACTAGCAAACGGCTAATGGGGCAGGGTCCCTAACCTAGGGCCTGTCCCTATAGCACTCAGCTACTGGTGACTCAGGGTATCTGGGGCCTAGGGGGATGCTGGCCTAGTGCAGGGCGTCACTGACTCCTGCACCCTACCTCCTTCCCTTAGCTGCTCCGGTCACCAACTAACTAGCGTGCTGCAAGCCCGCGAAATGTATCTATCCCTGAGCAGGGAGATACTGTAGCCCTATTGGCTCCCTGGGGTCATGTGGCTCTGCCCCTGTGCACCCTGGGGGCTGACTGCTCTTGGGAGCTATTCTCCCTGCGGGGGCCTCGCGCACACTTCCTTTGCGCATGCGCCAACCTATGTAGTGGCCGCCGGCTACTACGACCCGTTGCGCATGCGCAACTACATAGAAGATGGCGGCGCCCTGCTTTAGAGCCGCCGGGGACTCGGAGACGCCGAAAGCGCTCCCTGCACTAGCCCCCACCCTCCAGAAGTGCTGGCGGGTCTGTCGCGTGACCCTCTGCAGCGGAGGTGAGAGGAGGGGGGTCGCGGGACAAGGGGACCTGGCTACATCCTCCCCGTGGTAAAAACCCCAACGTCCTCGCTTGGGACACAACTCAACCATGTACAGAAATTATATAATAAAAATGCATTTCAAAATATAACTTAGCACATTCACATTGACTTTATACGAGGTTGCATAATTCTGTGAGCATCACAATCACAGATTGGATCTTGCTCCGAGACCACTGCTGAGCCTCATAATGGGGTGCCCCAATTTGATCATAGGTTACCCGAGTTGGAGGGTACCTGACTCTTTGGCTCCTTCGGAGCTGTTCTTCTGCAACTCCCTCGGGGGAGTAATAAACACAGTCCTGAGGCTCAGTCTCTTCCCTTGAGGGGAGAAATGTCTCTGAACAGTCTCTGTTAGGCGCAAAGCACGGGCTCTGTGGATCCAAAGGCTGGCCTGTTGGTGCCACCTTAGTAGGCGTTGGCCTTCGGGGCCCTTTACCCGTAGCTCCTCCGGGAGATGCCCCTTCTGTGGAGTAGTCCCTTTGAGAGGGTCCTTCCATAGGATCTTCAGGAGTCTTAGAGTGGGTCTCGTTATTGACAGTCTCTTGACCCATCTCTGATAAATCGTACTCACCGTTGAGCGGTGTGGCCAGTATCTCTGCTTCCTCATCTCCCACTTGTGGAATGGGGAGAAGATGATTACGGTGCCATACCTTTACCCGGCTTTCAGTGTCTTTGATGCGATAGACCGGGAGGCCATGCATCTGAGACTCTATTTCATATACCCCGTCTCTCCATCGGTCGGCCAGTTTGTGTTTTCCCGGGACTCCCAGATTTCGAAGCAGCACAGCGTCCCCAGGACGAAGTTCCCGATAGTTGACCTTATGGTCGAATCGCCTTTTATTTCCAGCGTTCACCTTAACTGTAGACTTCTCAGCCTGTTGATAGGCCTGCTGTAAACTGTCTTTAAGTCTTTGCACGTATTTGAAATGGGTAGCATTGTGTATCCCATCCGTCGAGACTCTAAGACGTACATCCACTGGCAGTCTCGCCTCTCGCCCAAACATGAGGAAGTATGGGGAGAATCCAGTTGACTCGTGTCGGGTACAATTGTACACATGCACCAGGGCCTCCACGTGTCGACTCCATTCAGTTTTCTGAGCATTCTGCAGAGTTCCGAGCATGTCCAGTAAGGTTCGATTAAATCGTTCTGGCAGTGCATCTCCTTCGGGGTGATATGGGGTCGTTCGTGATTTGGCGATGTTCAGCATTTTGAGCAGTTCTCGGATCAACGTGCTCTCGAAGTTCCGACCTTGGTCTGAGTGAAGGCAGTTGGGAAGACCGTAGTGCACAAAGTACTTCTCCCATAATATTTTTGCCACTGTGATGGCTTTCTGATCTTTCGTGGGGAAGGCCTGGCATAACGGGTGTAATGGTCCGTGATGACCAGCACGTTGCATATACCCTGGCTATCGGGCTCAATGCACAGAAAGTCCATACACACAAGGTCCATTGGGCCAGAACTCTTCAGATGGCCCATGGGAGCTGCTCTGGTAGGCAGGGTCTTGCGCTGTATACACCTAGTACAACGGCGACAGTGGCGTTCTACGGCCTCTCGCATCTTGGGCCATAAAAAGCGGTCTCTGACCAACCCAAAGGTCTTCTCTACACCGAGATGTCCATGCTCATCATGTAGGGACTTCAACACCATGTATTGCAAGTTCTTAGGAAGGACTAGTTGTCGCCTATCCGGGTGGTTGTGGTATTGCACCACCCGATAGAGTAAGCAGTTGTCGATTTGGAATTTGTCCACTTCCCGCATGAGCAAGGCCACCAAGTCATTGTGAGCACGCTTTAGCAGGGCTGGGTTCTTCTTTTCAACGGCTTGCCTAATGATACTAACGACAGGATCTCGTATTTGGTAGTCTACCAGATCTTTCCACCGTAGCACTTTATCATGCGTTATGTTCATTCCTTTTGGATCGCAGTAGGCGGCTGGGACAGCCTGCGACTGGCATCCCAGCGAATCTGCAACCCTTAATTCTGAGAAGGCCACTTGGTCGTTAAAATGGCGGCAGTGCTACACAAAGCTCGCACCCCGGGTCCTGGGAGTTCTTCCCATTCCTCATCATCTTGAGTAGCACTTAGAAAAAAATGTGTGAAGCTCCAAAGACAAATCTGTAGTAGGTGTGTTTTGTAATTGATTTTTGATCCATTAAATAGCTTTATTATTGGGAACGTACACCCTGTGGTTTCATTGGCTGTTTTTTACAGCACTGGACATAGTGCTTCGTTCTTTTCCCTCTCCCCTCTCTGTGAGTAGCACTTAGCCCTGGCCGTCGGGAGAGGGCGTCAGCCCCGACATTCAAGGGTCCCGGCTTATACTTCAGGGAGAAGCGGTAATTGTTCAGAGCTGCCAGCCATCGGTGTCCTGCTGCATCCAATTTGGCCGAGGTATTGATGTACGTGAGGGGATTGTTATCCGTCCTTACGTCAAACGTAACCCCGTAAAGGTAATCGTGGAGCTTCTCGGTGATCGCCCACTTGAGAGCCAGGAACTCCAACTTGTGGACGGGGTATCTCTGTTCACTGGGTGTCAGACTGCGACTGATGTAGGCTACAGGCCGAAGGCCCTCAGGGTGCTTCTGGTGCAGGACGGCACCCAGTCCATTCAGACTGGAATCCACATGCAGAACTTATGGTTGTTCGGGATCAGCATACGCAAGCACCGGCGCTTCAGTCAGACATTTCTTCAATTTCAGGAAGGCCTGTTCCCACTCAGATGTCCATTTATCACCAAACGGTTGGCGGGCTGATACGGCCTTCCTTCCGGTCTCTTCGGGGTATATCTTCAACAGATTGTTCAGGGGTTTAGCTCTACTAGAGTACCCTTCCACAAAGCGACGGTAATACCCACAGAACCCCAGGAAGGATCGTAGTTCTGTGACATTCTCGGGACACGGCCAGTTCACGACCGTTTCTACCTTGGCTGGGTCGGTGGCGATCCCTTGAGCAGACACGATGTGCCCCACGTAGGTCACCGAGGTGTGACAAAACCGGCACTTGTCTAGGGACATTTTCAACCCTTCCTTCCCAAGATGGTCTATCACTTTAAGCAGCCTTTCTTCATGCTCTTCCAGAGTTCTTCCGAAGAAAATGATGTCGCCCAGGTAGACGAGACACTCCCGAGGGTTCAAGTCCTTGATAGTCTTCTCCATCAGTCGTTGGAAGGTAGCAGGGGCCCCACATATAGCTTGGGGCATACGTATAGATTGGTAGAACCCCAGGGGACAGATGAAGGCTGTTTTCTCCTGATCCTCTGCATTCATAGGTACCTGATCGTAGATCGAGCACACTGAACCATTGGCTTCCTTTCAGAGCATTCAGGATCTCTTCAATGAGAGGAAGGTTGTACAGATCCGGTATCGTACGATTGTTCAGGGTTCGATAGTCGACACACAGTTGTACGGATCCGTTCTTTTTCCTCACCACCACTATGGGTGACGCGTAGGGGCCCCGAGACTCCGTCAAAATCCCAGCGGTCTCCATTTCCTGTATGACGTTCCTCACATCGTCCACATCCCGCGGGGCGATACGATGAGAGCGTTTCCGGAACGGGGTGGCGTCACTCAGTCGAATGGCATGTTGGGCACTGCGACTGCACCCCACATCCATCTCACTCGTGGAGAACACAGTCCGTCGTTTATTCAACTGTGTTGTCAGCCGCTCTTTCCCTCAGTGGGCAATGTCGACTCACCGAAGTTGAAGTTCATATCGACTAACCGCTCATTCACTGCCGCCGCATTCACCTGGGGCGTTGTTTCCACAGGGCTGACCGGATATACTGTATGCAACCCAGACTCTGGTCGGCATCAAGTTCCATCGGGAAGGGGGAGATGTTCTGCACATACACGTAGGTTCGTAGAGGGATTTTGGTCGTCCACTCCCTCACCTCGGGTAGCACCCTATACCCTCTCTGAACTTCTTCCTCAGGGGTACTCTCCAGAGAAAAAAGCTGATTGCTCTCATCTCGTTCGGGATAACAGCACCAGACGGCCATTCGTTGCACTCCCCCTGGTAATATGGTCGTCAGTCCGCGTTGACGATTGTAGAGATCCCCGTGACGCTCCAGGGCATATACCCGGTTGTACTCCTCTCGTAGGATGGGATCTAGGAGCGAATTGGCCAGCGGCAACTCGTTGGTCTCTTTCAGGTACGCTCTGATTACAGCTTGTACTATATCAGTGTTGGTTCCCAAGATGATCGGAGACTTGCACTGGTCTTGGGGCTCCGGGCATACCATTGCCGCTACATGCATGGGGTGTTTCTTGCCGGTGTTCAGTTGGAGTATTTCCAGTTGAACCCTTACAATCCATCGATGGGGTAGTCTTCATTACTTAACCCCCTAACTTTCATATGGTCGGCCGCCCTCAGGGGGCAGTGTCTGAGGTGCTGGTCATAGAACTTGCGGTATATGATGGTCACTTTTGATCCCGTGTCCAGTAGGGCCAATGCATAGATCCCTTCCAGTACAACAGGCACAATGGCCGCGGGGCCTACTTGACTGTAAGCTTCCCTTGGTGAGGCGTCCTCACCGGGGTCGGCGTCAGAAGGGGCATCTTTGGTTCCATGAGGGGATTCTGAGTCAGACTCGACCGTTTGTACTTGGCATACCATTGACCGGGCGGGATTTCTTCTATCGGGAGGTTTTTCCTCCGGAGGGTCCTCCCTCTCCGGACAATCGTTGGAGAAGTGGCCCTTCTTCCCGCAGTTATAGCAAACTACGTCGCGGCGTACAGGACGATCCTTGTACGTGGAAGATGATCTGTCTGGGGCACGACCCTTCCTGGCAGGCGACTTGTGAGTCACTTCCTCCTCCTGTGTGGAAGATTTCTTACCCTTCGGAGCGGAGGCCACAGCGGTGTCACCCTTGATGGTATCCTTCGTCTTTTTGGATTCATGAAAATGTCGCTGCACTGCATGTCCTCGGATATGATGCAATAATTCCATGTAGCTGGGTGGTACCGCAGCGATCGGGGCGGCCCTTATCATTATAGCTATATTGTGATCAGGTAACGACCCCTTTAGTAGCTGTTTGAATCGGTATCGGTCCGCTTCGGTGGCGGAAATGATGTTTTTGGACAGGAGGGTCCCCAGTGACAGCTGTAGTTCACGAGCGAAGGCAGATAAATCCTCTCCTTCTTTTTGGCGGAGAGCTTTGAACTGGGCCATCAGCTCATCCTCGTCGTCTTCTCGGGTATAGGACTGAGTGAGCATTTCCACCAGTTCCTGTGCCGTAACTTCTCCTTCCACTTCACGATGCGTCCATACCAGCCGGGAGGCTGGGCCTTGGAGGCACTCAACCAGCCTCTGTCTTTTGCTGGCTTCGGAGCACGACCACTCCGCTATTGCTTGGAGCGTATTGTCCCTCCAGGTCTCGATCCCTTCTTCTCCTGCAGGCGTCGGCAGAATCCCAGAAAAGGCCTTTAGTTTCCTGTAGCTCTGTGCTTGGGTCGAGATGGTTACAGCTTCTACTAGTTGGGAGGCTATCGCATTCAAGGAAAGATCTCCACTAAGGGGCTGACTACTGGTTCCAGCTCCCACGCTAGGCATGGTTGGGAGGTCGCCTGACCGTCTATCAGGAGTAGGCGAGGTGGGTGGACTCCCCGCCTAGCTGCTGACTCCCCCGAAACCGCTCGGGGTGAAGGAGACCTTTGGGGGGCATAACCCGTGGGGCGTACTGGCGGCTCGTGGTTGGTCCAGTACGGGCGGACGCTTCTTCGGACGCCTGGGTGTCAGGATAGATCATGAGACAGTCCTCTGCGGAGGGCTCAGGTAGGTTTAATACATGGGGAACAGTCTCTGAGCATATATCACATTCCTTGGCCATGAGGTAGGTGGTTCCCCGGCCGTCAACATCAGGTTTAAAGTCTTTCATTCGAGCAGTGGCCAGTCCCGGACAATCCCGTACTTGTGTGCGTACTGTGTAGAAGCTCGTATCATTGGATACTCCCGCCACTGCAACCACGCGTCTTGGGGACACGTGGCGCGCTAAGGCCCAGTCGATTACGTCTTTCTTGGATGGAACGGACATGATGGTGTTCAATTTGAACAAATTGATAAGGAATAGGGCACCCCAGGTAGAATCTCAGCAGCGCCTCCAAATGTAACGGGTATTTCCCCATACAATCGCATATAATGTGTGTGTGCGGGGAACTTAGTGTTACCAAGTGTGGTGCTTTACCTGTTAGGCTCACAGTAGGGCTGAGCTTCCGCCACGGGGAACCTGGGGCATGTATAATACTATGAGTAGCCGCGTACTCGGTGCAGCGCCTCCACCTGCGATGGCTCCCACCAGAGGGGGAGTGGTTCCTCGCAGGACAATATATATATATATATATATATATATATATATATATATATATATATATATATATATATATATCACTACACATACACAGCATGTAAACCAACAAATGACTTTACTATTGCATATAATAACCAGGTGTCCCTCCCTAGAGGAGACCCTACTATGGCGTCTCGCAGGACGCAACCTCCTCCCACCGGGTGATCCCACCCCGTGCCCAGTGACCCCACCAATATGTCCCTTTAAATGATATTGATGTGTGTGTGACTGCGCAGCCACTAGTCCCGTGTGAGTACTCAGTTGGTGCACTTATAACGATACCTGCCTGGTGCGGCGGCACCTGGCTTTAAAGGATCTTCTCAAAGGATCAGACAAGCTCCTACACGACATCCAGGATCCACCCGCGTGGTGATCCGTCAGGGACGATCCCACCCTGAAGATAGTCCAGCTCTCTTTAATGGCGGAGACTTGAGCCCAAGTCTCTCAGCAGGAAACGCAGCATCCGCTGTGTCCCTAACTAGCAAACGGCTAATGGGGCAGGGTCCCTAACCTAGGGCCTGTCCCTATAGCACTCAGCTACTGGTGACTCAGGGCTATCTGGGGCCTAGGGGGATGCTGGCCTAGTGCAGGGAGTCACTGACTCCTGCACCCTACCTCCTTCCCTTAGCTGCTCCGGTTACCAACTAACTAGCGTGCTGCAAGCCCGCAAAATGTATCTATCCCTGAGCAGGGAGATACTGTAGCCCTATTGGCTCCCTGGGGTCATGTGGCTCTGCCCCTGTGCACCCTGGGGGCTGACAGCTCTTGGGAGCTATTCTCCCTGCGGGGCCTCGCGCGCACTTCCTTTGCACATGCGCCAACCTCTGTAGTGGCCGCCGGCTACTACGACCCGTTGCGCATGTGCAACTACATAGAAGATGGTGGCGCCCTGCTTTAGAGCCGCCGGGGACTCGGAGACGCCGAAAGCGCTCCCTGCACTAGCCCCCACCCTCCAGAAGTGCCGGTGGGTCTGTCGCGTGACCCTCGGCAGCGGAGGTAAGAGGAGGGGGGTCGCGGGACAAGAGGACCTGGCTACATCAGGTTACAAATGACACAGTCACGTGCTGTTTGATTATATAATTTTATTTTAACCCCCCTTTTTTTATTCATTGTTCATCAATAAAGTATTTTAACAATATAACTATATATTCAGTTGTGATAGAGTGCTTATTCACTAGGTTCCTTTTCTCTTGTATACATTCTTTTTGTTGGCTACGGGTTTTAATTAATGTGTTGGCTAGTGGTTTAATTAATTAATTAATTTTTTGGCTAGATGTAAAAATTAATTGTTTTGTTGGTTAGTGCTTTAATTGATTGGTTGTCTAGTGCTTGTATTTATTTAATTGGTTGGCTAATGCTTTTATTTATTGAATTGGGGTGTTTAGGTGCTTGTATATATGTTTTATTATTGTGTATTTGTGGCCTTGAGGCTTTTTTTATTAGGGTGACCATTGAGTGCTATAGTAGCTTATCATGTCCATATTATATGGGTATGATGTACAACGATGCCAATCAATTGGAACAGGGTGGGTATAGTGGACCCAGAGTGGGTGGTTAGGCCTCCCGGGTGGGTAGCGAGGGAGGGTGGGTTAACCCCTTAATTACTATAGCAGTTATTAACCGCTAAGGTGATTAAGGGGTTAGGGTCATTAGATTGTATTATTTATTGTATTCTTTCTGGCAACTGAGGACATGGCCCTGCAGTATGCTGACGAGAATGCCTTTCATGAAGGCAGGGGTAAATAGAAAGATTTATTTACTTTATTTATGCCAGCTGGCTAATGTTTGATGTAATAATGGGCAAATTAACTATTATCCATATCTGGATAATAGTTATTTTGCCCATTACAGTACTGGGACACAGGATTGATACTGCAGGCTAGCGAGGACCTGAGGGCCCCCAGACACACACGGGGACCACCTGAGGACCCCTGGACACCCGCAGGGACCACCCGAGAGCCCAAACACCCGTAGGGACCACCTGAGGACCCCCGGACACCCGTGGCCTCTGGTATCAATCATCTGGGGGTAGAAGAGGTGGGTATTAGTGTTGTTGTGTTTTGAATGTTTATTGTGGGTAGCAGCTTTTTAATATAAATGTTAATACTAGTGTAGATGAGCAGGGGGTCCCCAGAGCAGAATCGCGTTGATGTGGGGGACCCCCTGCTTCCCGAGATACAGACCCCGTTATAAGGTGCCGGTATCTCCTATGCATTTAAATGTCACGCATCACGTGACCATGGGATTGAAATGCATAGGCGTACCAGCACCCCATAACGGGCCTGTATCTTGGGAAGCATGGGGTCCCCGGACCTGGAATCATCGCTGTTCGGCTCCAGAGACCCCCTGGTCATCTACACTAGTAATAAAATGTATATTTAAAAAAAACATTAATTTCGGGCGAGATTTGCGCAGGGAGATGCGGCTCTCTCTGAGCAGCTCTCTCTGCAGCTGAAAGCAATCGTCGGGTATGGCCTTTTCAGAGAGGCGATCTTCACACTACTACTCGCCCATTTTGGGAATTTTGCTATCACAGGTAATCAAGGCTTTCTGAAAACCGCGATAGCAATGCTGACAAAAACGGCGATTAAAATGGCATGGCGATTTTTTTTTTATGAATGCTTAGAGCATAGGCCCCTATATGTTTTCCACCTTTGCAAAAAGCTAATGGGATTCTTTGGTATGTCTATTTCTGTATTATTAAGCGCATAACTAATTACATATTCTGCTTTTCTGCGGCAGCGTCCAAATGAAAAAAGTTATTAAACCTGTTTCTTAAATGTGACGCGTTTCTCAGGGCATACACAAGCTTTCGCCCACCTCAGACCTGGCTTATTTTTTTGCAACCTTAATACATTTTCTGTGCATACTCCTCCATAGCTTCTCGGGTGTCTTCTACTGATACACACAAAAATGTTCACTGATGCAAGCAAATCTTTAAAACTAAGTAAGCTGCTTGATTAACACTAGGAGACAGACCTGCCAAACCTAAAATCGGTTTAGCAACAAAATGGTCTTTAATATATAATAAACAGGTTATATCCCTAAATAGTGCAAGTAAACAACCTACTCTTATATTGGATAATTAGTGCTTTTCAACCTGCTGAACCATGTAAAAAAATATTGTGAATGGCAGTTAAAGCTAATTGAGCTCCGATAAATTTTAGTATGTGCAACTGAGCAATTTCACGTGCTAAAATAGTTTGCGTCCTTCAATTTATCTAGCCGTAATTTGAATCGCGCCTTAAAAAGACTTTTCTTTTTCTAGGGGATCTGCTAATGGCAAGGAATAAAATATTTTTTTCACTTTGTCAGTTCAACATTCTTTCTCCATGAAAACTAAAAAGAGAATCAGAAGGAATACAGCTCAGAGAACATGGTAACAAATATTTATATTAGAAGTTAGGACTTGACTGATCAGGGGTTTCCTTGGCTCGGTTGGCAAACTTATCATACTTTGGCCACATTATGTCACCACAAATTCCAATTTAAAGGCGCAATTCCCCTTCCGCCACCCTTTTTTTTTTTTTTTTTAAATAGATGGGAAGCAGGATGTCCCCAGGGCTAAACAGCATTAATTTCAGCTCCAGGGATCCCGTGGTTCCCGAGATACATACCAAGATAGCTAGTGCCAGAACTTCCTTGTGTTTAAAACCCCAAAGTTACACAAGCTAGTAGGAAGCTGCGACGGATGACATCACGGCTTCCTATTGCGGTCTAGGGACTTTCACCACTGCCGTTTAGCCCGCAAGGTAATGTATACCATAACCCCCTAATCTTACCCCTAAGTCTAAAAACCCCTAACCTTAACCCGTTAACCCCTTACCCTAAAACCCCTAACCTTAATCCCTAATGCTAGCACTAATCTTTACCCTAAAATCTTAAACCCTTATCCTAAAATCCCTAACCTTAACCCCTTACCCTAACTCCCTAACCTTACCCCTCAACCTAAAACTTGCATCCCTTTACCCTTAAACCCCTAAAGTTAACCCTTAATGCTAATGCTTATGGGGAAAAGTGGCCAGTGGCTGACTATCCTTGGCGACAGCTAAATGGCAGAGGCAAAGTGGCGGCAGGGAGAGGTCCCATTCCGTCTTATTGACCCACGTGATGCAGTAGCTGAAAATAGCGCGATATAGCTCCGGGGACACTGTGCATACTACCCATGTAAAAAAAAAGGGTGGGGGGAGGCCAAAAAAAGAAACGAGTAATGGGAACTAAACCGTTAAATGAAATATTGGAAGATGTTGAAGATGTGCCGACTTTTATGCAGCATAAGTGATGACAAAGGCTTAATAATGATGAAATGCCAGGATTGAGTGAAGTTGAATGTGGGGTGACCTTCTGTTTTGTCTTCTATTTTTTGTTTATTTTCAGCACAGTATATAAAATAGTATTTTTTCTTTTTTTTCATTCCCTTTGGTTTTAAGCATCCAGTCTTTCATACATTCCTCACACAGGCTGCCGCGTGATCCTCGCAGTACTCCTTTCTATTGCACTCTCTGTGGCATACACACAAAAAACCTTGACAGCATTCACTTGTTCTGATTTTTGTTCTGACTGAGCATTGTTATCTTTCAAAGAAACTGAAGATTCCCACTCTGATATTTGTCACCTTTAAGTGCTGTAGAAACATTTCCCATCGAGTTACCTATTTTACACTGTTAATGTGAAGTATGTTAATGTGTAAGCGAAAACATCCTCATATAATCCTCTAGGCATTGGGAAAAAGGGAATCTGCACAGCAGCTGCCTTTATAGGACAAAATAACCCAGCAGGTTCATTGTGTACTGAGCACGGCGGATTGCTACTCCTGTGACCTTAGTACTGAAATTCCCCCTCCTATCACTGTAAGGGTTAGCTCTTCAAGTCATTGGTGTTCTATTTCCAGTGCTTGAGCATTGGCTTCCCCAAGGCACAATATCCTATCTTCGGTCTAGGATGACTCACTGCAGCTACTCCTTTGCAGCCAACTCCCTGCCGCCGAGGGTGGTAACCCCCTTACCTTATTCCTTACCCCAAAAGCCACTAACATTAATCCCTAACCTTAAATCCTTACCCATTAACCCCTTACCCTGAAACACATAATCGGAGCCCTTACCCTAAAATCCCTAACCTTAACTCCGCACCCTAACCTTACCCTAAAAAGTTTAACCCCTTACCCTAAAACCGCTAAAGTTTAGCCCTTAAACTTTCCTTAACGTCGAGGTGGCTGTTGGCGGCTGATTGGCGGAGGCGAGTTGGCATTTGAGAGACAGACAGTGGCAAGTTGGCTGCGGCAAGTTGTCCCATTCTACAGTACCTCAAAGGTACCTCTATGGAGGTCCAGTGGATTTAGGGTTGCAGAGGTGCAGGTTTCTGGAAGCCGCACAGTTTCTCAGTTCTGGGGAACGCTGCTGACAGAGGCCCAGATCCACAAAAGGGTGCTAATCTTTAGCATGCCTCAGCTCTGATTCATATGACGAGGCGTAAAGGCGTGCTAAAAATTAGCACCCTTTTGTGGATCTGGGCCACATCAGGGAGAACCCACGAGCCCTAAAGGCCTATGTCTCATGTGTTTCAAGCAGGTTTGCCCCCGTCCCGAAGACAAGTTCAGTTGTGTTAGAAAGAAGATGATGTACAAGAAAGAGAGAGGAAATAGAAAGACAGAGCAGAAGTTGGAAACCTAGATATAAATTAAATTAAGAGAAATATTAATAATAAGCCTATGAGAGTATTGAAAGAGAAGTGTGAGAGTAAAAGGAGATGTCAAAGAAGAAAGACTGGGAAGAACGAAGAGTAAGAGACTGAGAAATAGATCAAGTGAGTTATGGAGATAGCTTGTTTGTTATAAAAT
The DNA here is from genome assembly GCF_040206685.1 of Ascaphus truei. Classification (NCBI taxonomy): domain Eukaryota; kingdom Metazoa; phylum Chordata; class Amphibia; order Anura; family Ascaphidae; genus Ascaphus; species Ascaphus truei. The sequence goes on from NC_134486.1 coordinate 143,231,187, forward strand.
TGACCAATTTGATAAGAGATAGGAACAGAAACTGTGGACAGATAAACAGAGATTGATATACAGATGTAGCCAACATTGTGGCAACATGTGGCACAACCACGACTAAAAAAGCGCTATAGCCCTGCCCTCTTCTCGCACATGGCTGATTCAAAGCAATGGCTGTGGATGTCCCGCTGCAGTGCGCCACGGTTTGCAATAATGTTGGCTACATCTGTAGAAATATTATCATAGGGATAGACAGTGTTCGACAAACCTATACATTTGCTCGCCCCGGGCGAGTGGATTTAACCCCCGGGCGAGTAAATATTGGCCCAAGCAGCACACGTTTGGTACTAGGTGGCGAGTAGATTTTTTTGTGTGGCGAGTAGATTTTTTGGTGATTTGTCAACCACTGGGGATAGATATATATGTACACTAGGATAGACCGGATTAGAGATATATACCCTGTACATGGATGTACAAGAATGGAAACGGACTAATATGTACCTTGAAATAGACACATATACCGATGCAGCACTACATTTGGTCGCGCTGCCACCCCTAAATCTGCTGTGGCACCGTAATATTTTTTCAACCGTGCTCGTGGGCTCAGAAAGGTGAGTTAATGGCCCATCAGCATTAACATAGCAGGAATCCCTGTGTCTGCATGGGACTCGTGCTGTATGAATCCTACTGGGCTGCACCTGTCTCTGAGAGACGTGCATTAAGAGTGATATACAGTAGAATCAGTCACTCTACCTGTGCACCTCTAATAGGTGATCGCATGGCTTTCATATTATTTTGATAACACAGTATTGAATCAGGGGGTCACTGGAGCTGAACCACATTAATTTCAGCCCATGGGACCCCCTGTTTCCCGAGTTACATTGTGAGGATTCGCCATCCTGGCGGTCGCAGACCATCTCCTCACTTCAACAAGGCTTCTGTGACAGACACTCAGGATGCGCGGTCTCGTGGTCCCAGTACGTGCGCGCGTGGATCTTGCATGGCCTGATGCCCCATCTGCGGATTTGGTCCCCGTCCCCCACTCTGATGCACGACGGGTGCGTTCGTCCAGCCTCCCTGCTGATGCGTGGTCCAAGCCCCCCCGCTCTGGTAAAGAGAACATTGATGGACATTCACCCCTCAATAAGCCAGTGCTGCAGGGCTTTAAACCACTTGACTAATAAAAATGCTGCTGTGTCCGGAGGGACAGAGTGTGGAGGAACTGTATAGTGTTAATAACCCCTATTTGGGATGTGGTCTGGCAGTGACTGTCTGGGGATGTCTGGGGGAAGTCCGTGGACCCACCCAGACCCCTTTGGTCTCGCACAATATGAGCCACAACTCCACAATAAAATAACAAGTGAAAAACAATAACTCACTGAGATCTTTAAAGTTCGTCCAGTCTACGGCGTGCTCCAAGCTGTGTAGTGGAAATTGCAGGCAAAGTAACCTCACCGGGGAGGAAAGACAGCGGTCACGGCCGCGCAGCAAGTGAACAAGGCGGGACTGTGCTGTAAAAAAATCTTTATTGTACCATGGATATTTTAAAAAGAGAGGGAAGCACCCCCCGCAACTCTAACGCGTTTCAGCTGCAACAGGCAGCGTTACTTTGTGAGGTTACAGTGAGGATACTTTGCCCCCCGCTCTGGTGATGGACAGGACCGGCGTGGGAGTGATGCACGATCTGGGCTCCGCCCCTTGACCTCCGTGACATACACGAGTCGGCGCACGATTGTTCCCGCCCCCTCTTGCTCTAAGGACATTCAGAACCGGCGTGGGAGTGACACGCACTTCAGGCTCCGCCCCCGACCTCTGTGACGCGCAGGTCGGCATGCGAGCGGTTCCGCCCCCATTCTCCGATTAGGCTGCATCATAGGGCACACCTGTGTGCACCAGCAGCCTATCGGTGCTTACTTCATGGTTCCGCCCTGGCTGGCTATTGGAGGCGCTGCCTTTATATACCTTGAGTCTGTTCTCATTCCTTGCTGAGCATAGTCTAGTGTGACGCCATGCCTTGCTGCATTCCAGTTCCTGTGACCTTGCCTTGCTGATTAACCTCTTGTTGCCTACCTTCCTTGCCTCTTGGATTCAGCACCTCTCCTGTCCTGATCCAGCTACGAACGACCATTCTCCTGTGTCCAGTCCTGACCTTGGCTAAGTACTCCAACGATCCGATATTCTCCTATCCTGAACCTGGCTACGTACCCCGACTATCCGCTACTCTCCAATACTGAACTTGGCAACGCACTCCGATGATCCGCAACTCCACTCCAGGCCTGGCAAGTACTTACACTACTCTCAAATCTATAACCCTGACCTGGCTTGAACGACTACTCTACATCCTAGGTGCGCCCGCGTGGCTGTGGGTCAGCGTTAACCAATTCCCTACCTCAGCACCGCGGTCGCGCTTCATTTGTGGTGAGCTACGCGTTACACCCATGACATTTGAGGTTGTATTTAGCTAATTTTAAGACCTGCTAAGGAACAAATGATTGTTATTATGTCCTGATATGTAAAACCATAGAATTGAAAAAGGGTGTACTTTCTTTTCACACAACTGTGCATATATATATATATATATATATATATATTGTAAGAGAAAAAACACGTGAACTCAGGTTCAGAGTCCTCGAGCATGTGAGGAATATCAAAAATGCCTCGAGAGACCTCCAAAATTTTAAGAAAATTACTTCGGTTGCCCAGCATTTTCTTCTGGTACATGCATCTGATTTTAATCTCCTCCAGGCGTTTGCGATAGAGAGAGTAAGTTTAGGGATGAGGGGTGGCGATTTAGAGAGGGCACTTTTGCGTAGGGAGTCCAGGTGGATTGTCCAGATGGACTCAATGATTCCACGGTGTCTTAATGACTACCTGGGCTTCTCTATGTTTCTGTAGGTCCACTATTATCTATTACATCCGCCTATTTGTCTCTAATTCATTTTGGTGGTTAGTTTGGGACTTGTAGATCCTCTATGTATCACGATGAGAATCTAATACACCTCCCTCTCTCTCCCCCCTCCCTCTCATTGTTCATTCACAGGGTCCTGGGTTTGTACACTATCAGTTCGCAAGAAGATTTGAATATATCTACACTCTATCCTGGGTCTCCACATCATCGTATTGACTTACTGCATAAGTGCGGTGTTACTCAGGAGATACTTACCATCATATACCTCTGTTTTGATACAAATAAATTCAAAGACAACATCATGTTTAATTCTACCAAGGAACAATACGGACATACATTATGAATTTTATTAACAGTTGGGATTATTCTAATTGACTCCTAAGAAATTAGCTATCTTCTACATCAAAGCTACGATTAACATATGTATATGATATTATGCTCTCTTACATGTTTGTGACATAAGTCACGTTCCTATTGCAAGAATATAACTACATGCTTTAATCTATAGCTGTGTTTATGGATGTATTTTTTCATCATCTCTGCACAATTTATGTGCTCAAGAGACCTCAGTGTTATGGTGGATGAGACTTCCTCTGCTATGAGGGGAACTGAATATATATATCCCTCGTATTTATTCTCTTTGATGTTAATCTGTATACATTTCCTAGCTTTATTTTGTTTCTGTGTGCCTTGTTGCAGTATCCATTCTTCAATTGTGTTAACTATAGTGGTGCTTACCATGCTATTGGTGTTTGAATGACTCCCTGCACAGGGAGAGGTTATCAGCTGTGCTACTAGCACTTTTGAAGTACATGTGTATACTGACTTCTGTATTAATCTCGTGGCTGTCATAGGTCTTGCTTTAAGGGCAGGATCGATGTACGTGTGCTGCGCATGCGCGTGGCTTGGCGCGGAGCGAGGAGAGTGTTTGACTGCATGGGGTCCCTTGGTGTCTGGGCACGCGTGCACAGTGGGGCGTATTCTGTGAATCGCCTGTCTGCTTGGTTGTGAGCCGGTGCGGGGCGCCACAGTAATACATAGGACGGCACCCGATGACGTCATGGGCATGCGCATTTGCATCCGTGAGGCGCGACCTGCCCTCAGTTTCCATCCTTACAGGGGGAGGTGCCATATCGAGTGTGACACCCATTACCCAGACCTGCTACAGCATTATGTGATATAGCTACGTATCGGGTGCCTCCCGATGACGTCATGCGCATGCGCACGACGCACAAGAGGTAGATTTACCAGTACTGCCCTCTTCTGTGGGGGAGGGCGTTCTCATGATACAATGATATTATTGGTTCCTCCACTGTAATGTCTACAGACCCACGCAGCAAGTTTATTATGCACACTCCTGTTTGCTATTTGTATATCATGTAATTGGCAGATTCTCACCAGGTGATCATATTCATGGGCCCAATTACATATCCTTTTTAAGCATGCATGTCACCCTGCCTACCTCACCACTCCCAGTAGAAGGCTCTTGGCCGAAACGCGTAGGAGCAGGTGTAGTAGGCAGGACCCCCTGGTCTGTCCCCCTCTAGGGACACGTAATCATGTTCTGAGCGTTTGCTCCTTGTCTCCTCCGTGATTTTGCAGTGTGCCTGACACATGGTGATGTATGACAATTAGCATATAGGTTTTTGAGGTGTGCTTCCTTAAGCTGTATATTGTGTGGCCCTATCATATATTGCTACACTGTGTCACTTGAGACATTCCCTGAGATTATGTGGGAATAAGCATGTGTTGATATCATGTGATTTGACCATTTGGCCATAGCCACTTCATTTTTGGCTTCTTGTCTGTATTATTTTGTCAACCTTGTCAGGTACATCAGAGTAAATTTTCTGTCTATATTGACATGGGTTTTGTTCCCATTTGGAATTAATTGCTGGAGGATTTATGTCAAGGGTTTTTACGTATAGGGGATCCATGCCTTGTTTTAATTATTCTGTGCTTTCTTTTAATTTTTGTTCTGTGACAGTTATTTAATAAAGATTTTGTGAAATTGTACTTTAAAGGTAAGGTAAGTGATTTTGTTTGGAGCTTTACTTTCTCCTACCATATATATATATATATATATATATGTATATATATATATATATATATTTGTATTTATATATGTATGTGGGAGTTATATGTATGGTTTTTTTTATATGTATTGGGTAGGTGGGTTTTTTGTATGCATTTGGGGGGGTGGGAAGTTTTTTGCATTGGGGGTGGGATGTTTTTTGGTACAGTTAGGTCCGGAAATAATTGGACACTGATACAAGTTTTGTTATTTCGGCTGTGTACCAAAATAAATTCAAGTTACAGTTAAATAATGATATATAAATATAAATTATATATAAATATAAATTATAAATAATGAATATGGGCTTAAAGTGCAGTCTATCAGCTTTAATTTGAGGGTATTCACATCCAAATTGGAGAAAGGGTTTAGGAATTACATCTCTTTAATCTGTAGCCCCCTCTTTTTCAAGGGACCAAAAGTAATTGGACAATTGACTCAAAAGCTGTTTCATGGACAGGTGTGGGCTATTCCTTCATTATTTCATCATCAATTAAGCAGGTAAAAGGTCTGGAATTGATTCCAGATATGGAATTCACATTTGGAAGCTGTTGCTGTAAACCCACAACATGCGGTCAAAGGAGTTCTCAATGCAAGTGAAACAGTGCATCCTTAGGCTGCAAAAAAAAGAAAGTCCATCAGAGAGATAGCAGGAGCATTAGGAGTGGCCAAATCAACAGTTTGGTACATTCTAAGAAAAAAAGAACGCACTGGTGAGCTCTGCAATACAAAAAGGCCTGGACGTCCACGGAAGACAACAGTGGTGGATGATCATAGGATCCTTTCCATGGTAAAGAAAAAGCCCTTCACAACATCCAGCCAAGTGAAGAACACTCTCCAGGAGGTAGGCATATCATTATCCAAGTCTACCATAAAGAGAAGACTTCATAAGAGCAAATACAGAGGGTTCACCACAATGTGCATTCATAAGCCTCAAGAATAGAAAGGACAGATAAGACTTTGCCAAACAATATCTAAAAAAGCCAGCCCAGTTCTGGAACAGCATTCTTTGGACAGATGAAACTAAGATCAACCTGTACCAGAATGATGGGAAGAAAAAAGTATGGAGAAGGCTTGGAACGGCTCATGATCCGAAGCATACCATATCATCTGTAAAACACGGTGGAGGCAGTGTGATGGCATGGGCATGCATGGCTTACAATGGCACTGGGTCACTAGTGTTTATTGATGATGTGACAGAAGACAGAAGCAGCCGGAGGAATTCTGACTTGTATAGGGATATATTGTCTGCTCAGATTCAGCCAAATTCAGCGAAGTTGATTCGACGGCACTTCACTTTACAGATGGACAGTGACCCAAAACATACTGTGAAAGAAACCCAGGAGTTTTGTAAGGCAAAGAAGTGGAATATTCTGCAATAGCCGAGTCAATCACCTGATCTCAACCCGATCAAGCATGCATTTCACTTGCTGAAGACATAACTTAAGGCAGAAAGACCCACGAACAAACAACAACTGAAGACAGCTGCAGTAAAGGCCTGGCTAAGCATCACAAAGGAGGAACCCCAGCGTTTGGTGATGTCCACACGTTCCAGACTTCAAGCAGTAATTGCCTGCAAAGGATTCTCCACAAAGTATTACAAATTAACATTTTATTTATGTGTTAATTTGTCCAATTACATTTGAGCCCCTGAAATAAGGGGACTGTGTATGAAAATGGTTGCAATATCTAAACGTTTGATACGATATTTTTGTTCAACCCCTTGAATTAAAGCTGAAAGTCTGCACTTCTATTGCATCTTGGTTGTTTCATTTCAAATCCATTGTGGTGGCGTACAGAGACAAAATTATGAAAATTGTGTCAGTGTACAATTATTTCCAGACCTAACTGTACATATTGTGACAAACGGCTTACTCCGGGGCTCCGTCGTTTGTCCGGGACTGTTTAGAACACGGTCTTTTAGGGTAGGTTAAATGATGAGGCATCACGTACTGTTCCTTTAAACAGGCTATGCCTGGTTTATTCAGTCCCAGGCACTGAGACTGCCACAGTGCATACAACAGAAAACAGATCAAAAACAAAAGCTGCTCACCTGAGCGATAACTTAACTTAGATATCCCTGACTCAGGGTTGGAAGTGGCTTTTCCACTTCCAACAACAAAACACGGTACTTTTGCAGTCTTACACAAATGAACAGAAAGATTGAACCTGTTTGGGGAAGAGGCTTCTCCCCTCTGTAGTTCAGCAGCCTTCCAGCCTCCTGGCTCTTGTGGGGAGACCCGAGCAAACAGGACATCAGTCTTTCATACCTGATTCCTAATTAGCATGACAGGTGACAGAAATCAGGCAGCAGACAAACTCTGGTCTGGATCTCTCATCCCTCAGTTCCAGCGCTTGCCAAACTGTGGGATGGAGTGTATGTATTATAAGGCTGCACTCCCAGGCCAAACAGGATAGAAACTGTCTAGTATCCTGGGAGCCCTATATACGGAATTTATTACCATCCCCTGGTTTCTGTCACATATCCTCCCCCCCAGCTCAGACCTCGAGGGATGAGCGACCATGGATATTAGGGAGTGCATCCTTGACAACCCGTCAGCATTGCCATGTTTGTGCCCTGACCTGTGTTCCACAGAAAATTTAAAGGGTTGTAGGCTTAGGAACCACCTGGTCACTCTAGCATTCTTTTCCCTGTTTTGACACATCCAGGTAAGGGGTGCATGATCTGTGACCAACCGGAATTTTCTCCCCAACAGGTAGTATTTGAGCGTCTCTACAGCCCACTTTATTGCGAGACACTCTTTCTCTACTATGGAGTAATTTTTCTCCTGGGGATTTAGTTTCCTACTTAAATAAAGGATGGGGTGCTCCTCACCTTGAGACTCCTGGGAGAGTACCGCCCCCAGCCCTACCTCAGATGCGTCGGTTTGGACTACGAACTCTTTGGAGAAGTCAGGTGTGACCAACACTGGTTGGGCACAGAGAGCTTCTTTCAGGCTTCTAAAGGCCTGTTCGGTTTCGGGGGACCACTTTACCATTAGCGGTCCTCTTGCTTTTGTGAGGTCAGTTAGTGGGGTTGCCTTAGTTGCAAAATTGGGAATAAACCTTCTATAGTACCCAATTAACCCCAAAAAGGTCCTTACTTGTTTTTTTGTAACTGGCCTTGGCCAATTTTGTATCGCCTCCACTTTGAGTGTTTGGGGTTTGAGTAAACCTCTGCCAATAGAATATCCCAGATACTTGGCCTCCTCCAGACCAATAGTGCATTTAGCGGGGTTAGCAGTTAGTCCAGCAGACCGGACTGCGTCAAGCACAGCTTGGACCTTTGGAAGGTGGGATTGCCAATCTTCACTGGATTACCACATCATCCAGGTAGGCGGCAGCATACCGAGCATGTGGTTTTAAAATTTTATCCATCATTCTTTGGAATGTGGCGGGAGCTCCATGTAAGCCAAAAGGCAACACCTTATACTGAAAGAGGCCGTCTGGGGTTGAGAAGGCTGTCTTTTCTTTTGCCCTTTCTGTGAGGGGAACCTGCCAGTACCCTTTTGTTAGGTCTAGGGTTGTGAGATATCGGGCTTTTCCCAGTCTCTCTACAAGTTCATCTACCCTGGGCATAGGATAAGTATCAAATTTTGACACCGCGTTTAGTTTCCGGTAGTCATTACAAAACCTTGTTGTACCATCTGGCTTTGGGACTAAGACTATAGGGCTGTTCCACCCACTTTGGGATTCCTCAATTACACCTAGTTTTAGCATTTTTTTAACCTCTAAACTTATAGCCTTTCTTTTGGCCTCTGGGATTCGGTATGGTTTAAGGTTAACTCGGACCCCCGGTTCAGAGACTAGGTCATGTTCAATTACGCTAGTTCTACCTGGCCGTATAGAGAAGATTTCTTTGTTTCTTCTCACTAAATTCTGAACCTCTCGTTTCTGATGAACAGACAGGGTTTCAGCTATGCTAACCTCTGGGTCAGTTTCTTGATTCTCTGACGGACCTGGGGGTACTAGGGTTAACAAGACTTCTCTATCTTTCCAGGGCTTGAGTAGGTTTATATGGTAAATTTGCTCAGGTTTCCTCCTACCTGGCTGTCTTACCTTATAATTTACTTCTCCCACTCTTTCCAAGACCTCATATGGCCCATGCCATTTAGCAAGGAATTTACTCTCCACGGTGGGAACCAGAACTAGTACCCTATCACCTGGAAAAAAAATTCTGACCCTAGCACCCTTATTATACGTATTCCTCTGTGCTTCTTGAGCTTTCTCCATGTGTTCCCTCACTATGGGTAGGACTGCAGCAATGCGGTCCTGCATCTGGGCAACATGCTCTATTACACTTCTATAAGGGGTAACCTCGTGTTCCCAAGTCTCTTTGGCTATATCCAGTAAGCCCCTTGGGTGTCGGCCATACAATAGTTCAAACGGGGAGAAGCCTGTGGATGATTGGGGTACTTCCCTAATGGCAAATAACAGGTACGGTAACAAACAATCCCAGTTTTTCCCATCTTTATCAACCGCCTGCCGTAACATGCTCTTTAAGGTTTTATTGAACCTTTCCACTAAACCATCTGTTTGTGGATGATAGACTGAGGTTCTGAGATGCTTGATTTTTAGGAGTTTACATAGCTCTTTTGTTACTTGGGACATAAATGGTGTTCCCTGGTCAGATAGAATCTCTTTAGGAATCCCGACCCGGGAAAACAGAACTACTAACTCTTTTGCTATGTTTTTAGCAGAGGTGCTACGTAGGGGAACTGCCTCCGGATATCGGGTGGCATAATCTAATATTACCAATATATGCTGATGTCCCCTAGCAGACTTTATTAGGGGTCCTACTAGATCCATAGCAATCCGGTCAAATGGTACCTCTATTATGGGAAGGGGTACCAATGGGCTGCGGTACGCCTTGAACGGGGCGGTGATCTGACATTCTGGGCATGAGGAACAATAATTCGTAATTTCTGCCAGAACCCCAGGCCAATAGAAGCTTCGGAGAACCTTTTCTTTTGTCTTTTCCACCCCTAGGTGTCCCCCCAATGGATGACTATGTGCGAGGTGTAATACTACGTTACGGAATGTCCGTGGTACCAACAATTGTTTAGTTGTAACTGATTTCCTTTTATCAACCCGATATACTAGGTCGTTCTCTACCTCGAAGTAGGGGTAAGCAAGTGACCTATCTGGTTGGCCAGGAGTACTATTCTGGTCCCGTATATTTCCCCTTGCTACCGCTAATGTGGGGTCCTCCCACTGGGCCTTCTTAAAACTCCCAGGACTGACCTCTAGGTCAGCGAGGGTCTTATCCGGTTCTGGGGTGGTAAGTGTCTGCTCAACATCTTGATTTGGGGTATTCCCTACCAAAGTAGTGATGGGGAAGGGAATTTTACAGCACTCCTCCTTTTCCCCCTTCTTATTTGGGCCCTCGTCAACCTCCATTTCTGAAAAAGGGAAAGGATTTGTTTCTTCTAATACTTCGTTATGGTCCGCTATTGAACTCTGGGTGCTATTCTGAGCGGGGGACCACATTTTTAGAAAATGGGGAAAGTCGGTCCCTATTAACACATCATGTGCCAGTTTGGGTACAATACCCACCTTGAAATCTAAAGAACCAAACTCTGTTTCAAAAAAAACATCAACAGTGGAATATTCATGATTATCCCCATGTATACAACAAATTGCCACTCTTTGTGAACTGTTTCCCTGTTTCTTCTTAATGGGCAAGAGGTATTCGGACACTAGTGTGACCATGCTCCCAGAGTCAAGAAGTGCCCGAACCCTCTTACCATTAACCTTTACAAATGCCCACAGATGGTTATTCAAGGGGTCCTCTGGGCTAGGGCCCATACATTGGGACAACAGCGAATAAGGTTCCACGCTGTTGCATTGCATGGGCTCATCATTTAGTGGGCAGATTTTTGCTGTGTGGCCCCTCTCATGACAATTTACACATTTAGGTACATAGTCTGTGTCCCACTTAGAGCCTTTTCCCGGCTCCCCATGTTGGCTATTGCCCTTAGTGTGCGAACCACTGTTGCTGGTGCTGCGTGAAGGTGGTCGCCGCTCTTCAGCGCCCCTTAACCCCGGTACCCTTTTACCGTCTCTGGAAGAGTCCTGGAACCTCGGGTAGTGGGGTTGCTCCACGACTGTGGGTTGCGGGTGCTCTTCTGCTGCATTGTACCTTTCTACGAGGGCCACAAGCTCATCCGCATTGTGGGGGTCACTCCGACTGACCCAACGGCGTAAGGCAGAGGGAAGTTTCCTCAAGAACTGGTCCATGACCAACCGTTCCACGATGTGGCTGGCTGAGTTGATCTCGGGTTGTAGCCACTTCCGGGTGAGGTGGATGAGGTCATACATCTGGCTTCGGGTGGCTTTATCCATCGTGAAGGACCATGCGTGAAACCTTTGGGCGCGAACAGCCGTGGTTACGCCGAGGCGGGCGAGGATCTCGAACTTCAATTTTGCATAGACGTTAGCTTCGGCTGGCTCTAGATCAAAGTAAGCCTTCTGGGGTTCGCCGCTTAGGAAGGGTGCGATTAGACCAGCCCACTCAGCTTCTGGCCATCCCTCTCTCTGTGCCGTGCGTTCAAACGTGAGAAGATAGGCTTCCACATCATCCGAGGGTCCCATCTTCTGAAGGTAGTGGCTTGCCCTGGTCATTTTCGGAACTGGGGCTGCCGCTGCCAGTGGAAGGTTACTGATAGTCCCCCTCAGGATCTCGAGTTCCTGCTGTAAGCCCTGAGCGAACCGCTGTTGCTCCTCTCTCAGCAAGCGGTTTGTCTCTTGCTGGTTTGCATTCGCGTTTTGCAGGGCTTCATTCGTCTGTTGCTGGTTTGCATTTGCCTGTTGCTGGTTTGCATTCGCCTGTTGCTGGTTTGCATTAATCTCTTGCTGGGCTATTAGCAGCTGTTGCTGGGCTGCATTCGTCTGCTGCTGGTTTGCATTAGTTTCTTGCTGGGCTATTAACAGCTGTTGCTGTGTTTCATTCGCGTCTTTCTGGGCAGCGACATTGCGTACCAGCGCACCCACCACGTCTTCCATCTTGTTTGCAGAGGATGAAAAAACTTTTTTTTTTTTCTTTCAAAGTTCTTCAACCCGCAGACCCCCTAGTGCTCTGCCCGCATTCTCCACCATATGTGACAAACGGCTTACTCCGGGGCTCCGTCGTTTGTCCGGGACTGTTTAGAACACGGTCTTTTAGGGTAGGTTAAATGATGAGGCGTCACGTACTGTTCCTTTAAACAGGCTATGCCTGGTTTATTCAGTCCCAGGCACTGAGACTGCCACAGTGCATACAACAGAAAACAGATCAAAAACAAAAGCTGCTCACCTGAGCGATAACTTAACTTAGATATCCCTGACTCAGGGTTGGAAGTGGCTTTTCCACTTCCAACAACAAAACACGGTACTTTTGCAGTCTTACACAAATGAACAGAAAGATTGAACCTGTTTGGGGAAGAGGCTTCTCCCCTCTGTAGTTCAGCAGCCTTCCAGCCTCCTGGCTCTTGTGGGGAGACCCGAGCAAACAGGACATCAGTCTTTCATACCTGATTCCTAATTAGCATGACAGGTGACAGAAATCAGGCAGCAGACAAACTCTGGTCTGGATCTCTCATCCCTCAGTTCCAGCGCTTGCCAAACTGTGGGATGGAGTGTATGTATTATAAGGCTGCACTCCCAGGCCAAACAGGATAGAAACTGTCTAGTATCCTGGGAGCCCTATATACGGAATTTATTACCATCCCCTGGTTTCTGTCACAATATCTTATGTGGAGAATTGTGTGAGTGGGAGGGAATGAGTGAGCGTGGGGTAATTTACTTGACGGAGGGAGAGGTGAGAGGGGGTGAGTGAGGAAAAGAGATAAGAGTGAGCGCTTCCCTGATCTAAGCCTTGTTTAATATTGTTACAGTAGCACTTTTTGTCCTAGACTTACCTAATTTTATTATTTTTCTATATTTTTTTTTTCATCTTTATATATCATCTTTTTCCATTTTTGATAATCTGTTGTTCTGATTGTACTACAATGGCCATTATCTGGTTAATATGACTCCTAGCTTTAAAGAATGCTAATTTAGTTCACACTCGAGGGTTAAATTCTCATCATGATCATGCAGTTACTAGCTGTTTGTTACACTAATTGCACTTCAATTAGGGACGTAGTCCTCACCTGGATAATTGCAAATAAAACACAGATACCTGGAACTTAAAAACACTCTGCACAAGAGACGCAAAGTCCATGGGGTAATTACAGTCCTTTGGGAAACCTTCCCCTGGAATCCAAACCGGTGGAAGTAAGGAAGGTATCCTGACGGTTCCTCCTATGGGTGACAGACAAAGCACACCATTGCGCAGTACCTCAGAACTCAGACCCTCCCCAGCAGACAGGAATAATGCCTACTTACAATCAGTCTCTTGTATAGGTGTAGTGGAGAGAATCTGTGCTTGAACCACTTCTATATTGCTGCCACGAACCCCACGTGTAGCTGCCTCCCTTTTGCAATCCAATGATGGTCAGAAGTATCCCCCAATGCTTTCAGTTGATCACATAGGGAGATGAAATGCACAAAATAGTGTAGAATGCATGAACAATTTATTAAAAAACAACTAACAGCCAATAAAATACTCACATAACCAGTGAGTGTAAAATCATCACTAGAATGCCGTCCGCATCATGCAGGGACCTCGCTCAGAGCCGTGGGTATTATGCCGGCGCTCCCAACACCCTTCCACACTACACTGCAGAGCATGTGGTCTCACTGCTCCCCGTAGTGTGTGCTGGTGCTCAGATCGTGACGTCACCGGAAGCTGGAGCCCATCCATCCCGAGCTTTGCAGGTTCCAGACAATCTATTCCCTGCTTCTGCAATCACCTGCCTCCTGTGCAGCTCTGGCCTGATTGGCCTCCTGTGCTATTTAGTGCCTGCCCCGCCCTCAGGAAGTTGCTGGACATAGACTTTGCAATCCAAGTTGCAAGTGACTGTGCTTGTCACAGACTCCTTGTTTGGCCTGCTAGGCCTCCTTATGCCTGGTATCTTGCTTCCAGTCCCCTGCTTCACAAGGCCTTCTTGCTTAGCAGCCCCGGCGCTGCTTTCCTTGTTCCTGGCAGACTTCGCCGCCGCGCTGAAGCGGCTACGCTGGTGGCCCCAGTGTTTCCTGTGGCGTGTCTGCACCCCTGGTTCCTGTGGCCTTCCTGTTGGCAGTTCCTGTTCCCAGTGGTCTCCACCACTCTTGGCTGTACCTGGCTAGGGGGTGCCGTTTTGGGCTGAAGCACTGGATTCTGCAGTTCCTGTTCCCAGTGGTCTCCACCACTCTCGGCTGTACCCGGCTAGGGGGTGCCTTTCTGTGCTGTAGCACTGGATTTCCAGTTCCTGTTCCTATCCCTGAAGTACCTTCACCCAAGATTTCCTGTTGATGACCTCGGCTTGTTTCCTCACCACCGCTCCTGTGCCACCTGCCTTGACCCCTGCCTGGATAACGTTAACCCTACTTTCTCCAATCCTGACCTGGCTATGTCTGATTACGGAATCCGCACCCTGGACCTGACTCTGTGGCTTAAGGTCGGTGCTTATACATCCCCACCTCAGCCCCGCGGTCCGGTACCAGTTTGTTTCAAGCACGTACATTACACACCTATACAAGAGACTGATTGTAAGTAGGCATTATTCCTGTCTGCTGGGGAGGGTCCGAGTTCTGAGGTACTGCGCAATGGTGTGCTTTGTCTATCTCCCAAAGGTGGAACCGTCAGGATACCTTCCTTACTTCCACCGGTTTGGATTCCAGGGGAAGGTTTCCCAAAGGACTGTAATTACCCCATGGACTTTGCGTCTCTTGTGCAGAGTGTTTTTAAGCGCCAGGTATCTGTGTTTTATTTGCAATTCTGTTACATGTAAGTTTATGAGAGACTTACCCCATGAGACACCATGGCAGCTTTTGATATCTCCAGTAGGTATCATTATTATTTATCACGAGTAGTAGCACTGTTTATTTTTTCACGAGTATAACACTTTTATTTTTTGTATTAGTATTGTCACTGTTTAGATTCACACTTGTGTAGCACTCACATATATTCAGGTCAAGCGCTGTAGAGTTTAGGGTGTTAATCCACCTCACCTGGATAATGGTTGAAAATATACGATGTGTATAGAAGTGGCACTGCTTGTTAAGTGGCAGTGGTTTTCAACCTTTTTTTGGTAGGGAACCCCAGAATTAGATTTTGCAATTCTGGGGAACCCCAACCCTCACCCCCTGTTTGCCCCTGTCCCACAATTGCTCTGTCTCTCCGCCCCCCCCCCCCCCGTCGCCCCGTCTCTCAACCCCTCACATCACCCCCCTCTCTCCCCCTTCCATCACCCCCATATCTCTCCCCCCTCACTCGCCTCCGGCGCTCCTTTTCCCCTTCCCTCTCCCCCTTGCGCATGTGCATATACTCTCCCTCTTACACACATACACAAACACCCATTCTCTCCTCTCTCCCACTTACACACACTCTCCAACTTACCCAAACACACTCTCTCCCACTTACACACTCACCCACTTACACACACACACACACACTCTCCCACTTACACACACACACACACACTCTCCCACTTACACACACACACACACACACACACACACACACACACACACACACACACACACACACACACACACACACACACACATTCCCACTTACACACACACTCCCACTTACACACACACTCCCACTTACACACACACTCCCACTTAAACACACAAACACACACTCCAACTTACACACACACACATTTCCACTTATACACACACACATTCTGACCTCCTGTCCGGACCCGTTCAAGAGTGAAGCACTTGGAATGTGTTCCCCCTCCTCTCCCACCTCTCCCTCCCTGTGAGAGTGTACGCTGACCGGAGCAGGCAGAGAGAAGAATAGCAGTGAGCAGCCGGCTGCTTGGGGTGCTGCCGCGCAGCCTGTCCTGGGACAGCTGGGAGAGTTGTCCCGGCTCTCCCCCTCTGGCAGTCGCGGAACCCCTGAGGGGTGCTTGTGGAACCCTGGGTTCTGCGGGAACCCGGTTGAAAACCACTGGTCTAAGGTATTGTAACTCACCACAGACTGGACTGAACCACGAGGTTGAGGTGAGGATAGAGATACACCGATACACCGACCTGGGGTCACAATGGTCAGCGGTGATGTGGGCAGGACTCTGTCAGGACAGCTGCTTCTGGGGAAGCAGGATTGAGCGCTGCACGCTGTAGATGGTCTAGGGTGAATTGCATCAGATCCAAACATATCATAGTCTGGTCTGCGTGCTGTTGCACTTGATTGAACCAGCTGTCGTGCAGGGCCAAAGCACGACCCACCTCAGTGGGGTCCATTTTTGCGGGGCTGAGCATACTATAATGGGTACTCACTGCAGACTAGACTGAACTGTGAGGCCGGGGTGGGGACATAGATACACCGACCTTAGGCCACGAAGTAGCGTCCGGAATACAGATGCCTAGTCGTCATTAGCTGGGTCGGGTTGGAGAGGTGAGAGTAGTAGGGGTCACGTAGCCGAGGTCGAGGGTAGGAGAAGGCAGCATAGTGGTTTCCATAGCAGAGTTGGAAGGAAGGAGACAGGCAGGTAGTCGGTGTCCGTAGCAAGGGTCTTGGTGTAATTGCAAGGAAAGAAAGATGATAAGACAAGGAATAACAGCATGCTTGCGACCAGCACACGTCACATGAAACAACTCTTATGCTCAGCCAAATTGCAGGTGCAGAGGCTGAGCATATAAAGGGCGATTCAGCCAATCAGAGAACTGGCCAGCAGAGGCTGAAAGCGAAACCAGAGTGCCGATTTGTTGCTGTGCAGAGTGCACACAGCATGAGCTGATGAGGAAGTCTGCAGCAAGTCAGAATCAAACTCTGGAGCGGAGCTTGCACCCAATCCTCACAGTACATCCCCCCCCCCCTTCAGGAGCGACCTCCGGACGCTCCAGGGATGGTTTCGAAGGATGTCTTTGGCGGAATTCTAGAACCAGGCGAGAGGCGTGAAGTCGATCCCTGGGGATCCAGGAACGTTCCTCAGGGCCAATGCCCTTCCAATGGACCAGGTACTGGATGGTGCCCCTAGATAGCCTGGAGTCCAGGAACGTCAGAACCTCAAACTCTTGTTCTCCCTCCACCAGGACAGGTTCCGGGGGAGATGTAGGAACAGGAAACCTGGGATCCTGTACAAAGGGCTTCAGTAGGGGCATATGGAAGACTGACGGAATCTTCATAGAAGCTGGAAGCCGAAGCCGGTATGCCACCAGATTTACCCTCTCAATGATAGGAAAAGGTCCAATGAATCTGGGGGATAGCTTCGCCATTGGTGCTTTTAACCTGATGTTTTGGGTAGAAAGCCATACCTTGTCACTAGTATTATAGGCTGGTATCTGACGATGATGCCAGTCTGCGTGCCTTTTTTGCGTGGATACTGCTTTCTGAAGGTTATTCAGGATCTTCCCTGATAACTCCTGTAGTTGCTGAATCCGGTTATCCATAGCTAGGACTCCGGATGCGCCTCCTGATGAGGGAAGAGCAGAAGGATGAAAGCCATAATTAACGAAGAATGGTGATTCTTGGGCTGAGTCGATCCATAAATTATTATGGGAGAATTCTGCACATGGCAAAGGGTCTGACCAATCGTCTTGAGTGTCCGAAATGAAACAACAAATATATTGTTCCAAAGACTGGTTAGTCCACTCTGTTTGTCCATTAAACTGGGGGTGATAAGCAGAAGGCCCTCCAGAATTTGGAAATGAATTGAGAGCCCCGATCTGAAACGATTACTTGAGGGGCTCTATGGAGTCAGAATATTTCCCGAATAAATACTTCTGAACGTTTAGCAGCATTAGCTAAGTGTAAGGGTCCGCAGGTCACGATCGACCCATCACGGCGCTCCCTTAGCTGCTGCCACGAGAATGGTTTCTTCTCAGTCCTCCGTTGTATCATCGACCAGGAATTGGCGAGAAAGGGCATCCATATTCTTGGATCCTGGTAGGTTAAGAGATAATAAAGTTGAAACGAGAAAAAAATAATAACCACAGTGCCTGTCATGACCCCAGTCGATGAGCGCCCTCTATGTACAAGAGATTTTTGTGATCGGTGAGGATATTCACCGGATTTTCCGTACCCTCCAGCAAGTGTCTCCATTCCTGCGAAGCCATCTTTACGGCTAAAACTTCTCGGTTGCCCACGTCCTAATTCCGCTCGGCTGGGAAGAATCTTTTGGAGAAGAATGCGCAAGGATGCTATCTGACCTTTGGATTTTTCCACTGCGATAGTACCACTCCTGCCCCCACATAAGATGCGTCTACCTCAAGGGTAAAGGGTAACATGGGATCCGGGTGCATCAGCACTGGAGCCAAAGTGAAAGCATCTGCTGCTTCCATTGAAAAGAATCCGCTTCTTTCTTGGTTAATGCGGTGATAGGGACCAGGAGGGATGAAAAGTTCTGTATAAATCGGAGGTAATAATTTGCAAAGCCAGGAAAGAGGTACTGGATTGATGGAATTGGCATTTCTCTAATTTAGCAAACAGATGATTGTCCCGCAATCGTCTTAGAACTTGCGTCACATGGTCTGGATGTTCTTGTGCTGATTTAGAAAAGATCAGTATATCATTGTGATGGTGAGGGGGTAACCAGGCTCAATAATAAAGGTTATGCCCGTTTGGTTACCTCTGATCCATGTATTTGGGTTCAGGAGTGTCAGCTCTTGAGCCAAATGATTGTATGTGCATCGTGAATAATTTTGTGACAATAAAGAATGTATGTGTTTTTACCTTTCCAGGAGTGCCAGCAAGCAGAGATTGCTGGGCTATGAGTTTCAAGGGGGGGGAGGTTACAGAGAAAGTGTTGGCAGAATGTGCCTAGCTAGTCAGGATTCAGAGTTGCTGGATACCCCAAAAATATACCCGGGAATCAGGTCGGAATCCCAGACACATATAGGCTCATTGTTCTGGCAAAATCTCCCCTTGAAAACGCTTGCACGACTCACTGCTATGATTCCCTGCTTCCGCACAGACCAGAAAGGTAAATGGGGCATAGGGATGTGAGGTATCCCTGGCACGGTAAAGAGGTCCCTAGGTTAAGGGGACATGCCAAGTTAATGCCCAGGTCACCTAGAACCCGGTATAGGGGTTTTGGGGGTGCTCCAACCATAGATAAGGTTGGGAGGATTTTAAAGGCTAAGTCTAGTATAGTGTGTGGGGAATATGGCTAGTAGGAATAAAGTGCAACTTCTTATTCTATTCCCCATAACCATAAGACTTTGGAAAGTATGAAATGTATGCTTTATTAAACAGTGTGTTTAAACTACATATATGCTTGTGCACAGTATAATGAGCTGGTTCTTTCCGGACTGATGTTCTGGGTGAGTCACTGGGCTAGCAGCTTGTGCCACTGTGTCTACCAAGACATCGGACATGAAAGCCACAGAGGATGCCAGAGGTGTGAAGAGCATTTGGGCAGGAGGTATAAGCTTGAGCACTCACGTCCTGGGATGAATGGAAGTCCTCGGACTAACATTTGCTATACCCAGACTGTGAGGAGCCTAAACCAGTGGGTGGCTTCTGCATACCAAGTGGCAAGCTTGCGCATGCCCTTGGCTGATGCAGAAGATCTGTTTGCCTGGCTTCAGAAGACTGGCATCGCTCTGATTGGCTGGTAGGAAATTTCTCACGCTCGGATTGGCTGTAGTATTTCATGAACGAACTCTGAAATACTATAAGAAACCCTCAGCCAATACGCAGAGCAGATTCTAAACGCCAGAACATAAGCGGCAAATTTGTATGTACCAAAAGATGCTCTTAGAGAATTAGCAGCGAGCCGGCTTCAGAAATTAAGGCAGAATATTTTGTAAGTCCCACTTTTCGGGGCCAAGTTCTGAGAATTGAATGTTTTGCAAGCCAAAAACAGTTCCAGGACGTTTGGGACTAACTTCCGGTCAAAGGATTTCAGCACCTCCGGAAAAAAGACAGCTATTGTGTCAGGAACTTCATGCGATTTGAGTTCCGGGACATTCCGGGCTGAGTCCCGGTCAACTAAAAACTTTGGTTCTTTGCTTATTTCAACTAGGAAAGGCTAGTTCTTTGCCCTAGACCCCCAGTAAGTGTGTCTTTCTCATGTAGTTTGTGTTTCACTGTGTGTTTGCATGTTTAAGTGAATAAACGACAATTTTTTTCATCAACACATTCTACTCAGTGTTATGATCCCGGTATAAAAGGTGTAAATGCCTGGTCTCCCATGACAATCATCCAGTTATACGATGATGTATTTGTCAAGGAGATCCCTAAATATCTCGTTCACAAAGTTCTGAAATACCGTTGGAGCATTGCAAAGTCTGAGTGGCATAACAAGATACTTGTAGTGTCCATCACGCGTATTGAAAGCCTTCTTCCACTCATCACCCTGACGAATTCTCACCAAATTATAGGCCCCTCGTAAATCCAATTTGGTGAAAATAGAGTTTCCTTGCAACCTGCCAAACAGTTTAGAAATGAGTGGTAATGGATATCGATTCTTTACTGTGATTTTGTTTAGTCCATGGTAGTCAATGCACGGACGCAGTGTTCCATCTTTATTTTTAACAAAGCAAAACCCTGTGCCAGTGGGAGAATAAGACTTCTGGATGAATCCCCTCTGAAGGTTTTCTTGAATGTACTCCTTCATGGAGCGGTTCTCCGGAGGTGACAGTGGATATGAACCTCCTCTTGGAGGTACTAAACCCGGTAAAAGATCAATGGGACAGTCGAAGGACCGATGTGGAGGCAGCTCCTCGGACTGAACCTTGTCGAATACATCCTGAAAGGAAGAGTAGATGCTGGGTGGTTCGGATTTCTGCTCAGACGGCACTGAAGCAGCAGCCAGCATTTGGGAAGGAACGGAACAGTTTTTTAGGCATCATGAGCTCCAATGGATGAGCCGATACTCTGTTCAGTCCAAGAAAGGATTATGAAGTTGGTGCCATGGTAATCCTAGAATTACGGAAATATTAGGAGAATAGATTACGTCCAGTCGGATCTTTTCCATATGGTCCATAACTGTCTGCAACCATAGCTGAACCATCTCCAAGGAAATGAACGCTGGTTGTAAGGGTCTGCAATCTATCGCTTCCAAAGCTACTGGAAAAATTTTCTGTGCCAACGGGATACCATGTTTCTCCTCGCAAAACTTTGGTCAAGGAAATTGCACCCTGACCTTGGGTCCAGAAAGGCCTGTGTCTTGACCGCGAAGGATTTCCTGGACAATTTGATAGACAGCATCAACCTAGAAGGTAGACTAGAGGGAGAAGTAGGTAGCTTCTCCCTCTCCTCACTGGGATTTGGCATGTTCCGACTTATTGGGACAAAGAAGAGCTTGATGTCTGACAACACTGCAATACATACACAGACTGGAGCTGCATCTGCGCTGCTTCTCGTTGGTCGATAAGCTTTTAGCCCCGAGTTGCATTGCCTCCTCTGGATCCGGAGAATAGTTGGTACTGGAAGCCGGTAGAAAAGTATATAGAGATTGTGTACCTCCTTTGAGCTGAACCCTCTCAGCTCTTTTCTCCTGTAGATGCGGGTCCATGTGGATACATAGCGTGATGAGATCCTCTAACCCTGCAGGGCATTCTAGTGCGGCAATTTCATCCTCGAGGTTCTCCATAAGGCCTTGCCAAAAGAATGCTACCAGTGCTTCGTTGTTCCATCCGGTCTCTGCGGTGAGGCTCCAGAATTCAACTGTGTAGCGGACCACAGTTCAACTGCCTTGAGAAATATATAGGCGAGAGGAAGAAGCCATTACATAATGTCCTGGGGTGTCAAAGACTCTTCGGAACTCCCGTGCGAAGAGAGAAATGTCGCTTGTGAGGTCCGATCGTAGCTCCCAGATGGGAGATGCCCATGTCAAGGCTTTATCAGTTAACAGGGAAATGATGTATGCGACTTTTGAACGCTGAGACAAAACGAGAAGGGGTAAGTTCAAATTGAATGAAACATTGAATTAGAAACCCCCGACAGACAAGGGGATCCTCGCAATAGCGATTCGGGGTAGGGCGTTGTGGTTCAGCGGTGATGTGGGCAGGACTCTGTGTCAGAACAGCCGCTGCTGGGGAAACAGGATTGAGCGCTGCATGCTGTAGATGGTCTAGGGTGGATTGCATCAGATCCATATGTTTTGTAGCCTGGTCTATGTGCTATTGCACTTGATTGAACTAGCTGTCGTGCAGGGCCAAAGCTCGACCCACATCAGTGGGGTCCATGTTTGCGGGGCTGAGCATACTATAACGGGTGCTCACCACAGACTGAACTGAACTGCGAGGCCGGGGTGGGGATATAGATACACCGACCTGGGGCCACGAAGTAGTGAAGAGGTGAGAATAGTAGGGGTCATGTAGCCGAGGTCAAGGGTAGGAGAAGGCAGCGTAGTGATATCCATAGCAGAGTTGGAGGGCAGGAGACAAGTAGTCGGTGTTCGTAGCAAGGATCTTGGTGTAACTGCAAGAAAAGAAAGATTACAAGGCAATGCAAGGAACAACAGCGTGCTTTCAACCAGCACACATCACATGAAACAACTGTTTATGCTGAGCCAAATTGCAGGTGCAAAGGCTGAGCATATAAAGGGTGATTCAGCCAATCCAGAAACTGCTGGTCAGCAGAGGCTGAAAGTGAAACAGTATGGAAAATAGCTGAAGCGCTCAAATGCAGGTATATCTCAAAATGATAATAAGCCAGACCACTGTACCAGGGTACTAACAATTGATATAGTACCTATTGTGTCATATAATGGGTACTATCCTCCTGAAGACAGGTGGTGTGTGGTGCAACCCACTCACCATCAGTCTCATTGGCAGGTTCCCCTGAAAAATATACAAATACTCACATCCTGGTAGGGCAGGCAGGCAGGCTGTGCAGCTACTCAATGCAATACAGGGAAAAGGGAGACCGAAAAGCGCACCAGCACAAACGGAGCAGGAAGAACCCAGGACAAAAAAATGATTAAAAGGGCACTTTAATGTGGCAAAAGACCCATCCAATGCATTTCGAACGTCGCAGCGTTCTTTTTCAAGGAACTTGAAAAAGAACGCTGCGACGTTCGAAATGCATTGGATGGGTCTTTTGCCACATTAAAGTGCCCTTTTAATCATTTTTTTGTCCTGGGTTCTTCCTGCTCCGTTTGTGCTGGTGCGCTTTTCGGTCTCCCTTTTCCCTGAAAGTGAAACAGGCTTAGCAATAGTGCCCAATGTCATGCAGTAGCTGCAAAGGCAAACAAGATCTTATCTTGCATCAAACGGGCAATGGATGGAAGGGAAGTAAACATAATTATGCCCCTTTACAAAGCATTAGTAAGACCACACCTTGAATATGGAGTACAATTTTGGGCACCAATCCTAAGAAAAGACATTATGGAACTAGAGAGAGTGCAGAGAAGAGCCACCAAATTAATAAAGGGGGTGGACATCCTAACTTATGAGGAGAGGCTAGCTAAATTAGATTTATTTACATTAGAAAAGAGGCGTCGAAGAGGGGATATGATAACTATATACAAATATATTCAGGGACAATACAAGGAGCTTTCAAAAGAACTATTCATCCCACGGGCAGTACAAAGGACTCGGGGCCATCCCTTAAGGTTGGAGGAAAGAAAATTTCACCAGCAACAAAGGAAAGGGTTCTTTACAGCAAGGGCAGTTAAAATGTGGAATTCATTACCCATGGAGACTGTGATGGCAGATACAATAGATTTGTTCAAAAAAAGGTTGGACATCTTTTAAGATGGGAAAGGTATACAGGGATATACCAAATAAGTATACATGGGAAGGATGTTGATCCAGGGATTAATCCGACTGCCAATTCTTGGAGTCAGGAAGGAATTAATTTTTCCCCTTAATGGGGTTTTTTGTTTGCCTTCCTCTGGATCAATAAGTAAGTATAGATATAGAATAAAGTATCTGTTGTCTAAATTTAGCATAGGTTGAACTTGATGGACGTACGTCTTTTTTCAACCTCATCTACTATGTAACTATGTAACTATGAAACCAGAGTGCTGATTCGTTGCTATGCACAGTGCACACAGCAGGAGGAAGGAAGCCTGCAGCAAGTCAGAATCAAACTCTGGAGCGGAGCTTGCGCCCAATCCTCACAGGTATATAGACCGAAACGTGGAACCACCAACAATAAAAGCATATTGATCTTTTGCAAAAGGCATCTGGAGTGCAGATACTTTCCATTTAAAAGCTTTTCTACTTTGAAAGTGATATTGTTGCACCCGCCTTATCTTTCCGGCCACAAATCTATATTTATTATCCTTGTGAATTACATCAAATTTTCATTATCACACTGGCAGCCAAGGAAGGCACTAGAAGGGTATGAACAGGGTGACAGGATATGGATCCTTTATTGAAGGTGCACCCACACAGAGTCCTAGTGGGCTACTGGCAAGACTCATGTCCACATGCAAGGGACTGCCAGGAAAGAAGAATGTATGCAAGATATGTAAATAAATGTTTGTCTGAATAAAGTTCCTGGCACCCTTCATTACAACCAACAGTTACACCACAAGCCTGCATGGATGCCAGCCCCCTGAGGAAAGTAACCAAAGACTCTGAGCACCTGTACAGAAATAAATACACTTTGTTGTGACCCACCTTTGGGAGCTGGGCAAGGAGGGGTTACACTATTATAACTAAACCCATTAAAAAAATACGCGCCTTAGGTAAGGAACCGGAGCATCAATTTTGGTACATATGATGCAATTTGTAAACATAATTGGTACAATCATCAAAACATGTTTTTCTCTGTGTTGACACATAGGTCCTGGAGTCTTTTAAAAATTAGTGAAAATACCTAGGGGCCTGTGTAAAAACAGGATGTTTGAACTTTTTTATTTTTTTACGTGGAGGGGAGTTTTAGTGCTAAAAAGAAGTGCAAACCTTAATAAAAATGTATACAGCATGTTATTAATGAAGGTTGTTATGTGACGTCTTACATGGGACGCATAGTTTTTTGTCTGAAATGACATTTGAGGCATTGCTTCTTGCTGCATTCCTGATTGTTACAATTGACATTAAAACAGAATGAAGTCTTCTTTTTTTTATATATTAGAACTGGTATTAGTAAATATAAATTATTCATTTAGAATATTTTGTAATAGCCATATTATAAAAATTCCTTTTTCTAAATGTATATAATTCAACTTCTGTACTGCGTCAAACAAAAAGTTGTTGATACATAGCAAGTTAAAGCACATCCAATTCTGCGCTAACCATATAAACAGACTTTGTAGGATTTACACCAGGTACAATGTAATGTATGATTTTGATACAACCCATCACATATATGTATGCACATATACATTTTGTTATTACAGTGCATAACCTACCCATCTGTGCGTATTGGGCACCATAACAAGCTTGCGCCAACATACCTGACTAAAAAACATTTTTAATGCTTAAGGCGCACACTTTAAAAAAGTCAGTAGATACAATATATTTTTCTTTTGTCAATTTAATGCCAAAAATAATTTGTAACGCTTAGTACATAGTCCCTTTATACTTGCCTTAATTCCTCTCAATTTTAACTTAAGTGTGAATGCTCCACTCTGACTCAGCGTGGACGAAGTACAGCCCATTCCAGGTCCGTGGGGAGTCTTATCTCTCCCTGCACTTATCACATTGCTGCAGGGGTTTCTTGCCATGTAAGGTGCAGTGCACAGTGGACCTGTATTACTTAATTAATTGAACTACCCATAAATAAATGTGACATTGAGAATATTGCAGATAGTTTTAACTATTATCTTTACTGACCGTTTTCTTCCCATATGGTGATTGTATGCAACATGAGCATATGTCCCACTGAACCCTAATCATGAACTTGATTTGCACATGTTCAAAGAAAAACTGGAAATAATGTAATCAACACATAAAAGCCCTCAGTATGTATAATGTTCTGCCTTAGTAACACAATTTGATTTACTACCATATATGCACGTTTCACCCTGCATCTGTTACACATTGATCAAATGCCAGCAGCTTCCAGGGTTGGGTTCCACGCTTATTTTTATGTATGTACAAATGTTGTATACTCCTTTACACACCGAGTAAAAGATTGCATGGGTCATGAACTCATTTTAGAACAGTGTATCTGGTGTTTACATACTTTCTCTACAATAATTTTACAGGTGGCACGTCCAACTTCATATGTTGTTTCGGAATGCTCTTGAATCTACACGCTACCTCAAATTATGCATTATGGAGTTATGATTTTCTATAACGTTAAAATTGTTCACGGGCTGTAATGCTGAAAAATAGCCAGCTTTCTAAGACCAGTGAAGCTCCGGCTCTGAGTTTTACATGCACCACAGTCGGATAAGTGTGGAAAGAATTATCAAATGACGCGGTGGGGTCACGTGACGTCACATGACCCGCGACGTCATTTGACGCTGAGCCATTGGGAGAGGGGGGCGCGAACGCTGCAGCTCCCGGGAAGGGGGCCACAGCTCAATAAGTTTGTGCACCCCTGCTCTAAGACGTGCATATTAAGGTCCTGTAGTCTTTCCTGAAAAGTCTTATTCTGCAGATCATACACCAACTTCATAGCCATTTTTTGCACAGTCTCTAATTTATTTACTTCCTTCCGGAGATGTGGTCTCCAGTACTGAACACAATACTCTAGGTGAGGTCTTACCAATGATCTATAAAGTGGTATCACTGCCTCTCTCTTTCTACAACCTAAGACTGCGCTTATAGGGCCGACGACAGCGACGGCACTGCGGTCGCTGGAAAAATAAAATT
Source organism: Ascaphus truei (assembly GCF_040206685.1). NCBI lineage: Eukaryota > Metazoa > Chordata > Amphibia > Anura > Ascaphidae > Ascaphus > Ascaphus truei. Next base: position 143,257,895 of record NC_134486.1, read on the forward strand.
GACTTCCAGCGATTGTGACCAAGCCGTAGCTTCTACTATAAGTGCACATGACGGCGGCAATACATTTGTTTTGCCGCGATGTCGAGTCGCCGACACTATAAGTGCAGCCTAACACTCTGCTAGTTTTCCACATTGCCTTGTTACATTACTAGCCTATTTTTAAGTTTGCTGAAATACTGACTACCAGGTTCAATTCCTCTATAGTATGTGACTTTATGGTGCCCTTAATCCTGTATTCTGCCTGTGGATGTTTTTGTAAAAATTGCATTATTTTGCACTTTTTGGCATTAAATTGTACTTGCCACACTCTTGACCAATCCTCCAATCTACCTAAATAATTAGTCATTTTGTTTACCCCCCCCCCAACAGTGTCAACCCTGTTGCAGATCTTGTTGTCTGCAAAAAGGCATATTGTCCCCTCCAAACCCTTTGTAATGTCACAAATAAAGGTATTAAAGAGCACCGGTCCCAGTACAGATCCCTCCACTGCTTACCCTCCCCTCCTCTAAATGTACACCCTTTACCACAACTCTGTCACCTGTCCTTCGACCAATGTCTTTTCCATTCTACCACCTTAGAGTCTAATCCCAAACATTGCAACTTGTTTTTCAGTCTTCTATGTGGGACAGTGTGAAAGTCCTTACTAAAATCTAGGTAGGCTTCATCTACTGCTCTACACTGATCTATTAACTCAGTGACTCATTAAAAAAATTAGATGTGATCTCCCCCCCAGTAAACCCATGATGTCTGGGATCTTGTTTTTTTGGGGGGGAGGGGGGGCATACAAATGAAAACTTTAAATTACAATCAAATCCACTCCACATGCACACTCCTGATGTCAACAAGTGGCCCATGTCACAAGCAGAGCTATACATGACATCACAGGAGAATGACAGTTGGACAGCAACGAGAGGCAGAACACTGAATATGGCAGAATATGGACTAAAATTATTAAGTCCAATATTTTGTATGATGTAGCATAATTATATTATCGATATTTAGGCCTTTCAAGATATATTAAACACACGTCGTTCTGATCTAAAAAGAAAAGATTTAGATTTAAGTTTTCCCTAATTGGGGTGTATCCTGTTAGAGGGGCCAACAATGCATCACACTGGTGGCCCATCTGGTAGTGAAAGGGTTAAGCACTGAGTGGCAACATTTAGCTATTATTTGGAGGCAGTACGACCTTGGCCTTGTGTTTTACATACAACCAAGGTTGGAGAGGTCAAGAAAGGTAACTAATGGTATGATGGGATATATTATTATTAAAAATGGTGACCTTTTAATATAATGACAATTGTTTCTGACCCCTGAGTATAAATTTTCCATCAATGTTTTAAGAATTTTGTCAAAAGAGCGTTATCAGAGTAACCATGATCTCCTAGATTCAAGCATGGTATCACTATTTTAAAAGGTCACTTTGACCTCTGTGGAGACTATTAACTGACGGTGTCCTTATACAAACTGGAACAGAGTAAATTGGTGTAAAGAAGCCAATTTGGGATCAGATTTCCAACTATAACCTTGGGTACCAAAGGCTATGTACATCTTTGAAAAACAGAGCACTTTGAAGTTAAGTAGACGCTTTACTTGAAAGATATTGTGAATGTGCGCACAATACCAAATATCATGGGATATATAATACAGTAAGTATTTAGTTTTTGGTTCATTTGTGGCTCATGTCTAACTGAGATTGTAAATTATCTGAATTTTTTTTAGAAAACTCGACTTTTTTGTGTCTCTTCATAAAGGTTTTTTTTTTTTACATCACTATTTCTCCAATAATAAAAATAAAAACTGCTGGAGGATGGAGAATGTTATCTGGATGAGAAGAGGGAAGCAAAGACAAACTTTAAAACAACACAAAATATGACACTGGGAGTGGAAGATTGCTCATTTAAGTGGTTATAGTGTATATTTCTTCACAATTGCAACTAGACTACCCCATTAACTAAAACAGAGAGAAAATTATAGGTGTGAAGGGGAATAAAAGGTGTATTGTAAAAGGCCACTTTCATAAGAATGCTTAAGCCCTACTGAGAAAGAATTATTTCTTGAAAATAATAACTACATACTTAAAAGAGTTAGGTGGTTGGTTAAAGTGCGGTGTTATTAAAGGCTGGGTCAAGCGTCATAATGGAAAAAACAGCATAATGGATTGCTAAAATCCCTACTTTTCAAGTAGGTGAACCTGAAACAAATACCAATGTCACTTTTTGTGTCCTTAAAGCTGCAGTTCAAGCTCCTGTTTTTTTTTTCACTTCAATAGTTTCATGTGGGCAATCTCTACTTACCTAAAGAACTGCATAGCTGCCGGTCAATTCGTTCTCCGTCTATTGATCGGCGAAGTTTGGCGACATCTTTAGATATGGGGAATGTAAATGGTTGCAATAGGAACAAACGTGCTTGTTAAAATAGAATACAAGAAAATTGGTCTTTCAAAGTTGTTGTTTTTTAAAACAGAAAATGCTAAAAGTATTTTTTCTTACTGCAGAACTGATTTATTAAAAAAAACACACATGCAGGATATTGCTTGAACTGCAGCTTTAAGCATGGAAAATAATTCAGTTGTATGTTTCCTTTTTACAAACTGCAGTTTAGTGTGATTCACAACAAGCGGTAAATCATTTTTACAAATCTGTTACAAGGTTTATTATAGATACAATAAAATGAGATCACTCACCCATGAAACAGTTTCTAACATTAGTGTTTACTTTGTAGTTTGCATTTTTTTTTTTTTTTAAAGCTTTTCAAATGTATGCAATAAGTAAAGTGGAGAAGTGACGGGAAGTTTGAAAAGTGGTGTATGCTATTCATCTCTAGGGAATTTCTTGTTAGTCCATTATAAAGAATAGCAACACCAATTTTACGGATAGTACAATGATAACATGTTGTATTTATGTGCACAATGATGCTTTAGTTAGGGACTTTGCAGCAATCCAAGTGTTCCAGCTGTCAAGACTGTGTTTGATAACACTCCAAAAGTGGCTGTTCAATTAATCTCTGAAAATAATATTTTATCTGGTGTGGTATACTACAGTGCAGTAGTTAATAGTACGGTTGTTGACCAAGAGTACACAATCTTGTCCATTTAATCCCAGTGTTAGCTACGTACACTCTGTGGGAGAGAGAAAATCACATTATCTTCTTTTGCTTCAGCTTATCCTTCTGTAAATGGCAATTATAATAATAACATCGCTTTGTTTCGTTTTTTTCCTTTTAAGGTTACTTTGTCAGCCAGCATACAGGGTTTGTGTTTTTAGGACTCCATCAAAGAACTAGTTGCACAAATAAGGCTAAAGTGCAGTTGTCAAGTGTTTTTCAATTAAAAGACACAAAATAAAAATCTGTGCACATGAATGTTATTATTCATATGTTTATGAAATAAAAAATGTCTGGGTTGTATAATGAAACCCCCAAGGGCTGAAAATTTAACTGATAGGCACCTATTGAATTTAGAGGAAAAAGTTCTCTCCAGAAACAAAGGGTTCTTTGCAGCACGGGAAATAACAATGTACTTCACTACTTCTCAGAGTGAGAGGTCATGTACATTAGATACTTTAACGAAGAGATCAGATACCTGTTTGAAAAGCAAAGTTATCAACGGATATGCCAAGCAGAATAAAACAAGCAGAATATTGATCCGGGGAAATATCTGATTGTCATCTTCTAAAGAAACGTAATGATATATTGAAGCTCGAGGTTCAAGAAAAATAGGAAAAAGAAAGCTAGACATAAAAGTATTCGGGTTGAATAAGTGAGGTTGGTGCTCTAGAGAAGGGGTGCGCAAACTGGACGGCGTTCTCCCCATCCCCCCGGGGGGGGGCAAGATTTTGTGGGAGGGACGAGCAGTTACAGAGGCCCTGCGCTTCCCCGAAGGCATTTAAATTATATACCGGGGATCGCGCAAGGACTCTGTAACTTTACTTACCATAACTTTCCAGCAACGCGTCGCCATGGCCACCCGGCATGTGGGGTCACGTGATGTTGCAATTGCCATGGCAACGTGACGTCACATGACCCGCAGCGTCATTTGACGCCGGAGCCGAGCAGGGGGTGGGGTGCGAGCAGGGGGTGAGAGCAGGGAGGCGGGCCCAGGGAGAAGAGTTTGTGCAACCCTACTCTAGAGCCACTGCTGCCTATATTGGCACGTGTTCTTTGTTGATCTGCACTGGCTGCCTGTAAAATGACTAATTTATTTAAAGATTGGCTTGTTGACATTCAAAGCCAACATGACCAGGGTCCCAGCTACTGTATCTGAAAGCGCTTCTAGTTCCCTACACTCCCATTCGCTCACTTCGGTCTGCAGATGAAGGACTTCTAACAGTTCCCAGAATCTCCTTAACTTCCTTTGGGGCCTGAGCTTTAAGTCACGCTGTTCTGACTCTTTGGAACAGTCTGTCTTCTACAGTTCGAGAAGCTCTCTATCTGGAAATCTATCAAAACAGGCTCAAGACCTACATGATTACCCAGGCATTTAATTAATGAACCACAACCTGTCCGGCATTTAATAGCTACAGTACCGTCCCATCCTGTATTGTAGCTTTCCTTGTGTTTGGTCTTGTTTATAAACTTAAATCTTTTCTTCTTTTTCCCTTTTTGTAACGGTGAAATGCTTTGAGTCCCATTGGGAGAAAAGCACTATATAAGTAAAGTTATTATTATTATAATTAACAATGAATGCAATACCTTATAAAACAGATAAATGTAGGCATTGTGAGTCCTGCCTCAAAGAACTTACAAACTAATGTTGTCATCTGAGATAGAGCGAGATAAAGTAACTACAACAAATCAAAAGAACCTAGCACTATCTCTCAATGTCTTGTATAGAGCCGGGGTGTGCAAACTGGGAGGAGGGTGGGAGATTTTACTGGAGAGGCATGGGCGATTGTAGAGGCCCCGCGCTCTTCCCCCAGGCATTTAATTAAATGCTGGGGATCGCATGAGGCCCCTGCAACACTCCACTTACCAGGATTCAGCCGGCTGTGTGACGCGTCGCCATGGCAACGTGGCGTAATTTGGTCATGTGACGTGACGTCACACGCGTCAAATGACGCCGCGGGGCACATGACGTCAGCGTCATTTGATGCGGATACAAGGTGGGGGGAAGGCGCAAGAGCCAGGGAAGAGAGCAGCTTCAAAAGTTTGCGCTCCCCTGATATAGAGCATACACTAAGCGAACCCTGCTACTATGTGCTTTAACACTGGCACTTCAAAAGCTAGCGCGTTAATACAGTGATACTGTACATTTCCTAGTTCTGATTATTTAAGACTGTAAGACATACAGTATATTACTAAGGAAACATGTTAGGTAATGTGTATACGTTACAGTTACTAAGAGGTATGTTGGACTTTCAACCATGGTAGCATTAATATTCCAAAGTCTAGGAAGCCAGGAGCTAAAACAGTCTAGATACCTTGCAGTTTATGATATATACACAATAAATGAAAAGGAATTAACTACTATTAAAAGCTTATTGTTTTAATTAGTGAGGAAGGAAAATAGAGTAGAGGAATTGGAAGTGGAGCAGTCGTATTTCAATATATATGCATATTTGTTGATATTTGACCATGCCACTATTCATCAGAATGCTTCGGGCCTGAATAATTTATTGAAATTCTAAATGCACACAAAACAGACATTTCATGAAAACAGTATTGCATATCAGGGAATAGTATTTATACTCCCTCTTTGTGATTCGGAATCATTATTGTGTCATTCTTATTTCTTGCACTGCATGTAGAGAAATCTACATCTGTAACTATGCCCCCAATAGTACAAAAGGTACCGTTCGGTCCAGTGACTTGACCAAGGTCCAGTTGAGCTTATCATACCACTAATTTCTGGTCACACTACCATAACTACAAGACTGTTCCTCCACGCAGTACTGCTTATTAAAGGTGCAGTCCCACTTACAAACAAATATATGGGTTTAAATAAAATACAATTGTAACCCTCCCTGCCTGGTTTCCTAGGGAGATTACATTGGTGAGATATGCATATGGCTACACCGCATGGTTTACCTTGACTCAGGTGCTGGAATTCAGGCGGCTTGGTGATGAGGTAGCAAGGTTGTATAAAAATGGGCACCAGGAACTTTTGTAGTACAACTGTCATTTATTTGTGTCCCCAGCACAGGGACCGCTCATTCATATTGTGACAACGTTGCACTTTATTTTATATCAGACATACATGAATATGATTCTTCCATCAGTGCCCACTCTTAACACTCGAATGGAGGTTCATATCTTGTTTCTTCACTGTCCTAAGACTCGGGGCTCCCTCATTGGTTTGGGACATCTCTCCTCTTTGTCTCGATAATACTAGGCCGAATGGTGGATCCTAGCAGGTCCTGTATACGTAACCCACTGCCTTGGCCTTTATAGTAACTGCCACTTCCATTTCAGCCTCAGAGGATGTCAATGTAGATCCGTGGTTAGAGTCGATCCGCTGGCATCCGGAATTTTAGTTACTGAGACCATCTGTCACATGCCGTTTAACTTAGTAATTATACTGGACTGACTGTGTATAACATAATTAATTAGGGGGGGCTGATCTATACTATTATTTTAAGAACATGTGTGTCTCCTCTCCCCAAGGCTCCTCTCATGTTGTCCTCCTGAAACCTAACCTTCCAGAACAGTCCCTTCTCCTTTAATACCCCGCCTGACATCTGGATCCCCATAACAACCCAGGGTGGGGCCTTGCAAACACTAACACTGCTAGAAACTCTTTAGGACGGGGGTTACACAATATATACCATATTCAGTGTTTGATTAGTAATGCATTTAATCTTCCTATCTCGGACAGTCAACAAATAAGAAATTAAGATGAAAGAAACTCAGGAGGAGGATAGGAACGGCAAAAGGGTTTTCATGTAACATTCATCAGTGTCATGGAATAGCATCAGTAATGGCCATAGCTTATTTAAAATGAAATCCATTATTATGCAGTCATAAGGTAAGTACAAATATAATATAATCTTTACCTCTAGTTAAGACGTATAACACATGCTGTGTGCATGTGTGTATACTTATACAAAACACAAGCTTATTTTGTCCCGACGTGACTTATTTTTGCTGCTAGAAGTAGATGTAACAGCAGGGCATAAACCTGTTTATGGGAAATGAATATTGTTATTATATTTGCAGCTATGTGTTTATTTTTCAAGGACGCTGCTTTGCTAATTACATTTGATGCTATCTCATAACTTACTGCTGGCAATAAAATATGTGGGGTGGATCTTAGTGTAAGGAAAACTCCAATGTCACCAGCACAGGGATCGTTTAGAATTCCAGTATGGTGACTGATTACTAAGCCAAATTATCTCATTAGTGTGAGGAACAAGTATCTGTGTAGGGCTACCTGCAACTTCCACCGCATTTTAAAACATGAAATGTAACCTTTTATAACTACAATAATTAATTGTGGCCCCGTTTAATGGCTTAGATATTGTGTATGCTTTTCGTTTATGAAAAATACATGTTTGTAAGACACACTGGACGCACAAAATGAAAACGGAAAATGAGTACTATTATTAATAATGTTCTTATATAATACATTTATCCTGATAAAATGTTTAGAATTATTATATGGCTACTCGAATTGATTTATTGTGAGGAAGAAGAAAAAAAATGACATTGAAATGGAATATTATTCTAGCTTTGAATGTAAAGTGTAATGGTTTGTGACAAGTTTCTTCTAAAACACAAACAGGAAAGGGATGTTACCTGACACACTATAAAACATGTCATGCTGTTCATAAGATAAATGTTTTTTTGTTGCAGAAAAACATTGCAGAACTAATAAAAACATGCATAGCCTGTCTATGTTAAGTCAATCCAAAATTCTGAACTCATTTTCACAATCGTCCTGTCGGTGGCAGCAGCACAACTACATTTAATGAAAAAACGCAGCATGGGTAGCAGATAAAGCAGAAATCTGGTGTCTTCCCAGTTGTAGCAATTTCTTAACAAAATCGACCCTGGGCACGTTCTACCTGTCTATCACCTTTATTTAGCCGTCAAAATTAATGTTAAATAAATGGGATGGGTAAGGCCCTGTTGATACGTTTTACACATCTCTGCTTTGTACAGTATTTCAGCACTGCTACATGACGATTACCACCTGTAAGTGGTTTATGGATCCAGCTATGAATATCTCATGGTGACCATTGGAAGGATTTCTTTAATATTTTTAATTATTTTCACATCTGCGGCTGCTCTAATCCCGGTGAGATCATCTTGAAAATGATTTTATTTTGTACAGCTGAGATATGAAGGCTAGTAGTCGCCCACTTTGTTAGATTTGGCATCACGTAATTTAAAAAGCAAGAGCAAAGTGCAATCATTTTACTCCATAATGACATGTTCTATAGTAACAGGTAGCGATCTGGATTTACTGGACATTGACAATGCTGTGGATTGTGTCTTCACAAACCAAGTTATTACATGTTTATGTAAACACTCAATTTTGCATTTTCTTGCAGCGTACCTGGATTTATCCACGTATAATTTTCATTTTAACATGTGCAAATATGCAGGTCATCATTCAACATGATACACTCTCTGTATCAACCGCATCATTTAGTTTACTGATCTGATCGCTGTTTTCAGAGTGATTTGTGGTTCCTGTTACAGTACAATTTGCACAGGTGGACATATTTCATTATTCTAAGTGGATTGATCACTGCTGATATGCAACTGCCCCTAAGCACGCAGGAAATGAGAGCCGATCCCCCAGGGTAACAATGTACAGGTGATGTCTCAGAACTACCGAATATGTAGTTGCATTTAAGACGTGCTAGACATGTGTCCCCTATTAGAAATGTCCGTAGGACAGCTAGACTAGTGCAATTGTAACCCGGTGTTAAAGATAGAAGGCGTCATTCTGATCACTTTCATCTTTGGGGAAAAAAACTGCTCCCAAGCTACTGAATCAATACTTCCCAGGGAATTGGGGGGATCAAGACAAGGCTCAAGTTGTGCAGTTCACCTACGTTCCATTTGTGGAACGGTTGGGCGGGGCGAGACAATGGGGAACGTTCCAATTAGAATTTCGAACGCGGCTGGGGGCGTGTTTTTCATTATGACGCAACAATTGGGGAGGAGAAAGCGTGAGCAGCTCTAGGGCTGCGTTTTTTTCCGAGAGCGATAAACAAGAGAGGGGAGAAAAGTAAGGGACTGAGAGTGCGAGAGAGAGAGAAGAAAAAGAAGCATGACAGACAGACCCTGAGCAGATCTTGTGTTGGATCGCTGAAAGGAACACATACAATTACAGAACAGAAGGATAAAGACGAAAGGGATCTATCAAACCTGTTGTCTTTTTTGTAGCATTATTTGTTGTGATTTTGGTATATATATATTTTTTTTATTTGCTTATTGCTTTTGGTTGCAAGCTGTAAAAGAGATCTGCTTGAACGAGAGAAAAAGCACCAGCGCAGGAATTCTTTCTGAAATTCTGTTGAAAGGAGAGGAAGAAGGCAAGAGAGAGAACTTTGATCGAGAGATCCAAGAAGATAGAAGGACATTTCCAAGCAGTGGATTAGCCTGGAGAGTCGGATATGTTGTAATGCGGAGAAGTTACAGTGAAATTTAACTAGGAAGAAACTTTTTTTTAAAAGGATATTTTGCTGGCTGGTTTCTTGCGTTGGTTTCCTTGACCTGTCTTGAGAGAAGATCATGCTGCGTGTAGTTGATTTCTTCAGTCTAGTTTGACTGTCCCATCTCACCTCCTCTCCTGTATTTTTGGGTGCCTATTTGCAATTCATATGAACATCTGATATCCTTAACTGAAACAAAGTTTGGATAGGTCAACTGATCTTTCAAGCGTTTACAAACATATTTTATTTCTCTTGATCAACCCCCCTGATCACCTTTCCCTTATCTTGTTGGAATACAAAACAGGAAGGTTTATTGCTACAATATCTTTTTTTTTTCCTGATTTATATTTGGTTTGATCATCTTTTATCGTCGGTGTATTATTGCTCTTTAAAAAATAATAATAAAAACACGACCATCGTGGTTTGGTGGCTTTCGCAGAAGGATGTACCTGGTGTGGAAGTTGCTGCCTCTCTGCCACCTGGTTGTGGTGGCTTTGCTGCTGCTTCCTAGGTCCGGTCGGGCTTTGGTTTGTTTGCCCTGCGATGAATCCAAATGCGAGGAGCCTAAGAACTGCCCGGGGAGTATCGTGCTGGGCATCTGCGGCTGCTGCTTCATGTGCGCCAGGCAGAAGAACGAGACCTGCGGGGGAGTCTATGGGCTGCACGGTGCCTGCGACCGGGGGCTGCGCTGTGTCATCCGCCCCCCACTCAATGGCGATTCCATCACGGAGTATGAAGTGGGTGTTTGTGAAGGTATGGCATCGTAGTAATAATAGTCACATTCACTGTGTGTTCAAATAAAGCACTGCCGGTGCATTTAGCAGGACATCCACAATAACCAGCACCCAACTTTGAACTACCAGTGTGCAAACCAGAAAACACACGTAATTAACAGTAGCTGTTATTATTATATAGCACTGCCATCCCCACGATAAGATTAATAACAGTGATTGTGCTTTATTTCCTTATCGACGATGTGGACACGAGAACATGTCACATAATTAATACATGTTTTGTTGTGCTGTACGTATGCATAGCAGAACATAGAATTAATATCAGTGCTCACACTTTCATTTTTCATCTTGTGTTTCCATTGGGCACACTGGTTTAATAATGTATTCTCATACTGTATAAAACACAAGCACAATTAGGGATGGCATATTAGGGATGATATAGTACTAAAGAAAAATATGGCAGAACACAATTGCAATTAAGAAGCCACGATTGTTACCTGCTGTAAAGCTGCAAGTGTACACATCAGAACACATGCACTATTAATAATGGGATTGTTTGTTGTTCTGTATTGCTGGCATTGTGCTATTACAGGCACGCAGTCATACCCTCTGCCAAATACTTTATAGCCAAGGATTGTGGTGACTAATTTAGAAGAATGATCAAGAATTCCTCGCTGGGTCCTATAGTTCAAAAGCTGATCATACTCTGTCACAAAGAGTTTCGGATATGATTGTTTTTTGGTACCTAATGAACAGGAAGGTTAAGTGACTTGACCACAAAGATGAGTTTGGGTCTAAAAACCGTATTCTCCTAATTCAGCTGTCAGCACATTAACCTCCTCTTTTGTATGGAAATGAAAAGGAGCCATAGCAAGATAATGGGGTGGTTGTACAGTGAATAGAGGGGGTAGGTGAGGTGATAGATTGTAGAGGGAGTAGAGAAGGCAAGGGGAAGGTGGGTTAAGATCCATTGGTAGTTTTGAAGAGCTATTGGTTACTTGCTGTAGGAAGAGCAGAACATTCAGATCTGAGAGATTATGTAGGTTTGGGCTACTGGAAGTGAAGGAGCAGAGTGATGTACTGTATAATTTACAAAAGCCATAGGCAGATCCCAGGAGAGGTTATATGAAGATTGTATGAAACGTGGAGGCGCAAGCATATTGATGCAGTGGATCCCAGAAGATATTTAGGCAAGACTGGGACATACAGTACATTCAGTAAATTAATGTTTTAAGGCAGTGGATCATTTGCAGGGGGTTGAGTTTAGAGTTGAAATGTCTGCCAATTGCTAAATTGAAGGTCTGCTAACTCAAGAGATTCAGGGGCAGCTGGAATTTGGTGGATATCCCATGCATCAATCAGATTATATCATCTCAGCCTGTCAATGCGGGCTTCATTGGCTGGGTTGGCACCCTAGGTTTGTCAAATGATCATGACCCTTTTATCCAAAAATTCCCACATCTTTTAGGTATCATTGATCCCAAAGGTAGTGTCTGCTTCCATTAGGTTGTTTTATGGGATATCACTGGTTGTATGATAATGTCTTTAATTTCCATTCTGAGAGAATGGGGTCCTGGTTTTTTAACATTATTATTTTTTTAAATTTTCACATTACTCACTACCTAAAAATAGATAAACATTCCAGAGCTCCCTACCCCGTTATGTTTTCTTGAAAGTGAAAGTCTGGGAAGTTCATGCAATTTAACTGGCAAGAAAGAAACAGAACACATAATAAGACGGACACATTGCTATCAGTTTGCAATACTCCTGTCATTTCTATGCACCATGTGTTAATGGGCAAAAAAGTGTGATTTCTCCTCATTTGGAGATAATTCCTCCACAAAAAAATGCAATGAAGCCACAATACATTATCCACATGTCAGATTTCATTCTTTTATAGCCATGGTTAATTCACATTAAACAGTAAAGTAAGCGTACACACAATAACTGCACACTTTAAAAAACAATGTGGTGTATTACCTGTCAAAGTACAATGAACCTTTTATACTCTTTCCTTCTACTTCAGTTGAGTAATACTAAAAGATGCCAGCACAGTCTACAAAAGCAGCTTTCCATTTATCCCATCCACTGTGATAGCAGGAAAGATGATTGCATACTGTATGTCACAATGTTATATATCACGCACCTGAGCATTTCTTCTAATCTTGACACACAAACTTATTTTATATCTGCGTCCACGTTAAATGTAGGAAACTTGTCAGTCAAGTTTCTGACATTTGGCACACGTGACAGGCAGGTTTGCGCCACCTAGGACAAAAAAAGGAAACTGAAGATCCTGTTAAATAATGCAGAATGTAATAAATCCCGTACATAGGATTCCATCTCATATTGCCTCCTTATTTCCTCCTGTAACTCCATGTAAACCCTCATCAAATCACTCAGTGACGCAAGATAGACACACTAGGGATAAAATACCCTGAGATTTTGTCGCTAAGAGATTTACGTTCACAATCACTCTCCTCGCTTCAGTTTAATGGCACAATTTTTTAGCTTGATGCACAAAGATTACACCTTCTTGAAGATAGGAAGGAATTAGTTGATACCATCTATCTAAAGTGATTTGATTTCAAGGCCAGCGCGTCTTGTATGTTAGCAGGAAAGGTCTCCCGAGGCTTTATAAGGCTCCAGCAGATGTTAAATGTTGATTTTTCTTTACTGCTATTATCTTGGTTCTCCTCCCCCTTGATCTATCAGTTCCATTGTGTCGGACACATACAACTTGCAATCTGATAATACCATACCTGAAATGATGTATGCAGCTAAAAGTATTCCATCAGGTTCATCTATACTCATTAACATGCATCATTCACATAACACTGCTTAATAAAATTCCCTTCATTGATCTAGAAAGAATAGAGATCAGGTTGCCTACTGAGATCAGAGGCTCATCTCATTTTGCTGCGTGGGTGTTCCATTTCTGCTGGGTGTTGTTAACAGATTCCTTACCATTTTGGGAGGAGGTGCCTTCATTCTGGTATTATTTGCCACTTGTTGGAAAGGGTATCTTGTTAGTGACGCGCACAATACTCCTCCTTGCTCATCGGCTGGCATACTTTCCCTGTCTGTTACAGTCAAGTGTTATATGTTATAGAATGGAAGGGATAAGATCTATCTACTGTGCCTTATACACATGTTGTAAATTTCACTTTTGGAACATTCAAAATAGTTGTTGACTTTGAATGATGCAAATCTTTATTAATGTATGTTTGTATGTATATCTTTATTTATATAGTGCCATTAATGTACTTAGCACTTCACAGCAGTAATACACGCGATAATCATATAAATAACAAATAAAACATAATGGGAAGAAGTGCTACAGACATAAAAGTGACATTTAGGAAAAGTAGTCACTGCCCCGAAGAGCTTACAATCTAATTGGTAAGCAGCAGGAATGTACAGAGACGGTAGGAAGGTGTTCTGGTAAGTGCGTCTGCAAGGGGCCAAGGTTTAAGTTTGAGGTATATAGTATCAGCCACAGAGCTACTCATATGCTTCGTTAAGGAGGTGGGTTTTAAGATGGGTCTTAAAGGTGGATAGAGAGAGTGCAAGTCGGATTTTGAGGGGAAGGACATTCCAGAGGTGTGGGACAGTCAGTGAGAAAGGTTTAAGGCGGGAGATGTTTTTAGACACGAAAGGGGTAGAGAGAAGACATCCTTGAGCAGAACGCAAGAGTCGGGATGATGTATAGCGAGAAATTAGGGCTGAGATGTAAGGAGGGGCAGAAGAGTGTAAAGCCTTAAAATGAGGAGGGGAATTGAGGGTGTGAAACAGGATTTGATAGGAAGCCAGTCGAGGGATTTCAGCATGGTAGACGCTGAGACAGATTCAGGAAAGAGTAAAGTGATTCTGGCAGCAGCGTTTAGGATAGATTGTAGAGGATACAGGTGAGAAGAGAGGCTGGAAGGCCGCACAGCAGGAGGTTACAATAGTTGAGACGGGAGAGAATAAGGGCCAGTGACAAAGTTTTAGCAGTCAAGCAACAGAGGAAATGGCGTATCTTTGTAATATTGCAGAGGAAAATACGACAGGTTTTAGATACCTTTTGAATGTGAGAGAGGAATCGAGTGGTACCCCTGGGCATTGTGCTTGTTCTACTGGGTGTATGATAGTGCTTCCAACAGTAATGTGGAAGGAGGTAGTAGGGCCAGGTTTGGCAGGAAATATGAGGAGCTCCGTTTTTGACATGTTAAGTTTAAGTCGGCGGAGGGCCATCCAGGATGATATAGCAGAGGGACATTCTCTTTCTTGTTTGCTGGTAGCAAAGGGACAGTGAGGTTTTAACATATAGGGCATGGGTGGCTAACTCCAGTTCTCAAAGGCCACCAACAGGCCAGGTATTGGGGATATCCCTGCTCCAGCACAGGTGGCTCAATCAGTGACTCAGTCATTTACTGTGCCAATGATTGAGCCACCTGTACTGAAGCAGGGATATCCCTAATGCCTGGCTTGTTGGTGACCATTGAGGACTGGAGCAGGAAACAGCAGGCATGTTTGGCAAATGAGATCATTAATGATACTACCTAATTGATGTTGATCTTTTGGAAAGACTTTGATCCATCTATAATCCCTCATGTGCTGTTTTTTTTTTAATCAGAAATGTAAAGCATATTTAATAATACAATAAACATTCATTTACATACTCCTCTTTCCCATTAAAGTTACATTTAAGAAACATGGAGGGCTTTACTAACACATCCCAATTGTAACATTCAATAAACACACATTCTTTAAACAATAGCTGTTAGTTTGAGAGAATAATATACACCCAATATAAACGCAAGCCAATAGTAAATGGAATTTCCTTCCCCACCTGCTAGAAATGTTTATAATAGTAACAATGTGCATATAGTGCAGCTCTATGGAGCTACAGATCTTTCAGAGAAACTTGTTATCAAAGGGTATTTATTCCCTGCTGGGACAGTAAACAACCATAATTCTGGCATTTGTATAGATTCTAATGCCATTGGATCTGCATAGTACAAACCTCTCCCAATCAAAGAGGGGTTGCTGCTGATTTATTTGCCTGTTTCATGACTCATGCGTTTCAAATTTGGAGAGCAAGCTCCTGAAAGAAAGCAATGAGAAGTTTAGCGCTTTGCCACGATGCGCAGTTATCACTGAATCATTTTTGAAAGCAAAAAAAGATCTATTAGAAATAATAAAATATGCAATTTATTAATAGCCACTGTATGTCTGTCCCCCTCCCCAACCCCCCCCCCCACCCCAAAAAAAAAATCCAACATACAATATAAAATACGTTACTGATAAATATTGGAGTGCTATAGAATTACATATAGATGATGCCGGTGGTTGAAAGTAAACCGATTGTACTTGGCCATCAGGAACACGTATACACACACAAGCCACCGTTCCTCTTTGTATTGCAAGAGCTGTCACTGACGTGACTGTGCAGAGTTACACATTCTGCTCCTTTTCGGGACGCGAGTAATTGTGAGAGTTCAGATGACTACAGAATGAGAATACATTGTTTTTCTTGGTTTGAAAGGTAGGCGGCAGCATAGAGCCCCTTAGAGACTTCAAAGGGGAGGCAGCAATCCAGTATTTGTACCATAAAATGTGCTGTTATGTCTTGAAAACATCCATAGATCTTCTATTTCTTTTAACCCCAAACCAGTTCTGTGAATATCTCCTAACACTCAGCAGTAGCACAGCTATTGTATTTCGTTTAGGAGAAAATATACTGTATTGGTAATCACAACACCGGGGAGAGTTACTGTATTTAAAATATTTGATTCTCTAATATTATTAATCATGTAACTTGAATATAGTTTAAATGCATTCATCAAAATAATATATTTTATATGTGTTTAAATAATATATTGCTGTGAAAACGGCAGAATTGTTTCTCATAAAGAGTTCTCTCAAGGCTCAGATAGAAAACGGTGCTGTGTCAGCCCATATAATAGACAGAACCAAAGTGAGGTACAAGTGATACCTTTTGGCTCACTAATGATTAATGAGAGTGCAAGCTTTCAGGACCACAGCCTTGTGCTATGAGTGCTTAGGATAGCAATAAGTTAGAAAGTGAGACTCCAGTTACACAAGTAAGTTATGGGGAGTAAAAAAGGGACAAAACTCCTCCACCGTACGTGTTCATAAGTGTTTTTTATCGTTGCTGTATGGTGGAGGGTTTTTGTCACATTTTTACTCACCATAACATACTTGTGTAACTAATTTATAGCCAAGAACAGCTTCACAATGCAAGGCCAGTAACTATCCTCACACTGATGAGATCCAAAAGGTTGAGTCTGTATGTAGGTTTACTGGCCATGCACTTCTTTAAAGCCTCGTCCCCACTGCTCACGGCTTTGCGCTCTATGGCATGCGCGGTGCAAACAAGATACGGCCCTCTTTGGGGCAGGCCCCAGTCACTGCCTGTGCACGCCTGCAGAAAGTGCGATGCACGACAACCTTTGTCAAAAGACAAGATTTTTGTCTTTTGGCATGGCGGCCGAGCGATGGTCACGGCAACGGTTCAGGCAATGAGGGCGAACCAGTCGCGTGACGTCATGGCCGCGCCCCCAACACGCCTCCCCTTGCTCTTCAATAACACGCGCGTCCCATCACGACCCCTAGACCGCAGATCGCGGCTGAAACTGGTGCACGCGCATCCAGGCACTCCGACGCCCGCAGTGACTGAGGCCTTAACCAGGTTTTGCTCATTTGCATTACCCAGAGTCCTTTGCTGCAGTTGAAGCCACGGTATGCTGTGCAATTATGGCGTAAGGTAAAGCAGAGTTGTGGACCTGTCTCGGTATGTGCTCATAAGTGTTCCTTATCATTGCAGTAAGTTGAGACCTCAAAGATTCAGCATCCCAGCACAATGGGCCCTGTAGACGTTAAACTTACGGCAGAATGTATCCCTGTCCCAAAAAAGCATACAATTGCGAAAGAGACTAGAGGAGGTACCTTATTCTCAGAAAAACACAACATTTGTTAACATTGTTCATTGTTCAACTGTTCCATCAAACAGTTGCAGAAAATGGCAGCATTCACAAAAAAAAACGGAACAAAGTTAAGACTTCCACTGCAGCAAGGGATTCTGTGAAATGATATGCAAATGAGCACACAGTGCCACCTTTTGCTTCAAAACCATAAAAATATATATACACAAACACATTTGTATTTGATGGAAATACAATTAAATAATTCAGTCATGTAGCCGCACCTTCTCTGCCACCTGCCAATTCTCTCAATTGTTGTATATATTAAATTAAGCCCAATAACTTTCACATGTATACCCAATAGCTCAACTCCAGAAATTGCAACAACAAATATACTTGCTTCTAGGGTTATGTGCTGATTAGGGTTTTAAGAAATACTAAATCAGTTCCTAATTTGCATTCTTGAGAGCCGAACTGTATGGCAGTTTTTCTGTGGGTTGAAATGGTTTCTATTATTAGGAATACTCAAGATTGTTTTTACATCAGTTTTCTACTAAAATACTAGTGTTTGACAATGAAATATGTGATTGAGAGAAAAAGAGAAAGGAAAGCAATTTGGAGAGTATACATGTACAGACTTTAAAGCAGCAATACCCTTTATTTTTTTATTATTTACATTTTTTGTAGTGTACTTGAACAGGGAGGTCCCATGACCTTCTTCAGGAACCCACGGTTTCCCAGATATTTGTAGTTTTTTGTTGAAGCTGTTTGTCTCAAAAGAAAAACTACAAATATGGCCATGGGTCACCAATAGAAAGTTGCAATGTCATCTCGCAATGATGTTGCATCTCTCTATTGGCCGCTGACCAGCAATATTTCTACCTGGTGGAGAAAACTCCCTGCATCTTGGAAAATGGAGTTCCCCAGAGGTCAGATTCCCACTGATCGTCTCTCATCCCCCTCACCCCCCGACAAGCAGTGTGGACTGGTGCTTTGCAATTGCTGCATCCACATGCTGATACTTGGTGTGACCTTGAAAGGGATTTTAACCTATTCCCTATGTGATTGTCACAATGTTGACCATGCGATCGTTGTAGTTGTAGTAAAACCCCCACACAATCTCTATCTAATAGAAGAAAGTACGCCTTTTCATTATCAGACCAATCTTTCCCAAGGTAGACATCTTGTTGAGCCGCCTGCCTTTGAATTACTAATGGAATAATTTTTCTCTGTTGGTTAGTAGAGAATAGCGAGGACAGGACTTCTGGGAATTGTTGAGGCCCAATGAATAAAACAAGAATAAAAAAATAAATAAATGAAAAAAGACACTGCACACCAAACTTCTTAAATGGGTATTGCACATGCATTCCAAAATAGTAGCATAATTATATTATAATCCATTTTTAATTTCAACAAAGGTGTATCATAAAGACCTATCAAAAGGGTAATGTTTCATGAGCACATTAGCCCATCCATCTTGTTTGTAAATGCAGTTGACTAGATTGGGAGGACTTGCCTAGCATTTTGCATACAATATTTTGATATCTATCAAGTCAGTTTTATTCCACCCATTGGGTTATAAATACAAAATTGATTTGATAAATGTATAGATCCACTTATAATGCATTTTTATGACACCATCCTTTATTTAGGCATGTTTAGTGGTTGCACATTGCTAGCGCTGCTCATTGTAAACTGCAGCATATGCTATTTTGGAAGTTGCCCAGTGAACATTTGCAGCCGTTTCAGCCTCTTGTATTGCGAGAAGGACTTGTAATGCGGTACTGGACAATAAAACGTTGGCCAGTGGAACACTGCAGGGCCAGGCTCTACGGTCACTGTGGAAGACCAAGGGTCATCTCCATCTATCTTTCGTCGTTGTACAGATCATAGCAGTGAGATCGAAGTGTAGTTCACTTCTACAGTCGCCTCGTCTAACTCTGAACTAGAAAGTGGCTCTTTTTTCATCTGTTCAGACTGACAGCTTTGATAAAAGGAATTCTTTTCATTGTTCATCTAATCCATCGCTGTGCAAGCAATTCTTCGGTGGCAGATGCATTCGAACAAAAGTGGGAACTGAATTCAGTCGATTAGATGGGAAAATAAACAATTATCATAGCACTGTGAATTGAATCTGAATTTTTCTTCTCATTTGTCATGTGAGTCATTGTTTTCTTTCATTCTTATAACCTTTTTTTTTAACACTAAAAGAACCCCCTACTGGCTAGAGAAGGAGCAGCTCAGTCAGTAACGACACTGACTCTGTAAACAATGACACTGAGTTTGAATCAGGGGGACCTGGTTCAGTTCCTGGTGTCGGCTCCTTGTGACCTTGGGCAAGTCACTTTATCTCCCTGTGCTTTAGGCACCAAAAACATAGATTGTAAGCACTACAGGGCGGGGACTGTGGCTGCAACAATTCCTATGTGCTATGTACCGCATGCTATACTGTCATTGTGAAGCGCTTTGAGTCCATTGGCAGAAAGGGGCTATATGAAATAAAGTTAATATTATTATGAACACCCCAGTTGATCATTTTAAAGCAGCAGCAATTCCCCCCAGAAGCCTATATAAGGCCAAGTTCAGGGTGGCTGCTACGGACGCTTACGTCCGTGTGCGCCTCCCCCGCATGCTCCTGGAGCCCAGCGATCTTTGCCCAGGCTGCAGGAGTTGGGTCGCGGTGTTTGGGGGCATGGCGGGGTGCGGGGCGAACGTGTCACGGAGCTGGCTCGCTGAACCAGCTCACGTGACGCGACTGCCGCCCCAAATATAATTTCGGGTTGCAGCGTCAACGCTGCACTTTGCTGCCGGTGGAGTTTTCAGTTTGAACACTCCCACCGAACAACCCAAACTTGTGACGTGCGTCGGCCTAAGTTTAACTTGTATAATGTTAATATCTTGTCCCCTGAACATGTCCTGCTCTTCCCCCCCCCCTTTTTTATTTTAAAGAAGTTAAATGCCATTCTTGTGTTACAAAGCATGATTTCCCTCATCTCTAGCTTCTGAGGTTACCATGGTTACCAAAGGTTATTTAGACGGCAAAGATCTCTGCTGAGATCTTCATTTGAACCTCCCGGACATTTCAAAGCATCTGAAAAATAAAAATGGCGACCTAAACAGCTGTATTTTCAGCTCTGGAAACACCCCTTCAACCACCCCACCCCCACCCCCCGCCTCTCTTCCCGAGAAAATTACCAGTGAAGTTATCAATATTACTTCTTCGTATTTACAGAAAATTTCAGTGTCTGTCCAATAGGAAGCTGCAAGCGATGATGTTGTGGCCTTCTATTGGCCCACGATTGGGCAGGCATTTTGTTTCCCCCGAAGGGAGAATTAAACCCGGGAATTCACCTTTAAGTATCTCGTAACCATGGGGGCCCCTGGTTCTGAAACGCCAGGTTCCCATCCTGTAAACAAAATGGGGGTGTAAACCCACCTCAAAAAAAAAACTAGTAAGGGGGTTTGGGGCTTTGAGCTTTGTATCCAAACTCACCCCAAAAAACCTGAGAGGCGTAATAACAAATAGCATATCATATCCAATGCTAGAGTGATTTTTCAAAATAGTGCGGCGTAGGGCAGCCATTTTTTTAGAGCCCCCAATAAAAAATGCTAAATAGTTATCACTGTGTCTTCAAAACAGAAAAGTGGAGAATTGTGAAATATATAATCTTGCTTTAAAAAAAAAAAAAAAAGCTAAAGAAAAGCAATTTGTGCAAAAATTGATTTATTAAATTGGATTATTGCATGTATGTAAAGGAAGGCACAACTTTATATTGTCTACAGCCATTTAAGTGTGCTTTGGTTGACCTGATTTACGGCGCATAACTTCAGGAGATTATTAGTAAATTGCAACTCATTCAAAGCAATATGACATTTTACATTATCTGAAAATCAATATAACACATATTTTCATTGTTTTCAACACTGCTAAAATTCTTATAGAGGTAATTTTATTGCCAATTTTGTTCTGTCTTTCTGCATAATGAATGTTGATCTTGTGCCGTTTTCTATTTCAATACATCATTTAGACTATAATGAATGTATTCTAACAGACAGCCTGCATAATTATTGATTAAGAACTTGATGCAGCTGAAACAGAAGAAAGCATCATTTTTTTATTTCAATGCGAATACTGTATTAAGAAAATGTATAGATCCTTAAACATCCTGACAATTTCCCCTAATTTTCTGCTTAGGACATATTTCTGATATAGCTCCGAAAGATTTTAGCAGTTTTATAGGGGAGATTTTTCACTCTCATCTCTAGCGTCTAACAGATAAGTATGTGATTTAACGAAAACAAAAAACACAGTTTTAGTATTTTACAGCCTATATTTGGCTGCAGCAGAGAAGCCAAAATCCAATCTATTTTACTTATCAATGCATAAGTCAGAAAGGTAATGAGATCTGCCATTTAAAAAAGCATTACTCAAAAAAAAAGGCATGCAAGAGATCATCGAATTAATCTAGGAGCTAGAGGAGTAATTTCTCTCTGCACCAAGTCATGTCAGAGGCCAAGAGCAAAGAACTAAAAAAAAATTCTATTTGATGCAATACGCAAGCACTTTAAAGCTGGATTATGCTAAATGTCTCCACAACTCTTAATTCCTAGCCCAGAAATGTGATTAGCTATCTCAGCAAAGGGCATCAAAGACAATTACAGTGTTCAGATGATGTTACATGTACAGAAAAGCTGTGCTGGCTGATGAAAACATTTCCGGTGTCTACTATAGGTCTGTTAAAGAGAAATCCAAGCCAGCCATTTTTATTTTAAATATAGGATTGAAGCAGGGGGTCTCCGGAGCTGAACCCTATTCACTTCAGCTCTGGGGGACCGCTGCTCCCGGAAAAAACAGACCACCTCCATACAGGGTGTCAGTAGCCGCTCTGGCTCGGCTAGCAGGGATGACGTAATGGCCACTTTTCAAAGTCATCCGGTGCAGCTTCCTATTGGCCCATGTAGCCAGGTTTGTAAAGTTTGATGAGTTACATGCACCCCTTTCTGAGGTCTGCATCTTGAGAAGCAGGGGATTCCGGAGCTGAAATTAATGAAGTTCAGCTCCGGAGACCCCCTGGTTCAATCCTATGTTAATAAATAAATTTAAAAATGTGCAAGCATTGCTCCTTTAACATGCTGAGTGCCCTATTGGTGTACAGCATATGTTGAAATAGTATTAAGTGCGCCCGGTTCCAAAAGTTCTTGTATATCCCATAAAGTGTGAAATTAAGTCTCTCTGCAGCTCCTCACTCTCCCGTGATCAGCGGGGCAAACAACCGAATATATATAGCAGGGCGCAAAAAGAGAAGAGAAAACACACCATTAAAATGATTAATATTTATAATATGCATGAAATAACACCTGTCACTCAGAGTCTCCCTTGTAGATTTAGGATAATTTTCCTCTTGATCAGAAACATTCCAACCCCAGTGGAGCAAAATGTTCCTGGGTAAGCGGAAGGCAAACTTACAAGACATTGAATGGCGTCTTGGAGCAGTCAACCTACTTGTTAAAAAGATAAAATTTTGTCATGTTAGGACCTGCATTTCTACAGTAACTCCTACGTTTCCTTTCATGACACATACAGTAGAAGCAGCTTCACTGCATATTGAATAAAGGCCCATGTGCCATTGACTAAGGCACATGAGATTGGTTCTGTGACTTTCTGTTTTTATGTCAGTGTTGATTCAGCAGTATAGTAAATGATTCATGTTTGTATTGAAATGGAATTATTATTTCAATCAGATTATAGGTACAGTGTGATCTCGCATATGGTTTCTTTATTTATAAAAATGTTTTACCAGGAATTAATACATTGAGAGTTACCTCTCGTTTTCAAGAATGTCCTGGGCACAGAGTTATAACAATACATAGTTACATTAAAAGTACAGAGGTTGTACAGTCAATTCATAGACATTTCATGGACAGAGTTGGAAAATTGGGTACAGGGGATAAAGGCCTGGTGAGTTTCAGATTGAAATAAAGAAGTTTTAACATCACCACACAATAGCGAACTTCAGCAATTGGCTCACACCCTTTAGCTGCCCTACTGCTGCTCCAAAGGCTGTCCGCCTTTGGGGCGACGCGGATGTACACTGAAGGGGTCCAGAATGAATGCAGCTGTGAATACAAAGTTCTTTTTCCTCTTGGCTCATTAACATTCCAGTGGGTGGGTTGACGTTCCACAAAGTACAAGCAAATGTTCACCCTTAGCACGCTTAGCCCCATCAGGTGTCCCCTTTTGGGGAGACGCAGATGTACACTTAGGGGGTTCAGAATGAATGCAGCTGTGAATACAAAGTTATTAATAGAAGTGTGGCAGTTTTTAATCATATGCCTTACCGTATTCAGTAAACTACTGAATGTTTGGGAATACATTGAAGGAGTAACATGGTAGATTCACATATTGGTTGTAAAAACATTGTCTTATGGATTCAACACCAGCTTCAGTCCATTTGTATTATACATTGTGATGAACAAAAACCTATAATGCTAGGTGCACATATCAATGCACACTATTTTAATTCAAAATAAATATATTGTCAAAATGTTGTAAATCTGGGTATGGATTCTGACCATACCCAGCGCCTAAAATTGTATATTTCGCTTATCTATTATTGTCTGTTTCCATAACGTAGTTTTTCCATTTTGCCAATTAATGTATTTTGAATTCATATAGTGTGCAGTAGTAAACTTTACCTCATTGCCTCAGGCAGCAAAAAGGAGACAGTATGTCCCTTCTTAGAAGGCACTTAATGTACTTGTGCTTTTCTGTGTTTAGCACTGCATTCACTGGTATCACTTTATATGTAAAATGTATCATTGCTTATCATCTTTGTCAGGAGTGGCCAACTCCAGTCCTCAAGGGCCACCAACAGGTCAGGTTTTCAAGATATCCCTGCTTGAGCACAGGTGACTCAATCAGTCTTTGACTGAGACACTAATTGAGCCACCTGTGCTGAAGCAGGGATATCCTGAAAACCTCTGACCTGTTGGTGGCCCTTGAGGACTGGAGTTGGCCACTCCTACTCTTAAGTGAAGTACACCTCATAGCTGTAATTGCCAAAACACCCTTTCCTAAATGTTACTTTTATGTCTGAAGCACTTCTCCCCTTTATGTATTTATTATTTATATGATTGTCACGTATATTACTGCTGTGAAGCGCTATGTACATTAATGGCGCTATATAAATAAAGACATACATACATACATACTTTTATACACTTTTTGGGCCTCCTTCATTCTGCTGTAAGCCTGCTTCCCTGGGCTGGATAATGATCCAGTCCCCATTTACATACATGCCAAAGAGATAGGTGTAACTGTTAATGCAGTGTGTGTGCGCGTGTGCGTATGTGTGTGTGTAGGGGGGGGGGGGGGGTTTGTTTTTAGAATGAGGTGGGAACCGTAACTGTGAGAATTATATATACTTCCATAGTTCACGAAAACCTACAAGGCATAGTAGGTCTGGGTTGCTCAACTCCAATCTTCAAGCTCCCCACCCCCATCAGGTCAGGTTGTCAGGATATCCCTGCTTCAGCACAGATGGCTCAATCAGTCTCTGCTTCAGCACAGGTGGTTCCATAAGTCCCTACGTCAGCACAGGTGGCTCAATCAGACGCTCAGTCTTCAATTAAGCCTCTGATTGAGCCACCTGTACTGGAACCTGACCTTTTAGGGGGGGGAGGGGGGTCTTGAGGACTGCAGTGGAGCACCCCTGCAGTAAGTTACTCATTAAACTGCGATAGTGCCAACTGGAGCACTATCGCATGTATTGTATGTCTTTATTTGTATAGCGATGTGTTTCAAACAATCCAGGAGGAGCAAAATATAGGGAAATAAAAAACAGAAAACAGTGCAAATTTAAGTGCAGACGTTGAGACTATGATGAAATATTAATGACGATATCTTGGCTCTGCTGGTCTATCTACTTACAAGATGTAAGTGGTAAGCATGCAGTTGGCAGATTGGGCTGCCACCCCAGGTAGTATCTGTGTATTTGTGGATATCCCTCCAGGCTTATCTCGTCAGGGTAACCATGGTATACATAGGGAGGAAACAAAGCTACATAGCGCGATCTGTCTTTCCAAAAACTTTATAAAATGAATATGAACATATAAACATATAAAATGTGCACTTACAATGTGCTAGAATTAAAATAGCATTTATCACAATCACAGTGATTCTAGGGGGTTTAATCCGATCTCACCGCCTCCTCTCTGGCTCAGGATATCAGCTGTCTGCAGCCTGGAACGCTCAGCTCCGTTTCTCCTCCGGCGCGTGTGACGTCACTGCTCAGTGGAAGGTACAGCTACGGATCCCTCACTAGACCAAAACACCACTCTACGCGTTTCGCCCAGCTCAGCAAGCTGTCAATGGCTTCGTCAGGAGTGTGTGAGTTGTGGGGTTAATGAATGTCCTTTTATACCCTCTCTGTTCTAATTATACAATCAATACAGACTATTGATTGTATAATTAGAACAGAGAGGGTATAAAAGGACATTCATTAACCCCACAACTCACACACTCCTGACGAAGCCATTGACAGCTTGCTGAGCTGGGCGAAACGCGTAGAGTGGTGTTTTGGTCTAGTGAGGGATCCGTAGCTGTACCTTCCACTGAGCAGTGACGTCACACGCGCCGGAGGAGAAACGGAGCTGAGCGTTCCAGGCTGCAGACAGCTGATATCCTGAGCCAGAGAGGAGGCGGTGAGATCGGATTAAACCCCCTAGAATCACTGTGATTGTGATAAATGCTATTTTAATTCTAGCACATTGTAAGTGCACATTTTATATGTTTATATGTTCATATTCATTTTATAAAGTTTTTGGAAAGACAGATCGCGCTATGTAGCTTTGTTTCCTCCCTATGTATACCATGGTTACCCTGACGAGATAAGCCTGGAGGGATATCCACAAATACACAGATACTACCTGGGGTGGCAGCCCAATCTGCCAACTGCATGCTTACCACTTACATCTTGTAAGTAGATAGACCAGCAGAGCCAAGATATCGTCATTAATATTTCATCATAGTCTCAACGTCTGCACTTAAATTTGCACTGTTTTCTGTTTTTTATTTCCCTATATTTTGCTCCTCCTGGATTGTTTGAAACACATCTTTCTACTTGGAACCCTGGAAACAGGTTCTACCAGAGGGTTTGAGCAGGGTTTCTTATTATGCTCTAATAGAGCACTAATATTAATTATTATTGCACTTGCACGTATCACTATTATATGTATTTAAGTTGTTAGCGCCTTATATTCACTTATTCACGATATTTTATTTGTATAGCGCCATAAATGTACATAGCACTTCACAGTAGTAATACACTTGGTAATCATATCAATAACAAATAATATAAATAACAGGTCATGGGAATAAGTGCTTCAGATATAGACGTAACATTTAGGAATAGGAGTCCCTGCTCAGAGGAGCTTACAATTTAATTGGTATGTAAGAGGAACGTACAGAGACAGTAGGAGGGCCTTTTGGTAAGTGCTTCTGAAGGTGGTCAAGCTTTATGTATCATGTGTCCAGTATTATCCACAGTGCTATTCATATGCTTCTTTAAGAAGGTGGGTCTTAAAGATGGATAGAGAGGGTGCTAGTCGGGTATTGAGGGGAAGGGCATTCCAGAGATGTGGGGCAGTCAGTGAGAAAGGTTTAAGGCGGGAGAGGGCTTTAGACACGAAAGGGGTAGAGAGAAGACATCCTTGAGAAGAACGCAAGAGTCGGGATGGTGCATAGCGAGAAATTAGGGATGAGATGTAAGGAGGGGCAGAAGAGTGTAAAGCTTTAAAAGTGAGGCGGAGAATTGCATGTGTGATACGGGATTTGATAGGAAGCCAGGAGAGGGTTTTCAGCATGGTAGACGCTGAGACAGATTTAGAGTGATTCTAGCAGCATCGTTGAGGATAGATTGTAGGAAAGACAGGTGAGAGGCAGGAAGGCCAGACAGCAGGAGGTTGCAGTAGTCGAGACGGGAGAGAATGAGGGCCTCAGTCAGAGTTTTAGCAGTCGAGCAACAGAGGAAAGGATGTATCTTTGTAATATTGCGGAGCAAAAAGCAACAGGTTTTAGAGACATTTTGAATGTGAGAGGAGAATGTGAGAGAGGTGTCGAGTGTGACCCCTAGGCAGCGTGCTTGGGCTACTGGGTGAATGATGATACTTCCAACAGTAATGTAGAAAGAGGTAGTAAGGCATGGTAACTCCCTGTTATTTTCAATAGAGAGTTTTTCTGCAATAGTTCCCTGACTGGCACCATCGTAGTTTAATGAACAACCCGCCTGATGACAGCAATGAGATTGTCTTCCACTGAATAAGACACATTTGTATGTGAGACTTAACGGGGGTTTATAGTTAAGGCACGTTGGTCTGATCCTCCATAATGCATTTCTTCCCCTCAGTACCGGAGGCTAATCATCTCTCTCTTTCTAATTCTGTCTTATGAGAACACCTTTCTTTATCCCTATTACTTTCTAAGTGACTTACAAATAAATCAGAAAGTGAAATTATCCTCCGGGAAGGAAGTAGCAGGAAAATAAATGAAATCATTACGTTGTCAGGTTTGTGTACATTTTACATTGAGTAGTTTGGTAAGAATCTCAATATGCTGATTTTGGTGGACCTGGCTTTAAGGCTATATGTCTATGAATGATTTCTGAATAATAACTTGTTTCAGAACCATGCACTGTACATTATGGACCATGGTGAAGTGTATGGGTTGTAAGGGGTCTTCCAGCGACCAAAGGTTTCCTATGGAAAAGCACCATGATAAAATATAGCCCTATACTGTATACAGTATGTACTACAACGTAATGCCAAAAAGTGCAAAATAAAGCACTTGAGTCACAAATATACAAGGCTCAATACAATATTGACGGCATTATAATGTCAACTATTATAGAAGAAAGGGACCTAGAGATAATAATTTCAGATAACTTAAAAGTAGTAATAGTGGTAAGACCTCACCTAGGGGCCAATGCAGAAAGCGGCGAGAAGCCCTATCTCGCCAGTTTTTTGCCAAATATGCCTACATCAATTCAGTAAATGGCGAAAAACTGGCGAGATGAGGAAAATCCGCCGGTTTTTTTTGGCGTGAAAAAAATCTTGCAGCGCGGGTGGTGAGATGCAATATCTCGCCAATTTTAAACCCCGCTGTATTCTAGTAGCCCCGATCAGCTGATCGCGGCTATAAAATGGAGAGATTTTCTCAAAATTGCTCCGCCAACAAGAATGTGGTGCTGAGCTGCGAAAAGGGACATACAGTAGAAAAAAAATCTGTCCCTTTTCCTGGCTCAGATTGATGCAGGGGGTCTCTTACACACTGCACCCATCCCTGCTAACCACAATATATATATATATATATATATATATATATATATATATATATATATATATATATAAATAACTAAATAATACACAAGTAACCCCTTCAGTTTCCTATATTTATTGGCATGCACAGCAATGACACTATAGGGCTCGCCATCTCTCTGCCGGATTCCTCTCCCAGATATGCGCACTTTCCTGCATACTGCGAGGGGAATCCGCCAAAAACATGGAGAGTTTAAAGTATGGAGAATGGCCATTCTCGCAGTTCTCTGCATTGGCCCCCTAGAGTATTATGTTCAGTACTGAAGTCCATATCTCCGTAAGGACAAAAATCAATTGCAGATTGTGCAAATAAGGGCTACTTAAATGGTGCAGCAGAGGTTTCCAACTGCATCCTCAACAACAGGGGTGCGCAAAGTTTCTGTGCTGCGCCCCCATGCCTGCCAGCCTCAGGGTTCGCCCCCTTCCTGCGAACCGGCGTCTAACAACACCCAGGTCATGTGACATCACGTCATGTGACCCCGCATTATTTGACGCCACGTTACCATGACGACGTATCCAGAAGCCCGTTGAATCCTGGTAAGTTGAGGTTGCAGAGGCCTAGCGCAGTCTTCCGGCATTTCATTTAAATGCCTCGGGAAAGACCGCGGGGCCTCTGCAACCACTTCGCACCCTGCTCAACAACACCCAACAAGTCAGGTTTCAATGATATCCCTACTTCAGCACAGGCGGCTCAATCAGTTGCTTAGTCATTTTGATTGAGCCACCTGTGCTAAAGCAGGGATAGCCTTAAAACCTAACCTGTTGTGGGGTTTTTGAGGACTGAAGTTGGGGACCACTAGTCTACAGCATCCATCGGATCTCAATATGTACAGCAGGGAAGTCCAACTCCAGTCCTCAAGAGCTACCAACAGGTCAGGTTTTCAGAATATCCCTGCTTCAGCATATGTGATGCAATCATTCTGACTGAACACTGAGTAAGTCACCTGTGCTGAAGCAGGGATATCCCTAAACGATGTCCTATTGGTGGACCTTGAGGACTGGGGTTGGCTACCCTTGGGCTAGCATCTTTACACTTACATAGTCCCTCTTTTTGTATTCCTCTATATTTTCACCACATCCTTAAATCCTTAGGGGCCTATGCTATAAGCGTTCATAAGCCACTTATCAAGCACTTATCGGCCAAAATGCCTACTGCAATTCTGTAAGCCTCGATAAGTGGGCGATAAAGGAATGAATCGCCAAATTTTTCATCCGTCAATAAAAGATCGCCGGATGACCGGTGATAAGCCACTTATCGTCAGGTTCTGAAACTCGTGCAATTCTATTAGCCGCGATTTAGGTTATCGAGGCCTATCGCGGCTCTAGAATGGCAGTTTCTCCCAAAATCATCACGCCAAGAAAAGTGGTGAGAAGCTGCTATGGCAATGAAGGGTTTAGCCCCTCCTGCTACCCACCAAGGGCCAAATACCCCCTTCACCCACCCCCGCTACCCACAATAAACACTAATACCCACCTCCTCTACCCCCACATGATTGATACCAGAGGCGGGTGTCCTTAGGTGGCCCTCGCGGGTGTCTGGGGGCCCTCGGGTTGTCCCCGCATCTGTCTGAGGGCCCTTGTGTGGTCCCTTTGGGTGTCTGGCGGCCCTCGGGTGGTCCCCGTGGGTGTCCGAGGGCCCTCGGATGGTCCCATTCTCTGCATCTCTCCCTGCAGCTGAAAGAAATCGCCGGGATTTGGCCTTTTCAGAGAGGCGATCTTCACGTCGCCGGCTACTCGCCCGTTTTGGTAATTTTGCTATTACAGGTATATGAGGCTTTCTGAATACCGAGTTGCAACGCTCATAAAACAAGCGAACTAAATGGCCCCGGCGATTTTTTTTATGAACTCTTACAGCATAGGTCCCTAAGGCTACCGCCCCAGTGCCTGCGCTGCATGCGCGCCTGCGAGGCTGGCGGCGCATGCAGCCGAATCCCCTGGTCTGCAGTGAGCTGCAGGGGGAAAGACGGGAGGGTGTGATGGGGGTGCGGCCGTGACGTCACCCGGCAGGTTTGCCCTCATTGGCTGAACCGCCGGGGGGGGCATGGTCTAGCACTCCGTCGCGAGTCCTGCTCTCAATTTTCTTGAGAGCAGGAGTTTCTGTCGGTGCAGCGCAGCGGTCCCCCCTTGTAGTGGGCCCAGCCCCATTGTGGGCCGGCTCTTGTCCCTGCAGCGTCCGCCACTGCGGGCGCTGCAGCAGACAGCGGGGACCTGGCTTTAGTCTATCCCCAGTACCCTATATTAGATTGTAATCAAATGAAAGCATGTAACACCTTCTCCACCACTTCTTAATATAGTTTATATGTATGAAGTTATTTATAGCTTAATAATAATAGGTTTGTGTTGTAGTATGGCGCTGACAATGTACGCAGCGCTGTACATAGAATTTTTGCTGGCACAAGTTCCTGCTTCGTAGAGCTTACAATCTATTTGTTGGTATGGGAGGTGGTAAGGGCGCTCTAGTACAGGACCAATAACAATAAAGTTTGGTGTATAAGAAAACAGTGGGTGAGAAAGTAATATAACCATATATGATGATAATTGTAAGCAAGTGTTGATGAAGGTACTCAGTTGACAGATGTTCCCTGAAAGCAGGGGTAAGTGATGTAAACACAATCCCCCAGCTTCGTTGGGAGTGTCCCACTTCAATAAAGAACAATTAGTACTCACAGTCTCTCAAGGTAAGTCTTCTTCTGAAGCAGAATCCAGGAGATATAGAAGAGAGGCAGCGCTCAGCATAAAACGAGGGGAGTAGGGTCCAAATAATGCAAAAAAAGAGATTTAATGGCAAGACATATGGACAGGCGCAAACCTCCTACGCGTTTCGTACTGAGGTACTTTATCAAACTGCCTCTTCTAAATCTGTTTGTTGATGCCTGAGGGACAGGGAGCTAAAGTGACTTGCCCAAGGTCACAAGGAGCTGACACCAGGGATTGCAACCAGGCTCCACTGTTTCAAACTTAGTGTTGTTGTTTTTCAGCGTCAGTGATTTTCCCCACTGAGCCGCTCCAACTATTTATATTTAGGCCCAAAATCCTAACACAAAAAAGCACCATGACAAATGTCATGGAATGTACACTACATACTGCTGTTGTTAGTTATGCTAGTTAGAGCCCCAAGCATAAATTATGTAAGATTGAATAGTGATGCATGTGTGATGTGGTCCATTCTCTATGGGTCACCTCTGCTTGTTAAATCATTTTATTTGTACACTATTTAGTTGGATGTCCTCCCATAGTAAACTTTGCTATGCTTGTCAACAATTTGACTTCATAAGAAATACCATATTTACCCGATTTATAGGGCAACCTTAAATATAAAGTGACCCCCTAATTTCAGTAGTAGCTGGAAAAAATTATTTTACACACACACACACACACACACACACACACACACACACACACACACACACACACACACACACACACACACACACACACTATGTGTCTCTGTCTCTGTGTGTGCGTGTGTGTGCGTGTGTGTGCGTGTGTCTCTGTCTGTCTTTCATGGTTTGTGCTTCCTGCCACAAGCAACATGGCTGCTTCAGGCCCCTCCTACCTCATACATCCAACTGCTGATTGGGTCGCAAAGTGGGTGGAGCCTGTAACAGGGACTTATCACTGTTGAGAATAACTGTCTCTAAATCCAGCAGTGCGCCGGTTAATTGACAGGCAATTAACCAGACTCCACCTGGCTGATTGTGTTAGAAAAAGCCTGTTCTGAGAAACAGGAAGGAGATTTCCTTAGCCCACAAATAGGGCTAACCAGAGGAACAGATGTCTTGAGCTGCAGAAGGACGGTATGCTGATAGCAAGACAAAGGGACCAGACCTCTTATACCTGGACACAGACATTGCCATAGCACACTAGGTTGCTGACCCAGGAGAGCAGAGAGGCCTTCCCTTACAGCTACAACAAACAGATAAGAGACTTTCTTCTTGGACTGTTATATATCTATATGCATATATGTTTGGGGGTGGTAACTAGCTTAGCTACCCACCCGGTTAGAAAGGGACGGAGTAAAGGTGTAGATATTCTCCAAAGCGGAGCAGGCCTTTATTTTGTTTATTGTGAATGTTTTTGCCGTGTTAAAGGAGCAGGCGCATAAAGCCTCATTTTAGTTTCACCTTAAAACGGTCTCCATTGCGTACCTCTGCACACATCTCTTACAGGGCCCGATTAGAAGGTATGTACTTTTCAACTTAACTCTATTGAAAAAAGCGTTGCCTTATAATCAGCAAAAAACGGTACTATTGTTGATGGACAGCATTTTATTTGAAATCATGTTCAGCTTTGGTATAGTATAAAAATACCAAAGTCAAAAAAACATTTCTGGATGTTTTGTAATGAATTGCTCCATATGGAAGAGGTTTAAACCATAATCTCTCCGGTGTCAGAGCCAGAAAACAAGCGTGCTGCAGTATAAAGCAATATTGATTTTAACTACACTCTCCCAACCTCTCAAGACTCTACTAAGAAAACGGATACACACAAAAAATGCTGATGCCCTCCAATAACTGTTAACCTCAATGCTCAGCTCGAATACCTTCTTTCTTATTACCTTCAAACAACAATATACAATGACACATACAATACATACAAACACACATACAATAATACACACCCGATGAAGTGAAAATGGGCCATATGTTAAATCAATAAGTAAAGGTTGCCTGGATCACAGGTAGGTAGAGGACACTGCTCCCTGCAGAAAAAAATGGGGTCCAACCAGAAAAACTTACAGATAAAAACAGATTTATTAGGAAACCACAAACAGCATAGCAGTCAAAGAAAAAGCAGTATTCTAGTGCGTTTCACGCACTAGGCGCTTTATCAGAGAGTAACAGGAACCTCACTATGGTGAACAATATATATGCTGCCAGGTAATCCGCCGGATGTTTGCGATCACCTGTCCTATGTAATTAAGCCTCAGCCGAGTGAAAATCACCAGGTGCTGAAGTCATGAATCTACCATGGACCTCTGTATAGGCAGAGTACCTGAGAATATTCAAAAGAAGACATACACACTCCCCGAAGGTGACATTTAAAAAGATACTCAAAAGAACAGTGTCGAGAATAAAATCATAAAATCTCATAACATTTAAGCTGTAAAATGCTGCCATAACTTTATACAGAATTAATAGTATTTGATACATAGTACTGCAGTCAGAAAAAAACTTTTAAACATGCTGCATATTGATACATTTCATTCCAATACACTTGTATGGTAGCTGAACTGACAAAATATCCGAGTGTAAATTTTTTTATATATATATATATATATATATAGGAAAAAAGGGAAGAGAGAGCGCACGCCCATAGCGTAAAATAGTAAATTTAATGAGGGGAGGGGGAAGGGGGGATAAAAAATGCACTCACAAAGGTACAATAAAATCTAGCATTGCGTGATATAATCACCACCATCCGGTTAGTGTCTGCAACGTCTTGGGGCAGTCCCTGTCTTGCAGTATCAGGATCGTAGTCCCAACAGATATCCAGGGCAGATGGTATTCAATACAACTGTATTAGAGTCCTGGAAGATGGCTCCGTGTAATACAGGCTTCTGCAGCAGTCGCGCATGGATCAGTCCGTTCCAGCACTCAGTGATGACGTCAGTGTCAATGCGTCTGACGTGATGACGCTCCCTGACGCGTTTCGTCACTCTCGGGTAACTTTTTCAAAGGGAAGTGTGGAGAAGGGGAAGGTCCGGTATTTAAATACACAACCTAATCATATTAATTACTTGGAACGTCCCCCCTCTCGGCTGAAGGTACTTGGTGCTAATACATGTGTGCAAATGCCAAAATTACATGTTAAAACTTGCTGGAAATAAGGAGATAGAGTGTACAAAGTATATCACATCAATCAGATAATTCGCTATAAATGAATCCAAGGGGAACTACCTCTCATGTATTGTAATGATAAAACCAATACTAAATAAGTTCATCATAGAAACAATGGTAAAATTGAAGACTGCCAATTCATAATCAATTAATACATTATCTAGTGGTCTATGGGTCATAAAAGAACCAAATAGAGATCCCCCCTATATTCATTTAGTATTAAACAATTATGCCAATACAACATCCAATTATCACAGAGCCATGACGATTAGTAACACATATATAAGTAATTTATACAATTGCAAACACAATAAACGTGATTTGACAAATAGTTAACCCATTGAATGGAAAATATCCTAATGACCCATGTTCTAAAGATATATATAAATACAGAACATGTAGAGTCTCTATGCCACGGACAGAGCAAGATATCAGGAAGGAATAAGGTTAATGGGAATGGACAAAATGTAGTGATATATATGTATAAAATATTAATAAAAATATTAGTGCAAATGAGTGAACTAATGATATAATGTTGTGCTCAGTGAAAATATATACATTGAACTATTTACATGTGCATCTAATGATGGGGCTGAATCCAAGTGCTGGAAGAGTGTGACTAGGGTATGTAAATATATGATTGTGTAGTTTTAAGTGTATATATGTGTTAAGTATATAAATAGAACTAACCATAAAACCCATATATAATATTACCTAATACATCAATGAATATTAAAGGAAAAAATGATAATAAAAATTCTTAATTAAAATAAAAATAATAATAAGGTGACCCCTGCTCCGAGGCAGGAGGAGGGGCTGGGGCAGGGATAAGGGGAAGGGGGAGGGGGGGAGGAGGGGGGGAAGGGAGTGGAAGGGTGGGAGGGGGGAGGAGGGGGAAGGGGAGAGGAGGAGGGAAATGGGGGGGAGAAGGGGGAGAAGTGAGAGGAGTGGAAGGGGGGGGGGAGGGGGTGGTGAGGGTGGGGAAGGAGGTGGAGGGGGATGAAGGGGTCTAGGTACCCCAAGGAGAGAACCAGACAGAAGATGGCAGAGGGCAGAGGAAGTCTAGCAGGAGGAGACGTCCATGGAACCATTATATATATTTTTCTTCTTTTTCTGCCTGATATATATATATATATATATATATATATATATATATATATAAATTTACACTCGGATATTTTGTCAGTGTATATATATATATATATATATATATATATATATATATATATATATATATATATATATATATTGTGACAGAAACCAGGGGATGGTAATACATTCCATATATAGGGCTCCCAGGATACTGAACAGTTTCTATCCTGTTTGGCCTGGGAGTGCAGCCTTATAATACATGCACTCCATCCCACAGTTTGGCAAGCGCTGGAACTGAGGGATGAGAGATCCAGACCAGAGTTTGTCTGCTGCCTGATTTCTGTCACCTGTCATGCTAATTAGAAATCAGGTATGTAAGACTGATTTCCTGTTTTGCTCTCCCCTCTCCCCAAGAGCCTGGAGGCTGGAAGGCTGCTGAACTACAGAGGGGAGAAGCCTCTTCCCCAAACAGGTTCAATCATTCTGTTCATTTGTCTAAGACTGCAAAAGTACCTTGTTTTGTTGTTGGAAGTGGAAAAGCCACTTCCACCCTGAGTTAGGGAAATCTAAGTTAAGTTATCGCTCAGGTGAGCAGCTTTTGTTTTGATGTGTCTCTGTTGTATGCACTGTGGCAGTCTCAGTGCCTGGGACTGAATAAACCAGGCATAGCCTGTTTAAAGGAACAGCACGTGACGCCTCATCATTTAACCTACCCTAAAAGACCGTGTTCTAAACAGTCCCGGACAAACGACGGAGCCCCGGAGTAAGCCGTTTGTCACAATATATATATATATAACTTATGAGGGGGATAAACCCACACATAATCCACCAAAATAAAATATATTCTCCCTATGAATACATAAATGGACAAATAAAAGGGGGAAACTGATCTATACCCCAAAATCAAAACCTCTTTATGACACTTTAAAAAAAATATAATAAAGGATACACTCGTTCATAATTGACATGGAGGGGAGGAGGAAGGACCAGAAGGAAGCTGGGGTAGGAGGGAACGGGGGGGATGGGCGACTATTCTGTCTCATTTCGTTTACAAGAGGGAGATCGTGGATGAAGAAATAGGTGAATCCAGCCAAAGGAGATATCCCCTTAAATCATATGAAGACTGCGATCGTCTCATATTTCCACAAGAATTCAGTGTGACGATGCTCGTCTCGAATCAGGAGATGGACCCGCAGGGCTGAGGTAGGAATGTAGAATATCCGACCAGATCCTGGGGACAAAATCTTGTAAGAGTATTCGTAGTCAGTAAGCTGGCAGATGTCCGGGCTGGCGGCAGTGGTAGAGTCCAGACAACATGCAAAAGGTGAGGCGGCAGAAGTGCAGAGTCCACACAACAGGCAAAGATCAGGGCAGGCGGAAGGCGTCGGGGTCATGGTCTGGGGTCAGCAACAGGGATTCCAAATAGGCGAAAGGGTAATGCGTGATAGCGAAGATCAAACAGAGCTACAGCAAACAGAACCTTGCTCAGCGACTCCCACAAGGAACTGCAGCCTTATAAAGCAGACTGCCAGCACCCAAAATGGCCACAGTGAGCAGAAAGGGCAGGAGAGACAGAAAGCCTGACTGTAGTGAAAACCCGGCATGGATCGAGCAGCATCCTTACATTCAGAAGAGGACTAGACGTTCCAAAAGGAAATCAACCATCCAAGAGGAAGAAGAATTGTTAGGACTCAATAGTAACGCGATTAATATTTCAGGTGTAACATTGACCACTACTGAAATTAGTCTTCTAAACAAGGGTTTACATTTTTCCCCTGAAAACAATTTTTAACTCTTTAATACAATAATTGATGTGAGAAAATTGTCCCTCAAAAAATTCTTCGCAACAAAAAAATAATCAAAATACAGTACTTCTAATAGAGTGGCCCACTTACTGCTGCGGCCAAGTTTATTCGAGCATTTGCCCGTTCTTGGCCGCAGCAGTAGCCTGGCGCGCGCCCGAGGGTGACGGGCGCGCGCCGAAGCAGCGGAAGAGCGCCCTCCGATCGGGGCGCTCTCCCTACCGCTGCCGGGTCCGCCGGGTCCCCCGGAACCCCCTGCCGCCGTCCCGCGATCGCGGGACACCAGGGCTCCCTCGGGGAGCCCTGGACGCGCGTGCAGGGGGCGCAGTGAACGCGCGGCACGCCGAGGGGCGGCCACTAGCAAGCCGGGAAATCTCCCGGCTTGCGGATCTGGCCGATGCGCAATAAAGCGTGTCGGCAGTGTAGCAGCCTTTCTAGATACATGGATTCGTAATGATCAAGGAGCATGCATATGGATATGTGTTCTTTGAATTAAAATGTCCGGATAGCTTAGTGTTCTATACACTTCAAAGAAGCTTCAAGCGGGGAGACTGTTTGGAGGGAGTAGGCTATTGGGGTTGATCTGGAACCCAGCAAGATTGTGCCCAGATCCACCACTCCCCCCCACACACACCCACACCTCTGTGCTCTCCCTCCATCTAATATGATTTGAACCACCTTATAAAGTCTGTCTGTGTGAGTGATCTTGCCCAGACATCTTTCAAACATTTAGAGGGACATCTCATCTATATCTTGACGGAGGACTTCTTTACTACCCTATACCAAAGACCACGAAAAAATGGGACTCCTGATTATTTCATGATTTGCACATGCCATTAGAGTGCCTGTGGAGATATTCTCTGGATCCTTGGTCCTACTTTGCAGCACTAGTCAGGAACATTTGGGGTTCTAATTCATTCATATGTTAAATAAACATGTCAAACTTTGAAAGGGTCTGTATGATGGGTCTTGCATACGTTTTACCTTGTAAGTGAATGTTGTTTGAAATGTATAGAGGTGCCAAGTAGTGTTATGCAGCATGTTCTGACACGTGGCCCCTTAAGATATTCTCGAAACGTCATGTGATTTCTGACCATCTGCTCAGTACTTAGCTTCCATAGTATGAGTTGCAGGAGCGATCCCAATAGAAGATTAACCACTCTGGGCATTTTAACCTTTTGGCACACAAATGATTGGCACATCATCACCACAGGTAATACAGGTGTAGAAATCAGAGGAGGCAGAAATGTTGGGATTGCACCAGTATCTACACAACATCTGGTACATGAAGACCATACAATGCTCTTCGTTTATCATTTTTCTACATTTCAGTGCACCTAACAGTTACTAATAATCTGAAGGCTGATGTCTTGATAGGTAAATGTTTCTTATGTAGGAAAAACTTGCATAGAAAAAAGCCTTAAATGTATTTTATGAAACCCTCATGAAACTACAATTTAAACGATCAAAAACTGATTCTAATACAAATCTTTTTTTGTACTGCTTCCTGACGACTTTGGTTTTCTATGGAAATAAACTGGTTTTCAATTATATAACTCATCAAATCATTGGACTGTTATCTGCCTTTTCTTCAGCTGATACTGTACTGATTCCTCCGTTCCCGCACATTAGATATGCCATAGACCTTGGTAACCAGCTTCAGTTATTTCAGTCTGTTTATTTACTGTTTAAAATGTGAATGCATCTGTTGTCTGAATGTTCTAAGTGGAAATGAGGGTTTCTAGTATCGCTTGTTTACTTCTGTTTTGCTTTCATTCTTTTCTCAGGTCAGTGAAGGTTGTTTCTTTCCAATTTAGTGTCTTGTAAATGGGCATTTTTTGCGCAAGCACACAACAGGGCGTAAAAAGTGGGTCAAATAATCTTTATCTTGGCCCTTTCTCCTATTAAAAGAGGGCTAATAAATAGGACCTTTCACCTTTCACCAGAGGGCTAATAAAGAGGACTACCTAGGTCAACTTACCATTACTAGGTCACATGTTCTCCTTTTCAGTTTAAGGGTTCAAAATCCCACAATGCATCACAGTGAGAGTTAAACAATCACATGGAGTATAAAGACTTTTAAAACTAAACAGCCCAATTCTTTTTTCAAAATCATTTAAAAAAACAAAACAAAAAAAAAACTCAAAGGCATTATACAGTACTTATTACTCATAGGGAGATAACGGTAGCCAAATGCTGCTAAAATGTGTTCTTCCAAGGAAAATGGAAAGGAACTGGGTCTTTTAATATTGAGATGCAAATGATATGCAAATAAGACATTATCCATTAAGGATAACATGGGGGCTTATATAACCTAACATTAAGTCAGCGAGCGCTAAACTTGGTGTTGGTCTGATTCAGACCTTACAATAGGGCTTTGACACTATCTGAATGGGTGTAATGCCACAGTTAGGTATGATTTAAATAACACAGCATTATTTTCCTCTTCTATCTCTCAACTCCAGCAAAAGTCCTACTACAGGGAGTAACGTGGCGATTTGCATCACGTTGTGTTATTGGAATATAATGCAACTTAATCCAACAATGACGTTGCGTTAACCGTATTCTAATGAGATGTAGTATGACCATTGTTTTTGCATACAATTAGCTTTGTGGCTACAGCATTACCTCAGGGAATATAACATTTGTTTTTGTTTTTAGTTAAAGTCCCTTAACAGAGCTTAGTGCGTCTATGCCAGTATTGGAAATATCTGCACTATCTGTATTTTTCTTACGTTTACGAAACCTTGGGCTTTTGAAAATCTTGCTTTTAATGATTTCATTTTTGTACGCGTTAACGTTGCACACTTCAAAAATAAATAAATAAAAAAATCCTGTATGGATTTTGCAATTGTCACGGACATGGTAGGCCTTCAGATGTACAGTAAGGTGTAAAAAGGTGTTTAAATTCCAGATGAATGTGTGGAAAATAGCAGATTGGTTATTAATATGCTAAACACTTAATTTTGTGATCATTCTCAGTGGATTACTCTGTAGCACACAGCTACATACTCCCACGCTGCTTCTGTCCTTCTATAAATAACTCACGCAGACATTGACTTCAGATTTGTTATGGAAGTAACATTCTTGTCAATAAACTGTTTCTGACCTGTTTTTAGATTGCATCAGTCACATAACAAAAAAACTTCACTGTACCTCAGACGTACATATTTTCTGCCAGGGCCTGTAGAGTTTCCATATCATAATCTAAGGCTATAGAAAATGAAGATGGCAGTTTATAGCTACATTAGTCAAAGCGCATATCCTAGTAATAGATTGATTGATAGAAAGCCTGCGTCTAATGAACAAGCTTTATATGAACAGTAATTCAAGTAGTCGTTCCGTCTATGGCACCCAGACACTTCTTCATAAGTGATCAAATAGGTAGTATTTATAGTAAGTTCATTTAACATTGTAAGATATTAAGAAGCCTATGCACTAAGCGCCGATAAAAAAAAAAAACCGCCAGCATTTTTAAATTGCCATTTTTGGGAGCGTTGCTATCACGCTATGCAGAAAGCCCTGAATACCAGTGATAGCAACATTAACAAAAATGGCGAGTAGAAAGCGACGTGAAGATTGCCCCTCTGAAAAGGGCTCACCAGGCGAGTTCTATCTGCTGCAGAGAGAGAGAGAGACGCCTCTCCCTGCGCAAATCTCGCCAGAATATAATTTTTTTTTTCATTTACATTTTATTACTAGAATATTGTAGCAGAGGGTCTCCGGAGCAGAACCGCTTTGATTTCAGGTCCAGGGACCCGCTGCTTCCCGAGATACAGGTTCCGTTATGGGATGCCAGTATCTCCTATGCATTTGATTCCCAGGGTCACGTGACCCGGAACATTTAAATGCTTGGAGATACCAGCACCCAATAACGGGGCCTGTATCTCGGGAAGCAGGGGGTACCCGGACCTCAAATCAACAAGGTTCTGCTCCGGACACCCCCTGCTACAATACACTAGTAATAAACCTCTAATTAAAAATGTAACACATTAGTTACCGTAGCGGCTATCTGCTATGGTAATGAAGCTCCTTTAATGTAATTTTTATTAATAGTGTGTGGGAGCAGGGGGTCTCCTGAGCTGAACCTCTTTGATTTCAGCCTCAGTGACCACCTGCTTCCCGAGTTAAAGGCACTAGTTTGGGGCATCGGGTGCCAGTATCGCCGCCATTTTTAAATAATGAAGGAGATACCGACACCCCATATCTGGGCTTGTAACTCGGGAAGCAGAGGGTCCCAAGGCTGAAATCAATGCGGTTCAGCTCAGGAGACCACTGCTCCCGCACACTAATAATAAAAATTACATTAAAGCATCTTCATTACCATAGAGGATAGCCACTAAGGCAATGAAAGGGGTTGAGGCACAATAGCAGCTTTATTGAGGGCAGCGGGGGTTAGATAAACAGGTACTTGGCCCTTCACTCACCCCCTCTGCCCCCAATAAACATTTCAATATGTGCTAAACACCAATACACAACCCACCCACCCCCTGTGCCCCCAGATAAAACCAGATTTAATATTTTTATACACAGGATTGATACCAGAGGTCCCTGGATGATCCCTATGGGTGTCTGGGGGTCCTCGGGTGGTCCCCATGGATGTCAAGGGGCCCTCGGGTGGTCCCCGTGGGTATCCCACTGGCCTGCAGTACCAATCCTGTATCAAAAAATTTAATTTGGAATATATTGCAATAAATACTGAAACACAAAAAACACAAGCGCAGACGCATATAGTGAAGTAAGTTCCAATATTATTACATAAATAAAATGGTAAGATATCTGCGTACATCAATTCTGATTTAAATAGGTATATCATGCACTTAGGTCATATGTTACCCGGCACCACAAGGACCACAGGACCGCAACGACCACCGGATCACTTGGACTCCGCTTGACCTTCCGTATGGAAATCCAGATATGAGAAGCTGATCATACACCGTCCTCAGGAGACCCTCCGTTTGCCTCTGTGAGTCCAAAAGAACACCTCCGGGCACTGGGACCGTTGAAGCCGCTGTCAGGCTCGTGTCTTCGGAAGTTCCGTGTGAATTGCGACTGGCCGTAAAGCAGTCACTGCCGTCAAGTGTATTGTGACATCACTCGGAATATCCACAAGTCTCTCTTAGCTTCGGCACATGTAAACTGAGACGAATTGACTGTAGGGGCTAATAAAATAGTATATCCTACGTGTTTCGTAGCTAGAGCTACTTCCTCAGGGATAAAAAGGTTTATCATTGGCTTCTCATATCTGGATTTCCATATGGAAGGTCAAGCGGAGTCCAAGTGATCCGGTGGTCGTTGCGGTCCTGTGGTCCTTGTGGTGCCAGGTAACATATGACCTAAGTACACGATATGCCTATTTAAATCAGAATTGATGTACGCAGATATCTTACCATTTTATTTATGTAATAATATTGGAACTTACTTCACTATATGCGTCTGCGCTTGTATTTTTTGTGTTTCAGTTCTAGGGGTGTTGAGTCACTCCTTTTTTTCTTCAGCTGCAGACCTAAACTTGCAACTACAGAGGTTGTTGTTTTTTATATTTACCACAGAGGTGTTTATATGGGAATTATTTCTTTTCACAATAGAGGTTTATAGTTGTGCACTTTAAATTTGTTCTTTTCTATTGCAATAAATACACCTTCACCCCAACACATACAGTACAGTAATGGGCAAAATAATTATTATCCAGATATGGATAATAGCTCATTTGCACATTATTAAATCAAACAATAGCCAGGCAGCAAAAATAAAGTAAATAAACCTTTCTATTTACCCCTGCCATCATGAAGGGCATCCTCGTCTGCATACTGCAGGGCCATGTCCTCCATTTCCAGAAAAAATAAAATAAATAATACAATCTAATGGCCCTTAACCCCTTAATCACAGTAGCAGTTAATAACCACTATAGTAATTAAGGGGTTACCCTACCCACCCAGGAGGCCTAACCACCCACCCCGGACCCACTATACGCACCCTGTACCAATTGATTGGCATAGTTGTACATCATACCCATATAATATGGGCATGACAATGGTCACCCTAATCAAAATACATGTAGTCCCAAAATACACAATAAGAAAAAACATACACAAGCACCTAAACACCACAATTCAATAAATAAAAGCACTAGCCAACAAATTAAATTAATAAAAGCACTAAACAACAAAACAATTAAATAATTTTAACTAGTAACCAACAAAGCAATTAATTAATAAAACCACTAGCCAACACATAAATTCAAACAAGGAGCCAACAAAAGAATTAATTAATTACAAACGCTAATCAATCGAAAAAATACATAAAACAAGCCATCCAAATTACAAACTATTTAATCCAAACAATCAAGAGAAAGAGAAAAATATAACACTCAATAGAAAACAAGCATTTGCCAAAAATGCATTGGCTATCACTGTATTTATCTGTACACTAAATGGGCACAGATTAATACATTAGCAGTCAATGGGCAATGAAAAACATTTAAAAAAAAGAAATACAATTAAAAAAAACCTGTAAAAAAAAAACCATACATTCAATATTTTACTTACTATAAGCTAATTTGAGCTACTAGAATTGCACGAGTTTGAAAAGCTGGCGATAAGTGGATTATCGCCGCGTGTTTGGCAATTTAAAAAAAAAAATTCTCGGCAAAAAAAAAGCGCTGAAAAGTTCTCTTATCGCTGACTTATCGGGGCTTACTTAATCGCTGTAGGCTTCTTTGGCGATAAGGTGGCGATAAGTGGCTTATCGCTGCTTAGTGCATAGGCCCCTAGGTTGCAGTTCAACTTAAAGGAGCAGAACAGGCTGCATTGCGTTTTAGTTATAGGATTGAAGA
Organism: Ascaphus truei; assembly: GCF_040206685.1. NCBI lineage: Eukaryota > Metazoa > Chordata > Amphibia > Anura > Ascaphidae > Ascaphus > Ascaphus truei. The sequence continues at coordinate 143,302,105 of NC_134486.1, forward strand.
GGGAGTCTCCGGAGCTGGACTGTGTTAATTTCAGCTCCGGGAACCCTCTGCTTACCGAGATACTTAACTTCGTAGGGGGTGCTCGTATTCCTATGAAGTTTAAATGTCCCGGTCACGCTGGCCAATAGGATGCTGCAAACGGATGATGTCACAGGTTCCTTTTGGCCCACGTGATGCAGGACATTATGTTAGTCATACAGTTTCTCTGACTGCACAGGAATACCGATAACCTCTATGGAAGTAAGTATCTCTGAAATCATGGGGTCCCTGGGCTGAAATTAACACAGTTCAGCTCCGGAGACCCTCTGCTTCAATCCTATAATTTAAAAAAAAAAAAAAATTCAAACGCAATGCAGCCTTTTCTGCTGCTTTATATTTTTTTGGGAAATGGGTTTCAAATAGTTTCTTAAAAAATAGACACGGGTATTTGAGATCATTGCAAGGTTATCAATGTAACCGCAGTCTGAACAGGAGTGCGGGGAGAGCTGCGGTGGGACCTCTCGAACACTTAATATTTCAAACGCTTTTATCTCCTGAGTAAAGCGGCAGATATTAAAAATAAAAACAGAGTTGGAATCCCATAAGAAATCACTTAAAGTGAGTTAAAGAGATGCAATCCCCCAACCAAAAAAAAACCATGAGAGCAGGCTGCTGCTTTAACATGCAATAACACAAAAGAATAGGCAGAAGATCAATGAGCTAAAACTTCTCCAAAGTCTTGATTTATATTGTATGCTGACGTTTCCAAAACATCTGTCAAAAATGATTACAAAATGCTTGTCTGACTTCTTTTAAGGGATCAGTCATTAACTCATTCCTCATATCACTTCCACTATAGTGCAGAGTAAATGAGTACTTCAGTATTAGGTGATACCTTTTTTATTTGAACTAACAATAGATATTATAAGACCAGCTTTGGAGAGTTCTCTCTTCCTCAGGTCAGGCAATTCTGATTGACAAAATATACTCCTGGAATCTTTTGTAAATCAGTGTTGCTTTACCTGAGGAAGAGAGAGAACGTTTGAAAACTTCTTTTAATATCAATTGTTATAAATATCAAATAAAAAAAGGTGTCGCTGAGTACTTATTTACAGTGCACTATTGCAACTGGACTAATACGGCTATTTCTATTTAATTCTCTTTCACTTTACAAAGGGCTACCAGATATTTATGAATGGGCTTGATCACTCTTGGTTGCAATGCTCCCATGCCATATGGAAGTCTTTGCAATTTCCCCTAACTAAAATTGATTAGGGAGGGAAATTTAAAAAAACTGAAATAAAGATGGTCTTGTCCGGTCTCTGAGAATACTGAGCCAAGTGGTCATCTGAATGTTGTTTTGCATTACACAGAGCGGTGAAGCATTGTACGAAGATTGAAGACAATCAATATTGTGGTCAGTGTGGACTGTACTGGCCACCTGACTCCGTCATTAAAAACAGCTGCATGCATTAACTGCATCATGCAGCTCTGTTTTTCTCATCAGTACAGGAGTTTAGATCAGAAGTGTCCTGCTTTGCTAGTGTGGGTTGGAATCTCAGAAAAGGTAACCCTGCAAGTTGCAGGCTGGAAGTATCCCATCGTCGCCAGCCTAATTCCTAAAGGAGCAAAACATCCAAAATCCTGTATGTGTTTATTTGTTGTTTTATTAAATACTAACTGCATTTTTTTAAACTCCTAATGCAATTTTTAATGTTTTTTTTTAAAATGTATCGATCATCCTGTGGTTGCTATAGCAACCATTTAGAAAGTCACATCCACTTCCTCTTTTGAAACAGGTACTCACACACACCTTTTTGAGCAATGTCCTTTGGCAACAAAGTATCACAAACAAATCTGTTGCAGTGTTCCAAGCAGCACTGTCTATTGTAATAATGTGTTACACTTAGTAATATAATGTTACATTGCAGCTGCAGCATTTCACAGACTGCAGCGCAAAGTCAGAAGGTGGCCATTTCGATGCCACACACTGCACGATGTTGGCCGATCAATCACAGGAGAACTGATTGATCTGTAGCTTAGGTAATTATTTCTCAATAAAGATACTCACATGTGGCATATAGTAAAACAAAAAAATGTGGGTGCAGAACTGTTGCTTTAAAAGGAGATTCTCAGGAATCCTGCAGTTGTCACCAAAACAAGCTCACTGTTCTGCTGTATTGTGTCCAGGAGCATGCAGTTTTTTGGCAACTGTTTTGCACTAAACGACAACATACTGTAGATCATTGTCTATGTTCTGTTTCCCTTATCAAACTAGGTTGCACCCTGCTAGAAAAAAAATCACTGTCGTGTTACTTATTACTGTTATACAATAAAGGTAAATATCACACAGATTATAGGTAAATTAGGCTAATTACGTTGTTTCCTTCCTAACATTAGGTACATCAATGTTGTAAATTCAAAGAAAACCTTTAAGCTTGAGTGGCTTCTATTGTATTGTATTCTTTGAAGTACTCGTGGCTTCTCTTACAGAACATCTATTTCAATGTCAAATGTAAATCTACGTATCTCCTACCTAGGGTTTCCACTTAACTATCATTTCCCTGGGTTTTAACTTGAACTTAGATGTCTAAAACCCTGAACTTGCCATTTAATGTGGAAGATGACTTTTAGAACAATTTCACCCATTTCTGTCTCCCATGAGTTAAGACTGTTAGACAGTCATAATGATAAGCTCAGATTGTTGACTGGCTCCATTCTTAAAGGGCAGCTTCAGGCATTACTGGGTTTTTTAAATGGAGATGGATGATTTGGTTATACATTTCCAGGTTGCTATCTGTTACATGAAAAGTAGAATATCTATCCAGTTCTGTTTGTTTAGATCAACCATCTCATATACACAAACGAGCCTGGTTGGGCATTTCAGCCAACCAGCATACTGGTTTGGAGGTGAATAAAAAGCATAGCAACTATAATAAATGATGTAGGGGGATACTCTGACTCCAGATATTCAGCAACTGGATTAACCAGAATTTATTCTCAAGACTTCAGACTTCATTCTCAATAGCGCTCATTGCAGTTTTCCCTTAAGGGCACACATTGTTTGTAATAGAGAGAATACTATTAGTCTGGAGTCAGGTGATTATCTTACAGCAATGTGCATTTAAGGATTTAGTGCAGGCACTACTAAACCTGTCCCAGGAGAAACATGAGACATACCATGTAGTATGAATAACCGACAAACATATGTGATATGTGTTTAGTGAATGAGCAGTGTACTTTAAGGCCATACCACAATAAAGGCCTTATCTCAAAGAACAATTGGAAATGTCTGTTTTAGTCACACAGATTAACTTGTTATGTTGCATTTGGTTTGTAGCTTCTCCAAAACTGTCTTATTTTAACATTTCGGAATCCATTGTTTGGATGTGGAGAAATATGAATCTCTTTACATCTTCAAACATTCCCAGATTGCAGGACTGTCCTTGTATGATGTATATTTTTTGGCAGCTTTCTTCAAGGGGCTAAGAAAGCAAAGACTGGCAAAAGAACAAGCACACATGACGAGTCATTACACAATTACAGAGTGATTTACTTAACCAAACTCTACTTTTAACTGATTCCATATATTCCCGAAGGACCACAGGTGCAGAAGGCTTTAACTTCGGCAGGGTTCCTGCATAAAGTTATCCTGCACTGCTCATGTGTGAAGCCATATGCTGAGGACCCTCCAATATAGAAGGTTTTACCAGTGAAATGCTGTTTGTATCTACAATCCCAATTCTAAGCTTTGACAATAACGTAACTTCTGGCTTTGTTATTGTACTGAAGAATTGTGATCAGAGAAACAAAAGGTATTTAGCAATAATTCATTTTTTTAATGGTAGATTTTTTTTTTAGTAGAAGTAAGCACATATACATACCCATGTCAGTATATCCGTGTGCTCATGTGCAGCTTTTGAAATTTTATATTACAACTATGCGGCACACTGCTCCAGGCAGCAGAAACCGATCAATTATTTGCAACCCCCCACTTCAGCTCTTGAAATGTTACAGTTGCATTGTATCTCCTCTTTAGCTGCTGTGCTAAGCAATGCCGATGGGACAGGGGGGGGGGGGGGGGAAACTATCAGGGAGGTTCCTCAAGCATTCCCGTAATGAAAACAGGAAGTAAACAATGACTGGTGCTCCAACTCTAAAAGGACCATCCCAGTCAGTCCAATAAAGCATGATAGGGGTAAAGGTAGTAAGAGGAGGGCACAAACAGTCTTAATTGCCACAATTCGACGTTTCGGTTGATCCACACAACCTTTATCAAGGTGAGGGCAGTACGTTGAAAGCAACAAACACATATATACCTTGAAAATATCCCTCGTGATCCCCACAGGTAACTCCCAGCAATCACTGCCATTTACATGTGTGTCTCCAATGCGTGGCAGGGTGGGAAAAGTCTCATGATGAAAACATGCTGGGCTTTTTGTGTGCCAGTCCCACTTGGCAGACGCAAACAATATTTTGTGTGCAACTTACCACTGTCATTGGCAACCTTGGGAAGACGTAATTGCTCTTGTAGTAAACATTTAACTTCTTTTGCGCTTTGGAAAGAATAGAAATGGGCTCCTCTTGAACCTGAACAGTATAGATTTTAATGCATCAGCACATTTGCTTCTATACCTTCGATTGGGTTAATATGGCTGACGGATTGGATTGTTCAAGTGGAAAACAGCAATTATCTACCTCAGTGATTCCCAACTCCAGTCCTCAAGAACCCGAACCGGTCAGGTTTTAAGGATATCCCTGCTTGAGCACAGATGGCTCAGTCATTGTGCCTGAACCACCTGTGCTGAAGCAGGGATATCCTTATAATCTTAACGGTTGGATATCCTTAAAACCTGACCTCTGGGGGGTTATTGAGAACTGGAGTTGAGAGCCATTGATCTACTGTATAAATCACTTATTGCCCTCTGCCTTTAGCAGTGTTGCTAATGATGGCATCATAATTACATTCCACAGAGAACAAAGGGACTCAAATAATGCATTTCCACAAACTGTCTTGATCACAAAGCATATTGGATAAACATTGCAGAAGCCTTCACAATGTATCCGGCTACCAGTGAGAAAATGGCAGCAATGAAGCAGCCCTAACTATGCGAGGTATTCGATAATGTGTATTAAAATAACATACCTCTAATTATATCTTGGCTGTAAAGTCGGGCATGAATATGCCCTGTGATGTCTCTGTATATTTTAAACAAACTCATGAATATGATGGTGCTTTCTGTAAACTCTTACGGACATGGATTAGCTGTACCTATATTGGAACCTTCGTGTGCTACATACACTGGCAGGAGGATATAAAAGTGATTAATATGCTTGCATTAGATTTTTTTTTAATGTACCTCCCAGTAACCTTTAGCTATGAAATATGAGGCACTTACATGTTCATTGAGCTGGTAAAAAGGAGGGCCTATGTTTTTCATGTGTTATTGTTAACCAGGTCCCTTTCTGTAAATCTACGGAGCTTTGCAAATAAGTACTATTTGAGGGCCTGTTGTTTCTCCTTGATATATGATAGGCGGATCTTTTTGAAAACATGAGGGAAAGCATAGGTTTCACACACACCCACACAGACTGAGACACGCTACAGAAAATGTGATCCTTATACCAATGAGATTAAGCGGAGTGCTTAGAACATGAACACTAGGCTTTTATAAGCACTAGACTTGATGCTATAAAGGTGTAGTCTCATTAGCAACATATTTTAGAGCTGCAGTTAAGTGACAGTACTCAGCCATATATAATCAGATTTAACATGAATGTTTCTTATTACTTAACATATGACTAATAGCTTTCTGTGTGGCACAATTATTGTAGAATAAACAGCTCTGGTTTTCTTAGTACAGATCAACCCCCTTAACGCTGTGCTTGGGGTCCAAAGAATCACATTGCGTTATAAGCGGATTGCGTTAGAAATAATGTACAATTGTATGCATTGTACAATCAAGTATTTACGATATAAATAAAGTATTCATAAATACAAAAATTGGGAGCCACGCTTGCATCGCGTTATAAGCGGATTCACATTGTAATGGATCGCGTTAAAACAGGGTTGAGCTGTATATAGTAACTGAGAAAAAAATGGAACATGAATTTGGAAGTTGATATTAACAGGTCGGAATAATAAAGATTTCACAAAATTATAGAGGCTGGGGCAATGCACCTTTTTAATGGGATAAATTGATTGATGATAATAGGTAAAAGTGAAGAGAAAATTGTGATGAAGGGATCGCAAGGTCGGTGATGGGTTGAACGGTAGAGAAGGAGCCCTCTCCAATTCCTCTGCCGGCTAGATTGCGTTTGAAATGCAATTTACAAATATTAATACGTGCATGGTTTTTCTACGTATTTGTCACATACCGTAATGAGCTTGGTCCTACAGTGTATAGGACTGCACGTATTCAAATCTCAATGTATGAAGATTGTTGCAGCATAAAATCACTGGTCATGGATTCCACTGCACATTCTTTATAGGAAGAGTCAGAGGTGGACAAAAATGCGCTGCCCTCCCCACCCATCGCCGGCTCTGTGTCACTGCGTGTGTGTGTTTCAGTGGGTACTTGTGACACACTACCACACACACTCACCTCTCACACTGACAATCACACACACAGACTCACTTGCACAGACTCACTCACTGACACTCACTCACCTACACTCTCACTCACTGACATTCTCACTCACAGACACTTCTACCACCTCCCCCTGCCACAGTGTGCATTGAACGTAGGGGTTGGTAGAGTACAGGATGTCTCCGATTTAGCTCTGCCCCCTCCGCTCCCAGCCCTTGAACGCCTCTGCTCTCCGATCTCCCCGCTCCCCTCACTGAGCCGAGTAGCAGTGACTTGACCTGTCAAATCATAGCCGCTGCCGGTCCCAGTGTGCCAGATCCAGCTGTGATGTCGCTGAGGAGCACTGTTGCCGGTCGCAGTGGTGACTGACAGGTCAGTCATCATTGCACACAGCATAGGCGCCGGAGGGGGGGGGGGGATTTTTCCATGGAAGAGGCCATACTGTCCATCTAATAATGGCACCTTGTGACCCCACAGATTATCCCTTATGCACTCTAAACTTTAGCAAGGCCAAAAGAAAGAGAGAACTTCAATCTTAGAATCACAAACTGTGAATCCGGTTAGGATGCTGTAAAAAAACAATAATAATTGCCCTCATCAAGTATTTCAGCCTTTCTGCTTTGCTTATAACACTCTATCCAGATCCGAAATAATAAAATAGCATTTTCAATTTCTAGAGATTTTGTTTATGTGAAATAATTGCTTGTATAGTTTAGCAAAAAAAGAAATAGAAAAATACAGAATTATACATTTTTACTCTCTGTGAGGATCCGCATTTATACATTCTGAGCCTAAAAAAAGCATAAGCTGTAAAAACGAAAGGATAAAAGGACTCATAAAATATTGTTAACTCCTCCTAAAAGGAACACAGAAGGTTTTATTTAGTGAAATTACTGTTCTGTACAATTTAGGAAGCATTAAAGATTGGTACAAATGCTAAATTATTCAGTATTTTTCGTCTCATCGGGACATCATCCGGTTACTGTTATTTCTTTGTAATCCAAAAATCCCCTCATGCATTAATATCACATAATGTACTATTCTACAGGTACAGGAAACATGGCAGCTTATGATTACAGCTTATTTTTCGTATGCATAGGGGACTGTGTTTTAAATTGTGCTTTGACAAAATCCAACAATACAAACAGATACACAATGCCGTATTTTTTACCTTAGTAAATAAGTAGGTGAACGTGTGTACCTCTTGCTGACAGTTAGGAGTTGCCTGTAAATTGGTAGGAATATGTTGACCTTGTGGGGCCACTTAACTGAGCTGAAGAGCTGCACTTGTAGAGTAGACACCAGCTCTCACGTTTTAGGAGCAAATAAATGGCAAGGGTAGAGGATGATGCAATGGTGGCTGACGGCGATGACACAAATGTCTATGGATTGCCGTACCCTAGCCAACTGCAAAAGTGGGACATTTTACTAATGGGCAGTTTTCATGAAGTGCATGTGGTGTGACGATGCTGCTGTGCCTTGAAAGCCAAAGTTAAATGTCTTGATGTTTCAAAACCATGTTATGAAGAACCATAGGGTGACCACATGGCTCCCATGTTCACAGGAATTAGCTCAGCAGGTTTTTAACTCGGCTATTCCAAAGATGTGTTCTTGGGGCATCATAGTTAAACTCCATGTGGAATTAACTCTGCAGTTGCTGAAGTGGCTTTTGTTGGCAGATGGCTTAAAAAGATCCAGAACGGGTAATGTTTCTTCCTATTTACAGATACAGTCACCCACGCTGTCCAAGTCATAAAAGAGACAGTCCCTCCTAGCACTAAATTAACGTATGGCAGTGACATACTTAACATGTTAAATGTAGGTGATTGATGCCTTCAAATTATTATACATTACCATTTTTTTTTCTACAGCACTGTATATATAATTTTGCACAATGAGCCCATGCAGAGCTTACAATTTAATTTTAATGCACCGGGCACCAAAAACCAGATTCAAACCATTATCCCCTGCTTCAAACTCAGTGCTAATGTTTGCACAGTCAGTGCCTTTACTCACCGAGCCACTCCACCATCACAAATGTGTCCACAAATGTTTGTGATGTGACTGCCCGCAAGTCAGAATGTACAGGTTACATTTCCAGCCCTCCTTATTTTCTTTGTTTTCAAAAATAATGCTGATGGGAGAATTAGCCAAGCTGTAAACTTAAAGCATCAGATAAGATTAGAATTACACATTGCGTAGTAAAAATAACAGGCATTCATTTTTCATAGAAAACCAATGCGTAATAACTTTTACTTCAAGGGCGGTTGTTTTTTTTCTTAGTAAGTCAAAGTAAGTAATTGATGTATTTATTTGCCTGCCCCTACACCGCCTATAAGTTGAGTTTAAAAGCACCAGCTAGCTTTATTTGTCTCTGGAGCACCCACCCAACATAGCAGCAATGCCCCCTACTTCTTTTTTATCACCCTCTCCCCAACTCCATTGTTTTGTCATGAGGGGGGGTTTTGTCCAGAGCAGAATAGTGCTATTTTTAGCTCACGGTCCCCCGACAACCGGGATAGTGGTGAAGTTACCTTGTTTGCATCTTCCTCCAGGAGAAACAAAATAGCAGCCAAATCTTGGGCCAAAAGGAAACCGAAACATATCCGGTTGCGACTTCCAGTTAGACAGTCATTTTAATCTCCTTTAAAAACCAGGAACTATAGGAACAACTTAATCGTCAAGCATCTTGGAAACCAGGGAGTCCTCTGAGCTGAAAATAACTCATTGCTGTTTCACGGCATCTGCATTTTGGGTGAATCCTTGTTCCCACATGTTCCGAAGAAACTGGTGTAGTCCTGGTTTTCTTTCCAGAATCCCTTTGGGGAATTGCAATAAGCTATAGACAGGAATAGGAGCAGCAATAAACAGGTGTATATACACCTCTTCTGTAAAAGGCCAAAGCATTATATATTTTCACTTCCTAACAAAAAAGATTATAGATTAAGAAAAATAAAAAAAAATAAGGCAGGAAAAGTAGATTACATGCATTACCTGGGTCAGATTTTTTACAGGGTACATCACTTGACTGGAATGCAATTGGCGTGACTGTGGAAAATAACACAGAAGAGCTTGGAGTTATTTTATCCCTAAGGGGAATCATTCCTGTTTCTGAGTTTGACAGTGAGACTGAGTCATGAAGAATCTTAAAGGTGCATACAAAAAAAGCCACAGTGATATTTTTACTGCGGCAAGCTGAACCTGAACACCATGAGGAAAAGATAAGCATGTTTCCTGTTAGCATGGGAAATGGAACAGTTGGGATGTGATAATATAAACCATTCTGTAATATAAACTCAAAATTATTATTTTTTTATACTGTGCTGACCATGTGACTGTAATTGCTGTGGACAGATTGAGCCAGTCTTGTGTTTTTAGTCCCCATCCCATTAAATGTTCCCTAGGGAACAAGTGAGCCGCATTCTGTTGAGAACAAGAGTTAGAAATCCAGCAGTGACTGAACAGGCTCTTGGCGTTTTAACTCATTTGAAGCTAAATGCAAATGTAAACCAATGTAGGTTCTCTATGTACCAAATGAATGAACTAAAAGAACATACAGTACAAGATTAATAAAGATTAACATGCATGTTACCTACTAATAGCAAAGTCCTACCCATCAGTGTTTTTTATGTTGTTTTCCAGTTTGATAATACATAGTCATTTTGACCCAAAAGACTAATTGTGTGTAACCCTCTTATAGAATATAAAATGAACTTTGCTTCATACCTAATTGGAAACATATTACAGCCGTGAGTCTGCAGTTGCGGTTCAGTACTGGGTTACAGCACAGCTTAGAGAGTCCCGGTGCTGGCCATTTTTAAGAGCCTCCTAACAAACATTAATTATGCATCCATATTATTGTACATGTAAAAAATAACGGTTTAGGACCAGGATCAACGAGGAAAAAAAATTCAAAGGGCGTTTGTATGTGTGTGTGTGTAATTAAATTAAGGATGTGTCAAATTTAGTGATTTTGACAGACATTACTATGTAATTGATTTGTGTGCCATTCACTGAAAGCAAACAGTGTATTTGTATTGTCATTTTGAATGTGCGTTCACACAATTCATTATTTAGTGACTTGCAGCTTTTCCATATGCTCCTTTCTGTTGTCGCCTTTGATTCATGATTGCATTTTTATTTTCCCGTGGTGATGAACATTTATCACTGTGTTTATGATATTCTAACAATGCTAACTGTTAAGTAATAGCACTGTCGTTTTAGCCACACTCCAATTTATCACCACGTAACATATTTACCGGCAATTAAGAGCACGTAAAAATGAAACACTTTCTATGCCATTTTAACAGGGTTTTTTTTATATTTTAGAATTAGGATAGGTTTAATGCAATTCAAGTTGACGATGAAAAAGTTATGAGGCAATCCAAGCTGGCAATTTTCTTTGCCTTTTATTAACATTGAAAGCAGGGGGTCTCTGTTAATTGAAACCCATTCATTTCAGCTGCAGGGACTCCCTGCTTCCGGAAATACGGAAGGGGGTGCCAGTCCGCTTGGCTTGGCTACCAGTGATCACATAATGGCGGTGTTTCAAAGCACCCACGCCCTGCGGGCCAATAGGAAGCTCTGATGTCACCAGGTTCGGCTTCCTATTGGCCAGCGTGACGCGGGAACTTTAAACTTTGCTGAGATACCGGCATCCCCTTTGGAGATAATCATCTCAGGAAGCAGGGGGTCTCCAGAGCTGAAATGAATGGGATTCAGCTCCGGAGACCCCCTGCTTCAAACCTATGTTAAAAAAATAGTAATTAAAAAAAAAAGCATGAATTGCTCCTTTAAATCCAAATAGCATAACAGCATATTATTAGGGGAGTAAAACTGAGCAACTATTTTGTAATTACATATTTTTAACCCCTTCTAAGCTAGGGTGGTGGCAACACATGGTCTAATTCCAGCACCTGATGCTCTTCTGCACACATTCACTTACAAACCCTGATACACATACAGACACAGTACACACTCAATAACATCATACAGACACTGATAGACATTGGAGGTACTTTACCACTGAGACAAAACCAGTGCAAAGATTTGCACTCCATTTATCAGATGAAAAGATCCCATTGCTTTCAATAGGATTCCTTTTCTTTGATAAACGTTTTTGTGCCCCAGTTTTGCAGCTGGTGAAATTTAGTAACTAGACTCCATGGTCCAAACACAGAGACACACATACAATGGTATACACAGATTTACATCTGCACAGTAATACTTGTGTAAAGATGTACATAATCCCCCACACCTTTTTATTTTTATACACTATTATATACTGCTAAATTGTAAGGCTGTAATTATTGCTTATATGCATGGTATACTCTATATTGATGCTTTAGTTAGGGTCTAGTTCAGTGTTTTTCAGCAGTGGTTCCCCGGGCCTCCCTAAAGAGTTCCCTGTAATTTTCATGTCATTTGAAAATTGTACCAAATATAGAAGAATTTACAATGCTTCTGATCTCAGACACGCTATTACAGAGGATTGGGGTTCTTTAAAGGCATCTAACCTCAGACATGCTGTTAGAGAGGGTTGGGTTTTCTTACAATGCATCTGATCGCAGACGCGCTATTAGAGAAGGTTGGGGCTCCGTACAATGCGCCTGATCTCAGATGCGCTATTAGAGAGGGTTGGGGTTCCTTACAATGCATCTGATTTCAGATGCGCTATTAGGGAGGGTTGGCGTTCCTCAGAATTTCACAATATAGTTATTGGGTATGTATCAAGGCAATATTGGGGCAAAGCTACAACATTTACACCCTGCATCTATATAGCAAAGCATTTTGCCCCAATTTTGCTCTGTCTTCCCTCACCTGCTCCATGGGAAGTGCCAGCAGGAGGAGTTGGGCCGAAGTTACATTGCGCACAGATTATGAGATATGTTACTGTCACAGGAGACCAGGCTATTTACACCTTTTAACCAGGATCATGCATTGATCAAAACAAGTTAATGAAATAAATTGTAAATTTATTCACAGGAAAAGCAAACACACAATGTTACACAAACTACAAAAAAATACACACTTATTTGGGAATTGGGGTAACAACCTAGACTCTCCTAGATGCAGGGAATCCTATCCCTGATAACAGTTGCAAAAATAGGATAAAAAATATTCCAGGTAGTTTTCGCTGAAGCAGCCCTTTTCTTGCTGGAGACTTGCAACTGGAAACTTAGAATCTGAGAATCTTAGAGGATTGGAGAACTATGAGAGACCTTTGAGAACCTAGGAGAACACCTTGAAAACCCAACTATCTAATGGGTGCAAGGGGTGACCACTACCTATGACTTTCATTCAAAAAATACTATAGCCCAATCCAAAGCGTGAGCAATCTCTCCGCAGCCAATCAGAGACAAGCTGGTAGACACAACAGGGTTACCTGGAAATCTGATTGAACCAAGGGGCATGATCAATTTAGCACCTGTGGCCCTGGTTCCCTCAATGCCATCCGAGTTGACAGGTTCGTGACAGTCTTGTGGGATCAATGGAAATGCAAAGAGCATCCATTGATCTCAGGATATGGATACTTGAATCCTTCCCTCCTGTCCAAATGGTCTTGACACCTTGGTTATCCTCTGGGGCTTTCATCTCCAGATGTGCCGCCAGACCTCCTGGCACCATTTGGTAGCCTAGTGGCCTGTCAGAGCATTGGTTCTGAAAGTCCCAGCTCATTTCTGTGCACAAACAGGTTTTAAAACACACTGTTCCATAAAATATACACTTTAAAACACTGTTCCATAAAATATACACTTTTAAAATATCCTAAGTCTTTTGGTTATGGGAAATAGAATAAGAAGCAGCATGTTATTTCTTACTAGCCACATTCCCCACACTCTATACAATAAACTTAGGACTGGACTTTTAAAAGTCCCCTCACAACCTTGTAGATGATTGGAGTACCCCCAGAACCACTATGCTGGTTCTGGGTGACCTGGGCATTTACTTGGTGTCCCCATTAACCAAGGGGCCTCTTGACTGTATCAGGGACACCTCACAACCCTATGCCCCATTTACCTTTCTGGGCTGTGCTGAAGCATGGTTGGAGCACCTTAGAACCCCTATACAGGTTCTGGGTGACATGGGCATTTACTGGGTATCCCCATTAACCTAGGGATGCATTGACTGTTTCAGGGACACCTCACATCCCTATGCCCCATTTACCTTCCTGGGCTGTGCTGAAGCAGGGACCCCTAGTGGTGACTCGCGCAAGCGTTTTCAAGGGGAGAAATTTCTGAGACAATGTGTCTACATGCATCAGGCATCCAACCTAATTCCTGGGTACATTTTTAGGGGGACCAGCAACTCTGGCCCCTGACTAGATAGACACAATCTGACAACACTTTCTCCGCAAACCTCCCCCCCTGAAACTCATATCACAGCAATCCCTGTTTGCTGGCATCCCTGGAAAGGTAAAAACACACAAATTCTTTATTGTCGAATAATTACAGGTAATGCTTTTACAACAGTTGGGTCCAAGAGCTGACACTCCTGAACCCCAAAACATGGATCATAGGTAACCAAACGGGCTTAACCTTTATTAGTGAGCCTGGCTGCCTCTTCACCATCACAATTACATTCTGTGCCATTTTTTTTTTTTTTAACTTTTATTTGCCCCTTCCCCAAATCCTCTGCATATGAAATGGCCCAAGTCTAAAATTTGTCATCAGATGTAAGAAACTGTTCTTAAATACTGTATGCCGCAGCTCTGCTCTAAAAAACTGAACACGGCGCCAAAACACACTGTTCTCTAACTTGATACTTAGAGCCTGTCAGGGGCGTAGCTATAGCCCGAGCTAAGCCCGGGGGCCCGTGCTCTTGGAGGGCTGCTCAGGGTCGCCGGCAGGGGGGAGAGACAAGACAAATGGCCCAGCAATCTAATTTTCAGTTACAGTTTGCTCTGTCAGTGTGCTATTTGTGCCTCAGTGTGCTGTGTGTACCTCAGTGCAAGCAATTGAGGTAACACGTGATAATCTTTTTATTAGAGCATTTTTAAAATAGTATGTCATTCTTTACACAATTGTCTATAGTTACTGTATTAAAGAAGAAGTTGCTGTGCAGTATACTGTACACGAGTGTTTTTCAACCACATGTGTGTGGGGGGGGGGAGGGAGGGGATATTGTAGTGTGCATGTAGGTGGTTATTCTAATTTGTGTATGGGGGGAGGTTATTGTAGTATGCGTGTAGGTAGTTATTCTAATTTGTGTATGGGGGGGTACTGTATTGTAGAGGGGGAATTGTGTGTGGGGAAATTGTATGTGTGTGGCCAGGAGGTGGAGTGGAGGATTAAGAGAGCTGGATTGAGTGTGGAAGGGGGGAGGGGGAGAGGGGAGGGGGGCGAGAGTGTGAGAGGAAAAAGGGTGCAGTGAGGGAGGGGGTGTAAGAGGGGGGGGGAATACATGGGGAGAGAGGGGTAAATAGAGCAGAGTGAGGAGGTGTAAAAGCAGGGGGGGGGGCTCACAGGGCCGCCAACACGCTGGGCGGGCGGGGGGCCGATGGAAACTCCTGAATCTACGGAATATGTTCACTCATAATGGGGCCCTGAAAAAAACTTTGCCCAGGGGACCACGCATGTCTACTGTAGCTACGCCACTGGAGCCTGTGGTATTTCAGATGCCCTGCACGTTGTGTGATGAGGATGTAATATGTCAAAAGTCAAAACAAATTTCCGAAAGAGAAATAGTTTTGAAGTGTCTTTCATCTGTTGTGGTCCTGCCACACAACCAGTGATGGGGCGGTGATGGGGTGTGTTATGTGGGAGGTGGGCTAGCCTAGCAATTGAAGTGGTAGGTGAGAACCTTTTTCTCCCTCCATTCAGATTCTACTGCTGTGGGAAGAGATCTTGGATCATCGCCAGGACTGGTTAGGTAGGAATTTTTTTTTTTACATTCCAGGTCATGTGGAAACACAGGAATTTGACACAGAGATCTCGATTTGGAATGTATGCTCTGTTTAATGGTGGTTATCTAGGCGTTAGGTGGTCATACAAGAATGTCACGCAATAGAACGGCAGCTGAAAGGCAGTACTTCTAATACTTGCTAATGAGAGTGCAGCCGGTTGGCTAGCAACCAGTTGATAAACAGGTTGTCATGCAAGGTGGAAAACCCCCCACAAAACCAGAGTGGTGTTGGGAGACAAAACATTGTTTAAAAATAGACATTCCTCCAAGTGGATTGATGACATCATAGTTTAGTAGCTTGAGTGGTTCTCTAGGAGAAAAGGTTAGGTGTTGGTTTTAGGTGCAGAGAATAGTTCATTGGTCAGAGAGAAAAGAGAGCGTGACAAAGGACAGGAGGTGGAAAAGAAAATAGGGATGATAAGACATGGGAAATGTGTGGGAGGGGAAACTAGAGTGTAAAAGGAAGGAATTTATATACTTACATCCTATATTTTGGATTCTTGTGGTCAGAAACTGGCATGGATTAACAGAGACACAATGAAGATCGCCCCCTCCCCTCCCCCCCCTCCGGAAAGGTACATTCCTACATAGCCCAAGAGCGAACCGAAGGACGGGATTGGGGTTTACAACCGCAATTGTTTTACGCTACAGATTCCCAAATATTCACAGGATACAGAAAACAGGCTAGACACCAGTGTGCGTTATTAAAAAGACAGCAGTGTCCCAATGCTGTTTCAGGTTTCATTTCACTTACTGGAGAGAGGCTAACTCGATGGGAGATCTCACAGTTTAAAATAAGGACAGATGGATTGTTGTTTTAACTGGTTAAATCTTGGTGGTTTGATATGTTAAAAAAAAAGAAGTAAACATATTAAATTCTATTTGAAAGTGTGATTTTTTTATTTTTACTTTCAACAGTGAGTTTGGGACAATGGGGTTTTCTTTATATGCTGTCCTGCTCCCCAAATCAGATTTATTCAAATTAATTCCATCTAGCAAGGCGTGTAGGGCTACTTAAACAAGCAATCCAAGCCATTTTTTATATTCTTATTTTTTATACACAGGATTGAAGCAGGGGGCCTCCGGAGTTGAACCCCATTAATCTCGGCTCCAGGGGCTTCCAGAGGAAGGTTCAAGTCTGCTGCAAGTTTAAAGCTTCCACATAATGTGGGCCAATAGAAAGTTGCACCGGATGATGTCACGGCTTCCTATTGGCCCAGAGGGCATGGGAGCTTTGAAAAGCGGCCATTATTTGAGCAGCACGGCTACCGGCATCCCCTATAAAGGTAATAATCTCTGGGCGCAGGGCTCGCCGGAGCTGAAATTAATGGGGTTAAGCTCCGGAGACCCCTTGCTTCAATCCTATGTTAAAAAAATATAAATAAAAAAATAATGGGGGGGGGGGGGGGGAAACACAAGCTTGGATTGCCTCATTAAAGCAACAATTCCCACTAATCAATTTTTTCTGCCCTGCTGCAACCTCCCCGCCCCTCATTTTTTCACAGGATGAGAATAAGGGGGTCTTCCGGAGCTGACCCGTGCCATTTTCATCTCCAACAACCCCCCAGTTGCCAATATCTCCCTCCAGGGGAAACACAATGGCTTCCAAATCTCAGGCCAATAGGAAATCGCAACATCATAATCAAGGAGGTCCCCGGAACTGAAGATATTGCGGTTCCGCTCTGGAGCACCTCCCTGTTGGGGGGTTGGTTAGGGGGAATTGTGGTTTTATAATGCACTAAAACATGTTTAATGTAACCATTAAACATACTGTATCACTACCATTAGGTCCTTTTTGTTTCTGGGTAGAACTGTATTTTTAAATGACATGTTTTGGTCTATCTTATGCTACTGTATGTGATTTTGCTCAGCACCAGCTTCAGATTTCTAATGAGATTTATTCATTATAAACATAAAGAGAACAGGATGCCTACTTGCTTGCATTTATTACAAAGGTGAATAGAGCAAGTGAATATAATATAAAACGTAACCTTTACTTCGGTAATAGTAAAATAAGGTATAGATTGGAGAAACAAAAATGACCAATCAAACTTGGACATGAACAAACACAAACAAACAAAATGAAGAAGCTCAAGAGGGCACTACATATATATATGTAGTGCCCTCTTGAGCTTCTTCATTTTGTTTGTTTGTGTTTATATATATATATATATATATATATATATATATATATATATATATATATATATATATATATATTTATGCCCACATCACATTGCAGTATCTTTTCGTTCCAGAATAAGGCTGGAAACATTATATTTCTCTACACAGGGTTTATTTACAGGATTAAATTATACACCATCAGGCCCACCGTCCCTTTAAGTCAAAACAAATCATAAAAATAACACCTATTTCCCTTTGGGGAAAACCAACTAAACATACTCCAGCCCTTTCTAACAGCGCTGGCCAATTAAAATGGTTCCCAGTTTAAAAAATGCCCTATCATATGCACCCCATATGAACAGTCTTATGTACATAATTATATCACTTAGCTCTTGGTCTTACTCTTACTGTTGGGGCTCCAGGTAACTCCCACTGGACCCTGCAAGAGTTCAGAGAATCCCTCTTCTCTGTAGTTGCAATGATAAGGATAGGAGATCCCTGCTTCAGCGCAGTCTTGCATCCTTCTTCCTGGAATTAAGACTCAATCAGTCCCCGCAGACTCCGCGACCACTGTCCGGCGGGATTAAGGAACTGTGCCAGCCTCTCCTTTAGCTGGGGAGCACTTTCTCTCTCCCCACTTTCTCTGGGGAAAGCATTCTCTCTCTGTTTGTAGTCACTTCCTGACTTTTAAAGCTCCATGTGCAATCAGGAGTCCAGCTTGGCCAATTAGTTTGCAGCTGCTGCTATCTTCTCTAGCAGAGATTAACTCTCTGTAGACTGGAAAGCACACTTACTGCACTGTTTCAGCCCCTAGAAACAGTGATTACCTTTGTTCCGGCTTTCTGGGTGTCATGTTGCCATAGCAACGTGATGTCACATGACCCCTGCGGCGTCATTTGTGACCGCATTGCCATGGTAACGCGTGTCCAGAAGCCGCCTGAACCAATGTAAGTGAAGTTTACAGAAGCCTTTGCCGCTTCCCCGGCACTTAATTTAAGTGCCTTTGGGAAGCGCGCAGGGCCTCTGTAAACCTTGCGCCCCCGCAGATAATCTCAAGCCCCCCCCCCCCCAGTTTGCGCACCCCTGGACCCTAAGACATCAGTTTTTATCAAGTGTACAGAGGGTCATAGGTTTGATCCTTGGATAGACTTGCTACTCTTCTAACATTACAAAGTAGAACAATGACGACCAACTTGGCAATAATCATTTGAAAGTTTTTCAGTATGTCTAGATATATATATATATTTAATACATCAACTAAAATCTATAATGCACAAGGTCTAGCATGTTTATTACATTTGACACAATGTATCAAATCATACATTTCTTTGCTTTGATGTATACGTCTTTTACGTCCTATACTCATCCGGTCAGCTTGCTCACATTGGTGCTTGCAAAGGTGAAACCAATGGAGGTGCACAGTAGTTTCTGTCACCTGACCCAAAGCATTCATCTTGTTGTTTTGCCAACCATCGCTTAATTTTTAATGAACTGATTATGTATTGAATTCCTGTGTTTATATTCCAGATGAGAACTGGGATGATGACCAACTGCATGGATTTGAACCTTGCAATGAAAACCTGGTAACAGGTTGCAACATCATCAACGGGAAATGTGAGTGTGACACCATCCGGACCTGTAACAGCCCCTTCGAGTTTCCCAGCCAGGAAACTTGCCTTACTGCCCTGAGGCGGATTGAAGGTAAGGAAAGTTATGTGTCATTGATACATCTGGGCATTCTTATAGGGTGATTTTGCACCATGTACAGCTTAAGAATTGGAGCTCATGGTGATACTATATCTAATTGGGCTGGTTGGTTTGGCAATCAATGTGTGGTGGTATTTGGAGAATTACAGGAAAAGTGCACTGTTGTAGGTTTACATGCTATGATGCTATAACTATTAGCTATTGTTAGTAGCATTTCATTCGAAGGGCCGTTAATGGCTATTGAATCTTGCTGGATAAGCTCCTCTGAGTTTAATTTCAACATTCTCAATCATGCTCTTTTGCGATATAACATTTAAAGATGAAGAAATAGGACTAAAAAGGCCAGCAAAGCATTATTCTGTCATTGCTTGTTACTCCCCAGCACAGAAGCGGTGAAGTCCGTTTTGTTTACTATACATTGGTGAACAATCAGTGGCCCAGATTCACTAAACAGTTAACACTAAACAGCCTTATTACTCGCCCCTTTTAAATGAATGGAGCTTAAGGAGTGAAAAATGTAGCAACATCTAGTGAATCAGGGCCAGTGTTTTCTGTCTGACGGTAGTATATAAACTTCAATGTTACAATACCCGCCGTATACAAAACATTCAAGATAATACCAAGCAGATGCTGGGTAGAAATAATCCCTTGTGTTGCCTAAATGATGCTTGTAGGGGAAAGCTTGAACATACCAGCTTCTGAAGCTGGATATTGGAATAAGAAAGAAGGGTTTGATGTGATGTTCATCTGTGATCTCCGCCTGGGTACCCTTCTAATGACTCACTATTCCACTTATATTTCCTGTTTATTCCTGTATATCAGGGGTAGCAAACTCCAGTCATTAAGGGCCACCAACAGGCCAGGTATTAGGGCTATCCCTGCTTCAGCACAGGTGGCTCAATCAGTGTCTCAGTAATTTTGACTGAGCCGCTGATTGAGCCACCTGTGCTGAAGCAGGGATATCCTTAAAACCTGACCTGTTGGTGGCCCTTGAGGACTGGAGTTGGCCCTGCTGTACTGTATATGCTTATTGTTGTCCAGCAAACAGACAATCCTCAGCAATGGCCTGGAATTGCTTACTCATCGAAAACAAAATGCTACCGTATATATCCGTCGGTGGTATGGACTTTCCAAGCTGACCTCCTACTATGTCAGATTTTGGTGGCTATCAACCTACAGAAGGCAACATCTTCAAACAGGAACAGACAGTGACTTTAAGAGTTTATTTTTGTTGGAAAAAGTGACAACATTCTACTGGATGAAGCTGCACAGAAAATTCCCACTTATTTCCACGTACGTACAACGTTGGCAGTCTTGATCCAGTCTAAATGCACAAGTGGGCAGTAACTAAATCTCGGGTGCCCCATTAGTATATAGCTTACTCTTGGCTAGCAACTAAGCAGGATTGATTTTCCAGATTGTAGTGGCTATATAATTGCCTATTTACAACTACATTTTTAAGTGTGCTGTTGATAAAGGCAGAGACAATATAGAAAAGCTGGATTTAAATTAATTGGAAGTATCCAATATAGATTTACTCCAGTTTTAGCCAAGTGAAAAATACCTCCTAATAGATCAGTAAATATATTCCAGTTCTTGTAATGAAATGCGAGTCTTGTTGGAATTGGAGCAGACGGGCAGCAAATCTTGTACCATCCTAAAAATGGAGAGGGGATATACTACATTGTATGGGGGGGGAAAAAAAGTAAGCTTGACCCAATTATATACAAATACGTTTTAACCAATTTCAAACAAGACTGTTACAGCACAATCCCCCAAAGAAAACACATTGAAAGATGATTCAAGGCTGTTGTCACTGGTAATGTATTCTTTAGCTTGTTGGCAGTCAATCTTAGGTCACAGTGTCTGCTATTCACTTTGTAGAGCAGAAAATTAGCAGCTGCGTATTTTAAGAGAAAATTAGATTCTGACCTGGAAAAGATCAAAAGTGTCTATAAGGGAATTGTAGGGGGGGGGGATTTTATGAGCAGTGTATGTCATTATTTCAGGGGATGTAATCATTTCAGGCTTTTGTACAACTCTTACCATTCTCCTTATTTCCTCATTAAAAGAATAAGTATGTTTAGGTGTTTCTACGCTGTTTATTTTCTGAAATTTTCAAGCCTGATATTAATACAGCAAAACTATAAAACATGCAACTTTTTTTTCAAAATGACATTGTGTGCAGTGCCAGATTTGCACATAAGCTAACTAAGCTACAGCTTAGCGACTCACAATGTGAGGGGCCCCAAAACTAGAAAGAAAGTTATGCATTTTAAGTTTTAAAACCGGATGATAAATATAGAAGATATGGGAAACAGAATATTCTCTACAAATATGGACATTTTAATTCATACAAGCATACCCCACATTCATGTACGCAATGGGTCCAGAGCATGTATATAAAGCGAAAATGTACTTAAAGTGAAGCACTAACCTTTTTCCACTTATCGATGCTTCGGTACAGGTAGGGAGCCGGTATTGCTGTTCAGGACGTGCTGACAGGCGCATGCGCAAGTTGCCGTTTGCCTACTGGGCGAGGGGAATCAGTGCGTCACTACTACGGCGGTTTGTAGGGCAGAATAAGTGTCCGTACACGTGAAGCGAGCATACGGGGCTATTGAAAATATGTCCTTACTCGCGAGTGTACTTAAAGTGAGTGTCCTTAAACCAGGGATTGACTGTATATGGCCCTAAGCATCAAGTACATCGAAAGTGACAGACATCGTAGCTTATCATTGGAAGATATCAATAGCTTTGCTGTGTGTGTGTGTGTCTATACACCTTAATGTTAATATTTAAGGTTACTCTGATTTGGCTCTTGTATCAGTCAGTGTTATGCAGAGCAATAGATGCCATTATTTGAATGACATATTTTTACACCAGTTAAATCACTAGATCGGAGCTAGTATTAAACATGTCAGCCTAAGAAATTTGTAATAAATCCATTAAACCTGCTGAGAAGTTAATCAGTACGGGTAATCAATATCATTCACATTTTGCATGGCTCTAACCCCTTGATCCCTACGTCATGCACTCCAAGGTATACTATGTCATGGCCCTTTGTATCATTTCCACGGGAGGTAACGTTCTGTTTTCCCAATTTCCCGGATTAAGTGATGGCGCAACTCTGATCACTCTGAGGAGAAGTCACGTGATCGCGATTTGCCGGAGGGAAATTTGAATATTATTGTTATTAAACACTGACAGTTTACTCAGCATTGTCAGCGTTGGCATTATGATTCACTGACCTGAAGAACTTACAACCTAATGTTGATGTCTTCGGCATATGGAGATAAAGTGAGTTGCCCAAGGTGACAAGAGGATCTGACACGGGATTAGAACCGGGTTCACCCGCATCAAAGGCTGTGACATTACCACTAAGCTACTGCATTTAGCCCTGTATATCTTAATTGCTGCCTAGCTTTTTTGTGATGGGCATGTTGGAATTGCTTGGAGAATGCTTATGACAAGTGTGTTTAGTGGTAATCCCTTGTTTTATCTCACTCAGAAGGTAGCAGAAATCAAAGGCTTCAGTATTCGTGGATTAGTTGTTATTTTTAATCCTTTCCTCCCCTGATGGAACAGCGCGGGGGCCCCTGTCGCAAGAAATAGATAAGGTTAATAGCAAGCACCATCTCTTGGGGTTAAGGTTTGATTTCCATTGGTCTCTCCATGAGTAGATTAGAAAATGTCTGCTCGGGGGAAGGAGTTGATCGATGGACATTGTTTATTGTGATTGGAGCTTAAAGGGGGATATTTATATCCTAGACATTGTATGGCTTTGGTATCACTTTAACAAGTAAGTATGATAACATAGCTTTTAACGTAACAGTAGCATTCCATGCTAGATTACAGACTATTATAACCTTAACACAAATTGAACGCTTATTGAAGGACTTGATTGAGCATGGATTCCTATATATTTCTATCTTTTTTTAACCTTTTGATTTTAAGTTGTTAAAGAGGCAGTCGGTGCGGTACTTAAAAAAAAAATCTTTTTTTTTGTTTTAATATATGCAGCTTTTGATAACATTTATTGAAAATGAATTACCTAAGCTAGTTGAATAAAAAAAAAAAGGAATGTAGTAAATATTATCTAATACTACAGAACTGGTTTATTAAAAAAACACACATACACGTAGAATATTGCATGGATTGCTCCTTTAACATATATCAATTATGAAACAAACTTTACGAAAAACATTAATCTCTTTGCACTGTTTAGCATGTTTGACCTTGGTGCTTTCACTACAACAATTGATATTGAAAGTGACTTGAGGTCACTTTCCCAGGGAAACTCCAACAGATACAAATTAATATTCTATTGCGGGCCTGGGTTTTAAGCTTGCTAAGATTGTGTGTGTCTAATTGTAAATTGATTGGGAGGTT
Source organism: Ascaphus truei (assembly GCF_040206685.1). Taxonomy (NCBI): domain Eukaryota; kingdom Metazoa; phylum Chordata; class Amphibia; order Anura; family Ascaphidae; genus Ascaphus; species Ascaphus truei. The sequence goes on from NC_134486.1 coordinate 143,325,801, forward strand.
TGTGGCCCCTCCTTCATAGCATAAGCCAAAGGTGCGCAAACTGGGGGGCGCAAGATTTTCTGGTTGGGGTTGCAGCTGTTACGAGGCCCTGCGCTCTTCCCCAAGGCATTTAAATTAAGTGCCGAGGAGCGCGCAAGGCTTCTGTAACTTTCCTTACCTGGTAAGCGGGGGGAGGAGTAGGGGCTGAGCAGGGGAGCAGAGCAGGCAGGGGTCACAGACCTGAAAAGTTTGCGCACCCCTGGCTTAAGCTCATCCACTCCAGTTCTACTTATCCAGAATACATCAAACCCAGCTATGTTCTGGAAGTGAATAACAGCATAAAGAAGATAACAGTTACCCGCTGGCACTTAGAGTTTGAAATGGATGGTATCCCTCTCATTTACCCTGCACCAGGACGTGAACCATTCCATTTATCACGGAGCAGAGAGCGGGTGTGGAATTGCCTGTTTCCTTTACCACAGAGCCGAGAGCGGGTGCTTTCCCTATCGGCGTTTACTTCAAGTCTCTCTTTAAAGTGTTGACTGTAACAGAAAGTTTCTCTTTCTAGTGGAAATTTTTTTTAACCGACCACAGTGCCACCGGGTAACTTGTATATTCTTTATGCTGTTTTTCATTTATTGATACACTTCATTGTGTGACACGCATTTGTGTCTTTTTATTCTATATATTTATATGATACATTTTTGAACCACTCCATACTATGTGAATTTCTTGCGCTGATGGTTTTCTTTACACATTTCCCTTTGTTGTTGTGAGCCATCGCTTCCATTAGATGCATTTTATTCACATTTAACCATATATGTGCCAGTATTTCTGACTATTTGGTATTAATACTATCAATTGGGAGTGCATCATTCTATTTTTCCATACAATATATTCCAGCCTTTTAGCCATCAACAACCAAGTAATATCACTAAGGAGGTTATTAATCCCACTGACATTGCAAATGCATTCAATGACTACTTTGTGGTGTGTGCTACTAACTTATTAGCGAAATGCAACCCAAACTACAAACATGAACTTCATTCTGAGAGTGCCCCTATAGCCCCACACTCTCCCAACACTGCTCACAATTTTCAATTTGTCCCAGTATCTGAAGAGGAGATTTCACAAGCGCTCCTCAAATGAAAACTAAGCAGCCAATGTGGACCTGACTTACTGCAATCTAAGTTCCTAAGACCTGCTGCCCCAGCCATTGCCAAACCAATTGTTTCCATATTCAACTCTATTCTGTCTGCAGGCCATATCCCTAAGACCTGGAAAACTGCCATAGTTGTCCTAATCTTCAAAAGTGGGGACAAAAACACTGTCTCAAACTACAGGCCAATCTCTCTTCTCCCAATACTATCCAAAGTCATAGGAAAATATGTTCACTCCCAATTAAGCGATTACTATACCAAGACAAATTTCCCTAGCCAATTTCAATCTGGCTTTTGCCCCAAACATTCCACAGTAACTACCCTGCTAAAAGTTTGCAATGAGAGCCAGTGTGGAATGGAACTGGAACAACTCACTGGTGCAACATTCCTAGATTTTGCAAAGGCTTTTGATACTGTTGATCATGTTATCTTGCTTAGCAAACTCCAGTGCACTGGAATAGGGAAGCATGCTTTAAACTGGTTTCATTCCTACCTATCAGGTAGATCCCAACATGTGTCTATCTCAGGCTCTAACTCCAACCCCTTGGATATCACCTGTGGTGTTCCACAAGGCTCTGTTCTGGGTCCCCTACTCTTCTGCATGCACAATCTTATATGCACACAGCCCTAACCTCTACGACCTTGAACACATACTACTGACTTTTTGAGACTTGAAAATTGGATCTCCCAAAATAAATTGTTTTTATTTCAATCTTTTTTATTGATTTTGCAGGGATTTTACAATACTTCTTTTTCACATTACATTTGTCATCATTTTTTCCCAGCAATGTATTTCTTATATTATACAAAAAACTTGTACTGGACAAGGATCGCCTAACATTTTACGATTCTGCATTCTTACATATAAAGAATATCCTACTTATCTTGAGGTATTATGTGGTTGACAACCATATTTTTTTTACGTCTCTTTAAAAGATTTAGAAAGGACAGAGAGAGGCAAGAAATAGTAGAGGAGGTAAAGATGGGAAGAGGAAGGATCGGGGTAGATAAGGATGGGGGGAAGGGGGGAATAGGGCTGTTCGTGATAAATGGTTTTTAAACACTGACAAGACTGTAACAATGGTATTTGGGACCAAGGCTAAATTTATAAAGCTTCCAATGACTGAGCTCCAGATCAGAACCAACGTTAATACCACCCTAACTCCTGTTACTAGTTTTAAATACTTGGGCATACAGTATGTTTGACTCCCATTTAACATTTGGGATGCACATTGATACCCTGACATCTAAAACTTATGCAAAACTAGATGTACTTTATAGGAACAAATCCTCCCTATGTCTGCTGGTCAGAAAGCATATCGCACAGCAGATGCTAATGCCAATTATCGACTATGGGAGCATAGTATACGGCTCTGCACCCCAAACCTACCTTAGCAAACTTGATACCCTCTACAATTCAATATGCCATTTTGTTCTCCAATGCAAATACAACACACATCACTGAAATGCGCAAAGAACTAGATTGGTCATCACATGAGTCTAGGGACAAAATTAATCTCTCCTGTCTTGTCTTCAAATACTTTCTGGGCAAGCTAACCGTCTATCTGAACAAGCTCCTCACACCACCACATGCAGCACTTATCATGTGAGATCTGACTCCAAAAGACTGTTCATGGTCCCAAGGTTCAGAAAGTATCCGGCCGTTCCTCCTTCTCTTATCGTGCACCCTAAAACTGGAACAATCTACCGGAGACTCTCGCAGCCACCACCAGTCTAAGTTCTTTCAAAACTAAAGCAGTCTCACATTTTAATCTGGTTGTAACTGTTACATACACCTATAATATATATTATCTTTAACTGTGGGTGCAATGACATGTATATAATGTATACCCTGTTCACTTATGTAACTATGTACAGTATATGTAACCATTTGTCATCATAACTCTATGCCCAGGACATACTTGAAAATGAGAGGTAACTCTCAATGTATTTCTTCCTAGTAAAACATTTTATAAATAAATAAATAAATAAAATCAACAGGTCCAAATACACACACACACACGTATGTAGTAATGAGTTGAGAGATTTCTTCCCCTGGTGCTGATGACCGTTGCTGTAGCAATAAGCGTGTGAAATATATCATTATAGCACTTAATTTTTTTTTTAGATTTTTGTCACTATATTTACTACAGTGCTCCTGGTTTGTAACCAGTTTTAACTGCACTGTAGCTCATACAGTGTTCCTAACTGTTAACCCCTTAGGCCGAGGCTATACTAGGCACACGCATGCGCAACAAAGCACGTGGCATCAGGCGCGCCTGCCACAGAGGCGATGTGTGGCCTAGGGGGAGACGCGACAGGGAGGCGTGGTGGGGGTGTGGATATGACATCACAGAGCTGCTTTGCCTTCATTGGCTGAAACACTCATGTGACCTAGCCGTCACGTGACAAAATAAAATTATTTTGACGTGCGAAAAATCGATTGCGCCGTTGCTCTCATGCAAGCATGCTCTATGGCTGTCGTCACTGAGGTGCGGCCTTTTGTTTGCGTCGCACACACCATCACTCCCACCCTGGCCGCGGCCTTAAGCACTGCATACATATCACGCTTCCCATGCAATTGACTATATTATTGTTTTGTTTCCTTTGTTCTCTATGCAGTGAAGGAAATACAAAGGACACTGTATAACAGGGGGGCGCAAACTTTTTTCCCTGTGCCCCTCTTCCAGCAGTCCCCTCACCTCCGCGCCCCCATGGCAACGTGACGTCACATGACCTCGCCGCATTGTCATGGCGACTTGTGTGAGAAGGCACCGGAAGCTAAGGTAAGTTAGGTTTACAGAGGCCCTGCAGCTCCCCCGGCACTTCATTTAAGTGCCTTCGGGAAGCGCGCGGGGCCTCTGTAAACCCCACGCCCCCCGCACTCAGTCTCTTACCCCCCTGGGGGTCGCACCCCCCAGTTTGCCCACCGCTGCTGTTTAATATTGGTAGTGTAGGAACCTGCTGATAAGGTCTTACCTTGACGTGGTTGCAGCCTTAACATGTTTTGACCTAAGGTTGGAAGTAAATTACCCATACTTATAAGAAGAAAAATATAGAAAAAACAGATAGTAACAAACTAGATAATGTATTATATTGGATGTGCATGGGGGCTTCTTTGTTTGTTATAGTATACTTGAGGTTACTTTCCCAGTGGTACTCCAATTGACACACACAAATACATAATATTGTGGGTCTGGGTTTTGAGCTTGCTAAGATTGTGTACGTCTAATTCCATATTTAAATATTAATATGATCTTTTTTTCTGGCATATTTTGATAAAGGAGACTGTCCTCATTCCAGTTACAATGGAGTACATCTCTTCATAGTAGCTGCTAAAATTAAATGGCCACTAGCCACTTCCAAGTACCTGAAAGGAAATGCATAGGGATGCTCTCAATAGGAGCATGTCTTTCAACATGGCAGACGGGAAGCACTATGGCATTCCTGTTCATTTTGTTACAAAAAAAAGTCTTTAGAAATGTAAACTCTGTTCTTTTATTAAAGAAAAATACAAAGGTGTTCGTGGTGGCCTGCTTTAATAAAATATGAAAAAAGAATCTAGAATAAATTTGACTTTGGGCTACATCTACTAAACAATGCTACTCCATAAAACACTAGGCCTATTCAAGTGAATGGGCCACATGGAATCTTGGAGAGCTGATAGGAATCTTCTGTTATGGCATCGCTTAGTAAATAAGGCTCTAAATCTTTCAAAGTATGCTACTCCTTTTTTCATTGACATTTCTGCCAATTCACGTAAAATATATATATTCCTTCACATTTTGCCAGCTCTCTCGCTACTGTCTTCCTCCTTCTTTTTTTTGTTTCATCTCCCTGAGCTCCAGACTTAGTGGAAGTAAGCTTAATCCGAAGAAAATCATGCATAAGTCATGTTGTGTGCGTGAAGCTGCCTGCCGCCTGCTATCAGCAATAAACAAGTGTTGAGATGCGAGATGCAAACTCCCGGGGAAAGAAATCGCATTAAAGCCGTATGGTGAAAAAACAACAATGCTTTTTTTTAAATTTTATTACGCGTTAAACAGGCTAACTTCGCTCCAGGACGCACTATGCAGATTACAATCATTTTCACATGTCTTCAGTGTTCATGTAACCCATCAAAACAAACCGTAGCATCCAAACCGTAGCAAGATAGGACTTGTTGAAGGTGCAGTCGTAGACACACATACTGGAATTGCTGTAAAAGGCAATTAGTGCTGTACAATTATCTGCCATTTTATCCATTTACTTATTGTAAATTAAAAAGTCAATTTGTGATATTGTTTGAAAAGCCATTTTTTTTACGTGAACATTTTAATAAACTATGTTATGTCCCCTATAATCGATCTTATCTTTCTGACGTTGAGACTTCAGAGAGATCTGCTTATCATTTTGGGGGGTGATTGGGATATATAACTGGCATTTCATCATTATGAAATAATGGTTTCACTGCCTACTAATTGAATATTTACAATGTTGTAAGGAACCAATGTAAAAAAAAAAAAAAAAAAAAAACCCCCACAAAGTTTCCAATATTTGTAAGAAAATCTTCCTATTATCGAAAACGTTGTGCAACATGGCACTTTCCTGACGTGCATAACAACTTTCACATTTAGTTGCAGTAATAAGGGCTGAGGCATATACCAGCTATTAGAAAATTGACAGGGCTTGCAATTTTAGGCGCCATGAGAGGAAATATTTACATTTTTCCTTCCATTGATAAAGTAATAAAACTCTGCAATTTCACTCTTGTATAATTTTCTGCAGGGCCTTCCAACAGCAGAATAGGGGATAATTGATACAAATTATGGTCCAAGTTGTGTCATTTTACAAGATGTTGTAGGCCTATTATTTATCATTCCTAGGTGTTAAAATGTGTGGAAGTCTTTAAAGTGCAAGTTTGATACTCTGAAACAGAGGTTTTCAACTCCAGTTCTCAAGACCCCCTTCCCCCGCCCCTCCAACAGGCCAGGTTTTAAGGATATCCCAGCTTCAGCACAAGTGGCTCAATCTGTGGCTTAGTCTTCCACTGAGCCACGGATTGAGCCACGTGTGCAGAAGCAGGGAGCCACTGATTGAGCCACCTGTTGTGAAGCCGGGAGATCCTGAAAGCCTGACCTGTAGGACGGGGTGGGGGTTGTGGGGCAGGGGTCTTGAGGATTGGAGTTGGGAACCACTGCTCTAAAAACTTACATCATTGTTTTTATTTTTGACAAGAGGCCAACAATTCTCAGTGGTGGTTAAGTCGAAACATAATAAAAATAACATAATAAACATTGAAAATACTGATACTTTAGGTAAGGAGTACACTGCTTTTCGGTACTTACAATCTATGGTTTGTGTTGCAAAGGAAGAAGATTTATAACTATATGGCCTATGCTATTACTAGATTAAAAACTAATGTTAAATATGGCTGGGTTTTGAGAGTAAGCCTGAAATTACTGTTACCTTGTATATATAGCATAGCATTTAGCAAAGCATCCTCCTCTGTGAAACTACACAGTATACTGAAGCGCTAGTCTTTAGCATGTGGGCTATTAGTAGAATGTGTTTACAGATCGTTGATAAGACCATACCTGAGGTATCGTGTTCTTTTCCTGAGGACACATTTCGAGAAGGACATAAACAAAGTAGAATTGGTTCAAAGAAAACCACCTAAAATGGTGCAGTATTTGCCATTTTTAAAACCAGAATCAACTAATAAACCTCAAAATGGAAGTCCTGAATGGAAGCAGTGCTATATTTTGAAATATCCCACAGGTATATGTGGAAGAATGACCTAAGTGCAGAAAAAAGAAGAAGGGAGGAGTGGGGGGAGCAAACATAGAGTAGTATGTCCAAAAAAATATCGCTGGTGGAGGGTAAGGGATTCAATCACAATTAGATGGATTAAATGGGCCTTTATCCAAAATCATTGGATCTGGAACAATCTTTAGTGTTATCAGTTGTCCTGGAACCGAATTTTCTTTTCCACACTGATGTCTTGCTGCAGGATCCTGACCGTTCTGAGGGTAATTGTTCTCCGTTTCAAAGCAACACCATATAAAGGAAAGAATTGCGGGGAAACAATCAATCACAGTGTAATACAATTTAATAAAATAATAAAACCCTATAAACATATAGGTAATCAACTCACACTTTATGAATTGTAAAAAGGCAGTTGGAGAGTTTGTAACCAAACTGAGTCTCTCACACTCAGCTCGTGCCCCAGTCTGCTAGTGTCAGTCTCGGATTGTCACGTGACCCGCTTGGAGATTATCTGGAGACTCAATCCTCTCCTCTCTGTGTACCAGCGTCTGTTCTCCCTGACAGCCGAACACTTCCGTGTCACGTGTGCCTCTCCGGATATAGCGAGATCTTGCCTGTCACTGCTCCGCTTCCAATCCGTTCGCGGTCGGGATTCTTTCTCTTCGTCTGTCCTCCTACTGTGTTATCACCAATCAACCCACACATTTCACCGATAAGGCTTCTTCAGGGGTCAAGTATATATATATATATATATATATATATATATATATATATATATATATATATATATATATATATATATATATATATGTGTGTGTGTGTGTGTGTGTGTGTGTATATATATATTTCTGAGAAAAATAAACATTACACCAAGGTGGGGTGCAGTGAATCTGACGGGGGGTAGACGTATGGAAAATTATACATATCCTTCACTAAAGGGTAGTGATTGCACGGAACACCAGCAGAGCTGAGGTAGGAGAAAAATCAATTCAAAATTGCTCTAGGCAGAGCTTAGAAATAGAGATCAAATACTGCTTACAGTTATACAGTTACTAAGAAGAATGGGATGTCTTGCCTTGCCAAATGGTCCTTCTCTGCTTTCAGCTTGTTTCAATTTCTATGACGCCTTCCAGAAAACGAATAAAGTGTGCTGAAGTTATAACAGTAAACGTTATAGCTGCCTGAATGCACTAATAGATGTTCTCCTGGATGTAAAAGACAGCTAGATCAAGCTGAGTACTGTACATGGATGTGATCATTTATTTTTTGTGCAAGATTACGCTGTGTACACAGCAGCACTAAATGTTTATGGTTTGGTTATCCCATGGTATGTCCTAGGAGAATTTTCTCTAGTGGTTTCAATTCTGTTGATGCTTCAGTGCCATGACCTGGAAGCAGTTAAAGATGACGTTCCATAAATGGAACACAAGTATTTTGAGAGGAGACATCTGGGATAGATTAGTAGAAAGAATGATGACATTTATTTTTTATTTATTTTTTTATTTCAAGAGTTCATTCTTAGTAGTTTTTGGATTTCTCTTCTTTTTCTTTCCTCTGGTTTCTTCTGGCATTTACAGCAAACCACCGCGCCCAAGGGAAGTTGTGCTACTGAAACAAAATTCCAAATATTTCCTGCGGGTGCGGAGAGGAGAATATGTAGGAAAGCAGAGGAATTATCAAGATTCTTTTTCACCAGCTTGTCTTACTTCCAAGCACACGCTCTATCCATAATACAAAATACTCTTAAGTTGTAATTGTAACTGTGTTTCTTAAAAATGGCTCTATAGTCTAAGCTTGCTAGTCTATATTAAGCGAGCCGTTCATAATTGAGGGGTAGTGTGTCTTCCCTTGAAGGTAAAATATGCTGAATTGTATAGTGGCACTTTACAATGCTACACTTCGAATAGCGATTAGTGGTTGTTAATGACTTTTGCGCTTTGGTGAACAAGCCAATTAAAACGATTGCTTTTAGCAGAGTCATCTGCATCAAGTAAGAGAGTAAGCCTTCCAGTCCAGAACATTAATTCTCTGGTATGTTAAAAGTTTGCTGAAGAATTTCTGAAGTATAATGGGTTGACATGGCAAATTATGTCAAGATAGTCGGTAAATTAGATGATGTTGACTAGCCACCCCAGAATTGGCTCATGCTACAGATGAATAAAATGAGGATGTGAAATGTTAGTTAAACACGTGGCATTGGCACGCTTCGCTCTTGGAGAAGCCAAGAAAATATCCAACCATGCCTTAAAAATATCCACTTTTTTTCATTATGTTCATTTGACCTTCTCAGCAAAAGGACAAAGTCACATAGCAAAGGAAATGCCTCAGATTCCTGCATCTGGGTTTGTGTCTTTATATTTTGTTGGCACGGTTACAGCTGCGGGCCTTTTTCTTTCACTCTTTCCTCCTGCTCTCTCCCAGCTCTGAAAAGTGGACAGAGGACCTCGGCTGTGCCAAAAGCAACATGTTTCTGCTCTCTGCTCTGGGGCCGGGCACAATCCTATGGTTTGTTGTTTCAGAGGGCGGCTAGAGGCAGAATAGATGGAACGGAGGGGGGAGCGGGGGAGAATACACGCAATGAAAGACATGAATATGCACCTCTGCACTTCAAAAGGAAGACTGCAAATTTATTTAAATAGTCAAGCTAATAGGAAACTTTTTATACATATAAACATGACTTTTTGGTTTTCATATTCACGTTCCCACAGAACTCCCCAGTTTTCCATATTGCCACAATGTGTTGATGTTACACTGCTGTTAACCGCGGTATAACCTGCCGTTTTTGAGTCATTAACCCCTTAACTTGGGGAGTGGCCAGCTATGCCTAACGAACTTAAACATGGACTCCCTGATATCAATGCAAATGGGGATAAAGTAAAATGAAAACACTTGGTAGTATAACACTTATTCTGTCCTTTTTAACTTTCCCAACATCTTTACTTTCTTGGTTGGACAAGCTGCCCAATACAACATATTAATTTTTTTTTTTAATTTTTTTTTTACTTTAAAAGTTATTTTCTTGCCCTTTCCAATGCTGTTTTTTTTTTTTTTTTAATCCAAGGCTGTGTTCAGGAGATAGAAGCGTTTCATATATTACGTGTCTGGGAGGCTAAAATGGAGCTCTCCCTAGACTCCAGTGCAGTCTAAAGGTTACCATAGTAACCTCATATGCTAGAGATCATAATTTTTTAACACTAAAGCACCTTTTTTTCCTCAAGAGCAGGTTATGCTCAGGGAGCAAAATACTAACATTATATGAGTAAAAACGGTGTAGGGGCAGCTGCTCAAATGCCCGTTCAGCCACTTAAGATGATGTTAATAGTAACACTTTATCCCAAAAGAGAATAAAAAAGGGAAAAAAGAAAAACACAAAAGCGCACCAAGATTGAAATATACAGTGTATTATAAACAATAAAATTAGTAATATACACTTACATGGATTAAAACTTTATTGATCCTGATCACGATCGTGACTTCTATGGTGAGGCAACAATTGGGATGAAAGGGGGTGAATTCCGTCTCTGCAAACAAGCCCCGAGCGCTGGGACTGTGTTTTTGGCTATGCTGCGTCTTCAGCTCCACACGGTTGTCAGCGTGATGGCCTGCGTGACGCGCATGCGCGGCGGATGAAGCCCCCAGTAGTAGTCCCGAAGATGCCTGCCAGTTTTCAGTTTTGGATCGTGATTGTAGAAAAAAGCACTTGTGTGAAGACTGGCTGTATAGGGTAACAAGCCAGCAACACCCTTCGCGACGCGTTTCGAATACAAAAGTATTCTTCCTCAGGCGATGTGTGCTTTTTTCTACAATCACGATCCAAAACTGAAAACGGGCAGGCATCTTCGGGACTACTACTGGGGGCTTCATCCGCCGCGCATGCGCGTCACGCAGGCCATCACGCGGACAACCGTGTGGAGCTGAAGACGCAGCATAGCCAAAAACACAGTTCCAGCGCACGGGGCTTGTTTGCAGAGACGGAATTCACCCCCTTTCATCCCAATTGTTGCCTCACCATAGAAGTCACGATCGTGATCAGGATCAATAAAGTTTTAATCCATGTAAGTGTATATTACTAATTTTATTGTTTATAATACACTGTATATCTCAATATTGGTGCGCTTTTGTGTTTTTCTTTTTTCTTGGAACTGGGTATCGCTGTTGGAGTTCTCTGCAGAGATCCACATTGGAGGTGGGGGAAGACACCTTCAACATCAAGAGCTGCAAAAGATCAGAGAGGAACTACCATTCCAATTTCTTAAAGAGCAAGAGCGCGGACTGGACACTTTTTCCAAAAGAGAATAAGTTTTAATGTTGGAGGCAATTCAAGTCACACTTAAAACAAAAAACAGCCTTTCATTACCTTTATTGAAAACTACTGTAGTTACCTAAGCTACCGATCAATTTGTTCAACAGTGATCGATCAGCAAAATCCTGCTTCCCATGGTTCACTAAATGGCTACCTTTCCGTTTGAACTAATCCTTCAGTTGGTGTAACTCAGCAGCTACAATGTATTCTTATATTACAAAGGTAACATTATCTATTGTTACAGTTTGCATCTCAAACTGCTGGGAATATTGGCAACAACTTATCACAAACAGAAAAGTGTTGCAGAGATCTTGCACTGCTGGGGAGGTGGACTAAATCCTGCTATAGAAATCAAAGATGCACAGTATATTAAAACTCATTAAAAATGGCATTGAGTTGAATTAAGAAATGTAGTAAATATGATCTAATACAGAAATTATTTATTTAGAAAAACACACATAGGATATTGCATGAATAGCCCCTTTAAGCCATGTTTTCTCCAGTTCACACATCTGACCCTAGCTCTTTAGGGAAAGTCTTTCACAATCCACAAGGAACAACAAACATAGGGCTATTCTGTAAAAACAACAACTGCACAGCACAGATCAATAACCATCAAAGGATCAAGCAAAAATCATAGACTTGAAATGAACTAAAACAATGAAAATGACGTCTCAAGGAGTTGACAGGAAATATTCAATATACTGTACTTAGTCAACTAATGTATTGCTGTTTTACCAGTGCTGTACCTATAGGACAGAGCCTGTTCCTTTCTTATGTCGCCTTGTACAATGTGTGAGCACTTAAAACTCTTAATAACATTTTATACAAAAAAAAGAGCCATGTTTTCTCCTGTAAAGAGTATAACATTAACTATTATGGCAAAATAGGCATTTTCATAGCATCGTCCATCCTGTGAAGATTAACGTGGAGACTTAACGTTGTGTTATTGAATTCCTTGCTACATTTGGTGGTACTCCCATCCAGACCCTAAAATAGGGCTTTAGCTGTGTCTGGGTGTGTAACAGCAGAGGTAGGCATGATTGAAATAACAGCAATATGTCCTTCTCAACTCCTGTCCTCTTCCCTCAAGCAAAAGAGCTCTTTTGGGGTCTAGATCAATGTTACATTGCCAAGACATACTTAATGTCACATTTTTGGAAGATAACACAACGTTATGTTAAAATAATGTGACACTAAGCCTATGCTAATTAGACAAGCCTATGCTAATTAGATGTATTCCGGAAATTGAGTTGGCTTTGAGGATACGATGTTAACTCAGGCAACAGAAAGTCAGATCCTGTTTTAGGTAACGCCATGTTATGAGCCCTGATTTAACAGAGCTTTGTGCATAGGCTTCTGGAAGGGATTGTTGCTTTAAACAAGATTCCTTTTAATAGACCCACATGAGAGATCTTTATAGATGTACATGAACAAAAGGAATGTATCAAAAGCTCATGTATAAAAACATACAATACAATGTACAGTCTAAGCTTTAATGAATACCCATGTCGGGCCATTAAAAGGTGTGTCTACCTGCAAAATATTTTAGTTCTTATAGTTGAAAACATGTGTTCATACATAGAAAGTACTATACATACCAGAGAGCATGTGGGGCTTTAAACAATGATAAAACTGCTGGAGCAGTATCAACATTGTAGTTATCAGGGCTGAATTACATGACAGTTTTTTAGATTACCCCAGAAATGGATTTTCTGTAATGAAATACTGTATGTGATTCGGGAGAACAAAGTGCGCTGTAAAAAAAAAAAATTTTGCTTCAATTACTTTCTATGGTTTGGGTTATCTGCTTTGGCCATACCATGATGAAAGTATAGTACCATTTCTTTTAAATATTGTATTCCAAATTGGCCAAAAATGCCAGCATCTTTATTATTGCAAGTATTTCTTAGCTGTTGCAATATTTGAATGGAGCAATTGTTTTGATAATTTCTCTATTGATCAATTAAAGGGAACAAATTATACAAGTTAAGTTTAAATTACCCCAAAAGTCTTTGGGGGGTAGACCCGGGAGTACAGACTGGCTCGTCCAAGAGGGTGTGGACCCCTTAATGGTTTTTTTCAAGAACCTTTTCCCTATGTGTATATAGCCAACAGGGAGAAGGAGAGAGAGAGGGGGGGGGGCGGGGGGAGGGTGCTCCATAGTGGGGTAGGGGTGGCCTGTGATGATCGAGTGGAACAGGTGATCTTTTGCATAAGCATACATTCAGGTAACGCAAACTGTGGTTTCCCAGCATGGCAGATCAGTTGTAACAACGAGTCCCTCTGAATAAACGTTTCGACATTAACATCATATTTAACTTTTTAACTCTAACAAGCATAAACCATAATGAACACACAGCTATCTTATACAGTGCCTATTCTGTGGGGCTGGTTTGCTGACAGAGGAGGGCTGTCTGTAGGTCTCTTAGCCGACCTCTTGTTTGCGGCGGGAGGGGGAGGGGAGGGGGGAGGGGGGAGGAGGGGGCAGAAGGGGGAGGAGGGGAGAGGGGGAGAGGGAGGGGGAGGAGGGGAGGGGGAGGACCACAGCCTGAAGGACACCAGGGTCAATGGGGCGGGGGAGGCTCACCCCCCCCCATCTCCATACCCACCCCCCCTCCCCCTCGATTCCCCCGCCTTCTCTTTTTCAGACCTCTCGCTCCCCTGGTCACCCGGTGACCCAGAGGTTGCGCCACTCTTGGCGGTACACCCCCCCCCCCCCTCCAACATGGAAATTTTGAAAATCAAAGTGTATTAGGATATTGCAACATGATATATGCCTGTCAATTTGCCTGTTTCCTAATAAAAATGTTAAAATTACCCCAAAAGTCATAAAATACCAACTCTTATTTGGAAAAATAAAATGATTACACTTTTATAAACTTCATTGCAGTTTTCTGCCATTTGGTGGATGCTGTGACTGTCTAAACCGCAGTCCAGTGTATGCTTCATATTGGCCCCACAGTTAATATTTTACCATCCTAATGGCAACACAGAGAACCTCTACTACAAGATTATATTAATAATGCATACAAGAAGTCCAAACTACAAATAATTCAATACTGTCCAATTTTCTGAGCTTCTCTGTATTGACAAAGTTAATGAACATATGTTTGATCTTGTACAGATTCACAGACCCATCTTTTTACTTGCATAAGTGAAGTCTCAGATTAATTGCTGAAGGTACTGGACTTTTGGCAAATATACAGTATCTGTATGTAGAGCTGGATCTTCATTTGTAGGTTATCCTTGGCCATGATCATCCTTCTCTTTACCTTTTTGTAGTGTTATTCTTTCTCACACCCACTGGACTACACAGAAGAATATTTTGGTTGCTTATAAATGATTGATGACAGCCCCAGGGTTCCACATTCATCATTTTGCACAGGTGGGCTGACACCTTCTCTTGGAAGACCACGGTCTTCCCCTACCCTTTGCTCACGGCCTCCGTTTCAACGGGATGGCTGCCCCTTATGTCGGTGGAATGTCCTAAGAGTGATTCATGATGCTCTTTGTTACAAAGCAGGACCATATATAAAAATAATGAAAGGACAAAGGGCTCAAGAATAAATAGTTCATTCAATATCTCCCATGACATTTGTTGCATGTGTAGACATCCTTTATGCCTGTGCTTTATTGCCATAAAATACAACTTGTGAACCATCCCTCACTCATCGCGGCTTCACTGTTTGAAACACATCTCTTGTGTGGTCTCATTGCCCTTAAGATCACATAGTACGATATTTCAAAACCTACAGAGTCCCTGAGCTTGAACCAAACATTGTGTGCCAATATAGCCACAAAGGTGATTGACTATACACCTTGAAATGGTTAAATTTGTCTTGAAGCGTAAGCATTGCAGGACATGATCAGTAATAGAAGATCAAGTAGGTTTTTTTTACCAATAGGATCTGCATAACACAGCTGCAGAATTCAACTACCTCTTTGTATTTTGAGTTTATTTAACATAGATCAGATATAGGGCATATGCATCACAAAATGTTTTAATGCTGCAAATAGGACTACAAATCTGCAAGTGTCCCTAAATATTGATGCGGTTGTGCTACATAAATGTATGTATGTATGTATGTCTTTATTTATATAGCGCCATTAATGTACATAGCGCTTCACAGCAGTAATATACGTGACAATCATATAAATAACAAATAATACAAATAACAGATCATGGGAATAAGTGCTACAGACATAAAAATTAACATTTAGGAAGAGGAGTCCCTGCTCCGAAGAGCTTACAATCTAATTGACAAAGCATCTGAGTGTTTCATATTTCTGCTTACACTATTCAGTCCCAAATTAAAGAGGCATTGCCTGCGCAATACTGTGAAGGCACTGCAAATTGACTTCAAAAATGGCTCTAGTCGTTTTTCGGGCTGCATTACTAAAAGTAGCAATACCTTGCTTTTCCGTGTCAATGTGCTCGAAAAACTGAAAAGTACTTCAAAGGCTTTGCAGAAGCCAGGCTCAGTGCAAGATTTGCAACACATTGCTGGCGTCCTTGTCTGCACTGTAGTCTTCAAACGGGAAGGGAGAAAGCAATAATTATGTTATTTTTTACCCAATTACAGGTGAGTCAGCTGAGGCACAATAATTTACACAGGATCCCACAGTCTGAGTGTAAGTAGCTGGTGTTAGGAAGCTTGTGAATTCCAGACCCACATTTTAAACCATTACACCACACTCCCTTATATTCATTTTGTCAGCTTATTTTCATGTCAGAGATGTCCTGTTTTGTTAGATTTGCTACCCTGATGTTCCCAGTTTTCTTTCTTTTTTTTCTGACCATAACTCGTCCGGCATCTTGAGATTTTATGAGCAGAATTAACTGTTTTTAAATTCCCCTCATCGTTTTTAAAATGAGCAATTACTTTTTTAATGTCACCTTTGCTTTACCAGATACATTTGGCAGAGGCAGAAAATAGTATTTGGATGCAAATCCTGCCTCATTTATCATAGAAACACGCCCCTTTTTGCACAAAAAAGGAAATGGTTGATACCCATAATCACCAAGAAGCACAAATCTACGGCGATACCAGTTTCATCTGTGTCTACATATCTTACAAGTTACGTTTATTTAGAAAATGCCTTAGGAAAACTGCCAAACTGTTAGGTATTCTTCAAAACGAAATAGATGGCATAGGACTCCACTACGAAACTGTGAAGGTTATTTTGCCCTTCCTTTTGATGAAGGAGAACACTGCAACGTGTACAGTACTTGCCTTTTCCTTGCGTCTTTTGGTACACATGCATCTGCATTCCTAAGACAGTGTAATATTGGTAGTGTAGGACCTGCCGATAGGGTCTTACCTCGACGTGGTTACAGGCTTGAAATGTTTTGACCAAAGCATTTAACTAAATGACCCATACTACTGAGAAGAACCGAAGGAAAAAAACATAGTAATTAACTAAATTATTTGTCATTTTGGATGTGGCATTGTTGTATACTTTGGGCCACTATATATATATATATATACAGTGCTTGACAAATCACCCAAAAATCTACTCGCCGAACCAAAAAATCTACTCGCCACCTAGTCCCGCCCCCAACCCCGCCTCTAGTCCCGCCCCCAGCCACGCATTTTTAAAAAAGCCATAAATTAAATAAATTGAATAAATTCCTAGTAAGAACATTCGTTTTTGATATTAGTTTATTTATTGTATTACATTATACTACAATTAGTCCTTGGTGTGTGTGTGTGTGTGTGTATAAATGTCAAATCTAGAAAAAAAAAGCCAGATGTGGATGACTAGTTTCCTGCACCCCTTAACTAGTGTCTGGATGCCCCCGCTTCACAATATTTAAAGCAGCAATCCCGTCTGGGATCTTACCTGATCCGCAGACCCTCAAAGTTCAGGTACCCTCATTCCCGCAATGTTATACATTGGAGGGGTGGTGTTCGTTACCTGTCTTCTGGGTTAGGGGGGGTTCGATGTCTTCCGTGTGAAGCTTGAGTCAGATCTGGAAGTAAGCAGTATAGGTTATTTCAGTGTAGTATAGGGCAGTTAAGATATCCAGATCCATAGTGTGAGAGTGTGTGGGGGAGAGAGCGAGAGTGTGTGGGGGAGAGAGAGAGAGAGTGTGGGAGAGAGAGAGAGTGGGAGAGAGAGAGTGGGAGAGAGAGAGAGAGTGGGAGAGAGAGAGAGAGTGGGAGAGAGAGAGAGAGAGAGTGGGAGAGAGAGAGAGAGAGAGTGGGAGAGAGAGAGAGTGGGAGAGAGAGAGAGAGTGGGAGAGAGAGAGAGAGAGTGGGAGAGAGAGAGAGAGAGTGAGAGAGTGGGAGAGAGAGAGAGAGAGAGTGGGAGAGACAGAGAGAGAGTGGGAGAGACAGAGAGAGAGTGGGAGAGACAGAGAGAGAGTGGGAGAGACAGAGAGAGAGTGGGAGAGACAGAGAGAGAGTGGGAAAGACAGAGAGAGAGAGTGGGAGAGACAGAGAGAGTGGGAGAGAGAGAGACAGAGAGAGACAGAGAGAGATAGAGACAGATAAAGAGACGTCAAGGCGCCGTGACGTTGACGCTGCTCCGCGCTGATTGGATGTTTTCAGCCGACAGTGCTCTGAAAAACAGCTTGGCTGTCGGCTGAAAACTCCAGCGCCTCAGCACGCCTGCGGACGCTCGCGTGAGCCCCCTCATTGAGTATGCAGGGGCTCAGCGCGGAGCGTCCGCACGGCTCAGCGTGGCCTGTCCTTCTATGGACTCCGCCAGAGAGACAGATAGAGAAAGACAGATAGAGAGAGACAGATAGAGAGAGACAGACAGAGAGAGACAGACAGAGAGAGACAGATAGAGAGAGACAGACAGAGAGAGACAGACAGAGAGAGACACACAGAGAGAGACACACAGAAAAAGAGAGACACACAGAAAAAGAGAGACACACAGAAAAAGAGAGACACACAGAAAAAGAGAGACACACAGAAAAAGAGAGACACACAGAAAAAGAGAGACACACAGAAAATGAGAGACACACAAAAATGAGAGACACACAAAAATGAGAGACACACAAAAATGAGAGACAAAAAAAGAGAGACACAGAACACACACAGAGAGAATGAGAGACAAAGACAGAGAGAGGGCGACACATGGAGAGGGCGACAGGGAGAAGGCGAGGGCGACACAGGGAGAGGGTGACACTCACAGACACACACTCACTCTCACTCACTCAGACACTCAGACACGCAGACACTCACGCAGAGACACACTCACGCAGAAGACTCAGAGACACTCACTCACACACACACAGACACACACACACAGACAGGCACACAGACACACAGACAGGCACACACACAGACACACAGACAGGCACACACACAGACACACAGACAGGCACACACACAGACACACACACAGACACACAGACAGGCACACACACAGACACACAGACAGGCACACTGACAGACACACAGGCACACTGACAGACACACAGGCACACTGACAGACACACAGGCACACTCACAGACACACAGGCACACTCACAGACACACAGGCACACTCACAGACACACAGGCACACTCACAGACACACAGGCACACTGACAGACACACAGGCACACTGACAGACACACAGGCACACTGACAGACACACAGGCACACTCACAGACACACAGGCACACTCACAGACAAACAGGCACACTCACAGACACACAGGCACACTGACAGACACACAGGCACACTGACAGACACAGGCACACTCACAGACACACAGGCACACTGACAGACACACAGGCACACTGACAGGCACACAGGCACACTGACAGACACACAGGCACACTCACAGACACACAGGCACACTCACAGACACACAGGCACACTCACAGACACACAGGCACACTCACAGACACACAGGCACACTCACAGACACACAGGCACACTCACAGACACACAGGCACACTGACAGACACACAGGCACACTGACAGACACACAGGCACACTGACAGACACACAGGCACACTCACAGACTCACAGGCACACTGACAGACACACAGGCACACTCACAGGCACACAGGCACACTGACAGACACACAGGCACACTGAGACACACAGGCACACTGACAGACACACAGGCACACTGACAGACACACAGACACACATGCACACTCACACACTCACAGACACTCAGTCTGTCACTCACACACTCACCGGGTCACACGTGGCAGCAGTGGGGTCTCCGCACGGCAGTGGGCCCTCTCCAAGACATGGGACACACAGCGCAGCGTGGGCCTCAGCAGCAGCAGCAGCAGGTCCCCCCAGGTCCCGCCCCCCCCCCCCCCCCAGAAGCGGCCGACGCCGCAGCACGCTCCCTGGACACCCCCGGGCAGCATGCGAGGATCGGGGGCAGGTGATTAGGGGGAGATCATGGGCAGGAGGCGGACTGGCGCAGGAGGCGCACACGGGGGAAGCTGGGTTGGCACTTCCCCCTTCGTCCCACGAGGGGAGCGGAGGGTGCGGGGGGGCTGGATCGCGCGCTTGTTTTGGGCTTCCCCCTCCGTCCCACGTGGGGAGCAGAGGGGGGAGGGTGTGGGGGCTGGATCGCGCGCGGCGCTTGTTTTGGGCTTCCCCCTCCGTCCCACGTGGGGAGCGGAGGGGGGGGGCTGGGTTGCGCGCGGGGCTTGGTTTGGGCTTCCCCCTCCGTCCCACGTGGGGAGCGGAGGGGGGGGGCTGGGTTGCGCGCGGGGCTTGGTTTGGGCTTCCCCCTCCGTCCCACGTGGGGAGGGAGGGGGGGAGGGATGCGGGAGATTCTGGGTTGCTGGGGGGAACAGGCAGCGCAAATGGCAGGACACTCTGCTTGCCCTGTGCACGCGCGCCGGGACCACAGGATTTGCCGCCATTTTTTTTAACTTTTTTTTTAACCCAATCAGGGAGGGGGATTATTTATTTATTTATTAAAAAAAAAAAAAAATTTGGCACGAGCAGGGGAATTCATTGAGCTGCAGCACGGGTCGCCAGCTGCCTAAATCCACTCGCAACGGGCGACAGGTTATCATTATTTGTCGAGCACTGTATATATATATAAAATGCAGTGGGTTTGGGTTTTGAGCTTGCTAAGACAGTGTAGGCCACATGTATCTGTTGCCATGCTTTAATCAATGCATAAAGCTATATAACAAGAAGACCCCAGGTCCGTTGTAATCGTCATGTTATTTAATCAGGTTATTTATTGCTGATGGAAAAACAGTGGGTGTTACTACTACTACTACTGGATAGATTAATAATTCAAAGATACATTAGAGAAGTGAATTGTTAATAAATATACATATCTGGTGGATATTTCACCAGTATAAGCAATGCATGTATAGTCTTTTGTATTATAGGGAAGGGATACTCAACTCCAGTCCTCAAGTCCCACCAAAAGGTTAGGTTTTCAGGATATCCCAGCTTCAGCACAGGTGGCTCTGAAATGAGTTCTCTCAAACAGCAATCTTATACTGGCACATGAACATGAACTGAGCAACCATTATACTAATAAATAATTAAATAATGCTCATCGGCTGAGACCCGACATGCGGCATGTTTCGTTGCTATCTGCAACTTCTTCCGGGGTCTATATACAGATCTATCTTTGAGTATATGCAGATACGCTTCATATAACGCTCAGTGATAGCAAGGACCACCCTACGCATTTCGGAAGACTGCGCTTCCTTCCTCAGGGGTAAAAAAGTAGGAAGCGCAGTCTTCCGAAATGCGTAGGGTGGTCCCTGCTATCACTGAGCGTTATATGCAGCGTATCTGAGCCCCGCAAGCCAAGCTGAGCAGCTCCTTCACTGGAGCACTTTCGAATTTGCCGCCATTACCTCCCCCCTTCACCGCGAGGAGCTGGTGTTACTGTGGTGGATGTCCTGTGACGCCGAGCGCTTCTGCGCATGTCCATACCACGGAGGACAGAGGAAAGGAGCTTAGACTGCTTGTCCTGCCCCTGTGAAGCTGAGACAGCTGTTACATCTACCAACTCCCCGGCGGCCGGACGATTACACGTGGCAGACACCTAGGAAATGGGCAGGAGCTACACCGGTTTCGCATGAGAGGGGATACTCTCCGATTATCCACTGCCTGATACCAGCTGGGCTCCGGTAAGCGGGCATTTCAGCAAGCTACAGGATACTATAGGGACTTCTCACATTGTGTGTTTTTAGTTGTACTGAACTATCAGTCATTATATTAAATGCCTTTTTTTTACTTTTCAGTCATTTGTTTGTCTCAGCATCTGTTAGTTTTAGTGTTTGTTAGTGGTGTTAATTGTGTGTTTATGTCATATACTGTATTACACTATGTTTGTTTTTAATGTTTTTTTTCTATATGATTTGACTGCCAACACGAGGAGGGCTCTAGTGGACATCTACTTCCATCAGGCTGCTTTATATCCTTTATTTTGGTGATTCTCTATTTGATGTTACTTGGGGCCCAGCGCCATTGATATAACATGTTTTGCTATTACTGTACCAGACTACTAGATACTTTAAACATCAATAAAAGGAACATTGATACTGAGTAACTTTTAGTTAACCGTACACCCTACTAGAGGGTATACACCAGTTTTTAATCACATTTGAATTTATTAATAAAGTGTTTTTTATACATATATTCTTCACCTCTGACCGCATCATTATTACATAAAGGTCCACAGTGCGCCTATACCAGGGATCTTATGTACCTTCTTCAGGTACATCTACCTCACTTAAATTTAATATCAATGTTTTGGTCCAAAATGGGTCCTTTCTTTATATATCTTGGAAAAGGCCCAAGATAGGACAGCCTGTCCCTGTCATTATTCTCCATTTCTTTTGGTTCTATAAATGTTACTGTCTCAGAAATAGACTTGCAGTATCTGACTAACAGAATGGAACATAACTAATTTGTTGATTTTAAGGTGGACACAGAGCAGATAGAAAAAATGTGTGTACCCGGCAAAATAATATGAAAAATGTTAAGGTTTTTGCCATGAAAAGAAAAAAGAATTATGGCAGCACTCCAAAAAGTCTCTCTGTTAGTAGATCCTTAAATCCTTCCAAGGAAGAGACAAAAACATACCCCAAATCGGTGAAAAAAAAGCATAGCATTTAATTTTTCTAGAGCAGAAGTGCACAAACTTTCTGCACTGCTCCCCCCTGCCTGCTCAGCCCCAGTGCTCGCCCTTACCTAGAAACCGGCATCAAAAGATGCCACGGGGTCATGCGATGTCACGTCACCCGCGGCGTCATTTGACGTCCGTTGACATGGCGATGCGTCGTCTGAAGTGTCGTCTGAAGCCAAGGTTACAGAGGCCTTGCGCGGTCCCCCGGCATTTAACTTAAATGATTTGGGGAAGAGCGCGGGGCCTCTGTAATCGCCCCCCCCCCCCCCAAAACAAATCTCAGCGCGCCCCCCACTTTTCGCACCCTTGTTCTAGAGCATGCAATCAATAAAAGGAACATTGATACTGAGTAACTTTTAGTTAACCGTACACCCTACTAGAGGGTATACACCAGTTTTTAATCACATTTGAATTTATTAATAAAGTGTTTTTTATACATATATTCTTCACCTCTGACCGCATCATTATTACATAAAGGTCCGCAGTGCGCCTATACCAGGGATCTTATGTACCTTCTTTAGGTACATCTACCTCACTCTATCTGCTATTCTCCTTAGGCAGCACGCATTTACCACCAAGGGGTGCGAGCAAGGTCTCTCTGTACAGTTTCTATTAAATTTAAGTCCAATAATATGTGAGCGACTGCAGTACTTCTACGACTACATTTAACCAGCAGTGCAACTCGACCGTTGATACTTATGTCATTGTGAGTTCTCCTGTCTATTCCGACTACTTGTTCACCATGAAACATCCTGTTATAATATTATAGTAAGGAACTGGTCCACTAGTTTCTTCTGCAAGTCTCGAATTAGGTAGACAACCCATGGCAAAATAATATGGATATTCACTCTCCATATTGCTTATTTTTGCAAGCAGGGCAAAATGAACATATTTACAAAACAATGCCTTAATGGCGCTACTCTCTGGTAGCACCATTAAGTCTTACTCTGCCTTAAACAAATGTAACCATTCTTAAAGCAAGAATTTGGTTGATCATAATTCCTGGCAAATTAAATACAAATCCATTCTTTTTGGTGCCTTGGAATGGGAGAGTGTCTATTAATCGATTGTTTCTTCTACCCTTAATTTTCCTACCATTATGAGAGCCAATAAAGATTAGGAACATTGGACAGGGGGGTTGCCGGTGTAATCTCTTGTTGAAGACACTAAAATCACACATAAAATTAGAAGTCAGAGGAAATCAAACCCCTCCCTAGTCATAGCTCATCATGTTTATAAACAAGCATTAATACGTCTAGTTGTCAGATTTTGGTTAAGAAAAAGGGCATCAGATACCCAGATTTAACCCCTTAAACATGTCATTGCCATTAGTATACTTTGGCTCTAGGACACACTGACCTATTAAGGCACCCTATTACAAGGTGCATTAAGGTAGCAGTGCGCAAACTGGGGGGGGAGCGCAAGATTTACTATGGGGGGCATGGGGGTTACAGAGGCCTAGCGCTCTTCCCCACGGCATTTAAATTAAATGCCGGGGGAGGCATGAGGCCTCTGTAACTCACTTACCTGCTGCCAGCCAGGTCTTCGGCGACACATCGCCATGGCAAAGCGGCGTCAAATGATGCTGTGGGGGTCATGTGACGTCATGCGTCGCCATGAGAACACGCGGCAAATGACGCGGCGGCATCACGTGACCCGCAGCATCATTTGACGCCGGGTTCAAGCCGAGGGGGTGCGAACGCTGGAGCTCTCAGGTAGGGGGGCGCACACGAAAAAGTTTTAAGCACCCCTGCATTAAGGCTTAGTACCAGTTAATAAATCTGGGACAAAATATCTTGATTGGCCGTAAAACAGACAGATTGAGTGCCTCTGTTGGCATAGTATTAATAACAAAACAAAGGCATTTCAGAGGTTGATCCTTAGCACCCAATGTTTTTGAAACCTTCACTTTGACCTTCTGGGGAACACTGCAGTAAGCTATACAGTACAGCTTCGGTACAGGTAGGGAGCCGGTATTACTGTTCAGGACGTGCTGACAGGCGCATGCGCGAGCTGCCGTTTGCCTATTGAGCGAGATGTACTTACTCGCGAGTGTACTTAAAGTGAGTGTCCTTAAACCGGGGTATGCCTGTATTTGATTTAAAACAGCACAAATGTTTTCATGTAACATGCTTAAAAGCACAATAAAATCTAGAGAAGTGCAATACATCTAATTTTCACTAAATATTTTTTTCTAAAATACTTTAACATGTCAGCACATTTGGCTTTGTACAAATTAGATTTAGGTGAAACCTGTCCTAAAATGGAAACAATCTTGCAAGCATATTCGGAAAGTTTTCAGGGAAACAGACGGTGTACCCACAGAGACATCTAATGTGATCACAATGAATACTTAGCGGAGAATTAGACTTCAATATAAGATGATATGAAATATTCATGGCCATAAAAGCGTAAGTTATGTAGAACCCCTACATGCAACAATGAAATGAAGCCTTGTAATGAATAACTTAGTAGCTATGGGGAAGCATTGAAAGGATTGCTTGTTTAAAAAGTACAATGTTACACAAACTAGGATGTCAAGATATTGCTGCATGTAATGTGTTTTAGATCACAAGAGTAGCTGTTGGAAACCGCTTTTCAGGACATCAAAGTCTGCCGTGTTCTGATTGAATCTCTTGAACATAATTTAAAGAAAATAGCACTGCCTCAGTCATGCCATCCACCTCATTACGTACTTCCCTTATTAATGAGAATTGGCACCTACGTATATGACCTGCATCATTGGCTATACCATTATAATACAGATGAATTAGGTATTACAGCTGAATCTAATGGAAGATCTGCGATATCTTATTTATATTTCAATATGTTGGGGCATATGTGTAACAGGCAACAGAAAACTTAACAATTCCATGCAAAGTCTAGCTTTGTTCACAGTTATTTTCCCCTCTCTCCCTGGGGGAGGTGAGCTTTCTGGGCGTGACTTAACAACTGAACTGCAAATTCGCAGCTTAGTGTGTGAGGGGCTGAAGGCGTGCCTCAGTGAGTAAAGACTGATTCTGTAAACAACAACACTGAGTTTAAAGCAGGGGAGGTGTTCAATTTCCGGTGTTGGCTCATTGTGACCTTGGGCAAGTCACTTTATCTCCCTGTGCCTCGGCATCAAAAACATAGTTTGCGAGCTCATCTGGGCAGGGACTGTGTCTGTAAAATGTCCTATGTGCTGTGTCCCGTGCACTATACTGTGATTGCGAAGCGCGTTGAATCCCATTGGGGACAAAAGCACTATATTATTATAACCCATGAATATTTCCCTTATTTGCATACGGAATTGCATAGCCGGGACCAAATTGCGTAAAAAAGGGATTAATGAATGCTGCAAAATGCAAATCTGTGCAAAAGCTGCTGTTTTTTCGCCCCCCGAAATGCACTTATCAGAGTTTAATGAAGAGGCCTCATGAATTCAGGCCGGATTCGCTTGCATCGAAGGCAGTGACATTACCACTGACTCATCCCATCATCATCATTTTATTTATATAATGGCAAATAGCACTCTACTGCATTAGACTACAAATACATCAAAACACAGGAAATGGTTATGTAAGAGCACCATTGGGAGAAATTATTTCCTAGCTATAGGACCTTACATTTTAGGTAATATAGTAAATTGTTTGTCTTGTCATTGCAAAGATCGCTGAAAAAGCTGTAGGGAAAAAGAACACATAATTGGTATTTTTATGGATCCTATTAAATATAGCTGCCTCCGTGATGTTATCTTTTTTCATCATAAGCACTTGCATGTGAGTATTACTTATCTGGATGGCTGTGTGTTTTTGTGCAAATGAAAGCTTAAAAAAAAAAAAAACATAAGATGAGAGAATAAGAATTGGACATGCGACAGGGTCTGATTTTAGCCACGGACTTGCCTCGATTATAAATCGAAGGCTTACAGTACTCTTTATTCCGTGACATATTAAGGGGTCGCTTCTATTGACGCTGAAGCAGCCGTCGATCGCGCAGCATTCGTGCGGCAATCAGCTGGAAAATCCCGTCGACTTGAAGGGGAGTGTTTTGCAATCTTCCGCTTGCTAGTTCAGCGAAATCAGCCCCTAGCAGACTAAGCTATAATCCAAAAGTAGACTATTTCAAGTCTTCCGGCTATAAAACTGATTTGAGGCGGAAAAAAATAGTCTTGGGATTGACAATGAAATAAAATCTAGCAGTGTAATTGACATATTTTTGTCTGGTAAACTGAGTGCTCTCTGTGATTTGAGTGTCACTGGAAACTTTAAACAATTCTCCCTCCTCCCCCCCACCAATGTCATTTTAGAGTGGGAGGAATTTATTTTAAAAATCGATAATCCTCAAATCAAATCAGAGTAGCCAGTTTTTTTTTTTTTTACCCTTTTTCAAAGCCTTTTTTTCCCATGCCAGTTCGATGTATGACAGAACTTCAAGAGAAGATGCTTGTTAAAGCCTATATTGCAGAAACATCCTGTCATTTTCCCCCGTGTCACTGAGACTAAGAAAAGAGAATTAGTTTCGCTGATGTAGACAGTAGCCTGAGGCACCGACTTCTTCTCAAACTGTATGGGGAGTTCAGAAATGTATTTGGACCTTCTCTCAAATTGATTCTGTTTAAAAATGTATGCACAAGCGTCTTTATAGCTTTAATGAAAAGGACCGTGCCTCTCGAACTTGGCATGATTGTTTGCAGAATACAGGGGGGGAAATTACCTTTTCAGCTTGGACAAATTTCACAGAGACCACTTTATTGTGGCCAGTGTGATTGTAAGGGCTCCCGGAGAGCTAACAAATAGATGGTAGGTGAGTTGGCTGCAAGCAGCTACAGTAATTAGGGTAGTTTGGGCACTGTTGGATTCTACTAACTATTGAAAGTGCATGTCTAATTAGTTTGAAAAAAATATAGCTGTGTTTACTTATTCCCTTTGCCTTTCCAACTAGCGCCAAATCACACAATTCATTCGAAGACAACGATGCACTTTTTCCCTCTTCTCTTATTTGGAGAAATATCAATGTCAGTTTTTCAAGCTCTACTAATTGTGTTCACCACTGTGAACTTTGCAACTGAGCTCTGGTGGTTCCAGTTTTGGAATCACTACAGCGTTCTCATAGTGTTCGCGTGTGCCCACAGAAAAGGAACGATGCATCACCTCTTCCATTTGTTGTTGTGCTTTCTGGAATTAGGATTTTTGAGCACATTTGATCAAATAAAGAAAATTGGAGATGGCGTGTCACATGATTTGAGGGCTTTGACTCTCCTCCCACCCCCCCCTCTGGTACAGCTATAGTAAGACTTGCTGTCCCCGAAACAGAGAAAAACAACAAATATATATATATAGTGAAGTACGTTTTTGCAGATCCAAATAGATGTAGTTTGGCGAGATATGCACTTACTTCTAAGTGCCTGCACCCAGGCACGTAAAGGTTTATTTATGCAGCTTATCCACGAATACAGATGAGCTGGAGCCTTTAGATGGTACATTTCCAACTTTTTATAGATAAAAATGAGGCATACAGGTATACACAGCAGATGGAACAGGGACACCATTGACACACCCACAAGCTTTCCTCCTTGACCGCGACTATCGCCGTTCCTGCCGGCGTCTTTCGCCACTTCCGGTAGGTCTCTGTGCTCTCGGAAATTGGTCCCCACGGCAACACTACACGTTTCGAAGGGCGTTCCTTCTTCCTCAGGGGTTTGACTCAATTCTTCAGTGCCACGATCGTGCATGGCAGTGGCACCGAACACAGTAAGGCTTAATACTTCTGTGTATGCTGACCCCTTTGCTGCAGGGGTCCAGCAACACAACGCAAAGGCGTAGATTGAAGTCATTACCTGCATTCTTCCCTCATGCCTACCTGTAGTAGAGTATGGTTGAGTCATGTAGCCGTAGATGAAGTCATGGCTGGGAATTTAAGACTTCTTTTGAGTTATCATGGGGGGAAAAAGCAGTTTGGGTCTTGGTTGGTGTAACAAGGACTTATCCCTGTTTAAATAAAGCAGCCTCAGAGCTCTGAGAATCCAGAAGAGCTAATGAGAGCTCTGTAAAAAGCCTCATGTGAGACACAGGAGAGAGATTCCTTAGCTCACATTTGGGCTGACAGAAGGAGAGCAGAGAAGCCTGCACAAAGGCTGTGCTGAGATCAAGACACCCTGAGACCTATATTTTCTGGACACAGAAGACCCAGGAACCTGCCAGAGACTGACATGGAGGGCCATCTGCTTAAGGTACTTCCTTAGACTTTGGGGTGATAGGCTGGTAATGGGAATATTGCTCCAGTCCTGCAGAGAGGGTCTGGGGAAGTAAGTTAGCCCTTACAAAGGGATAAGGGTTTGTTATTTTGTTGTTTTTGTATGTATTACCTGGATAAAGGAACAGACTCAATAAAGCCAAGATATAATTTCACCCTAAAACAGTCTCCATTTGCATATCTCTACACACATCTCTTACAGTTGGGTTTAATTATATTAAACTATCACATGTTTTGACTTCATTTTAGTTATGACTCCTTTGGAGATCTCCCAGTGTAAATATTACAGAATCTAGAGATGATGAAAATCCTAAATTTTGCAACCATAACACTAAAACAGCATAATAAAAGAAGCAGGCCATGCGGAGCCGGTAAGGTACTGACATTGTCACGTGATCGCTCCGTCACTGATGACATGATGGAGGGGAGAGGGAGTGCTCACTTCAGTTCCAGTACTCGTGAGTAAAGGTTTTGACTCTAAAAACAATGGCACTGAGTTTGAAGCAGGGGAGCCTGCTTCAATTCCCAGTGCCCGCTCCTTGTGACCTTGGGCAAGTCACTTTATCTCCCTGTGCCTCAGGCACTAAAAACATAGATTGTAAGCTCTACAGGGCAGGGACTGTGTCTGTAACAATTCTATGTACAGTACTGCGTACACTGTCAGCGCTATACAAGACACACCATATGTTATTATTAATGTTGGTGCCATCTGTGTTGCTAAGTGAGACTGGGACTTTGCACATTAGAGAGGTAACAGCATGTCTTCCAAACCAAGGTAAAATGGGAGAGAAGGAAAACATAAGGCACAAAGAAAATAGGGTGCCTTGTTTTGACATTGTTGTAAAAACGTGCAGGCATTAAAAAACTCTTTTTTTTTACCTACATGACCAGCTTTACGTTGGCCTTTGAACAATGAATTCACACACAGACAACTTGAAACCATTTAGACAGTGACCCTGTATTTGCTCCTAGTACGTATCTCATGTGTTGCAGTGCACTCTGTAAGTGTGGCGGGAGGGGGTAACCAGGCTCTCAAATAAAGGTTACGCCCATTTTGGTTACCCCTGATCCGTGTATAAGGGTCCAAGAGAGTTAGCTCTTGGGCCCAGTAACATTGTACCATGCCAATGTATTGTATGTAATAAAAGTATTTTTGGTGTTTTCCCCTTTCCGGGCACGCCAGCAAGCAGGGATTGCTAGGGTATGAGTTTCAAGGGGGGTTTTGTGGAGGAACCGTTGACAGAATGTGCATAGGACGTTGGGGTCCGGAGTTGTCGGTGCCCCCATAAAAGTTACCGGGAATCATGCCTGATTCTCAGATACATGTAGGCAAATTGTACCAGCAATATTTCCCCTTGAAAACGCAAGCACGACTCACCACTATGGTACCCTGCTTCAGCCCAGCCCAGAAAGGAGAATGGGGCACAGGGATAAAACATCTATTCCTGTAGCTGAGGGAATCCCTAGGTTAAAGGTAGTACCCCAGCTAGTGCCCAGGTGACCCACAACCATTATAGGGTATGTGGGTGCCCCAACCGTATATAAGGTTGAGGGGGGAATCTGAGAGTCCAGATTGAGTCCCAGAGAAAGTGTGTGGGGAATAAGGCAGATAGAAATAAAAGTACAAAATGTTTCCTGTTCTGTCCCCTGTTCCCCAAAACTCAGAAGTATAGTAAAATATATGTAATGTGCTTCTTACATTCGGAACCGATGTCCAAACAGGCTGCTCAAGCTAACCCATAGGTGCCGGTAAGTCTGCTGGACATCGGAGTTCAAAGCAGTCAGAGGATGCCCAGAGGTGAGAAAAGCATTTGGTCAGCGGGGAAAGGCGGAGTACCAGGTCCGGAGATCAATGGCTGTCCTCCGGCTGCCACTTGCTCTGTCAGACCTGGTGGAGCCTGCCCCAGCGGGTGGCATTGAGATAGCCAGGGAGAGAGGTGGCAGGCTTGCTCTTGGCTATTTCAGATTTCACGCTGACCCGGCTTTTCTAGCCTGCTTGGCTCTGATTGGCTGCTGGGGAATTTTCCCACGCGTTAATTGGTTGCTGAGTTTTGTGAATGAAACTCAGAATACTATAAGAATCTGTGTGCCAATCAGATTGTAATTCTCCGGTAATAATAGCGTGGGCTGGCTTTTCAAAGTTGCTTCTGCATGAATAGCAGTGCAACCAGCTTCGATTTCAAGTCGTAGCGGACGGGGCTGGGAATTTATGCCAATTCGAGTTCGAGGAGATTTGAGTAACTCGTGGTCAGGAGGGACCAAGTTCTCAGATGAGAACGTAGCGGTGGCGTGTGGAACTTTATACCGATTTGGGTTCCAGGAGATTCCGGGCTAAGTCCGGGTCAGGGTAAAACTCGCCCAAAGGTTCCCTCCACCTAGGAAAGTCTAGTTTTAGACCCGAATCCCAAAGTAAGTGTGTCTTTTTGTCTGTATTTTGTGTATCATTGTGTGTAAGCGAATTTATGCTGAATAAATTACAATTTATTTCATTACCTTGTTTTGCTCAATGTATGATCCCGGTAAAAAGGTGTAAATAACCTGGTCTCCCGTGACAGTAAGATATCATGATAACTTTAGCACATGTTAGGTTGAAAAGTGATAAACTCTAAAAGTTGATATACTTGAAACTAACCATTGTTAGTCCCTCAAGCACTGAATGAACATGTATGTATACACACACACACACACACACACACACACACACACACACACACACACACTTCTATTGAGAGAGCTGTTTTGGGTCGGAAGTGCACTTTTCAGATTTTATGTCCCATAGATTAGGACTGGGTTCACCTTCTTAAAGGCAGTGACATTAACACTGACTCCATTATTATCATTTTATTTTTTATAGTATTCTACAGGATTAGCCTTGAAATAAACCAAGAGACAGGAAATGCTTATGTAAGAGCACCATTGGGAGAAATGAATTTCTATCCATAGAAGCTTACAATGAAGGTAGTATAGTAAATTGTTTGTTTCATCATTGTAAAAGTTGAATTATTGCAAAGATTGATGAAAAAGCTGTAGGGAAAAAAAACACATCCTTAAGGTTTTTCTGGATCCTATTAACATTTATTAAAAAAAAAAAAGACAAATTGTATTTTTTAGAGCATTCATATTCTAGATATATTTTCCAATGGTTTAATATGTACTAAAGTCAGACACTACGTCTGTCAGACGTCCAATCATTAGCAGAATCACCGTTATACATTTTTTTATTGATCAAACAGGAAGATTTTTTTAGGGAAATTAATCTGCTTAGAACAGTGGTTCTCAACCTTTGTTTGGTTAAGGAACCCTATGTGAAATTCTGAGGAACCCCAACGCTCTCTAACAGGAAGTCTGAGATCAGATACATTGTAAAGTCTTCTGTATTTGGTACACTTTGAAAATGACCTTAAAATTACAGGGAACCCTGGTTGAAAAACACTGGCTTAGATAAACCAAACGTCATGTTTTTTTATTTTATTTTTCAAATTGTCTTCCGTTTGTATTTATTTGTTGTTAATGCCCTTTTTTTTAAACTACATGTGTAGAACTATTTTGAGTGGGTTATCTTTCATTGTGATAACTTATCTGTGGTTACTTATCTGCGGTTACTTATCTGCAGACGGAATCCAGGTCAACAGTATATACAGAATCCAGGCAAATCTTTCTTCAGATCTTTCTCTCTTCAAAGTTGCTATCAGATTAGCAAAAAGGAACACAAAATGAGGCCTAGATAATTGTCACACTTTGACCTGGACTTAGTTGGCAGGTATGTGGTTCAAATATAAATGTGACTACGTTGGTAGCGCAGTATTACATTTCTGGCACTGCTGTTGTCTTGGAACTGCTGCTGCATTCTTTCCTCAGTTAGCTGTGAGCTCTTACTAGCCCATAATAAAAGCGACTGAGACTGTTTATTATGTAGGGTTGTTACTTATCCAGTTTGACCTGGAGTCTCGGGATTTGAGCCGGACCCTCTAAGCTTTGGGTTGACAAAATAGAAATATTACAGTCTCTGCTGGATAGGTAGAAATGGTCGGTATTATCCTAACTATTTATCAAAGTCTTTTGGATACAGATTTATCAGAGGAAAGCCCCTCATTGCTTTCAATGTTTTTACATTTCTTTGGTAAATAGTGTGCAGTTGTATACCAGTGTTACAGGGGTCGACCTGTATTCTATTCTCCATGACAATCAGTGGTAGTTTTCCTTAACTTTTGTTAAACAGGCTATTAAACTTCTGGAAATTAAT
Organism: Ascaphus truei; assembly: GCF_040206685.1. NCBI lineage: Eukaryota > Metazoa > Chordata > Amphibia > Anura > Ascaphidae > Ascaphus > Ascaphus truei. The sequence continues at coordinate 143,358,550 of NC_134486.1, forward strand.
GCAAATATTAGTCATTGTATAATAGGTCTAGAAAAGTTTAGAAAAAAAGGCTGCAAATCAAAGCACTGTATTTTCCCCAGTTGTATTTTAAAAAAATCATTTCAGTTAGTATAAAGAACTGATATTTTAAATAAGATTTTCAAGGGGAATAAAATAAAACCATGTAGTAAGGACGATTAAATATCTAATATTGTGTTTCTACGTAGCAGCGCTTCCTGTTTATGACAGCCGGGCTAATCTGGAGTTGGTGGCACGGTTGTTGTCTTCATTGAGTTAAGGTAAAAGCTGATGTTAACTTTTACCGCCTAAACCCTGAAAGGTGAGTAGCACTGTAGCGGTGTTACCTGGAGCGCATTGGCCTTCAGCTTATTCACACTGCTCTCAGAATTCCGGGAGATGCAGAATCCCACATCTGGATCTGTGGCGAGCTGCATAAATAAAGATGAGGCCACATCAATTGTATGAGCAAATATATATATCTTGCTCATACTATTTCTTTAGAGGGAATGGTTTGGGCAAAAAGATTAAGAGCTGGCATTCCCTCCTCAATAAATAGCTTTCCGTGGTGTTTCATTTCAGAGAGACGCTCAGTACTTGGCTGTTAGGCTGCACACTGTATAAAGCTTTCCCTTTTACCAGTATATTGCTGACCCAGTTTTCTCCCAGAATGACACTGGAGCCCTAGAAAAGGAGCTCAAGAAAAACAGAGTGGACTGGACGTTGGAGAGAGCGAAAAAAAAAAACAACAAATGATGTTGAAAAGTTTATTTTAGGAGCTGTTTTCTTTTTGCTTGTTCAGGTGTCAAAGTTGTGACATTTTTCTCAAAACGCCCTGTTTCCATACTTTAACGATGGCTGCCCATTCCTTTGCAGATGTGCAGCTGACGTTTTAGCAGCTCTAATTAGCTCAGTATTCCTTGTGCTAAGCATATATTTCGACTAATCCTTTTAAACTCCAAGAAAACAGCAGCTCGCTGGAGTAGAGTAAGAGGATAATAAATATCGCAGGTCACTTCCAGATGGTTTACAGGCTTTCACAATGTAGCTGGTGACTGCTCTCACTTTCTGTGCTGTACTAGTTAACTTAGATTTTGCTAGTATTTTAACCCCACTAGCACCGTCGATATATAAAGAAATTCAGACTTTAATGCAAATGAGGCGTTTCTTTGTTTTAAGGCGCAGTGATCAGTTACGTGCAGATTCACTCCAAATATATGTATGTGCGTTTGTGTGTACATATATATATATATACATATATATATATATATATATATATATATATATAAAATTAAAATGGCAGTGGGCCGGACATATCACAAGAATAAACTCAGGATTGTTGGACAAAGATGGCACTAAACTGGATTTCAAGGGAAATTAAAAGACCAAGGCGACGACCAAAAGTAAGTTGGAAGGATGAAATCAGAATATGTGTTGGGACATGGAGCCTTGCAACCGCAGTACCCAGGATATGATTGGGGAGGTCTCCATCCAGCAGTGGATCAACATGGGTGGTGAGCACTCACAGGCATATAGATGTGCACAGTAAGGTTAGGTGCACCAAGCAAGATGACCAGCACTCATAGGGATTATATTGTTTTTAATGAATGATCATAAAAAGAAAATAACGGCAACATTTTTTTTGTGTATGTGCAGAGCAGGGGGAAAAACACAATATTAACTAATTAAATAGTCAGTATTCTGTTTATATTTTTGATCTGGTAATTGTCCTTAAACTGTCGTTATAATTCCTAACAAATGTATAAAATGACAAAAGCCTTGTTATTTGTTCAATGAGAGTAACCTGAGGAAGCAAAATTGTTTTGCGAAACGCGTTGTTCCAGGTGGGACGTGGAGCTTTTTGACTATCATCGGACACCGTAGCATCGGGGTTCTAGCCCTCTTGTCTGGACACGGAAGGAGGAAGTTCCTATTCCCGGTTTAATCTGTGGGGCTGTCGAGACTGGCGATACTATTTACTATATATAAGTCATTACATACTTCAATTTTATCAATAAATTGTATGATTTTATATATCCTGTTCGTGGCTGCCATCCTTATATGGGTTTTCTGCAAGAGAAGCTGGGCGTCTACTCTTGAAAGCTACCCTGAGTTTGAGGGTCCAGACATCTACCGACGCAAGGAGAGACTAAAGAAAATCCTTTTGTGTGTTGGTCTCACACATTGCTGTGTGAGTGCTTTTTGATAATTTATGATCATTTGATCATTTATTTTACTGTGACCCCCTCCCTTTACTTACTATTGTGATTATTTGTGTGTATATCATTGCACTCTTTTTTTTACTTTCGCATGCGCTCATCTCCACTATTCTTCTATGTGAGGAAATGTCAGCCATCCTTCTTTTCTTTAATAAATATTTAAACAATCACTGAAGAACGCATAAAGGACTTTATTTTTTTTTGTATATCATCGTTGTAGAGGTAAAACTCATTAAATGTACTTCCTGACTTGGTATTAATATTTCTATTCAAAAACTCGTATTTAGTCATAGTTCAGAGTTGTCAAAACATAAAACTCATTTTTAAATAATCACAAAGAACATATAACGCCTTTTTCTCATTATTCAAAGAATGTAGTTAATGACTTTTACCTCTACAGTAACGATGTATAAGCTTGCATCACACTATACATCCGAATGTTTAAAAGTACTCAAAATGGAAAACATTTGAACTCAAAATGCATCACCTGCCTTAGATGGGTATCTTGTTTTTCTTTGTTTACATCTGTGTATAACTCATGGAAACTGTGTAAATCAGTATTGCTTGTCTTATAATATCAATCACTGCTTCAAATAAAAAAAGATATCATCTAATACTGAAGTAATCATCACAATATACTAAATCAAGTATTAGCAATCAGAACAGAATCAGTACTTTGCAATCGCTCATTGACCAATGATTGAATATGTGCAATGTATTTCATTTCTTGTATGGCTGTAGAAAGTGTGTGTTTATATTTTGACAACTTTATAGGTAACAGTGGATATGGATACCTGACACAGTATTTGACATACTCCGTAAATAGGCAGAGGCAAAACATAGGCGATTTGATTACAGCAAAACACTGCTCAAATGTGAGCCCAGAAGTAACTGTAGTGGTATCTTAGTTTGTGATTGGCAGGTCAGACAGGGCTGGCTTGTAGTTTCACTGTTTGCCATACCATCTAATTCCAGCTCTGCCAGGTCAGCAGTTACTGTAATGTAGAAGGGAAGTTTAGTTAGTTCTATCCGTGTGAACGTATGCGAGTATAATTCACAAATGATCCCCCTATAACTGGATGCTGAGCTGAACCTAAAAAGAAAAAGAGAGAGAGAGAGAGAGAGAGAGAGAGAGAGAGAGAGAGAGAGAGAGAGAGAGAGAGAGAGAGAGAGAGAGAGATAGAGAGAGAGAGAGAGAGAGAGAGAGAGAGAGAGAGAGAAAATAACGCCAACACTGGATAAAGTTGCAGAGAGCTCTCAGGTTTCTGAGACGGAGACTTTCTAAAGGGGAACTTGGCGGCCAAAACAAGGGACTGTTTGTGCTGTTTCTGTCATCATCTTTCCTTCCTTTCGTGAAGAGTAAACAGTACGCTGTGAGCGGGTGAGAATGTCCTAAACCCCAACCCTGCAAGGCATCTGTACGCCTGTAACTGAAGTGTACATGAAAATAAATCTTGATGGATGCTTGAGGAGCAAAGTGTGTTTGATGGAAAGAGGCATTCAGCTGAGTAACTATAGTGAATGACCCAACAATTTCAGCGCTTACAGCCTTAGAGCACTCAGTGCTGTATCAAAGCCTTTAATTAGCTCTCATTAACTCTTCCCTTTTCTAAATTCTATATAAAATGCTACATAAAGCCTGTAATTCATAAACATTATAGACCCAACCCTGTTGCTGAAGAAGGATTCATTAGTTACACATTTTGTCCACAGAATTATTAGCCAGACAATGATGTCTATTAATACATAGACCCCACTAAATGTTTATCATGTGTTACATGTGTAGGAGGGATTTACAAACACACACCTTGCAAGCTCAGAAACCAGACCCACAACAGATTTCCCAGGGGCCAGGACTAGAGTTTCGCTCTGCCCCCACCCCCCGTGTGAGTGCCGTACCCCCCTCCATCCCTTCTGTGTTGACAGCCTTTGCAAGCCCTCACCTTTCATAACTGTATTTCTCTCCCTCCTCTGTCACTCACTCATCCCCCTCCCTCTTACATCCCCTCTCTCTCTCCCCCTCCGCTATCACTCCGTTACCCACTCTCACTCATTGCTGCTCCCTCAATCCCCCCCTTCTTACACTCATTTTCCTCTCCTCCCCTGGCCACACACACAATTCACCCCCTATCCCCCATACACACACAATACCTCCTCCAAATACAAAACACCACCCACCCCCAAATACAGACACCACAACACCCCCCCCAGATAAAAACACCACTACACCCCAGTTTCTATTACCACTACTACCCCCCCCCCCCCCCCCAAATACAATAATCACTTACCTCTGGTTGGACGGCATGGGAAGAGGCAGGCAGTAGCTGGGGAGAGCAAGAAAACCGGGGCCGGCGGCAACAACCAGAGGCTCTGCAGCCGGACGCAGATGTTGGGTTCAACCTCTGGCCGGGCCCAACTTTCAGCACCGGCCTTCCCCCCCCCCCCCCCCCCCCAACTGCTTCCAGGTTCCGGGAAACTTGTCCCGGCTCTCCATCACCTGTCGGCGGCCCTGACACACCATATATATTTAAAGTGTAATGTATAGATACTGCACCGACACACTTTATTCGAGCAAATACCCAGTATGTACCTGGCAGATACCTGGAATGCGCCGCTCCTCACCTCTGACAAGCCCCGTTGCGTTTGCCTTCCCAGCCTGGGTTCATGCCTGGCTGACGGGCGGCTGATCTGTTAAATGATAATGATTAGGATTTAATAGGCTGCAATGCTTCGCGTGTCTACCAGATGGCATAAATTCATGAATTGTAATGCAGTATATATATATATACTGTGCAGTATTGCAGCCAGCAGGAATAAAATGCTTCAATCCCTGCTTGAAAATACCTCAATGCACTCGGGCAGAAAACAGTCACAAACCTCAATACACCCGGGTATACCCGAATTCGTGGGACTAGCCGAGCTCGAATAAAGTGTGTCGCCAGTGTAGCAGTATAAAAAAAGCTCTAAGAAGTGATGTTCTGAGAGGGAGGTACAACGGGAACAAAGAGGGACCGTTTCTCCCACAGTAATATAACGAAAATTCACAAATGGTTCCCAGCACTCAAAAGAAGTTCTGAGACAAAATAGTATAGAAAGCAAAACGTGTTTTACTCGTACTGTTGATAAAACAGAGTAACATAGCCAATATATTGTACATCAGTAAACACTAATAAAGTCACAAAGGCTAATTGTATCAGTGCACTGCCACACAGTATATACAGAAAATCAAGCAAAGAATATAAAAACCAACACTGCTCAAGAAGATAGACAATTAAATGATACTTATGTGAAGGCAGAGTGGTGGAAATCAGGGGGACATGAAAACAGGAAGACTATGAACACACAGGGATTAATGGACAAACAAATAAGGTGGAGGAGGCGTGAACAGGGGAAAAAGTAAACACTGAAGGGAGGCCAAAAAAATTATTACATTAGGAGGGCAACGTTTCGGTGCAGGAACCCGTTCTTCAGGCCCATTGCCACAGGAGAAATGCGTGTGATACTTCCCTATGTACTCTTCGTATGTATTGATATGCTCCAGACAATGAAAAAGTGTCCAGTAATGTTCCTCAAGAACTCTGCATAAAGGTTGAAACAAAAGGCTCCACAAAGGTGTTAGCTCAGTGTAGCAGCAATCAGTCGCATGGAAGAATGTCTGAATGAGAACCACTATAGATGCAATCTTATCTGCACTGAATCTGTGATGTTACTAGGGGGCGGTATGTCCTGGTCCAAAAGGAGTGCTACTGGGATTGTGACCTCATGTATACAACATAAGACATAAAGCTCCAGTGCTACATCCCACACGACAAATTATATAGTTAAATACTTATGTCCCTCTTCTCATAAGTAGTGGTCATGTAGTAAAATACTTTTGCCATAGTATTTTTATGCCTGTAACCGTGCCATGGTATACAATTTTTACATGTCCTAACACTACCTGAAAATGCTCTCCTAACCTCTGTAATAGAGGGAGAAATTGTTTATTGACTGGTCATTCACAGGTGCATAGCAGGTCTTGTTATGTGTAGGAGGGAGCTTAACATAGCAATTCTGCCTTACCAGAACGAGTCTATATTCAACACATGGACCTCCTTGTTCCTTTGATATTTATCGGTGAAGTTGCCGGTGTTAATTCCTTATATCTGCTGGGGATTTAAATGGCCATCCAATAGGAAACAACAGCCAATAATGTTGCAGCTTCTCCATGGCCCGAGATTTGGTGCCCATTTTTCTTACCATAGAGCAGCGCTCTTGAACTAGTTTTCGAAAAGGATTAGATCACAAATAAGTTGGCGGTAGAAGGGTCACAAGAATACTGTAATGTAATTTTGGACATATTTATAAATGTATAAAATTAATATTCAAAATGTTGCACGCATTTAGAACAACTATACAATATATATTTGCTTTATCTTAACTTACACATGAGCCTCAGTGTGAAAAATTGCATTTAAATGCCTAAGCAACTAGTATGAAATTAGCAGCAGAGCGTCCACTGGCCACATCAAGACTCCTGATGGGCCACATTACACCCATAATTCACCATGTTGAAGAAGCCCTGCTCTATAGGGAGATTTAAAACTGGTAAATATCCAGGGAACCGGGAGGGATTGCTACTTTAAATGAATAAGAGAGACCAAAGGTGGTAATGGTGGTAGCGGACCCCTCCTCCTGCAGCGTTGCGGCATCATGACGTCACGGCAGAACATGACAACGTGACACTGCAGAAGGAAGGCCACTCCGCATAAGTTAAGATCCCCCCTTCACACACGTCCACACACACAAGTCCCCACAGCTACAGTATCTCTTACCTCCCCCCAGGTATCTCAACACACCCACATCCCTACTTTGGAGTAAGCAGCGGTGCGGTCCTGCGCCATTTCGGGGACTCACCAACTCCCCCCCTTTCAACTCTCCCTTCTCTTGTCGAGTGGAATTTGGAACCCGCCGGTAGAAGGAGGAGGGAGCGCAGGGGCCCAAGCCAACGACCTTGCTCGCCCTGCCCTAAGCTGGCCCTTATTCATAATGCAAACTTTTCTTTTGGTAGGTTTGCCAAACAAAGTGTAGATCCGTAACCGTTTTTTCTGCATTCTGCTATACAGTAAAACTACATTGAAGCACTTCACTGGCAATGTATTTTTTGTAGCTAAAGGGTTAAAAATGACGGGTATTATTGATGAAGCTGCAAAAGTGGGTAAAAGTATTTGAAGAGCACTATTTATGATGTGCTTACTTAACGTAATGTATCTTAGTTCCTGAATGCCCTCTGGAGAAGGTTTAAATGGAGCAATAGGCGGAGTTTTATTGGAATAGCTTTTCACGTTTACGATAATATATGTCAATCTTTGCTTCTCTTGACATCATTTTGTACAGTGTTCAAACTATTTAAGTCTTATGCAATACATGTCAAACTTGAAAACAATTAGGTTACATTTGACATAAACACTAAAAGGTAGAATATTATGTTAGGCCCTAATACAATGTACTTAATACACAGCCCCATGTGTGGCTTAATATATATTTACACTATGGTAGGGCTCCAAACAGGCCAGAGCAGAAAGCATTTAGAAGTAGAACTACCACAAGCTGATTATAATGTCATGTTGGATACATTTAAAGACATGAAAATTATTATGTTTCAAAAAATTGCAAGCGTTTATAACATCTGTACTATTTTTTGCCAGTAACTGCTATTCACAAAGCAGTGATACGTTTATCGTACTGTAAAAGCTTGCCATTTCATTTCACCAGCTAAAGGCTGGCGCAAAAGAGATGGAGACATGCATAAAGGCATTTTTTCCTGCACAGCATTAATACAAGAGGCCAGCAGGGGTCTCCGGGTGGTCCTCGCGGGTGTCCAGATGTCCTCGGGTGGTCCCCGTGGCTGTCTGGGGGCCCTCGGGTGGTCCCTGTGGGTGTCCAGGGGCCCTCAGGTGGTCCCCGCGGGTGTCCAGGGGCCTCCGGGTGGTGTCCGGGGGCCTGCGGTACCAATCCTATGCACAAAAAAAAATTGGCCAATACTTTGAAATAAATGCACCCCTCCCACCTAAAACATACAGTACAGTAATGGGCAAAATTACTATTATCCAGATATGGATAATAGTGCATTTGCCCATTTAAAATAAAACATTACCCAGCAAAAATAAAGTAAATAAAACTTTCACTTACCCCTGCCAGCCTGCCAGGATGAAGGCCGTCCTCATCACCGTCCATGTCCTGCGTTGCCAGCAAGAATACAATAAAAAATACAATCTAATGGCCCCTAACCCCTTAATCACCTTAGAAGTTAGTAACTGCTATAGTAATTAAGGGGTTAATCCACTCTCCCCCACTACCCGCCCAGGAGGCCTAACCACCCTCCCCAGGCAACTACCCCCACCCTCCAGCCATTCATTGGTACAGTGTGTACAACATGCCCATATAATATTTGTGATGTTTACTTGTTTATTATTGTTTATTTGGTGATTGTTTAGATTGCATTGGATATTAGTGGTGGTTGTTTATTTTTTAGGTTGGTCCCAGATTGTGTGCAAAACCACCGATTTGCCAGTAAATGTTTTCTGTGATACATTGCTCATTTCCAGAATCGGGCCTCAGAAGCAGCATTTTTTGTTATCTACAGTGCAAGATCTGACATCTCTGTCAGCTTCTTCCTGTTGTCATTTGTTCTGTCAAATAAAATGTAGTATGTGATGTTTCTTTGGGGGGGGGGGGAATGTGAGCTGGTAAAATACAGTAATTGTTATGCCTGGTGTACACACAGTGCCATCACAATGCGAGTAAGATATTCATGGTCTCTGTCAGATAGCAGGAAAGTTCTCAACAATTTATCAATTGAATTGCCTTCCTTAGAAATAAGCGAACATTTGACTCATTTGTGTCCTGTGAAAAGTGAACCTGTTTCTCTTTTCACCGGGTTCTGTAAAAATCATGCTTGCAAGATGGTTACACTCTTATCTGTTTGGATATTGATGGCATTATAATTACGTTAAAACACAAAAAACCCACTGGAGGTGTCTCCTAGAGCACGGGTGCGCAAACGCGCTTCCCCAAGGCATTTAAATTAAATGCCGGGGGCTGTGCGAGGCCTCTGTAACTTCCCTTCCAGTGATGCGTCGTCATGGCAACGCGGTGTCAAATGACACAACGGGTCATCGGTCGTCACGTTATCATGGCAACGTGATGTCACATCACACCGTGACCTCATGTGACGCCGGAGCTAAGGTAAGAGGGGGGGGGGCGAGCAGGGGGGGACAGCATGCAGGAGGGCGCAGGGGGGAAGGTTTGCGCACGCCTGACCTGAAGCATCACCACCTTTGTTCTAACTTCCACGAGATCTCCGTTTCTAAGCTGCACTACTCTCATCATGACTGGATAGTATGGATAATATGACTGCCAGGCAACGGCATTGGCAACGATGGTCAACAACCGGAGTCACTATGATGACAAATGTTTTCATTATTGATTGGCTAGGTCCACATTGTCGTCGCGGCATCGCTGGGACCTGTGGAGGGAAATACTAGCAGATCCGGAAAGTTTAAGGGTTTAAGACGTTGGTTGGATGGCCATGCTTTCGGGAGACCCTCCGAAACCTTTTTTGGGAGGTCAAAGTGGGGAAGGGGGGGGGGGGGGGGGGGTGGGGGAGTGGGGGGGATTGGTGCTTTCATGAGTTGCCAGTGAATGGGTGTGCATGGTTTCTACAGTTCTGCAAAGGTTTTGTACTGTAATTGTTCTGCAAGTCCAGCTATGACGTCACACTTTATTATTTATTCATTTTGTGCTGATGTGCACCCAAGAGTTGAATCTATGTATCAAGAAGACTAATAGAACCACAAGACAGAACGCTTGGTGCATTATGCAACAGCAACCTCCTGTGCGGTGGGTTTTAGTTGGGAGACCACGTGACCCCGTTTGTTCATGCTTTTCATTAGTTGAAGCACCTGCTGAGAATCTATAAGCAGAGCTGTACGCATCTCATTGTCTTACTCATTCAGCATCGCTTCAGGAGTCAAGGACGCTGCCAACATGTTTCTTTTCTTAGATTTCGTTCTTTTGAAATCGCATTTCTTACAGCGGCAGAAATTCCTCTGCAAATTAAGGTCAGCTGGTGAGAATGTTTTATATAGGGGTGATATCATTCTTATGCACATAAACAATCCTGGTGGCTTGACTGCAGTCATCAGTTGATAATGCATATGTTATGCATTTACTTTTAAGTGTAAGGGGGATTTACAGCCAAATACTAGATAGGTGGAAAGTGTTACTCATAAAACAGAGTAATTTACAGGCCGCTTAATAGCTTGTGCAAACATTCCTTGCTATTCCTGGAGCAAACTCATTCTCAGTTTATACTTGAGTATACACAAAACATTTTAAAGCATTTCCTGCATTTGATAAGAACTCATTTATAGCAGTTTCTTCTTTCTAGCAGGGTGTCTAGAAATCCAAATGTCTAGACACTCCCTCCAGAAATCCCCTTTTAAAATGCATTCAAAGCTTAGATCATATTATGACGCACCAGCATAATCTTTTCTTTTCCCCGCTTTCTTACATGTTTAACTATTATTAATAAAGTTATTGACACGTATTTGCTGTTTAACTTTTTCTTGCTGCTAATGGCAATCTGACAAACATTTCAGCTCTCCCAAAGAGTTATGTTATTTTAGTATATCAGAAAAAAAGCAAAATAAATATATTTGTAAATCATGCATTAAAGATGTGTAGCCCATGCTACAAATATATGTATACTATGAACAATACAGAATTAATCTGCTCCACCGATCACATGGTGCGATTAGGGTTGCCAGGTGGCTTCTCCAAGAATACTGGACACAATGGTGAAAGGTGTAATGTGCTTGACACACACATACACACACCTCTCTTTGCTCCATGCTGTTTTCTCCTCTCCTTGGCCCTACACCAGGGCTTCTGACACCACCTCCTGATTGGCTGCATTACCCAGCAGCAGCCAATTAGGATGGAGAAAGCTGCCCAGCCCCCTAGCAACAGTCCTGCTTGGGAAAATACTGTGGTCCCCCAAGCCGGTCTGGTCACTATGTCCAGTGGGGTATTACCTGACGCATACATGTCCAGTATTACCTCTATTTTTTTTACTGGACATAGTGTTCAAATACAGGACAGTCTGGTTCAATACAGGACACCTGACAACCCTACCGTGTGATAAAGAATCAGAGTCCCTGATCTGCCTGGCAACACATGACAGGAGATGTGGGATTGGATAAGAAGAATATCAGATAGAATGGTTGAAACAAACTATTACAGTAGTTTGAGAGATACAGAGAGAGTTCAACTGCCAGTCTGAGACCAGACACAGAGACAGCTAGTGACAGTCTGAGAGATGCACAGAAAGACAACTAGTGACAGTCTGAGACACACACAAACACAGCTAGTAGTCAGCTTGAGAGATGCACATAGAGATAGCTAGTGACAGCCTGACAGCCTGAGATAGAGACAGCCAGCACCATCTAAGGCTACGCTGACATCAGCGGCGTAGAGAAGTTACCTCACAAGCTGCAAAGCGGATACTTGCTCAGCTGTTAAAGCGTAACTGGATAACAGACAGCCGGGAAATCCGTTCCCGCCACTTAAAGTACCCTACGTCAAGTATACTAGCATCTTGCAAATATTTCACCCATAACAGGTACCCAACCACACACTATCATAAAATAAGTGCTCCAACTTCGTGCCAACTTATTTGGTTGCTACACTGTACACAGGCATTATAAGGGACAATAGCGCAGCATCCTCATTTATTATGTGTGTGTGTGTATTTTTATATATATATATATATATATATATATATATATATATATATATATATAAATATATATATATAAAATCAAAAAATAAATAGATGATATCGTTCAGTGGCTAACGAAATGCTTTTATTTGTGCAAGCTTTCGAGATACACTGATCTCTTCTTCCGGCGATGTTACAATGAATGAAGCAAGCAAAAGCTATACTATAAACAGTGTCTATTGGAATGTTATCTGTGCTGGTCCTTCCCCCGGTGTGGATGTGTTTTATGGCTGGAGGTGTCAAAAGGTTCCTGAAAGCAAGTGATGAAAGAGTGTGTATGTGCATCAGTGTGAATAAAAATGAATGGAGAGCCCACAGTATATATATATATATATATGTATATATATATATATATATATATATATATATATATATATATATATACATATATATAAGTGCTGGAATAGGAAAGCTAGGGGCAGGGCCGTCAACAGGGGGGTCTGCCGGGGGTTGGTGTCCCGGGCCTGCTGGCTGGGGGGGCCCGGCCGGCGCTACACATTTCCCCCCTCTGGCCAGGCCAGGTGCCTATAAGCCTCTTCCTTTCTCTGCCCACGCCGCCGAGCTTCCACTGCCGGCGCGCGACGCGGCTCTCTGACGTCAGCGCACGGCACGGCACGCCGGAAGCTGGGTAAAGCTTACTTCCCGTGCGCCGACGTCAGAGAGCCCTGTCGCACGCCGGCAGTGAAGCTGGGCGGCGTAGAGCAGAGAAAGGAAGAGGCTTAAGAGGTCGGGGGAAATCTGCAGCGCCCCCTGGGCCCCCCAGCCGGCGGACCCCCGCAGACACCGGGCCTGGCCTGACCCAAGGTAAGTCTGTATTGGTATATGTATTGGGGGTATTTTTATATGTATTGAGGGGCTTGGGGGTATTTGTCTTTGTATTGGAGGCTTGGGGGTATTTTTCTATGTATTGGGGGGCTTGGGGGTATTTTTCTGTGTATTGGGGGTTCGGGGTAATTTTTCTATGTATTGGGGGGCTTGGGGGTATTTTTATATGTATTGGTGGGGATTGGGGGTATTTTTATATGTATTGGAGAGGGTTGTTCTGAGTGTGTGTGTGTGTGTGTGTGTGTGTGTGTGTGTGTGTGTGTGTGTGTGTGTGTGTGTGTGTGTGTGTGTGTGTGTGTATGTATGCATGGGGGGTTATATGTATTGTTTTTTGTATGTATTGGGTAGGTGTTTTTTTTGTATGCATTTGGGGGGGTGGGGGAGGTTGTATATATTTGGGGGTGGGGAGTTTTTTGTATGTATTTGGGGGTGGGGAGTTTTTTTGTATGTATTTGGGGGTGGGAATTTTTTTTCATTGGGAGTCGGAAGTTTTTTGGTATATCTTGTGGGGAGAATTGTGTGAGGGGGGAGGAAATGAGTGCGCATGGAGTAATTGACGGAGAGAGAGGGGTGAGTGAGGAAAAGAGGGAGTAAGTGTGAGATGCAGGGGAGAGAAATACATGCGAGGCGGGAGGGTGAGATGGCAGGGAGAGAAATATATGGGAAGAGGGGGGGAGAGGGGGCTCGTGAGATGTAAAATTTGGGTGGGGGACTTGAATACCGCCGACACGGGGGGGGGGCGGAGCCTTGCTTAAAATGTTTGTCCTGGGCCCCGCGATTTCTGTTGGCGGGGGACGTTCCAGCTAACATGGAGTTAATTTCCCCTGGATAAGCTACCCTTAGGTGCAGCTAATCACCCTGGTCTGAATAAACAAGGAAGTGTTTTAAGCCAGACACAGGGAGCTGCCATGCTGAGTGAGAGAGGCTGATTTTTCCCCAGAGAAGGGATAGAAAGTGCTACCCAGCTAAAGAAAAGGCTGGCACAGTTCCTTAGACCGGTTGGACGGTGGTCGCGGAGTCTTCTGGGACTGCCTGGCTTTGAATCCCAGAAGGAAGAATGAAGGATGCGAAACCGTGCTGAAGCAGGGATGTCCTATCCATAAAGTTGGAACTACAGAGGCTTCTAGAGTGACCCTTTCCGTTAATGCAATTTAGTGCTGAAAACTATAGGACAAGTTGCTAGGGCATTCCCTTCCAACCCCCTCCCCCATATGCCTGTCCGACTGTTTATCCATACTGGCAGGGTTCAGCTTTACTGACTATCTCAGAAAATAGTACCAGAGGCAGGTCTGTACACTTCTCCCATTCTTCTTTCATGCTGACAAGTATTGTCCACAACTGGTAACAGCATGTCTATTGTTGTCCCATGCCCTCAGGCTTAAGCGGCTGAGCTTTGCTCTGTGGCTACATGCTCTGTCACCACTGTAATCTGCTCACTAATTTGTGGCAATGGTGATATACTTTATTCACCAGCGGTTACCTCCTATGCGGCAGTGAATCTGTTGCACTCACATGGGGAGCCGTCCACTCACTGTTAGACGCCATACAGGCGCCTGATAAATTGGCATATTTTGTTACGTTAAGTGGATTAGTAGCAACAGTAGCTGCCTAGACCTAGTCAGCTTAGCCACTCACAAATGCGCTCTCCCTGTGTATCTGTTTTTGTGTCCCTTGTATTTTAATTTAGTCCATAGGACCTCATTATATTTAATGTTTTACTTATACCCAAACACCACTGGTATTCACTACCTCCAGTCTAGGACACTCTTATATTATTGACCAGTGAGCTATTGCATCTTGCACTGGTTAATTATTCATCCCCCACTGGTCCTTAGCCACATACATCAGAATAGCGAGTGCATGTCAATTGGGGGCTTCTCTCTCTTTGCCTGCTCTCCACCTCATGAGTGACGCTCTGCCTCAGATACCCCCCTGCCCCCTGCTACTTGATTATTGTTTCCCCTAGTGTACAGTACCTTTGTCTCTAACGACAAGGCTGAGCGGTGTCTTCCCCCTTATTATCCCCAATAGATGTGTACAGCAAATACAAAATACCACTTGTTAGCACATTTGCATGTCTTAGACATGTCTGCAACCGTGCCTGTCCCCATTATCTTTTATTATCCACTGCAGCCAGGGCTTCTGGGTAATGACATGAAAATGAGCACACAGTGTGTGTCACCTTTTGCTTCTTGTCCATTTTAACATGGGTATTTTGGGTCTAGTTTAGATTTAGAACAGTTATTTGTGTTGAGAAGAAAAAAAGCGATGTCAAATAAAATTCATGGGGCTTCTTTAAAATGGCTGAGGTTATGCATTTTCTCTAGACTACTTTACAACTCTTCTCTCATTGCAGCAGCAATCCTTAATTTATCTTCTGGAGAGAGCGGTATAAATTGTATTAACTTTAGTAATTACCATGGTGCCACACTGAGGACCTTAAATTGAAAAAGTAAGCATAAAATATTAGGGGCCCTTGCAATGTGTTTGAGAACCCGATATTGATTAAACTTGTGGTCGTCAACACTGGTCCCTATAAAGTTAATTTATGGCTCCTTCATCCTTTGTAAAATGTATGACTTTCATGCTATGTCTTTATTCCTATACTTTTTAAAACTTCTTTCAGTTCAAATATATCATTTTGACTTGTTCATCTTATTAAGTGAGCAGATTGTGTCACAGGGTTTATGTGAAGGCCTCACCTGTGGCCTGTGATCAGTTTAGGTTTCCTATAAACACACAGCCCCTCCTAGGACTGAACTAATTGTAGTGACATGTTTAATAAGTAAATTGTCAATCTGCACTGTTTTTGTTTTGTTCTTCGCTTGTAAAGCGAGTACGTTTGCAGCACAATAAGTGAAAAGAATGACTTATGTAGGTCCCGAGTAAAACAAAAGGACATTCATTTCCACAGGAAATAAATCCGTAAAAGCTTTGACTTTAAGGGTGATGTTTCTAAGGAAGTTAATGACACGTGGGACTCCCTTCAAACAATGAGACACAAGTGAAAAATAACACAGGGTGCTTTACTTGGGTAATATGCACTGCTAAACAAAGCTGTTGCTTAATAAAAAAAAAAGTGGGGGGGAAAGGATTATCAATGTGTGCTGTGTTTAGTCGTTGCATCAAGGGATCCATTTTCTGCCTGCTGTGAGTTCACAAGAATTAATTGGTTGGGGTGCAAAATCTTCCCCTTCAACAGATCTATTCCAAAGTGTATAATTGACCATTATCTAAGTGTGGTAAACCTTTTGGTTAAAGTTTGACCCCGTGCTCATATTGGTGAGCACTTTATACAGCTCATGGAATGCTCAATCAGTTTTACTGCTGGGTTCAGGCGATAAGCAAGAACGTTGGCTACATGCTTGTGGTTCTTTTAATTTGGCCACCAGGGATGTGTTATGATCATGTGGTGAGATGGCTACAAAGGTTAGCTGCTTGTTAAGGCTGCCACGGTATACCCCAGCTGCACATGGAAATATACGAGGGTTTGAGTGAGACTACGTCATACAAGCTTTCTGCGTTAATACACTTCAACGGCGATGCAAAATTAAAACTTTACAGCTGTTCCTGGCAGTTTGTTCTCATTAAAAACTTTTACCGCTTACATAGCATAGATATTTAGTGAAAGAAACCAGCAGAGACTGGGATTATGTTACGCCTTTTGATTGGCTAAACTATGACTAACTTACTCAATTTTCTCGGGACATTCCCATTTTCCTGCATTATGTGCCTTGTCCCCAGGGCCATCTGTGAAACTACCAAGGCATCAATCTTGGCAATTTTTGTAGACGCTACTGCAGATTCCCCCACAAGCAGTTACAGAAAGCAATCAGGAAAATAAAAATATTTGACAACAGATGCTCTAGTGGGCTATATATGCAATCTCAATGCACAATAAAAAAAAACTGTACAATATTACAGGAGTATACAAAATTAATCAATCGGTTATTGCTGCACAACATTACACTTTGTTTTGCCACATTGCAATGCCTTTCACAAAGTTCTGAAGAAGGCTCTTGTGGGACCAAAACATGGGCATCACTTGATGACACAAGGAATGTATGCATTATCATTCACATCCCTGGGATAGCAACATTTAAGAGGCAAAGCAACTGACAATGATGGACTTTAAAGTTTACGTCAATTTGACATGAAACAGAATTTTTTTTACCTGACTTTATATGATGAATCAGAGATAAAGCAGATTGTAGACAGTGGATGTGTTGGCATTGCAGCCGAAATGCCAAATCTAAGGAGGTTAGAGACTGGATCTCCATTTTAGCAACAATGGAGCTAAACCAAGGCTGTTTGGTCCAGTAAATTCATGGATTATTAACTGCACTGATTGTAGAGGTTTGTATTGAAGAGGAAAGGCAACCTGAACATGGCCATTTATCCACACTGATGCCTACCAATCTTATGGGGTTAGGATGACCAACAATACCTCCACCAACCGTTCTCTCTGCAGAGCTAATGAAGGTTTTAACTTGACAGGCTTCACTAAACTTGTTAGACATGACATATGAAAAAAATGACATAAAAATGTGTGAAATGGGAGAGCATGAGAGCAAGGTCTGTGAAAGTGATATTCGCACCATTGTTAGGGAGTCAGTCAGGGAGAGTGAGAAAGAGAATTGTGAAGAGTGAAAGAGATAAGAAAGGGACGTGTCAGAGAGTACAGAAGGTAGTACCAGGGTTTGGTAAGTGAAGACACTGTTTGACACTTTTAGGGCCAAAGAGATAACTAAAAGTCAGTGTAAATTAAAAAAGAGAAGTTACGAGAAGACTTTTAGTCTGGCAAATAGAGGTTACTCAGGTGGGAGTAAGTTACTATGAATGTATCTGAGATGTTATTCTGTGTTGATTACTAGAATAGTTACCTTTTGTAAGTAAGACTTTCCACAATATAACCAAAACAAGAAAAAACACAAAAGCGCACCAAGATGAGAGATAGATATTGTATTAGCAACAAATAATAAAATTAGTAACTTACATATAAAATTTCTTTAATAATCCCCGATTCTGGTGTCTATCACAGGAGTAGGGCATCACATAGGAAGTATGAAGGGTAATCTCAGTTCTGAGAGATCAGACCCGCGCGCTGGGGCTGTCTCTGTTCACTCTCCTGTCCTCCACGTGTGGTAGGAACCGGGGCCTTCAATAGGTGTCCTTAGGATGCCTGTCCGTTTTTGATAGCATAGAAACGATCGGAAATAAGCAGGAACGGTACACTTGAGTGTGTACTGGTGGTGGGTAGTAAAACCGCCAGCCACAACAGTCGCAGTAAAACCGCCAGCCACAACAGTGTCCTACCACACGTGGAGGACAGGAGAGTGAACAGAGACAGCCCCAGCGCGCGGGTCTGATCTCTCAGAACTGAGATTACCCTTCATACTTCCTATGTGATGCCCTACTCCTGTGATAGACACCAGAATCGGGGATTATTAAAGAAATTTTATATGTAAGTTACTAATTTTATTATTTGTTGCTAATACAATATCTATCTCTCATCTTGGTGCGCTTTTGTGTTTTTTCTTGTTTTGCTGATATTGGTATCACCATCGGGGTTCCGGTGGAGACCACATTTGGAGGTGGGGGAGACACCTCATAAACACAGAAGCAGCAAGAGAACTGAGAGGGATCAACACTCCAAGTTTAAAGAGCCAGAGCGCGGACTGAACTTTTCATTACTTTCCACAATATATTTAACTCATGAAGACCCCTTGCTTGATCTTTAATTGTAAATCATTTCTGAATATTTTTTATTAGTCACATGGTTTCCATGTGGAAAATATCCTGTGCTTTAGGCCTTGTACATAATAGGCGCGATGCCACGCGTGCCAACTGGACAGGCAATCCGTGGCCTGTGTGGTCTGGAGGAGGAGACGCGACCAAGAGCAGCTCCAATTCAATGTTTGGGGTCGTACCCGTGATGACACATGAACGGTTCACCCTCATTGGCTGAACCGCACGCGTGACCCGTCCGTCGCGAGACAAAATCAAAAGATTTTGTCTTGCGAAAAATAATTGTGCGCACGCATGCGCGTGCTCTATGGCTGTGCGCATTGCCTTAAAGGATTTTGTGTGTGGCGCACGGCGTTGCTCGCCCGTCGTGCTTACTATCGATGCCGGCTTAGTCTTTGCTAATTAAGATTAATGCACCATTGCCTTGAATTTCTTTTTAGAATTCCACCCTAGTTGGAAAGGGGGTTCTCCAAAGCTCAACCACATTGATTTCAACTCAGGCTACCCTCTTCTCACCGAGATACTTAAAGCCGCAAGGGATTATGTCGCTGATTCCTATTGGCCGACGGGTCGAGGGACCTTTAAATAGACATTTGCTATGCCCAGCTAGATCTGCTCCCAGTAGCCCCTTTAGAGGCAAGTATCTAGGGAAATCAACACAGTTCAGATCCGGAGACCCCCTGCTTTCCAGCCAGTTAACAAAACAAAAAAAGAAGTATAGTCACTTTAATACCCAGGATGCAGCTGGTAATGAAGAACAGCTCATAATTGTTTCATGTAACAATAGCAATCATGCTTTGCCTCAGGCCACTGTGTGTATTTATTCAATATGCACTAATGCCTCCAGCCTCATTGACATATTCTGAGGTCAGTGGTGTATTAACATTGAAAGTTCATTGTTAGAAATATAAGATATTTAGCAGTACTAAAACCTGTGGTGCAAGAAATAGTAATCAAACTCAAGAGCTATCTTTTGTAGCTCTCTTTCAGCCGCACAGAGTGAAGTGTGCGTGTGAGATCAGATGCATTGTAAGGAACCCCAACCCTCTCTACTAGCGCTTCTGAGATCTGATGCATTGTAAGGAACCCCAACCCTCTCTAATAGCACATCTGAGATCAGATGTATTGTAAATTCTTCTGTATTTGGTACCATTTTCAAATGACCTGAAAATTGCAAGGAACCCTTTAGTGGGGCACAAGGAACCTAAATGTTCACAGGAACCCTAGTTGAAAAGCACATATGTATATGGAAATCTCAATGTGATGTGTGACCTAATTAACATAAATGATGGTTGGACTTCCAGGTTCAGGACCTTTACCCCAGGGACATATCTATGAAGGGGACATCAGATTCACTTTATTTTATATTTATAACTGATGAAGGCAGGCGGTTCTCCCAAAAACATGGTGTTCCCACTGGTTTTCTGCATCCATGTAAGGAAAAAAGTGTGGTACATAACCATAGAAGTGGCAGAATCCCTTAGTGCACTGAATAGTTTCCCTAATAAATCTCTTTGAAGTGTGCATTGACAACAGCTCTGTGCTGCCTGGTGCGGTAGATCAAGAGAGAAGAAATAGCAGAGGTTGCCATGTAAACCCTTCAACTGCGTGCATTGGGCCTTTTTAAATACAGCAAGGCCCCGCTTCTCGGTGCTTCGCTTTTCGGCGATACGGTGGTACAGAGAAGGGGGCCGCCATGTCTGCGCATGCGCAGAACGGGCCGGTACGGGGTCACGCATGCGCAGAATGGAGGTGCCGATGTTGCACATGCGTAGAACGGCGCATTGCCGGTCTGCGCATGCGCACATAACGAAAATCGCCCGTTCCGCTTTCCAGCGATTTTCGCTTTGCGGCAGGTCCTTTGAACGGAACCCGCCACATGACTGGGGCCCTGCTGTAGAAAATGTTTAAACATTGCAATGAAAATCAGCTAGGGAAAAAAAATGAAAAAAAGTTCAAAACTTGAGTCATCGCACTGAACTATACATTAAAGCAGTGTGAGATGTTTTAGAAAATGCACATACTCGTGGAGGCTTAATGAACCTACTTGGGACATATAGATTCATTCTGAAGTGTGCTGTCTGCTGCATCTGTAGTTCTGAAAGTGTATCTGCATTCTTTGCTTCAGTCACCACAGTAAATGTCAAATGTACGGTTTACTTAGCTATGTATTGATCCGATCTTCAGAGCACAGAAGTCAATCTGACTGCTTAATTTATGTTGTACTCAATAAACACCACTCTCATCAACAGACGCTGAATTCCATAAATGACCAGCATTCCCACTTTTTTGTTGCTTCCGTATTTACTTTCTTCCAGCAATAACTTGGCAGAACACTTATCCTGTCTCTGCAACAGTACTGTACTGTATATGAAGGGCATGGACAAGGCAAAGGTCAAAGAAACTGTGCTAAAACCGGCTACCACCTAGTTTTGTTCTAGCAATTTTGTTTTAGTGATTTTTTTTACTCACTGAATTAAATCTTTAGAGCAATTTCTTGAGCTTTTGTTGTTGGAAAGAAACCCGTGTTTATATGGGCTAACTGCTAAATTACCTGATCACTTTGTCAATAGTACAACTCGTTAAAGTTTCTACGAAACTAGTTGGGAGCTGAAGTTAAATACCTTATTACTGCTACATTTTACATTTCCAGTGTTAGTGTAAGCAAAGTTTTCACACGTGTTCTTGTAAATTCCCCTGTTCTGTTATTGTCAATGGAATGCCAGTAACCCTACAGGTTAGCAGGAGACTTATACTACATGGAACCCTTGTGAAAGGTGGAGTCACTGGTAGCTGACAAATACCAGCAATTTGCAACACATTTAATCTAATTGATTTCTGTTAAAAAAATAAAAAGCAATCATTCACTAAGCTTTTGTTTCCCTTCTTCTGGGCCTCTGATTGGATGTCATCTTTGTCAATGTAACGTGGTAGTGGTGGTGGGTAAGGAAGTTGCTTGTGCAAACCATTGTTAAACACACTGTAACATCACTAATAAGGGAGTAGCCAGAGGAAATCAAACCCATCCCAATTTTCATCTCACCTTGTTTAAAAAGTAACTTTAACACATTTTTAAAAAAAATACTCTTACATATCAGATTTTAGTAGAAAAGGGTATGGATCTCCCAGATTGCTATTAGCTAATTTTGGTTTTAGGAGGGGTTGTACCTTTAAGAAACCCTGTTATACATTAATTAAAGACAGCATAGTGTTTATTGGGCAACGCATTAAGATGTAATGTCATTACCACTTAAGTAACATTCATCCACTGTAGTGAATATCAGTTAATAATCTTTTACAGCATGTTGGTTTTGCCACTTCGTGGGTTAAGCATTTAGACTGCAAGCTTTTCACCATAGGTATTATTTACATTTTAGTCTGTTGTTTTGAGGTTTGCATCATTATATTTATATACTGCCATCCATTGCAGTCGATGTTACACGTACCCTCTCCATACAACTCCAGGAAATAATCCTGGCAGTTATTAACTGTTGCCCTGCAGGTTAGAAAGAAGCAAGGTGGTTCTTAAGATCTAACACATGGTAACTTACCTAAAGCATAGTGAGATAAGGGATCTGCCTAAGAATGTTAGTAACAGATCCTGGAATTGTCAGAACAAGTTTGAGAATAACATCTTAATCACAAATTCACTCCATACAACCATTGTGTGTAGTTGCATTGCTGGAAGTAGGTCTGAAAGTTGGTTCTTGGGTTGTACTTACTTAAAGCTGCAGTTCAAGCCATATATATTTTTCTCCATTCAATATGTGCATCAATACAATCTGCACACTGACAACTGATTAGCTTAGCTGCAGATCGATCCGTTCTCCTGTAATCAATTGCTTGCTCAGGGTTATTTAATTCAGTTCTTGCACAGCATTGTGGACAATGTATTCCTGGATTATGATTGACTGGGCAGTTATTAGATACAATTGGTGTACTGCTAGAGAGAGGGCGAGGCTCAAGAGCAAGAGCCTATCAGAAGGGGGCTGTCACTTTTGAAATGCTTCCTACATTAGAAACATTAAAACATTTTTTAATTTTTTTTAAATGTTACAAGTACTTTCTCATAGTACAGAACTGATTTATTTTAAAAAAAATACACTTGTAGGATATTGCTTCAACTGCTGCCTTAATAATAGTTTTTACTTTGTGCATCAGCTCCTTTCACATCTGATGGGCATTCAGCATTTTGCAAAGTTGTGCTTTATAGGTCAACAGCTTAACCCAAGTCATCCGGACCGGTTGTGTTGGTACTAAAGCAACTTGGGATAAGAGCCGTACGCCATAAAAAGCAGACTGAATCCATTTGTCTAGTTGAAAACGCAAGCTTCGCTATTAAGCTTGTTTTAACAGCTTGGGCATACTCAATAAGCGGTGCTTTGCCATAATACACCTTTCAGCAGCAAATTACAACTTCTAGCCCATTCAATGGGCCATAAAGTATGCAGAAGTGTCTTATGAAATAGCACTGCTTAGTAAATATGGGCCACATGGTCATTTACCAGGAAGTGATACGCCATAAGACACCTTCACGGCCCCATTTAAAGCAGCAGTCCAAGCTGCCATTTTTTTTTATATATATATATTTATTTTTTTTCCCTTTAATATATCCATCAATACAATTCACACAATGATAAGTAATTAGCTAAGTTGCCGATCGATCAATTCCCCTGTGATCGATTGGCGAAGATTCGGCTCAGGGGTTCACTAAATGGATGTCAGTGCTGCAGAATAGGACCAAACATGCAGAGTTCTGTGGGGAAGATCATGTGACCAAAGTTCTGTGGGGAAGGCAGTCACTAGATAAAATTGGTGCACTGCTAGAGAGAGGGAAGGGCTCAAAAAGGGGCGTGCCAGAGCGTGTTTCAGAAGAGGAAGGGGATGTGACTTTCTAAATGGTATCTAAAGAAACAAAAAATGCTTGTTACATTATAACACATTAAAAAAGTAATTCAGAGTTGTTTAAAAAAAATGCTACAGGTATTTTCTCATAGTACAGAACTGATGTTATATTAAAAAAAAACAAACACACACACGTAAGATATTGCTCATCTGCAGCTTTAAGTGAAATGGCAGCTTCAGAAGGTACAAAGCAAAAATAAATCTAGTTTTGCATTTACCTGAGTGGATTAACAGTTTAAAGAGCTGTAAAGTTACAGCTTCCCTTTCAGTATGGAAGTTTGCTGCAAGATGTGCTACAGACATTGCAGGCTTTTAAGCCTGACTGGTATATCATAAAATAAAGCGTGGTAGCAACTCTACAACTGGCCGTTAGTAAGGGTGTTAATGTAAAACATTTGATAAATACATCTTTCCATGACAAATGCTAAGCCCCAGACTGTTGCTGTTCTAACTTCCCAGGCTCTGTAACAATGAAACAGACTGGACATCCTCAGTGGATGTGTGTGTGTGTGAAGAGAATCTGCACTTCGTGTCAATTCAGTAACCAATAGGATAGCAGAATTACATTTAAACAACAAAAGTAGGTATGTGTGTATGAACAATGTGTATTGAGTGGCTGTTGGGCTCTGACTTATTTTTGCTAACGAGAGATGTGGGAGGTTACTGCAACTTGTTTCTAAATCAGACCGTTAGGTCTGTAGTCTGTGTCAGACTTGCTAGAGCCCATAACAGTTATATATATGTAACACCTTCCCCCCCCCCCCCAATTGCAGATAGGGACCATGTGGGGAAATCTACACTTGTGTTACCGAGTGTGGTGCGTTAGGCCTGAACCTCCGCCACTGGGAGCCTGGGGTTTCCTGATCATTGGTTGAACACAGCGCCTCCACCTGTAAGGGCTCCCACCTGAGTGGGATGGTCCTCTTACAGGAACCACAATAATAAGACACGCACACAGTGTATGCTAATAACTGTTTACTATTGCGAATACTAATAACTTCGGTACCTGTACCACACAGAATAATGCATATAGCCATACACATAGAAGTGCACCGGGTGCACACATCAACATAAGTAGTCCCCAGAGTACCTTATGTCCAAATCCACCCACGTGTGTTGGAGATAGCGCTATCACTGGACGTGTTGGTGCACTATTTATAGATACCTGCCCGGGGCTCCAGCCCGCGGGTACCGCTATACAACTGGTATGGATCCGCCTGATCCGACGTGATGTTCTCGTACGCGTGGGGTGAATTCCAGTATGGATAATATCACCACAGCTCCGCACCGTCTGTACCTTGACGGGGATCCAGCTGTAGCCAGCAGGCCGCAGTCACTGCTTGGCGTGGCCTCCACAAAGATAGTCTCTATGTAACTGAGGGGTCTGAGCCCAGACCCAGCAATCAGGCTGCGCGACACTGAGGGTGTCCTAACTTAACCAAATAGCTAAAGGGGCAGATCTCCTTACGTAGGGCCTGTCCCTGAAGCAACCACAAACTGGGGAATAGTAACTTATCTGGGACCTCTGGGGGTAACTAGGCCTAGTGCTAGGGGCTACACACCCTAACTCACCCAGCTCCCAGCTCCAACTGACACTCTGCAAAACCCGCAAAATGTATCTCTTTCCCTGCTCCCGGGAATCCTTGAGCCTTATTGGCTGTTCTGGGGCACCTGGTGTCTTCCTCCCTAGGCCTCATGGGAATTGGTAGTCCCATGGAGGCTATAGATACATTGGGGCCGCGTGCTCAATTCCACTGCGCATGCATGACTTCCTAATGGCCGCCGCAGCTCCCTAGTGTCTTCTGCGCATGCGCGACTACTGCGCATGCGCGCGCCTTTGTAATGGCGGCCCCCGCTAGCCGGGTGCGCTGCTGAGACTCCCAGGACTCGGAGCGCTCCCTGCTCCGGCCCCCATCCTTGCAAGCAGCCGGCGGGTCCATCGCTGGCACCGGCGGCACTCGCAACCGCGCTGCCCGCAAGGAGGGGGATCTCGGGAAGCTCAAGGGAACCGGGGCTACATATATATATGAAGGGTGTAAACTAAAACAATAGCTATATTACAAGAACTGTTATCAGATGTATTTTTGCAGTTACCATGTTGCTTACATACAGTAATGCGCAACAGATACAGTAAAAGTGCAAAGATTCCAGTATACTGTGATATAATATACCAGTAACTTTGTATAAAATTTATATTCCTGTTTTTATTAAAATACCTCATGTTTGATTCGAGCATTTTTTTATCTCTTGGTTTTCATGTAGGATACAGCTATTCATATTTTATTTGATTGTAGTTATATTTCAGCTCTTCATCCTGTCTGTTTCACTTTATTAACAACAACCCTTGTTATACACAGCTATAAATAATACACATAAACAAACCATGTCAGCTGAACCTGGCATGTTTTATTTTCTTATAGACAGAGAAGGAGTAGTGGTATTAAAGCTGGAGAACCAAGCAATATCCCACTTGTTTTTTATTTTGTTTTTTGTTTTTTAAATAAATCAGTTCTGTGCTATGAGAAAATACTTATAGCATTTTAAAAAAAAACAACTCTGAATGATATTTTTCATTTATTATAATGTAACAAGCATTTTTAGTTTCTATTGCAACCATTTAGAAAGTCACATCCCCTTCCTCTTCTGAAACAGGCTCTGGCATACCACTTTTTGAGCCTTGCCCTCTCTCTAGCAGTGCACCAATTGTATCTAGTGACTGCCTGGTTACATGATCTTCCCCACAGAACTTTGCATCTTTGGTCCTCTTCTGCTACACTGACAGTCATTTAGTGAACCCCCAGCCGAATATTCGCCGATCGATCGGCAAATTAGCTAATTACTTATCATTGTGTGGATTGTATTGATGCACATATTAAAGGGAATTTTTTTTTATTGTTTTTTTTTTTTAAATGTCAGTTTGGTCTGCTGCTTTAGGCTGGGGCCATGGTACCGCAGACCGTGCTGAGCGAACAGACTGCCTTAAGGCAGTGTTCGCGTCCATGCGGCGTGCGTGCGGAAGCGGGAGGGGGTGTGCGTTGCGCAAGAAATCAGTTCAAACTGATTTCTTGGCGCAACAGGCTAGTCACGTGAGCGGTTCGCCCAATGAGGGCGAACCAGCTCCGTGACGCCATAAGCACGCCCACAGAGCACGCCCCATCGACCATGCCCAGGGAAAGCACTTGCTTTCCCACAGCCTGCGCATGCCTCCACGCGGGCGAAGGCACCATGGCCAGAGCCTAAGGCTGCGGCCACGCTGCCGCTGAGCGCGCTCATGCTTGAGAGCGGTGACGTCACCAACTCTCCAAGCATGAGCGCAGGCTGTCCTGCAAAATTTTGCAAACGCGAGAGTGGGGCGTGGCCGGGAGTGTGTCATTGGCTGGATCGGGGCTATTTCTGTATGTAAGTGTGTGTGTTTGTGGCTGTGTGCATTGGCTGGCGCTGATTGGTTGCTGAAGAGTCATGTGACCCTTCAGCGCGCTTACAAATCAATTTGCTCTGTCTCCCCAAGCGCCGAGCTTGGGAGAGCGTACGTGAACGAGCGCGCACGCTGCGTGAGCGTGGCCGTACAGATTGATTTTAACTGAAGTGAGCACGCAGCGGCAGCGTGGACGCAGCCTTAAAGCTGTCGTTGGACTGAGGGAAGCAGATTTAAACATGCAATCTTTCTAAAATATTTATGGGACACATGAACTACAGAACACTTCAAAACCATTGTGTACCCTGTTTTCATGATTGTTTAAGTTTCCTATAACTAAAATTGTGTAAAATTATTATTTCCCACTAGTTTTGGTTTTTCTCTCTCTGACACAATTACTGTAGGTGATAGTAAATAAAAGAGACCAAAACCCTTCACTGAGTACTGATAATTGTGTTTGTAGGTCTTCCACAGGTCCACAAACCTGTTTCATTCACCCCATTTTTACATCCTGTACAGTGGTTACGCTAGAAACAGGGATTCTGGGTAGTGAAGCAAAAATTGACATACCCACTGGGATACTAGTCATTACCCAGAATCCTTATCTGTAGATTACCCACTGTATTACATGTGACAATGGTGTAAATGAAACAGACACAGCAATAGAGATTGTAAGATCGAAGAGGTAATTATTGTGTTTAAATTCTGCATACAGCACAGTAGTCATATCTGCTATATTGAAACAATAGCTTTCAAACTATATTTTGAACATGTGCTATTTGGTTCTGTACAAAACAGAATACATTCTAAATTGCAGGGAACGTGCAGTTTTTACAGCTATGCGTTACAGTTAATTAGTTGTATTGTTTGAAATAAAGACAGTAATACAGAGGATCTTGTATATTACAAATGAGAAATAGCATGGAGAGGTTATGGGGACGGTGGTTTCTTCAGCACTTATGGTGTTCATATGCCCACAGAACACAACATTTCTGTTTTATCATATTAAGACAAAAGAAACTCAATGTGCCATACAGAGTAGCACTGAATTCCCAAGATTGCTCCCGGATCTTAGACATCACAGATTGTATGAGCACATTATAAGGTTGATTTTTTTTTTTTGAGCTTCAAAACCCATGTTTCTAGTATTAAATTGATTCTTAAAGAATCATTTTCGACAAGCTTCCCAGCATCAATTCCCAACGTGCTGGAAAAACGGGAGAAGTATGGGGAGTATCAGCAAAGGAGGATTTAAGTGGTGCACATATTAAATGATGCTTGAAATTCTACATCCCTCTCATTTCCCCCTTCTAATAGCATTTTAAAAGAGGCATATATCCCGAGGATGATAAATAGACCGCTGAGTGTATTAGGATTTTGGCTTAATCTTTTTTTCATGGATTTTTTTATTACGCTTTTCTCTTTAGGCCAGAAGGGTGTAACACTGATAGGCCTTCCGGCATCCATGTGATCCTTTGGGTAGCCATCAAGCGACTGTGACATGATACAGAGCAGGCAAGCAGAAGAGGAGGACTACTGAAGCATGATTAAAGAAGTCTCTAAGAAAAAAGAAAAGGTCATGACGTCCACTGGGTGTCACAAGGGCCACCAACCTGCCAACCCTCGTGACCTCCAGTGAACATCCTTAAGGAACTGAAAGGATTAACATAGTCTGGGGTGGTTGGGTGAAAGTTGGATGCCGGCGCCGACAGGAGGAAGGGAGAGAAGGGAGCGCAAGGCCCAAGGTATTATAAGTATCTACCCAATTTGTCCATTTTTTATATAACCACATCACTATCTTGTAATAATTACCTAATGCTTTGCTATATTTTACAAAATATTAATACTTTTGTTGGCAACGGCCATACCATGTTGAACACACCGATTCTCGTCCGATCACCGACGTTAAACAACATTAGGCACAGTTAGTTTTCCCCCTAAATAGAATATATATATATTGTAGGAAACAAGATAGATATATATTATCAAGCTATTTTATTTAATAATTTTGGTATTTCTATTTCCCACAGTAACTGAAGGGCTTAATATATGAAACCCCTTTAAAAATAAAAATAAGTGTTAGTATTTTTTAATTGTTTAATTTCAACATTTCCATGGTAAATAAAATCTTTGGAGGGATTGCACAATATTTATCGAATCTTTTTTTAGGAGATAAGACTGGTTGACAATTCTCAAAGCTACAGGTAACTTGCTATTTTTGTTGTTTTTGTAAAATAACTGACATCATAATCAACATAGCGGATATACAGGAATTCAACTGACCCACAGAAAATAAAATACTAGAGCTGGGGACGGAAACTGGGGGGCGCAATCATTTTCGGG
Organism: Ascaphus truei; assembly: GCF_040206685.1. Lineage (NCBI taxonomy): Eukaryota > Metazoa > Chordata > Amphibia > Anura > Ascaphidae > Ascaphus > Ascaphus truei. The sequence continues at coordinate 143,387,825 of NC_134486.1, forward strand.
TGTGGGGGGGCACGGCGGTTGCCGAGTCCCCGCATTCTTCCCCAAGGCATTTAAATTAAATTCCGGGGGATCGTGTGATGCCTCTGCAACTATCCTTAGCTTGGGCAACGCATCGCCATGGCAACGCAGCAGCAAATGATGCAGCGGGGTCATGTGACGTCATGTTGCCATGGTCACGTGGCCCCGCTGCGTCATTTGACGATGGAGACAAGGTAAGAGAGGAGGGAGCGAGCAGGGAGGGAAGCAGGCAGGAGGATGCAGCGGGGAAAGATTGTACACCCCTATATTAGAGTATACAAAAATTGTTGGGTCTCTCTGAGCCCATGGTGCCCCACCCTGTGGGAATACCCTTGTTCCCAAGATATTTGTAGTTCTTTTGAGCCGGAGTTTGACACACAAAATCTACAAAAATACTTGCAGGGTCACAGATAGAAAGTCGCAACAACATCACCCGATGACATTGCAGCTTTCTATTGGCAACAGGAGCGACCACTGTGGCTATTTGGTGTCTGGATAAATATTCTTGCCCAGAGCTGATACTGTGGAAACCCGAGAGGTCTGCAGAGGAGGTCAGGGCCGTCCGTAGGGTTTCCTGGTGCAGGTAAGAAAAAGATCTCCCAAAAATTACGTAGTACGGATTGCTCCTTTACAGACCAAGCAGACAAACTGGGGAAATGTTTCAGTAGTTTTAGGCAGCGAGGAAATGTCTGTTGACATTATAGACTGTCAGTCAATGGTTAATTTTACTACCTTATCGCAGACCTTTACCTTTTGTTTCAACCTTGCCCCTCATTCCCGATAAATAGTACGCTCTCACGAGCAGGGCCCTCATTACCTTTCATATCTGTTTGTATGTATCCTTATTTGGTATGTAACTCTGTTTATGTAATTTACGTCTTTGTAAACCCATTGTACCGCACTGCAGAGTATGTTCTTTATCCTATGCGTGTACCTAGTTAGCACACAGAAAACTGACTAGTTCATCATTTGGGTCGAGAAGGCAACATCGACAGTCGCCATTCAGAGACCCTGTTGTAACTGAAAACAAAGAAACATCTTCAAAAAATGTAATTAAAAATAATTGACTGATTTTTTAAGGTGTTAATGACCTAGTTTTAAAATGTATTACTGACATTAGTTTAATTTGGTTCTGCTGTACTTAATGAACCAACAAGAGACTTCCTCATAGATGTATTACAGAGCTTTCAAAACCTCACAGGTTTATACTTCAATTATACATAGATGGGCATTATATATATATATATATATATATATATATATATATATATATATATATATATATATATATAATAGATAGAGCCAGTCAGCACACTAGTACAAGGCATAGGCAGATGCTAGTCCCATAGAGATAAACAGCATAGTTACCAGTCCGTGAACTAATAAAGGAGACAGCATACAGCAAGGGGTAGTCCAAAAAAAGATGTATTCAAAACATACTGTTACACAAATGCCAACGTTTCGGTCCCACAGGGAGCCCTGAGGAAGGTCTCCCTGTGGGACCGAAACGTTGGCATTTGTGTAACAGTATGTTTTGAATACATCTTTTTTTGGACTACCCCTTGCTGTATGCTGTCTCTTTTATTAGTTCACGGACTGGTAACTATGCTATATATATATATATATATTGAAAAAAGGCAAAAAGGTGCGCAAAACTAATTATCAACAATAGTAAAAATGGTGTCAAATGAGTGCTGCCGTAATGTAATGGATGTACACACCACCAATAATATAGAAAAAAAAGACAAAATACAAAAGGCGCAAATCAGAGACAACAGGTGGTTAAATGTCTAACACCTGTGGGATAAATACGTAGAATATCCTTATAAGCAGTGTTCGACAAACCTATACATTTGCACACCCTGGACGAGTGTATTTAACATCGTGGCGAGCTCCTATTGGCCCAAGCAGCACACGTGTGGTACTAGGTGGCGAGTAGATTTTTTTGTTCGGCGAGTAGATTTTTTGGTGATTTGTCGACCACTGCTTATAAGAATCCAGTACAAGATATGATCTATAAAAGAGAAAAAAATGCCAATATAGTGAAGTACGTTTTATCATATAAATAAAGCGCAAGAAAAGTGGCTACTTACAATGTAGCTGAAATAAACAGGCATGTAAGGATAAAATCCTTTCTGTGACTGCAGCAGAGAGGCTGGTGATGTCAGGAACTCCTCTCAGGTTACATCCTGTGTTCACAATCATTGAAGTTCCCTTGGTTGAAAGTGAACTACACAGTTCAATAGCCTTGAATAAAGCTTTGGCAGGAGAATAAAATGTCCTTACTTCAGACAGACAGGGAGATCTGTTCAGAGACCCTCACCCTACCGGTTTCGACTGCAGGAACCGAAACGTTTTTTTGTGTTTCAATACACCACTTTGAAATTTCAACCCGTGTGTGCTGTCTCTCCTTACTGGACCATCATCTGGTAATATATATATATATATATACACATGTAGAGGTATCAGTACCGTGTTAGCCGAGCTTCAATAATCAAAAGGTAATCTTAAAACCCCGAAAGAGAGACAGTTGCATGAATACAAATTAATGCAACTGTTCGGGACACTTAGCAGTGGCCTAAACAGAGATCGAAATTTTATGAGTCATTACTGACACTAGCGAACTCTCTTCCCATGAGCGCTAAAGGCCATGTATGTACATACTGTGCTATATGTATGCACACACAGCTGTCTCTCACACATACTTATACTCCTTATTTTTCCATCCCTATACACCAATAGGGACCACATAGTATCCACACACACTTTTAGTTGTGCTACAAACTCTCACATTTCCACACCCACCCACACCATTTATATCCCCTCTCACTCCACACACACCTTGTGTAGAGCACTGTTTATACTGTGGGCTCTCCATTCATTTTTATTCACACTGATACACATACACACTCTTTCTTCACTTGCTTTCAGTTACCCTTTGACACCTCCAGCCATAAATCTCATCCACACCGGGGGAAGGACCAGCACAGATAACATTCCAAGAGACACTGTTTTTAAGTAATCCTTGCTTCATTCATTGTAACATCGCCGGAAGAAGAGATCAGAAAGCTCGCACAAATAAAAGCATTTCGTTAGCCACAGAACGGTATCATCTATTTATTTTTTGATTATATATATATATATATATATATATATATATATATATATAAATATATCTGCCCACAGATTCTGTGATGTGACATGAACACCCTCTGACACCACGGGAACACTCCCTGCTGGGAGTATCCAGCTTCCCATGTATTTTTACACTGCCGCTTTTATCTTCAGCAGCAATAGGGAACACTGCATATTAATTGCAAAATGAAAGCTTTCTTTAAAATACAGAAATTCAACTGCTGCATAAGGTATTTACTGAGCATGAAAGTTTTGAAGGCAAATTGAAGCGCAGTAGTAATTTAGGGTCCTCCAAACAATGGTTGATTTGTGAATTTATTGACAACGTATCCCCTTATGTGACTTTATTACATTACATGAACATCAAAGGGGCTGGCACTTTAAGGACCCGTATGACGTTCAGAAAATGTAAATTGATTTTCTCTTTTTTTTATATCTCATACTCCTTGTTTCTTTGTTGCTCCCTTCTGGATTCCACATTCGTTATTTGAATGGACAGGCAAACTAGGCACCTGCAGGGCGTGCTGGGACGTGGAGGGCCCAAAATGGATTATTAAGCAGGAAGAAAGAGCCTGTCAGCTTCTCTACGTGCCCTTCTGTATGTGTGTTTGTGTGTCCATCTTTGTGTGCTCCTTCTGCCTGCCTGTCTCTCTGCATCCACTTGGTAAGAGTACGTAGTAATGGGGGCCTCAAAGTGGTGCTTCGAGTAGGGCAGAGTATAGCCTTAATCTGACTCTCCCTTTCCTGCTTCTCTGTCCCTGGATTGGACAAAAGAGGCTCCTGCAATGTCATGGAAAACTCCCCATGGCGAAAGCCACACCGGAAAGCACTTCCCTACGACTCCACTATTGTAATGAGAGCCCTGAGGGGTTGGAAACCTTGAAACTTATGAACTGTTGGTCCAATAAATAGGTATCACACTACAATACCTACTTCATCTCCCTCTGGTAAAAGAGATGGAGGATGCTGCCCACTGTTGAAAATGTAGACTTTTTGGGCCTAAATTTGAAAGGCTACTCATTATATTATATTCTCAAATCAAACGTGAAAAAGGGTTTAGAAACTGTTACATCACCCAATGTCTTTACTTGGTTACATCTCCAGAATCCTAATAAATAATAATAACTTTATTTCATATAGTGCTCTTCTCCCAATGGGATTCAAAGCACTTCACAATTACAATATTGTCTGAGATATGCAGCATTGTACACAGAATTTTACAGACAGTCCTGGGATTTGAACTGGGCTCCCCTGCTTCAAAGTCATTGACAATATGGCTATAGTTTTTAGTCAGTGCCTTCACTCAGTGTGCAACCCCTTCAGAAAAATAGTTATATTACTGACTGAAAATAAACAATATTTACATTAGCGTCGAATGTATAAGTGTCTGTACGTGCAAATTCTTGAGTGCATCTCTAAGGTAGAAGAGCACTTATTGTTCCTCTTTAGAAGATACCTTTGTTTACTGTACGTACCCTGTAAACTAGCCTTTCCATGCATTCTAAGTGATTTTTCCTTGTTTGTTTTATACTGTAGCACTCTGGATGTACCCGCTTTCAAAGTCATTGGTCCCTAATCTATCTGGGTCCATGAGAGGTGGTGCACGGTTAACCACTGCCATTCAAGTATGTGGCATTTACTGCATTGGAAGCTACTTGCTACCATATTCAATAGGGTCCATATGTTTGTTTTTTTACTGGTTTTAAAAAGGCTACCATTTTCTTCATCAGTATACTTCTTAATAATTAACATTATATTATTTCTTGAGAGAGGATGGAAAACAATATGTATATTTGTAAGAGTGCTTTGATAGATTTTTGCCGCCCTGCTCTTTGGGCCTTCACTTTTGAGGATTCCTCCTTTGTCCGTTTGTTGTGTGTAATAGTCCCACGCAGAGTGAGGGAAGTTTTTAGAAGGAATCCTGAAAACTGCTTTTAGCAGCATACGTCAACAAAATGAAGTCAGAGGAAGACAGAAAGCCATAAAATACACTGGTTTTAGATGTGAGTGCTGATGCAATGGGAATTATATTACTGGGTGTGAAGCAGAGCAGTCTAACCACATATTTTTTGTTCTGTACGGTATTGCTTTAATGCTGTGAATATGCGAGAGAGGTCTTTCCGACATTCCATTTGGTAGATTGGTCTTGCTTACTGTGCCTTAGGGGGTAAAAAAAAAAGAGTGCACTGTGTCCGTTACATTTCAGCTCATCAAACAGCCATCAGTGATAGCAAAACTTTAAAAAATTAAATAACTATGATATGTAGGGTCTATCCTCAGCTATTGAAATCTGAGCCTTAAATCTCCCTCTAAAAACTTACATGAGGTTAAGTCATATAATGTTAGTATTTTGCCCCTACGCTTGTCCTGCTGTTTGACGCAGTACTCCAGGTGGCATTTCTTGATTATATATATATATATATATATATTTATTATTATTATAATATTTTTTTTGTAGGATTGAAGCAGGGGGTCCAGAGATGCTTATCTCCGTAGCAGTGCCAATATCTCAGTGGAGTTTAAAACCCCTGGTCACGGGGGCCAATAGGAAGCCGTGACGGATGATGTCACGGCTTCCTATTGGCCCATGTGACATTTAAACGCCACCATTGTTAGGCACACAGTTCCCTGACTGCAGAGATACCAGCACCACTACAGAGGTAAGTATCACTGGAAGCAGGTTGTCCGCAGAGATGAAATTAAAGGGTTTCAGCTTCAACGATCCCCTGCTTCAATCCTTTTAAAAACATTTTTTTTTTAAACAAGCAATGCAACCAGTAGTGCTGCTTTAAAATAATAAATAATGTTTATTTAGTTTATGAGGTTACAATGGTAACCTTTGGGTGGCACTGAGCTCTGGGAATTGCTCCATGTTAACCTCCCTTAATATGTTATAAAACGCTTATATCTCCTGAACGGTGTCGGAAAGGGCAAGAAGAGATCTCTTGGTGATCATCATTTTGGTTTCCTTTTGCATAAGAAAAATCTGAAGCAAATTGAAAAGCAGTCTGAACCAGGGGTTACTTTTTAGTAGTAATCCGTTGTTCTAACCCAGGGGATTCCCCTGGTCCAGAGTATAATAGAAATAACTAGCTGAAAGTACCCGGCATTGCTCGGGATTTCTAAGAAACCAACCTCATCCCTCCCTGATTATCTCTCTCCCTCCCATAACTTTCCTTTTATATCTTATGATGTCCCCAATTCTTTCCGCCACTCTCCTCCAGCATTCTTAGGCCGTGCGTATAGTGCCCGCGACAGGTGACAACGACGCAACGCTGCCCAAAAACAAATACATTGCCGCCGCCAGGTGCGCTTATAGTAAGTGCAACAACGCCAATGCGAGGGAGCGGCGTTGCGGACTTTGGAAGCCGGGAATATTTGATTTTTCAAGGGCTGTCGCCTCATGTGACAGCCCCTGAACAAATCAAATACCCGGAAGCCTGCGACGCTGCCGCAAAGCAAAATATTACTTTTGCTAGCGGCGACGGGTGACGTCATGTGTCGCCGGTCGCGGGCACTATACGCGCGGCCTTACGTTCTCCTCCCAATACGAACTGATTTCCTCTTTCTTTGTCTGCTTTCTGGGTAAATTTTATAGCCATCTGACTGTCATTATGATGTCACCAGTGTGATGTCACGTGCCAGATATATAACCTATCAGGTACAACATCCAGTGTCTGACTTACTTAGAGAAATTGTAATAACTCATAAAATCAAGAAAAAAGCTTTAGAACCGAAACATGAAGTATTGAACCGATACTTTGTGGACCGATTTATGTCTCTTCCAAATATGTACCTACATTCCAAATGTGAAGTAAACGAACATTTCCCAGAGAAGCTAGAGTGAAAAAGAACATACCAAAATCCCAGCTACGCTCTTCCTTTTGATCCTATTAGATGGCATTGCAAGTTTGGTGGCTCTAGGATTAAGCGTATGGATTTGTATAGCCGGACAAATAAACAAACGTTATGAATTATAGTATAGAAGGTGTAAAAATAATTGTCCCTCTATCTAGTGTGGGCTGCTACTTTAAGTTTAAGAAAAAGAAGCAATGCCTATACAGTACATTAATACTCCAACTCTCCTACTCGTTGCCGTTGAAATTTTAGCGGCAATTGTGTACATTTAAATCAAAAACTTGGATCTGTCTCTGGAAATATATTGAGTTGAACAATCACCATTTTAAATAGCTCTTCAGAAATGATGTTATCAGCATTAGCACACCTAGGGATTTTCCTTGTGTCATTTTCTCTGCCTTTAGTCATCATATCTGTATGCCTCTTCAGTTCCTTTTTTTTTCTGTATGTTTAACTTTCCCTCTCGGTTCCCTGCCAGCCATTGAAATCCAATCCAGACCCTGCTGGTTGAATGAGCTGCGTGACAATTGCAGCTGTCTTCTATGAGAGCTGCTCACTTCCGACGGCTGATTGCAACGAGCTAGCGCAGGGCTGGAAAGCTGCAAAGCTTTGCAGAAGAGAACAAACAGTGTCGAGGTCTCCTCAATTAAATCAGCATTTCATTCAAAATACCATTTGTGTTTTCTTAATAAACCAGTGGTGTAGTATTAGATAATACCGAATTTTAAAAGGAGCTTTCATGTATGAAGCTTCCTTTGGTTGCTATAACAACCATTTAGGAATCTACAGCACTTATTGTTTTGAAATAGGCGGCCATATTGCATGCCCTGGGAACAGGGTTGCCACCACTTAGGGTTTGACCAGGAGACTACAGATTTCGGCCATATAACTCCGGGTTTACCTGTGAAATCTCCACACGGGCCCTCGGTTCTTACCATCTCCGACGGCAGCATCATTTGGCGGCATCTCCCCCTGCAGGGTCCCGTCAACATGGCTCCGCTATGTAAAGAGGCTTTGCCATGACAACGGGACATTATGTGACGCTGTGGTGTCGCATTGCCGTGACAACGGGACGTCACATGATGCTACATTGACATGGCAACGCGACACCACAGGCCGCCCCGTTGTCATGGCAAATTGACACCACATGGACCTGTGACGTCACAGAGCTATGTTGATGGGACCTTGCAGGAGGAGATGCCACCGGAGAAAGTAACAGAAGTAAATTAATAAAATAAATAAATTTAAAAAATAATTTTTTTTTTACCAAAAGTCTCCGGGTTAGCCTTCATTTGAAGGTGGCAACCCTGCCTGGGAAGCAGCATATTTGCCGATCGATCATGGGAGAATGGATCGATCGGAAGTTTAGGTAATTGCATTATTGTAAATGTAAAGAACTGCTGCATTTATTATAACACAAAACGGGCAAAAGGAAATGCTGCTTTAACACTTTAGGCAGATGGGTCTCTGGCAGCGAAGGAGATAAAGTTGAAATTCCACGCACTAAGTCCTACGTCTTATAAGTATATATATATATATATATATATATATATATATATATATATATATATATATATATATATATATATATATATATAGCTTACAATACTGAGTTAAGTTATGGTGAGTAAAAAAAGTGACAAAAACCCTCCACAGCAAAGCAAATATGCAAATACATAAATTTGCATAGCCAGTTAATCAACCCCACACTGATGAGACCCATTAAGGTCGAAACAGCTGTCTGTGGGTGGGTTTTCTGGCTATGCACCTTAACCTTGGCTGTGCTCAAAGCTGTGACCATGCAGCAAGCTTAAGCATATAGGGAACCATGTTAAAAATAGTTTTTGAAGCAAAAAGTGGCACCGTGTGCTCATTTGCATGTCATTTCCCAGAATCCCTGGCTGCAGTGGAAGTGCTGTGTGCTGGGTGATAATGGGGAAAGGCAGGGTTGCAGACCTGCCTAAGACATGCAGATGAGCATACCGTTATATATATATATATTTATTTTTGTAATGAACATAAAGATTAATTTGTTTCTCTTTAGGTGGTAGATTGTTAGCTCCTGGAAATATATATATCTCCCTTCCTATTGTCTAACTTTCCTGCACTTATTATTATTGTATTATAATTCCCTGTACTGTATTGTCTTGAGTAGACTGTGGACACCATATTAATAATATACGTGTGTGTGTGTGTGTGTGTGTGAAAACATTTAAAATACTTAAACTTGTCATTAGAAAGATCCACCTATAATTACACAAATGCAGTACCCTAGCTTCAGCTCACTTTGATCTTTGGTAAGACTTCTCTTATAAAAGTGTCTTCACACGTTTTAGGATTTAGGATATACTAGTTCTGGTGCCTTTTAATAACATACCTTAATCCAGGGGTGCGCAAACTGGGGGGCGCTAGAATTTCTGAGGGGGGGGGCCTCTCCCCCCAGTCATTTAAATTAAATGCCAGGGGACCGCGCGAGGCCTCTATAACACACTTACCTTCCCGCTACGGGTCGCAGTGGTAATCCGGCGTCAAATGATGTCACATGACCCCACGCATTATTTGATGGCAGGGGGCGCGAGGCACCGAGGAGAGCAGGCAGGGGTGCGCACGGGGAAAAGTTTGCGCACCCCTGCTTTAATCTATGCAAGTTTCATGCAATAATTCTGCAAAATACATTCAAACGGACCGTACGTTACATCCCTGCACATTTTTCCAAATGCCACTTTGCAATTTATCCCGTAGATGAAACAAAAAAAAAGTGTTACTTAGGTAAAAAAAAGGAAAAAAAGCGCATTTTTCACAATATTCCTTTTCTAAATCTACCATTCTAACAAATTTAGCACATTTACCGAGCCCAGAAGTGTAGCAAAGTGGCAAATTTCAGCACAGTCCCATCTGTGAGTATAATAAGAGGTCTAATAAGCCTCTGAAATTCTGGCTAACAGGATTCTACATTTGCCACTAATACAGCTTCTCAAACATATAATTGTAAAATCCATTTGCAGCTTCCCTAATGACTGGAGGGTGTTGAAACTCCATGGAACATAAAAGAGGACCTTTTAGAATTGAATGTGTTAAAACCAGAGTTGCTATTTTTTTTAGCTGCAGACACCTGTATCTTTTTAATCCGCTTAGAAGAATGTCACCCATGCAGGAACTGTATTTGCAGAGGTGGTGGATACATGCAGTGCACAGGTAATCCCAAAATGTGGCAGAACGACCTTGTGGTAGATTCAGTAAGAGTCCACACCGTGTATTTTAGGCCTTAAACGCTTCAGTGATTTCCACATCACAAACAAAGCCCATACCACAGTAGGAAAGCTAACTACACAGCCATGGCCCCGACTGACCAACTGGGTAGCTAGGCTAACTTCCGGTTATAAACACTGCCAACTATAAAATACAAAATATATAGTTGAGGGATTTGGAAATCCATCCCAGGTGTCTCCAAGCAATCCCTCTGGAGACTGTGACACTTTGCAGAAAGGCAGCTCCGCTTCCTCCATGAGCTATGCTCAGGTTCCTGGGTGTGGGTTCTAGCAGGCCTGGGGAACCGTGCCAATCAGTGTCCTACTGGTTGAGGGAAAAGTCTCTCTGCTCTGGCAGCTAGCTCACTGCTATTTAAACCCCATTGCAATCAGGAGTTCAGTCTGAATTGGGTGCAGCTGTAGACTGCAGCTCCAGAGGAGTTAACCTCTCACACCCTGGAAAGCTTGCATAATGCAACCTGCTTACATAGTCCATGACTTTGCCACAGCCAGCAACATATTATCAACCTTATTCATGGTCCTGGGGCAGTAGTAATATATTGGCCCATATATACTCTTCCATTGAACGCCTTCATGATAGCCCAGAGGGGTCACCAGGAGGGTGTCTTGACCACCTAGGGCCCTCTCCCCAAAGCTGGGTTTTGTCAGCCTGTGATTGACTGAGGTTGTTGTAGGGAATATTAACTTTACCTGGAGAGCTCAAGGCAGCCCGGTGACAGCAGTTTGATGAGCTTTGGGAGCAGATGGGGTATAGGTGTGAGGCCTTTAAGGGGCTACTTACCTTTGTTCCTGAGGAGAGAAATCACAGCTTCCCGCCGACCCTCCCTGCTTTGCAAAATTGTATGTCAAATAAATAATATATATATGTTTATTTTATTTTTTTAAAGAGAGAAGTGATACAAAATTTGTCACGACAGGCGTGTGGACCTTGCCAGAGGTCTGGGTATGGAGCAAAAGGTGGATTGGTCCCCAATTTGGGGGGTATTTTGGAGTTAGCATGGGAGCATGGTTTTGAGGCAGCCTTATGCTAGTCGCCTCCAGAGGTTTGGCTATGGTAAAGGTAACCTTAATTCCCTCTTTGTTTAAGGCAAGATGGGGATTGGTGTCTTCAGGGCTGGCAAGGTTCAGGTGTTGGGTATATATATATATATATATATATATATATATATATATATATATATACACATGAAGGTCAGTCAGCACACTGTAGTAGAAAAGGTTGTAATAGCAGATGCTAGTCCCATAGAGAATAAGTATGATACGAACCAATCCAAAGACCAGTAAAGAGACAGCAGACCGCACGGGGTTAATCCAAAAATCTATATTCACAACATGAAATACACGTAAGCCAACATTTCGGTCCCACAGAGAGACCTTCGCACGGCCCTGAGGAAGGTCTCTCTGTGGGACCGAAATGTTGGCTTACGTGTATTTCATGTTGTGAATATAGATTTTTGGATTAACCCTGTGCGGTCTGCTGTCTCTTTACTGGTTTTTGGATTGGTTCGTATCATATATATATATATATATATATATATATATATATATATATATATATATATATATATATATAATTTATACAAATTAATACAATATATATATATATATATATATATATATATATAATTTTTGTACAGTATTAAAAGTTTTTGTGGTGTGGAAATTAAGAAATGCTGTGGCCTTTACCTCCAGCAAAGTGTTGTGTGATTATTTTAATTAGGTTTACGGGGAGAAAATAGGTCTCTGGGTCATATGTTAGAAGACACCTTACAGTCCATTCAAGTGTCTTACAGAATAGTACCGCTTTGTAAATGTGGCTCCTTTGTATTGATATAGGCCCATGTTTACTAAGCACTGCTACTCCATAAGACGACTTCCTGCCCACCACTTAGTAAATATGAGTTATCATGTTTTTAATTCAGAGGTGGTTTACAGTTATTTTTCTTCATTCAGCAACCTCTGGGGTTGGATTGTGGCTGTACATTTCTGGCACTGAGGTGGGCAAAAAGATGAATTTACCCATATTCGCTCAATGTGACAAGGCTGCAGTATACAATCCACTATCCTGTGCATGCAAGATGATCCTGTCACCACTACCACAGTCCCTATTTAGCATAGACGTGGTTAACTAAATTCACACTGCCTCATTACAGTTCTGGGTTCATCCACTGCTCCTTCTACTCTGGCTGTTTCTTTTCTTTGTCAGCGTCTGTGCTCCCTCTGACCCTTTCCTGTTACATGTACATGCGTGAAGACAAAAGGAGCCAAAAGACAAATCCGTATCTGCATGGAACTCGGGAAGCAATTATGGAGAAAAAAAAATCACTTGTTACACTGGTACATTTCAAGATCCTTATAAAGATTAAGCACATAAAAATATTTTACTTGTCATTTCCATTCTGTTAGGCTTTGCTTCTGCTGCCTCCCCTCGCATCTCAGTAAAAAAATCTGTGCCATCTTATTAAAGGAGTAGCCTTTTTTTTGGAAAACAAATGATAGTGGACCCTTGAACTCTTCGCCGTCCGGATTGATTTTGGGTGGTGCCGTGGGTAAAATATACCACATTACAGATCAGAGTAAGTTGAGAATCACACGTCATTTCCGTTGCTTCTACAGAAGGAAATTGCAGCCATTTTCAAAGTGTCCCCCACAAATCTCCAGAGAGCTACCACACCAAAAAAAAAAAAAAAGAAAACAGAGGATCGCTTCAGATTATTAACATGCATATTATGTTGCTACAAAACGGGTACTGTGAAGTCAAGTGGATGGGGGCAGCCAAGGGTACCACTGCAGCCACAAAAAAGCGCTCAAATATTTCAACTCTTGCATGACAATGCTTCCTTTGCCTGATTAACATGATAATGCTCCTTCTGCCTGATTATTTTTCTCGACGCTATTCCGAAAACAAAGCGGCCTGCTGATCTGTCACCAATATGTTCCGCTCCTCTTTTAGGCTCAGTTAAACAGAGAGCAGTTCTAATGCAGTGTAATGAAGCAAGACTACATACAGGAGCAATGTATCATACAAAGAGACAGATTAGTCATTTCAATAATGAAAACAAATGGTAAATGACTGTAGTGATGTATCTACAGTATATAGTATAATAGTCATGTTGTATGGGAATACTTTTGAGAGTTATGTTTCCTTTAATGTTGCCTAAATACGATTAGGTTATGGTGGGTAAAAAAAAGTGACACCGTATAAATAACAGAATACCCATGAGTATATCTGCACATTTTCCACAGGTCCCTTAACCTGACTCTTTCACCATGTCATGCAATGGTTTCCTTTGCAGACAAGGATTCTGGGTAGTGACATGCAAATGAGCCACTTTTAGCTTCCTATGAAGTCTGTATATGGTTTCCCTGCTGCATTACAGAGATTGTACAGCTGGGACAAAGAAGTACAGAATAAGTGGCCAGTCTCTTTCCTATGTACAGGTCTCATAAGGAATGCATGAAATACACGTCAACGCATTATATTTTAATGAGTAGCAGCAGGAGCAAAAGATACTTGCACCCAGCGACTGTGCCATTGACACATGTGACTGAGATCATTGTATGTAAAGGGCAATCCACAGGGATCTTCTAATAAGTACATTGAACGTGGAAATCTGCATACATTGCTTTGTAAACGGGGGCTAATGATTCATCTTTTGTCAAAAAGAATAGCATCACACATTGCTTAAAGATGAAAGTTTGCCTCTCTAATTATGTTATTCCATTATTTCTCACGCTGTGCCAACACAAAAGTTCCCACTGTCTCTCACCACACTTACTGTTATGTGACTGCACTAAAAATGTCAAAAATATTTTTATTGCAAGCTAGTCGTGCCCCCCATGACATCACATGTGCATCTGGTGCTGTGGAGATAATGGTTAACAAGAACAAATTCTGCTCAGATTTCCTGTCTGGCTGTATGACAACTGTATTTCATCCTGAAAATCCAAGACTTTTTCTGACAATGCAAATGTATTTTGGAATTGGCATTGGGGCACAGCCTCCATATTGCTAGAGGCTTTTAGCCTAAAGCAGGGCTGGCCAACTCCATTCCTCAAGGGCCACCAACAACCACTGATTGAGCCAACTGTGCTGAAGCAGGGATATTCTTAAAACCTGATCTGTCAGTGGCACTTTAGGACTGGAGTTGGCCAACCCTTGTCTAAAGCATATTTAAGGGAGCAGGACTATCTAGAATCAAAGTGAACTAGTGGCAATTATCTGTTGAGTGGGTTAAATCAAAGTGTTTGATGACTGTTTAGAAACAATTACATAATTATAATTTTAAATGTTTTTATATGTTTAATGATCCACTGGGAACCAGATGTGTTGGGTAATTTTATGATCTATATGTAATCTTTTTTTGAAGAGTGATAAATCATCTTTTGTGAATCCTCCTCCTCTACAAGCGAGGTAGCATCCTCTGGATAATTCCTCCTTGGGAAGTAATTATGTTTCCATCTTTAGCCAAACAGACTGAGGTTTGTGCACAGTACGTAGTTTATGATAGAAAATTACAGTGTTACACTCGGTGAAGAGAAAAGAAAATCATTGTATTGTTGATTAGATCTGTTTACATCTGGTATAATGTATGTATGTATACTGTATCTTTATGTATATAGTGCTTCACAGCAGTAGTACACGTGACTACTACTAATACTAATAATAATGCAACAAATAATGGGAATAAGTGCTTCAGACATAAAAGTAACTCTAGGAAAAGGAGTTCCTGCACCAAAGAACTTACAATCTAAGTGATAGACTGTCCCATATAGAGTTTGGTTTTAGACATTGTAGCCTAATTTTGCTAAGACATTAAACAAATATTAAACTAAAAAAGAACATTTAAAGTGGTAAAGAAAGCAGTACATGAATACTGTAAGTGGTTTCACTTTTTTGCACCTTCAGTATACGTTACTTACTGCCATTGAAAACTATGAGGCAATTGACCTCTAAGTGTCCTACATGTCATGCATACACATTCAGAAAGTAACTCAGGATGCACTATTTGGCAGCCTAAAACATTGAATCACTTTGTCAAGCGTTATACAAATTGCGATCTGTTTATGTATATATCAACATTTAACTTATGCTATATTTAATTTGTTATATCTTTCTTGACTCTCGGGTAGGTGTATCAACTTTAAAAAAAAGGTTTCTTCAACCGCTTGCCGTTTTGCTTAATTTGTTCCTTACAGCTACAGTATGGCAAACGCGAGAAGCTTGTCTATGAAGTTTCATACGTGTGACACAAATCCTTAGCCAGGGGGTTGATGTCAACTTTCTAGAAGCTAATAAAACGTATATATATTAATAACTGAAAGGTGTTCAGCATTTGAACATCCCATTATAATATATTTGTTGGTTAACTACTTATTGACCCTCCCAAAGCTGATGCACACAGGGAAAATAGGTGCAATTTATTATAATACATTCAACACTATTTAGTATGATGCAAAGTACTTTTCTTGAGGTTGGTGCAAGAGACATTTACCCTGTTTACTGGGAAATGGGCCTCGCAATAGGGGCCCCCAAAATACATTGGAACATATAGGGGAAATTTACCACCCCTGCCCCTTTATCTGCCAAGGTTTTTACTGTCATTAGGACACTTTGGTGTTATGCGGGATGGTTCCATTAAACATGTCACCACCATTACAGGTAGGTCACTTTGGCCAAACATAGGAGTTACCCTTTCACCCACGAGACAGCCTTCCTACTCAATATTAATATTAAGGACAGAGCAAATGGGCCCCAAAATTGCTCAAGCCAACTCTGCATTAATTACAGTACATATTTCCTTAATTGTCAAAATGTAATGTCACAATTGCCTGTATACAAGGATCACTTTGTGTTTCTGTTATTAGATGCGTTTTATGCATAGATGGATGTGTATATCACCATCTACTACCCAGCTTTCCCCTCTTTGCTTTAGGGACCTGCTCAGCACTAAACTTGAAATCAACATATGTCCCTCTGGTATCTCTCCAAATGTGAACAGTGATTTAAATGAAGGTTGGAGCCAGTCTCCTCCTTGTGTGAAAAATGCAAGAAGATTAATTATTTCTCCAGTCTATAAATTTGCTTAGGATATCACGCTTGGTGCAGATTTATTTTCCTGAGTGCAATTAGTAACTCTCACCGTACAGTTATAAACATAATTGGCTATGTGAGTATGATTCAGAGCTAAATGGGTACTAGCTACATCTTGCGAGCAGCAGGAACTTTTTATCTCTTAAAAAAGATTGTCTTGCTGAGCACACGACCTCTGTTGAACTGGATAGGTTGATGTTGGTTTGTTATTTCAGAATGCTATGGTGCTACAGAACAGAGCACTTTAGTGGTGTATAGTAGCTGTAATTACTGTATATAGCACTGACAAAATATACAACGGTGAATTATTGCACTAGCCTTCTCGAACTACAATTACTTACCCACTGCAAGTCACTGCATTTCCACTTACTTATATTGACTTGGTACCTCTTCCAAAATTATTATTGCACTGTAATGGGGATTTGTTTCCCCAATGTTGTTAATTATATTTGGTACACTTATTCTAATAAGCCCTTCGTTCAGATGTCAGTTCTGTAAAGTGCTGTGTACATGTTTGCTATGATATAAATGAAACAACAAATGCATACAGTAAAATTCAACTTACACACGTAGCTAAGGTTTATGGGGTGTTCTTTCCCCCCGAATGCTCATGTAAGCAAAATAATGTAATGCTGCTGATTGAACCACATGGGCTGAAGCAGGGCTATCCCTAATACCTGGCCTATTGGTGACCCTTGAGGACTGAAGCCACGCCTGGTCTAGCCAATTAAACATAGTTCTACAAACATTTTCACCAATGTATGTTGTTAACATGTAAGATTTGTTTTGCACATAATAGTTATTTGAATGTTCTCACCCTGTGCTAAAGAATGTTGGAGTCTTACAAATAAACAATAATAGTAACATTTCCCTGAAATACTTGAGATAACATCCGCAAAGTGTTTAATCATAATATTTCCTGTTATAAACATACTTAAATGCAATTTGGACACACTGCATATTAGGGCACACTTTGTTTAAAAAAAGTGATACACTTGTTACTGCTAATGAACACTGCAATACTGCATTACATTTAACCTCCAGCCAGCTATATTTAGCTACAGTATCACTGCCATGTATCTATGTTGTTTCTTGTTTAATAAGGGTGTGAAACGTTTGTGCTCTTTATAGAGACTGCTTATTGCAGTTCTAGGAGCAGCTTCAAGTGACCTTTCAATGTCAGACGTTATTAAATACTGAAATACGAAAATGCATGTTTTATCTAATGGCATGGAAACTACGATACCCTCCCACCCCAAACCCATATTAAGCTGCCTGTAGATAGAATAAAAGACCCCAGACACAAGTAAAGGTGGTGTCAAGGCCACAGTCTGATTTAAGTAAAAACGACCTGTAGAAATTAACAGATCACATTTTTGTTTTAACAGGAGGTGGGCGAAGTTATGGGTCTGGCAAACTTTAGTCAATCTGTGCAAACCCGTGAATATTTACGTACAAATCAGCATAATAGAATGGAAATCAGTCTAGAGCCTGCATTTCGATTATTATTTGTAAAGCGCCAACATATTTCGCAGCGCGGTACAAAGGGGGTCCAGAGATTTGATAGTTACATATGTTTGTCCTTAATTATATTTGTATGTAACTGATGTAAACCTTTATTTGTTTCATTTGGTGCAGTGCCAACAAATTTTTTAACTCGGACGCATGCGTAAAAATTTGCAATTGCGAATATATGGCGATTTTTCTGCAAACTCGAACTTTGCCGAAAAGTTTTCCCATCTCTACTTTTAAGATAACATTTACATGTTGTCTCCCAGCCAAAAACTATATATATATATATATATATATATATATATATATATATATATATATATATATATAGTTTTTGGCTGGGAGACAACATGTAAATGTTATCTTAAAAGTAGAGATGGGAAAACTATATATATATATATATATATATATATATATATATCACACATAATAAGATATAATACAATATATACATAGGGTGGGGGATAAATGATGACTACCTTGATTCAGGTGCCTGTTTCCGCTGCAGCCATTTAAATTAAATCCTACATTTCCTGGCCAACCCTCACCTGCCACATGCACCAGCTGACCCACCCAATAACAGCACCATGCTCACCTGCCCAGCAACTGCCCCCTGACCAATCACCTGACTTCTAAGCCACATCTGAAACAAAAAAGGGCGCAAAAAGGAAAACACGATAAGTTCCAGCACAATAAAATGTATAAAAGGAACGAAATACACTTACATATAAAATAGGATCATGTAGATCCAGTCTCCCACACATCCACGAAGGGTCGGATCCTGGAGAATCAGGAACCCACAATCTCGCAGTGCTATATGGAATTAGGAAAGCAGTCCAGCCAGCAAGTTATTAAAAGCAGATGTTTGGAGTTGGCGTCCTTGTGGTGGTAGGGGGATGTCAGCTTACAGGCATCCAACGTCATGTAGCTGCATGATGACCTCAATGCATTTTGTGTCAAATGACGCTTCATCAGAGGGTTGCCTGAGGTCATCACACAGCTACGTGACGCTGTGACGACGGACGCCAGTTCCCACGTGGAGCTTACAATCTATTTTTTGGTGCTTGAGGCACAGGTACGTAAAGTGACTTGTCCAAGTTAACAAGGTGCCGACACCGGGAATTGAACCAGGTTCTCCTGCTCCATGTCAAACTCAATGCCAGTCACTGTCTTTACTCACTGAGCCACTCCTTCCTCCTCACATATATACAGTACCACCCATATCAATATTATGAAGAGTGGAGTAACCCTCTGTGAAAAGTGAGACCTGGATTAAAAAAAAAGGTGGAACAGTGAGTTTTGTAACAAACTCTGTGCAAGAAGAGCAGTAACCCATTGAAAATTAGATAATGATAGTTTCTAGAATACCTTGTGTGTATGAAAAAGCTTAATAGACACTTCTGGTAAACTGTGTTCTCCTGCAATTGGACTTGCATTAATACGGTGATCTAAGGACAGCATCGCAGCTTTCTCTTTTATTCCCGTCACCGGCGGTGGGCATGGGCCATGGGATCTCTACACCAGCGGTCACATGACCCTAGAACCAGACATCCTGGCACCAAAAGGATTGCAAAACCATTCATAAGTATGGGTAAGAAAATTGCAATGCCATAAGTTGAAGAATATTTGAGTAAATTTACAATGGTGACAATATTTAAGAGCCCCAGCAAAAGTTATTTCAACTCGCTACAGCACTTTGTAATTGAAAGCTGCTGGAGGATGTGACAGTAAAGTATGTGAGCAGGAGAAAAAGCAAAGGCAGTTTCTCAAAAGAAGATAATCATCGAACCATCGAGTGTCCTGTGCTTTATAGCTGGAGCTGTGCATACTGCAAATGGTGCGTTGGGCTGAAAAGAGGGAAATAAAAAGCCTGTGTTTGTCTAGACAGGACAAAACACCTGCAGGGTATCCTGCTGACTTAAAAAAGCAACAACAAAAGCCGGGACTTGTTGGTGATTTTAGTGCGTGTGCATGTTTGTTTATCTCTCTCTTTTCATGTGGAAATCCCAAGGAATATAAGGGGAGGGGGGGGTGAAAAGTACTGTGGGAAGTGCTTTGCCTAATTTGCATAATGATGGCCCCTGCTAGTCACAGCGTAATCTCTGGCTATGGCCTGACTCTGACAAAAGGGATGATTAGGTATGAAAGCCCCACACACCTCGATATTTGCAGAGGCTTATAGCTTTTTGAAATGGTAATGACATAGCCAGTTAACTGGCCTCTAATTGTTCTGTGGTAAAGTCACTGCCTTTGAACCTGGTTTCAATGCCATGGAGTCTGCTCTCCTTGTGACTTTGGGCATGATCCTTTACCTCCCTGTGCCTTGAGCACAAAAGTACAGACGTAGCAAGACTCTGTGTCCCCCAGCGCCACGGACGAACAAGCAAAAGTCTGCGGCGCTGGAGACCGTCTTTACTGCGATCGCGCTGCGGGGGGGCATTGTTCTCAAGGGGACGCGAACATCGTTATCACAGCACCGGAAATGTTAAGTCTTGCGACAGTACATCTGTTAGATTGTAAACTCTTCAGTGCAGGGACAAAAAATAGTTTGTACAGCGATGCATACTTTGTCAGTGCTAGAAAAAAGTTATTCATATCTTTTCAGTGGAGGCTCAAAGCCATTAGGGTATTTATATACATATAGTTACATAGTAGATGAGGTTTAAAAAAGACATGCGTCCATCAAGGTTATCCTATGAAATCCTCATTGTATGTTTAAAGCAGAAATGCGGGTTTCACTTTTTTGTTGTTGTTGTTATTACAGGATTGAAGCAGGTGGTCTTCAGAGCTGAACTATGTTAATTTCCCCTGTCTCCAGAGATACTTACCTTTCTAGTTGTGCTGGAATCTCTGCACTCAAAGAAACTGGGGAGGGACAGCAAGCGGCGGTTTTCGAAATCCGCCGCCCCTAGGCACTCACATATGCCGACCGCCTCCTTTCTGCTGCCCTCTTTCTCCTTCTGATTCGCAGCGTCAAATGATGGTGCAGACGTTACCAAAGTGATGTCAAACTGTGTCTCATTGCCATGGTAATGCGACGTCATGATATTTGACAACGCAACATCGCGTGCCATGGAAATGAGATGCCATGTGATGCCACAAATCGGAAGGTGGAGGAGGGTGGCAGAAAGGAGACAGCAAGGAGGCGCCCGTCATATGTAAGTGACTTCACATCAGGCCCGATAGGCCCGAGAGCAGCAAATGTATATGGGGGCAGATAGTTTTGCTGCCTCAAAATTTTGCCGCTCGGGCCTAACGGGCCTAATGGAAAATCTGCCACTGGGGTCAGCTGCGTCTACTGTACCTTAAACAGTATGTCTGTAGTGTCAGACTATTAACGTGAAGTGGCTGAGATGTCCGGTGGAACAAGTTGGCCAATACTGACTTAGCTGGTCATGTTTTGTTGTACCGTAGACAGATATTTGAAATATTTTTGGGAACATTTTGAACATTTTGCTTTTTGTTTACAATGGAGCATTACAATGTTCGATGCTGTACTCGAATGACAAGCCGGTAAGATTCACACCCCATCCCAGTGAAATGACCAACCGAGGAAATAGGACAATTTAAGCAAACAGTAGAATCCAGCTTATGGAACACGTCCGGTTATAAAACAATGGATAAACGTTTAAAAATGAGTTAAAATAGCATTTGTTTTTTCACAGCTCTGTTCAGTTTGGTCCTACATTACATGATGGCACCTTTAAAAAGCACAGTATGTTCATTTTCAGCAGGGAACTTGAACTGCTACTGAACTTCTCAACTGCTCAGCTGGTTTCTAGAAGCTATTGCATATGCCTTTAAAGTGTTTATTCTAACCACATCCCAAACACCCTTCTAATTCAGCACTTTAGGACACTTTAGGACGCATGGATTCCTCCCTAAGCAGCCCTTTATTATATTCTCTCACTCCCGTTCAATCTGGTTTACACATCACACTGAATAATGCTGCTGTTATGCACCTGTCATTCTGCGTTTTTCTCAGTCATTGTCAATGTCAACTAGCAGTGCGCATTTATAGAGCTCTCTTGGTGTTATATATTGGGAACCCAATCCTTCTTCTTGTAGCAGTCTGCGAGGGCATTCCAGTACAACAGAGACTACACGTGTGCCCCGCAAGCGTTGTAAAATACAACTAAAAAGCTGAACCGCAATATGCTTACAGAATAATTGAACAGGTCTCATTAAATCACAGTTTCATGGTTGGGATGCTGCAGAATATCTTTAACCCCTTTATTGCCTAAGGGGCACAAAATGCAAAAATGGAGCAGTTTGGTGTGGCTTCTCCAGCTTTCTGTATTGATTTCTACCCATTTGCCGTAAACAGATTGCTTGTTTAGGTTTTGAGAGCTTGCATAAAATGTCTGCTGTTTCCTGTTCGGGAGGTAACTTTTTTTGCTAGCATGTATTATATGATTATTAAGGTGAAATAAAATAGATAACAGGAATCTCTGACCATCCAGAATGACTACTTCATAAGGAGCAATCCAAGCAATATCCTACATGTGTGTGTTTTTTTTTTTTTTTTAATAAATCAGTTCTGTAGTATTAGATAATACTTCATTTTTTTATTCTTCAACTCTTAATGCCATTTTGTATGCATTTTAAAGCATCCTTTGATTGTTATAGCAGATTTAACCCACCTCACCAGCAGTGCAAGGTCTTTGCAACACTTTCCTGTTTGGGATAAATTGTTGCCAATGTTCCCCAGCAGTTTGAGCTGCAAACTGTAACAATAGATAATGTTGTTACCTTAGTAATAGAAGAATACGTTGTAGCTACTGAGTTACACTGAGTGAAGGATTGATTGAAATTGAAAGGCAGCCATTTAATGAACCCTGGGAAGCAGGATCGTTGCTGATCGATCACAGGAGAACAAATCGATCAGCAGCTTAGGTAATTAGTGTTCAATAAAGGTAATCAAAGGCTGCATATATTAAAACAAAATAAATGATTTTTTTGTAAGTACTGCTTGGATTGCCTCTTTAACAGGTGCAAACACATTTATATAGGATTTATTTTAGACCCTCTAATAAAGGAAAGAAAAGCTCTGGTTAAGCCGTTGGGACGTGTCCTCCGTAATAGCACAGCTTAGTAAATCTGGCGCTTCATATAACTCATCTCTCTCCTTCATTTGCATGTAGTAGAACGATGAGAAACTGGGTTCACATTACGTTATTCACTTCCGTGGATAAGCGTTACCATTAACATGACACATTTTTTTGTGTGTGATGTTGATTTCGATCAGAACGGAGTGAGTGTATCTATGCCATGCGTGTAAGGTAATAAATAGCCATGTAGGTGTCATTTGTTGTTTTGGATGTTAAATGACCAAATGTTATTTTATTTTTAATTGGGTAAACATTTTAGAAAGGGAAAGCATCACCAATAACACAAAGCATATTTCTTGAAACATTTTATTTAGTGCATTTCTTCTTCTTCTAAAAAAAAAAAAAGGAATCTAACATGAGCAAAATATAGTTTCCGGGCACACCTACAGCAGCTATGCCTGGCACCTCACTTAATCAGTGGAACCATTTCATACCACATTTTGTTTGTTACACTTGTTTTAGTTTACTATTTCTCACAGCCCACGTGCACTATGCTGGACGCCACGCTAGGACACATTCATTTCAGCTTACTTGCTCTGTTCTGTGATGAGATGTCCCCTGCGGGGAGGAAAATACGAGAGAACCAAGCAAGTAAATATTATCGATTTGCAGGTTGGAAGATTAATGAGTTGACTGATCAGGGTCAGGCTTATAAACATGGCTGTGCTTTAATATATTCAATCCAGAACAGAGATCCTCGTTCCAAGTTTTGTGCATTCGGCTGATCAGGACGCCGTCGTTGCAGGAGAAAGCAAATACTTGGAACGTGCACAGATATTTGTGTATTTCTTTACCAATTTGCGCAAACTTTTGCCATCAAGCCAAGTGGTGGAAGCTTGTGTAACATTTATATCTTAGCATGAATTACATTGTGCAGCATTTTCAAATTAAGTTATTGGCTTTGGCCAAAAACCACCAAAGTTTGTGAAAGACGCCAAAAATCCTGTGTGAATATATTAGATCCTTATTCCATGCACTGACAAGTCGGATAATGTACTTAAAGAAGCATTAAATTAACTTGAATTCAAGTTAATAGGTGTTCGTGTATTGACTGTGTCAAGCCATTAACTCACAATATTAAATAAGGAGCTAAGTGACATAAATAGACTTGGCAAATTCTTGCAAATGTTCATATTTTAATAAGTTGGGAATGTCCAAAGTTTTCCTGTGTTGCCAAGTGGGCGCAAATGTTTCACACATTTATTCCTGTTTCGTCACTGTAAACTCATATTCAACCGCTTCTGAACATTGCTAATCTACATGAGGAGAGGCCAACTCCCGTCCTCAAGGGCCACCAACTGGTCAGGCTTTAAGGATGTCCCAGCTTCAGCACAGGTGGCTCAATCAGTGGCTCAGTCTTCGACTGAGCCACTGATTGAACCACCTGTGCTGAAGCTGGGATATCCCCAATGCCTGGCCTGTTGGTGGCCCTTGAAGACTGGAGTTGACCACCCCAGCTCTACATTCTAGAACAAAACGGTTATTAAATGTATTGCCAATGCAGCAAACACATTTGTGCCTTGGAGATGAAGCTCCCAGTCCTTCCAGCTACTTTTGTTAAAAGACATTAATATTGTGTGGATTGTAAAACAAGAAAAAACACAAAAGCGCACCAAGATGAGAGATAGATATTGTATTAGCAACAAATAATAAAATTAGTAACTTACATATAAAATTTCTTTAATAATCCCCGATTCTGGTGTCTATCACAGGAGTAGGGCATCACATAGGAAGTATGAAGGGTAATCTCAGTTCTGAGAGATCAGACCCGCGCGCTGGGGCTGTCTCTGTTCACTCTCCTGTCCTCCACACGTGAGAGGAGAGTGAAGACAGGAGAGTGAACAGAGACAGCCCCAGCGCGCGGGTCTGATCTCTCAGAACTGAGATTACCCTTCATACTTCCTATGTGATGCCCTACTCCTGTGATAGACACCAGAATCGGGGATTATTAAAGAAATTTTATATGTAAGTTACTAATTTTATTATTTGTTGCTAATACAATATCTATCTCTCATCTTGGTGCGCTTTTGTGTTTTTTCTTGTTTTGCTGATATTGGTATCACCATCGGGGTTCCGGTGGAGACCACATTTGGAGGTGGGGGAGACACCTCATAAACACAGAAGCAGCAAGAGAACTGAGAGGGACCAACACTCCAAGTTTAAAGAGCCAGAGCGCGGACTGAACTTTTCATTGTGTGGATTGTATTTCTCTCTGAATTAATGGATGACAGGACTTTTTAATTAACAATCTGCATCCTCTAGGATCCTTTCACCAGGACTTGATGTATGTCATTGTCATTTGAATAATGGAAATTCATGGTCGATGGCTATGCTCTGACAGTGATTTCTTTTTAAAATGTATTTACGTGTATGCATGTCCTGCCCCTGTCAAAAAGGCCCACACTAATAGCTAGTTTTTATTTATTACTCTGGGAGTGCTAGGTGAAAAAAGGAGAATGTTTATTAATGGTTCTACCAGAACTTGTGTGTATTTTTTTTTCTATATGCCCCTGTGCAATAAAATGATGACATAGTTTGCGAAGCTTTGATGAGCTTGAGACTTATTCAGTTTATGAATATATATTGCAATGTGCCATTTACAACTCACATTATTTCCTTCATACTAAGAGCGTTGGGTTTGTGCACCTTTAGATGCTGGAAGGGAGTACAATCCACTGCTCTGTAAACTCAGAGAGTGTAAGCAGTACTAAAGCAGAATACAGGATTATAGCCCATATTTACTGTACAATGCAGCCGGCTGCCATAAGACGCTGGAAGGCAGAAGATGCCTCACAGCCTATTGACATGAATGGGCTGTGAGCTATGTACTGGTGCCAAGAGATGGTTTATGGCAGAAGACTGTTTTGTAAACATGGCTTAGTCTACAAAATGTGATATTGGCGAATGGGAAAGTCATAATGAAGTGAATCGGGCTTTCCGTGATCCGGTTCTATCACAGTTTATAGATAAATTGGCCGTTATTTTGTGCCCCCGTTTTAATTTGATCGCAATTTTTTAAGAAAGCATTTTGTGTGTCTCGTTTCCGTTACCTCTGTGGATTTGAAGTGGCATCGATCTGAAAACTCGGGAGTCGCCAAATTTAAAAGCGGACACCTATGGTATAAAATAAAAGGAAATAATCCCTGAGGAAGTCAGAAAAGCCTTCTTAGTAGAGGTTAAATAAAGAGCCTTTTGCATGTATGTCTTTTAGGCTTGTTTTATAGTTCTTGCTGCTGCGCGTGCGGGCGCGCGACCGGCGTTGCACATGCACGTGGCGTGCCCGTTTAGTTAATTGGCTGCAAGCGGTGACGCGCGCGGCTAGGGGGCGTTACTATGATGTCACAGCGTTAAGCGTTACTATGACGTCACAGCGTTAAGCCGTGCTGTGATTGGTTCGCGGCGTGGTAACAGCGTGAAAATCCAATTTTATTGTAATTTTCCTGGTCTGCCGCACAGTGCCGTCTTAACACATGGGCACACTGTTCAGTTGCCCGGGGGCCCCACAAGCATAGGGGCCCCATGCTAATCTATGCACAGACCAGAATTTAACACTAATTTTCCGATCACCCGCCTCAACATTCAAATCTCCCGCTAACTCGGTAGAAGGAGAAAAATTACGACTTGTAGCAGAGAATTGGCAGGGCCCAGTGCACTGCTTTGCCCGGGAGCCTATAATGCTGTTAAGACGGTGCTGCTGCCGCGCCACCGCTCACGGCCGTGCGCGCACACGTCCCTAGTTTAGAAACGTCTAGCTAACACAGCCAATTATAATTGATGCGCGCGTGCGCTACCATGCGTGTGTGTCAATTATAATTGGCTGTGTTAGCCAGACGTTTCTATACTAGGGACGCGTGCGCACTATATTACCCGCCTTAGAATCCATGTTATCTGTTTATTTCTACCAAGCTTCAAAGTTGGTGGCACATTTGTAACACTTGTTTGCTCCATTAACTACAATGGGATTTAATAACTATTTATGGCCATGGTTATTTATATAGCACTGTGTACACAGCACTTTATATATAGTAAAAAAGACAGAAACTGGGGATATAAAAACTCAATCCAGTATCAATTTCAGAGCTTGGTGAAGGTATCAATGCCTTGCACATCAACTGTAATTTTTCTATCAGTGACTCATACAGGGAGTGGATAATCGGCGTAATAGTAGGAATTAATGAGCAGTTACCAGACGCACATACATTAAACGAATGTACCAGTTCGATAGTCCCTTGCTGCAGTTGACTGTGCATCAGTACAAACTACCTGGCCTAACCATAAAAAGAAAAAAACATATATTTTCTTATTAACAAGCGCATATCTTTTATTTCATGCGAGGGGAACAGTAAATCAGTGCCAGGATGAATTTCAAATATAGTCTGTCTGACACAGGCGTCCCTCTATATTGAGAAGGGCACATTGGGGCCTATTCATTAAAGTGAGAGCATAGCATTTTCTGGCAAAATTAGGCAATTTTGCATGACAACACATCTCACCGTATTCACAGAGCATTTCTCGTACGTGTAGTTATTTGAGGAGGGAGAAAGAGAAACCTAATACATTTGATGAAAATATGGCATGCAAATTAGAGTTTGGTTTTTTTTTTTGTACCTTTTTGCACACACGATACTTATTAAATACGTCAAGAACTCCCAATTTTTATAATGTCCAATTGCCATTTTCTGGAGATTTTGCACTGGTTTTTGCATACTCACATAGGCCCCATGCTGTTTGTGAGAGACATGATCGATCACAAATGATCATTTAAGTCAATTTCCATTGTCTTTTGCGAACAGACCATATGGCCTCCACTATGACCTTTACATGTTCACAGGGAGCTGGGAATGGATCTAGAACAGGGCCGTCTAACTACTGTAGTTCTCCAATGAGACCAGATCAAAAAATATTTTAGGAGTAGCAGCAGCACCAGGAATACTACATCCCCCCCCCTTTTTTTTAATTGTACAGTATTATTTTTTATATGTAAAGCATGGGATAATGTATAATTCCACATTCTTACCTAAGTTGGTATCTTGCAGTGCTGGGGAGGTGGGCTAAAACATGCTATCAAAATCTAAGGATGCTTTAAAACTCATTAAAAAATGCATTAAGAGTTGAATAATCATAAAAAAATACAGTACGTATTATCTAATACTACATAACTGATTTTTTTTTAAACAGAAGATGTCACGTTATGCTGCTTTAGGCAATTAAAAATAAAATTAAAAACAGACTTAACAGCTTTGTGTTCTCCACCTGCAAAGTTGCATGACAACTTGCTTATTTGAACATAGTTACATAGAAAAAGTTCAACATATGCTAAATTTAGATGACAGATACTTCTCTAATATTTGAATTTACAGTATTTTGATCCAGGGAAAGGCAAACAAAAAAACCCCAGTGAAACATTCCCCAATGCTGTCATAAAGGGAAAAATAATGTCCGTCTTGACTTCAATGTGCCTGTATAACTTTACTATATAATAATGTCCGTCTTGACTTCAATGTGACTGTATAACTTTACTATAATTCTGTAAAGCCTGTCAATAAAAAATAAAGAAAAGAATGAAAAAATGGCATACTGGCAGTGTTTGTAAACCTGTTAGTCTTTAGGTGTTTTATTGTCCATCACTTCCTTTTCCCCTCTCTGTTTGAAGTCGACCTGTAAGAGATGTGTGCAGAGGTACATATAATGGTGACCGATTTGGGTGAAATTATATCTTGGCTTTATTGAGCCTCTTCCTCTGTCCAGGCAAAACATACAACAAGGGAAACAAAAAAGAAAAAAGCGCAAGGCCCATAGAGTAGTATAGTTATGTTTATAAACAATTAAAAACGGTTATAAACACTTACAACAATGTAGTTGGTACAAGCACTTTGGAACTAAGATTGACTGCAGGAACAGAGGCACTTTGCTCGTCTGTTTGTTAAGGTTGTGTGAGTCTCAGCCCTCCTCCTCCTCTCGATCGGCGATCTGTTTCACTTCCGCGTCAGGTGACTCATGACGTCGGTGCGTGTCATCGATCGGGGGTTGGACTACGGGCAGTCACCAGCTCCCTCTCCAAACTCGCGGTCAGGAAACTCTGTACTCTGCATCTTCCTGGCAACTTAGTGTAGGTTTCCAACATTCAATAGCAACCAGAGCAATGTCAGCCCTACGCGTTTCAAGGACTATGTCCTCTTCGTCAGGGGCACTGGGAAAGTCGCCGATCGAGAGGAGGAGGAGGGCTGAGACTCACACAACCCTAACAAACAGACAAGCAAAGTGCCTCTGTTCCTGCGGTCAATCTTAGTACTGAAGTGCTTGTACCAACTACATTGTTGTAAGTGTTTATAACCGTTTTTAATTGTTTATAAACATAACTATACTACTCTATGGGCCTTGCGCTTTTTTCTTTTTTGTTTCCCCCGTCTCTAGTTTCTTCTGGTCCCGAGGTTGGTTCCAGATGTAAAGAAGCTGCATACCCATTTTTTTCAAGATTGGACTCTTTATTTGGGAACACAATTTGTGAAATTCTTCCAAGTATTAAGTATTCATTTTTCTTTTTTAGTAATTGTTCTCCCTTTGTTTCACTGTGTTAAACCCTTCCTTTTTATGTGTCAATGTATGTATATATATATATACTAATTCTGTTAGTAAGAGCGCTGGTGGACACAGTAGATAACAGAGGGGCTAACACCCACCTGGTCTTTTACTGTGTCTAACTTATTCACCAAACTATTTCAAAACATACAACAACAAAATATCAAACCCCTATCCTTTTGTAAAGGCTAACTTACTTCCCCAGACCCTATCTGCAGGACTGGAGGGATATTCCCATTACCAGCCTATCACCCCAGAGTCTCAGGAGGTACTGAGTACACTCAGTACTGGGGACTGGGTACACTCGCAGGTGGCCCTCCAAGTCAGTCTCTGGAAGGTTCCTGGGTCCTCTGTGTCCAGGAAATATAGGTCTCTGGGTGTCTGGATCTATTGATCTCAGCACAGCCTTTGTGCTCAAGACTGGGTCTGTGTGCAGGCTTCTCTGCTCTCCTTCTGTCAGCCCAAATGTGAGCTAAGGAATCCCTCTCTTGTGTCTCACGAGGCTTTTTACAGAGCTCTCATTAGTCCAAGTGGAGACTAGCTAATTGAGTGGCTGCAATTAACTATCTCTCTGAGGCTGCTTTATTTAAACAGGGACAAGTCCCTGTTACAAGGCCCTTCTGCATTGAGGAGGTGTGCATAAATCTAATTACTTTATCATTAAGGTGAAACAATCCCAGACTGACAGTCTCTTCCCCTTCCAGAGTCCCTACAGACATTTATTCCATTATGGGCCATATTTAATAAACCATGCTAAGCTGTAAGGCAATTTACAGCCACTTCAATGGGGGGGGGGGGGGGGGGTTAGCACTGCAAGTATGGCGGCAATGCCTCCTTGGCATTGTGTTAACACACACCTGAATGCTCCAGACCAGCAAACTGCTAAAATTTCGGCTTTTATAGAGGTGGTCACACTTGCTGATGATCAATTAATCAAGGGCATTTGATTAGCAGCACCTGTCTGCTACTTAGCATCTTAATTCCTATGGAAGCAGTAAGGGTGTACTTAGTTTTTCACACATAGCTTCTCCATTTTGGCTTTATTTTTGTTAAATAAATCATGACACAGTGTAATATGTCATGTGTTGTTGTTCATCTGAGGTTGTATTTACCTAATTTTAAGACCTGCTAAGGAACAGATGATTATTGTTATGTCCTGTTATGTAAAACCATAGAATTCAAAGAGGGTGTACTTTCTTTTTCACACCACTGTATATACACTTATACACAGACCACAGACACACCATACACTCCTAGACAAAGCGCCCTTGTGGCGTGAAACGCATAGAGGGAGGACATGGTATAACCTGTTCCTATGTGTGTACCAATAAAGCCTTTATCTGTCCGGGTTCGTTTGTGCTGATTGCCGGTTCAACTGCAGTTGCTTCGGATGTCTTTTTTCCATTTTTGCTCACACAATACACATGCAGGTAGTCTTCGCTATCCAACATTTCACTTTACAACAGATAGCATATCCAACGCTTTACAATGCAACCCTTTGGGCCGTTTTTTGACGCCGAAATGCGTTATCCGACACCTGAATGCGTTATCCATGCTCAACGCCACTGATTAACATGGGACTCACTTTACAACAGTTTCCCTATCCCACACTACTTCCAGAACGAATTCCGTTGGATAACGAGGACTGCCTGTACATATATTCAATTGAAAAAAACTTGGTTAACTTGTTTCTAAGCAGACCCTTCAAAATTCTGTGTGACACGAAACACTAGCTCACCTCCCCCATGCTTTGCTGATGTTGTCATAGTATGACATCACAATTGACATAACTGATGACATCACAAATTACATCAGCAATGACATAACTAATATGTATAATTGATTTATATGTTTTTGCACTTGGTGGAAAAAACCTAGAATATCGTTTACGCAACTTCATTAGAATAAAAATACCTAAAAACAAATTTCAGCAAGAAACTAAAAGATTAAATGAATCATTTATAAATCTCAGTATGTGTTGGTTTCTTAGAACTCCCGAGCAGCGCTGGGTACTTTCAGCTAATTGTGAATAGACCTGGAAAAGGGCTGGTGTTACCACAGATAAATAATAGCCATAAGAAAAATATTTTCTGCTGCAGAGGCGAGAGGGGGAAAGCGTAGTATCTGCTCAATGATTAAAGCTCAGGCATGAACACATTCTCAACTGTGCATTCCATTTGTACTGTCCGAAAGAACAGAATGTCTGAAGCAATTCGTCAAGTAGAATGAGCAGTAAAAAGTTATGAGACAGGCGCATATGCAAAGGCAACCTTACTGAACTTTTGCCTCTGCTATAGCCTATTAGTGATGCATGTTGAAGAAGAGAGTACATAGGCGCAACCCTCACCCACACCTAACCTCTTCAGTGCCGCAGGAGCCAGAACACAATGAAGGTTAACCAATTTATTGCTAACATAATAATTAGGCTCGTTGTTTGAACTAAATTAACCATTTGTTCATTGTGATACAGTACAGTAAAGAGATTGCAGTACCAGTGATGGTATAATAATAATAGCATGTTCTTGTACAGCGCTGCTAGTTTTACATAGCGCTTTACAGAGACATTTTGCAGACACAGTCCCTGCCCTGTAGAGCTTACAATCTATGTTTTTGGTGCTTGAGGCACAGGGAGAAAAGGTGACTTGCCCAAGGTCACAAGGAGCCAATACCAGGAATTGAAACAGGTCCCCCTCAGTGCCAGTGAGTGTCTTTACACAGTGAGCCGTTCTTTCAGTATTGGGGCACAGTTATTAAAGTCACCTGATGGCATAATTGATGCAAAAATATTTATAATAAAATGAAATCATGTTTTTAATGGGTTTGCTTTCAAGGAAAATTCTGGTGCTGTTTACCAGCTGGGAGACTTGTATATAATGAGCCATGACACGCAAAACCCAAAAATGTTTCACATTCTTTTTATGTGAGTAGCCTTAATGAAAACATAATGTTGTACAGGAAGGAATTCAGCACAATATGTGGCTTTAAAGGAGCACTTGTTTTAATGTTACCAGACAGGCATTAAGATGCAGTCTGTTCTAGCCCTGAAGTGACTAGTGGCAGTAATATGTTTGAGGTAACATTTTGGTTCACGTTTAAGTATGATCATCTAAAACTGAAAAGGATGTCAATTCCTTTGTTGTTATATTATCAAAAATTATACATCTTCATCTAAACAGGGGGTCTACTGAGCCGAACACCATTAATTTCAGCTCCAGGAACCCCCTTATTCCAGAGATACAGACCTCCGAATCAGGTGCCGGTATTCCTGCAAGTTTATAGCTCCTGTGTCAAGTAAGGCAATAGGAAGCCACACCGGATGACATCACGGCTTCCTATTGGCCCTGCAAGGACATGGGAACTTTGAAAAGTGGCCATTACGTGAACCCCAACTAGCGAGCCAGAGCAGCTACCAACACCTCCTACCAAGGTAAGTATCTCCGGAAGGAGGGGGTTCCGATAGCGGAAATTAATGTGTTTAAGCTCCGGAGACACCCTGCTTCAATCCTATGTAAAAACAAAAATTAAAGGGAAAAGAAACGTCGAGCTCGGATTGCCTCTTCAAAATGTAAAGCCGAAATTTGGAAAACTAATAAATGTATCCCAAATATATATACACATTAAAACAAATTGGAAAACCTATTAGGCTGATAACCATGGGTCCCTTTTTTTAGCATTAGTATATTCAGCCTTATACATTCCTGGTGATTGGCTGCCCTTGTAACAGCAGACTTTGTCTTCCTGTCATTGTGTCACTGGTTTCCTGCTGGATTATGTCGCTCTTTTTTTTGTTTTTTGTTTTTTTTTGCTCTCTTTTATTTGCTAATGTTTTCCTCTGGTTGCTTTCTGTTATTGTTATTGTGCTTGCCTTGCCTTTCAATATGCTCGTAATCGCCCGTTTCCCTGTAATGTCTGGTATGCTGGAGCTGGGGGAAGGCTAGGTCATTGCCCTTTCGTGACCCTTCAGTTAGCCAGAGACCAGAGGTCACCGGAGAAAAACCTGCGGAAATCACACACTGTGCCGCGTTTCATAGCTTCTCCTGCAACCGTGGTGGAAGAAATGTAAAATAACCGAGATGAACGGCAAACCATTGGTTTTGTGAGTGCAAAAAAACCCACCCTCTGTGTGGACGACTCCCAGGCAAAAAGAACTCTTTGAAGAAAAGCAAAATTGAATCCCCTTTCCTTTCCAGTTCACTGCTCGCTTCTGCCAGCAGCCGCTTAACGTGTAACTCTCGGTTGCTGGTCTTCGAATACATGTTTGGATTTAACGATGCCTTCAAGTGTTACGTCCACGGGCTGCTAATGACAAGCTTGGCAAGTTAGTACAATAATGAGGGGACCCGTTCAATGCGCTGCCTCTCTATGTCCCCAGAGTTCCAACCTCCTTTTTTTTAGTCTCTTTAGTGCGACATGCTATTCAAACATTCAAAGCTTGGACAGCATTACAATGTGCATATAGGTAGTCGCAAAACGCATGCATTCTTTAGGCTGTGCAATAAGAACGTTCTGACATTGTGGAAAGGCAACAAATCACAGTAAAAGTGGTCAGCTTTCGTTCCAGGCATTGTTGCCCAAAGGCATTACTGCCTCATGCTGTGGATTGCTTACCTAAATAATATTATTAACATTAGATGTTAAAATAATTTTGAAACCCCAGAACTGAAACAACTTTGCAGCTTCCAGTTTGTCAGCTGGCATGTGTCAATATTTCTGTTCAAAGATTTCTCTGTTGTTTTATGTGTTTGTGTTGTACTTGTACATGTACTGCTGCCTTCTGCATTGGCTGCTTTACTTCCTCTAGGTCTTAATGACATAAACCAATCCACGCGAATGCCTGCATCATGTGGCAGAGAATATAATGCATAGACTATGCCTTTTTAGGTATATCAACAACAATACAATAATCTTAATGAACAATTATTTGTTACCTTCATTGGATCTCTCTAATCAATTGTACTTTTCAACTGGCTACTGAACTGGTTCTGGCATCTACCACTGCTTGAAACTATATTGCAGCATATCAATGCATATCACACATTCTCCAGTGGAAATACTAGCACAGCACTTCTTGTCACAGTACGTCAGCATATCCCACAGTATTCACTACATATAAAATGATCGATCCATCAATTTTATTTAACCTATCATAATGTTGATTTTTGCAGTAATCATTATCAGTACACCATGTAGTAATAATATATGTTTTCATATCCTCAGTAATTATTTAACTAGAACAGGATAAAAAATCTCAGCATAAGCACTGTGAGCCATATTTGCTAGGCAGTCTTATGCCGTAAGGCAGAGGTACTCAAGCCCCTCCAACAGTTCAGGGTTTCAGGATAAAATACACAGATTCCCAACAATCTCTGAGAAACCCCAACCAGTACCACATAATATATATAATGCATATAAGTGTCAAAAGGATTGCTAGTGGGCGTGGCTAAATGTATACAACAAAGAACAAAAATGCCCAAAGCTACTTCCATTGTGACAAAAATACACAGTGCAATACCTATATATCTCTTGTAAAAAGGGTCATTTAGTTTAACCTTTTGGCCAAAGCGTCTTAAGCCTGCTGCCACTTACAAGGCATGACCGAAGCAGGTCCTAACACTAAATCCCAGTGTCAGCAAAAGTACTTCAATCAGAGGCTCAGTCTGTGATGGAGCCTCTGATTGAGCCACCTCGTCTGAACCATGGACGGATTGCGCCACCTGTGCAGATGCACGGATATCTTGAAAACCTGACCTGTTGGGGAGGCTTGAGGACTGGAGTTGAGCACCCCTGTCGTAAGGCCCCATCTAAGCACTAAAAGACTGGTGTCTTCAATGGGCTGTAAGGTGTCCATTCAATTCAATGGGCTGTAAGGTGTCCATTCAATTCAATGGGCTGTAAGGTGTCTTCCAGGCCAAAAGGGGGCTTATGGCAGAAGACTGCTTATAAAATATGGACCTCTATATAGTAAGACCTGGAAGACACCTGGTGGTCATTCACTACTGATTATTATATATGGACCTCAATGATTAGTTATTATCGTCCCTACTGTCCTGTAGGTTGCTCTATCTGTTCACAAAGGGGTACATGCGTACTGTCTTTTTTATTGTATGTGATATCTGGCAAGTGTCAGACAAAGAGAAGTGGCCCTGAGCTCCATTTCTTTCCAGTAACACTGTGCTCATTTGCATGTTATTACCCAGAATCCCTAGCTGCAGTGGATGCACTGTTTGCTAAGCAAAAATGGAGAAAGACAGGGTTGAAGACGTGAAAGTATACCGCATATGTTATTTTTATTGACTGTCCAATAACTGAATGACACAAAGATTTGGTTGATCTGGGGAACATTCTTGTTTGTTTTTTAATTCCAGCCGTTTGAGGATTTGTTTACAAGACCAAAATCACTTTAAGACCTCTACAGTATTAAAAATGTTTTTTTTTTTTTTTTTTAACGTACAACGTTTTTCATGGACACAAACTTGGCGCACATTGGCCATTTTCCATGTCAGTGTGGAGTGTGTCGTGATGTGCAATTCAAACAGTAGACTGGAAATGCAACCTGAGGCTGTATAAAACAAACACATTCCGGACTTTAAGTCTGCGAGATCAAAAAGCTGCTGAAAGAACTTTGATGAAATGTGGGCATGCTGAACTTGGCTATTGTTTCATTCCAGGCCTAAGGCCTAGCTGTCTTCTAAAAAGTTTGTCTGAAGTCACCCAAGTTCCCACATTGGATCGAACTATAATGTCTGCATCAGCAAAATTCCTCTGTCTGTGTTTACAGTGGGCCAGGGTATTGGAATATAAAATATGCTTGGATTAATGCAGTGTCATTAAGCTTGTGTGAACTTTAAATGCTTTTAAGACCTGGGTGCAGACATATTCTTGATTGTATTGTTAGGCATTTCATGGTCCATGGAGAATATATCTGGTCGTGGAGATTTTGCAGATAATTGAATGTGGGAAAATGTAGCTTTAGAGTAATTTGCTTGAGCAAAGCAGTGCTTATGCCCATAGGGATTTCCCTATTTTGTCATTGGACTGGTCCTGATTTATGGCCAATATTGGTTCTTTCCCACAATATGTTTCAATTGCTAAAGCCGTAACAAGCACTCGGACTTAATTCAACATATGTTCTATCTGTGGGTGCCTGGGTATTTAACGTAGGCAGATGGTGGCATGATGTTTGTAACTGTTAAAAAAACAAAAAACCAATACAACTCTTTAGTATAGTGTTAAGAATAATGCACTTTTACATAAATTGAAAATTGCATTTTAACGAAATGGAGATGCATTTAACTGGCTTTCCCCAAATGGTGCCATTCAACATCTTGTTTTTCACCAGTCATTTTTTCCATACGTTTCCACAAATATAAAATCTGTTTGCATTCACCAGTTCACTCCTCCTGAGTTCCACAGTGTCACCTGCAACACATATTAGATATGTTATAAGCTGGTCATGTAGGGGGTCATCTGCTTCAAATGCTGCGCTTCAAATATAGCTTTGTTTTGATCGTATTCAGTTGGGACACTTAAGGATGTTACATACATCTTTTTAAGTATCCCACTTCTCATATTCCATAGTTGGCAACTCTCTGTAAGTTTCCAAAAGGTTTCAAGTGGCTCACATTTCTCTCCAGCTTTTAGTAGGACTGGGATCGGGACAATGGACATGGATAACCACAGTGGAGGAACAGGAATGATCAGAATAAAATTTGTGGTAAGGGTATTGATATATATATATATATATATATATATATATATATATATATATATATATATATATAAAACGAAAAAAGAGAGCGCCCGATCCTAGTGCAATATGTAAAATAATATAATTTAATATACAAAAAAGAGTCCAACAATTTAAAACTCACAAACAACATGAATAAAAGAGCATTTTATGAGTAATACTCATGCACCAAACACAGGAACTCTGCTGCTCTGCTCACATGCCTCTCCACTGCACACGATCAGGACACGATCAAAACCTCTCTGAGCCACCGTCCAGCAGGAACTCAGGTATCGTGTCACTTCTCCTAGTGTCCTCTGGAAACAATCCACATGTGCAATGGGTGCCAGACCAGGTAAACCAAAACAGGAACTGTGAGGAGTAAGCTGTCAGCATCAATGTCTTTGAGTCCCAAATGTAGAGGTATGGTGTTTGCTTGCTCTCACTAGCAATTCACCCATATATATATATATATTTTTAATCAGAAATATTTAACATGTTAGAGGGGGTCATTTATATCTGCTGTAGTGGCCACTTCAATTGGGTTTCTCGGCTGAAAACAACACGAACAACAGTCCTGAGTATGTAGAATTTACCCTTAAAACTATCTCAGCCTGTTAATTCATTTTTCTACCAAGTGGGACTTCATCTTTAAAAAATGCATTTGCAAGCAATGTACACCTGACTTTCAATTAAGTACTGTAGTAGGAACTTTTTATTTTATTTGGGATCCACTAGCCTAACATTGAACTCCACCGCTGCAAATATAAAAGAAATATATGCAATATATGCTGTCATTAGAAGCTTATTAGATGTTCATTCCTAAATGGATGCTAGGATAATTCCAAACTTTTTGCGGCAAAATCCGTTATTATTCACTATTGGAGCCATTTGTTAGACGCCCTGAAAATAATACTGTAATATTCTTAAATGTAGAACTACTGAATGATCAAATAATGAAGCATAGTTTTAGTACACATGGACACAGATATGTAGAAAAAAGTGTATATCTGTTGGTCACATATTCAATAGGTTAGCTCCCCATCACTTTTTCTACATATGTGTGTCCAGTTCTGGTTATGGCAGATATGAGAGATCGTTATTTTTTCAAATGAAAAAAAATAAAAATATACAGTATATATATATTTATTATTTGATCATTATATATATATATATATTGAATGATCAAATAATGAAGCATAGTTTTAGTACAAAAAGGTAAATGCAAATGCAATTTGTGATATATATATGTATAATTTGTGATATATATATGTATATATATATGTATATCACAAATTGCATTTGCATTTACCTTTTTGTACTAAAACTATGCTTCATTATTTGATCATTCAATATATATATATATAATGATCAAATAATAAATATATATATACTGTATATTTTTATTTTTTTTCATTTGAAAAAATAACGATCTCTCATATCTGCCATAACCAGAACTGGACACACATATGTAGAAAAAGTGATGGGGAGCTAACCTATTGAATATGTGACCAACAGATATACACTTTTTTCTACATATCTGTGTCCATGATGACTGAGCAACCAGAAGTGACGTCACAGGCAAAGACACACTTCCTGTCGTTCCTATGATAACTTCCAACAACAAACAGGAGGAGCCTCATCACTGTAACACAAGCATGTCAAACTCGCGGGCCGCATGCGGCCCACAAGGAACATATTTGCGGCCCACAAGGAACATATTTGCGGCCCAGCCCAGTGGTTCCCAATCTGTGCGCCGCGGCGCCCTGGCTTGTCTAGAGGGGCGCCGCGATTATCCCTCCCTGGCTTGCCTAGAGGGGCGCCGCGATTATCCCTCCCCACCATCCCTCCGATTATCCCTCCCCACCATCCCTCCCCATTATCCCTCCTTCATGCCGGCCGGGCCGCAGGGGATTGGCTGCAGGCAGAGAGGAAGCCGGGGGCGGGGCTTCCGCTTTGTGCAGAGCACACGGTGAGTGTGTTTGTCTGCCTTCCCGCTCCTGGCTCCTCTGCCTGCTGGTGGCTGCGGGTTGTCCCGTCCCCTTCTGCCCCGGGTGATAGGAGAAGGTAGGGGGGGTGCTGGGGGGGTTAGTTGTACATTTGCCTGTCCTGCACAGATCGCATGCCTTTCCTCCCACCCCCTTCCCCCCAGTCACTCACATCCGTTGCTGCCTCTGCTCTCCACTGCTCTTGTGTGTGTGTGTGTGTGTGTGTGTGTATCTGTGTGTGTGTGTGTGTGTGTGTATGTATGTGTGTCTGTGTGTATGTGTGTGTGTCTGTGTGTGTGTGTGTGTGTATCTGTGTGTGTGTATCTGTGTGTGTGTGTATCTGTGTGTGTGTGTGTATCTGTGTGTGTGTGTGTGTGTGTATGTGTGTTTGTGTGTGTGTCTGCGTGTCTTTGTGTCTGTGTGTGTGTGTCTGTGTGTGTGTGTGTGTGTGTGTGTATCTATGTGTGTGTGTCTGTGAGTGTGTCTGTGTGTCTGAGAGAGAGAGTGTCAGAGAGAGAGAGTGTGTCTGAGAGAGAGAGAGTGTGTCTGAGAGAGAGAGTGTGTCTGAGAGAGTGTGTCTGAGAGAGAGAGAGTGAGAAAGAGTGTCAGAGAGAGAGAGAGAGAGAATGTCTGAGAGAGAGAGAGAGGGTGCCTGAGAGAGAGTGTGTCTGAGAGAGAGTGTCTGAGAGAGAGTGTCTGAGAGAGAGAGAGTGTCTGAGAGAGAGAGAGAGTGTCTGAGAGAGAGAGTGTCTGAGAGAGAGAGTGTCTGAGAGAGAGTGTGTCTGAGAGAGAGAGGGAGTGTCTGAGAGAGAGTGTCTGAGAGAGAGAGTGTCAGAGAGAGAGAGAGAGTGTGTCTGAGAGAGAGAGAGTGTCTGAGAGAGAGAGTGTCTGAGAGAGAGAGGGTGTCTGAGAGAGAGAGAGTGTCTGAGAGAGAGAGAGTGTCTGAGGGAGAGAGTGTCTGAGAGAGAGAGTGTCTGAGAGAGAGAGTGTCTGAGAGAGAGTGTCTGAGAGAGAGAGAGAGTGTCTGAGAGAGAGTGTCTGAGAGAGAGAGAGAGTGACTGAGAGAGAGAGAGAGTGTCTGAGAGAGAGAGTGTCTGAGAGAGAGAGAGTGTCTGAGAGGGAGAGAGTGTCTGAGAGAGAGAGTGTCTGAGAGAGAGAGTGTCTGAAAGAAAGTGTCTGAGAGAGAGAGAGTGTCTGAGAGAGAGAGTGTCTGAGAGAGAGAGTGTCTGAGAGAGAGTGTCTGAGAGAGAGAGAGTGTCTGAGAGAGAGAATGTCTGAGAGAGAGAGAGTGTCTGAGAGAGAGTGTCTGAGAGAGAGAGAGTGTCAGAGAGAGAGTGTCAGAGAGAGAGTGTCTGAGAGAGAGTGTCTGAGAGTGTGTGTGTCTGAGAGAGTGTGTCTGAGAGAGTGTGTGTCTGAGAGAGTGTGTGTTTCTGAGAGAGAGTGTGTGAGTCGGAGAGGGGGAGAGAGTCGAAGAGGGGGAGAGAGTCAGAGAGGGGGAGAGAGTCGGAGAGGGGGAGAGAGTCGGAGAGGGGGAGAGAGTCAGAGAGGGGGAGAGAGAGTCAGAGAGGGGGAGAGAGAGTCAGAGAGAGGGAGAGAGAGTCAGAGAGAGAGAGAGGGAGAGAGGGTCAGGGAGAGAGGGTCAGGGAGAGAGAGTAAGGGAGAGAGAGTAAGGGAGAGAGAGTCAGAGAGAGAATCAGGGAGAGAGTGTCATGGAGAGAGTGTCAGAGAGAGGGACAGAGTCAGAGAGAGAGAGAGGGAGAGAGAGTCAGAGAAGGGGAGAGAGAGTCAGAGAGAGGGAGAGAGAGTGTCAGAGAGAGGGAGAGTCAGGGAGAGAGAGTCAGGGAGAGAGAGAGTCAGGGAGAGAGAGAGTCAGAGAGAGAGGGAGTCAGAGAGAGGAGAGAGACTCAGAGAGAGGAGAGAGTGTCAGAGAGAGTCAGAGAGAGAGAGAGAGAGAGAGAGTCAGAGGGAGGGAGAGAGAGTCAGAAGGAGGGAGAGAGAGAGAGTCAGAGGAGGGAGAGAGAGTCAGAGGGAGGGAGAGAGTCAGAGAGGGAGAGAGAGGGAGAGAGAGTCAGAGAGAAGGAGAGAGAGTCAGAGAGAGGGAGAGAGAGTCAGAGAGAGGGAGAGAGAGTCAGAGAGAGGGAGAGAGAGTCAGAGAGAGGGAGAGAGTCAGAGAGAGAGAGAGTCAGAGAGAGGGAGTCAGAGAGAGAGAGAGAGTCAGAGAGAGAGGGAGAGAGAGTCAGAGAGACGGAGAGAGAGTCAGAGAGGGAGAGAGTCAGAGAGGGAGAGAGTCAGAGAGAGAGAGAGTCGGAGAGAGGGAGAGAGAGTCAGAGAGAGAGAGAGAGTCAGAGAGAGAGAGAGAGAGGGAGAGAGAGTCAGAGAGAGGGAGAGAGAGTGTCAGAGAGAGGGAGAGTCAGGGAGAGAGAGTCAGGGAGAGAGAGAGAGTCAGGGAGAGAGAGAGTCAGGGAGAGAAAGAGTCAGAGAGAGGAGAGAGAGTCAGAGAGAGGAGAGAGTGTCAGAGAGAGTCAGAGAGAGAGAGAGTCAGAGGGAGGGAGAGAGAGTCAGAAGGAGGGAGAGAGAGTCAGAGGAGGGAGAGAGAGTCAGAGGGAGGGAGAGAGTCAGAGAGGGAGAGAGAGGGAGAGAGAGTCAGAGAGGAGAGAGAGTCAGAGAGAGGGAGAGAGAGTCAGAGCGAGGGAGTCAGAGAGAGGGAGAGAGAGTCAGAGAGAGGGAGAGAGAGTCAGAGAGAGGGAGAGAGTCAGAGAGAGAGAGAGTCAGAGAGAGGGAGTCAGAGAGAGAGAGAGAGAGTCAGAGAGAGAGAGAGGGAGAGAGAGTCAGAGAGACGGAGAGAGAGTCAGAGAGAGGGAGAGAGAGTGTCAAAGAGAGGGAGAGTCAGAGAGAGGGAGAGAGAGTCAGAGAGAGGGAGAGAGAGTGTCAAAGAGAGGGAGAGTCAGGGAGAGAGAGTCAGGGAGAGAGAGAGAGAATCAGGGAGAGAGAGAGAGTCGGAGAGAGTCAGGGAGAGAGAGAGTCAGAGAGAGAGTCAGAGAGAGAGGGAGTCAGAGAGAGGAGAGAGAGTCAGAGAGAGGAGAGAGAGTCAGAGAGAGGAGAGAGAGTCAGAGAGCGAGAGGGAGAGTCAGAGGGAGGGAGAGAGAGTCAGAGGGAGGGAGAGAGAGTCAGAAGGAGGGAGAGAGAGTCAGAGGGAGGGAGAGAGATCCAGAGAGAGGGAGAGAGAGTCAGAGAGAGGGAGAGAGAGTCAGAGAGAGGGAGAGAGAGTCAGAGAGAGGGAAAGAGAGTCAGAGAGTCAGAGAGGGAGGGAGAGAGTCAGAGATGCCAAGTGTCAGGAAGAAAACATTAATTTTATTGTTGTTCTTTTTTTTTTTATATACTGTACTTTTCGAAATAAACCTACGTTTCTATGAAAATGGAAGTTTTTGTTTTTTTGCGGCCCACTTAAACTTAAACCTTGTTTATTTGGCCCGTGTTAGCCTTTGAGTTTGACATGCTTGCTGTAACACTACTCTATCAGACCTCCTCTGCTCTATGTTTCTAGCGGCAGCAGATGCCATCAGATTACCCTAACAACCTATCTCTGTCAGACAAAAAAATTGTTCCCAGGACCTTATAATATAAAAAGAAACTAAACCACAACTAAACATTTCCCATACAGAGAAACTCCCTGCAATACACCAGAGTATTGTACCCACATATGCAACTATTACACCAAGAGAGAAAAAATATGAACCCTATTATTACCAATGAATTCCCTAGTAAAATAATCCCATACTAATTATTATGGTTATATAGTTACATAGTAGATGAGGTTGAAAAAAGACGTACGTCCATCAAGTTCAACCTATGCTAAATTTAGACAACAGATACTTTATCCTATATCTATACTTACTTATTGATCCAGAGGAAGGCAAACAAAAAACCCCAGTGACATACTGTATCATCCAATGATATCTCATAAGGGGAAAAATAAATTCATTCCTGACTCCAAGAATTGGCAATCTGATTAATCCCTGGATCAACATTCAACCCATGTATACTTATTTGGTATATCCCTATATACCTTTCATTTCTAAAACAAGATGTCCAACCTAATGAACTACACATTTTAACTGCCCTTACTGTAAAAAACCCTTTCCTTTGTTGCTGGTGAAATCTCCTTTCATCCAAATTAAAGGGATGACCCCGGTCCTTTGTACTCCCCTTGGGGTGAATAGTTCATTTGAAAGCTCCTTGTACAGTCCCCGAATATATTTGTATACAATTATCATATCCCCTCTTAGATGCCTCTTTTCTAATGTAAATAAATCTAATTTAGCTAGCCTCTCCTCATAAGATAGATTGTCCATCCCCTTTATTAATTTGGTGGCTCTTATCTGCACTCTATCTAGTTCCAGAATGTCTTTTCTAAGGAGTGGTGCCCAAAATTGTACTCCATATTCAAGGTGTGGTCTTACTAATGCTTTGTAAAGGGGCATAATTATGTTTACTTCCCTTCCATCCATTGCCCGTTTAATGCAAGATAAGATCTTGTTTGCCTTTGCAGCTACTGCATGATTTTGGGCACTATTGCTAAGCCTGCTGTCTCTCCTAAATCCTTCTCCATCAAGGATTCCCCCAATTTATCCCCATTTAATGTGTACTGCACCGACACACTTTATTCGAGCAAATACCCAGTATGTACCTGGCAGATACCTGGAATGCGCCGCTCCTCACCTCTGACAAGCCCCGTTGTGTTTGCCTTCCCAGCCTGGGTTCATGCCTGGCTGACGGGCGGCTGATCTGTTAAATGATAATGATTAGGATTTAATAGGCTGCAATGCTTCGCGTGTCTACCAGATGGCATAAATTCATGAATTGTAATGCAGTATATATATATATACTGTGCAGTATTGCAGCCAGCGGGAATAAAATGCTTCAATCCCTGCCTGGAAAATAACCCAATGCACTCGGGCAGAAAACAGTCACAAACCTCAATACACCCGGGTATACCCGAATTCGTGGGACTAGCCGAGCTCGAATAAAGTGTGTCGCCAGTGTAAATACATATAAAAACCCCAAATACATATAAAACCCCAAATACCGGACCCTGGCTTTCCCCAGCGGCAGGCCTCCCTCCTCACTGACTGTCCCACACCAAGCTTCTAGCGCATGCCGGGCCTCTGATGTCAGCGAGCACCGGAAGTAAGATGTGTTGAGCTTCCGGCACACACCCGCATAAGAGGGAGGCCTGGTGATGCACTGACGTCAGAAGCGTGGGGGGAGGCTCACAGCTGGGAGAGAGCCTGGGCCTGGCGGC
This sequence comes from Ascaphus truei, assembly GCF_040206685.1. Classification (NCBI taxonomy): domain Eukaryota; kingdom Metazoa; phylum Chordata; class Amphibia; order Anura; family Ascaphidae; genus Ascaphus; species Ascaphus truei. The sequence continues at coordinate 143,432,417 of NC_134486.1, forward strand.
AATGAAAGATCAGGCCCAACTGCCTTTTCTGGCCGCCGAGCCCCCCGCAGCCACCGGGCCCAGGACACTTGTCCCGGCTGTCCCCCCCCCCTCCCCCTGTCGGTGGCCCTGCCTGAAGCATTTGGCCATATGAACGATAGAAATTCAAACATTACATGCTACTAAAGACAACACAGAGTAATACAAGTACAAATACTGACTCATAATGAGCACTTTCACAGGTTCAATAGGATTTTCTTTTTTCTTTTTTTACCTTGAATAGATTTATAAATCATGGAAGTCCATGATTTATTAATCATAATCCAAGAATTTCAGGACCAAGTCTCTTCCTGAGGCATGCCACTTACTACACAACTAATATCCACCTCAGGAAGTTTAGTAAGCTGAACGGTGCAAGAGTAAGCTTGCGGGGCTAACAATTAGTCATCTGAGGATGTAATATATTTTCTTATGACAGCTCAGTTGTACGCAAGTGCCCTAAGTAACATACCTCATCTAGAGCCGCCACTTACCATGGCATGAATGAGGAATCTTCAGAGCTATTGGCAGCTTTTCGTTCAATGTAATATACATGCATGGGACTAAAACAAATTCACCTTCATGGTTTATGCCTTCAAGCAGTGAGGGAGTTAGAAGATATTTTTGTTATATCTCTGAAACTTTTTCATTTGATCCATTAATATATACATCATGTTTTCAAATATTTCCTGGGAAGGAGATTTGCTCAAGAATTTAAGCCACAAGCTTATGCATTGAAAACCAACACCCTAACCACTACACACCATTCCTGCTCTGCGAAAAGCTTCTGTTTGCCTTTTTTTTTTTTTTTAACAAGCATCTGCTTGCAATTATGAGGCTTTTTACCATACTTAAATATGGTTGTCTTATCCTCTCCCTCATGTAATGGTTTTATACCCTACCTGTTTAAATGCTTGTTGTATGAACTCTAATGAGGATTAAAAAACAGGCTGCAAACTTTTAAGAGGTCTTATACAGAGGGACTAGTGCACATACTGTATTGAGTAAGACGTTCTAACCCTCCACTCAACCCTTACAGAGACACCATGAAACAGGAGGGTTGACTTTGCAGTTCTTCCGTGCTGAGATATTTGGCAACTATTTAGGTAGAGAGGAATTTAAGGTTTTCTTCATACAGTATTGAAGCAGGGGGTCTACAGTGCTGAACCCCATTAATTTCAGCTCTGGGGACCCACTGCTATTGCAGGTACTTACCTCCGTAGTGGGTACCGGTAGCCACTCCAGGGTACACATTATGGCTGCTTTTCAAAGCTCCCAGCCCTGAGGGCCAATAGGAAGCTGTGGCGTCACCCGATGCGGCTTCCTATTGGCCCATATTACGTAGGAGCTTTAAACTCCCTTTGGAGGTAAGTATCTCCGGAAATAGGGTTCCCCCTTAAATGAATGGTGTTCAGCTCCGGAGACCCCCTGCTTCAATCCTGTTTTAAGAAAATGAAGGGGTGGGGGGGGAGGGGGGAACTACCTGGATTGCTCCTTTTGTTACATAGATAGTAAGCAGGGGGTCTTTGGAGCTCAATTGCATTAATTTCAGCTTTGGAGACGCTCTGGTTCTTACTAGAGAAGATGCCGCCATAGCCTTCCCTCCAGGGGGAACAAAATTGCATTGAAATCTCCAGTGTCATATTAGCCAATAGGAAGCCACAATGTTATCTGGCACAGGTTCCCATTAGCCCCACATGACACAAGGGGGGGGGGGGGGTTAAACGACCAGGAAGTAGCCGGCAGTACCTTCCCGGGTTTGTATCTCGGGAACCAATGGGTCCTGGAGCTGAAATTAATTCAGGTGAGCTCCGCGGATTTCCATCAACAGTGCATCTCCTAGACTTTTGAAACAGTCTTTTCTACAGGGTCGAGTGATAAGTGGTTTTGCCTTTATTTATTTATTTGTTTAATTTACTGTTCACTGCTGCTTAAACATATTGTATGTTAAATATTATTGATATATTTTTTCACATCACTGTTTTTTGGGTGTAGTAGAGCGCCATCTAGCGTTCTTTATACTGAGCTCCGCGGAACCCCTGCTTCCCAACTATCTAAAACAGGGGGTTAAGGAGGGACTGCTACTTTACATTGGTGGAAGACATGACCAAGTTAATTGGCGTGGGAGTACTGCAAAAACTGGGAATGGGAGTCCAAGGACCCATATGAACTCTGCCAATTAGGAATTATGTGCCCTCCCTAAAGGCAGTATCATGATAATACCATTCAAATATTCTGTATTTTAATCATCTGGGACACCAAGGGATAACAGACTTTTTTTTTAAATACCTATTTCTATTCCATATAAACCAAAAGGGCATAAGGAATTTATTGGTCTATAAAACAAGGAGATGTTTAGATGAGGGCGACAGGTGAAAGTACCCAGATCTTAACCTGAGGTTATCAGTGATGGCCCACTAAAATGATATGTGTATATTATGGAGGTCTGCTGACAGTACCCAGACCTACCAAAGGCACTGGGGACAGCCTCAAAAGGGACTTCACATTCTTCAATTTCCCCGTGAGTAGCAGAGAAAGCTGACATGAAGTTCATCTTGCATTTTCTTATACATTCACTAAATATAAGATATCATGCGCCTGAAAATGATTTGCAAGAATAACAAATATATCTTTGTAACACTTGCGATCTGACGAATTCAATTATGCTAAACAATCCACGATTGTTAGGGGGCAAAGAACAGATATCCATTTGTCACTCAAACTTAGCATTGAACATATCAAGTTTCGTATCCAAACATTTATTTTAACATAACATACAAACATAACAGCGAAGATGGCGTTCTTTTGTAGAATTTTAGAAATAAGGTTACGTGCATGTATCAAAATTCAGGCATCTTTTAATTCGGAAGGAAAACAGTTTCTTCTCTAGACATAAAAGTATCAATAGAGATTGATGTAAGGGGGTTAAGGATACGCCCAGAAGGTGGGCTTATGATGTTTTCAATGCAAGGGAAGTTTAGAACATAAATCCTGCATTTGGGAATATGAATTTGTAATTCAATATAGAGGGTGTGGGGTCTATTGCACACGTGGATTTCCATATTTCAAGCCTTCCTTCCTTTATGTAGGAACTCTGATGATGTTACGCAGTAATGTAACTAAATAAATCTATTTTACTCCTTTTATTTTTATTAAACTGTCTGCATATATTATACTGTATGTTTTTGTAATATAATTTTTCGGTAACCTAAGCACTGTACTAGTTTTGTATATTAAATCTAAAATGTAATAAGTATTTTCTTTTGGGCTCTATTTGAATTTTGCACGTTTTCAAGAGAGTGATTATATTTTCAAACATGTTTTGCAACAATGCATTTTGTGTGCTAAATACATACTTTGCTTAGTAAACAGGAACCAAGAACCCTTGCAATTGATATTTTTCTGTATCCTTTGTTCTTAACAGCGTTTAAGGTGATATTTGTGCTGGATTGAGGGGGGAATATTGCTTATTTGAGGGACCCTGCGGGGGTGAAAAGTGGGTCAGCTAGATAGCTGCATGTATTAATCCTTGTCACATATACAAGTCACGTGATCACAGGTGTGCCATTCAAGACAGGCAGTTAAGGGACTAGCCCTTTTGTATAAAAAAACTGTTCACTGTCGGTGCATATTATTCATACATTTATATCCCTTGATTTGAAGACATTGTAAAGGTTTTGTAACAAAGTAGGTACACTTGAAACTATTTATATTTAGACATATACTGTTTTCGTAAGCTATATGGGGGGTGGTTGCACTCTTTTTTTTCCACTATAAATATTAGAGCACTTTTGTTTTTTTAACCAGTTTTATCTGCACTGCAGCTCATAAATAACACATACTGTATAGTGCTTCTTAAATGTTAACCCTTTAGGCACCTCCTGTATGTCACACACCCCATGCTGTGTGCTGCCCCATTTGTGTTTCCCCTTCGCTCTATGCAGTGGAAGAAATATATAAGACAGTATAGTATTAGTAGTGTAGGACCTACTGAAATGGGGTTACTGTGATGTGGTTATACAGTAGGCTTGAAATATTTTGTCCAAAGTATTGAACTAAATGACCCATGTTTATGAAGAAAGAATATAGATAACATAATAGTAATGCACTAAATAATTTGCCAAGTTGAATGTAGCATTAAGACCCCTTTGTCTCTTGTTGTTCGCTGGAAACAACCTAGCAGTATGATTTCGTCACACACTTCCTCAAATCAAATCGCTCATCTTTGCAGCTTACCCACTTTGTCAAAGTAAAAAAGACTTGGAGGCCTTGTTGTTGCAGCCTGGATACACTATTGCTGTATCCAGGGGCTGGCCTAACAACAACCAGAGAGTGTCATCCTTGGGGAGGATACTGGGTGGGTCACATGCCCATGATGTGATGCCTGTCAGTATCGAACCTGCCCTGTTATGGGGCAGGGTTACAAGCCCCTCCCCTGGGCTGAATCCCTTGCTGCAGTGGAAGTGCTGTGTGCTGGGTGATAATGGTGAAAGGCTGGGTTGCAGACCTGTCTAAGACATGCAAATGAGCATACAGTAATATTTCCATTTGCTATATGCTTTACTGTGGAGGGTTTTTGTTACTTTTTTTACCCACCATAACTTTAATAATGTGTGGTAAAGACCTACTCTCAGTCTCAAACCAGCAAAGCCAGTACAACCAACCTCACACTGAAGAGACCCACAAGGTCGAAACAGTCTGTCTGTAAGTGGGTTTACTGACTTTGCATCTCATCCCAAGCTATGTTTAAAAGCTGTGTTTAAAGCAGCATGCATTGGCTTAAGGGTTTTTCATGTAATGTGAGCTTGAGACAAAAGGTGGCACTGTGTGCTCATTTGCATGTCATTTCCCAGAATTCCTTGCTGCAGTGGAAGTGCTGTATGCTGGGTGATAATGGTGAAAGGCAGGGTTACAGACCTGTCTAAGATATGCAAATGAGCATACAGTAATATTTACATTTGCTATATGCTTTACTGTGGAGGGTTTTTGTCACTTTTTTTTACCCACCATAACCTTAATTATATATATATATATACAGTGCTTGCAAATCACCCAAAAATCTACTCGCCGAACCAAAAAATCTACTCGCCGCCTAGTCCCGCCCCTATCCCCGCCCCCAACCCTATCCCCGCCCCCAACCCCGCTTTAAAATAAAATATATAAATAAAATACATTTAATAAATTCCTAGTCAGAACAACATTCGTTTTTGACATACATGTATTTATTGTATTACATTATACTACAATTAGTCCTTGTTACGTGTGTGTGTGTGTGTGTGTGTGTGTGTGTGTGTGTGTGTGTGTGTGTGTGTGTATAAATGTCGGATCTAGAAATAAAAGCTAGATGTGAATGACTAGTTTCCTGAACCCCTTAACCAGTGTCTGGACGTCCCCGCTTCACAATATCTAAAGCAGCAATCCCGCCTTGGATCTTACCTGATCCGCAGACCCTCAATGTCCATGTACCCACATTCCCACAATGTTATACATTGGAGGGGAGGTGTTTCCTACCTGTCTTCTGGGTTAGGGGAGGTCCCGATGTCTTCCGTGTGAAGCTTGAGTCAGATCTGGAAGAAAGCAGTATAGGTTATTTCGGTGTAGTATAGGGCAGTTAAGATATATAGGGTAAATAAGAGATCCAGATCCAGAGTGTGAGACAGACATAGAGTGTGGGTGAGAGACACAGAGAGAGGGTGAGAGAGAGAGGGTGAGAGAGGGCGAGAGACAGAGAGAGAGGGCGAGAGACAGAGAGAGAGGGCGAGAGGCAGAGAGAGAGGGCGAGAGGCAGAGAGAGAGGGCGAGAGGCAGAGAGAGAAGGTGAGAGACTGAGGGTGAGAGACAGAGGGCGAGAGACAGAGGGCGAGAGAGAGGGCGAGAGGCAGAGAGAGAGGCGAGAGGCAGAGAGAGAGGACGAGAGGTAGAAGGTGAGAGGCAGAGGGTGAGAGGCAGAGGGTGAGGCAGAGGATGAGAGATGGGGCGAGAGACAGAGAGAGAGGGCGAGAGGCAGAGAGAGAGGACGAGAGGCAGAGAGAGAGGGCGAGAGGTAGAAGGTGAGAGGCAGAGGGTGAGAGGCAGAGGGTGAGAGGCAGAGGGCAAGAGACAGAGGGCGAGAGAGAGAGAGGGCGAGAGGCAGAGAGAGAGGCAGAGAGGGAGGGCGAGAGGCAGAGAGAGAAGGTGAGAGGTAGAGAGAGAAGGTGAGTGGTAGAAGGTGAGAGACAGAGGGCGAGGGACTGGGGGGGTGATTGGGTGGGTGGGGTGACGGGGTGATTGGGTGGGAGGACGGGGTGATTGGGTGGGGTGACTGGGTGGGGTGACTGGGTGATTGGGTGGGGTGATTGGGTGGGGGGGTGGGGTGACTGACAGGGTGACGAGATTGGGTGGGGGGGTGACACTTATGGTATCCTACACACACACACACTCTCCCATGCACACACACACTCTCCCATGCACACACTCTCCCATGCACACACACACACACACACACACACTCTCCCATGCACACACTCTCCCATGCACACACACACACACACTCTCCCATGCACACACACACACACACACACATTCTCCCATGCACACACTCTCCCATGCACACACACACACACACACACGGGACAGGGGGAAGAAGAGAGGAAAGGCCGCGCGACCGAGCACCACCACCACTGCCCCATTTGCCCCCCCGTGACCATCTCCCACCCTGCGCAGGCAACCACGGGACCGGGGGGAAGCGGAGACCAACGGGGTAAGGGGGGAACACCCCCGCTACCATCTTCCGCCCCGCACGGGGATCGATGGGAAGCGGGGACCAGGGGGAAGCGGGAAGTAAGTGGGAACACCTCCGCACGGGAAGCCGGGGGAAGCGGGGACCAGGGAGAGAAGGGAGGAACACCTCCGTTACCATCTCTCGCCCTGCACGGGAATACGGGACCAGGGAGAGAAGGGGGGAACACCCCCGCTTCCATCTTCCGTCCTGCACGGGAAGCCGGAACCAGGGAGAGAAGGGGGGAACAACCCGCTTCCATCTCCCGCCCTGCATGGGAAGCTGGGACCAGGGAGAGAAGGGGGGAACACCCCCTCTTTCATCTTCCGCCACGCGCGGGCATCTGGGGGGAAGCGGGGACCAGGGAGAAGAGGGGAGTAAGAGGGAACACCTCCGCCCCGCGCGGGAAGCCAGGGTAAGCGGGGACCGGGGAGAGAAGGGGGAACACCCCCGCTTCCATCTCCCGCCATGCGCGGGCAGCCAGGGAGAGAAGGGGGGACCGGGGAGAGAAGGGGGGAACACCCCCGCTACCACCAGTCAGCCACGGGGACCGGGGGCTGGAGATGGGGGACCGTAGGAGCAGGAGGAGGAGCAGCAGCAGCACTCCCATTACTTACCCCTGCAGAGGAGGAAGGGCTCCATTCCGCGTCATGCCCTATTGGCCAATCAGCTAGGGGGATTTAAAAAAAATGGCGAGTGGGCGACCGGGTTTGTCGAGCACTGTATATATATATATATATGTGTGTATGTAATATATATATATATATATATATATACACACACACACACACACACACACATGCAGCTATGTATAACACGAGAACCCATATATCCTGTGTATTATCTCAGTCACTAGGTCTGTGCAAAAATTGTCTGTTGCCATACTTATTGCGTATAAAAATAAAAATGTAATTCTCTTTTGTGCATCGACATATTGATCTGCATGTTTGATGATTGGAGCTTTTCCTGAAGGTTAGTGAGTATATCGAGATTAATGGAGCTTGCCTTCCTGATTTGGATTGGAAACTACTTCTAATTGCAGAAAAATAGTGCAAGCTAATTTATAGCCACTACTGACAAATGGCATATTGTATTGGAGATGAATTGTAACCTCCTTGTCATACATGCAAGTATCATTTCATATATCTATTTTTCTCCAACGGGCGGATGTTTTGCACGGCTCACTTTCCACAGCAACACTCCTGGAATTCGACGTGATTAATTGAAGCTCCTGTTGCATTTCCTGTGCCGCATCACTGTCAAGTAGAACACGATATTACACACTCGCATCAGGGTAATTGTACACTTTAAGCATTGAACGAATGATGGTGCCAGTCAGTTCCAAAAGTGGCAAGGTGCAAATACTGTAGTGCTACAAATTGTGCTAACATTTAGTCAGCAATGGTCATGGGATGTATCACGGTTTACCTCTACCGATGAACTCGTCAAACAAGGAATTCCTGTGTGCATTTTCCCACACTCATCTATATGAAGAAAGTACTCGACGGAATGTTCTACGGAAAGAAACTAATTAATAAGAATCTGTGTTGTATCACACTTTCAGGGAACAACAAGCCAATTAGCATCCTGCCATACCAAATGGTTTTTGTTTGCTTATTGGGAAATGGCGCTACAATAAATGTGCTAAGCTAGATATTTTCCCATTGGGTTGCAGAGATGGTATAAAATACATTTACCAAGCATTTATAGGAGCAAGCAATGTAGAAGTTGACTAATACATGGTTGATCAAGCTTGGTGCGCATGTGTCTATTACTTTTCCATTTAATAGTTTTGAGCATCAGTGTTTATAGAGTAGCCATCTAACTCTAATGCTCCTGTACCAATAGATGATTAAACAACATCAAAGCCAAGTGCCATAAATAGGTGTTGACGATTTGACCCCTCTGAACCTGGGCTGACCTTTTATCAGAAAACTTGGCTCGGGTCCCAACTATCTGAATATGAATGTTGTCTTCTGGCTTACCCCGATAACTTCTTTCTGTAAGCGTGTGAATTTCTATTCTCTCACTGTATCCTGTTTTGTTGCAGCAGAACCTTTGGACTATGACTTGAGTGTTGAAATGGGAAGGAAGTATAATTTACAAAGACGTACAAACAAGGTCTCTATTTTTGCGGTTGGTTATGGGAGTTTACAAGAGGTCACGTTTGTACCGATTAATCCAACATAAAGGGCAAGGTTAAAAATCTTCTTGACATCACTCTTGGAGTAATTCCGTTTGCAAATGCAAAGTTTCTCTATAGAGCTCCCACCTCATTCTCTGGATTCTGTTTCAGGTTAATTGCAATTTTTATTCATACTTTGATTGCATACTTCCTTCTCAGATATACGTAACTACTTGGAGCTTGGCCATTTCCTATCAAAAGGACCTATTGTGCTAAGCACTTTAACAAATTCCATAGGATCCTCTGTTTATCTGAAACAGATTAATAAATCATTGGGTGGAAGTACGAGACTAATTAGTCATAATCTTAATTGGTTTACATGATAATGCTAATAATAACTAAACAGTTATTACCATAGTAAGTTCTCTTTGATGTCAATGTAATTTAATTAACAAATGGACCTAAATCTGCTAAATTGCTTTTTTGGCAATGTGGGCTGAATATGGTCTATTTGCTATTATGTTTTTGTCTTGCATTTTGACTGGCCATTTGTTTTTTACTGTTTTCCTAATTCGTTTCCTCTATTTATTTATTTTTGGAGCTGTTAGAATAAAATATACCATCTAAAATTCTTCACATCTCCTGCCTTAGATTATCTTGTTTTTCTTCGTCTGTGTTAAGCTCATGGAATCTGTGTAAATCGTGGCCTAGATCGTGTAAATCAGTATTGCTGGTCTGAGCAAGAGAGAGAACTCTCGAAAGCTTATTTTATAATATCTATTCTTAGTCCAAATAAAAAAGGTATCACCAAATACTGAAGTACACATTTACTCTGCAGTAGATAAAATGACAGAATCCTAACTCTGCAGGGGGTACGAGTGACCACACATCTGGATTTCTTCTAGCTGAATATGATTGACCTAGACTAGACTTGCTTATAAGTGAAACGTATATGTATGAGGAATTTGCTTTTGTAACCCTTTCTAATGAACAAAATGTTTGAGACATTACAATAATTACATTGCCAAGACCAAAGTACCTGAATTAGTGAAATGTGGTGTTTCTGCACAGAAAAATTACTTCAGAATGAAGTCTTTAAATGCTATCTTTGCTGAAAATGAGTCCACGTTTTATTGGGTGCAATAGCGCTGTTAATCAGAGAAGTAAAATATGTGCACACAAATGCCATTTTTCTATTTTAGTTTCAAGTTAAAATACATACTGGTGGAATAAACATTTTAAAACCTAATCTCTGCCGTAATGACAAGTTACAAGATCTAAATAAGGTTTAACAATAGGATTCTTTCCTGAAAACACAGTATCCAACAAAGGAGTCAAATCCCTCTTGTTGTATTAATGATAATAACATCCGTTTAGCATACCAATATATAAAAAAATGAAAAGCTATATGCAACATTTGTAAAGACATTCAGCGAATAAAAATGTCACTTGTGAGCACATTGGCAGGTCTGCAACCCTGCTTTTCACCATTATCTCCTAGCATACAGTGCTTCCACTGCAACTAGGGTTTCTGGGAAATTACATGCAAATGAGCACACAGTGTCACCTTTTGCTTCAAATTAACTCTTTCTCAGTAGAAACCTCTGTTATCAGAGTATGATAACTGATGGAGGGTGGGTCCAAATGTCTTTACCAATTGTCTTTTCATACCTATTCTGTTACATGTTTACATGCCTATTCTGTTACATGTTTACATGCCTACTCTGTTACATGTTTGCATGACTACTCTATTACATGTTTAGATGCCTACTCTATTACATGTTTACATGCCTACTCTATTACATGTTTACATGCCTACTCTGTTACATGTTTACATGCCTACTCTGTAACATGTATAATGATGTTTCCCCCACCCATTGGGAGATTTGGCCATTACTGGTCATGTGGTGCATGATTTGGCTATGGCTAGTAGTACTCTGGGCTTCTAGCGGATGTTCAGGTACCTTGTACATCAGACACCTCTCCTAAGATACTCCCTATTAGTACTCTTACACCGCCCCACTCGGCTGACAGTATCGCGGACCCTCTCCAGAGGTCCCTGGGACTCAGTTAACCAGAGCACCCCTTTAGGCATCCCGACTACCTGCCTCAGGGCGACTTAGAACAGCAATAGCCCTTGTCTCCAAACCATTCACCTAGGCCATCTTTCTATACACCTAGGCTCCCTCCTTCAATTTCAGAACTTGCGTACCTTGTTACTTCCAGCCTTGTTTCACTGAAAGACTGTCCTGTTACAGCATCTCAGCACCGCCTCCAAATGTAACGATGTTTCCCCCACCCGGTGGGAGATTTGCCATTACTGGTTGTGTGGTGCATGATACCTGCTGGTAACATGAGGGCGGAGTCGTCCGCCGGTGGTAGTGGGGACACAGGAATAGGTTTCTGGGGTTCATTCCCTACATATCTCTTTAGCAGTGCAGGTCCTCCATCTGCCGTAGGCTCCAGGAACTGAAGGTGATCTCCCACGGTAAAACTATTACCTCTCCCACCATTAAGGTCACGCACCAGGCAGGAGGTATAACAGGAACGTTTATTATCTCTTCTGTACAGCACCGTCACCAGGCAGGGTTCTGCCCAATGCAGTCTCTCTCAGCTACCCAGGAAGGATGGTCCCTGGACCGTCACTACAGGCCAAGGGCACCCGCAGCCGTCCTAGCTCTTCCCTACCTCCCTAGCAGAGCCAGAGGTATGGTCCACACTCACTCTCCCCCGGAGGGAAGAGGACTGGAGAAGGCCCAATATCAGCCTCTCCACTGTGTGACCTACCTTCCTCAATTGGGGAAAGGCACTGCTAAATTTGGGCGATACCTGCCTTAATGTACAGCCAGGAGAAGGGCACCAGGTCTGTCTCATGATTGTCATGCCCAGGCCTGATGTTACCGCCTGCCGCTGTCACGTGCAGCTGTCACGTGTCAAGTGCAGCTCCTCAGAGGGGGAAAACCCTATAGCAACTACAGCTCAACCCTGTTATAGCGCGATCCGCTACAATGCAGATCGCTTATAACGTGGAATGAGCGTGGCTCCCGATTTAAAAACATCAAGGTATTTTTTTTGTTTTTGGCCACCGCGCGAGGACTTACCTGGCATCTGCAGCTCTCTCCTCTCTGCAACTCTTTCCTCTGCGTCCACAGCACATATCTCCAAGGTTTTTTTTTATTATTTATTATAACATTCAATGCTTTATTGCTAAAGGACACACATAAATACACACACCTCCCCCCACACTAATAATTTTACCATACCATGCAGGAATCGAACCCATGACCCTTCATACACTAGTAGCAATTCTCTTGCTGCTACACCATTGGATTGGTGTGATGTCATTGATTCTATAAACAAACCTAACTTAACTCCAAACAAAACATAAAAAGAACACCTATTCCCTTTCGGGAAAGCTAATTACACCGTAGATTTCACCCTCACTGGTTGGATGGCCAGCTAAGCTGGTTCCCACCCCCAAAACATGCCCTGGCATAGGCAACAATGTATACAGTCTCTGCACACAATAATAAAGCATTTTGCTTATCTGTTAGTCCATTGGAGCTGACGTCTCCGCTTCAGCACGGTCTCATCAGCAGACTCTGCGACCGCCGTCCAGTGGTTCTAAGGGCTGTGCCAGCCTTCCTTCTTTAGTTGGGGAGCACTTTCTATTTCCCCCCTTCTCTGGGGAAAACAGTCTCTCAGCATAGCAGCTTTCAGTCTGTCGTTTAAACCACTTCCTTGATCACTCAGACCAGGCTGATTTGCTCCATTAGTTAGAAGCTGCTGCTGGCTTCTCTTTGGGGAATTAACTCTCTGTGGACTGGAAATCACACTTACTGCACTGTTCCAGCACCTAGAGGACAGTGATGGTATCACATATCCCATCCCCCAGAGTTACATTGTCCTGTGACGCGGCCCATTCACTATTCCCGTGCACCAACCTCTTCCATGAAGACGTCTGACATCCATGTTTCTGGCTTTTCCTCATCCTCCAATTGAAGACTTTCCTTCAGGGCAATTAATAGGCCTTCTGGGCCTGCAGACTGGTACTTCGCTACCTTCTTGTCTTGTGTCGGTTTGAGTTTAGGGTTGAAGCTCTGTTTTTGTCGTGTCACTTCTTGCAAAGGTTTCTGAGCATCCTTCTGTTTGTTAGCTCTCTCTGCCAGCTCAACCTGGACTCTATCCTGCTCTGTGACCTTGATCTGCACATCCTGAAGATGCATCTCCGTCTTCTTCCTCTTGTGCTTAGAGTTTCTTTTACCCTGCAGAAGAGCCTTGACCTCGTTGGTCAGCTCATTGCGTTCACTCGCCAGTGACTATTTGGCCTTCCCTTGTGAAGACAGTACCTCCGCTTTAGTGGTGATGGCTTTTGGACCTTTCTCCATCAGCGTACCTTCAGCATTGGAGACTATATACCGGTCATTCACCACAAGTTCTGTATTTGGTCCCACACCATTTATCTTCAATACTTCAACTTGGGCGGGATTCTTATTAACCCCAAGTGCACCCCATGGCACCTCTCAATTACAGTCGGCAGACTCGTAGGCTTGGAACTTTTTTTCTTGACTCCTCAACTTACTCAGTTGGGAGTGTCACTGTATAATCTGTGAGAACTTTCTCATTTTACGATCACAGTCACGCTTCTGTCCCCTTCTCATCCGAGACTGTATCTTTACAGTGGCTGCCCTCATGGCCAAGAATCCAGTTTGGGTCCTATGGGCACTGCAGTACAACTGGATTCTTGCTGTGCTACTCCATTCCGTGCCTTGTGGAAAGTAGACTGTAGTACTGCAACAGTATTGCAGTCACGCTTCCTGGAGCACATCACCTGCTCAGGTGTTCAAACTTTGAAATCTTGTTTTGCAGTTGAGCGGTGTCCCCAGCTCTCACTGTACCCTTGTCTTCACGGGCATTTGTTTCTGTGGGATACAGATGCTTGGGCTGGGCCAATACCTTTCCCTGTAGTGGAGAAACCTGTGCATTACTATTCTGCATAGCTTCCTTTTGTTTTAACTCTTCCACCATATTTTCCATGGACTGCTTCTGTGACCCAAGTGGCCATTTTAGGTTTGTACCCTTTTTCTCCAACTTCATCTGAGTGGGCAGCAGTAGAGTTAAACGTAGCATCACACTCAGTCTTCAGAGCCTCTAGTACATCACCCAGGTCATGCTTCTGTTTCTCTGCCATCTTGCGGCTATCACGCTCAGACTCCAGGTCCTTCCTCAGGTCTTGAAGCTGTCCTTCTGCATTTCTTGTTCCACTCAGTGCAGCTGCTGGTTCAGCTTCTTTGGCGTTGAGTCGCGATTCCACATCTGCCAGCTGATTCAGAGCAACTCACTGGTGCAGTATTCCTAGATTTTGCAAAGGCTTTTGATACTGTTGATCATGCTATCCTGCTTAACAAACTCCAGAGCTCTGGAATAGGGAAGCATGCTTTAAACTGGTTTCAGTTCTACCTATCAGGTAGATCCCAACATGTGTCCATCTCAGGCTCTAACTCCAACCAGGTTTGGTTTATGATATCTGTTTTATTGTTTGGTGCAGCATCACTCCTGACGAAGCTGCTGAGCCAGCGAAACACGTAGAGTGAACAAGCAGCAGTCCAGAAGTGTATCCTGAATGCCCCAGAGCCCGTGTGGATCCATTCTGCGATCGATCGCTAAACCGGAAGTGACGCGACGGCTGGACCGGAAGTGACGCGACGCGACCCCGGGAGTGGGGTGCATGGTGAACGCTGAAGCTGCGCATCGATATTTACGTGTCTATGCACATGGTGCTTATGTGAGTGCAATAAGAATTGCTTTTATCAATATATTTATAGTGAACATGCAATGTTGCACTAAAGGTGTCATTTTTTCTATTGAGGGTTTGTTCTGCTGATACCTGGGATCTTATGTCAAGCAAGACCTCTTTTCATACTGCTGAGTCTACATCATTGTATCCACTGCTATCCACTGCTGAACTTTTACTGGGAGAGTGTGAGTTCCCTATATAGATTGCTGAATCTGTTTAAAGCATACTACACTATTATATATTTTTTTCCCCACATATGGTGACATCTGCACTCCCCACAAGCTTCTCCCTACCATCTAACTCCAACCCCCTGGAGATCACCTGTGGTGTCCCGCAAGGCTCTGTTCTGTGGCCCCTACTCTTCTCAGTGTTCATCAATGATCTTCCCACAGCTTGTAAGGAAGCCTCAATACACATGTATGCAGATGACACAATCCTATATGCACACAGCCATAGCCTCTCTGACCTTCAACACATACTTCATTCTGACTTTTTGAGACTCGAAAACTGGATTTCCCACAACAAACTGTTTTTAAACACTGACAAGACAATAACAATGGTATTTGGGAGCAAGACTAAATTTTTAAAGCTTCCAGCGACTGAGCTCCAGATTAGAACCAACGCTAACACCACCCTAACCCCTAACCCCTAGTTTTAAATACCTGGGCATATGGTTTGACTCCCACTTAACATTCGGGATGCACATTGACACCCTGACAACCAAGACCTATGCCAAACTAGGGGTACTTTACAGGAACAAATCCTCCCTAAGTCTCCTGGTCAGAAAGCGTATCGCACAGCAGATGCTAATGCCAATTATTGACTATGGAGACATAGTATATGGATCGGCACCTCAAACCCACCTTAGCAAACTTGACACACTCTACAATTCAATGTGTCGTTTTGTTCTCCAATGCAACTACAACACACATCACTGCGAAATGCTCAAATAACTAGATTGGTCATCACTCGAGTCTAGGCGCAAAGTTCACCTTTCCTGTCTTGCCTTTAAATTCTTTATGGGCAAGCTACCCAGCTATCTGAACAAGCTCCTCACCCCTACCACATGCAGCACTTATCATCTGAGATCAGACTCCAAAAGACTGTTCATGGTCCCAAGGCTCAACAAAGTATCCGGCCGTTCCTCCTTCTCTTACCGTGCACCCCAAACTGGAACAACCTACCAGAGACTCTCACATCCATCACCAGTTTAAGTTCTTTCAAATCTGGTCTGTAACTGTTTCATACGCCCATAATATATATTTTCTTTAAATGTGCATGCAATGTCTTGTATATAATGTATACCCTGTTCATTTATGTAACTGTATTTGTAACCATGTATTATTTGTCATAACTCTGTGCCCAGGACATACTTGAAAACGAGAGGTAACTCTCAATGTATTACTTCCTGGTAAAATATTTTATAAATAAATAAGATTTAAATCTGTTTCCTTTTCTTCATTTTTGGCCTGCAGCAAGTTTAGTGCTTCAGCGAGAAACTGCCGTCTCTTGAAAACATCCTACAATTCTCCTCTTAGCAACTACATCTCTTCAATGTGGTCGCTCTGAGTTAGCCTCTGTGGGGACATACTGGGTATTCAGCCGTTTCTGTAGCACTTGTACTTGGTTAGCCGCCTGGACTTTCTTTCTGTAGCATTCGCCGCATCTCCTCAGCATCTGCCTGTTTCACCTTGGCCTCTTGCAGACTCACACGCAGCTCTTGCAGCTTGCTCCGTAGATTGTGTTCTGCTTGAGTGCGCTGCTCCACGGAGCCACATTCTTTATGCAGCCTTCTTTATGCACTTTCCAGTGCTTCCTGCACGTCAAAAATCTCTTGTGTAAATTCTTTCTGTACCTTACCAAGCTCTGCTTTGGGCACGCGAGCCTCTTACTGAGAAACTTCTAACTTTGTGATGAAGTTTTGAACGTCTTTCTGGGACATCTCATAGTACAGTTTCCAGTCAGTACTGGTTTTCTCTGATTCGATCGACTCTTTGCATATGGCGGTAGCGGTAGCCTTTGTCATCCCTAGGCTGGCCGTCATTCCCATGACTATTGCACCAAACGTTCTGGGCTGTAGCTCATCTCTGGTCTTTTCTGACCCACCTGTTCCTTAAAACCCGGGGTAATAAATGTCAGGAGCTTCTGCTGAAAATGGAGACTGTCCTTTTTTCGGGGCTCTGTAGGGGTCCTCCTTCATCATCTGGGGTAGGGACAGCGCCATTTGCTGTACTAACAATGCCGTAGTTTCAGTTTGCGACTTCTTCAGCTGCTGTACCGTGTTAGCCGAGCTTAATAATCAAAAACAAATAGTTGATATCGTTCTGTGGCTAACTAAATGCTTTTATTTGTGCGAGCTTTCGAGATACACTGATCTCTTCTTCCAGCAGTGTTACAATGGATAAAGCAAGAAAGGGTTAAACCCTTTCTCCATTGTATATCATCACATATAGTATTAATATCTTTACCCTGAGCATGTTCTGCTCTTTTTTCCTTTTTTTTTTTTTAATGTTTCTCTTGCTTCTGTGGTTACCATGGCAATCTTTAATGGGAACTACGGTAGAAGATTAAAGCGCAAATTCCACTTTAAATTAGAAAAAGGTAATTGCCAACCCCAGTGACAAGTGATGCAATCAAAAGTGTAGATATGAATACAAATAGAATACGTCACAGAAAATTAAACCGGAGGGGGTAGTTCAGCTCCGACAGAAAAATACTTTCTCATAATCATCTAAAATGTTTTAGGCACCGGGGTGAGGAGCGCAAATGCTCCCAGGTGTATGCAAGAGAGAAAGGGGCAACACGGCCAGTATTAAGTAGCAGCCAGGGAAGAGTAAGTCGTACTTTCTCCCACACATGGTGTGATAATAATGCAGGCAGCATGAGGTTAAAAGCTACAAAAGAAAGAAATGGGGCGCAACATAGCATCACATTCTTTATATTTCAGTGTTAAAAAAAACAAACAAATAATGAATGCATTCACATAGTGAATGAAAAGAAGTAAGGTAGCCTGGTTGAAGTAACTGCTGGCTTTCTAACCCGATTAAGGTTCCGTCCCTTTCTCTGGTAATCACTGTGAATGTAGGATAGAGTGGAAGCCGATGTAAGCCGCCAGGTCTGACCACTACCAAGCATGTTCTCTTCCCCTGGGAGTTATCCTCAGTGGCGTCCCACACTTTGGGGGGGGGGGGGTCTGCAGCGGATCTTCTTGTCTGCTACCCAGAAGTGATGTGTTCAGTGGCGCATCAGTGTGACTTGGGCGGGGGTTTACTTGAGCATATTTCTTTTCCTTTTTCATTTAGTATATGGTTAAAATCCTTCCTTTTTCCAAATTGTAGCAAGACATGTGACATGCCACTTTCCTGAAAAAACGTTTACTATATGAATATCTACAGTGTATATATATACAGCTCAACCCCCTTATAACACTGTGCTGGTCCAAAAAATCACATCACGTTATAAGCGGATCGCATTAGAAATAAAATAATAAATATAAACTAAAGTTCCAGCACTCACTGACTATAGAATAAAGGATCAAAACAGGATAAATGCCAAAAAGTAAATATTGTAATATCAGCACAAGATCATACAACTGAACTTGAAGTGATGTGGCACCACTGGGTAAACAATGAACCCTACAACTAGGTGGTGGGGCACAAGGAACACAGGGACCGGGAGTGTGAAAGACAATAAGCAAGGACAGTTAACAAAAGTGATAGGGGGAGGGTAATCAGGGGGGCAACGTTTCGTGGAGAGACCCCTTCCTCAGGCCCGTTCCCTTGGGTCTATAAGCACCACAAGGTACTTCCCTGGACCCTGTCTCCCCAACCACCAGAGCAGCACCCAGCAATCACAACACAAAGGTGTCAAAAAACAGAGTATAAGCTCAAAAACTAGAGTCCAGAAATGGCAGGAGGAGAATGCGTGGAAAGAGGGAGTGGGAGAGAGAGACAAGAGACTGTGAACCTGACGGTTTGGACATTCATCCTTATTACATTCTCCTCCTGCCATTTCTGGACTGGAGTTTTTGAGCTTATACTCTGTTTTTTGACGTATTTGTGTTGTGATTGCTGGGAGCTGCTCTGGTGGTTGGGGAGACAGGGTCCAGGGAAGTACCTTGTGGTCTTTATAGACCCAAGGGAACGGGCCAGAGGAAGGGGTCTCTCCCCGAAACGTTTCCCCCCTGATAACCCTCCCCCTATCACTTTTGTTACCCCCCCACTGTCCTTGTTTATTGTCTTTCACACTCCCTGTCCCTGTGTTCTTTGTCCCTCATCACCTTTGTTGTAGGGTCCATTGTTGACCCACTGGTTCCACATCACTCCAAGTTTAGTAGTATGGTCTTGTGCTGATATAAAATTATTTACGTTTTGGCATTAATCCTGTTTTGATTCTTTATTCTATAGTCAGTGAATGCTGGAACTTTAGTTTATATTTACTATTGGTTTTGGGGGGAATTTGGGTCCCCCTGTGTTCCGTGGGCACCCTACGCATTATCTTTTTGTATGCATTGATTGAGTGCTGTCTATCCTACCTGTTTTGCGTTAGAAATAATGTACAATTGTATGCATTGTACAGTACAATTAAGTATTTAAGATACCAATAATTGTGTTGTAAAGTCTTCATAAATACGAAAATTGGGAGCCACGCTTGCATCGCGTTATAAGCGGATTCGCATTGTAACGGATCGCGTTATAACGGGGTTGAGCTGTATATGTTAAACTCATATAATGTTACTATCTTGCCCCTGAGCAAGTTCTGCACTTTAAAAAAAAAAAAAAAAAAATTTTTTGTAGTGTTAAAAAAAACACATCTCTCACTTCTGTGGTTACTATGGTAATCTTTAGACTGCAACGGGCTCCAGTCAGAGCTTCATTTTAACCTCCTGGACACGTAATATTTTGAACGTTTATATCTCCCGAACGAAGCATCTCTGAAAGTAATTAAACAAATGAAATGGAAATAAAAGTGAGATCAGCATAGACTGCTGCTTTTAAATTGATTTTTAGAAGCAGGGAAAAGAGCATCCACTCTGCACACTACTAACCTGGTAGTGCTGTACCTCCTCCAACTCTTAACTTCAGTCGACTCTGGTCTGCATCCAGCCTCGACCACGAGATGTGTGATAACATTACAGACAGTGTTTACTCAATTGTAATTGGATCAGCATCATTTATCTACCTGAATAAAACATCAGTCTGTTTTATATTGGTAAACTGAAATAATTATGAATACAATGTATGTATTTTTTTATGTACAGGTATAAGCAAATTGAGACAGATTGCAAGATCCAGTCAGTTGTTATTTCTGATAACACCTGTATTGGTTGCATTGTGATATTCCGCATTCCTTTTCGGAACAAAAAGTGCAGAACTGTACCTAGCTTTCTGTAATTATCAGGTTATGGTACACAGGAAAACAAATGCATGTTTAATCAAGCACTGCCAGTTTATGTAGCGTTGCAAACGGTATGGGTATAGTCCAGGATTTCTCTGTCATTTTGTTTTATTTGCTATTCGATACCCGAGGCATGTTAGATAAGTGAGTTCTTGCCAGGTCACACAAAGCCATTGATCTCAATTTGTAGGCCAGTAGCAAAGCTTCTCACCTTCTCTTTGTTTTTCTCTTGCATTGTATAACCAAATCAAATCTGACCCTGCAAAGAAATATTTGTACAGGAAGTTCGCACAGTGGATTTTTTTGTCGGATGAATCTCCACAAACCTAATAACCTATTTTATATAACATATAAAATTCAGTTTCATTTAATTAGATTTTGCACTATGGTTTCACATTGTTTGTATCTAAAGTGAAATATGAGTCAGAGTAACTATTTAGAAATAACTCATTTAGCCTTCTCATTTTCACCTTGTTGGTGAGCATCTGAGCAAGTGGATTATAAAAGGTGGCCTAGATTGTAATACAGCAATTATCTGTGAAGGAGAAGTGTTCACTTCTCATTATGTAGTTTAGAAATGGTAGAGTAGACATCAGATACAGTATTGCACTACATTTTCAAGACAAAAGAATAATGGGAATTACTCATATACATAAGTGAAGCAAAGGTATAGTATTATGCGCGCACATCTATCGGGGATCGGGGGTTGGCTTGCTCCAGGCATAAGACAGTACTTATCAGCATGAAGTCTGAAGACTGCTGTGGGATGAGATGGGTCTAAGCAGTGGGGTGGTGGCCATTCAGGGGGCAGGTGGCACTGCCGAGCAAAGACCAGGACTGTTCATGATGTGATATAAGGATTACAAGGAAAGAGGCGCGAAGCGGTCAGTCTCAGCGTTTTAAGGATAACTATGGCAGGAATGTCACATAAGGGTAAAGTTGCTCCGCGCTAACGTAGATACTGAGCGAAATCCCTCTTGCAGCCTGCAGTCTGAGGGGGCTTCCACACGTCCCCTATAAGGGTGAGCTCCCACAAGGGGGGCTCACAAACAGAAAAAACAATAGGCAGACAGGCGCACTGAGGGGTATGAATA
Source organism: Ascaphus truei (assembly GCF_040206685.1). Classification (NCBI taxonomy): domain Eukaryota; kingdom Metazoa; phylum Chordata; class Amphibia; order Anura; family Ascaphidae; genus Ascaphus; species Ascaphus truei. The sequence goes on from NC_134486.1 coordinate 143,453,605, forward strand.
GTTTATTAATCTAAAACAGTGGACAAAGCATCCACTGATGCAATGGATAAAAATAACGATAATGCAAATTATAACAAAATAGCGGCAAAATTATAACAAAAAATGTTAAAAACGGGACTGGAAAATACACTGGTATAATGGGTATGGAGCAGGGGGTAACCACAGGGTCTAGCTACGCACTACAGAAAGGATCCGGACCAATCTGAGTACTTACCAAACTAGAGACAAGGGGACCCGCTCCCACCGGCTGCAAAAACTCCACAGGAACTGCCACCACGTGACCTCTACGCGTTTCGCACGTAGTGATTCGTCAGGAGGTCACGTCATAGCGTTGTCCCTGGAGTTTAAGTAGAGAGCAGCAGCCAGTGGATCTAGTGTAATTAGAGAAAGTAGGAACACATGTAATACAAAGCAGAGGCAAATAGAGTTCCCTGCAGCATGTGGGGAGGATTAACTTATTAAAAGCACATATTAAATAGGAGCAATGTTAAACAGGTCCCAATTTAGCTATAAATAAATCCAAATTCATACCAGCATAACTGTAGTGAATGTAAACCAGTATATACTGATATGGACAATTTTAAGGTAAACATATACTAAAAATCTATTTAAAACATATATAGTTATTAAATACTAAAACATGTTATCTAAAAATACAAAAACTGCTTGGAAACCGTGTAAACACCTAATAATTAATTCTTTAGAATTCATTCTTTTAAGAAAGGGACCAGTTCTATGTAATCGTTTAAACCATGAGGAAACCTCGTTTGCATGGTATAGATCCAGAATTGCTCCCTTCTACTTAGGCGTAAATCTCTATTGCCTAGGCGTTGATTTGCGGTAATTACTTCAATGCCCATGAAGGAAATGCCACTCGGGTCACACTGATGGCAATCATGAAAGTGTTTTAAAAGGTGGGTTAGGGGCATGTGTTTATCAATTAATTTTTGCACATTTTTGATGTTCCTCATGTGTTCCATTACCCTCACCTTCATACATCGTTTAGTTTTACCGATGTACTGTAACCCACATTGGCACTGTAAAATGTACACTACATATGTTGTGGAACAATTGATAAAATGGTTAACTTTAAAACTACGTTTTGTGGTAAAAGAGACAACCTCTTTTTTATTCATTAGGTTGGTACATATTTTACATTTACTACATTTGTAGTTGCCCTTCAGATCTAAATAGGATCTTAGTGTGCCCTTTTGACAAGAAACAGACTTTAATTGGCTAGGGGCTATTAATCCTTTCAGATTTTGAGCTTTTTTGTATACAATCTTTGGTTTCAACGACATCTCGGCACTCAACACAGGGTCTAGAGATAAAACCCTCCAGTGCTTAGCAATGGCCGATTGTATGGCCTTGTGTTTATCATTAAATTGTGTGATAAACACTGGAAATGTATTGCTTTGTTTTGGGTCATCTTGACTTACCCTCCCTGTTAGTGCAAGCTCAGTCGTAACCACTGGATTTTGATTGGTAGACCCTTTTCTAAAGTCAAGTCTTTTATCTCTTTTTTTCTTATTTTTTAGTAAATTCGTCCTTTTAACGAGATTGACTTTGTCAATGGCACGGTCAATCAGGTGTTTATCATAACCTTTCTGGATAAATCTTTCCTTCAGAAAGAGTACCTGATCCTGAAAATGTTCGTCATTAGTGCAATTTCTTTTAAGACGTGCAAATTGATTAAAAGGGATATTAACAATCCAGGGTTTGAAATGGCAACTGGATGGATGAATGTAAGAATTCACATTAGTATCCTTGAAGTATGTTTTGGTACAGATTAGCTCTGATTCGATGGTAATTTCAAGGTCCAAATAATGTACTGATGTTTCACTATTTTCCCCACTAAAACAGAGGTTACATGTATTCGTATTTAATTGTGCAACAAACTCTAAAAGAGAGGCTTCTGTACCATCCCAAATGATGAGAATATCATCTATATATCTCCTCCACAGAATTAACTGTGGAGGAGGTATCTCAGTAAGAGTGATTTTCTCCCACCACCCCATATATAAGTTAGCGAATGATGGAGCGAACTTGGTACCCATTGCGGTACCAAGTATCTGCAAATAAAATTCCGATTCAAACAAAAAGTAGTTATGAGTTAATATGAACTCAATGGAGCATAACAAAAAATCAATTTGTGTTTGTTTAATGAAATTACATGCCTCCAAAAAGTGCCTAGCCGCCATACATCCAGCCTGATGAGGTATGCATGTGTACAATGATTGTACATCTAGCGTGGCCAATCTATATCCGGTTTTCCACTTGGTTTGTTGTAATAGTTTAATAACCGCAGTGGTGTCTTTTAGGTATGACGGTAACTCAGTAACTAAGGGCTGTAAATAAAAATCCAAATACTGGGATAAATTCGATGTCATAGAATTTATGCCCGATATAATGGGGCGTCCAGGAGGATTCGAAATCGATTTATGAATCTTAGGTAGATGGTAATATATGGGAATGGTGGGCGATGGAATATAAATGAACTCATATTCGGATTTTCTCAATATACCCTGGTCAAGGGCCTCATCAAGTAGGGCTTTAAGTGATAGGAGAAACTCCCCTGTAGGATCCTTTTTCAATTTTTTGTATGATTTGGGATCCGACAGGAGTCTCTCTGCTTCTAAGCAGTAGTCTTTTTTGTCCTGTATGACAACTCCCCCTCCCTTGTCTGCTTCACGCACTACAATATCAGTATTAGTGCGCAAGTTTTTAATGGATAGGGATTCGCTCGGTGTCCTATTGGACCGACTACGCTTCTTGATTGAGGCCGAGTTACAGATGTGTCTGAACTCTTGTTCTAATAGTTTCCCAAACAACTCGACATATTGTCCTCTAGAGTAGTAAGGGTAAAAGATCGATTTGGGTTTATATCCAGAATGGAAAATTCTCGTGTCCTCAACAGTTTGACTATCTGTATGGTTCTCACGAAACAAACTTTCCAGATCCCTATATGTCTGTTGTTCTATGGGGTCGCTGTATAGATTAGTGGCTACTGGTAAAGGTTCCATTACATTATTTTCTATTTCCTTACAATTGGCAAAGTGCCTATGCAATGTCAATTTTCTCAGATACTTCTGAAGGTCTACGAATAATTCAAACTCCGAAGGGTTTGCTGTCGGAGCGAATGTTAGACCCTTAGACAAGACATTGCATAGTTGTAAGTCAATCCTAAGGGAAGAGAGATTAAAGATACCTTTTGATCTTAATGTCTCCGGACTCGGGTATCTCTCCTGTGTTGGGGGCTTCTTCCCCCCCCTTTTTCCCCTTCTGTATATGGTCTTGTTAGAGTGGTTGACCTTGTTTGGGGCCTCGACGGGGGGTTGTCTGGTTTCTGGTCTAATCTTCTCTGATGATGTTTTTCTCTCCCTTGAAAAAAATGGATAGATTTATCAGCATCATTAACAGTTTGTAAATCTCCCAACTGTTGAAATCTATTAGACAACTCAAAAGGATGTGGATTGATGTCTTCTCTTTCCCGGTTTGGGTAATTATCTGTATTTTTACCCCAGGGTTTATGGTTAACTGTTCTCCAATTGTCATTAGGTTTATTCGTTTTATTATCTTTAGGTGGGGGCTGGATTTTTCTCCTTGCCCCCATATGTGGCGTACTAGGCCCACTGACATTAGGTGAAGATAGTGACGCCTTATGTTTGTCACTTATTCCCAATTTGGGACTGCATGTCTGATTAATGGAGGCATCCCCACAGATAACCTTGGGAGAAGAGGGACTATCAATAACCATATTTAGGGATTTGGAAAGTTGTTGATTACCCTTATTGGCTTTTGTTTTATCTTTTTCATTCCAATTTTTCTGCCTATTTAGCAGATAATCATTTTTATCTCTCAAAAAATTCTTATTTTTGGAGACCATAATTCCATTCTCAAATTTCCTCATTTTTGTATAAACCCCCTCTATCAATTGGGGTAATTTTTCCAATTCTGAGGAATTCAAGATCTCATGTTTTATTTTAGTTATTTTGAGATCAAGTTCAGAGAGTTCATTCTTTCTCTCTATAGTGAGTATAGTCATTAATCTGCGTGAGCAGTCTTCCAGGATATCATCCCATAATTTGAGGAATTTGGCATTATTAAATCCATAAGTAGGATTTTTTGAAAGTCTTAAGCCTCTCGGGGTTCTTTTTGTTTTTAAATACTCCTCCAAGGTTCTCATATCCCAGAAAGCTCGTGTTTCTTGTTCAAGCAATCTGGTTAGTATTTCTAATTGGGATGGTAGATCAACATTCTCAACTTCGGGGATGCTGTCATCTGTGTACATATAGCCCACCAAGTTGTGTCTGTTGTTTCTATTATCTAAACCATGTAAAAATTTACTGGTATAGGTATCTGTCATGGTGTCATTGACTTCAGCCACAATGACACTGATTTCAGCCAGTGTGGTAATGGCCTCTGTTAACCCCGTATAACCTATGTAATTCTGCTAATATTTGCCTTGTATACACTACATTTGTGGACTGGGGTTCTTTTCCTCTAAGCTTGTTAAATCAACCATTAGTGTTTCAAACTATCTATATGGCAGAGGCCAATGCTATAATGGCAGAGGCCATTACCACACTGGCTGAAATCAGTGTCATTGTGGCTGAAGTCAATGACACCATGACAGATACCTATACCAGTAAATTTTTACATAATAGAAACAACAGACACAACTTGGTGGGCTATATGTACACAGATGATAGCATCCCCGAAGTTGAGAATGTTGATCTACCATCCCAATTAGAAATACTAACCAGATTGCTTGAACAAGAAACACGAGCTTTCTGGGATATGAGAACCTTGGAGGAGTATTTAAAAACAAAAAGAACCCCGAGAGGCTTAAGACTTTCAAAAAATCCTACTTATGGATTTAATAATGCCAAATTCCTCAAATTATGGGATGATATCCTGGAAGACTGCTCACGCAGATTAATGACTATACTCACTATAGAGAGAAAGAATGAACTCTCTGAACTTGATCTCAAAATAACTAAAATAAAACATGAGATCTTGAATTCCTCAGAATTGGAAAAATTACCCCAATTGATAGAGGGGGTTTATACAAAAATGAGGAAATTTGAGAATGGAATTATGGTCTCCAAAAATAAGAAATTTTTGAGAGATAAAAATGATTATCTGCTAAATAGGCAGAAAAATTGGAATGAAAAAGATAAAACAAAAGCCAATAAGGGTAATCAACAACTTTCCAAATCCCTAAATATGGTTATTGATAGTCCCTCTTCTCCCAAGGTTATCTGTGGGGATGCCCCCATTAATCAGACATGCAGTCCCAAATTGGGAATAAGTGACAAACATAAGGCGTCACTATCTTCACCTAATGTCAGTGGGCCTAGTACGCCACATATGGGGGCAAGGAGAAAAATCCAGCCCCCACCTAAAGATAATAAAACGAATAAACCTAATGACAATTGGAGAACGGTTAACCATAAACCCCGGGGTAAAAATACAGATAATTACCCAAACCGGGAAAGAGAAGACATCAATCCACATCCTTTTGAGTTGTCTAATAGATTTCAACAGTTGGGAGATTTACAAACTGTTAATGATGCTGATAAATCTATCCATTTTTTTCAAGGGAGAGAAAAACATCATCAGAGAAGATTAGACCAGAAACCAGACAACCCCCCGTCGAGGCCCCAAACAAGGTCAACCACTCTAACAAGACCATATACAGAAGGGGAAAAAGGGGGGGGAAGAAGCCCCCAACACAGGAGAGATACCCGAGTCTGGAGACATTAAGATCAAAAGGTATCTTTAATCTCTCTTCCCTTAGGATTGACTTACAACTATGCAATGTCTTGTCTAAGGGTCTAACATTTGCTCCGACAGCAAACCCTTCGGAGTTTGAATTATTCGTAGACCTTCAGAAGTATCTGAGAAAATTGACATTGCATAGGCACTTTGCCAATTGTAAGGAAATAGAAAATAATGTAATGGAACCTTTACCAGTAGCCACTAATCTATACAGCGACCCCATAGAACAACAGACATATAGGGATCTGGAAAGTTTGTTTCGTGAGAACCATACAGATAGTCAAACTGTTGAGGACACGAGAATTTTCCATTCTGGATATAAACCCAAATCGATCTTTTACCCTTACTACTCTAGAGGACAATATGTCGAGTTGTTTGGGAAACTATTAGAACAAGAGTTCAGACACATCTGTAACTCGGCCTCAATCAAGAAGCGTAGTCGGTCCAATATGACACCGAGCGAATCCCTATCCATTAAAAACTTGCGCACTAATACTGATATTGTAGTGCGTGAAGCAGACAAGGGAGGGGGAGTTGTCATACAGGACAAAAAAGACTACTGCTTAGAAGCAGAGAGACTCCTGTCGGATCCCAAATCATACAAAAAATTGAAAAAGGATCCTACAGGGGAGTTTCTCCTATCACTTAAAGCCCTACTTGATGAGGCCCTTGACCAGGGTATATTGAGAAAATCCGAATATGAGTTCATTTATATTCCATCGCCCACCATTCCCATATATTACCATCTACCTAAGATTCATAAATCGATTTCGAATCCTCCTGGACGCCCCATTATATCGGGCATAAATTCTATGACATCGAATTTATCCCAGTATTTGGATTTTTATTTACAGCCCTTAGTTACTGAGTTACCGTCATACCTAAAAGACACCACTGCGGTTATTAAACTATTACAACAAACCAAGTGGAAAACCGGATATAGATTGGCCACGCTAGATGTACAATCATTGTACACATGCATACCTCATCAGGCTGGATGTATGGCGGCTAGGCACTTTTTGGAGGCATGTAATTTCATTAAACAAACACAAATTGATTTTTTGTTATGCTCCATTGAGTTCATATTAACTCATAACTACTTTTTGTTTGAATCGGAATTTTATTTGCAGATACTTGGTACCGCAATGGGTACCAAGTTCGCTCCATCATTCGCTAACTTATATATGGGGTGGTGGGAGAAAATCACTCTTACTGAGATACCTCCTCCACAGTTAATTCTGTGGAGGAGATATATAGATGATATTCTCATCATTTGGGATGGTACAGAAGCCTCTCTTTTAGAGTTTGTTGCACAATTAAATACGAATACATGTAACCTCTGTTTTAGTGGGGAAAATAGTGAAACATCAGTACATTATTTGGACCTTGAAATTACCATCGAATCAGAGCTAATCTGTACCAAAACATACTTCAAGGATACTAATGTGAATTCTTACATTCATCCATCCAGTTGCCATTTCAAACCCTGGATTGTTAATATCCCTTTTAATCAATTTGCACGTCTTAAAAGAAATTGCACTAATGACGAACATTTTCAGGATCAGGTACTCTTTCTGAAGGAAAGATTTATCCAGAAAGGTTATGATAAACACCTGATTGACCGTGCCATTGACAAAGTCAATCTCGTTAAAAGGACGAATTTACTAAAAAATAAGAAAAAAAGAGATAAAAGACTTGACTTTAGAAAAGGGTCTACCAATCAAAATCCAGTGGTTACGACTGAGCTTGCACTAACAGGGAGGGTAAGTCAAGATGACCCAAAACAAAGCAATACATTTCCAGTGTTTATCACACAATTTAATGATAAACACAAGGCCATACAATCGGCCATTGCTAAGCACTGGAGGGTTTTATCTCTAGACCCTGTGTTGAGTGCCGAGATGTCGTTGAAACCAAAGATTGTATACAAAAAAGCTCAAAATCTGAAAGGATTAATAGCCCCTAGCCAATTAAAGTCTGTTTCTTGTCAAAAGGGCACACTAAGATCCTATTTAGATCTGAAGGGCAACTACAAATGTAGTAAATGTAAAATATGTACCAACCTAATGAATAAAAAAGAGGTTGTCTCTTTTACCACAAAACGTAGTTTTAAAGTTAACCATTTTATCAATTGTTCCACAACATATGTAGTGTACATTTTACAGTGCCAATGTGGGTTACAGTACATCGGTAAAACTAAACGATGTATGAACGTGAGGGTAATGGAACACATGAGGAACATCAAAAATGTGCAAAAATTAATTGATAAACACATGCCCCTAACCCACCTTTTAAAACACTTTCATGATTGCCATCAGTGTGACCCGAGTGGCATTTCCTTCATGGGCATTGAAGTAATTACCGCAAATCAACGCCTAGGCAATAGAGATTTACGCCTAAGTAGAAGGGAGCAATTCTGGATCTATACCATGCAAACGAGGTTTCCTCATGGTTTAAACGATTACATAGAACTGGTCCCTTTCTTAAAAGAATGAATTCTAAAGAATTAATTATTAGGTGTTTACACGGTTTCCAAGCAGTTTTTGTATTTTTAGATAACATGTTTTAGTATTTAATAACTATATATGTTTTAAATAGATTTTTAGTATATGTTTACCTTAAAATTGTCCATATCAGTATATACTGGTTTACATTCACTACAGTTATGCTGGTATGAATTTGGATTTATTTATAGCTAAATTGGGACCTGTTTAACATTGCTCCTATTTAATATGTGCTTTTAATAAGTTAATCCTCCCCACATGCTGCAGGGAACTCTATTTGCCTCTGCTTTGTATTACATGTGTTCCTACTTTCTCTAATTACACTAGATCCATTGGCTGCTGCTCTCTACTTAAACTCCAGGGACAACGCTATGACGTGACCTCCTGACGAAGCACTACGTGCGAAACGCATAGAGGTCACGTGGTGGCAGTTCCTGTGGAGTTTTTGCAGCCGGTGGGAGCGGGTCCCCTTGTCTCTAGTTTGGTAAGTACTCAGATTGGTCCGGATCCTTTCTGTAGTGCGTAGCTAGACCCTGTGGTTACCCCCTGCTCCATACCCATTATACCAGTGTATTTTCCAGTCCCGTTTTTAACATTTTTTGTTATAATTTTGCCGCTATTTTGTTATAATTTGCATTATCGTTATTTTTATCCATTGCATCAGTGGATGCTTTGTCCACTGTTTTAGATTAATAAACTATTCATACCCCTCAGTGCGCCTGTCTGCCTATTGTTTTTTCTTATAACTATGGCAGGGTTCAAGAAACAGCTGTAGGTCTCAGCCGGCTGGGATGTTTGCAGGGCTCACTACAGGAACATGTGCAGTGACTTGGCTCTTAACTTCTCCGGCGACATCATCTGGCGGCATCTCCTCCCGGCATCTTTTCCTCCTGCATGGTCCAGTTATCACGACTCTGCGATGCCATTGGACAATGCAGAGCCATGATGACAGGACCATGTAGGAGGAGATGCCAGGAGATGCCAGTGGAGAAGGTAAGAGTGTGGCAGAGGCACCGCGCTTTCCCCCAGTTTAATTGTCATTGGGAAGAGTCCGGGGCTCGGTGCAGTGGTACAGGTAGCACGCCGGCCCTGTCCAGCAGGGTGTGAAGATTTACACACTTAGCTCTGCACTATGCAGGGAAGTGAGGTCTATTAGGGATGGATGAGGGAGTCACTCTGTGACAGAATAAGATCCCAATAAAACATGAGGTAAATGAAATGCACTGGTAAGAACAAAAGAAGGGTCACAGAACGAGAGAGTAGTGGGGAAATTGATTAAGAAGCTGAATAAAAATATCACTTGTGAACATGTTCACATGTCTTAGACAAGTCTGCAACACTGCTTTTCACCATTGTCTCCTAGCAAAGCTAAATGCCGGGGGAGGCGTGAGGCCTCTGTAACATCAGTTACCTGCTGCAAGCCAGGTCTTCAGCGACACGTCGCCATGGCAATGCAGCTTCAAATGACACCGTGAGGTCATGTGACATGCCGTGTAGCCATGACAACCGCGTCAAATGACGTGGCGGGGTCACGTGACGTCACATGACCGACCCGCAATGTCATTTGACGCCGGGTTTTTACCGAGATGGCGGGGGGGGACGCGAAAGCTGGGGCTCCCAGGCAGGGGGACACAAGCAAAAAACTTTGTGCATGTCTTAGCATACAGTGCTTCCACTGCAGCCAGGGATTTGGGGAAATTACCTGCCAATGAACACAGTGTCACCTTTTGCTTCCAATCCATTTTAACTTGGAGCCCTATAAACCTATGCCTGCCGTATTACACAGCTTTTCAGCACAACCTGGGTTAAGAAGTGCATAGCCAGTAACCTACTCACAGACAGCTATTGTTTTTACCTTTTGGGTCTCATCAGTGTGAGGTTGGTTATACTGGCTTTGCAATGTGAAGCTGGGATAGGTTTAAACCACAGATTAAATAAGTTATGGTGGGTAAAAAGAGTGACAAAAACCTGAGAAAGAGGGCATATAAATTGGCCAATACATCGTAACAAAGTCTCACACAGCATGAGATTGTCCTATTTTGTTTCAGACATTGTCATCATACTTAATGCTATCTTTAAAATTGTGATACTTGACAGGCCTGAAGATATATCACCAGCAGTAAAAATAAAAGAAATTCAGAGCTAATAAATAAAAGTACAACAGCTTCAAAATAGGATTTGTATACTGTAACAATAGAATTTAATTATGGTGAAGTATTAACTTTTTTTATTATTGGCAGTAATCCAGAATTGCTGGGCCGATCTAGTAAAATCAGAGAGCAGACTTTAAGAAATATTTCAAATGTATTTGTTTTTAAACTAATTCTCATTCTCATTCTTATACTGATGACCTACCTATTCACATTGTACATGATGAAAATAAAGTGTTTTTATAAATTAGGAAATGTAATAATTTCTGGGGGCGGGGAATCATACATTAAGAAATAGAAAATGGTCAGATGTATATTGAAATCTAGAAACGTTTATAAACTTCCTAATGTATGATCATATATAGATCCACAGCTGTTTAATTCTATTACAGCAATCTTTGAAATGATTAAGTATTCTGATTTATATGTAACATGGTCAACATTTATCAGAAATCAATAAGCTGATTATTTGGTTGTAAGATTGGAAAAATAATTACAGGATACAAGAAAGGAGAATTGAGTGGCCTTTAATGATGCAATTCAAGCAGCACTTTGGGGGGGGGAAATACAATGTTGTTTTACTATATGCAGCTTTTGATTACATTCTGTTAAAAACTAATTACCTAAGCTGCCGATTGATTATTTCTCACGCAATCGATCTGCAATGATCATGATTCCCAAAATGCACTAAATAGCTGTTTTTCAGTTTCTATCAATCTTTCAGTCAGTGTCACTTGGCAGCTACAATGTATCCTTATATTACTAAGTTAACATTATCTATTATTACAGTTTGCAGCTCAAACTGTCGGGAATATTGGCAACTAATTATCCCAAACAGGACAGTGTTGCAAATATCTTGCACTGCTTGGGAGGTGGGCTAAAGTCTGCTATAGAAATCAAAGAATGCTCAGTATATTAAAGAGGCAATCCAAGGTGGCAGATTTTTTTGAGATTTTAGTATGTATGAATGTATATATATATATATATATATATATATATATATATACACACACATGTATGCTAAGTGATAATGGTGAAAGGCAGGGTTGCAGACCTGTCTAAGACGTGTGAATGCGCTCACAAGTGATTATATATATATATATATATATATATATATATATACACACACACACACACAGTGGTGTGAAAAAGAAAGTACACCCTCTTTGCATTCTATGGTTTTACATATCAGGACATAATAACAATCATCTCTGTTCCTTAGCAGGTCTTAAAATTAGGTAAATACTACCTCAGATGAACAACAACACATGACATATTACATTGTGTCATGATTTATTTAACAAAAATAAAGCCAAAATGGAGAAGCCATGTGTGAAAAACTAAGTATACCTTATGATTCAATAGCTTATAGAACCACCATTAGCAGCAATAACTTGAAGTAATCGTTTTCTGTATGACTTGATCAGTCTCTCATATCGTTGTGGAGGAATTTTGGCCCACTCTTCTTTACAACGTTGCTTCAGTTCATTGAGGTTTGTGGGGATTTGTTTATGCACAGTTCTCTTAAGGTCCAGCCACAGCATTTCAATCGGGTTGAGGTCATGACTTTGACTGGGCCATTGCAACACTTTGATTTTTTTCTTTTTCAGCCATTCTGTTGTAGATTTGCTGGTGTGCTTGGGATTATTGTCCTGTTGCATGACCCAATTTGGCCATGCTTTAGCTGTCGGAGAGATGGCCTCACATTTGACTCTAGAATACTTTGGTATACAGAGGAGTTCATGGTCGACTCAATGACTGCATGGTTCCCAGGTCCTGTGGCTACAAAACAAGCCCAAATCGTCACCCCTCCACCATCATGCTTGACAGTTGGTATGAGGTGTTTGTGCTGATATGCTGTGTTTGATTTTCGCCAAACGTGGCGCTCTGCATTATGGCCAAACATCTCCACTTTGGTCTTGTCTGTCCAAAGGACATTGTTCCAGAAGTCTTGTGTTTTGTTCAGATGCAACTTTGCAAACCTAAGCCGTGCTGCCATGTTATTTTTAGAGAGAAGAGGCTTTCTCCTGGCAACCCTTCCAAACAAACCATACTTGTTCAGTCTTTTTCTAATTGTACTGTCATGAACTTTAACATTTAACATGCTAACTGAGGCCTGTAGATTCTGAGATGTTACTCTTGTTTTTTTTGCAATTTCTCTGAGCATTGCACGGTCTGACCTTGGGGCAAATTTGCTGGGACGTTCACTCCTGGGAAGATTGGCAATTGTCTTGAATGTTTTCCACTTTTGAATAAACTTTCTCACTGTAGAATGATGGACTTTAAATTGTTTGGAATTGGCCTTATAACCCTTCCCAGATTGATGGGCAGCAACAATTGCTTCTCTAAGATCATTGCTGATGTCTTTCCTCCTTGGCATTGTGTTAACACACCTGAATGCTCAGACCAGCAAACTGCTAAAACGTCGGCTTTTATAGAGGTGGTCACATTTGCTGATGATCAATTAATCTAGGGCATTTAATTAGCAGCACCTGTCTGCTACTTAGCATCTTGGAAGCAGTAAGGGTGTACTTAGTTTTTCACACATAGCTTCTCCATTTTGGCTTTATTTTTGTTAAATAAATCATGACGCGGTGTAATATGTCATGTGTTGTGGTTCATCTGAGGTTGTATGTACCTAATTTTATGACCTGCTAAGGAACAGATGATTGTTATTATGTCCTGATATGTAAAACCATAGAATTCAAAGAGGGTGTACTTTCTTTTTCACACAACTGTGTATATATATATATATATATATATATATATATATATTTGAAGCAGGGGGGCTCTGGAGCTGAACCCTGTTCATTTAAGCTCCAGGGAACCCCTGATTCCGGAGATACCTGTGAATTAGATGCTGGTAGCTGCTCCTCTCGGCTACCAGGGTTCACAATATGTTGTCTCTTCAGAGATTTCCCGCCTTACAGACCAATAGTAAGCCGTGATGTCATCGGTGTGGCATCCTATTCACTCATGTGACACAGGAGCGTTAAACTTTTAAAGCCCTGCTTGCTGACCCCGAGCAGCTATTGACACCTACTTCGGAGGTAAGTATCGCCGGATGTAGGGGGTCCCCAGAGCTGAAATTAACAGGGTTCAGCTCCAAATCCCCCCCTGCTTCAATTCTATATTTAATAATAATAATAATTTCACCGGCTTGGATTGCTTCTTTAAAACTCATTAAAAATGGCATTAAGCGTTGAATTAAAAAAAAATGCAGTAAATATTATCTAATACTACAGAACTAATTTTTTATTTATTTTTTAAAACACATACACGTAAAATATTGCATGGATCGCTCCTTTAAAGAACATTTTCCTATGGCTCTTCAATCATCACACAACAAATGAGTATGAAATATTTTTGCCACGTTCCGTTTTTACACCTAGACATGTGGTACAGGCAGAACCTATTAATAATAATAATAGCATGTTCTTGTATAGCGCTGCTACTGATGGAGCGGCCGTTATTCTAACACATCTCTGCGCTGATTTTGAGTTCTCTGCTGTTCCACACGCAGCATGAAACGCGGCTAATCGCCCCAGGCACCCGCGCTTATCGCGGATGTTTTGTTTGAATTTCATGGATTCTGTTTCTTTGTTTGCAATAAAATGGATTAATTGTAATATGTACAGTACTGTGCTACTGTGTCAATTTCATGTTTTTAAAAGCCAGAACACTAAAAAATTTCTGCTCTCGCCGTGCTCGCATCTTAGTGCGGGGAGGCTGGAATTCATCCCGCGGTTTTAAATCGGGATTCCGATGTACATGACGCGTGAAGTGTTTGAATAACGGCCGCTCCATAAGTAGTTTTACGTAGCACTTTACAGAGACATTTTGCAGGCACAGGTCCCCCTGTGGAACTTACAATCTGTGTTTTTGGTGCCTGAGGCACAGGGAGATAAAGTGACTTGCCTAAGGTCACAAGGAGCTGACACCGGGAATTGAACCAGTTTCCCCTGCTTCAAACTCTCAGTACCAGTCAGTGGCGTTTCTCACTGAGCCACTCCTTCTCCAAAGATTTGTTATTGATTTGTTATCCTGATTTGTCTTTTACATATCCTAAGATGATCACAAAATACATGGTTAGGCCTTGGATACAGCTGGAAAGCATGGCTGCTTCCAGTTCACACAATGGTAGGGAAAGTGCTGAATTGGTCAGCGTTCTGCAAAAACAGGAAAGCAATCCGTTAATTACTGTAATCAAATGCAAACATCCAGCCTGCTACTCTTGCTACAGCAGTTTAAACAATAAGAGCAATTAGTGGGCCACTCACTGCTGAAATGTTATGTGATTAATAGGAAAGAATTTCCTTGCATTCATTCTCTGTAGATTCTGCATTCCTTTGGTTTGCATGGGATTGTGCCTTGGTATTAGCGCACGACAACCCCAGCAATTACAGGGTAGTGATGTGAACACCGGGAGACATCTGCAATTTTGGCATTCTCATGTTTGTGGAATTATTTTTAGTGTATGTAATAATTATTATCGTTTATTTGTAAAGCACCAACTTATTTCGCAGCGAGGTACAGCGGGGGCACAGAGCTGTGATAATTACATAAACGGTCACATGCAAATATGGACAAGTATGACACAAGCAGATACAACAAGGTAAGGAGGGCCCTGCTCGTGAGAGCTTACAATTCTCCTTATAACCTTTTTTGGACCAACATGGGCTTTATTTATAAATGCAATTCTCATCTCCCCGTAATCAGTTCATTCTCATCCAAAGCAGAGCCCTGTGTTGTCTTGAAATCACGTAAGTAATTGATACAATCATGTCTTTTCAAATAGTTCAGGAAAATAGTCATCGCCCTGGGTGGCAAGGAGCTGCTATTAGCTATTGAACATGCTTTCCTCGACTCCATTTACTAATGTTATGACAGCTGGCAAAGAATTTCACTTTCTTTAGCACCAATTAGTCTACTAAAACCGTGGTTGCCATTCTTCCCCAATATGGAGATCAATAAACTCTGTAGGAGTTATTCATTACACTGATGTAGAGTCGATCAGGGGAATTTTGGAAGGAACTCCCATTGTATTCAACGGGAGTCTCCAATTCAATAGTGCCTCAATCTGCACTACCACAGTCTCATAAACAACCCCTGCGGGTCCTATTCAGTAACTGAGCTGGGGGAAGAGTTCAGCTCCATTTTAATAAGACTCTGTATGGTAATGTAATCTTCTTGTACACAAGGAAGACAACTTCACAGCTTATGGAATTGGGGTCTATCTGCAATGGTAAGGACCACCATGGACCTTCCATCTTTACTGCTAAGCATGTATCATTGTATTCATATAGCACCACTAATGTATGCTTTGCTCTACAGATTTAGCAAGACAGTACAAGGAGATAATATACTAAGTGGCACAAATGCATGAAACCAGTAGTTAAATAAAACGAATGATGGAGATGCTGCTTTACAGAGCTTACCATCTAAATGTAATAATGGAATACTTACAGAATACAATAGGAACAAATGCAGTATAGAACATATTTGAGGGGACAAGTACGTGCATTAGGAGTTCAAATCTAACCATATGCTTAGCTGAAGAGGTATGCCATATGACTTTGCTGCTTCACATATGTATGACACAGTCAGAGATTGAAAAAAATATTTAATTTAATAGCCTTAACAGAGCATATGCTCTCTCCAAAAATGTGCCCCCTCCCCCCCCCCCCCCAGGTGGGAATCAGGGGGTCTCCAGAGCTGAACCACATTAATTTCAGCTCCGTAGACCCCGTGGACCCGTAGATTCTTACCTTCGTAGGGGGTGCCGGTAGCAGCTCAGCAGGTTTATATGTCCCAGTAACGCGGGCTAATAGGAAGCCACAAGGGATGATATCACCGCTTCCTATTAGTCCGCGGGACATTTAAAGCGCCATTATGCTAGCGGCAGCTAGTCCAGCCAGAGTTGCTGCCCGCATCCTCTACAGAGGTAAGTATCTCGGGAAGCAAGGGGTCCCGGGAGTTAAAATTAACGCGGCTCAGCTCCAGAGAACCCCTGCTTCAAACCTATAAAATACACACAAAAAAACTCAAACCCAGAGTGCTACTTTAATATAAGCAACTCTGTTCCTAGCAGGAAATAGGTACATTGAAATGCTGAGCTTACTTTTTCTTTAGTACCTTTGGCACAGGGACATACAGTAATAGTCACAGAATGTAAATGCAAGATCGCAAATTAGGTTATCATCCCAATACAAATGCTAGTTGCATTCATTGTATGGCCACCTCTCACAGTGCTCACGCCCAGAATCCTTTGTGCCTGTGCTTGTCATTGTGTTTTAGTTTGGATACTTTGTGTTGATGGATGGTATGTTACATGCTTTACTTTGCAGCACACTTAATATAAAGGTAGTTTCTTTCCTCCCCCCCCCCACCTTTCTTTTTCCCTTTAAAACCACTATACTTTTATTGTGTCCAAAAAAAAACTGCAGTACGTTTTATTCTCCACTGAAAATTAGCACCCGGCAGAATATAATTTATTAAGCTATAACCGTAAAGATGTGCAGAGTGTTCTATAACTGACAAGTGCCCGGCTATACTAAATTGCTCAGCTCTTGCCTGTAACTGGTATCATTTTTCATGTCAAAGGCGAGTCTGGGCTATAAATAATGCCTGCCGCTAGGAAGCAACACGAAGGGGAAAAGCACACTCCGAAAGCTTACATTTGTTTTTAGATAAGGCGCGCTGGTAAACAAATGCATGTTACTTTGCAGATTACCCGTAAATAAATTAAAAGCATTTTGAGTGTGATAGCAGATACCGGGTGACCTTTTCCTGACGGGTGGACAGTACAGTTAGAAGGATTCCTGAGACGACGAGATACAAAACGCCGGTCGAAAAGTCCCAACGGCAAGCCCTGCAAGGAGGAATTTTTGCTTCTAAATAATTCCTGCGGGAGCAGCTGGTTAATTGATTCATTAACCTCTGCGCAGCTTGAGAGATTCTATTGCATTGTCTTACAGGCCCGTACAGCAGCGAAAAGCTGCAGTCGCGAAATAATTAATGTCGAAATGCCGTTTCCATAATTAAAAACATGAAGATATTGCCATTTGTCTATGACCTGTCATTGCTTATGTATTCAGCTGTCACAAGTTAGTGTTTCCAGCAGCTTTCAACACTTCATTGCGTTGCAGTCTCTTAATGGTACAGAGCCACATAGCATCTAATACAGTAATGGCAATGATGTTTAATAGGTTAAAACTAAGGGTTGATGTCAATTAGGAGTAGACATATTTAACTATTAATAGTTGCGTTATAGGTTGAGGTTTATTTGAGATCCTTGGTCGTATGCCTTTTGTGTCTGTCGCTGCGTAAACAGTACGCACTCTGTTTTAATGAAAGTTATTGCGTCGGTAAAGGCAGACTACACGCCAGTGTACTGTGCATTACCACACTGTTTACTGTAATGAGTAGGGCCTTTGATGGGAGAGTGGACTGTGCATCAATGTAAATGCATTATCATTAGGGCGGAGGGTCCCTGCTGTAAAGGAAAACGCTGCATCTTTAATGGTTTCAAATACTTGATCTACCACAAAAAGTCATCACCAGCCTTTAACCCATTAAATTCACTTTGATCCTAAGTGAGACTTCACTTTTTTCCAATGTGCATTCACTCTTACAAAACAGAATCCATTTTCAATGGGGTTTTTTTCCGGGACATAATCTCTTATAGTGCATTGGATGCAGACATAAGATGCTTGCCACCTGTCTGCCTGGTTTGTGAGAATTCACTTAGGTACTCAGAAACTTTGCAATGTTATACAACGTGGGTGTTTATCATGGAAAGAAAAGATCATTGAATATATTACATACTTAAAGCATCCTTTAAATTAAATTGATGACATTATGTGCTTGAAGTTCCCCTGAATAGAATGGACACATTTCTCATCAACATTTTAATTTGCATCAAAACTGCCACATTTTCACATTTTTGAATATTTGCGAATTCATTGTAGATTGAAAATAACAGTTTTTTTACTATTGAAAATGATCAAACATTGGGGGCGGGGAGAATAGAAAATAAAATGCAAATGCTAAATAAATAAAAAATTTAAAACCACGGGCAGCATTCGCACAGAGAGTAGAACGGCGTAATATTTTGTACGGCAAATTATGACAATTTTTTATGATAGAGCAATGGTTTTCAACCTATTTTTTTGTCAAGGAACCCTATAATTATATTGTGAAAATCTGTGGAACCCCAACCCTCTCTAATAGCGCGTCTGAGATCAAATGCATTGTAGGGAACCCCAACCCTCTATAATAGCGCGAGAGATCAGATGCATTGTAAGGAACCCCAACCCACTCACATAGTGCGTCCAGTGGCAGATTTCCAATTAAGCCCGTTAGGCCTGGGCCTAGGGCGGCAAAAACTTCCACCCCCATATGCTATTGCCGCGCTCTCGGGCCTATCGGACTTAATGGGAAGGTACTTAGCTCTGTCAGCCGCCTCCTTGCTGCTGCTCTGCTTCTCCTTTGCTATCCAAGGGTCAAATGATACAGCGCTACGTGACCAATGTGACGTCATGGCAACGTGACGTCGCAATGTCAAAGATTTTTCCATGGCAACGTGACGCCATGCTACGTAACGTTGGTGACGTCCGCGGCATCATTTGACGCTGGGATTCCAAAGGAGAAGCAGGGCAGCAGCAAGGAAGTGGCTGACACAGCTAAGTGCCTAGGGGCGGCGCATGTAAAAATCCGCCACTGAGTGCGTCTGAGAGCAGATGCATTGTAAGGAACCCGAACCCTCTCTAATGATGTGTCCGAGATCAGATGCATTGTAAGGAACCCCAACCCTCTCTAATAGCGAGTCTGAGATCAGATACTTTGTAAGGGACCCCAACCCTCTCTAATAGCGTGTCCGAGATCAGATGCATTGTAAGGAACCCCAACCCTCTCTAATAGTGTGTCCGAGATTAGATGCAATTTAAATTCTTCTATACAGTATTTGGTACAATTCTCAGATGACCTGAACATTGCAGGGAACCCTTTAGAGAAGCCCAGAACACCCAGGAATTTTTAGGAACCAAGTTGAAAAACCACTGCACTGCAGAGTATCCTTGCAACATGCTGCAAAGCAACAGGTGCTGCTTCACTTTGACATACAGTACAGTATAACAGTAAACAGAAAGGACCCAACCATGTAACTGCTTGTCTACCATTCCAGCTGCTGTTTTCCAGTTTCATCCTTTGAGTGCTGGAGGGGCTGCTGACACAAAGTGACCCCCGCCGGCATATTGCAATCACGTGATGACTCTTCGGGGGGCTTATCCTCTTCCGTTCCTTTTAACCAGATCGTGCACAGAAAGCCCATGATGTACAGTAGCCACCACGTCATGAGATCCCAAGAGTGCTAGACGCCAATGATATGGTGGCTATGTAATGGGACACCCAAGGGGTGACCCTGAATGCCCCTTAACTTGTGAGTTAGAAGTAAATAGAGGGAACGTGATACACGTTAGGTCTATTTTTGTAAGGTGACTACATCCAGATAATGAATTACGCGGGAACTATAGATTTCTTGATTTCAAGTTATAACCACAGTAGCATCTAAATAGGCATAGCAACGTCCATGTTTTATAATCCCATTAAATACAAAATGAGGCACATTCACACTTCCATTAATTATTAAGAGAAAGGTAATTTCTAATAAATCTTTATGAATGTATTACCATTAATAAATTCTGAGTTTACTCTGCAAAAATGCTACTTACTGTACTCTGTACCAGCACAGTTTAGTAAATGAATCCCATTATATATATATGCCTCTATGTTCATATAATACAAAACAAATCATTATCATGGCCGCATATCTGTTTACAAAGCAACCAGAAATTTTGCTGATAAAGGAAAGAATCTTGCACAAGATTAAGTATGTTGACTGTAATAAGCACATTTTTAAACCGTGGAGAAAACTCCAGGCTTAGCAGTGTGAAGATGCGGGACAGATTCAACATGCCCTTGTAGGTGGGCGAGCTACAGTATGTAACTGCATGAAATGACAGTTTTGCAATTAAAATGAAATGAAGAGAATCAATTTCTGAGCCATATTTACCAATCAGTGTTCTGCCAGAAGTAAATATGGACCTATAAGCTCTTAGTGATTAATACATGAGATAATCAATTGATCCGAAATGAAGATTCAGCTTTCATTATTTGTCTGATTATTTGAATGAATCAAAAAAAAAAAAGTATATTACAGAGGCGGCACACTTTATTCGAACACGGCTAGAGCCGCAAGCCGCGAGATTTCCCGGCTTTCGTGTTGAATCCCCTCGGCGTGACGCGCGGGTCACGCTTCATCGGGAGCGTGAGCGCACGGCGTGCGTGCCCAGGGCTCCCCGAAGGGAGCCCTGGTGTCCCGCGATGTGGGGGATGGCGGTGGGGGGCTCCGGGGGACACCGCGGACCCTGAGAGGGGAGGGGAAAGCCCCGATCGGAGGACCGATCCTCCGAGGCTCCGGCGCGTGCGCGGGAGAATGATGCGCGCGCCCGGTATCTGTCGCGGCCGAGACCGGGTAAATGTTAGAATAAACTCGGCCGCGACAGTATATGGAATTTTGTAGTGTGCAGTAAGACATTATAATTACTGCTTTGCACTTGGACCTTTTTACATAGTTACATAGTAGATGAGGTTGAAAAAAGACTTCCGTACATCAAGTTCAACCTATGCTAAATTTAGACAACAGATACTTTATCCTATATCTATACTTATTGATCCAGAGGAAGGCAAACAAAAAACCCCATTAAGGGGAAAAATTAATTCCTTCCTGACTCCAAGAATTGGCAATCGGATTAATCCCTGGATCAACATCCTTCCCATGTATACTTATTTGGTATATCCCTGTATACCTTTCCCATCTAAAAAGATGTCCAACCTTTTTTTGAACAAATCTATTGTATCTGCCATCACAGTCTCCATGGGTAATGAATTCCACATTTTAACTGCCCTTACTGTAAAGAACCCTTTCCTTTGTTGCTGGTGAAATTTCCTTTCCTCCAACCTTAAGGGATGGCCCGAGTCCTTTGTACTGCCCGTGGGATGAATAGTTCATTTGGAAGCTCCTTGTATTGTCCCTGAATATATTTGTATATAGTTATCATATCCCCTCTTAGATGCTTCTTTTCTAATGTAAATAAATCTAATTTAGCTAGCCTCTCCTCATAAGTTAGGATGTCCATCCCCTTTATTAATTTGGTGGCTCTTCTCTGCACTCTCTCTAGTTCCATAATGTCTTTTCTTAGGATTGGTGCCCTTTTTAACCCATGAGAAATCTGGTTTTGTTTCTATGTGTTACATTTTATGTACGTATCCTCATATCTTGTCAGACCTAATAGATATAACATTATTAGTGGGTGAAACCAAAATGTATTATGCAGGATAGGTATTCCTGGTAGGAAGTGCCTCCATAAGAGAGAGGGATAAGTCATTGACAGATTATTACCTAGAATATAGGAACAGGCCTCAGTCTATAGCAATCAACATAAATACACCTTAAATGGTACAATTGCATAATAAAACAAGCTATATAAAAACAGCAGACATCCCTGTATTAGCTACCCCTAGGTGTTTCGTGACTTTATGCCACAACAGACTAGGGGAAGTTAGTACAGAGATTTTTGCTGCTTGTTATTATGTTTTATTAACCTTCTCGATGTCTGAAGACCTACAACACTCATATGTGGTCGATCTTCGGGGATCATGACTACATGATCTCTTGGGGTATCGTCATTGGTCATGTTCCCTGAATGTCAAAACAGGCCCCTTCTGTGCCGGCCCTCATGATGTTCAGCGAACTTTATATGGGCACCCTAAGGATTAAAAATTGTGTTGTTTACATTGAGTGCTATAGATTGAGCCCTGTTCCTATGTGTTCTGTATGTTTGTTGATTTAGTGGCTTATTCAGTAAGCGCTGAAGTGGTAATCATACCGCGATCAGACAAAAGTCAATGAAGTATTGAATAAATCACCAGAGCTCTCTATAGATTAAACTTCTTTTACATATACAATATTTAGATTAGGACAGTGCCTATGGACACGTTTAAAACAAAGAATCCATGTTGACATGAACTGGCTGTTAAGGTGCCCAGTAGATTTAAATACAGTTAATTCTGTTCCAATAAAATTACTATAAAAACTTTGTACAATAAATACAAATACCACTTGTGGTGTATTTGCATGTCTTAGACAGGTCTGCAACCATATCACTTAGCAAACAGTGCTTCCACTGCAGCCAGGGATTCTAGGTAATGACAGGCAAATGAGCTCAGTGTGTCACTCGTTACCTCTCATCTCGCTGCAGACAGGTCTATGCACCACAAGTGGTATTTTTATTTATATGGTGGAGGGTCACTTTTGTTTTTACCCACCGTAACGTTTTTTAATGTCTGGTTATAAAAAACGTTCAAATATTCAGTAATCACTGCATTTACAGTTCCATTAACAAATACAGTTATATTATGAGTGTTTGCATGTATTTAACTAATAATCCCCTCAGATCAGGGCATTACTGGCCAATAATGCCCTGGCTGGAAGAGTTGAAGGCCCGAGGCGAAGCTGAGGAACTTTAACTCAGCCAGGGCATTATTGGCCAGTAATGCCCTGTTCTGAGGGGATTATTACTATTATAGGCTAAATGTAGGCTTATTTCATAAATAATAGACACTTTTGTATAGTTAAATAGATTTTTTTATTAAAATAAAATGGTAAATACATGAAACCACCTCTATATACTCTTACACTGCAGATATCTATATCCACACACTGCCGCCCCCTCTGTGTACACACACACACACACACACACACACACACACACACCACAAGCTCAACACACACAAACTGCTGCTACACACACACACACACACACCAGCTCAACACACACAAACTGCTGCTACACACACACACACACACACACACACACAAACACAACAGCACACCACACACAGCACCTCTACACACACAGCAGCTCTACACACACAAGCACACCACCCACACACACTGGAGCTCCAGACACACAACACAGCACCTCCTCTACACTCACAACACAGCACCTCTACACACACAACACAGCAGCTCTACACACACAAACTCTGCTGCTACACACACATGCTACACCCATAAACACTGCTGCTGACACTGACACACACACACACACACACACACACACACACACAGGAGCTCTACACACACACAAACTGCTGCTACACATACAACAGCACAACACATACACACACACACACACACACACACACAATCAAAAATGCAGCCACTTACTAAACTTTGCACTCTCCCCCCCACATCTACACACAATACAGCACCTCTACACCCCCCCCCCCCCCACACACCTGTGAGCCTAACAGGTAACACACCACACCTGGTAACACTACGTTCCCCGCACACACACATTATATGAGATTG
Organism: Ascaphus truei; assembly: GCF_040206685.1. Taxonomy (NCBI): domain Eukaryota; kingdom Metazoa; phylum Chordata; class Amphibia; order Anura; family Ascaphidae; genus Ascaphus; species Ascaphus truei. The sequence continues at coordinate 143,477,478 of NC_134486.1, forward strand.
TATGGGGGAATACCCGTTACACACACACACACAGCACCTCTACACAGATATACAACAGCACACACACTGCTACTGACACACTCACACACAAACTGCAGCCACACACAAACTGCAGACAGCCACTTACTCCTTTGCAGACTCTCTCTATCCCCCCCCTTCTCCCCCCACCCCCCAATTCAACTGAATCTGCTCAGAAAATCTCAGTCAGCTCGGGAGGGGGAGGAGTCAGCCCGTGGCTGATACTTTTTGACCAATCCCCTGCCCTGTCTCAGAGCTGTTACTTCATTCTAACCAACCCCCTGCCCTGTCTCAGCTGTTCTGAAAGCTGATTGGCTGGAAATAAACAGATTGAAAACTGCACTTTGCAAGCTGCTAAAATTCCAGGCATTACTGATTGGATAATGCCCAGAATTTTAACCAATCAGAGAGCAGGGTTTTCAATAATGCCCTGAATTTTACTGCTTTAGCCTATAATACTGTACATTTCTATTCCTCTATTATCTTTGTATTATGAATGAAACAGATGGTTTTGTAAATAATACTGTAAATTCCCTGAAATACTTTAATATGTAAAACCTTTTCGGTACTGCAAGTCTAATGTACTTTAGTGTGACACAAAATGTGGTTACCAAGGAGCGGTTTGGGTTGAAGCGACTAGAATAGAACAACATTTGATTTTAAGCTTTCAGGAGCACAGATCCACTGTCTGTACCTTTGTGGTTTTGTATCCTACAGCCAGTTCAACTTCGACATGACAACTAATGTTAGAAGTGTTGTTTTAATAGTCTTAAAAGTCAGAAGATGGAAGCAAGTATAAAACTTATACTAGCTTTGACATGAAATAAAAGTATAACTTAGTTCCTTTGCAGATGTTGGCAACGTTACTGCACCCGCTGGCAGTGGAACATACACAACGCACCAGCTGGAGAAGCGCCCGTTGTTTTGAATCAGCCGCACTCAAGAGAGGGACAGGTCTACTAACGCGCTATTTCATCTGCTGGTGCAATTACATTGGCTCCCTCTGTACATTACCGTGGGTAATCAGGGGAATGGCACCAGAGAGCTGCATAGTGTTAGTGCTTCTTCTGCTTTATTATGTTGGTGACCTCCGAACTGATTTCTGGTCCTGTTTCACTGGACACCCTTTCACTTCTGAAACTGTGAACAATACATGGCAAAAGGGTTCCTGGAGGATAACTTGTAATACGCTTGCAGTGCTAAGCAGCTCTTTGCTTCAAAATGCAGCCAGTGCAATCTCGTTATAATTTTACATATAAGAGGATTTTCTCAGTGTCCCTTTGGCAACACATTACCCAAAGAAAAATACATATGGTTATTAGAAACTGTTGATACATCACACAGCCCAAAACATTTGCCATTATGTAGATATGTCAAGCGAGTAGTTCATTATTTCATCATTATTTCATATTTTGCTTATATACACGGCTATTTTTGCAGGGAAATTGAGTTGGTGCACTGTTTTAGAGACCAATAAGAAACTCCATATAGTGATTAGAAAATGAACTGGAACAATACTGAAATACTAACTGGACCGGGGATACATGCAAAATCATACACATTTCTGTACTTACAAGTTCATTATTTACTGTAGTAGATATATGAATGAATTTTCTTTGTTTATTTTTCCAGCTTTTTTCTCCATACAAAAACACATTGGTGACCTTATATAGCTGTGCAGGCTAATGAAAAAATATGCTGTCACAATAGATCACTGCCCTCATTTGGGGTGTTTGAGGCATTGGCAAATAAAGTGATTTGTCCAAGCTTATAATGACCTGAATGGGAAGCTGGATCACTCACTTGATATACAGGGACAATAGGCTCCTGCTCTTTTTGGGGGGCATTTATTGCATTTGTCCTATGGATAATACATTATTTTGCTATCCGTGTTTGTGGACTGAGTTGTTAAGCTTTACAATGAGAATAAGTATTGTGGCAGAATTAGCTAGGCCTAGGATGGGAGACATCAAGTAGACCAGACTCAATAGATACTGACGTTCTGAACACATTTGGTGGCCTGGCTCCAGTGGAGTAACAACATTAGGCTCACATTTGTATTGGATAAGCCTCTAAAATGCATTTCAAGAATCTTAATGATCAGCTGAATGCCCACTGATTTACTTCCTGGCTTACAGACCTGCCCACAGACACCACGGGGCACCTCTTTTTTTGGCATGGGTTATTCGCACATAAACAACATGTGTATCAATGCATGGTTGTTTTGCATACACTATGAGCAAAGGGACATAAAGCATGAGCTGTGTTTTTGGCACAACTTCACTTTGTATCCTGGTCAGCACAACTTTGTGGTTAATCTTAAGCAGCATGTCAGACTTTACAAACAAAGCCCTGTTGTTTCCTAGCCCCAGTCCTGAGCTGGAATGTACTTTTCTTTCCACATAATCAGCCATTGAAAGTTGACATGTATGTATGACTGGAGGTTTTAAGGTCATTCAACTTGTCAAACACTTTCACAAGAGAGCACAGACGACTCCATTTTTATAATCTGATCTTTTTTTTTCCGTTCTGTGACGGAACTAGAACACTCATACTTTTCTTCTGTCAAAATGTTTTCAGTGCACATAATGCGTCTGTGTAAATATAGACATTATTACATCACCCGGGATAGATTACTTGTGTGCTTTATCTTCCACAAAGCACTCAGCTTGTACATATTTTCTCAACTGAAAGCTACATTTGTGCATTTGTTCATCAGGTAGAAACTCTCTCTTTCCAGACATGTTTAATATGTTTATTTGTTCTGATGTGGCACTGACTGTATAGCGGTGATTTACATAATGTTGCCAACATACCCTTGTGTTATAATTCAATTTTCTCCAGTTACTGTTCTACAACTCTTCATTTTTCATAGAGATGTAAGATTAATGCGAAACCTTTGTGCATCGGGATCAGAGCTAGAACATGCAGTAAGACTGGGCATAAATACTATGAGGACATGGAGTCAGAAAGGACGATGATACATTTTCTAGGTGCATTGAGTCCTTGCCTTGAACTGATTTCTGCTGTAGGAAGTGGCACTGGAAATCTCACAGAAAAGTTGTGTTAGACCTTTGTACCAGTAGGTAACCTTGGTGGATGCTTACGTAGTACTGAAAGGCAGCTTTAAATATGATCTCAATTATTGAATGGTCGCATCATATGAAAGAGTGGCCAGTTACAACTACAGTACAGTACTATCCTAATCTCAATGTACTAATTATAAACTAAGGATTGCCACTATATCCATAAGACACTCTGGTTGCTATTTCTTCTCCCTTTCAAAAGCATGTAAGGAGTTGACATTGTGTAAATGTATATGTACGCTACAGTATATTTCACATAAAAGGAAATCCAAAACATATTTGAGATATCATTCTTTTATTCTTAGAAGTCATGCATTTCAGTGCATCCGAAACGCTTCCTGGGTCATTAATGACATCACAAATCCAAGATGGCAACCCGTTCACCTCCTGTTAAGAAAATACAAATATTGTGAGCATTTTAACATCCTGAGGCCACATTATAGAATGGGTAGCATGCACTTAACAGTAATAAAGAGGTAACTTACTGTATATAACACACTGGTCTATTCAGCAGAAACTCACACCTTACTAAAATGTAGCCAATGCACCTGCTAAGCACATTTCAGTCGCAAGTTGTTTTATTAGTGTCCTAGTGTGCTATTTAGCAGCACCTGCCTACAATGTGCACAGCAGATAAATTGACCTTTAGGTTCCCCCAGCACAGTGGAAACTTGACACATGAATGAAGCTAATTTGGGTATCTATTTGAGGAGAAGACAAAGATAGAAAGACTGCAAAATTCCTTGAACTTCTTTTTTTCGTGTCCCATTAACTTCTATGAATTAAACGAGGTGATGTCACCGTATCATTTCAGGTTAGCCAGGATAAGTACGAATAGACCTGCTTCTCCATCTCACGCAATATACAGGGCTAATTGCAATTGCCTTGAGGGAACGATACTCCAAACTTTCCTCAGGAATCTGAAACCTGATTATGTATTAAGATAACCAAAAGCAAGTCCTATTCCATTGAAATTGACTATGGCAGCGATTATAAAACCTGTCTTTAAATATCCCTATTCTGGCTGTGTGTGTGAAGATTGCGCAGACATACAGTAGTATTCATAGCTTCTATATTGGTTATACCAAAATGCTCGACTGGGCAAAGGTCCCTTACCAATTAGAAACCTAGAAATTAAAGAGGAAGTCCGCGCTGCACTTTAAACAAACAACCGTAAAATCTTTTTTTTGTTTTAATATATGCAACCTTTGATTACCTTTATTGAAAACTAATTACCTAAGATGCCGATCGATTAGTTCTCCCGTAATTGATCAGGAAAGATCCTGCTTCCCAGGGTTCAATAAATGCCTCCCTTTCAGTTTCAATCAATACTTCAGTCAGTGAAACTCAAAGCTACAATGTATTCTTATATTACTACATTATCAATTGTTACAGTTGGCAGATCAAACTGCTGGGAATATTGGCAACACATGTTCACAAACAGGAAAGTCTTAACAAGATCTTGCACTGCTGGGGAGGTGGGCTGAAGCCTGCTATAGAAATGAAAAGGATGCTCAGTGTATTAAAACTCATTGAAAAATTAGTTGAATTTAAAAAATGGATTATCTAATAGTATCTAATACCGCAAATCTGATTTATTTAAAAAAAAAAAACACACAGGTAGGATATTGCATGGATTGCTCCTTTAACAGCAGATAAGGGTCATTTCTTCAATAGTCAGGACAACTGTATAGTCTAACAAGATCAAAGACTTGTATTAGGTATTTTCCATCCCTGTGTGAATTCCTAGTTTGTATCCAAACATTCTTGAGTTCTTTGACTATATACAGTAGGCCATATCAGCTGTTCTATTTACCTACTACAGGCAGTCCTCGGTTATCCAACGTAATCCGTTCTGGAAGTAGCATTGGATAGTGAAATCGTTATAAAGTGAGTCTCATGTTAATCAGTGGTTGTGAGCGTTGGATAACGCATTCAGACATCGAATAAAGCATTCCGGCGTCGAAAAACCGCCCATAGGGTTGCATTGTAAAGCGTTGGATATGCCATTCATTGTAAAGTGAAAGGTTGCATAGCGAGTACTACCTGTACTCTTTCTGTTACAATAGTAACGTTTCCCTTAACATTTCTACTACTCCATCATCAAAGCATGATCTAAAGGAAATCTTTCCAGACGTATGGCTAAAGACAGGAATGGCTTAACCTGTTTCTGGTAGTCTATGGCCAAAGTCTTACTTTAACAAGAGGTTAATTACTCCTAAAAAAAAAACAATGATTAAAACAATACCTGTGAGTATTAGTTGGGACTCTGTTTCCTGTTTCTGTGGAATAAGACCCATTAGTTCCACTTTCATATTCTCTCTCTTTAATCACTCATTTTTTCCAGCTGTGAGCACATGAAAGGGTCCTTTATTGATGCCACACCGTATTGTACACATATCTTTCTATAAATAGTGAAAAACAGGCAGCTGTGGTGTGTGTGGAGTTTGCTAATCCATTTGCTTAAAGGCTCGGCCAAACAAACTGATCAGTTGAAATTCTCCATTCGAACAGATTTTTATTAAACCAGTTACCATGTTCTAGAGATCTGAAGATAAGAGGAAGAAAACAGAAAAAAATAAATCAAGAAGTAAGGAAAAAAACAAGATCTAAAAAGAATAGAGATGACATTGGACAGATACATCTGAAAGTTCTAGTGCAAGTAATTCCCCATATTTCACACCTCCTGGACTGGATGCGTCTGAAATGCTTCAATACCTGAATGCTCTCTATCTCTGAGGGCAATGCTGTAAGTTTGTGCCTCATACTGTAGGTCAGGTACAAAGCAGCACAAGCATGCTAGTTCAAGTCTTTACTGTTCACTTCACTATCCGCAGCACTAGCAAAAACGGTTACGCTGCTTTGTAAATGTGGCTTTATATTGTTAATGTGTCCAGTTTTTAAGCTGCTCCCAGGGCAAACAGGCCACACACAAAACATCTCTTCTTGAGAGGGTTGCTGGTCCTGTACTCCCTGAACTCATTATTGTCCGTACAGGCTGTGTAATGCAGTTGAATAAAGCATTATGGAGCTTCTGAATCCATAGAATGACATAGATGATAAGGTTCTTTTATGTGTTCCCCTGATCCGACGATGCTTACATATGTGCCATGAAATGTACAAAAACAATTAGCATAAAGAATCCCAAAAGAAGTCAACCAAATCTCCAAGGTATTATGCTTCCATATCAATATTTCTCTGAAAATTGAAATGAACGAAGACATTGTATTTGTGTTTCACATGCTCTGCCATATGGTTGCCTTAATAAATAATAAATAATTTATACCATAAAGCAACCGATCACGTAGCTTTACTATACCACATAGCCTGAAGTAGGTCTTATTTAGGCCAATCGTGTCAGTCAGTGAGACCTGCGGATTTGTGTCTTAATGTATTTCAGATTGACAGAACCTGAGCAACTTGTACGTCACCAATGTTGCATTCACAGATGCAAGACCCAGAATCTGGCACAAGTCTCTTTTTATACTCTGAGTAATACATGCCTCTTCACATAATTAAAGCAACAATTCATGCCTTCAGGCACCTCTGAGGATTGCTAGCCTCTTTCAGCTGTATTTACCCCGCACACTGGCAGCCAAGCAGTTAAGAAACAACTCCAAATTGCCTGCTTTCTTTTCACAAATGCCTTATTTATTCACGCCAATTTGACTCTGAAATCGATCATTTACAGAGGAGTTCTCAATCTGGTATGCTAATAGGATATACAGGGGGAAAATATTAGCATTATGTAGATAGATGTGAATATACTGTACACACGGCTATTTTTGTGTGAGTGGCGTCAACTTTTGTTGAGGATTAACGAGAAACTCCATTTAGTGATTAAGAAATTATTAGGAATGGGGCTGGAATACTATCTCGCAGTGGATATATGAATTTTCTACCACATTTCTTCATTTAACATAGAAATATTTCATTCAGATTAATGTATGTCTCATTTTCCTTTGTTTAGGGTTCGAGCACATTTACCCTACAAAAACATCACTGTCTGTCCTGATCTCTTTCTCCTATAACCTTTTTGCTACTCAGTCATGTTATATAAGAAAGCTCTTTGCGAGTACTTTTCAATAATGCGGTCAGATTTGTTAATGTCCAAAGTTTTAACCGTGTATTTTCACCCAAAACTATTTTAGTCATTCATCCAAAAGTCATATCGCTGGTGGATCACTTGTTACATCTCATGCATGTCTTTGGGCGTTTATATATACAGGCATACCCCACATTAACGTACACAATGGGTCCAGAGCATGTATGTCAAGTGAAAATGTACTTAAAGTGAAGCACTACCTTTTTTCCACTTATCGATGCATGTTCTGTTCTGCAATCGTCATATACGTGCATAACTGATGTAAATAACGCATTTGTAAGAGGCTCTATAGGCTCCCCGCTTGTGCACAGCTTCGGTACAGGTAGGGGGCCGGTATTGCTATATTACATATGTCTAGCTATGGTAGTTATTTTGCATCTTGACTGTATACATAGAACTGGTTTTACCCTTATTTGAGATAATTGAGCATTAGTTGAACTCCAGTTACCAATAGGTTTGTCAGTTGGTAACCCAGTTTTATAAGTCTTTTGTCTTCTGTTCTCTGATAATTGTCAGAGGAATATGAAACATTGAGGGTTTCATGTGTCTGCTATCAGAAAGGCTGATAATACTTTTGGTGCCTGAAGGCTGAATAAACAGACAGAATGTTTCCAAAGACTGTTCTAAACATATTTTCCTCAGGGCTAGGGCTTGGTTATTGTCGGACTTACCAGTTGGTGGAGTTTTTTCTCAAGTTGTGCATTTGTGGAGAATACTACCAGGAGCATGGGTGGTTCCTCTTGTTGCTGGGTGTATTCTTTAAAGAAGAACTTCGGTTTTGGGACTTGCACCCACTGAAAAGAAATAAACTGCATTCTAAGGCAGGGGAGTGCAAACTTTTCCTGCTGTGCCCCCCTGTCTTACTTGTCCCGCTCTCACGCCCACCCCCCACCTAGTATCTGCGTCATATGACTCTGCGGGGTGATGTCACATCACTTGACCCGTGGCGTTGCCATGGTGATGCGTCACAGCCGGCTGAATCCCGGTTAGTGGAGTGTTGCAGGGGCCTCACGCGATCCCCCGGCATTTAATCTACTGTAAATGCCGTGGGGAAGAGCGCTGGGACTCTGCAACCACCCGCACCTCCTTAGCAAAATGTCCCGCCTCCCCTGGAGGGCTGCCCTCCATTTTGCGCACCCCTGTTCTTAGGCAATACTGTACTTGCATGCTATTGAGGTGCAGCCCTTCCCACAAAATAAAGTATAGTATGTATGGTTATTATACAGCGCCGCGCTGGGAACTGAATAAGACAGTAGGGTTGATGCATCAAGGCAAATCTAGAGCAAAATGTCCGCAAAATGCATAATTTCCATCCTACATCTCTCTTCATCAATGTACCCAGGTCTTAGCTCCTAGTTTTGTACCGTGTGCATCACCTTGCGATTTGGAGAGTGTTCATAGGAGGAGTTAGGGAGGAGTTACATGATGCACAGATTATAATGAGATGTATTTAAACTCTGTGTCTTCCTGCATCACTTTTTTTATCTTGTAATAACGTCCCAAAAATCAGCCACGTCTGACGTGGGCTAAACGTTTCTGGTCGACAATTTTCATCAAATATAAGAATCACTTTCCTACATTTGACAGAAACGTGAGTAGAAACTGGAGTAATGCGTCCAAACAAACTTGTATGTGCACTTTCTTTACATTGATACATCTCCCCCAGTGTCTTGGCTTCACCAAATCACCACCAGATGAGGCAGCAGTGCATTTCCTTTCAATGTATTTCTGTTCCATCTAGTAGCACAGGGGTTAACATAACCTTTTCCATAATACACCAATTATAATTTTGTAAGAATAATTGCAGTGCTATATAAAGCGTGTCTCTAAAGCGCTTTGATATCAAAGGATGAAAAGCATTACATAAGTACAGGGTTTTCATTATTTATTTTCTCCAACTCTGTTCTTCTAACCATGGTCTTAAAAAAAAAAGCCAGTGCTACACTCTTTGAAAACCAAATTCCTACAAGAACCAGAATAGTTTTACTAGTCAATAAGTTAAAGATGTATTCAGTCTTATTCATGGTATAAAAAATATTTCTGAACAGTTTTAGCAAATGATTTGTTAGAATAGTTTATGTTACCATAATAGTGAAGAATTCAGTGGAAAAACCTACGATCTGTATTCTGTAGACAATTAAAATGCAATTTATGTTTGAAAATATCCCCTGAAAATGTGCAGGCAGCAATGTAAAATATTAAAGCAGCCGTTCCCTCCTCTAGGTCTTCATTTTCTTTACCAGGACGGGAAGCAGCGGCTCTCTGGAGCTGAACGGTGCTAAGTTCAGCTCCAGGGGACCCCTAGTTTCCCGTAATACTCGCCGGTGAAGTTAGTGCTGGTACATCCTGGTACTTAATAATTCCGAGCATCATGAGGGCCAAGTGGAATCCACAACTGATTGCTTTGCGGCTTCTTATTGGCTCGCATGATCATGTGCTTTCCCTGGAACTGAAAGTAGTGCGGTTCAGCCCCAGGGACGCCATGGGGGTTATGTAAAAAAATACATGGGGGACTGCTGCTTTAAGGTTATAACAATACTAAATGAGCACGTAAAATACTGAAAGCTCATCCTCTTTAGACAAAATATAAGTTACTGCAGGCCCAAAGAATATGTCATGTTTGATCCATGTACCTGCTGCTTATGTAATAACGAATTATGTCTTTATCCTTTCATGTGTGTGTTGCTGTAAAGAGACAGGCTTTACATGCAGTTAATGTGGTAGCAGCTGTTATTAAGGAGGGCTGCAGTAATGTTATTGGGCCTCCTTTCCTTCAGCAGAGAAAGATTAGTTTAAATAACCAGAGGTCTATTGATATTAGCATGAACATTGTCAAGGGAAGGTTTCAAAACTTGAACTGCTGCTTTAAAGCGACAATCAATGCTCTTTTTTTTACCCTGGATTGAAGCAGGGTGTCTCCGGAGCTAAACCCCATTAATTTCAGCTCCAGGGACCCCCTGCTTCCAAAGATACTTACCTCCGTAGTAGGTGCCAGCAGCCGCTCAGCTCGGTTACCAGGGTTCATGTTATGGCAATGTTTCAAAGCTCCACGCCCTGCGAGCCAATAGAAAGCTGTTACGTCATCAGGTTCGGCTTCCTATTGGCCCATGTGACGCGGGAGCTTTAAACTTTAAAGCCCAGGTAGCGGAGTAGCTACCATCACCTACTATGGAAGTGAGGGGGGTCTGGAAGCAAGGGGTCCCCAAAGTTGAAATGAATGGAGTTCAGCTTCAATCCTGGGTAAAAAAAATAAATATTTTAAAAAGGTTCTTAAATTGCTTCTTTTGCCACAGGGATAATACCCTTTCTTCTTTAGGACTCAAATCCCTAACTTAGATATTTCAATGGCTTCCTATTTTATCCTTGCATACTGTAACGCATCCCCCAATCTATGTGACTGCTCATTTGCACCAATATACAGCAAGTAGAATAAAATGTTGCTGTTTATATACGAATGTAAATACTGTGGATACGAGGCCGCCGTCTTAAAGCAGCAAAACATGTGAACTCTTAAATCAGATCTGTAGTATTAGATAATACTTACTGTATTTTTTAAAAATTATTATTCAACTCTTAATGCCATTTTAATGAGTTTTAATACACTGAGCATCCTTTGATTTCTATAGCAGGATTTAGCCCAAGCAGTGCAAGATCTTTGTAATAGTTTCCTGTTTGTGATCATTTGTTGCCAATGTTCCCCGCAGTTTGAGCTGTAGAACAGAAAAAAACGCATACAATCAGCATTAAAAAAAATAACCGTGATTATACTGTGATATTGATAGTACAAAAAATTAGATATGGTGACCGTTAGTGTCTCATGGTGGAAACAGGTGGCTGCAGCCTAAAAAAAATGCGTTTCCTCTGAAACCGAAAAATATCAGTGGTGCCGTGGACGCAATGTCCAGTCCAGTGACTATATGGAAACAATAAAGAAAACCCCAAATAGCATAATATCTTCATGCAATGGGAACCTTCCTTGTAGTTCCACAGAGTTTAAACTCACACTTTTCTTCTCTTGAACTTTAAGCTCCTTTCACTGATCTAGTGTAATATCTGCTGTCAATAAGGAGAATCCTTTTCTTATCCAATACCAATTACTGGAAGGGACATACTGACGAGACCACGAGTATTCTAAAGCTTGCCTTAAACTAGCCCGGTTACATTCTGGATATGTGCTGCGTGTAACCTGGCTAGTTTAAGGCAAGTTTAAGGCATTTCTGCATTGACTAATGACCCGCAGGATTAACACAGCAGGGGTCCCTGGCAGTCCCATTCAGTTTGAATGGGACTGCCAGGGACCCCCGCTATTAATCTGATGGGCCATTAATCAATGTAGAAATACTGGGTCTAGTTTAAAGCAAGTTTAAGGCATGTATCCAGCATGTACCTGGGTCTTTTTGGCGATTGTCACTGGTTTGTGTTAGAATAACCGTGGGCACTACAGTAAAGACAAAAAAAAAACACGTTGCGCTGCCTGTCTGGTCCACAGAGCACTGGTATAATAATTAAGCATGTATACTCACATTTAGTATGTCTTTGATGAAAGCATATATGAAATGTTGGATATCCCTCTGGGGGGAATCACTCTGTGGATTTTAGGTCCTTGGAATGTTCCCCAGGTTGAGGCACGATGGGGATGAAGGTCATAAAAAGTGAACAGTTTGAGCTGTAAACTGTAACAATAGATAATGTTACCTTTAGTAATACAGTTATACATTGTAGCTGCTGATTAAACGAACTGAAGCTTCCATTATGTTAGTCCCACAATCAGGATTTTTTGCAGATTCATTCAACAGGAGCACCAAACGATTGCCAGCTTTGCATATACAAATAATAAGGAAAAAAAACAGGAAATGTAATATTGCTGCTTTGTCAATGGACTAAGGCAGCGCTTATAGTGCCGGCGACGGCAATGCGACGTTGCGGCAAAACAAATGTATTGCCGCCGTCGCGTGCGCGATGCGACGGGAGCAACGCTGGCGGCGCGAATTTTTGAAGCTGGTCAAATTTGATTTTTCAGATGGTGTCGCCACATGTGACAGCCTCTGAACCAATCAAAGACCTGGCCGCCCGCGACGTCGCCGGAAAGAGAATTACAACTTTCGCTAGAAGCGACGGGTGATGTCATCCGTTGCGTCTCCGTCACACGCACTATAAGCGCAGCCTAAGAGATATTGCTTTACTAATTTCATTACTAACTGTTTGTCACTTTGGACATGTCACTTAATAACTTGCTATAGAACATTACTCCCTCCTTAGTTACACAAAATACATTGTAAGCTCTTTAAAGTCTCCCTGTGCCTCTGTTCGACAGTGTACAGTGCTATGTTGATTAGCAGTGCTATATAAGAAAAAAAATTGTATATTTTTTTATTATTACTATTGCATCATAAAATCTTACACACATTATTGTGTAATAACATAAATATTTAATTGGATGTTTTTAGATGAATAAATAGTAGTATAGGGGAGGATTTATAAAAGGGATTTTTGGCATTACTGTTTCCTAATGTGAATATACATAAGAGGCTTATGCTGCACAAATACTTTCCGTCTCAATGTCAATGCTACTGCACATGTTTCTGGCACCTTGAACATCTAGAAAATCAGTTACGATCCTCTTTATTCACTAGATAAAAGTGCTGCCCTGGATATCTCAACCCTCTTGCTTTATCTCTAACACTTGACTCACAAATGTAGTATGCAGTTGGTTAGTCGTTAGTGTATGGTCCTCTCTCATCAATGCAATAGTGTTGAAGATGAGAGAGTTTCTGTTGTTTGTGTGTAAGTGTATAGAGTGAAGTTGACATGACTGATTCATTGATTGTTTGCCGGTGTCCTAACCGTGTCAGTGCAGGACTACTCTACTTGCTCACCTTACAGCAGCTGCAAAATAAGGACAGGCACAGTCAACTTGTAACCAAACATAACGTAGCACCCATGTACCCTCCAAGCTTACTTACCTGGGATGTACTTTACCTAGTTTCTATGTTCTGTACCCAATGATGACAGAGAAAATGAGTTGTAATAACTGGAATTGTATTGTCATTAGCACATTCATATGCAGGGGACAGTTTCTAAACTTTAAATGCTGCTTTCGGGTGGCTGTCCCATCTCCCCAATGTTTCCACTGGTATGTTATAAACAGTCACATTTAAACAGCTTGCTGCAAATGTATGTATATGTATGTATAGCTTTATTTATTAAGGGCTATCCATGTACATACAGTAGTGCTTCACAGCAGTAATACACGTGACATAATAATATAACACATAATTAATGGAAATAAGCGCTTGAGACATACACGTAACATTAGGGAAAGGAGTTCCTGCCCCAAAGAGCTTACAATCTAAGTGCATAGGTGTGCAAATGAGCACTTGCATACAGTAGGTTGGAGGAAGAGTTAGAAGATGCAAGAATATGGACAGGAAGCCAGGAAGAACCTTGTGTTTGGGCTTTGGGCCTAATGGAAAAGGAATGTCCTTGTAGTTATTTTAGCTTGTTCTAGTACTGCCTCTCTAATAGGGACACGTACTTGTTTTTGTCATCTGGCACCTATTCTTTTAATCTTCCGGTAATTATATAATTTAGGAATCAATGGCATTGTTACTGCATGTAAACCAAAACAGAAAGTAGATATGGTAAATGTTTTAATCAATGGCAATTTATCTTTACCTATACAAATACATACACATGGTATTATATTATTGCTATATAGCAAACTGGATGGGTAAGAAGCCATGATAGGAGATACTTATTTGCTTGGATACAGCTCCATTCTGCAAGGAGGACTGCCAAAGGTCCTAAAATCTGCTTGTTTTCCAGTGACAAATATTTTCACATGTCCATACCTACTCACTCTAAGGGGCTTATTCTAAATCCGTCAAAGTAACAGATTGGGCCATTTTCGGCTGAAATTCTCATTGAAGTCAATATAGAATAAGTCCCTAAGCTGTCTGGAATAAGTGGGATAATTAAGGTTTTAGCATTAATAATAATGCACCAACATGCATTAGGTTGGAATATAGAACTTTCTGCTGAATATCAGGAAGCCACCATGAGAAATACAGAATTAAGTCAAGCAGTCCTGAGACACAAAGAGATCAGGCTCCTTGTTATCTGGGGTAGGTAACTTTCACTTGGTTCCCCACTTGGCTGCTCTTTATCCTACCTCTTTTTCCTCAAAATATTTGTATTTAGTTTCAACCCTTTAAAGAAATCTTTAATAATTTTGACTGCCTCTCTACTCACTGTACAGTAGCATGTGGGGAACTAGAGTTAAAATTAAGATATTCAATAAGATATCAAAGCGCTTTAGAGATGTGTTTTATACATCACAGCAATTATTCTTACAACATTATAATTGGTGTATTATGGAAAAGATTATGTTAACCCCTGTGCTACCAGACGGAACAGAAATACATTGAAAGGAAATGCACTGCTGCTTCGTCTGGTGGTGATTTGGTAAAGCCAAGACACTGGGGGAGATGTATCAATGTAAAGAAAGTGCACATAGAAGTTTGTCTGGACGCATTACTCCAGTTTCTACTCGCGTTTGTGTCAAATGTAAGAAATTGATTCTTACATTTGACGCAAATTGCTGGCCAGAAAGGTTAGAGGATAGATCCGCCTCTTGTTTCAATACTGCAGTCTTGTGCAAGACTTGTTGTTATCCATACAGATACATTATGGTAGGGTTGGTACATGAATGATTTATTTATGCTTTGCACGCTTAGAAAACAAAATAACTACTGGTATTATTTTTATACAGTACTGACCAGGGTAGGATTGTGCAGTAAACAGCAGAAGAATATGGACAGAATGGGTGTTTTAATGCAGCAGTGCCAGTATCTTGTCCACTCTGAGATAAGTGACTGAGTAAAAGAGTGCTGATTCTGAGCATTCCACACATTCTGTCCTTATCATGCATTGGATAATAGCATAACTGATAAAATAAAATACTGTAAAAAGACGTAATCCCAGCTGGACTCCCATGAAATGCAGTATCTCTCAAAAGCCAGTTTATGGGTGAACTTATTAAAGGTACAATCTCTCATCCAAAGAAAAAAAATACATTATATAAGTTCTTTCTATCTTTTACTCACTTCAGTCTTTATATATATATATATATATATATATATATATATATATATATATATATATATATATATATATATGAACACAAAACCAACAGAAGCGCAAGCTCCATAGCATGTAACTGTTTAAACAAAAGAGTACATTTATTTAGAAACTGCAGCCTAAAGGAAATGCACTTACAGGATTAAAAAAAACCAACCATACGTGGGAGAGAAATCTCTGTGTGTAGTCATCTGCGGGGGTGAAGGGGTCCCAGGTAGGCAAGGTATATCTGCACAGCTTGTAGCCACCACCAGCTCCTGTCACAAGTTGGCACCAGGAGACTGAGTCAATCAGTGCCTCCACGTCCTGCTCCTGCATAGGATAGTTGCCAGCGCTTGAAAATGCAGCTAGTAATATCGCAGGGATGCCCAGGATTCAGTGTAGACACACCCACAGCGGGATGACTTCACCAACCCTACGCGTTACGTCACACAAAGGCAACTTCATCAGGGGAAGTTGCCTTTGTGTGACGTAACGCGTAGGGTTGGCGAAGTCATCACGCTGTGGGTGTGTCTACACTGAATCCTGGGCATCCCTGCGATCTTACTAGCTGCATTTTCAAGCGCTGGCAACTATCCTATGCAGGAGCAGGACGTGGAGGCACTGATTGACTCAGTCTCCTGGTGCCAACTTGTGACAGGAGCTGGTGGTGGCTACAAGCTGTGCAGATATACCTTGCCTACCTGGGACCCCTTCACCCCCGCAGATGACTACACACAGAGATTTCTCTCCCACGTATGGTTGTTTTTTTTTAATCCTGTAAGTGCATTTCCTTTAGGCTGCAGTTTCTAAATAAATGTACTCTTTTGTTTAAACAGTTACATGCTATGGAGCTTGCGCTTCTGTTTGTTTTTTGTTCTTAGATTCGTAGTGGTTGGCTATACCACTTTTATCTGAAGCTGCAAAGACGCTCCCTGGATCATCAATTGGGACCTTTATCTCTCTGGATTTTTTAAGTGGTACATTTATTTTGGACTTTGTTTTTTTCACTATCACTTTATGGTTTGTAGTTATATGTAGTTAAAAGTGTGTTGATTTTTATTAGGATTTTTATCGATTCATATAATTTATTATCATTATTCTATATATATTGTCACTATTATCCACCTGAGCGCTACTTAATTTTGTGTTGGTCTTTGAGATATATATATATATATATATATATATATATATATATATGCGCAAATACAACTGTATGCTCATCTGCATGTCTTAGGCAGGTCTGCAACCCTGCCTTTCCTCATTATCACCCAGCATACAGCACTTCCACTGCAGCAAGGGATTCTGGGAAATGACATGCAAATGAGCACACAGTGTCACTTTTTGCCTCAAAAACCATTTTTAACATGGTTCCCTATAGGCTTAAGCTTGCTGCATGGTCACAGCTTTGAACCCCACACTGATGAGACCCATTAAGGTCGAAACAGCTGTCTGTGGGTGGTTTTCTGGGTATGCACCTTAACCCTGGCTGTGCTCAAAGCTGTGACCATGCAGCAAGCTTAAGCCTATAGGGAACCATGTTAAAAATGGTTTTTGAGGCAAAAAGTGACACTGTGTGCTCATTTGCATGTCATTTCCCAGAATCCCTTGCTGCAGTGGAAGTGCTGTATGCTGGGTGATAATGGGGAAAGGCGGGGTTGCAGACCTGCATAAGACATGCAGATGAGCATACAGTTGTATTTGCATATTTGCTTTCCTGTGGAGGGTTTTTGTCACTTTTTTTACTCACCATAACTTAACTCAGTATTATGGTATATATATATATATATATATATATATATATATATATATATATATATATACCATAATACTGAGTTAAGTTATGGTGAGTATATATATATTAGATATGATTATTTGAAAGGCGTCTATATTTAAAAATGGAACATTTTTAAAAAGTTGGTTTCAAAATATGGATTAGTGCATCGCCAGCATCAACAAAATACATGTTTGTTTTATACTGTAACACAAAAGCAAAAACAAATAATGCACAGAAGCTCAGTATATATAACATTTTAAAGTAAATGTAGCTGAAGCATCAGTTTCCCTTACTTCGGTTGTATATATATATTGTGGTTGATGGAGCCATTTAACAAGTCACTTTCTAAATTAATTTTTTCTGAATGTTATGTTGTATCACTCTAAATCAGTGTTTTACAACAGGGGTTCCTAGGAACGCTTGGGTTCCCTGGGCATCCCTAAAGGGTCCTTGCACTTTCAGGTCATTTGAAAATTGTACCGAATACAGAAGACTTTAAAATGCATCTAATCTTAGACACCCTATTAGAGAGGGTTGGGGTTCCTTACAATGCATCAGATCTCAGAAGTACTATTAGAGAGAGTTGGGGTTCCTTACAATGCGTCTGATCTCAGGCGCGCTATTAGAGAGTGTTGGGGTCCTTACAATGCATCAAATCTAAGACACACTATTAGAGAGGGTTGGGGTTCCTTACAATGCATCTGATCTCAGGCGCGCTATTAGAGAGGGTTGGGTTCCCTTACAATGCATCAGATCTCAGACACGCTTTTAGAGAGGGTTGGGGTTCCTTACAATTCATCTGATGTAAGACGCGCTATTAGAGATGTTTGGTGTTCCTTACAATGCATCTGATCTCAGGCGTGTTATTAGAGAGGGCTGGGGTTCCTTACAATGCATCTGATCTCAGACGTGCTATTAGAGAGGGTTGGGGTTCCTCAAAATTTCATAATATAATTATATGGTTCTTTAACCAAAATAAGGTTGAACACCACTGCTCTAAATATCTATACCTGCGAGTATGTAGGCTTTTGTCCACATTTCAAATAACTGCATTTTCGTTCAACAAAATTGTTGCATTAAGGTGGTTCATTGGTAGAAGAATCGTAAAAGGTGATATTTTTTTTTGTAAGTATCATTACATTTAAGGAAGCCAGTTGCATTATTCAAATATGTTGTTGCACTGCCCACATCTCTTTTGGTAGAGGGAATGTTTGCTTGCATGTGTGTTACTAATGATAAGACTGTCAGCTTGTGCATTCCTCAATTGCTTTGACCTGAAAAAATTGCTCAAGGAGACTTCTTTGTATAAATATGTAGGTGAACCAAGATAGACCCTACTTGCATATGCATGAGCTCCAAAAGTGTCAATCCTGCTAAGCTGAAATGGAATCTCCTAGACACGCTTGTAATACCATAAAGGGCATCACATGTGCTATTGTACTTATGAAGAAGAACAGTCTGCTGTTGACACAGGTTGGGAAAGGCATTTGTAACTCTTGGGAGCTAAACTGCAAAATGGATGTAAAGGGCTAAATGTATCAAGATGACACGGTTTGCTATAAAATGTGGAGCAACACATTCCGTTTGCGTCAATTTGTACAATATATGTGAGAAATATAAGGAAAATAAATATTATTATATTAGGGATTTTCCTAAGAAATTTACTCATCTCTGATCACGGCGGTATTTGAAACATGAACCAATGCTTTCAGTTTACTGCAGCTCCAGTTCATTTCGCTAAGTGGGATACTTACGTTAAACAATTAAAAAGTTGGTGTTTACTAATCAAATTAGAAAACATCTCAACAAAGAGTTTGGTACCTATACGGAGGGATCTGGCTGAGTCGACATGATTGTAAGAGCGTATCTAAGACTGAGATTATACCAAGAAGCTGCAAGGCAGCAGCGCTATTCTGTGACGTCACCCAGCGCTGCCGCCGAACAGCATCTTGATTATACCATGGAGGGAGAGCAAAGGAATCCCGGAGGCGTGGCCGTGAGCGGTTCACCCTCATTGGCTGAACCGCTCACATGACGCGGCCGTCGCCAGAAAAAAAACTATTTTCAGAAACTCTTCCCCAGCCATACGCATTGCAGTACGGCGCGCCGCGACCGTCGCTTGCAGTATGAGCACTTCAATTGGAAGTAAGTTACTTGTTTTGGTGCTGCGCTGCGTGCGTTTTTCGGTATAATCACGGCCTTACTTGGAGCCGACTCTCCAACACTTAGTGCATGAAAATAAATACCTTTTATTTGATACATGTCTAAGGCCCGTCTTAAAACACACCTCTTTAATGAAGCATTTGGGTAGCTCTGTGGTCTGATACTATGCATCTCATATGCATTTACCATGACCCCTTGTAGGATGCACTTACCATAAACCCCCCACCCCCCTACTGTCTCTGAAAGTTCTCCCTAATTACCACTTAGGTTGTAAGCTGTTCGCGGCAGGGACTCCTTTTCTTAATGTTTACAGGCAAGACACCCCTGTTATTGTGATCAATCTGCTTGTTTTTTCATTCTTGCTTTTGTGGTGAGCTGTTTAACTTTTTGTGTACTTCATTGTTTATAGCCCTTTTTTAGGTGAGCTTTTAACCTTGAGCAACTGTATGAAGGTTTATTTAAAAAAAAAAATCATGCAGAGGATTGAAGCAGGGGGTCTCCGGAGCTGAACTCCATTACTTTCAGCTCTGGGGACCCCTTGCTTCCGGAGATACATACCTGTGAAATATGTGCCAGTAGCCGCTCCACTCAGCAAAGGGGGGTCATATAAGGGCCGCTTTTCAAAGCTCCCGCACCCTGCGAGCCAATAGGAAGCTGTGACGTCATCCAGTGCGGCTTGCTCTTGGCCCATGTGACACAGGAGGGATACCGTCACCTACTACGAAGGTAATTATCTCTGGAAGCAGGTTGGTTTCCGGAGCTGGAGGTAATTGAGTTAAGTCCCGAGACCCCTTGCTTCAATTCTGGGTTAAAAAAATTAAACTAAAAGCGTCACAAAAAGACCCCCTGCTTGAATTGCTTCTTCAACATTTATCTATTTGTCCATTTTGGAACTTCCAAGGAAGTCACACATACCAAGGAGGCACTGTAACATTTCCACTTAACTAAATACAAAGATCACATTACCAATAAATTGTGTATATTTTAGGGTTTATTTATATATATTTATACTATATACATACACAGTAGAAGTCATGTTAAATACCCCTAATACGCTGCTCATCAATCTCCCAGCTGCTTTAGGCTACGTCTATACGTACTAAGACGAAGCGGAACGGAGGGGAGGCGCACCCACGCTGCGATACTCTTGCTAAAGCCTGAGCATTTTCATGGCTTTGCAGGGTATGCAGCGGGCGCGATTTTTGGGGCGTGTCAATAGGCGTGGCAATGACATTCCGGCGCGGACGTCACTTCCACTACTGTACCTCACATCCCGATCCACCGGCATTTTTTCAAATGCAGCATCTGAAGCACTGTGGTCTTTCCCCCCGGTCTGGAAAGTAACTAACTTTAATTTTTTGCATGTGTTGTGTTGTGTGTTTGTGTTGTGTGTGCTTACCACCGGCATCCAAAAAAGAAAAATGGCGTCACTATGAAAATGTAACTTTACTTTGATTGGAGAAGACAGGTCATGTGATTATGGCATCGCGCAATAAATCACTTGCCTCTGTCTTTTCAATTTCGCGCTGTTTTGAGCTCTGTCTGTCTGAGCTCTATAGACAGTCTCAAAGAGGACAATACATGTGATCGCGCAGCGTGGGTCCGCCTCCCCTCCGTTCCGCTCCGTCTTAGTAAGTATAGACGTAGCCTTAAATAGCTGAAGGTTCTGGGCCTCAGTCACTGGCAGGAATTGGTAGAATGGGCTCAGTCTTGGTCTTGGGACCCCCAGATCTTATTTGTGCCCACTGGGATTTGCAGCTGTATGAAAAGCAGACAGGTAAATATGTAGATACAGTCAAAGAGCACGCGTTGCCAAAGCTGCTTCGGCAATGCTAAGCACCATACAAGTGGGATGAACCCATGTGCAAATCTCAATGGCTTTTTGAGTTTGTCTTGTCTATGGGTTTCTCCCATGATGGAGCTCTAAATCCCTGACCTGGCTTTCTAACTATTTGGTTTATTACACGTCTCGTCTCTGACAACATGCATCATTACCAGCTAAAAAGCAATTTGCATGTCACAGCCACTTGTTCCACTTCAGTATATAATCAACCAGCGCTAGGTCTGCTGATAAATGGCACGCTAAGCCTTTTTTTCTCCGTGTTGTAGGTCAGGGGTGTGCAAACTTCTTGAGCTGCGTCCCCCTGCCCGGGAACCGTAGCATTTGCGGCCCCCCTCTCCCAATGATTCGGCGTCAAATTACGTTGCGGGTCATATGACGTCACGTGACCCCACCACGTCATTTGACGTTCGTTGCCATGGCGATGCATGACATCACATGACCATGCAGCGTCTTTTGATACTGCGTTGCCATGGCGGCGCGTCGCCGAAGACTAGCAGAGAGCAGGTAAGTGAGTTACAGAGGCCTCACACCTCCCCAGGCATTTAATTTAAATGCCGTGGGGAAGAGCGCGGGGCCCCTGTAAACGCCTGCGCCTCCCCTACAAATTCTCCCGCCTCCTCCTGGGGAGCGCACGCCCCAGTTTGTGCACCGCTGTTGTAGGTGACAGTGGAAATCAACCCAACATATTGACCTTTGTTATATATTCATTTTTCATCCTGGCCATGTATTGTAACTGTAGCCCCCTTTCCCCCCATGTCTAGGGTGACCACGTGTGATGCTATTACCTGAGTGGCAAACAGGAAGCCTGATCCTCCGCCACTGGGAGCCTGGGGTGTGTGTAATGAATATACTAAAAGCGCCTCCACCTGGGAAGGATCCTCACATAGTGGGATAGCCCCTCCCAAGACAATACAGTCAGTAATTGCACATAAGGGTATATGTAACAGTATTTACTGAACAGTAACTTATAACAACAACTATGCAACATAACATAACACCACATCACAGTATAATGAGCACCCCACCCAGCACCACGAGTGAGTGTCCCAAATGTACTTTGGGTGCTAGGCACCAATACCCTGCTTTCCCTTTCCCAGTGTCCAGCCCACCCAAATGTGTAAGGAGTAGTGCTCTCCTGTGAACTGTTGGTGCACTTGTTGTGGTACCTGCCATGTACTCCAGTACTCGGTGCGGACGACTTAGAAATTAGTGTCCCTGACACTATAGTAAAATGGGTAAGCGTCCATATCTAAGGGGCCTTCCCTGCAGCAGTCACCCGCTTCACGAGATTGGGACCTATCTAGGACCTAAGGGGAGTTTCTAGCCAAGTCTGAGTGCCACTGTCACTCAGACCCTCCCTTCCCCTTGTCTGCCCTGGCTCCAACTAACAGTCCCCATAACTGTCAGAATCCCAACTGTCAGAATCTTTCAGCCCTATTGGTTGCCTAGCAACATGTGGACTGCAGCCCCTGAGGCTGTTGGAACTTGCAGTTCCTTTGTTGCTCTACTCCTATGGAAAGGTCAGGGGACAAACAGGGGCCAGGGGGACCCAGGCTATATAACATATGTTGAATTTTTAATATACAGATGCAACTGTCGGTTTTGGCCCAGGTTCGGAGGAATTTCATGAAGATGTCAGGGAAAATCCTCAACATAGTCCATAGACGCTGTAATGGCCCATCAGATTAACAAAGTATGGGTCCCTGCGTTTGAATGGGACTCACGCTGTGGGAATCCTACCAGGCTGCGAGTCCCATTCAAGCGCAGGGACCCCCTCTGTGTTAATCCGATGGGCCATTACAGCGTCTATGGACTATGCTGCAGAGTGTTTGCGATATGCTTGTGAATTTTCCTCACGCTGGCTCAAAACCGCCAGTTGCATCTGTCGTTAAAATACGGATCTATGTAACAGTTTATATGCCATTTGCCCTATGTTATAGTAGATTAACCGTTGGAGTTTAGAGGTCGTCACATGACCTGGTACTCCAGTGTTCCGTATGAAATCATGGCATTAGTGCTGGTTTGTTGGGGAGATCACATTCACCGCTCTCTGGGAGAGGTGCATACAATCTAAACATCATCTAAACAGAATGGAAGGGGCCATCTTTTCTTTTTACTTCATTGGCGGTGCTATGCAACCACATGATAGCTACCCAAGCTATTTGATGGTCTCGATCCCTGAGGTAAAGATGGATATATAATATGTTTAATAGCTTTTCAAGTTTAGAGACATTAGCCTAACTAAAATCACAATAATAAATGATGTTGCATATACAATAAATACATTACAATTAAGAGTGTGGCAGTGGTTCCCACGTGGGCTGAGGAATAAAGCATAAACAAATGCACAGTTGTGGCCATATTTAACATAATGAGCAGACAAATACTTAAGTGTTTCTTTATCACTTGAAACTGTTAGATAATGTGACAATGAAGTACAGCAGGGCCCCAGGTATACAGCGGGTTCCGTTCCAGAGGCCCGCCGTATAGTGAAAATTGGCGGAAAGCGGATCCGGCGATTTTCAGTGCTGCGCATGCGCAAACCGGCATTTTCGCAGTTCTGCGCATGTGCGACCTGCAATCTGCGCGCGCAACCGGCGGTCTGGGCGCGCAACCGGCGGTCTGCACATGCGCGCCGGGCGCACCCGCCCGTTCTGCGCATGCGCGATTTTAAATTCAACATGGCGGCCCCCTTCTCGGTGCCGTCGTATCAGTGGATCGCCGTAAAGCGGAGCGCCGAGAAGCGAGCCCTGCTGTATTTCATCAGGATAAAAAATTATATATATATTTTTACAGAAACTTATATTTGACCATCGGATTGTAACTTGGTCTTTAAGAATCTTAAAGGATTAAGCTGCATTCACAATCATTCCCCTTTTTATCTTCAAGGAATATTCATTGACAGGCCTATTAAACGTTATTAGTCTGTTTGCTTCACCAAAGACTAATGTGGTCAATGTGCTTTATGGGAAACCGTTCCAGATAGTAACTTTCCCCATAGAAATTAAATGGACGAGTCGTTTTGTGCCTTCTTGTTGTCTTCCACATTTAATCTTGTCTGTGAACATGCATTTTGTATGTCTGAGTAACAGTAAATAGAAACAATACAAATTGAAGCCAAGTAGCGAGGCAAAGGATTCTGGTTCTTTTCATTGCTCCCTTTTTTTAACCTAATCACATAGCTCACTGTGTGTGTGTGTGTGTGTGTGTGTGTGTGTGTGTGTGTGTGTGTGTGTGTGTGTGTGTGTGTGTGTGTGTGTGTGTGTGTGTGTGTGTGTGTGTGTGTGTGTGTGTGTGTGTGTGTGTGTGTGTGTGTGTTATTTTTGTGCAGCCATTGTGATATTTCTATGAAATGCTTGAAAGATTTCGCACTGCAACTTGGGAACCATTACAGCGGGGGTTCCCAACTCCAGTCCTCAAGACCCCCTGCTTCAGCACAGGTGGGCTCAATCAGAGGCTCAGTTGAAGACTGAAGCTGCAATATCCTTAAAAACTGACCTGTTGGGGGTTCTTCCTGTTGGCAGGTCTTGAGGACTGGAGTTGAGAACTCATGCCTTACAGCATTTTTTAACTATGACAATATACATATACATCCTAAATGTGAACCCTTTCCCAATATGTTGCACACCCCTCTGGTATCAAAAGGCATTACATACATTATAATATAAGTTACCGAATGGGATTTGGACTTCAGTTCTGTGGGATTTGGGTTTCATCCTTTATTAAAATAGGATATGGGTCACCACCCAAATTTATTTTCATCGTTGCAGATTTCCTGTGTTGGGAGAACTGAATAATCACTGGAAAAAAATACAGATGAGATTTGTTTATACAGTAGCCTCATTGTAAATGTTTAAGCCATGCTAGAACTTGGTGGCTTTTGTAGTTTCAATTATTGTTTTGGAAGGTGGAGGCCAGGGGGGTGTTTTCATTCAAGGATTCACAATTAATGTTTGGCAGCTACTGATTGACGCATATAACCTTGAGCCATTTGGTTGGGCCCAGATGGAAATGTATGTATGGGCCACCCATCTCTATATGGGCATGGGGGAACAGCTCTCAGAATTGGCTTAAACAGAGCATACCTAGGACACCTGTTTTTTTCTCTCTACTATATGCTGATGTCATTGGTCTTTAGTGAAAAATGACTGCCATGGAAAGCCCAACTTCAAGTAACCTGACCACTATGACACTAAAAATAAAAGCAGAGAGAAAGTGGGGCCCTGTGCACTCCCATGTTGACGTCCAAGGGGCTACTTTGACAACCCTAACTCTAGATCCCATGGATGTATGTAGTCATTGTGATAACATGTTTACTGTCTAGATTACCCTTTCTGTGCTACATAGGTCACCAATGCATTGCCACCCAGCTGCAAAGGGGTTAATAGGAGACAAGCCGTTGCATAGTTGGGTAGTCACGTATTGACCTTGAACGAAGCACTTGTCTTAGTTAATCTATAGACTCCATGAAGTTGTGTCATTTATACAGCTGACTGTCATCATACGGTACATTGTGTAGTGCTGAGAGGTCCAACCTCTGTCTCCTTATCCTATCGGGTAAAGCTTGACACCTTCAGCTAATTAGGTCAAGGCAGGGACTGATGAAACACTTGCTACCTCTTTGCATGTTGACAACATATGTGATGTGTGTATAAATCTCTTTCGGGCACAGGCATAAAAAATATCCAATGTATAAAAAAAAACATTGTTTTTTCCTTTGTTTGTTTTTCGGTAGGCAAATCTGGTGCTACTGGTTTTAGCTAGGAATCTGATACATAGGCTCTAGTAAGTTCTAAAAAAAAAGTGTTTTATTAAGATGAATGATTTCATCAGCACTCATACTGCATACACTGCTCCACGCATATATATAAATGCGTGTCTATATATACAAAACATTTTGATTGCGCCAGGTATTCCAGCTGCTTGTGCCAGTAGAAATACAACCAGTATTTTAGCAGTACAGATTTGATGAGTTAATTGCTGAATCTCTGTCATTGCTGTTACTCTCTGTCACTGTTCACATCAATCACTGGAGGTAGGAGACAGACTGTTCTGTCAATTCATTGAATCAGGCAGGCGACAAATAAGCAAAGCCAAGTTTGTGAATGGCACCTGGCTCTCATTTATCGCAACTTCACATAACTTGATCAGATCAAGCTCGGAAACATTTACAGTTGAGACTAAGGCAATTAATGGGACGTGCAAGTGACCCAAATCAATGTCATGATCATTAATATACACTTTTGTATTCAGTTTCATTGCAAAGAGAAACAAGTGCTTTCATAGCTCACAAACTATATAAACTGGTAAATGTTAGTTCATTAGGCACAATATAACTTCACTCCTTAGACCTACGAAGTATTGGTTTTCTACAACACCGTAAATAAAAATAGCACATGGCTGCAGTGTTGCAATACATAGAAAGAGTGAGCAGAAAATGTGGGATGTAAAAAAAATAAATATCCAGTCGACTATTCAAGCCTTTTCGGATTGGCTAATTTATGTGGACCAGCTGACCCATGATCTTATATCTGATTGGTTGTTGTACTCCTAGTAGGGAGTTAGGTTTGAGACTACAGTGTAATAAAAGAAAATGTACATTGCTCAAGAATGCTTAGGGAATGGTGATAGGATACTGGTAGGGGTATAACAAGCAGAGCACCTAGTTCAACCAATCCAAAGGGCTAGATCTGGGCAAACTTTGCCTAGATTTGGAGCAAACAAGCTGACAGGACAATGTCTCAGTCTTCATGATAACCTCACCTGCCCGGCACGATCTCTGCTTCTATCTATCTTTTTATATATATATATATATATATATATATACATATATATATATATATATATATATATATACAGGCATACCCCGCATTAACGTACGCAATGGGACCGGAGCATGTATGTAAAGTGAAAATGTACTTAAAGTGGAAGCACTCCCTTTTTCCCACTTATCGATGCATGTACTGTACGGCAATCGTCATATACGTGCATAACTGATGTAAATAACGCATTTGTAACAGGCTCTATAATCTCCCCGCTTGCGCACAGCTTTGGTACATGTAGGGAGCCGGTATTGCTGTTCAGGACGTGCTGACAGGCACATGCGTGAGCTGGCGTTTGCCTACTGGGTGATATGCCCTTACTCGCGAGTGTACTTAAAGTGAGTGTCCTTAAACCGGGGTATGCCTGTATACAGTGTTCGACAAACCTATACATGTGCACGCTAATGGGCGAGTGGATTTAACATTGTGGCAAGCTCCTATTGGCCCAAGCAGCACACGCGTGGTACTAGGTGGCGAGTAGATTTTTTTTTTCGGCGAGTAGATTTTTTGGTAATTTGTCGACCACTGTGTGTATATATATATATATATATATATATATATATATATATATATATATATATATATATATATATATATATAGTCAGATAAGGCAGTTGGCACTCCAATAGGTGCTGGTAAGCCACAGGTGCACGTCCCATATAGAGAATGTAGTTATACGTTACCGTTCCAAGGATTGGTAAACAAGAGACAGCACTCAATGTTGAAAATCAAAGTGTATTAGTGAAAGCAAAAATACATCCAGAAACCCATATATATATATAACAAGAGGGCTTATTCTACATTCGCAGACATGGCCGCTCCAGACGGTTTCAGATTAAATTATCCATTGACAATGAGAAATTACGGCCGAAAATGGCCCCAACAGCTGGTTTGGCGGATATAGAATAAGCCCAATGAGTTGCTGAAAAATGAGAATGGGGTAAAGGAGTCTGTATACTAAACATTCACAGCACCCATTGTACAACGTAATTATTTAAACTCATACTGATATATATTCAGACGTATGCCATCTGGGTCCACACATAAAGATAGGGTACATTCTAAAGAAGAACGACCCCCACCTGGGACTGTCCAGACTAGAAGTTGGGAAATTACTCTCTGGAAAAGTGTGCTACATTTCAGACAGTTGACAACCTATTTGAACACATAAATTATAGTGCCATTTCTGACAGGATATTTTCAGCGCCCATTATTTGCTCTGTATATCTACTGTATGAAATACTATAAAACAGAAGATTTGATCTGTCTGTTTTATGAGTCATAGCCAGCGGTGCTATATCTGTTAGGATGAAATGCTTGATCATCATTGTATGATTGTTAAATATGATTAGTTCTCATAAACAACTAATGTTATATCCGTACCAAGCACTGACACAGAAATGCCCTAAAAAAAAATCACAGCCTTATATTTCTGTTATTTAACAAGAGCAATACAGTAAAAAAAATATATATATATATATACTGATACGAAGGATTAATTTTAGGTACCTACAGTATACAAGTTTCCATGTTAACTTCATGATGTGGAATTGTTATCAGTCGCACAGTTATAAAACTGGTGCAAAAAATAGCATCAGTTTAATAAAACCAATAAAATCCCATTAAAATAACAATACTTTGTTTTTTCTTTGATAAATCCACTGCATCGATTTTGCAGTTTGAAGACTTTAGTAATTGTCTTCATCATACTGTCAGAATGAACTACTGTTAACGATATGTTTAACAAATAAAAATAAGCCATTTGAAACCTTTTTTTTTTTTTTTAAATACAATCAACCAAATAAAGGTATTTCAAAATAATTGTGGTACGAAACTCCCAAAATGTTCCTTTGTTTGAGACAGAAAGGTCGTTGTCAATTATGTTTGCGGCACCTCAATGGGAAGATAATCACATCTGCAGACATGCACTTCATACCCAAGGGTCAGTTAGGCACAAGGATAAGGTAGAGATAAAGCCTATTCTAAACTTCAGGTTACAATGTTTACAAACACTGTCAGGATAAACTGTCAAAATGATTGAAAAGTACTTGTGGGATTATTTTTTTAACACATCAATCACCTACTTTTAACTTGTTAACACTTAACACTGCCTTCAAAATACTTCCAATTGGCCCCGCGTTAGGATGCACCTATTATCTGCTTGGTCTTGCAAACACAGTTTTGGGTAGTGGCCAATTGTTATTCTTACCAGTTGTCACTCCATGAAGGGATGTGTTATCTAGATGAAATTTGTCAGAATTGAAGAAAGAGCTCTGAGCCAAATTTCACTTTAAGTAATAGGTTTACATAACAGGTTCTAAAGGAGAGAATTAGAGGTACCAGTTGTACATTTTTTTTTTAGTTAAACGTGCAAATCCATGAATTAAGTTTGGCTGCAAAATCAAGGAAAACAATACGTCTCTAGATTTATCAAACAAGAACATCTCATTGGTTTCAGTTGGAATATATATATGCAGCGCTGCTTCCCCCACCCTGTGGGAGATCTGCCTGCTACCCTGTGTGTAATGGTGCATGACACCTGTTGGCTTGCAGGACAGCTGAGGTTCCGCCGTTGGTATTGGGGAAACAGGATAGGCTTTTGAGGTAGATGATTGGTTCGGTCTCTGGGTGCTAGCGCCTCCATCCACTGCAGGCTTCAGGATTGCTGAAGGCAGCCCCTACGGTAGAACCAGTCCATACTCCCCCTGGATTGATTGCAGACTCAGTATTTAGAATCCACTGCATACAGCATGTTACTACAGTGAATACTGCCTTCTCTCTCAGGTCCCAGACTCTGGATGGTCCTTGTAGCAGATGATATAATTGAGGCCTTGTCTCTCCTCCTTGGGAATGTCACAGTCCCCTTATGGGACTGATCATATAGTCCCACCCCGCAGGGCGAGACAGCAGCTCAGAGTACTTACTCCATAGCTAGAGTACTCTCTGACTGACTAAATTTAGTGTTAGTCTATAGGTTACTATGATGTTCTGTAGATTACTACGGTGCAGTGGTGCTCACCTGCTGGCTCTCAGAAGTACTGAGTCTCCGTGATGGTGTGGGGAGTAGGACAACAGGACAGGTTATCAGGATGGTTCAGCGCCTTCCATCCTGCAGGGCTCTGACAGAAGCAGGGATTCTTCCCACCAGGAATAACATTAGACTAACTGTATTCCCAAGCCAGGAACAGTATAACATATGTTATTGGCAGACCAGCTCATACAGAACATCAGCCTTCTCATGCAAGAGAGGTGCAGTCACACATCTTCACAGGACATACCCCTCGCAGATTGCAGCTTGCTTCAATGATCAGAGCTCTGTTCTCAGCACCATTCCCCTTGACTAGGCCTCCCTTGAGCTTGAGGCCCCATGGCTACTATTTTTCCCCTCACCCCCTGATTGGGTGAGGTAGAACCATGCCTACTCCCTAAGGAGCAGGCTACACTGGAACACTCCTACTAAATTTGGAAGGAAGCCATCTTTTATACCAGGGCAGGGTCCCACTCCTAAGCTCTGGTATCTGGGCAGCCCTACTGAAGTGAGCCCACCCCCCCTTGGCTCTTGGACTAGCATCTGGAAACCGTAACAAAATAACATCCAAGTGGGGAGACTCACATGCTAGCCCATGTGAGAGGAATTTAACCCTAACACTACCTGCCCCTTACCAGTACTTATAATGTTAGGGCCATGAAACATAAGCATGGGGCACTGGGCTACTTATATATATATATATATATATATATATATTTTATATATATATATATATATATATACATGTAGAGGTATCAGTACCGTGTTAGCCGAGCTTCAATAATCAAAAAATAAATAGATGATACCGTTCTGTGGCTAACGAAATGCTTTTATTTGTGCGAGCTTTCGAGATACACTGATCTCTTCTTCCGGCATCGCATTTCGTTAGCCACAGAACGGTATCATCTATTTATTTTTTGATTATATATATATATATATATATATATATATATATATATATATATATAATAGTATATGTAATATACATTATGTATATATATATATATATATATATATATATATATATATATATATATATATATATATATATATACATAATGTATATTACATATACTATTACTGACAGTCATATTTTTGGTCTAAATCCCCTCATTTATTTGTATCTTTGGCCCTTGACAGCATGAATAGCATGACTAGTTTGAGAAAGGCCAGGGAGGTACCAGCAATATGCACTAATGTAAATGGTGCCTGCTTGGATTTCTGCATAATAAATATAAAGCAGCAAGACATTTCCCAAACTAATAGTAATCACTGCTCTGGAATGCAGCCTGCCACAGTTAATTACACTTTCCCAGCTTCTATTTTGCTTTCCCCCACCTGCAAATCCCAGAGAGGCCGTCTGTTGTTCTTTCCACACCTGTAATTATTCTACCCTTGAAGGTGTTTATATTTATTATTTACTTCTTTCATAAATCACGCTAAGCTGGCGGCTTTTATAAAAATGATAAACGAGAGGTGGAAAAGGGGAGACTTTTTTCTTCTTTTGGATGATGAAACCCACAGTAGCTATATGTAATTGGATTAGATCGGGGTCCTTGTTACAGTGACAACACTGTGGGCTCCTCTAAACCTTGGTGAGTGCTGCCATTGTCAGCGCTATAAATCAATATTTTAATAATTCAATATATTTCTCAAGGATGCCATTTTCTTTTTAAGTCAACCAGCAAAAGGCTGGGAGTTTTTACGAGCATAGATCATTTGTCTACCTTCCATAATTCAGATGGGATTCAAAGTTAAAATAAAATGTACGTGCTCTCAGACCCTGTGGTTTTTTGGAAAATGTGCAAAAAAAATAAAAAATCATAGCACTTCTACATTGTTAGCTGCAGTATGTTTCCGGGTCTAGAGATTTACATTTCTTTGGATCAGGACATTAATCAAGTGATGGGCAATGTATTTAAACAAATATATATACAGTATGTAGTTGGTATTTTATCCTATTGGCACAATAATGGAGGTAATTATCTGTAATGCTCAAACTTACAGTGGTGATTATCAAGGAAAGAATCATTGTTGCTCTTAATGTGCTATTTAATAATATAAAGTATGTAACCTAATTGCATAAATATAATCACATATTATTTTACTTTAAAAGCCACGTGCTGTTATACACTTATAGTGCCGGCGACGGTGATGTCAGGCTGCGGTTGCTGGAAAAATCAAATTGAGATGACTTCCAGCGATCGCGACCAAGCCGTCGCGTTGCGTTTACTATAAGCGCATGCGACGGCGGCAATGCATTTGTTTTGACGCGACGTTGCTGTCGCCGGCACTATAAGCGCAGCCTTAGCCACTGTTCTTTCTTGTTCTGGCAAATGTTTCAGACCAGTGTGAAATTTCTCCGTCTTAATAAAGGTCTTGAAATCCCATGAATATTACCAACTGAGAAGAATGGTAATTTCAGATTAAAATTCCAAAGTGATTTTTTTCCCCCAGCCAGATTATACAGATCCCTTTTAATAGATGTCACTATCCTTATAAGCATTGTGTATCGTATGTGAATGCACATTAATAGGCCGCGTGGAGCTGTGTTTTATTAACTTTAGGTCCTCCACACACTGGTTAATTATAAAATACTTCTTAACAATTTTAATGTAGTTTTGCTTCCCATCCTAATCATGTGCTATATTGTGAAACAGACTATTATTCATCTGTTCTGAAGGAAACCCTAATGGAATATAATATTTTCAGGGCACATTAATGAATTGTTGTATTTCTGCTCCGCAATATGTGCATCTATAGAAAACGCTTTCTAAGGGTAATGATTCCTGATATTTGCCATGGTGCTTGCTTGTGGGCTTGAATTTAAACGTCAGAACTGGAAACAGATGGTATGAATAACAGAGAAGGCATTACATGGGTAAGTGCACCTGTTTTATTGCATCTCCAATATACCTTGCTAAATAGAACTTGTGCTTTAATAGACCCCGAGCTCTAACGGACCTTTAGCAGGGGCATTTGAAGCATAAATGAAAATGTTCCATAAACAACCTGTTGAAAGTTATAGACAGTCTGTGTGCTTTATAGATGAGGCGAATAAAAGGACAGTGTTTTCTTGATTCATTTCTGGAAGAAATGACCCTTGGTTTCTCGTGCATCATGCTCTCTCCCTCTCTGTCACTGCAGATTTAAAAGGAAATGACACATTTGGAGGGAGGTTTTCAGGAAGGGCAGAGGTCAAAGCAATAAAACGTCATTAAGTACATTTAGAATAACATTTCTTAAGACCTCTGCTGCCATACAGACAACTGTTTTGTTTGCTGTTCTTAGTCAGTTATTTGGAGAGAAGGCAGTAAGTAGGACACAGAGCAATGTGGATGTAACCTAAAGCTACTACATTTCTTGTGTGCGTGTGTGCGTGTGTGCGTGTGTGCGTGTGTGCGTGTGTGCGTGTGTGCGTGTGTGCGTGTTTATAGTGATACGTAAGCTGCAATTTTTCGTTCGTGCTTTTGCTTATACCTATGCAAACAGGGACTGTCTGTCAGAAGGAAACCAAAGCAGGTAGCTTTAGTAATTAGGTTAATAGTTAGTAGTTGTTACAGACTAAACATTAAACAGGTAGAAAGTAAGTTTTCTGATCGATCTCAGTAAAAAAAAAGTAGTGCTGCTATTCCACAAGGCACATTCCGAGACTGGAAGACACCCTTTGGTCCATTCACTTGAATCAACCATGGGTCTTCTGGTGCTGAAGGTTTCTTGTGGAATAGTGCTGATGAATAAATATGTGCCAAATTGCATTATATACATAGTAAATGAGTTTGAAAAAAGAAAAATGTCCATCAAGTTAAACCTATGCTAAATTTAGATGACAGATACTTATGCTATATTTGTATTTACAGTTTATTCATCCAGAGGAAGGCAAACAAAAAACCCCAGTGAAAATAAATTCCTTCCTGACTCCAAATATCGTCAGATTGGTCCCTGGTTCAACATCCTTCCCATGTTTAATCATTTGGAATATCCATGTATGCCTTTCCCTTCTAAAAAGATGTCCAACCGTGTTTTGAAGATATCTATGTATTTGCCATCACAATCTAACACACCATCGCACAAATGCTCCACAAAGAAGCTGGGCTCAGCTTTGGGCGTATGATAGCAGCAGCTCTTATTGGTTCTGATCCTCCCTTCTGCCTAAAGCACATATAGTATGAATTTGCCCCTGTGTTTCAAGCAGCAGATTCAAACTTCTTTAAACACAAACCAGGATAGAGACCAGGCAAAACTGCTAAGCCACTAATCCATTGTCCGTGGCTCCCATCTTCTCTTCTCCATAAAGCATATTAAAATGCGACATTCTGTTGATCCAAGTGGAGGAATATGACTGCATCACATTGTGTTGTTTTCTTTGGGGTACAGCAAACATGACTAAGAATAACCACTTGCGTAAGTCAAAGCAAAAGACATTTTCTTTAAACTTTCTAAAATGATTTCAAATACCTTTTTTGATTTTTTTCGAACACATCAGTCAACATGTTTTCATTCACTGCCATTGGTTGAAGGCACATCACATTTTCAACTGCCCACTTTCTACAATAAATCAAACGATGAAAGTATTTAAATGCTTAACCTTGTTATTTTATAACCCTGGAAAGGAATGTATTTGCTGTTTTAGATCTTGTTTTAACACTTTCAGTTACTTAAGAAGCGTGCTTAAAAGAAGAAAGGCCAAGCCAAGGAATTTGCAGTCAACTCTGTTGTATAGATTTCATGAGGTGAAAGAGGAACTTGGGGTTATCAGACCCTTTATTCTCACTGCTGCTGCAGTATATAAACTCCTCATATGAGCTGTTTCCTTTTGTCCCTTGTTAATAGAAGTGCAGGTGTTTCCACTGCTGCTGCCAGCCAAGCCTGATCATTGATCGGCTTTTGTGTATGAGACATGATCTAACAAACTTTTGAAGAGGTAAGACTCTCTGATGTGCCATTCTTCTGATTCCCTTCTTCACTGATGCCCCTTTCAAGTGAAGATAGTGAGGTGACCCACCTCCTGGAATTATATGTGTCCACAAACTCCATACATTGTTCAGTTTGGCCATTGCCCCAACAGCTGGCCAGCGCTGGAATATTAAGCCATATATCTTCCCACTGTCAAAACCTGCCAGTAAGATCAAGTGCATTTTCTTTCCCTGATAATGTAGAACAGTGCAACAGGGACTTATCCCTGTTGAAGAAACTATCTCTAAAATTCAGCAGGGATCTAGTTAAGTGCAGCAGACGATTAACCAGACTCCGCCTGGCCAATTAAGTCTGTTAGAAAAGCCTCCTGTTGGAAACAGGAGAGAGATTTCCTTAGCTCACATTTGGGCTGACAGAAGGAGAGCAAAGAAGCCTGCACACAGACACTGTCTTGAGCACAAAGGCTGTGCTGAGATTAAGAGATTAAGACACCCAGAGACCTATATTTCCTGGACACAGAGGACACAGGAATCTGCCAGAGATTGACATAGTGGGCCATCTGCTTAAGGTACATCCTGAGACTTTGGGGTGATAGGCAGGTAATTGGAATATCCCTCCAGTCCTGCAGAGAGGGTCTGGGGTAGTAAGTTAGCCGTTACAAAGGGATAGGGCTTTGTTATTTTGTTGTTTTTTAATGTTTTGCCTGGACAAAAGAACACGCTCAATAAAGCCAAGATATAATTTCACCCTAAAACAGTCTCCATTTGCATACCTCTGCACACATCTCTTACAAACAGACTTTTCATTAGGCTCATTTCCCAGTTTTTTTTTTTTTTTTTAAAAGATGATGTTAAATCAGTTCCACTTAGTAAAGTACACACATACTCCGGTTTAAGGACACTCACTTTAAGTACACTCGCGAGTAAGGACATATTGCCCAATAGGCAAATGGC
The DNA here is from genome assembly GCF_040206685.1 of Ascaphus truei. Taxonomy (NCBI): domain Eukaryota; kingdom Metazoa; phylum Chordata; class Amphibia; order Anura; family Ascaphidae; genus Ascaphus; species Ascaphus truei. The sequence continues at coordinate 143,513,308 of NC_134486.1, forward strand.
AGCTCACGCATGCGCCTGTCAGCACGTCCGGCACAGCAATACCGGCTCCCTACCTGTACCGAAGCTGTGCGCAAGCGGGGAGACTATAGAGCCTGTTACAAATGCGTTATGTACATCAGTTATGCACGTATATGACGATTGCAGTACAGTACATGCATCGATAAGTGGGGAAAATGTAGTGCTTCACTTTAAGTACATTTTCACTTTACATACATGCTCTGGTTCCATTGCGTACGTTAATGCGGGGTATGCCTGTACTGTATATTTATCGCGATAGCTACAAACACCCCACACTTTGGATGTCATCATACATTCAAGTAAATAGAAGTTTCTACACTGGTCACGATCTATTACCACTCTTCTCACCATATTCATTGACGTTAGAGAGAGAAATTGCATGGATGTGCACAGTAAACAAAAATACCACTTGTTGTGCATTCACATGTCTGCAACCCTGTCTTTCCCCATTATCGCTTAGCAAACAATGCTCACTGCAGCCAGGGATTCTGGGTAATGACATGCAAGTGAGCACAGTGTGTCACTCTACTCCTCATCCATTTTAACATGCATCCCTATAAGCCTACACCTGTCAACATTATGGGTTAAAAAAGTGCATAGCCAGTAAACCTACTCATACAGCTGTTTCGACCTTTTGGGTCTCATCAGTGTGAGGATGGTTTTAGAATTTGAATCTGATCAGAGGAGGAATTTTTAAATTACTAAAAATGTCCAGGAATGCCGAACTTGCATGCTCGAGTCAACTTTCATTCATACGCGAACATAAGCCGACTGCACTTTTTCGAGAGTGATGAGCACGGTGTGGTTGGCGTATGTTTTTTTTAAGAAAGAGCTTATGGTAACCCTAGTTACAACCACACATTAAATAAGTTATGGTGGGTAAAAATAAGTGACAAAAACCCTACACCGTATAGCATACAGCAAATAAAAACACCACTTGTGAGTACATTCACATGTCTTGAACAGGTCTGCAACCCTGCTTTTCCCCATTATCTCCTTGTATTCAATTCTTCCACTGCAGCTAGGGATTCTGGGAAATGACATGCAAATGAGCACACAGTGTCACCTTTTGCTTCAAATCCATTTTAACATGGACCCTTACACAGCTTTTCAGCACAGCCTGGGGTAAACAAGTGCATAGCCAGTAAACCAACTCACAGACAGCTGTTTCGACCTTTTGGGTCTCATCAGTTGCTGGTTGCTGGCTATGCACCGTGGCAGAATGGATGGGCAGAAACGTTGAAGTGATAACTACCAACATAAAGAAAACCATTATGTAATATTGAACCCCTTTCTTTTCTTTCGTCGTCAGCTTCTGGATATAATTCTGAATGATGACATTCAAAGACTTCCTGAGTTTGATCCGTTGCCCGCCCAGCAGGGCTATTCATATCTTCTGTCACAGCTCCTGAAAGATTAGACGCACTGATTAAGTTACTTCCCTGATACAGCAATAAAGATCACCCACGGCCAGCGTTGGCGTCGCAGATAGGATGTGAACAGCAAACATTGGGATAGCACTGAGAAACCAAAGAACTGTTTGCTTTTCTAAACACTTAAATGATGCCCTGTATCGGGTTAGCTTTCCCTTTGCAAACTGTTTATTTAAGGATCATGTGATTTTAGGCCGGAGTGTGCCAGTGCAGTAACAAAACTTGAGTACTGACTGACAATGTTGTGTTTTAGCGTAATCCTAATGTAGCACAGCTAATGATCGTCAGTGGCGTAATGCCATTTATGCACTCAATACAATATTTCTGTTACTTTTCATTTTCCCATTTGTCACCATATGCTTTATAGGGCGTTCAATTGTTTTTTTTTATTTTGGAGAAATGTTGGTGTAAGATAATAAATATATTGAGGGATCTCTACATTGCTTTCCTTAGTTGGTAAGAGGCAACAACAATAATCTTTCTTGTACCAAGTGTGATTGAATAGAGAAATCACCTTGAATTACTCGTCTGTCTACCGGAGTCCTATGTGGCAGGGCGTGCTCAACTCCAGTCCTCAAGACCCCCCAATAGTTCAGGTTTTAAGGCTATCTCAGCTTCAGCATAGGTGGCTCAATCAGTGGCTCAGTCAAAGACTATGCTGGTGTGGCAAAGGCAGGCCTACTTTGTAAATATAGTTGTACTGTATGCTGTAATTTGCTCCTTTTTGAATGTTCTATTCAAGCTTTAAAAGCAAATGCAGCTTGGCGTACAGTTAATGCGTTAGAATGTGTCTGCAACTCATTGAGATTTCTGATACATTGCTTGACAGCACACTCCTGAATTCACAAGTATGAACAGTTTGGAGTTCATATTTGATTATGTCCCTGATCTATGATGTTCTCCCGTTTCCAACTCATTTGCTGCTCATTTCAAAAAGCATTAGTGAGAAGGTACAGTGAAGTCTGTCTTTTAGTTTTGCCCAAGTCTTCTCTGTTCACCTAACATAACATCAGTATTATCTGTATGTTTGAATCAGTGTTTGGAATGGATGGCTTATTCTGTTGTTGTCAAGCTAAGGTTTGTATTTTGGAGAGAATTGGTCTAATGGATAAAGCAAACAGTGAGAGTAAGAGAGGGGGGGAAGCTTATAAGGTCGCGGGCATGGTCAGCGCTTAGCCGCTGAGCCACACTCACGCTTGCCAGTGAGCCCCTGCAGCCGCAATGAGAGCGTCTTTAGCAGGGGCTTGCGCACGCTTTCGCAGGTGTGCGGAGGCGTAGCAGTCAAAAACTTTTTCGTTTCAGTGCTGAGGGGAGCGGAGGGCTGGTTACGTGAGTTGTTCGCCCAATGAGATCGAACCAGCTCCGTGACGTCACTGGCCTGCCCATAGACACGGCCCCGGACGGCGCGAGTAGTAAGGCCAGGGAAAGAACCCGCTTTCCCTCAGCTTCCGCGTGCCTCCGCACGGGAGAAATGTCTATGGGCTCAGCCTTATGCACAGGCTCCAAACAACAAGCAGTTTGATATGGCAGCAGCATCACAAGGACAGACTGTGAGTCAAGCTACATTTTAAGCAACTATGGAAACGCTCTATTTTATACAGTGTTGTGGAATGAGCAAGTCAACCTAATAGGACAAAGCGTCATAACACGGAATGAAACACGGACAAAACTACATTTAAAACATGGATTTAGTGGATTTTGACATCAAATTGCACTAGTATTCTCAAACTTCAGTTAAAAACGGTAATATCTGGGCAATTAAATTCTCCCACTATTGTGTGGTATTATACAAGCCTATAAATAAGCCTACTGTAGTTTCCACTGACAGTTGAAACACCGACAACAGAGTTGTCTTTAAAGGTGGCTATTGTTTGTCACAGTGACCAAGCACTGTCTTGAAGTCAAACAAAAATGTAAATACCGAATACCACTTCAACTCTCACATTATTGCAACTTGAAAAGAAATATATTTAATATAATAGGGTAAGGACCCGCATCCAGGGACTGTGTCATTATAAACAGGCACTCAGTAGACCGCTATACTGACTACACCACCTGACTTCACACGGCCTATAAAAAGGCACCTGTCCTGTCCTCCAGTGCTTCACAACAAGCTTGCTACCCTAGGGGCAGGTTCTCTGTTTCACTGCTGCTTGGTAGCTCCCCGACTTGCTTCTGGCTCTTGCGTAAACCCGGTATCGATTTTGGCTTGTCCTATTACTCTGCTGCTTGTGGCTTGCTCTGATCTTTGGCTTAATCTCCAGTTTACCGCCTACCCTGACCAGGGATCGTCTGACTACCACATCTGCCTGCTCCTTCCTAACTCTCTGATCACATCGCACCGGACTCCTGGTTCCAGCTATTAACGAGCATCCCTATTGATACGGTATTACAAACTGTCCCTGTGGATTCACCTTCGAACCATGACAGTATTACAAACCGCCAAACACTTCCATCTAACAATGACAATCTCATTAGTAACAAACTGTCCAAAAGTTGAAAAAGAAAAAACAACACACAAAACTAATACTCAAGAAGGCCGGGATGCATGAACAGTTATACTGACATTGTGAATACCATGGAAAACCAATCAAAAACCTATTGCGCAGTAAATAATTATCATTACCAACTAGATGTCAAAGTAAATCTACGGGTTGTTGTTGTACAGTGATGTTTGTTACTGTGGTTACCAATTTATTTATCTTTTTAAATATTTAATTTCTCTGAAATGGTTAAAGCAAGTTGTCTGTAAATGTAGTGCAAGTTGAAAAATAATGCATTTAATGCTTTGTATCAAGAATCCAATGAGATGTACCGTTTATTTTTTTATCACAAAAAAATGAAATCCAAGATGGGGGCTTCACCAATTTCGTTGAAACTAGTGGCAGATCTTAGTTAGGATGGCAGAAAGATAGCCTCAAAATGTCATCAGATTTGGTCATGGCGTTTGACTTGAGGAGAGACAACACACGAACAAAAACACATACAAAAAAAAACCACACACATAAAGTGTTCACAAAGTCTAGTTGATGTTTGCTTTGCTTGTTCATCCAATAATACTAAATAGATGTGTCCTTTGTCATGTGTTTAAATTGCTATCTGAAACTGCTCTAAGACATATGCAATCCTGTCTCCAGGATGGTTTCTTTCTCTCAAAAACATCGAAACATAACCAATTCAGCTGATGGTATAAGGAAATGCCCATAAAACATAGGAGTTAACAGAAGAAGTGGATTCTGGGACAGCATCCGAGCCAACTACGGGGGTCATTTGCTTACAGCTTTTGGCTCTACTTTCATTATTGGGAAATATGGGAATTTACAGAGAAATGAAGATCGAACAGATATTCACTCAGAATGAGCTATACCTTCCTGATCTGAATCTTGTGCCCCAACAAATATGTCCTTCAGCTTTTTTTCCTTCAAACGTTTTAAGGGGAAAAAAAAGGTTTTAGGTAAGATCAGCCATAACCAAAAAGTGGCAGCAATAAACAAAAGACTTAACTTTAGCCAAGACTTTTTTTTATTACTCTGTGTACTCAGCCTGTATCCCCTTATTTGTTGTGCGGTGTCCTGCTTGGAAGAAGTTCAAAGATGTGGAGGACCAAGGAGCTCTTAATCTTCCTTAATTAGATTAGCAAGAATCAATGGTGTGAACAAGGCTCAGGAGAGGAGAGAATTCCTCCTTCAGGACCAATGTCCCTTGGATGTCCTTTATGAAGCCTTTCTCTGCAGATACTGTATCTACAACAAACAACAAATACGTAGTGGAAAGTAAATACATTCAATATGAATGATTTTTATCCAGGAAAAGACATAAGAATGTTGTGTCTGTCTACTATCGACAACCTACTTTATAAAACTGTTTTATAAATGTTCAGCATTAAGGTAAAAAAAAAAATTAAATATACACATTTTAAGCATTTCAGCATGGAAGCGGCTATAGAAATAGAGATACAAAAACAGAAATAATACCAGATACGAGTGCAAGAATTACATTTAAAACCATACTAATGACTTACAAAGCTCTCAACGACGTTGCCCCCCTTACATCTCAGCCCTCATCCCCAAATACATACCTAAATGCTCCTACATTCTTCCCACGATATCCACCTTTCCTCCTACTTTATTACCCCTTCTCACTCCCGTCTGCAAGACTTTTCCCATGCTGCCCCCAGTCTCCGGAATTCCCCTTCATGTACAGTATCATCCGACTCTCCCCCAGCTTTCAGATATTTAAGAACTCTCTAAAAACTCACCTTTTCAAGGAAGTTTATCTGGCTCCCTAACATCCACCCCATTCGAACCAGCTGTGCGGCTGGGCCAATCTCCACCCTGTATAACATCCCCCTCCCCCAACCTTAATGGAATCAGCTGTCAGACTGGGCCATAATCTAACCTTAACCACACCATATCCTGCAATGAGCAGCAACCTAACCTTGTTTCAAATTGCCCTTTATTCCCTCTAGAGTGTAAGCTCTCGTGAGCAGGGCCTCATTACCTTCTGTATCTGTTTGTGCATATTCGTCTTCACTTGTATGTAACTTTTTTTGTAATATACATTACTCTGTACCCCATTGTACTGCGCTGCGGAATATGTTGGCGCTTAACAAATCAACAATAATAATCCAGACTACAAGGTTACATGAGACAAGCAAATCAACTAATTGGGGGTTATTATACATTCCCTTATACTGTTACTATATTGTTTTGCATTGGATATTGCTAACCCCAATATTCAAACTATTAAGTTTGTCCAAATGGCAGACAATGTTGTCATTTAATGGCTTGCTGGCTCTGTATTTCTTTAACCCAGGCTTGGCTGTAATACCTGTGCAGCAAGCTGAAGCAAAACAGATTGTATGTTCATTTCTGTGTCCACTCTGGGAATTCTTATATCTGCAAGTTAAAGGTGCATTCCCACATACTGGGCCAGCTAAATTTCTTAGGGTCCTCTAAATGGGAAAGTATTTGTCAATCAAGTGTTTTCTTTACCGTGATCCCCACCTGTCCTTATCAGAATGAATAAAGATAAGGGGACATGAGAAGAGGGGATACTCTGGCTATACAAGCACTTGCTGAAAACAGACTATTTTATCTGTTTAATTCGCCAGCCAATCAAAGAGAGTGCAAGCTCATTGGTCCTGGGACCAAATGAGAAAATAAATAACCAGATAAACAAATATACAAATAAAACCAGTTATAAGCAGGGTTACCACAAGTCCGGGTTTGACCCGGAGACTACTTGTTTCGGCCACGTATCTCCGGGCTACGGGTTTACCTGTGAAATCTCCGGGCTGAGCCTTGGCTCTTACCTTTTCCTGCGGCATGATCCGGTGACATCTCCCACTGTAGGGTCCCGTCAACAATGGCTCTGTGATGTCAAATGGTGTCATGTTGCCATGATAACGGAACGTTACGGAACGGCGCCATACTGTGAGGTGTCTCGTTGTCATAGCAACTTGCTGCATGCTGCTGTGACGTCACATGACGTCCCGTTGTCATTTGACATCACAGGGACATGTTAACGGGACCCTACAGGAGGTGATGACGGGAAATGCTGCCGAGTGAGAAAGTAAGAAAAGTAAGTATTTCAATAAAATGAATACATTTAAAAAATGAAATGTAATTGAAAAAAGGTCCCCAGGTTAGCCTTCTATTGAAGGTGGCAACCCTGGTAATAAGTGCACTGTAAAAGAAAATAAAGTGCACTAAATCAGGGTGGTGAATATTAAAGAATCTATGTAGGGGAAGACCGAGCACAGCACCCCGCCTGACGCCCACTGGAAGGCAAACTCTGACACCTTCCCAGTGGACTTGGCGTGGGTGTACTCTTGCTAAAAACAGAAACGAGGAAATCAAACTCCTCCCAAGTCTCACTTGAAACAAAATATTAGGTGTCAGATTTGGGTAAAAAGATATCAATTACCCAGGTGAGATCCCTTAAACATGTCATCGGAAATAGTTCACATTGGTCCTAGGAGGGATTGTCCCTTTAAAAGTCTGTTTGATGTTTGAGAGGCTGGAACTGTCTTTTGTTCTCTTGGGAAAATCCTGCATGTTGAGTGTTTTTGGTCTTCACATTTTTTGTGCTGATACTGCTGAGTTAAGCCAGTTTTCCCTCAAGGGCAACGCATAATACACACATTGAACCTGTAAACCTGGGAGGTAGTTTCTATTAGCATATATATTGCTATGAACATCATTATTAATATTAATGACTTCAGGTATCACTGTTTGCACTCGTCAGCTTAATTGCAGGATCAGGGCTTGCCATGGTCAAGCTACGTGTCAAAAACAAGCATTTTAGTTCTAAGCTCTAGTGTAAGAAAAGGGGTTGTTTAGTGTCACGGCTGTGTACCTAAATCTTCATTTAACTGGGAGGCAGCTACTACAGTTCAATAGGGCAGTTACACGTAACAGGTTAAAATATGCTTTTAAAACTATCACTGAAATTGATTTATAAGGATTCAATCACCCTTAAAGCAGCAGCTGCACTGTCTGCCATTTTATTTTTTAAAGAGATCTCTTCCTGCCTTTAATAAAATCTGCTGCTCTGTTCAGGAGATATTTGTTTGTAATATTAAGTAACCGGAAGGTTAAAATGGAGCTCTCCTCAAAGCCCAGTGCAGTCTCAACGTTACCAGGGTAACCTCAGCTACCATAGTTTAAGAAAAACATGTTATTAACACAAATATATATTTTTTTAAGTTCACAACGTGCTCAGGGAGAAAGATACTAACATTATACGAGTTAAACTCATATAGCTTTTCAGGGGCTGTGCTACAGTACTTTAAATAAATGGTTGTATTTAGTTTTTCACCGTGAAAAATGAATATGTTTCGCTTTTTCCTGAGAACACTGAATTCACTATTAGATACCTTTGTTTATCTGCCAGACTAATGATGGCAACATTCTGTAATAACTTTGAACGCAAGGAAAAAAGAACAGCTTGCCTGTAGCTTTGAGTTTTTCTTGCCAAAACATATCAGCTAAAAAAATGTTTAAACTCCTCAAAGAATTTGTTTGCCACGGAAATATTAAGTTAAAAAAAAAATGGTTTTCGAAAGAATTAAAAATATGTATATATTAGAAAATAAATTTATTAACTATGGGGCACTCCCGGCTCTTTTATGGAATAACAAGCCAACAAAGGGTCTCAAACCAGTCCTTTTTGACTCGGCAGTAATAACATTTTCTATTAAGATTTGGTATAAGGCCAAAACCAATGATCAATTAGCCTCAGCTCCTTTGAGATGTAACCCTATTTTTGACAACCCAGACTTTGGTCTGGGTTGGTCCCAGGTACCTTTGATTTATGGAAGGTTAATGATATTAGAGATGTGGGAGATATGCTTCAGAGAGGAAAGTATTTAATGCCTTTTGTAAGAGATACTCTGACGGGTACTGAGATATTCAGATATTTGCAAGTTTCTCACAATCTTAGGCAGCAGTCCCAGAGTGCACTGTATTCTAAGAACTATGCAGGAATAGAAATCATCAGTGGGGACTTATCTCAACTATTTACCAATTTCTTAGCTCTCGTGAATTTAAAGCTCCCTGCACACATCGGTATATGGTTCAATGGGCCCAGGATTTTCAAGTGGAGATTTCTTGGTAAGACTGGCAAACTATCTGGACCAATGCAACGAACACATCACGATGCACAATATCCAAAGAAAATATTTATAAAGTTATTTTCAGGTAGTATTTGACACCCCAGAGGTTAAGGCAGATTTACCCAGAGACCACGATTTTCTGTTGGAGGGGTTGTGGAGGTGTTGGAGATATGGCCCATATCTGGTGGCTCTGCTCCAAAATACAGAGGTTCTGGGGAGTAGTGCAGATTTTAGTGCAAGAGATTTTTGGAATAAGGATCCTCCTAGACTCAATTATTATGGTCCTGGGTAAACCGCTGAATAATTTGTACGAAAATAGACGTGCGATCAGCGGGGCCTGGATAAAGCCTTTACCCTCCTCCAGGAGAGAGATTAGTTTGAGAATAAATGAGGTGCAATCTATGGAAAGACTAACAGCGTATGTTAGCTATAATTCAAGAAAATTCCAAAAGGTCTGGAAGCCCTGGAATTCTAGGGGCATTAGATGATCTGTTTAGTCATTGTGGATTGAGGGCTGTATGTTTTTTTTTTTCAGAGTTGGTAATTTGATATGATATCTGGAGTTGGGACTGTGGTGTCATTGTATTTTTGATATTTTTGTATTATTGGATTTTTGTATCTTCTATGATACCGGTGCTAATTTGGTGGCAACCACCCCCTCCCTTTGTTTATTTCTGTATCCCTTCCCTAATGTTTTTCAAAAATTCTAAATAAAAAATAAGTTACCAAAAAAAAAATGTTTATGTACCCCCCCAAAAAAGGTATTCATTATTGAACTATTAAACATGTCCTTAGGTCACTTACCTCCTACGAAGGACAGGCACGGAAACGAACCAGGGTTTTGTTTAATAGGTTACAAATAGATGATTGGTGTATTTAAAAAGTTTTCTTTGTTTTCTCGGCAATGCTTGCAAATATTACAACATGAAATGGAGGGGGGGTTTTACTGTCGTAATTTCGTCATTATCTCCTGAATGTTCTGACTGCTGCCTTTCTAGCGCGTTATTTGTTGTGCGTTGGGTCAATAAATCTGATGACCTTATCACTGAGGTGAACTACAAAAGACAATAAGAGTCCCCATTGTAAGTGGGGACAATAGAACATGTCCAGACTTTCAAAAGTTATTTATTATACTTATAATTGATGTATTTAAAAAAAAAAAATAATAATAATCAATCACCATCATCATCAATCATCAATCAAGTAGTTTGAACTCTTATAGTACCTTCTAACTCAGGGGTTGACAACTCTGGTCCTCAAGGGCCACCACAAGGTCAGGTCTTGAGGATATCCATGCTTCAGCACAGGTGGCTCAATCAGTGGCTCAGTTTTCGACAGATCCACTGATTGAGCCACCTGTGCTGAAGCAGGGATATCCTGAACACCTGACCTGTTGGTGGCCCTTGATGACTGGAGTTGCCCATCCCTAATCTAACTATTTCTATTTAGCACGTACTGTACCTGTTGTTGGGGTCCTGCACCTAATGAACCTGTAGTTGCACTTTTTGTGCTAGTGTATTAAGACTCAGTAAAGCCTCATTGTCTGCAGCAATCAGTTTAATCCTGGAAGCATCAGCTAATTATAGGGAATGATGAAATACAGACTACTGAAAGAAAACAACAAATCTAATAAATATATGTTTGCCAAAGCGAAAAATATGTCTGTATATATACAACAGATGTTGCAGATGGCACTCCACTGGTAAGTCCTTACAAGTAGGTGCTTGTCCCATAAGTAATAAACAAACATACAATACCGTTTTCACACGAAATCAGAGGACAGCACTCAGGTAAGTCAGGTAAACAGGTTTGTATTGTGAACAATTAAGACACAGGTAACAGACGTTTTGGTCCCCAAATGGGACCTTTCCCAAGGTGGTGCTTGGGAAAGGTCCTGTTTCGGGACCAGAACGTCGGTTACCTGTGTATTAATTGTATATATATGCACCACCTTGAGGAAGGTCCCACTGGGGGACCGAAACGTCGTTTTTTGTGTCTTCTATCAAATATAGAAAATGTATGATTTACTTACCTACGTGCTGTCCCTTGATGTCGTGTTGCAACCGGTATCGTATGGTCTGTTATTGCTTTATGGGATAAGCACCAAAACTTATTTTCTTGCAAATGGTGTGCCGGCTGTGCATTGGATTATATATACAGCTAAACCCCGTTATAACGTGCCTCGCTATACCGCGATTCGGTTATAACGCGGTTTTCCTGTGGCTCCCGTTTTTAAAAAAAAAAAAAAAAAAAAAAAAAAATTTTAATTTAAAAAACATTTTTTAATTTTTTTTTGCACACTGCACACACTCCCAGCACACACTCTACACTGCACACACTCACACTGCACACACCACACACTCCCAGCACACACCACACACTCCCAGCACACACACTCACTGCACACACACTCACAGCTCTCACAATACAAGTCATGCAATAGCAGTTCTCTTGATGAAATACAGCTGAACGACATGTATGTTTTTTTTTAAAATAAAGAAACAATCCAAAACTGAAAGTATTGCATGTAAAAAAAAGTGTTTACAAATAATTACAATGGTGTGTTTCTATAGCACAAATAGATTACAAATGACACGCTTACTATGAAATTGAATTATGCATACAAACTGGTGCCACACACCACTCTCCCACTATACACATTTTGCTTGCACAGCCTTATACTGGCATTTTGTTTGCATTTTGCCAAAGACTTTAGAAAAGGTCTACGTGCACAGCATTGATGTGACATTAGCCTAAATTCCTATATCACGGAGCAACACAAGTGCAAAGACAGATCTTGTCCTTTTGTGTCATACAGCTAAGAACGGTTATACATGAACAAACTGACAGATATCCAACTCCTCCTATCGGAGGGGCCCAGTCGGTCAAACTCTTCCCCCCCTTCTAATAAATAATGGCAGCTGTCTGAAAAACATTATAACAGCTGGGCAAAACAGTCAACTCGAACATGAATAGGTTTACTAAATGAAATCTCGGAAAGCAGATAAAAACAGCAGCTCACGGCAGTCCACTGCGTGGCTTTCTACCTGCAGTTGCATAAACTGACGCTCGTAATCTGCAGGACTAGAAAATTCATTGCAAAAGGAGGGGGAAAAAAATGGCTGCAGCCGTGAGCTCAGCTAGCTGCTCTGAAAAATATCTACACTGTATGTCAAGCTATTAACTCCCTGAAGCCTGCGCTAGCTACACTGCCTGTCTACACAGGAATTGATCGCATCCTCAGTTTTTTCCCCTGCATTCTTCTACAGACTACAAAGGGTCCTTAACTCCTCTCTAGGCTTTAAACAAAAATGCAGGAACAGTGGTTGAGTGGTAAACAAAACAGGCTGAAGGGTTGGAGCAGTAAGCGACACTTGATTAACTCTTGCAATGCCTTGTTGCATGTGGGATTTCAAAATGCATAGACCACCAAGTAACACAGACAAACCTATTTACAACAGAAATGCACAAAGAAGGCACTAAAGATCACATGTAAACCATTCTACTCTCATAAATTCACTACAAAGGAAACTGCATTGTCAGTTCACCTTATGGAGTAAAACTGCCTTGAAATAGAAGAAAACATTTCTGTTTATTTTTTATTGAACAGCACAAAAAGCAGACAAAGGTTTAATGTTAAACTGCTCATCACTTGACCTAGTCAAGAGATAGAGATATACACACACATAGAGAGACAGAGATATACACACACAGAGAGACAGAGATACACACACACACACACATAGAGAGAGACAGAGATATACACACACAGAGAGACAGAGATATACACACACACAGAGAGAGACAGAGATATACACACATATAGAGAGACAGAGATATACACACAGAGAGAGACAGAGATATACACACACATAGAGAGACAGAGATATACACACATAGAGAGATAGAGATACACACACATAGAGAGACAGAGATACACACACACATGCTCTGACCTCCCCGGCAGGCTGCCATTGAAGAAAAAAAACCACGGGGCTGGGAGGGAGAGGGGAGGGGCTGGGAGGGAGGGAGAGGGGAGGGGCTGGGAGGGAGAGGGAGGGAGGAGAGATGAATCGTCGCCATTTGTAGGGCTTCCGGCCACCTCTTCCTTCCTTCCCTCCTCACTCCCTCCCGATCAGGTGCGCGGCGGCCATTTTTTTTTTTTTTAATTAGCGCGACCCCGTTACTAACGCGGTGGTCTCGGGGTGGACCCCGAGGACCGCGTTATAACGGGGTTTAGCTGTATATATATATATATACACAATAATCAAATTAATAATTTAATTATTAAGCCATTCATAGGTAAAACGACTTATGTGAAAAAGGGACTTCCACAGTGTTCATGTGCTTGGGAACTGTTGCATTCTAAACTGATGGAAACACTTCGAATTTGAATACTGTATGTTTAATAGTGTTGGACACTGCACTTTTATGGATGTTTTTGAGTTGGTATAATTGAGCAAGATCTAGATAAAGCCCAGTCTGGACCACCCACCATTGTCCTGGACTTAGTAGTTCGGTATGAAGTAAGGATGCTCATCCTACAAATAGCTGACATTTTGTGAGTCTGCAGCCTGTGACATCCTTTCACCTGCTTTAATTTTCCTTAACTCTTTCTTTCAGAGGAGAAGCCAGACTGCTCGATAGCTCGGTGTGAGGTGCAGTTCTCTCCACGCTGCCCAGAAGACTCCATTCTCATAGAAGGCTACGCCCCTCCCGGCGAGTGTTGCCCTCTGCCCAGCCGCTGCGTGTGCAATCCATCAGGCTGCCTGAGGAAGGTCTGCCAGCCTGGCTACTTAAACATCCTGGTGTCCAAGGCTTCGGGCAAGCCTGGGGAATGTTGTGACCTGTACGAATGCAAACCAGGTACAAATGGGCAGTGATTACCTGCTGTCTGATACCACTGTTTCTATGCAGCCACCTGCAATGCATCAAGCACTTTACATTGTATTATAACACACCAACATATCCCGCAGTGTAGTCCAATGGGGTGAAAAGACAATAGCAATAAATCACAACATGCATTATTGTTTATTTGTAATATTCATATTTGGATAGGTAGAGACATTATATATCTGAAGACTTTTCAAAAATTCCAAGCAGTTATTTGACCTTTTATTGAAGTCATTGACCTTGTAATGTTCTTGGAGTGTAGCTTGTAAAATAGATGTAAAGATGAAAACATGACACATAAAGAAGATGAATCACCGGATTATAAAGTGTCTGATGTGCTATTACACTTATCTGAGTTTAGTTTTGGATGAGCCATAGGACAGAAAAGCTGCACTGTGTATTTCAGTTGATAAACATGTAGGCTAAACTATGTAGATTACGTTAAGGGACATCTCAGGGGTCAGAATCTACTGACTGAAATAAAGGTATAAGTTCTAAGTTAATGAAAACACTAGGACATCTAATACACTTTAACCCATTTACTGCCTGAGAGGCCTGCAGCAGATTGCAGTGTATGGGGGGAAACCTGCGTTTTTTAAGAGATCAAGGATGTTTTTGGGCGACTCTTGCTCACATGATACTCAGATTTGGTAGTCCGAGCTCTGATGAATGATTAGCAGAGTCTCTGCTGGAATTAGATAGTTATATAGTACATAAGGTTGAAAAAAGACATATGTGTCCATCAAGTTCAACCTATGTTTAGACTTACTCCAATAATGGATTACTCCCTAGATCAACATGATCTTTCCCATGTTTACTTATTTGGTATATCCTTGTATAACTTTCCTATCTAAATAGATGTCCAACCTTTTTTTTGAAGATATCTATTGTATCTGCCATCACAGTCTCCATGGGTAATGAATTCCACATTTTAACTACCCTTAGTATAAATTACCTTTTCTTTTGTTGCTGGTTAAATCTCCTTTCCTCCAACCTTAGGGGATGACCCTGTCATTGGTACTGCCCTTGGGACAAAATAGTTATTTTGAAAGCTCCTTCCATTAGCCCTGAATATATTTGTATATAGTTATATCATATGCTCTCTTATCTACGTCTTTTCTATGTAAACAAGTCTAATTTAGCTAGCCTTTCAACATAAGTCAGATTTGCCATTCCCTTTATTAATTTGGTGGCTCTTCTCTGTACCTTTTCTAATTCCATAATTCATTTTTATGGAGTGGTGCCCAAAACTATACTCCATATTCAATGTGTGGTATTACTAATGCATAAATACTCATATTCTATACAGTGGCATAATGATGCTTTCTTCCCTTACAAAGAGCTGTATTGGTACTTTTTCCTCAAGCGAATATTTCACAAGCATAAAAGATGTGAGTTTTGCTAAATGAAAAAGTTTATATCTTTACTGCACAATAATCTGGGCAATCTTTGATCTTTATGTTGCTTACGTGGTCCTTTTACCAAAGATGGTATTAAGCAGGGCTAAACCTATTGCTGGAACAGTTCAGCCTCAATGACTTTCAGTCAAGTTTATTCCATGCATTTATTACACAGGTTTGGGCCCAACACACTTTTAATGTTTGTACAGATTCAAAGTAAAAACGTGTTGAGTGTACTGACCAAGGAATTTCTCAAGTGGACAGATAAAAGACTTGTTTAAAGACTAAAAAGGGAAAAAGCAGCGCACAGCCAGGGTAGTAGAGTCCAAAACAAAAAAAGTTTAATTAAATCATAAGTAAAAAAGGAGGTACACAGCTCTCCCATGCGCTTTGTACACTTCTGTACTTTGCATTTATATATTGAATGTGTTTTTTCAATGTTACAATTAAAATGAACAGCCACATCTAGCATGAAATTTAAGTGAGTTCTGAATAATGCTCACTGTAAATGACACTGTTATTGGCCTTGGCAGCTACTTGCCTTTCATTGGGCACTATTGCTAAGCCTGCTGTCTACAAGCACTCCTAAAGGCTTATCCATCAAAGATTGACCTACCGAAAATAGCCGGTCTATTCTTGTTTCCCAAATGCATAACCTTCCATTTATCTGTATTAAACCTCACCCGCTATTTACCTGCCCAAGTTTCCAGTCTATCCAAGTCATTCTAGAGAGAAATTACATCATGCTCTCATTTTACTACCTTACACAATTTAATCAGCAAAGATGGAGACTTTGCTCTCCATGCCAACCTCAACATAATTAATAAACAAATTAAAAAGCAGGTGTCTCAGTACCGAACCTCGAGGTACTCCACTTACAACTTTATCCCAATCTGAAAGGTTCCATTTATTATTACAACTCTCTGTTGTCTATCCTTCAACCAGTTTTCAATCCAGGTGCAAATATTTTTACTGAGACCAATTTCCTTTATTTTGTACACTAACCTCTTCTGTGGCACCGTATCAAAATCTTTTGAAAAATCTAAGTAGTCCACATCAACTGCATTACCCTGGTCTACATTCCTACTTAATTCCTCAAAGAAACTAATAAGGTTAGTTTGGCATGACCTGTCCTTCATCAAACAAATTCTGACTATTACTAATAATTTTGTTATCTATGAGGTATTCCTCTTCAAGTGGCTCCTCCACTATCGATCTCAGGCTTACAGGTCTCTAATTCCTCTGTTGTGATCTAGCTCCCTTTTAAATATAGGCACCACGTCTGCTTTAAGCCAATCTTGTGGTACCGAGCTTGTGGAAATGAAGCCCTTGAATATTAAATATAATAGTTTGGCTATTATTGAACTTAGCTCCTTAAGAACTCTAGGATGTATGCCATCGGTGCCAGGTGCTTTATTTACTTTAATTCTACCAAGCCGCCTATGCACTTCTTCCTCAGTTAACCACTTCTAAGTTAATATAGAGGTTGTGGCTTCCTCTTGTTGAAATATTTTTGCAATTAACTCCTCCTTGATAACTACAGTGGTAAATAATGTATTTGATACCTTTGCCTATTACTTATTTTCTATAATTTGCCTGCCAATCTCACACTGAAAGGGTCCTACAGTATAATCTCTTTTTGTTAGTAAGGTACTTAAATACATTTTTAAGGGTTTATCTTACTTTCTATTGCAATTCTTTTTTTCATTTTCAGTTTTTTGCTAATTTGATTGCCATTTTGCAACTTTTGTTACATTCCTCATAATTCTGATATGAAGCCTGCGTCCCTTCTGACTTTTAGAATCTAAATGCCAGCCTTCCTTTCCATTTCCTACCCTACCTGTTTATTTAGCCACATGGGTTTAGACTAGTTTATTTTATATTTATTACCCAAGGGTATACACAGATACGTGTGCTTTTCCAACAATGTTTTAAAGACTGCCCATTTATCTTCCACATTTTTTCTTTAAAAAATGTCATCCCAAATTATTCTTTGTAGATTATTCCTTTGTTTATTAAATGTAAAGCCTTTGTTGAACCTGTATAGCATGACATTTGATCATTCATTTCAAATATGACCATGTTATGATCACTGTTTCCCAAATTATTCCAGAATTTAACATTTGTTATTACCTCGACTTTGTTTGATATTACCAAATCCAGCACTGCCCCTCTCCTGGTTTGTTCCTCAATAATTTGGATGTATGTAATTTCCCAGAATCCCTAGCTGCAGGGGAAGCATTGTATGCTAAGAGATAATGGGGAAAAGCAGGGTTGCAGACCTGTCTGAGGCATGTGAATGTGCTTACAAGTGATTTTTTTTTATTTACTGGTCATGTCATTGTTTTTTAGCACTCCCAAAAACCTGTTTCCTTTAGTTGTAATGCTAGTCTCATTGCTCCATGTCCGGATAATTAAAATGATCCACTATTAAAACATGAACTAGTTTACTTTGGCATTAGAGAAAGGTGAAAATGACTTAATCAGAGCAAATACCTAATGCACTTTACAGCTAATGCTACAGTGCATTTGATTGGTTACGAAGAGCTGTATTGGTACTTTTTCCTCAAGTGAATATTTCACAAGCCTAAAAGATGTGAGTTTTGCTAAATGAAAAGGTTTATATCTTTACGGCACAATAATCTGTGCAATCTTTGATCTTTATGTAGTTTACGTGGTCCTTTTACCAAAGATGGTATTAAGCAGGGCTAAACCTATTGCCGGAACAGTTCAGCCTCAATGACTTTCAGTCAAGTTTATTCCATGCATTTATTACACAGGTTTGGGCCCAGACACACTTTTAATGTTTGTACAGATTCAAAGTAAAAACGTGTTGAGTGCACTGACCAAGGAATTTCTCTAGTTGACAGATAAAAGACTTGTTTAAAGGCGAAACATGTTTTTATTTTTAGTCAAGTATAATAAATTGCATCTTAAACATTTTTTTTTTTTTTTTACAAAAGTGTCAACTTGTTCGGGCTTCAGCAGTGATGAGGGTTACAGAGGCAATTAGGAAACGCAGTGTTGCATTTATATATTGTACGTGTTTTTTCAATGCTACAATTAAAATGAACAGCCACATCTAGCATGAAATTTAAGTGAGCTCTGAATAATGCTTACTGTAAATGATTCTCTAATGTGTTATTCGTTATGTGTTATGCATAAATGCCTCAGTCAATATGTGTTAATGGGATCCTGCTTTTCCCCTTGGAGGATTCTCTTTGCTTTTGAACAGTACTGGTACTTTGAGCGACTTTATCAAACTATAACACTATAGCGTTTCACTCCCGTTCCTTGCTGATGTTACAAAAGAGATCATGAAAGTCCATTATCTTCTTGGTGATTCTTTTGGTTCTGAAATCATAAAGGTGAACAATATATGAAGGTTTATTAGAGGTTTTTATATTTTGTAAGTAGCTGTTTATTATCGACATATATATCTATATCTATATCATTAATAATAACAACTTTATTTCATATAGCTCTTTTTTCCCCAATGGGCGCAAAGCGCTTCACAATGACTGTATAGTGCACGGTACGCAGCACATAGGATTGTTACAGATGAGTTTATAATCTATGTTTTTGGTGCCTGAGGCACAGGGAGGTAAGGCGACTTGCCCAAGGTCACAGGGAGCCGACACCAGGATTTGAACCAAGTTCCCCTTCATCAAACTTAGATGTCATTGTTTTCAGTCAGTAACTTTACTCACTGAGCTACGCCTTCAGTGTGTACACCAGTACTGCTTATAGAATTGTGCACATTAAGTCTACCACAGTTTTTGCAGTGCACTGCTCGATTTATCATTGAAAATGTTCTATGGCAATAGCTGCCACTCTCCACTAACTGCGCCCCCTATAACCTCTGTGCCCGGGGCAGCTGCCCTTCTCGCCCTTCTCGCCCTCCACTAGTTCCACCTCTGCTAATAGAACTGTGAACTACAAATGCTTAGGAAAAAGGCAGGATTAATTTGCTTTTATTCATATATAGGAATTCATATATAGGAATATCATATGAAAATATAAATAGAACTATATTTCAACAGCACCTTATTTGTATAGGATTAATACAACTAAATGTGAAGTCTTTGATCCGAGCTCTTGCTTCCAGAAAGGACCTTGACAATGGTCAGCTCTCACCCTCTTGCAGCACTTGTGCGTGGAGGTATTCCCCTCCTCCACAGGTGTCCACCTGAGGATAAATCCACAGGAGGACCGATTCCAGAGAAAAGAAAGCACAAGGCGCACCAATGGTAAAAGATATATAATGAACAGAACAGACAAATGCAAATAGTAACTTACACATTAAAACATCTGCTATCCAGAACATCTAATGCAGATCTATCTCCTTGTTGCCACGCTCCGTGGGTGTCTGGCTCGGCGGTAGTTTGCTGACAGAGGCTTGTGTTCCCGCATGCTGGGAACAGCTGAAACCTCACTTCACACAGTCTGCAGTCTCTCACAGCCACTTCCGGGTTTGTGCAAAGCAGCATTACCCGTATGAGATGGCTGGATATGATAGCCAGTGATCCGGCAGCCCGCACTAAACAATCTCTTAGGGAGACCCAACCAGCATGATGACCCTCATGATGAAGGTCACGGGTGACCGAAACGTGTAGTGGTAGATTCATTCTTCTGATTTTTGCCCCCTGTTGTATTTAGCGTGTGGTGCTGGTTGGGTCTCCCTAAGAGATTGTTTAGTGCGGGTTGCCGGATCACTGGCTATCATAACCAGCCATCTCATACAGGTACGTTGCTTTGTGCAAACCCGGAAGTGGCTGTGAGAGCCTGCAGATCATGTGACGTGAGGTTTCAGCTGTTCCCAGCATGCGGGAACACAAGCCTCTGTCAGTAGACTACCGCCGAGCCAGACACCCACGGAGCGGGGCAACAAGGAGATAGATCTGCCTTAGATGTTCTGGAAAGCAGATTTGTAATGTGTAAGTTACTATTTGCATTTGTCTGTTTTGTTCATTATATATCTTTTACCACCGGTGCGCCTTGTGCTTTCTTTTCTCTGTAATCGGTCCTCCTGTGGATTACTACAACTAACAACACAAACTGACTCTTGAGTTACACATTAGCTATGCTTTTTTTCTTATATTTTATTTTAGTTTTTCAGCCCTTATCAAAAGTATATATATATGGGCAAATACGCCAAATTCTTGCATACTAATAGTAATGCTAAAAAAAAAAAATAAGGTATAAATTCTGTAATTATGGATGCGGCTTTTAATATTTCATGGGCTATAATGTGGCGTATAAGTTTTGGTACACTGTCGATCGAATAAATAAACAACTGCTTGGAAGTTAACTAGCTAGATAAAAACGTTTGAAGATTGCTGTTTCTCAGCGTGCCTTCAAGTTCATACTTTCTGTGAAGCACCAACATACGTGTGATGTTTTTTATCCTCTCAGATGTTACTATATGGATTCTTAGCACATTAATTCACAGTTCTAGATGCTATCACAGTGAATGCCAAATGAATCAATAGAAATGCTAAGCCCGATAGTGTTAGCAACTCGAGTCCCAAGAGTGTTTGTGTGTCTCTCTTAGCATGAATTTTTAAGAGCCTCCTCCATTGGGAGGTTCAGATCATGTTCAGGACCCCACTCTGCCGAGTGTTATTCACACCTGTAATTAGAGTCACTGACCCCCAACTGTTCATCCATCCTACTTTATATTGCCGGTCCCTCTGGCACAACAGGGTTTCATATTTTCATATCAGTGAGATTTGCAGTGTATTGTGCAACTCTTTTTGTCACTAATTTAGCCTTCATTGTTTTGACTGAATACTGTACTCTTTAGAAAAAGACACTATGGGGGCTATGTATAGCATAAAGCATTGCTATAGGTGATTTTTGTCTTAAAAGAGGCGTGCCAATGTTGGTGCGTCTTAATGCGCCAATGTGTAAAACCTATTTTTGGGCCAGATTCATCTGTTTTTGATAACCTAAAAATACGTGTTGATCTCCAAAAAAGGTGAGTTATTTTTATAGTGCAATACTACAATGTTGTATCATCAACAATATGGCCCCTTGGTTTGGGTGTGTTAACAATATCAATTCTAACAAAAAAACAAAGGGTCTCGCACATTTAAGTAAAAAAAATAGTATTAATCAAATTTCGATATTTTTATCGGATTCGTGGATGAACCATGTGATGCCTTTCCTTTTTTGGAGTGATATGACGTCATCAAAAAGGGACTTTATAGACTTTCACATAACTTTATAGACAAAATAAGTAAACTTTCAATTCCACTTCGCGCCTTATTTAGGATCGGAGAAATATTGACAAATCCCTACTTATTCTTTCGCTATTAATGCACCCTAAATTTTGTTTTGCACAATTCGATAATACTGTAGCTCTGCTTTATCGAAATTTGATGAATCTGCCCCTTTTATGTGTTGTGCGGTGTGTGGGTCAACTTCACAAAGAAACAGATGAAGCTAGAAGGTGGAGGCAGAGTTTAGATGTTGTCAATGTCTCTTTTAACCCCTTCCCCATCTCCAATGTCTCTTATTCCCTTCCTCCCCCCAATGTCTCATAACCCCTTCCTCCCCTCAATGTATCTCTTACCCCCTTCACCCCCCAATGCTTCTTCTCCCCTTCCTCCCACCCCAAAATATCAGCAGCAATAATCCGGCATTTATTTGGCAAACTGAGTTTCAACTTTCTTCCTTAAAACCACCACTGGCTCATTTTGGAGTTTTATTTACAGACTACATTTCTACATCAGGCGTATCGGCACCATTCTTTTACTCAGCAGGCAAAACTTTTCGTTTTTTATTGCAGTCTATCTATTGCCATTTTGCATTGCAGTCTATTTATTTTTGTTTTGTATTTTTGCATTGTGTGCTTTTATATCTTTCACCCTAACTATAAACAACTACTTTTTGCCAAATTTTTGAGCCTTTTCTCCTTTTTTCTTTTGATGCTACTTCTACACTAAGGATTGGTTATCCTTCGTATTTT
The DNA here is from genome assembly GCF_040206685.1 of Ascaphus truei. Lineage (NCBI taxonomy): Eukaryota > Metazoa > Chordata > Amphibia > Anura > Ascaphidae > Ascaphus > Ascaphus truei. The sequence continues at coordinate 143,535,643 of NC_134486.1, forward strand.
TTAAGGCAGCATTTGTTGTTTGGCAAACCACAAGGACACTTACCTCAACAAATCTTTTTTGAATTTACCTATATTACCAATTTTTTCACCATTATCAGTCTGCTTTTTACCCACTTAGTAACTCCCTTTGGTTCATGTCACACACATTCATGTATTAAATATTCATTCTGTCGTTGTATTTATTCTTATATATTTATTTAATTTTTTTTACTATTTGTGTATATCCTTTTTAGCTTTCCACAATTGTTCAAATTGTTTTAATTTCTACATAGGGCCATTTATTCTTCCCATATTTTGGGTTAACTATTTTCAGGGTCCTTTTTATCAGCGCACCATTCTTTTTCTCTTTCTCCAAAGTATCTCTTATCCCCATCCTCCCCTAAGTCATGGGGACTGGCACAACTGAGGATTTTTTGCAGCGTAGATCACGTCCTTCATTCCCATGGATACCTCCTCTTCTGTTTCCAGCGAAATGGCCGCTGCGGTCACATGAACGCACTGTGCTTGAGGGGCTGTGGTGCTCAGGCACAATGACTTCTTAGACCCTCAAAGGGTTATGAGAGACATTTTGACGACTTTAGCATTTTCTATTGGGTATTTCTCACGATAAATGATAAAATATTGTTTTTATGGGAACTTTTACGTTCTCGCCCAACCCTATACCAACATATGCTGCTAATGATTTTGGGAGAGAAATAGATTTGACACAATGTACTCTCTCAAATAAAATTATTATTTCAAAATATTTATTCATAGCCCCATATGAGAACAAAACACATCATATATTTGGTGTTTTATATGTGTAACATATTAAAATGATATCTGCTTGAAATGTTACAGTACTTCTTTTCTTCCGATCAAAACGTATTTTCGGACCAGTTGCGAGTAGGAAACAATGTCTGATGTCGCCACGTGCCACGTATAGGGTCCAACTTAAAGAGATTTCACTTTTTAAAATTAAAGTATAGCCATTTCGGTAAAGAAAAAACAAGGATGTAATGAGGATAATTGAAATGATGACACCATATGTTTGTAACCGTGAATGTACTTTTACGTTAAAGACACAGTTAATGTTCATTCTGAATGTGTATCTCTTAACTCCTTCATTGCATTTCAAAAAATAAATGTGCATTTTGGGAAGAATTATATTTGCTTTAAGCAGTTTCCTTATGTGACCACATTTTTTTTTTAAATTATATTTGCTAATTTCATTGGCCTGAAAATATGTAATTATTCTCTCCTTTACTTTAAAATAAGATGATATATTTACTTTTTCATATATGAACTTTACTCAACTTCCCATATTAGAAATAAGGAATGTTGGAAATTGTAAGGAAAGTAAATGTGCTTCTAGATCATGGGTATCCAACTTCGGTTCTCAAGAGCTACTAACAGGTCAGGTCTTGAGAATATCCCTGCTTCAGCACACATGCCATGTTTAGGGTCCTACTTAAAGAGATGTTACTTTTTTCTATTAAAGTATTGCCATTTCTGTGAAGAAAAAATGATGATGTCATGAGGATAATTAAAATGATGACACCATATGTTTGTAACCGTGAATATACGTTAGCGTGAAAGACACAGTTTAAGTGAGTCAGTGGGGTTTATTTCCATCATGTTTTTGTGCTAGCACGTCAAGGGCTCACAGGATAATGTGTCATTGATGGAGACGTGTACTATGTCCTATAAAGAAGAATGTTCAGATTGCGAGGCTGGAAGGCTACAAAGGCTTAACATTGTTATCCAAAGCCATTGATAACCTGACATTCTGGCATCGCTCTCCGAGGCATATATCATTCGCCATTGAAAATGTGTCATAGCTGCGAGAGAGAAATGAGATGTGAGTTTGAAAGAAATCCATACATAACAATATTTCTTGATGACATCCTAAAATACAGTGTTTTAATACTAATTTATCATTAACGAGCCCTGTGTAGTTGCGCATGAAAGAAATGAAGGGCTGGGGAAGGGGGGGGGGGGTGAATCTCTTTTAAAAGACAGTTTGGGGCAAGGTATTATATTCAACGATCAAGAGACAATCCATCAGACGGCAAAAACTTTGGTTTGGGTATTTAGTGTATGCTTGCATCATTTTATTTATATAGCGCCAGCAAAGTACGCAGCGTTGTACAAAATTGCAATACAAGGTAAACCATTTATAGACAATGGGGCAACAGGTTAATTACTACATAAGCACAAGGAGACTCTGCTCCCAAGAGCTTACAGTCTAAGTAATATTTTGGGGCTTACAGACACAGTAGGGGTAAAAGTGCATTATTAAAAGTGCAGTCAGGGGGAGTCGAATGCAGCTGTAATTCGTGGTAGAGAAATATAGAACGTTTCACGGATTTCCGTCATTAAAAAGAAAAGAAAAAATACATAGCAAAGGTTCATTCTGAATGTGTGTCTTTTAACTCCTTCAGTGCTTTTCAAAAAAATAAATGTGTACTTTGGGAAGAATTATATTTGCTTTGTGCAGCTTCCTTATGTGAACAAAAAAAAAAACTATTTGGAAATAACATATTTTCAGGCACCCAATGACACTATTCTCTCCTTCTTCACTTTAAAATAAGATTATATATTTACTTTTTTTATATGACATTTGCTCAAATTCCCATTTTAGAAAACAAGAATGTTGGAAATTGGTAAGGAGAATAAATGTGCTTCCAGATCAGGTGTAGCATGAGCCACTGATTGAGCCACCTGTGCTGAAGCAATGCTATCCTGAAAACCTGACCTTGAAGACAGGAGTTGGCCTCTCCTGATCTAGATATTGGTGGAGCTTTATACTTATACCTCTACATTCTTTTAATGTAGGAGGGGAGTTATGGTTAAAACATGGGTATTGCGTTTCTGATCATATTTATACAATATTTTACCAGGAAAGAAATATTGAGAGTTACCACTTGGTTTTAAGTATATCCTGGGTAGTAATCACTTGACTGCATAAGGCTGCGTCCATAGAAGGGCAGACCGTGCTGACGATCAGACTGCCTAAAAGCAGTGATCTTGTCTGTACAGCGTGCGGGCGTGTGCGCTCGGTATGGGGTTCGCGATGCGCGTGAAATTAGTAAAAATGTATTTATCGCGCGATAGGGCGGTCACGTGAGCGGTTCGCCCAATGAGGGAGAACCAGCTCCGCGACATCACTGGCCCGCCCATAGACATGCCCCCAGACAGCGCACGTACGAAGGCCAGGGAAAGCACCTGCTCGGCTGGTGTGTCTATGGACGCAGCCTAAGATACAGCTGCAAACATGTTTAAAGTATGAAACAGTCAGTCTTAAAGAGGCAATTAAAAAAACTATATATATATATATATAATCAAAAAATAAATAGATGATACCGTTCTGTGGCTAACGAAATGCTTTTATTTGTGCGAGCTTTCGAGATACACTGATCTCTTCTTCCGGCGATGTTACAATGAATGAAGCAAGGATAACTTGAAAACAGTGTCTCTTGGAATGTTATCTGTGCTGGTCCTTCCCCTGGTGTGGATGTGTTTTATGGCTAGAGGTGTCAAAGGGTAACTGAAAGCAAGTGAAGAAAGAGTGTGTATGTGTATCAGTGTGAATAAAAATGAATGGAGAGCCCACAGTATAAACAGCGCTCTACACAAGGTGTGTGTGGAGTGAGAGGGGTATAAATGGTGTGGGTGGGTGTGGAAATGTGAGAGTTTGTAGCACAACTAAAAGTGTGTGTGGATACTATGTGGTCCCTATTGGTGTATATGGATGGAAAAATAAGGAGTATTAGTATGTGTGAGAGACAGCTGTGTGTGCATACATACTGTATAGCACAGTATGTACAGACATGGCCTTTAGCGCTCATGGGAAGAGAGTTCGCTAGTGTCAGTAATGACTCATAAAATTTCGATCTCTGTTTAGGCCACTGCTAAGTGTCCCGAACAGTTGCATAAATTTGTTACATGCAACCGTCTCTCTTTCGGGGTTTTAAGATTACCTTTGAGTATGGCAACCCTCAGATCGTTCATCTTATGGCCAGAGTCAGAGAAATGTTCGCCAACAGGACTGTCTCTTGTTCCGCGTGTGATGCTGTGGCGATGCAGGTTCATTCTCTTGTTTAGCCCCTGTCCTGTCTCACCTATGTAGTAGCAGCCCCCTGGGCATTTCATGCACATGATGAGGTACACGACATTGCTGGAGGGTTGCCATACTCAAAGGTAATCTTAAAACCCCGAAAGAGAGACGGTTGCATGAATACAAATTTATGCAACTGTTCGGGACACTTAACAGTGGCCTAAACAGAGATCGAAATTTTATGAGTCATTACTGACACTAGCGAACTCTCTTCCCATGAGCGCTAAAGGCCATGTCTGTACATACTGTGCTATATGTATGCACACACAGCTGTCTCTCACACATACTAATACTCCTTATTTTTCCATCCATATACACCAATAGGGACCACATAGTATCCACACACACTTTTAGTTGTGCTACAAACTCTCGCATTTCCACACCCACCCACACCATTTATACCCCTCTCACTCCACACACACCTTGTGTAGAGCACTGTTTATACTGTGGGCTCTCCATTCATTTTTATTCACACTGATACACATACACACTCTTTCTTCACTTGCTTTCAGTTACCCTTTGACACCTCTAGCCATAAAACACATCCACACCGGGGGAAGGACAAGCACAGATAACATTCCAAGAGACACTGTTTTCAAGTTATCCTTGCTTCATTCATTGTAACATCGCCGGAAGAAGAGATCAGTGTATCTCGAAAGCTCGCACAAATAAAAGCATTTCGTTAGCCACAGAACGGTATCATCTATTTATTTTTTGATTATTGAAGCTCGGCAAACACGGTACTGATACCTCTACATGTATATATATATATATATATATATATATATATGTTAATATATGCAGCATTTGATTACCTTTATTTAAAACGAATTACCTAAGCTGCTGATCGATTGGTTCTCCCATAATTGATCAGCAAAGTTCCTGCTTCCCAGGGTTCACTAATTGTCTGCCTTTCATTTTCAATCAGTCCTTCAGTCAGTGTAACTCAGAAGCTACAATGTATTCTTATATTACAAAACTAACATTATCTATTGAAAACAAACATAATAGACAGCAAAGTAAATAAGCAATTTGAGAGCTATTTGCAGGGTGCCAAAGGAACAAGGAGGACCCTAATTCCTCCTAACACAATAATATATATACTGAAGTGTTCCAGCACTCACTGACTATTGGAAAAATTGTTAAACAAGGAATATGCCAAAAAGAAAATTTAATGAAATAAACAATAAATGTTATATACTTGGAACAATGCCGCACAAGCGGAAAATACAATAATAGACCCTAAATAATGTAGTGTGGGGGAAAACACAGGGGAAGGGGCAACCCCCATGGGAAAGGATGAGGGAACAAAAAAAGGGGGGGTAGGGTGTGGTGGGGGGGAAGGGTAATTAGGGGGGCAATGTTTGGGGTTGGACCCCTTACTCAGGCCCGTTCCCTCAAGTCCAGAAGGACAAAAGGTACTTCCCTAAACCCTTGTGACCCCAATAAATTAAGCAAACCCAAAAATGCAATGCTATAGCTGAAATCAGTATACAGCACAGGCTCAGTAAATAAAGTCCAGATCCAGCAAGAGAATGTAAATAGATTCTCAAAAGATACACAATCCAACTGTAAAGTCCTCGGTCTGTGTCACGATAATTCTAAATCTCTCTCTCCTACTGATCAGGGAATGCTTACATTCTCTTGCTGGATCTGGACTTTATTCACTGAGCCTGTGCTGTATATTGATTTCAGCTTTATCATTGCCTTTTTGGGTTTGCTTAATTTATTGGGGTCACAGGGTTTAGGTAAGTACCTTTGTCCTTCTGGCCTTGAGGGTACGGGCCTGAGGAAGGGGTCTTCACCCCAAAACGTTGCCCCCCTAATTACCCTTTCCCCCACCACACCCTTCCACCCCCTTTTTTGTTCCCTCCTCCTTTCCCATTGTGGTTTCCCCTTCCCCTGTGTTTTCCCCCACACTACTTTATTTAGGGTCTATTATTGTATTTTCCGCTTGTGCGGCATTGTTCCAAGTTTATAACATTTTTTTGTTTATTTCATAAAATTTTCCTTTTGGCATATTCCTTGTTTAACAATTTTTCCAATAGTCAGTGAGTGCTGGAAAACTTTGGTGTATATATAACATTATCTATTGTTACAGTTTGCAGCTCAAACTGCTGGGAATATTGGCAATAAATGATCCCAAACAGGAAAGTGTTACAAATATCTTGCACTGCTTGGGAGGTGTGCTAAAACCTGCTATAGAAATCAAAAGTATCCACTCAGTGTATTAAAACACATTAAAAATGGAATTAAGAGTTGAATTTCAAAGCAAACAAAGGTAGTACTGTAAGTATTCAAATACTAAAGAACTGATTTATTTAAAAACAACACACATGTAAGATATTGCTAGGATGGCCTCTTTAAAATAACTTTGACTAGAGGCAGGAGATATCTCCATAAGGAAGCCTGAAATCAGTTGTACGGTATCTGCATTTTTGTCTTATCATACTAACCATCATATGAAAATCTTCTATTAAGCCCTTCATCTTCCATTGACAGGCAATTAGTTGGAGAACGTTTATTGGTGATAATGCAGAAACATGGTACATTTTTATATCTTCGGTAATCTTCCTGATATATTGGGAACATTAAATAATAGAGTGAAATTGCAGCATATAAAGTCCTGAATAATTAAGCCCCATCACTTATGTAGATAAAGGAAAAGTTCAATTGGTGAGGTGGTTCACAATACACATTGGTTTCCATAGCATGATTGAGAAAAATAAATTTACACTAGCAACAGGCAGCAATCATATTGTTTTCTGCAACTGTAATTATTTCAGCTACATTTGCCCAAGCTTGGTTAAATGTAGCTAACATAAATAAGAATATTGAGAACAATTAGAGCGTTGCCTGCATAGCTATTGTTATCAGATACGGATAGATGGCTAGTATGTGCTTTATGTGCACAGATGCATGCAGTTTGCACAAGGTATGTAAGAGTCCTGCATATTTCTAACCTTTGCTTGTTCTTCTTAAGTTTTCAGTGTGGATTGCAGTACAGTGGAGTGTCCTCCAGTTCAACAAGTCGTATGCCCACCAGATAGCTATGAGACCCAAGTCCGACTTACTGCTGATGGCTGCTGTACGCTGCCTACAAGGTTTGTTTTTGGTGTGGATTTCTAGATTACTGTATTGCCCGC